>NC_139831.1:20045841-21375841 GCF_963691815.1 Echiichthys vipera | reverse complement strand
TTCAATAAAACAACCAAAATTAAGAATGAGTTGATCCTGCGAACATTGCACATGTAGCCCAAGTCTGATATATCTTATTCCTCTGTCCCATAGTACAGACTTATCAAACTAATCAATGAGCTGACATTGTTGCCTTCATTACTATGAACATGTACTGTAGCTGATTTGGAGTCAATCCACATACTCACTGGAACACCAATTGTCGATTAATCCCCCACTAAAAATTGTCCTCAATCAAATGCACTATTTACTCCATTTACAACTGTCGGAAGATATACTTCTTAGTCTGTTAAGAAGATGACACTGTATATTTGTGACCCATTTTTGAATGCGTCTTCAGAAGGAAACAGTGGTCATTGCATCTTCTTATGACATTTATGGACGACAACAAACAAAATCTAACTTCTAATTACTATTCTAGACAATTTTGTTCTTATATCTTCCATACTTTGCTGGCTTTTAAACCCACTATTTCACTCTATTTAAGACAGTACTGCAGTATTGGTTTAAGTGCAACACTGGTCATACTGTTTGCCTTGTAAACATGATTTTAATTGCTTGTTTCTGTTCTTATTTCTCTCTTTATTTGTATATACTAATTTATTTCTCTGTTTTTCTATTTAAGTGTACTTTTCTGTCCTTGTTCTGCTTCAGCACTTGAATTTCTTCTCTTGGGATCAATAAAGGCTTATCTTATCTTATTGCTAGCTGTAAGGATTCAGTATGCTTAAAACAACTAGGTTGTTAGACATGCTGTCCAGCCAGCCAGTACAATTTAAAATGGAAGGCAGTGCGAATACTCGTCAATTATAGCCTCCTCCTGGTGGTCCATTGGTGCACAGTTTCTTCTTGGGAATCGGTGGGAGTAGTTGTATCAGACGGAATTATGAGACTCACACACTTGCGCACACTTGGCCAATCGCTGCAGGAGATTTTGGACTGTTTTGGAAAGTGACAAAAATGGGCACTGCATCCCCTGTTCAAAAAAGTGTCGGGAGAGAAGGTTTCAGATGCTGTTCGGCCAACAAGTTGTTCTTGAAGGGATACTTGGATATTTTGAAATGTGATTTTAAGAGGTACTTATCTATAGTCAGTGTATTATTGTCCCCAACCAGAGCACACTAAAGCAAAGCAATGTGAAGCTGTGGGTGCGGACACACAGTTATGGGACAAGAACATTTTAAGTCACAATTATCTACACAATTTACAATATCATCACGATAATCATCAAAATATACTTAAAATAAGCCCCTCTTTTTATTTCATTAATAAAAGTCATGTAGTATGTCAAAAAAAAATTGCAGCAGAATGGACTTGCAGTGATCATTGAGAGCCTATTAAATGATCAAACTTACATTTGTTGTTGCTGATAGATACGTACACAGCAATGTTAATACATGCAACAAACGCTCTCACTTTTAATGCTTGATTAATGTTACAGTCAGTTTGCCAGTCAAGTTACTCGTAAGAATATTCATGATTATCATTTAGTACAGTACATTTCTTTGCGCCTATGTCGGTTCGCCTGCTTCTCCATACTGGGGATGTGCATCTACTGTAGGTCATACACTGACTATAGATACATATCCCCTTTAAGCACGGTAGAGTAAATGTATTTGCTTACTTTCCCTCACTGCTGCAGTAGCGTGACTGTTGTTGTCCTATATGCTGCATTTCCTGTATGTGAGGAATGGTCAACTATCCTTTCCATGATATAAACAAAGTATATTCTCTTCTCTCAAGTTAAACATGACCCGAGCGCTGACATTGAGAGCGAAGCTGTTTTGGTAGGTGATGTGTGTGTGCGTGTGTGTGTGTGTGTGTGTGTGTGTGTGTGTGTGTGTGTGTGTGTGTGTGTGTGTGTGTGTGTGTGTGTGTGTGTGTGTGTGTGTGTGTGTGTGTATGGGGGAGGGGGGTGGGGCACAGGATCCTGCTGCTGGGTAACATCTCTGTCAGGACGGCTCTGCTCCGTCACCACCTCGCTTCCACGCACACACACACGCACACACTCCATCAGCACCCGCTCAGGGCTCATCAGTCGCAGCGGAGCACATGTGGCCGGAGTATTCCAAACAAAGCTTTATAAAGAGCTCAACTGAGACGGACCGGTGTGACAGTCAGGGTACTAATGACGCCTGGAGACCGCTAAATACGCCACTGACAGACCAACGGCCTGCATGCCATTCACACACGCGCACACACACACACACACACACACATACAAACACATAAGTTTACATTTTGGCATGCACCGACAAACTCTTGCAATCACTGTGGCAGGGTGAAACACATGCTCTCAGTGGCAAACACACTGATGCACACAAACTGACACACACACCTTGTGCCCAAGGGCATCTGTCCGCAGACTAAGAGCTCCCAACTGTTGAGGAAAAACAGCTCAATTAACTCAGCGGAGGAACTAACGAAATACATCTATACATGCACACACACACACCACCCACACCCATACACACACTCAGAATCGCATTGATCCTTTCCCAGTCTGTGGCTCTAATTGGTGTGTTGATGATACTGTGAGAGTGTGGGATCCTTCAGGAATGAGTTCCAGCTCTTTATTTCTCATTTAAAGTTGAAATACACCCACAAATCCACCCAGTCCCATGCTGCAAACTATATTCTACCTGATGTCTACCTTTCTTTTCTTATGTCTGGGTTTAATCTAATTTCTTTTTTCTGGTATGTGGAAGCAATGCAATGCCAGAGATCATTCCAGGATTGCAAAAAGCACACTCTGCAGCCTTAAAATCAGAGTGTTCTAGTGCCATAAATATATCTTATAGCTTGATGATTTTGTTGCTCCCAGTAGATTGAACAGTTGTAAAAACCATCTATCCATTATGTGCACGTCCATTAAAACCATGCACGCAAATGCTCAATGAGCACCTTCAATTCAAATACACACAAACCCCTGCACACACATACATGTACACACAAAAATGTAACAGCAAGTTATTGAGAGCAAATGGGGTAGAGTTATTTCCATAAAGGGTCTCAGTGGGTCTCAAGGATCTCTACTCCCGCCGACTGGGGGCGATTTAGAGAAGCACACACTGGTATATTAGTAACTGAAGACGTCTGGGGACAAAGCTGCTCTCTCTAAAACCCTATCCCTCCACTGTGACCTCCAGAGCATTCACAACTGGGACTGGAAGGCACTCTCCATCTTTTTCCTTCTCCCTTTCGCTGACTATCTCAGTTTTTTCTTCTTTTTTTTCTTTGACTTTTGATTCCCCTTTTTTTTTACTATCTTCTCTCTTTCTTTAGAGGAAGGTTATCTTTTTTTTTATTTATATATTATATTTTGCCATTCCACCCATATTCTACCCTATTTTTCCACATTTCCCTCACTCTCTTTTACATCCATCTCTCGTTCTCTCTCTCTCTCTCTCTCTCACTCACTCTCTCTCTCTCTCTCTCTCTCTCTCTCTCTCTCTCTCTCTCTCTCTCCCTCCCTCTATCTCCCCCTGCCTCCCTCCCTCCTTGGCCCCAGGGACGGACTGCTGATAGACTGTGTACACCAGCTGCCCAGGGGCTATTTTTAAGGAGCATTTGTCCTTCTCCTTCCCTCTGGAGACTGACTCAACCCAACAACATCTCGTCCGTGCACACTCATATGTGCGCACAAACACACACACACATACACACAGGCATTAACACATGCACTCATTAGCCCATGAGCATGCATGCCCCGCACTTTCTCTCTTACACACATCCTCCGTCCAAGGGCATTTTGTAAATGTAGGGGCAGCTTGTAGTGCCGTAGCCCACTGCTTAACTGCACAGGAGCCCAGACGCTCCCCAGCCAGCCTCAGAGGGCTCATAAAGTAACCCTCCTCCCAGGGCCTGGCTAATACTCTCCCTTGTTCTAACCCTGCCTTACAATAGTTTGTAAAACAATACTGTAAAACACGGTTGCCTTGTATTGCGTCAGGCTGCTTTCATCACTAAACCCACAGCAGCCAATAGGGGCCCTTGAATAATGCATACAGGAAGTCGGAAGACGCGAGTTCCATGTTACAGTGTAACACCTCTGTAGTCCTGTCTTATTTGACCATGCTTTCCCATCACGTTGTACAAATATATACGATGGAGAGGAAAAGACACCTAAAGCCTAAAACTACTGCAAAATAGAGTGGTTGAATTCACTGAAAACAGAGAAAGAAAACATCATGAAAGACGTAATTAGTGCTCACTGCTATCCCAATCCTGAAAAATTCAGAAATCATTTCAATTTCCATGTGTAACCTTGGTAATAATTGTAAAGGAATTTGTTAACAAGCTACTAAATTATGTTCAAAGCACAAAATCTCGCCTGTGAACCTCACTTTTGTGTTGTGTTCAACCACTGCCGCTCAAAGCAAATGTAAAATATAAAATGAATCCTCAAACAACTGCTCCAGCAACCTCGTTAAGACATTATTTACTTTCATCGTTAGCCAAGGAAGAGGACACTAAAAATCTGTCAGCAGCCTGAAACGCCTGCTCGAGTGTCTGAGCACTGTTTAATTGTGCCATTTATCAGCCAAAAAAAGCCTACACACTCATAAATAAACACAATGCCCGTGCAAAGGAATTATAAAAATGTCACGGCGAACCCACAAGTAAGGCCGGTGTTGATGCATATTAAGCGATTTAGTCAGTGAAGGAGTGGAGCAAAAAATATGATGGTTAATTTAAGAGTCATTAAAATTGTATGAATGTGCATTGCGCTTGCTTAGAGTGGGATTTTCTCTGATCGGTAACGAAGAGGGAGAAAGAGCAATACAAGCTGCCACACATTGTGGTCTATAAACTCACTGATTGATCATGGTAGAGGCGAGCAGACCTGAGAGGGAGGCCCAATCAATGTTTCTGAGAGCGTGTGTGTGTGTGTGTGTGTGTGTGTGTGTGTGTGTGTGTGTGTGTACTTACATGCAAGTGTGCACTATTTTGTCCGTATATGTTTACAACCTTGTGATTTTCATGCATATTGAAGTGTTTGTGTGTGTGTCCGTGTGTGTGTCCGTGTGTGTGTGTGTGTGTGTGTGGATATTGTTTGTGTGCTTCCCTCATTTGAGGAAAGACAATGTTCTACATTCCACAGGGGAACAGAGTCATTACCGAAGCAGGAACTCAAGCCTGGAGGCCACGGCTCTGCATGTAGCGTGCATAGATCGAGCTAGTTTCTCGCTGAGACGTGCTGTAGAACACACACTCCGCCATTACCAGCGTGCCCTGCAGTTCAAGCCTCACTCCCACCTTATTTCAGCTAGGAAAAATAGGTAAAGTTGACAAAAACAAGTATCTCAGCTCTGAGGTGAAGCCGTCATCGGTTTAAGAAACAAACACAGCAACTTATTCAATCATTTTTAAAATACAAAATGAGGATTGAGAGGATGTTTGTGAAATGTAGATAATTCTCTGTGAGTCTGAGCTTTTTTTGGACTGGTCTCTGAAGGGACACGTCAGCTCTGAAGCCCTCTGCTGCCCTCTGTTGGTGGCTGAACCTCACCCCACAGTTCCCACGCGGTGCAGGTATGGACATATGGCAGCTGTCTGTCACTACAGAACAGGTGTGTGAGTGATTCCTCCTTCTCCCGCTCTGCTCCTCTCCTTTTGTCAATGTCTCTCTTGGCATAAAGAACACAAAGTACGGCTGGGGTTAATTTCCCCTGTTGCTGACAAACACAGGTCGTTAGCATGGCCCACAGGAAACTATTGTTCCATCATAATAGATGGCAATCAGAGGTGAGGTCTGATAACGCCTGCTGTCATCTGATGCTCCGTCTGTTTGCCGCTCTCACCATAGCTCTCTTTCATTCTCAGTTTTCCCATGTGTTAGAGCCCAGTGCTGTGTGATATACTCATATGTGCAGATATATTGTACATTTCACAGTAATTTGTACTTTTTTCTCCTACCGTTCTCATGGCCACTAAATTAAGCATGACATATCTGGGTTGCGATAGCCCTATAACACAATAGTTAATGCCTCTGTACTGCACTGAGTCTCTTTTGATAACACAAATGCATATGAACACACACACACACCAGCCCTAACCCACACACAAAGCTACTCCCTTTAATAACCTCCATCTGGGCCTCTGTTCAAGAATGTTCTCCTTCTTTCTACATACATCCGTGAACTTACTTCATTTCTTTCAGCCGTATTTGAGACCTTTTTTCTCAGTCCAGATTTCTACAGCATTTTCTGGCATCCTTCTAGTACCAACAATGGGTTTCCAGGACCTGCAGTCATAAACATTGTTATAGACTTCCCACATACTCACAGTATGGCACAACAGTGTTGATTTTGATTGACACCACTGGTGATGTGTAAAAAATATATATATATGAATATTTACAGTATTAGTATTAGTCATGGTAAAAATTCCAGTCACATCACATACATACGCTTAAACCACCCTTGATCTATAAACAGACTGAGAATGAAGGGCCTTGATTGGCTGAAAGAATGATTGACAGCTGAACGAGTGGAACCTTTGAATGTGAAACTCAAAGGAAAGATGGGAAGCGTGTTTGTGCAGGTCCCAAGGGGGGAAAAGCCTGGGTTTCACACACGCACTCACGCGCACGCACACACACACACACACACACACACACACACACACACACACACACACACACACACACATGCACATTGTGATCTTGCTCTACTTTGGGCTGTGCTCCACATGAAAGCGCCGATGCTTCCTGCTGTTTGAGACGAGCTGTGTGTTGCGTTGCAAAGGAACATACAGGTCTGTATATACATGTCGACGGACAGGTCTGCGTGGAGACCAGAGCAGGTGAGATTGTATCCATCTACAGTGCCCTGCCCTTTGTGGAATATCGTTATCTAGCTCTCTTTCTCCCTCTCTGCCTCATTTCCTCTTTCTCTCATCCTCTGTCTTTCTTTTTCTGTCTTTTTTATATTTCTTTTTCCCTCTCCTCCTCTTCTTCTTCTTCTTCTTCTTCTTCTTCTTCATCTTCTTCTTCTTCTTCTTCTTCTTCTTCTTCTTCTTTTTCTTCTTCCTCTTTCCTTTTTGTCTTCTTCTTGTCCCCAGAGAGGGAAATTAGTTTCATTCACACCTTCAGAGGTAACACAAAACAGCAAAATAGCATTTTTCCATTCAGTTTTTAGCATGTTTATTTATTCCAGATCATACAGATTTAAACTAAACATACACAACTACAAGTATAATTACAATCATTTTTCTTTCTGTCAGCCTGCTACTGACTCATCATTCCCTCAAAATAATATTGAATATAGAAAGTGAATGTATCACCGTGTTCTACAAATGGCACCCCACAAATGTGGAGGCATGGTGCCCTTGACTATCCCCCTGCTGAAAGTAAGTCTTAGCCAATTAACAACGTCTTCCACTAGGTCTACATGCACACACGCAAACACACACGTGCATGCACTCACACACTCAAACCTCACAGCTCATGGGACCTAAACCTCATTAACTGCTCTGAGACAGACACTCTCTCTTTAATCAATCCTTTTCTAAGACTGCGCGCACATGGAGGAACGGTGACAATACAACACATGCGCACACACAAACACACACACACACACACACACACACATATATAGGGAGAGAGAGAGGAGCTTAGATACATTCACACACAGATCTCCCAGAGAGAAAAACATGGTCATTTGCCAGGGTGATTCAACTCTAAAACACCCTAATTACATCGACAAAGCCACTTTGTTTTGGTGCTGGATAAAATGTGAATGATTTAGCATATTATTATTATGCGTCTGAAATATTAACCAACCCCGAGGGACTTTATCTGCTCTTTTAAATATATGCAAATTATTTTATTTTGGTTTGGTTTGTTTCCAGTGACTTTTGTGAATTGTGTTTGGATAATTAAATGAGTGCGTGCAGATGTAGAATCGCAGGCAGTGCCTACACGATATGATGATCTGCCAGATTAGCATACAAAGTAGGAATGTTGCACCTCGACTGCTAATCGACCAACTTTTGTTTTTACTTCAACCTTGACCTATTTGAAACATCCACCCAGTGTCTGGCCTTGGAGTGAGAATGTAAACGTACTTTTAATTGATAAGCCTCATTTGATATTGTCCTTCATTCCAAACACTTCTCATTCCACTTGTATCAGGCTCTTTTTAATTATGACTCTCACTCTGTGCGTTTTCATACAGCTCCACTGGATTGATGTTCATCTACTACAACTGTGGCTCTACACTGACTTAGCACTCTTATCATTGCCACATAAGTGGGTGAAACCATCTACTTCAGGTACAATTATCTTCTATCCAAGGTTGAGAAGTTCTTTCAAATGATGTAGTGGACCTGGAACAGTTGATGTGCAGAGCGCCAACATTTCAGCTCTGTCTTATTTCACTGATTGCCTTGTGAATCCCTGATGGGTTCCGCTTGGTACATAATCATTTCCCTAACATGGGATAATTTGATTCTATTACTCTAACAACAGCGCAAACAAATTGCCTACGTAATTTATTGTGCCAATAATAGCAAAAGCAGATGTGGTAATGGTGCTGTGGCTTTCCAAACTCACATTTTATATGGACTTAACCCAAACTGGATATAATCGTTAAAATACATTTATGAACACACAGCCTCACGTTTATTTGAAGCATTTTTCTGTTTCCAAACATGCATGATTATGGTTTGGCAAGGTGGTGATTCCTCAGCTTCTGTTTCTTAATTCTAACACCCACACAGCTCCAGGTCTTTTTTTATGAATAAAAATCCCCCCCCAAAAAAACCCAAGCCTTTTTTTTCTCCCAACTTCCCTCATTTTTTCCACAGCTTTCTCACTGCTTATCAGGGTGATTTCCATTTCCTGTAAGGAGCTTCAAGACACAAACAGTTGTATTATCTTTGCCAATACTGCATTTTACTCCCTGCAGTATCTCCCTGGCCCTCTCTTGTGCTCTCCCCTGTACGCTCTACCTCTCCATTCACTGGTGTTCCGTATGCCCTCTAAAGCCCTCTGCTCTGTCCCATTTCTCCCATTGCCTCGGGTCCTTTTTGACACCCCTGGCATGGTAATGGGCCAATCAGAGACACTGTCCTTGAGAATCTCACTTTGGCTCATTTTCATACCCGCCCACCAACCCTCACTCTCAGATTTATAACCTCTGCTGCTTACAGCTCCAGATGTTTTGTTCGGTTTTTTACTCTCTGTAATTGCTAATTCAATCTGGTTGTAAAGGAGCAGATGCTCTCAGGACTTGAGCATACCTGTGTGGGTTGCTCTGAGTGTATATGTATACGCTTTCTCACCCATGTACAAAGCAACAGGATTTACTGTAACATCCTGACTCATAAACATAAGCCTTCAAAATTACGCCAAGCTCATTTCCTCATGTAGGGGAATAAGAAAACAGCGGTTTTAACTTGCAAAGTATTGCAAACTAGCATCAACTTCCATTATACATTGAATTACTGTCACCCTTAAATCACCACAGCTGAGGTTTGCCGGCTTAGCAGGACTGACAGTTGGCTTTGGAGCTCTAAACTGTGGTGGGAGCCTCTCTCATCACACCCCTTGTATTCTTTTTTATCATCTTCCGTCCTTTTTCTCACCAGGAAAAGTGTCCAGTTTAGAGAGAAAAATAAACAGACTGGTTATCCGCAGGAATGTGAATGCTACTTTAGTCCCATTAGGAACATCTGTGTGCGTGGCTTCAGATCACAGCGGGTTGTCTGTGTGACTTTGAACATGTGACAAGTGGCCTCATTGTTTTAGCATATTTAATACCAACATACTGTGCCAGATATGCTCTGTGCACATATATGCATGCTGTACATGCACATATTGACTACACATTTACATGAGAGCAAACTCACACAGCAGTCCTTGCTCACATGCCCCCACACACACTCACACCACAGTGGACCTGTCATGTGTCATGGAGACAGGGGTCAGATACTGTGTGATGTGTGTAGGGGTTATATCGCTTGGGAAAAGGACTAAAGATCTTACCGGGGCTGCAAGAGGGCCAACAATAACAGCCTGAAATATAACAGCAACGAAAGAACCCTGGCTCTGACAGGAGGAAAAGCAGGGCCCCAATACAAGTGACTCCACAGATCAAAACCTCTTATGCGGGCACAAAGATGGGCGGGTTTCTTAATTCATAGCTAATGTGAAAAACAAAGAACATTGTTTTCTAATGACATTGTAAAACTGCAAGGAGAGAAAAAAAGCACAGTGATTGGAAGCACATGTTTGTAGAGAAGGAATAATAGCCGAGCTGTAGCAGCACATTCCCAAGTGGAGATGATGTTCTGACCACATTTTGTCATGGGAACTTCAGCCATGTAAACACACAGCCTCGACCCCCAAGTGGTCACACTGACTGACACACACTCACATGTGTGCAGACACTGAACAAACTCACCCCCACTGTGTGTGCAAAAACTACAGCATCCTGTCTCCAGCACCAGAAAAGTCAGAGTGCCCCCTAGTGCTGCTTGTGTTACAATTACATCATGTTTATCTGGCTTACTTTTTCATCCCCTTCAACTCAAAAGTTGTTAGTGACAACTTGGTCTCAGTAGACTGCATTGACGATCAACCGCAGAGCAACATGATGAATGGAACGTGGTTATAAAATATGAAATATCAAACAAGGGCTAATATTTTTTTCCTCTTATATAGTGAACGAACAGAGAATGCTTTTGCCTCTTTCTTTCTGAAAATTAAACCTGTCCAAAACAAAAACAAACTCCAAAGCTTGCTTTGACAGCACAATTTAACTGCATGAATATTGTTTCAGATCAGATTTCTGAAATTAAGCCTTCTGCCATCTCTGTTTTCCCTTAGACTGCATCATACTTTATTTAACACACACACACACACACACACACACACACACACACACACACACACACACACACACACACACACACACACACACACACACACACACACACACACACACACACACACACACACACACGCATCCTACACGTCAGTACAGAATTCTGATCTTTAAGGACACAAGGGCTTTTCAATCAAAGCTTTGATTGAATACTTTGCCATCCTCAGCACTCACACACTCACAAATACACACACATTGTTGACAGAGTGTCTTGAGCAACATCATTTACCACTTAGGCCCCTCCCCGAGGACCGTGCCATTCTTAATGCGTGGCAGATAGGTTGATAGCTCTGGTTTCTGTCGAGAAGTGCACGTCAATCAACAGCTCGCGTCAACGTCACTGAGGCAAAGTGTTTCTGAAAGATCTTTTTACTGAGTGCCTTTCTATCCATCCTCCTCCAACCCACACACTCGCCCAAAAACACACTAACACACATACACACACAGCCATTTCCATCCCAGCAATCACTTCTCCTGGAGTTCTCTTCTTCGGACGTGTAACAGTAATTGAGGTTGCTCCCTCGGGTGCAGTGCATTCTGGGCTGTTAAGTGCTGTTTCTTGTTGTTTTTTTCTCAAATGGGTTGTATTTTGGCTATTGTGTTGTTTCTTCCTGCTCTCCTATAGAAGTGTAAGCCATGGGCCATATTTACACGTATCATTAGAGAAAAGAGGCCCTGTTGGATGTAGGGCATCTGAGGGCTTATCTCGCCCACTGGAATATCAATCAATACTACAAACTGTCTTAATTGTTTTTGTATACGTCTATTCACAGGAGAATTAAAAAAAATAAAAACATTTCAAGGTGGAAGAAATGACTAATTCTTTCTTTACAGAAAATACCAACACAATACCTTTTTTTCTTACTTGTAAGCCAGCTGTGTCTGTTAAAGATGATGCTCAGTCAGTCTAGGATGTTAATTTGCAACGCTGACCTCTGCGCTCTCCACATCAGGCCTGGCATGAGTACACCCCGTGACCTTTCTGCATGTTGATGACGTTGTCCGTCCAGAAGAGGGAGTGATTGATCTGGATTGACACAAACAGCCAGTGCCCTGTCTGGTCTGTCACACAGCATCACTGGGTCATTGTAGCATGCCTGAATGCCAGATGAGGAGGGATGGAGAACACACAGGGTGGTGACCTGCTGATGAGCATACAGGCTACAGTTTTGAGCAAGCGGCAACACATCTGGACAAAAACACAAAACAGGTTTAACAATAGAGAGGATAGGTAGCAGTATGACGTGAAAGTCAAATCATTTTACTACAAAATGGAAACAAATTTAAATTGAGGATAAAACATTAGAGATTTTCTAGGATAAACAGGAAGGCAATAGGGGCAAGAAAATAATAGTTAGAAATGGTAAGTTCTGGATAATATAGCCCAACCGATACAAGATCTTTAATACTGGAACACATAAAACACATGAGCCTATTTATAAGGATCCATTATTTTGTTTGTTTGTTTGTCTGTTTTAAGAAAACGAAACACTTTGAAAAACTTGGCATTACCCGCTGATGGACAATGATGGTTGTTACCACTGTGAAACTACCATGAACATATATTTGGCATTTCTGTAATGCATTTTATCCTTAACATTTACCCTGATACCAATATGCAATAAGACAATTTCACATATCAGTCATACTCAACTGGATAAATGGTCACCGCATGCTTCGCCAACATAGAAACCACAATACCTAGCTATGTAGGCTATCTAGGCTATATGTAAAACCACATATTGACTGCCTCAGGTAACGTCTGACTGTGGACTATTTTTCCCAACAAAGGGCCATGGCGTTTATATTTTAATAAGATTATGTACTGGGTTCTAAGGATAGTTCACTTTTAATCATTAAAATGTTTTGTTTTTTATGGATCATTGATGAGATTGCAGGGATTAAAACATAGTTTAATCTTGTGTTAGGTCAACTGGTTTCTATTACTTTTATATCCCCACAAAAAGTTATAATTATTTACCAAGTTGACAGTTTCTTCATCCATTTAAAAAGGTTCATGTGGCCTACTCGCAGTGCCAATGGTGGTGGCTGAACACACATTAAAAACTACAACTCCAATGCTGCTTTACGCAATGTCGATGACGCCACAGGGGCATTTCCCGTAGTAACCTTTCCTGTCGGCCTGGTGGTGCGTTTGCGCCTCCTGTCTTGAAAGAGAGGTGAAGAAGAGTTTACTTTCCAGAGTTCAAGGATTGGTTTCGGTGTTCGTGTGTGGAGTTCAGGGCTTTTGTCGAGGCAGAAAGCCCATTTTCACGGAGCCAAGATGCTGAACATGTGGAAGGTCAGGGAGCTTGTTGACAAAGCGTAAGTATCTCTATATTCAGTGTTTGTAGTTCACCTGTTTGAAAGAGACACGTACCCAAAACTTTGACGTCACCCGAACAAGTTAGCTAGCGTGTATGCTACTAGCGAGTGAGACTGACTGACTTTGATAACAATGTTTATCTTAAGTATTAAGTGTCCCTTCTTTGTCACAGTCACGTCGCTCGGTCTTTAGTAACTGTGGGATAGCATTCGCAAAGTTATGAGATCACTTTAGCTTGTTGTTTCTGCGTTGTTTCCGACAGTGCAAGCTAACTCACTAGCTAATTATCCAGCCTTGTGGCTAGGTAGCTAATAGTTAGCTCAGCAGGCTAGCCAGCTGAGCTAGTTTGACAGCTCCTGGGCTGAATTGTAAGCTGTTTATTTAGTTACATGTTATTATACGTTAACGCACACACTCGTTCTACCGTTGCTTGGCTACCGTTGCCTTGTCTAGAGATATGTTTAAAGCTTCTCTGAGTTAACGTTACTCCCCGGTATGATTGTTATGGCACTTGTGTCTAATACACTCAGTGTTACAGTAACGTTAGTCAGTACAGTAAATGAAGGCATTTGTTAAACTTGCACCACAGTTACACCAGATGGCTAGATTTCTCATTGGTCTAGAACGCTTTTACAATGGGTCTAGTTAGTCATAGAACATAAACAAGACCTATTTCCGTATAATACAGTAAGATATAAAAACATTTGTTGTCGCGATTTCCTTTAGATAAAAAAATAACTTTATTAATCGCGAAATAGTTGTTCCAGATTGCTCCAAAATTGCAGTAACAATTACAAAAACATAACAACATAAGATAGATATAACAATATAAAATAGTCATGACAAAAGAGCATCAAGCAGGTGAAATATAAAGTTAAAGTGTCTAAGGAGGACATAACATGATGTAATATAGATATGACAGTGAAAATAATAAAGCCAATACTGAACACTATATTGATATTATTCTTCTCAGTTCGATTGTTAGCTTTCCTTCCTGCAGAATAACTACTACTGCTGCAGCAGCCATCCAGTGTACAGCAGTCTTATCATATGCGACATTACACATGGTAAAGCTGTTACCTAAGTTATTTTATTGTGATGTGTGACACCAAAGAACAACAAGATAAACAACAGTGCCACAACAGAACACCTATTAATCAGTGACCAGTGCGTCCAGCTGCTAGCTTAAGTTCAAGCGTTTGATGATTTTAAGTTCAACTAGACACATCAGACAGTTACCGTTTACCTTTCCATCAGGCTTGGATTGGAATATTAAGAGGGAGTTTGGCAGGCAAAGTATAAAGAAAGTGACAAAAACCATGTAACATATGTGCACTCACTGTCTTTAGTGTATGTGCCCTCAAAATGACTCTTTGCATGGTTTGTAGAGTTGTTCCCATACCAATACCAGTACTGGAAATGCCTCCAATACTGCCTAAAATGCGGTATCAACCAGTATGCAGGTATGTGCAGCGATCCGATTGCCACCTAATTTAGCCCTGAAAAAAAAATCTACTTTAAGGTATTTTTTTAATGTTCTTTTTCCATTATCACTGACAAATTAGATAATAAAATAAAAGTACTATGGCATTCATTCTCTGTATGTATTTGTGCATGTTCTACAAAGGGTTTAACCAGAGCCAGGCCATACAACAATGGTAGCAATCTCATCACATCCATACAGGGTTAGCAGTAATTATTAAGATTGGTACTCTGTATTGGCCGATAGCACAAGTTCTAATATCAGAATCAATATTCTATCAGAAAATGGTATCGGAACATCTCTAATAATTTGATGGCAGTGTCAGTCCAAGCCTGCATGGGCAGCAGTAATTTAGTTCCCAGGCCAGAAGTGTCTATCGGCCAGCACTGAACTTGGGCAACACCTTTGGTATAGTGCGTCTTTTGTTCTGCTTAGGACTCTGGTTTACCTTTTAGCTGCTGTCTAAAAATGAGCATACTGGCCTGTACTGTAGGGCTACAGGTTATTGCACAGTTGCTCATCCCTTCAAAGGTTTTCTAGCTAATTTTGCAGATCCAGACAATATGGTGTTCTTTAGTCCATTCAAGAAGGCATTCCTGCTGAATGCACTTGTCTCTCTGGAGTGTGACCTGCAAAAAAGAGGGAGAGAGAGATTCCCTGTTAGTTTTCCTTCTGGTTATCAAAGAGCTGACATTTAGAAATTGTCACTTTTTGTTTTGACTCAAAATATAAATGTAAACTGTAACCAAGATGTGAGTCATTCACACTATTGCTGTAGGATAATGCAATATTTTCTGTTGTATGATTAAGGTGAGGTTCTTGCTGAGGTAGGACATGCAAGCAAACATTTTAGCTTGTTTCAGAGAGCTCTTGGGATGAATGAAAGTGACATGTATTGTATGAAGGATACGATACCATTTGGTTAATGAGTTACTGGCAGCATGGGGACTTTTTTGACACACAGCACAACAGCACTCTAACGGAAATCTGTGTGATAGTGTGTCACAGTGAGACAGTATCACAACTTCCGTTTTATCTGGCTGATATCTAGGACATTGGGCCACCACTGTGAAAAGATAAGATGTTGCACCACTATATCTATTCTCTTGTGTTTTGCCTGTCACTCATGCAAACCATGAGGCGTGTGCATGCAGTTACTAACATAGCACACACAAAGACTCTTATAAACTTAATTAAACCTGAACTAAAACCTGATGGACACTTTCCGTAGCACAGGTAAAGTCTTGTTCAGGACTGGAGTTAGTCTAATATGAAGAACATTGCCATCTTCAGTTTGCTAACTGGATAAGGCTTGATGTCTGCATAGGATCTCCCTTCTACATAAAGTTATTGTAACCCATAGTACTGCTTCGGGCGGATTTTGATCAGCTTTAAAAAAAGCACCTGGCATACTTATTTTCAAATAATTTTGTTGGCATAGACTAAATTTTTACAAAAGAGAGTAGTTGTCAGAGTCGTAACCATACCCTGCAGCTTGCAGTAGTAATACAGCCTTTCTCCATAACCACATGGAGGCTGTATTCTCCACCCATCAATGCAATGCTGCTCTTTGAGGCCCTGTACATTTTATTGCTGATGTGGCAGTAGCGAGGGAGGGATGAGGACGCGTAGGGTTCAAATGTTTTGCTTCACTATGCTTTTACTAAAGCTGTGACAGGGCTCACTTAATTATTTGGAATAAGATGCCTGTTTTTTATAGATTTTATTTCTATAGGCCTGTAAGAAACTGTTCTTATTCAAGGTAATAGACTAAAAATGAAAATGCACCAATGCCACCAGCCATGGAAAATGTTTTGGCTAGCCTATATGCTCCACGTACTCTCAAATCAGTGTACTGGATGTTGATACACTGTCTGTTTACATTTCTGTAGTCTCAATTGAATAGGCTGATACCTGGTTTGCCTAAGTGTGTTCTGTAACCATGATTCTGAATTTGTTCACTGAGGCAGTGATCACAGCCCTGTTTAACTCAGTGCCTTTTTTGGTCTCATTTATGTATCCATATTGATTGCAGATTTTGATTTTTTTTTTGTTACGTCCTGTGTTTTTGGTTTTGATGAGTGGTTAGATTCAGAGCACACACACATGAACTCCGTTATTGTTCCATTGTCCATAGCCTCAAAAAAAATCTCTAAAAGGACAAGTCTAGGGGCGTGGCTATAATAAATACCTTTCATCTGTCATCGTTTATGATGTTGGTTTTTCCATGGAGGCCACATATTTTGAACTGAAAGGCCTGATGCTATGTAGAATACTTCACATAGACATGATTAATGACGTTTGTTTTTTACACTACTGTATAGAACCAACGTAGTGATGAACTACTCGGAGGTGGAGTCTAAAGTCAGAGAGGCCACCAATGATGACCCATGGGGACCATCAGGACAGCAGATGAGTGAAATATCCAGGTAAGGACAATGCATTGTGTTGTACAATATATCCTACTGTAAAGCATCAAGGTTATTTGTATGTAAAATCAAACCGTAGAGGGATTATTTTAGAGTCCTTTTCAAATGCAGGAGAATTTTTCAGTAAATTCACCTCTATTTTGACCTTAAGGGCCTATTTTAAGCTTTGGTTTTTGGGCCCTGTCCACAAAAGTCTGTTTCCAAGGTAGTATTTTTCTGCCTGCCAAACACTGCTGTGCCACTGCTGGCAGTACTGAACACAACCCTCACAACTTCTACAACAGTTACAGCATTCATTCAAACTGCAGCAGTCAGTATTCAGACATTTTAAAACGTAATGTTGTTATTGACTAGACTAGAGACTAAGAATAAAACTGAGCTTTGTAAATGTTGTTACATACTAAAGCAGAAAAGGGACCAGACAAAACACTGAGAAGATTCTGGCTACATTGGAAATATTCCTGACCTTTAGGTGTTTTCACCTTTCCACTTCGACACATGGGAGGTAGAGCGGGTCTTCTTCCATTCAGAAGATCCCCGGCTTCTCCGGTCCGCATGTCGAAGTGTAGGTCAAGACGCGGAACCCTGTGCTGCGCATTGGTGTGTGAATGTTGTTTGAATGATTGGATTAGATGATAGGCAGGTAGCTTCTGCCCTCAGCTTATGAGTGTCTGTGTGAATGTGGCAAGTAATGTAAAAGCACCTTGAGTAGTCCAAGTACAAGTCAATTTACAAAAACATTTCCTACAATAACTCTGACATTCCAGTAGCGGTGAATTAGGAAAGAGACAATGACCTGAACCTCCTTTTAGATTTACAGTGTTGTTGTCACTTTTGGGTCTTTTATTGATCTGATTCCCCTCATACTTACATTTTTGGGATAAGGTGGATAAACAAACAAATGTTTTAAAGGAACCTGAAATACATTTATGCGGCTTCATAGTACAAGTGAATCTTTTTTCAACGTTGTTGGTTGTCATGCATTGGAAATTAAAACTTTTGTCACTAAATAGAACTTGTTTTTCTCTTTCTGTAATCAGAGCCACCTTCATGTATGAGCAGTTCCCAGAGGTCATGAACATGCTGTGGGCCCGCATGCTGAGGGATAACAAGAAAAGCTGGCGGAGAGTCTACAAGGTCCTCTACAGTACTGTTGCAACATCCCACACATTCTTAATTATGACACAACCAAAACCAAACCTCAAAATTTGGGCCAGACCCAACTCAAACCAGCGTGGTGTCGGTTTTAACTCGACTCAAGCTGAAACTTTTTTTTAAAATGAACCATCTGTTAGCTATAACGTCAGATTTTCTGCTCATTTACTTACTTGTATTTTTAATAATTTACAAAACTAAAACAGTTGGCTTTGAATAGAAACAGTGAGATGCTTCACAGTGTTAACATGCTCTGAATTTAAGGTGAAAGGTTCTGATGAATACAATCATACCCAAAACAGATCCAGTTCAAGCTACAAAGTTAATACTCTGTTGTGTGTCTGTTTCTCAGTCCCTACTCCTGCTGGCCCATCTAATCAGGAATGGATCGGAGAGGGTTGTTACCAGTGCCAGAGAACATTTGTATGACCTGAGATCATTAGAAAGCTACCATTTTGTAGGTAAGGTATTATTCAGGACTTTTCCCACTGTATATTTTCTGTCCTTTATACCAGCTTTTTCTTGGAGGAGTAGTACCTCAGAAAATTTGAGCCTTCTCTACTCCTCAGCATTGTAGTGTTTAGTGTTTATTAACAATAGCTTCAGTGTGAGCTATAATGAATGGACGAAGGTCCTAAGCACTGCTTAGTCCACAAACCCTTAAACCACACACACACACGCACACACGCACACACGCACACACACAAACACACACACACACACACACACACACACACACACACACACACACACACACACACACACACACACACACACACACACACACACACACACACACACACACACACACACACACACAAAAGCTGCTTTCACTCTTCCGAAAAGATTGTGTATTTGAGGTGCAGTTAACAAACAAGAAAATTAAACTTTCCCAATACAGTGATATTCATATATATTGTGAGTGTGGTTTCAATGCATTGTAAAGTTAACATTAAAAAGTTGCTAATTGGCCTGTGTCTCCACATTTCTGTTTCGAGATGAGAATGGGAAGGACCAAGGTGTGAATGTGCGTCATAAGGTGAAGGAGATGGTGGATTTTGTCCAGGATGATGACAGGCTAAGGGAAGAACGGAAAAAGTCAAAGAAGATCAAAGACAAATACATTGGGGTATCCTCAGACAGTATGGGATACCGAAGTTACTGTAAGTTCTCAGTTGGATAATATAAACAGACTGAAAAGCAATGAAAAAAACTGTGTTTTAATTGAAATCTGTGTCCTGTTTTTCTTGCTTCCACCTCCTTTTCCACCTACTTGAATTCCTTACCTCCAGCGGGGGACAACGATGGCCGGGGGAAATGGGACGACGACTGGGAGAGGAATAAAGGGCAATTTCCTTTCAGCGAGAAATTGGGGGAGATCAGCGACAAAATCGGCAGCACCATTGACGATACCATAAGCAGATTTAGGAAGAAGGATGAGAGAGATGACTCGCCAGATCGATTTAGGTGGGAGGAAGACAAGTTATCGGTTTTGCCGCCATATTAATCTGAAAGGCACAAACCATTTGACTAATGTTTTCTGATGCTGTTAAAGGTTCTTATATCAGCACTGCTTTTTTTTTTTCACATTAGAAAAACAAGTCAAACTTTTTAATGATATTGTCAATATACGGTAGTTGTAAATTAAATGGTTAAATGAGTCCATGAGTAGCCACTAAGAGAGGAAAACTACTTGAGTGCATACAGTAGAGCAGAACAAGGCTTCATCCAGTACATGGTTTGCATCTTGGTTCTTTTTGTTACTTAATGGACAAAGTATGTAAAAAGAAAATCTTCACGTAACTGGTTGTCTTACCTGAGCCATCATTGTCTCCATAGCGACAACGAGGAGGACCGGGGTCGCTCGCCTCACAATGGCCAGCCAGGAAAAGAATTCAAAGATGAAGAGGAGACTGTCACAACCAAGAGTGTACACATAGTCCAGGCAACAGAGACGACAGCAACACGGAAAAGAGGTGTCCCGTCTAAGAAAGTAGACTTGGGGGCCGCAGCCAACTACATGGGAGACAAGAGCCCAGATACCAGCACCAAACAGGTAGCAAGAGCACATATGAGCATATAAGATACAGCTTTATTGATATATTGTAGTTATGCCTGGATTGTGCCTTGATCTTTTTGTAAATGTTCTTTATTGTAGCCCCAGCCAGCAGCCCCCCAGCCCTCCAGTACAGCCCTAGCTGACCTACTAATGGTGGACACAACACCGAGCCAGCCTGCTGCCACAGGTATAATGTCACTAACTTCAAGTAACACTCTGACATTTTATGGAATGTGCTTGTTGTTGTGTCTCATCAGGAGTTGGCTGAGAAGATTTGGATCAATTTCTATGGTGAAACCACAGAAATGCAACTAACCAGCCGCGTTCAACATAGTCTAGCACCTTAGGGAAACATCTACTCGCTTGCTCAAAAGGAAAACTTATCCAATAGCCTCAAATATGTTTGATTTACATGTTGTATATTCATAGCAAACAAGCCAGACAACAGTAAATCCAGAAAAAAACCTTCTTTTTCAGCATTCCAACATTGCACAGAACAGTCTACAGTGAGTGCAGGGCTAGACTCCGCAGTGACAGTGCCCAGCTGCTGATGCTAGCTTCAGATTTTAGGCACTGCAAGGGGAGGGGGTTGATGTATAGGAACTAAGTGCACCAGATGTTTTTGGAGCAGTCCCTGGTGAATGGTGAGGGCAGGGGCGCTGAACAGATGTTTGTTCTTCTGCACCTATCCACTGCCACCGCCCCTTCCCTCCCTCCTACATTTCTGACACTGAAGGAATGCTAACTATGGTAGAATGACACCTGGAGCTCGCTTGTTTAAATTAATGTGTTTATGTTTATTTCTCGATACAGATCTGATGAGTGGATTTGCTGACTTTTCCTCACCTGCTGCCTCTGTCGTCCTCTCCTCAGGATCTGGTTGGTTTTAAGACTTTTTTTGTTGTTACTGTGTGCATGTGTGTGCTGGGCTGTTACAGCCTTGCTGCTAGAATATTCAGAGAGATGCTGGGAGGAAGCCCTGGCCATATGGAGCCTGCTACCTGCTCTGCATAACAAGAACAGACACACATCAAGTCCTGTTATGGATGACAAGGAGACAGGGACTGAGGGAGAAGTTGGTTGGGTGGAGTGACCTGAGAGAGATGGAGAGGAGGGTTAGAGACAGCAAGCAGGGGCAGTTAAATGAAAATTTAAAAGTGGCACCTGTGGTCAGTGAAAATGCTTTGGAAGAAGCTAGACTACCCCCACCCGAAGGCTCAACTGTTTATTCTTAGTTGTTATGACAGGTCCAAATTTGCTTGAATGACTTTTGTTTGCAGCATCTTGCAATTATTTACACAGCTCACAATACAAACACCACTGTTAGGAAGGTAAATATAAACATTAATGCAACTGTCTTGTTTCTCTTTGTTGTTACAGCAGCACCTTCCTCAAGCAGCAATGGAGACTTTGGAGAGTGGAATGCCTTCCCAGGAGGTCAGATGCCAGCATCTCCTCAGACTGTCGACATCAGCGGAAATGACCTTTTTGGAGCCATGACAAGTCCTGCCGCCGTCGCTGCGCCCACACCCGCCCCCGCACCATTCTCAGGCTCTGGTCCTGCCTCAGCAGACCTGTTTGACTTGATGGGGCCGACTCAGTCCCTCACCTCCTCCCAGAGCCTCAACTTTAGCATGAGCAGCACACAGAGCATGAGCACCACAGTCCTGCCCCAGTCGAGGTCACAGGTATGCATGGCTGCACTCACACACGCATCCTTTTTTAATAATTTATTGATATACATATCATTACAAGACTCATAAAGGGGGCTTAAATTATACAGCTGAAAACAATATATCCTCAGTAAAATAACAGTTTGCTTGATTATGTCAGTTTGTATGGATATAAAGCTAGACTGATACATTTTTAGGGTTTTAATTTTTTTTAAATCCTGGATATGTGTTTGCATAGATTTTAGAAGTATTTGAAAAATACAGCATATCATTTTGATAAGGACACTTTATGATGTCAAAATATCTTGTTTTGAATATATTTACAGCCAAACATCAGTATTGGCCAGATTAAATGACTGAGTTTCTGGATACAAATTGAACTCACATTGATTTCAGAAATTGTTGGGCTGCATCAACACTAAATCAGGCGTTATGGTGAGAATCGCAGGGTTTGGAGGTGTCTCTCATTTGTGTCTCTATTGTGTCCCTCATGGTGCTAGCATTTAGACATGTTGTCTGCTTCTACAATTGTCTGTCTGCACTAATAGATTAAAAATAACACATTTACTTTAAATAACTAACCAGGATGTTTACAGTGGGTTTTAAACTGGTGCACAAGGCCAGATTGAGTGGCTGCACGTGAACCATAACATTAAACTTCATTGTGTTTTGTGTGATTGTCAGCTACGTGATTGGTCACCATGTTAACGTTTCTCCAAAAGTTGATTCTCTTTCAACTTTTTGCTGCAGGGCCACTGCATTTTTTTTTCCGGCATCCACTGCAGTCCCCACCACCGCAGTACCACTAAATGAGTGCTATGAGTAATATTCTGGCATGTTCATGTAAACACAAAGAACCGTTCAACCATTTTATGTGTATGTATGAAGCAGGAAATAAATGAATGTCAAATGAGGAGAGAAATTATATACAAAAAGTACATTTCCAGTACAGATATTAAAAGATTTCACACACATACTCCCAGTTTACACGGCTTGTTCACCACATCAGTCAGTATGCCTGTGTGATAAAGACATACCTTTTGTGACTGAAAGATGGAGGACAAGCAGGATGGCAGAGGGTTAACATGCCAGATGCTCGTCGCCCCCAGAGACCGCCCACTAACCGCCCACTCCTCCTGTTACTGACACACAGAATGAGAAGAATCAGTTTTGAGTTACAGAAACATTATAAACTCAACAAAAGCCTGTGAATGTCGACTGTATTTCCATGTTAAAAGGTTGTTGACCTAAAAAAAAGCTCATTCTTTGCTTTACTGAGAAGACGCCCACCACTCCCTTTTACTCTAGTTACTTTAGATGGTATGTTTTAATGAGCTCAGTGGCAGATTTCTCCAGATTTCCCCCAGTATCAAGGTTAAGTGGGGGGTTTAAAGGCCTTGGATTATGGGAAGGCATCTTTAAAATGTGTACTTCAGTGTTGGAGTCTTTATGTATCTTAACAGCGTATATTTCTGTGATTGTAGCTTGGATCTCTCACATTGTATCTGTGCTTGTGTGTGTCTTTGCCAGCCTCTACAGAACATGGGAGGTCCTCTACAACCGCAGTCTCTCCAGCCCCTTCAGCCTGTGCAGCAGGGAGTGGCCTCTCAAGGTGCTGGAGCCAAAGCAGTCGTCCCTTCCACCTGGTCAGACCCCTCAGTTAACATCAGCCTGGATTTCCTGGGCCCAGGCATGCAGCCACCCAAGCAAAGCCAGCCCACCCTCAACACCCTCCAACACGGTGAGAGGAATGGTAGATCTGGCATAATTGGTGACACTGTAGCCAGGTTCTCTTTCAAAGCACCCCATCAATGAAATGAGAATTCAAAAGTGTGGCACTCTCTTTAATTGCATTTTGTTCTGTCATTTCCAGGCAACCAGGTACCTGCCAACATGCTTTCCCAGGGATTTTCCGGTATGAGCCTTGGAACTACAGCAGTCAGACCGCCTGTAAATCCTATGATGCACCCTGGTGCTGGTATGGGAATGGGGATGGGCATGGGGATGCCCCCCAACCAGGGCATGATGGGGATGGGCATGAACATGGGGATGCCACAAGGAGGTATGACCATGGGGATGCCCAATGCTATGGGAATGGGAATGGGGATGAACCCTGCGATGGTCCAACAGCCCAAACTTGATGCCTTTGCTGACTTCGGCAACTTTGGAAAGTGATAGAGCTGGAGAACAAAGATTATCTGGTAAAGTGGTGATGGTCTGTCTCTCTCTCTCTCTCTTTCTCTCTCTCTTCCCGTCCATTGGTGAAGGATTGTTCTGAGCTGCAAACAAAGAGTACTTGAATAATGTCAACTATCACAATACCAACACCCTGCATCATCCTTTGTGTTTATTTGTTTATTTTTAGAAATGCTGTGTAATGATATGGATCTAAATGAATGTGCGTTTGAACCAATGATCTGTCTGGTCTTGGGTGATTGTCGGACACACACTGATGACAGTATGCCCTGTTGGTTACGTATGAGTCAGTGAGAAGAAGTGTGTGCCGCCAAGAGAATGTCAGGAGGATTCGCTTTATAACCTCAATCAAGTGAAATCACCAGAATAGCAAAAAATTATAAATAGGTGCATAATCTCTTTGAGATGCATTCTCAATAACCTTACTGAATGATAACATGATCAGCCATTTTCACTTTCTAATGTACATTTAAGAATGTTACCTCTTTTTTTGTCATTGCTCTTCCTTTGACCTGTAAATAGAAATCTGGAGCCCTTACAAATAAGTTATGAAGTTCCTATATGAGAGGCAGTGACAGTGTGAAGTTGTATCATACAGACCAAATCTGATTATGAATCGAGACCCATATTAAAGCACAGTGACACCTTCTCTTTGTACATACCTGTCCACACGCTCCAGATGGGCCCGTCAGTCAGTGCTGCACTTAAAGTAATGAATGGGTGTTTGGAGTGTAGGCTATTGATCCATTTGAGGAGTTTCTCCTTCAACAGACCATCATTTGTGGCCTTTCTTATTGCTATATATATCTATATATTTTACTTATGAAGAATATTATAATCAGTTTGCATCCAAATGAGATAATCAATAGGTAGAAAAAGCCTCGTACAGAGGGGTTGTGGGTTCTTTATTACAGCACAGAGTGCCTGAGAGACCTTTGCCTTTTAGAAGGAAACGGTGTGACTGTGCAGTGTTGAAGAAAGCTACCAGAACGGAGTTTCTGTACTATATACAAACGTCTGTGTTTGTACTAATGCCTCAAGTCAAGCGTACTGTCTGTGCAGATGCAATCGTATAATTATTTCACTCCCTCTGTGTTGTTTTTATACACTTTATTCGGGTCAGTGATAACTTCAGAGTTAAAAAAAAAAAAAACACCCATGAAAATATATTGAGCTCAAGTTAATTCAACACCTCAAATGTTGATACAGACTGTTATTATGATGGCATCGTGCATCCATCTGTCAGTAAAATGGTGCATCTCGGTGAATGCTGCCCTCTCACCTTCCATCCTTATTAATGTTACACATTAAAAATGGCAATCTTGGAAACTGTTTCTCTTCATAACCGTCATCGGTAAAAAGCCTGCATGTTTCGCAACCTATCAGGAAGATCGAGAGAGGAAGCACTTTTACCAGTTGGGGTGCAGTTTGTACACACCCAGTACGTTATGGCGGTTGGATTAAGATTGTCGGTTAACGCATATTGAACAATCCCATTCAGCTGTACACCAGATAACTGATGTGTTAGACGTACAGATCTCTGCTCTTCAGTGGTTCAAGTGCCTGCCGGTGGTTGCCTCCTGACCCTTGTAACGAGTGATGAGTAAATCTTGGCTGCCTGACATTTTTGGTATGTCAACAATTAGATAAATAATTCACTGGCCAGAGAAGGCAGTTCCTACTCTTCCCCCAGGGGCTCAGGAGGCTGAGCACACTAACATAACACATAGTAGCCTTGTGTCGAAGTCTGAAGCATTAAAATGACCAAAATCTGTTTGCTGTTTTTTCTAAAATATATCAGTAGAGGTTGTTTTATTCATTTTGTTTTCTACTTCAAATTGTTTTGATCTTCTCTAAAATGGGATTGTTACTGAAACACTAGCATATGCAAATGTAAAAAAAAGAGAAGAAAATTAAATTTTGCATTATACCCATTTTGATTTGATTTACACATCGATTCTTTATCTACAACATTAAACAGTTGATTGAAATGTGTTAATGGTGTGTGTTATTTGGTGTGCTGTGTCATTAGCCTCATTCAAAAGAGCTTCAAGCAGCAAAAGTGAAGCCAATAAGCTTGACTTTGAAATTACATTTAGTTAATGCGAGTTTGTTAACTTCATTGTTTGACGTAGTAAAGAACGGTCTACGATAAATATGTACATTTGCAAATGATATTAATATGGCAGAAAGCCAGGAGAACAAGTGTAGAGAATGTAAATGAACAACAGATGCAAATCAGATGATAAATGAGTATGCTGGATTACAAATCCATAGGCTGCGACTGCCATGTGCATTACTGTATACAAAACATACAAGAGCAGAAACTAGATCACATAAGGACGCTGTGGGCGGAGAACAGAGGCTGTAACGGCAGATGATAACTGTAATAGCACGATTTGAGTAAGGCCATATCTGATACTTATTGTGACAGGTGCAGTGTTCGAACGCAACAGCTGTTTGGAAATCTCAACACTAAATTGATTTAAGCTTTAATGTAACCGTAATAGCACATAGCATTCTTTGAATAATTCAAAGATCCAATATTGTTAAAAACTCAGATTGCCATGTTTTTTGATTATAAGGCAGGTCATGGTACTATATCAATACTTAAAGTATTGCGTGACCTACTGTGAGCCCAGAAAGCATCAAAACGTTCAATCCACAGAGAAATGCACACAGCCTGTATTCAGAAACTGTCTGTAAAGGAGCCACCAGGACCTCTGTACAGAAGAAAGTGCTGCTACAGTCACTCCCCGACTGCAATGACGGTTCAGAGACCAGAAACTGACCAATCCGAGCAGACTGGGACTTTTCAGGAGGGGATCTTAAAGAGACAAGTGCTAAAACACAGTGTTTCAGACAGGTAGTATATTCGGACAGACCGTATGAGAAAAACTTTTTTTTTAACCATAAAGCATGTTAAATGTTCAGGTAGAAACCCAAAATACAAGCATGTGTCTGAAAAGGAGCATAATATGGAGCGTTCAAAAAAAGCTATTGGTGTTGCATTTAAAGAACTTAATATTTGTGTCCTTGAAAATCCATTTAACTGATGACATTTACAGTTTGCCCTAATGAGATGTATGGCCTGGTTACTCTGATATAATACACTCAAGAGAAAGATTGTGTAGTCTAATTGTGGCCCATCTATTCACCACCAGTGCAGTGCCCTCATATTATATTGAGGTTTGTTGGAGCACACTAGTGTGGTAAATACGACTAAAACACAGCTTGTATTAAACAATTGACCCCATTTTCACTCTCTGGAGAGAAAGACTGTTAAATGGGCTACACTAATAATATATATATGTGTGAAAAGTAACAGTATACAGATGAACAACAGCTCAGAATGTGTCCCATTTATGGCATAAAATATATAGAACAAGGGTCAAATAAACTGCAGTCAAATTAGGTAAAAAAAGAAAATAAACTCAGACCCAGAAACATTATAGCAACATCGAGTCCTTCTGTGCTCTCATCATCCAAATGTAACCGCTGCCATTTAAAACTGAAAAAAACATCTTTACAACTTCCATGAGATGCAGTAAATTGGGCTTTTATGGGTAATGTGCCCATTATAGAGTAAAAGCAATCTGAGACGTCAAGACAAATGACAGCTTTTGAGTGCCATCTGCAATCTCTAGCTTCACAAACTCAATTATTCATAATGCATTTATGAAGTCCGCAGAGACTGCGCTGTCATCCCCGTTCAAACTAACGGGGAAAGCAACATAAAGGGACAAGCTCTTTGAGATGACAATGGCCTAACAGATGGCACTAATGTGTTTATGCTGCCACCTGCTGGCCAACAACCATAACACAAACAGTTTTTAGTGCTGTGGCATAACAGTGTCAAAATAAATTCCCTTTAGAGGCTGTCAGATGAAAGCAAAACAAGACAAGAAATGACTATAATTAGAACTGAGATGCTTTTATTCTTCAAAATCAAGATTATTTGGTGGGAAGAGGAAAAACCTCCATATCAATATGATATAACAATAGAGCTTGTTTGAGTCCTCTGAATCTATTTAAATCACAGCTCATCAGAATTTCACACCGATCACTACACATGTTCGGTGTCAAATAAAAACCGGATTGATTGTGGTTGAGGCCGACCTTTTTTTTAATCCGGGGTAAATATCAAACAGAAGACGATTATCAGAGTGGCTGTGGGTTAACCAGGAGGACGTTTTCCCCCCGGATGAAAAGCTGGTTGATGTGGCGTGTGTGGACCTTGCCGTACGTCCGGGAGTCTTTCTTCTGACAGACCTCTGGACCCTGGGCCCTCAGCGACACTTTGGGCTTATCATGTTTGATTTTAACAGCGTCAGACAGTTTGGACGCGGCGCTGCAGTCCTTTTTCTTGCTGGTAGGGTGAACCGACAGGTATTTTGAAATACTTTTTGGGTTTGAAGGCTGCTGCTTGCTGGCTGTTTCCTGGGCTGCGTGCTTCTTCTCTGGCTCATCACCTCCTGGGCTTTCCTGGAGCTTGAGCTTCTCAAAGAGCTGCGCAGAGATTTCAGTCACATTAACATTTGTGGATTAAATTTAGATCTTGAAGTTCTAATTGTCATGAAATGAAACCCATTTTTATGACATTTATTGGAAGTAGCCATTCAACAAGTGTTCATTCATAGTAGTAATTGTTATTGGCAGGGTCCAAATTCCCTCCCTATGGAAGAGGGATTCACAGAGGCGATGCACGCATGTAATCCAGCATTACAGTCTGAAACTGCATCTAACTGAGAACAGGCTCACTGTTTACTGTTGGCTCTCTTAATCAGTGTGATATTACTGCTTATACAAATAACATGTCTTTCTGCTGCTAGTCCACTTTAAAAGTGGGGCAGCAATGTGGGGAAACACAATGTATTTGTTAGGTTAGCCCTGACAGTGACTGTTGTCATTTTGTGAATTGTTTCTCACTTTCACTGTTGACCTCTTTATCCAAACTTTGACGATTACAGAGTCAGACATCTATTTCAGTCAGATATTCATTGAAAACTAGTGCGTACCCGTGAAATGGTGAGAGCCTTTTCATGGTAGAACGCGTCTCCGAGCAGAGGCTCTCTGTACGTCTCATCTACATCCACCATTGCCTGACAAAGAAAAATAATAAACAAACAGTGAAAGGCCAATAGAAAGACATCAACTTCATGGGTTATTTTCAAAATATGGCAGCTGTCAATCGAGAAGTCAATGAGAAAATGTAAGTATGAGAGCTCACCATGTTCCAGCACTTGTCGAAGGCCACGACAAAGCCAGAGCACACTCCCCTCAGTCCCTTGAAGGTCCTGATGTGAACTTTGACCCTTATCCTCTCCTTTACATATCGGTACAGCTGCCCCAACGGACTGCCTTCACATACTGAACACACACGACAATCAGGTTACACAGCTCCACAACTAATAAACTACAGAAGGTAAAAAAGGCTAAACATTCAAAAGTTAGGCCACTACTAGATTTAGCCTTTTCAATAGGATGATGTCCACCTGTATTCTCCAGTTCATGCTTCTGAGTTATGAGGATTTACAGTATTTTGTTCTCCGTTTCAAAGTATTGTAAATTGGATATCTTTGAGTTTGGGACTGTTCAATGGACAAAATCAGCAATTCAAATAGATCAAACAGGCTTTGAATAATGTGAATGAAGACTTGACATTTTTTATCTAGTCAGTTTAAAACTAACTACTAACTAATGTGTAAAAAGTGGAAACTGTTTGGTTTCTCAATATCCAAATGTATCTAACAATGAACAGCGTTTAAATGTCTCATAATCTTAGCTAAATGTTATATATTTATATAATGAAATAATCTAAACTCTCTCAAAAACATCAGATCTGAACACATATTTTTAAACTATAAAAATGTAAAGCTTCTTAATAAAAAGCCTAACCAAAACGATTCATTTATGCAAATCTTATACTTTTATAACACATTAGATGAATCCTTGAGTGTTCATGGTCGTGTTTGATTTTATAATTTTGCATTATTGTAATAATGTCCTGTACTCTTTGTTTGTTTGTGAACCCTGTTGTGCCAACATTTAGACAATTTGAATGTATTTGACAAGTGGATGTACATTTTTAAAAAGCTCCATGCACCGATGTCACAGCGGTGTTAGTTGAACCTACAGGGCATCCTTGTCAGGACATTCTTCGGGGGCTTCTGCCTCCTCCTCCGCGGTGCGCCGCTGCTCTCCCCCTCCTGCGGCACCCGGTTGTTCACCATGAGCTTCTTCAGCCTCTCGATGCGTTCAGGGTCCGCCACCCCTTTCATCGCCTTCACCCGCTTTTTCTCCACATTCTCCGGCTTGGCTCTGCCGCGGCCGCCCTTCAGGAAGCTCTCGTACGCGGCCACGTTGTTGAAGCATTTGACGTTGGGAAAAGGAAGCTGCACAGTCGGCGAGTACAAGGCCAAGAGGGGGTCAAAGTGATCCGAGCAGACGTCTATTCTGTCTGCGTCACCGACCCCGTCTTTACGGCCCGCCTCTGGGGCATGCTCCGGGACCGACGGCGCACTCGAGCAGGTGGCGGTTACCGTTTCTTTGCTGTCAGACTTCACACTTTTTCTTTCCCTCTCCTCCATGTTTGAAACAGTCGCATATGGAGCAAACACAGCGAAGTGAAGACCCCTGGGAAAGTTGAGGCAGAGCTCTCACTCGGCATCTTTTTCAAGAGGCAAGTCATGTGGTGCATTTCAACCCAGGAAGCGGTATTTTCTGTGGGTTTTCCTTTTTTTCTGTAATAATTTCATATTAACAGTCTAATAATATACACATATTTTATACACGACAATTAAACTGATTCCCCCAGAGAACAGTCTAGCCTTCAACAGGTCAACAAGTTCCATAAAACGTGTTTCCGTAACCTCTTACACTTTTATTTTACTTTTATTGATTGATTTTTATTGAAAAAAAATCAATATAACCATTACTTTTCTAAGACAATAGCAAAAATGTAAATCTAAATGTAGAAACAATAATACCATTAATTGACATGTACAAAGGCAGTAAAACATAGACAAATTAATCAAGAATAACACAAAAAAAAAACATTTGTGGTCTGCTAAATTGAGGAAGTAAATCTGATGTGCCAAAATAATAGATTTTGCCAATTTATTATTTTTTCAGTTTTACGTTTTCCATAGTGGTCAAATATGATTTCAATCTGAGTCTTTCAAAAATATAAAAGGAGAGTAGTTTGTTAAGCCAAATCATTAATGTGAATAGCATTTTGCTAAGATAACGATCAAACCTATTATGTAAGTTTTATCTGCCGAATATTTTGGATTGTTAAAAATTAGTTATAAATTCAAAATCAATCCAAATCAAATTTGTTAGTTACTTATTTTTACAAAACACTTTGAAAGGTCCTTTAGAATAGACGATCTTTGGTCACATCGCCCTGCCGTCGCCACAAGATGACGCTAAAACACAAATGATGTTAGGCTGCTTCTGTGTAAATGTGCTTTCCTTACACCCTAAATATATTACCTAATGCTGCAGCACAGGAATAAATTCACGACGGTCTGTTAAAAGAGGGTGAAAAGGCAACTGAGAATATTAATCTATTAGTTTTTAATGAATTGTTTGCTGACTTCCGGCTTGTGCTCCGGAACTTTTGTTCGTAGTGTCTGCGGCGCCACTACGACATACTTTGTTGACGGACTGTACACAACCCAACGGGCGTGTGTGAACTGTCTCAGAATAAATGTAAATATCAGTGGAGCGCATTGTTTCATTAACACTACTCTACTAAAACAGTTATGGGTTAATTTAACTAACCGTAAAGCTACATATTAACGCATGAAGTCAACGGGTTTCCCGGCGGTAACGTTACTGTTTCTTAACTTGTAGCTGTGTTGGACTTGACATCCAAGTGTAAGTAATAACACTTGTTATCGACGAACATGTAACATGAATTATTCCATAATTGGTCGCGCTGTGAGTGAGTTTTTTATTTTATTTAATGTTAGTGACTGTAATGTCAAGATAAATTAATTTGTATTAACACATAAGTAGGCTTCAAACTGCTTTTTTATACAGTCTATGTTTTCAATCCGATATTAAGTACCAGGATCACCTTTTTCAATACTCTTCTATATCAGAGGTGTTCAACAGGGGGGTCAGGGACCCCCATGGGGTCCTCAGCGTTACTGCTCGGGGTCCGCAAAATTGTCTTACCTTTCTAAGGTTTTTTTTTTTTCTTCAAAAATATGTCTGAAAATGTGAACTAACATGAATGCAACGTATAATGAGAAAAGATTAATTTGTGAAAAGATAAATAAAAGCATTTACACAGCCTTGATGATAGGCTTACTGGCTTATTGACAAGGTAGTCATACACAGATACAGCTGAAGGATTCATTGTTCCTTTCAAATGTATGTTTAACATTAACACATGATGTATGAATATGGTAATAACGATCATTGTAATATCTTAGTATTGTATGCACCTCAAAAAGCTGTGTGCATAGACTTTCGGCCGCCCTAGCTGTTAAGCCCAATTTATTACGTAACTCATTTTTATACAATATTTGTCATCTCTCTTTCAGCTAAGGGGTCTTTGGCCTAAAAACATTGAAGACCTGTGCTCTGTATTGTTAAAGGCACAATGTGTGATCATGTAAGGGAGAGAAACATGTCATGGTGGTGAATGCACCATGCACTACTCCTCCCTTCCTGTTTTGAATGTGTGTGTTTGTTGCTTTTTTTTTCAGGAGCACCCTCATGCTGATCGGAAAAGCCTGCAGAATTGGTGGACGTGTCAGGACTTTCGTCATCAAACCTTTGGCCTGTCTTTTTACCAGTTCCAGCAGCATGGCTAAGAGCAAGTTTGAGTATGTCCGCAACTTTGAAACAGATGACACTTGTCTACGAAACTGCTACATTGTTGTGAGACTGGATGGGCGCAACTTCCACAAGTGAGTTTCCTCTTCATGCTGAACATTTGTAATCCATGTGAAGACATGCGTGATGTTGCAAATCAATCATTCTGTCGTTTTGAGTTTTATTTTTCATTCATTCTGTTTCAGGTTTGCAGAGCAGCACAAGTTTACGAAGCCCAATGATAACAGGGCCTTGGGCTTGATGACCCGGAGTGCTCGCTCTGTAATGGAAGAACTAGATGATATTGTCATTGCTTATGGTCAGAGTGACGAGTTCAGCTTTGTTTTCAAGAGGACCTCCAACTGGTTCAAGAGGAGAGCCAGGTACCAGGGTTTTGCCACACTGTTGATCAGTGTCATCCTCTCACATGCTTTTCACTCTCTTGACTTTATTTCTCCTCTTACTTTTCTGGCAGTAAGCTCATGACACACGTGACTTCCCAGTTCTCCTCCTCATATGTGTTCTACTGGAAAGAGTTTTTTGGGGAGCAGCCCCTCTTGTACCCCCCAGGCTTTGATGGACGTGTGGTCCTGTATCCTAGCAACCGCAACCTCAGAGACTACCTCAGCTGGAGGCAAGCAGATTGTAAGTGCATACTGCGCTCTAACTGTTTTACAAAATCATGCATATGACTTCTAAATGAATGTGTTCATTACACCAACATGGGTAAAATATGTCATACTGTTTGTTATGATTTTGTGTCTTTAAGGTCACATAAATAATTTGTACAACACAGTGTTTTGGACTTTGGTACAAAAGGGGGGACTCACCACAGCCCAGGCCGATGACCGCTTAAAGGTGAGAGCGAAACACAAGTTATTTAATGTACACTCCCCGGCCACTTTATTAGGTGCACCTGTCCAACTGCTCATTAACGCAAATTTCGAATCAGTCAATCACATGGCAGCAACTCACCTCATTGAGGTTGAATTGTAGACATGGTGAAGACGATGTGCTGCAGTTCAAACCGAGCATCAGAATGGGGAAGAAAGGAGATTTAAGTGACTTTGAACGTGGCATGGTTGTTGGTGCCAGACGGGCTGGTCTGAGTATTTCAAAAACTGCTGATCTACTGGGAGTTTCACGCACAACCATCTCTAGGGTTTACAGAGAATGGTCCCAAAAAGAGAAAAGATCCAGTGAGCGGCAGTTCTGTGGGTGCAAAGGCCAGACTGGTTGGAGCGGATAGAAAGGCAACAGTAACTCAAATATCCACTGGTTACAACAGAGGAATGCAGGAGAGCATCTGTGAACACACAACACCACTGACTTTTTAGAAGATAGGGAACAGCAGCAGAAGGCCACACTGACAATTTATTAAGCACCAGGTGCACCTAATAAAGTTGCCGCAGAGTGTATGTTTGTGTGTGCATGTATAGGTGCATGTGTTTATCAGATATACTGTATCTTATAACAATATCAACTTTTTATTGTTATTCCTTTTTAACATCTATAAATGACAGGATCAGATCAAGAGAAGAAGAAGGTTATTTCCCTTAATTCTTTCAACCCTAGTTCCCACATTTTCTTATGATGACCCACAAACAGGCTCACAAGGTGAAACCAATACCAGCGTCACTGTCTAGGCTGGTAGTTATGAATACATTTATGAAGACATAACACTGTCTACTCGTACTGCATGTTTGCAATGGGCTACAGATAAGTTACAACTTTTCTAAAGGAGCACAACTTTTACTCTGTGTACTGAGTGTTTTACCAATGCCTTGTGATGGACACATTTATTATCCTGATTGACGTTTGGTAGCCATTCCAGGTGAGGGAAGTAGCTAATGAGTCATTCAGTTGACTGGAAATGAATCATATTACACAATATTAACAATGAATTAATTGTTAAAAGGCATCTATCAAATAAATAGATCAAATATTTACTGGTTCAGGTGAAAAGATATTTGCAATATTGATAAGTTTTGCTGGTCAATCATCAATATTCTTGACATTTTGTTGGACTAAACAATGAGTCGATTAATGGAAAATATAATAATAACCAGTAGATGAATTGATTATGAAAATTAAAGTTAATCACAGCTTTTTTTTAAATCCATTTTCCAACATAAATGTCTGTGTATGAATTATTTGTGTTGTGATTATTATTATAGGACTATTTGGTATGGGACTGCATAATCAGCCCGACCCTGTTAGCAAGAAGACATGGTTCTGGATGTCCGGGGAATGCAGTTGCATGTATAGCAGAGAGCGCATTTCATTGGCTCATTTGGGTGTATTTACATGGTCACCACATTATTTACGTCTGGTTTATTCTCAACACTTGCCGCAGCTGTTCTCTGGAAGTCACTTTATTCTTCGGTATGCTGTGAGGGAAACTCAGAGGAAGTGATGACAGATGACACGTTGTGAAAATATTTATTCTGGCCTGATGTTTGGGCAACATGAGTCCTTCACAGTACCAACCATCTTGCTTCTTAGCTCTTTTTAAAACAGAAAAACATTTGAGGAACCAGTGGGTGGTGTGGTCATTTTAATGCCGTTGTTGGTGCTGTTGGGAACTTTTTTGTTATCGCTGCATACATATGACTTGTTGTGTTCTGTCTGCCTCCAGGGAACATTGGCTGCAGACAAAAATGAGATCCTGTTCTCTGAGTTTGACATCAACTACAACGCTGAATCTGACCTCCACAAGAAAGGCACCTCTCTCATCTGGGAGAAGGTGAGCTGCTAAAAGGGAGTTTTTAGAGATATTCAGGATAACTCCTGTTAGATATCTGTGGTTTTCAATGAGTGATGAATGGATTTTAATCCTTCGTGGAGCCACTTCCACCTCACGTCTCTTCTACTTCTTATGTAGTCAACTAGTGCAGCACCCGTTCAAAACGTGTCTGTACAGAGTCACAACAAGCCGATTGCTTGGCCCGTGGTATAACTGCTGGCAGCTTTCTGTAGCACTGCTCATCCAGGGTGGCCGGTGGCTGAGTGGTCAGAGCAGTCCCCCCATGTAAAGAAACTGAAGGTCCTGGAGGCAGCGGCTGAGGGTTCGACTCTGAGCTGTGGCCCTTTGCTGCATGTCACCCCCTTGTTCTCTCTCACCCCATTTCCTGCCTGTCCTATATAATAAAGGCTTGACAAACAGCCAAAAAATAATCTTTAAAAAAAAAAAAAAAGAACCACTCATCCAAACTTATCACTCAACTTGACACTGCGCTTCCTTGGTCTGGAAATTTCCAGGAGCAAAAGCATTAATTCAGAGATGCACCAATTGTGAACTTCTGTGCCAATACCGATACTTATGTTTAAAATAACAATTTGGCAGATAGCAAATAGCCGCTAGCTTGTTGTTTATTTTGTGTTTGACATCATTCATTATTATTGTTGTTAGAAATCTTCTGTAACAAACAAAATAACTGAATGGTTTTAAATTCAACAACCTTTAATATAACCTTCTTTCACAACTGCTTCAAACCCCTTTTTAACCTTTTAACGCAGCAGTCAGTCAGTGCAAAATTGGCGCAGCATAGTAGATTCACAGATTTAGTCATCAAGGCAATTATTGGTCAACGTGAATGTTCGGTTAATAAACCGGTCCATTCTTAAAGTTACATTGCTGATGCTTAAAATGTTTGCGAATGCTACAGTGTACCATCTGTGGTATCTGCTTCAGCTTCTGTGCTCTGCAATGTGTGCTTGTCAAATACCAGCAGAAAATGTTGAATCTAGAAACAGTTCTTCTGTGCATGTTCATTTACTACAGTCGGTAGACAGAAGGCTAACTTAACATAGACTAGAAGCAAGGGGAAACAGAAAAATGAATTAAATGTTTATGAATTAACTAATGTACTGTATTCTTTGTGTCCAGCAAGATGAAACCGTCACCAGACGCATGAAGATACCAAACAAAGAGGAGAAGGATGTGACCGTGACTCGCAGCAGGAGGGTGGTGAAGGCTCACCACTGTGACATTATAGGGGACCAGTTCTGGGAGGAACACCAAGACATCCTGGAGGACGACAACTGCTAACGGCTCCTGTGCTGCTGTAGGAGAAACATACCACACTTGCTGTTGATTGATGCACATGTACATGTGCGTATAACAACATGCGACCTATGAAGCTCAGTACACTTGAGTTCCTTAAAAAGCGTTTTCAGAGACTGAAGCCTTTGATGATTGAATTTATACGATTACTTTCTCGCAGTCGGAACATATTCTTACTTTGACGTGTTAAACTTCTATCATAATGTTCCCTTAAAGTGGGACGTGTTCTGCTTAAATTGATGATGATGCCTGTCATGTTCAAAGGGAAGCAGATGATCTCGTAATCTTTTAGCACTGGGTGTTGAGGACACACACAGCAGTGTGATATACCCCCAGACATCTCCCCACTCCTAGTCTAGTGCATGTTGCTCTCCGAAAGTTTCTTCTTCAAAAATATTTCCTCACTTCATATCATGAATAACACTTAGTATAATACCATCACTTGATCTTTCAGGTGTTCAACATGATTCCTCCTGGCCCACTGTTTTTTTTATATTAAAGTGGACCTATTATGCTTTTCCTTAGTTTCTGTCATATATATGTTGTTATAATGTCAGATGTTTATGCTAAACATGACCAAAGTTTCATATAATGAGGGAAACCCATTATGTGTATGGGTAACCAGCTTAACCCCCATGAGCAGATCTGCTAAGGATACAGACAGTTTTATTCTACTTTCTCGGCCGTCTGAAATCAAGCCTTCTTGGATTTTCAAGTAAAGTGTCATCTGCTCCGTTAAAGCACGCCGGGCACACCCACGAAGTACAGCTACACACAGCTACAATAGAACGTGCTGCTGTTTACTACATGTAGCTACATTCCAGCGACAGAAAAAGCTGTAATATTGGTTGCTTGTGTTGTTCATTGCTTCCTAATTTCGGACCACAGTCCTGCTGCAACATGTCCGGTTGAGTTGTGTTTGGTTTAGAGGACTTAATTTGTGAGTTTTCATGGTAGAAAATCCCACTATACACTCAGTTGCCGTCAGTAGTACGACAAACGAAGAACGGGGGGTGCAGCAGCCATGAGCAGTATGAGAAAAAAGGTGTTTTTTAACATTAAAGCATGTAAATGCATGCATGAACCTGAAAATTAGTATAATTATTTAAGGTCCTTGTGATAAGCATTGGTTAAAACTGCCTTATAAGACATATATGCTTATCAACATTCACTCATCAACACACTCATCAACATTACTATGTGTTAATAAGACTATATAAGTGTTAAAGTTGGCATCATAAACACGTTTAGAGGAACGCGCACCATGTGTGAGTCCTTACTGCAGCAACCCGGGCCCTTTCAAGGCATCACCTGATTTCCTTCTTGGCTCCAGTCATAACAAGTACGGACACTAGAGGTCGCTGCAGCAAACATCAATGTGGGGCTTAATCACTACGTGGATCACATTGAAATAACTGCATTACTTTTCATAGGTAAATGGACAGTGAATGAGAACAGACTGATTAACTAATTTACTTTTGCTGAGGGGCTTTTATGTGTGTGTGGACGCTGGATCTAATGTTTCAATTTTAATGATTCGGGAAGCCTAATCTGCAAAGTGTTCAATATCACTTACAGTTTGTAGTAACACAGAGCCTTTCTGAAGTAGGAATAAGCAGTAAAGCAGAAACCAATACCTTGGCAGCGGCGAGTGGCCTTGTCTTGCAGCCAGGACACCATTTAGAGATGTGAATGGACTTGGCGGCATGCACTGTCATCAGTGCTAAGAATACCTCACACACCCTGCGTACACTCTATCCTTTTGACATGTGCTCTGTGGCATATTTATCATTGCACTTATAAATGACCGGCCCAGTATGAATGGCTGGAGGCTTGAAGTGGTAGAAGCCAACTGTATTTTGATACTGTAGTAGGTTTGGTTACGGTCAGGTATTAGAGCTGTATTTTTGGTCTCTGACCTTGTTAGAAAGCATGTAGCTTCTCTACTGTACCTTATGTAACCAGTATTCAAACCTTCTACTAGCATTTGAGTTCTGTTTGTTTTAATAAGACCTCTATCATGAGTCAATGAACATTTACACACTGTACTTCAGTTAAGTAATAAGTAAAAAAAACACATTATGATTGCAGAGGTTGCTCTTTTCTTAATGACATTTAGCTTAGATCATTTCAGTTGGACCATGGCCAACACATACAATGACTCGACACATGGTCTTACACTATAGAAGGTATCTTAGTAACCAGAACGTGTTGAGGCAAGTGGTGCAGTTATTTACAGAGAGCGTGTGTTTACATGCAGGGTCTAAATCTAATCCTTTTGGGCTAATGGCTGGGGAAAACCTGAGTAAATAATCTACACAACCTCAGTGAAGTTGTACTTTAATTGCTTTGCTCTTGCTTTTATGATATGTCCTGTCCTCAGTTCTGACTTTGTCCAGAGTGCAAGAGACCTAGTGAGGGAAAAATGTTTTTGATTTAAGCTTCAGCATGAATTTCTGACAGCGACAACATCTCCTGCTTGTTGAAGAGAACCACAAAAGTGTCAACAAGCTGATGCCAACATGGCTGCAAAGCCACCATCACTGGAGGTAACGGATCCCAAAAGAACCCACGCCTGTGATGCAATCAATTTAGCTCATTCAATGTTTTATGTTTTCACTTGTTAAGAAACTGATCCAAATTTTGAACACAGGAATTGTAGCTAATTAAGGCAATTTAACATGGTGTGACCACAAGGATGATTGGGAGCCTTGGAATGATGCATGAACACTCCTGAGTCAGAATAACAAGGCGTTTTCCTGTTTTGCTCATTCTGCCGACATTGTAATATCAAGCCCCACCATAGCGACTTCCTGGTTGATCCGATACGGAAGTGCCAAAAACAGTCTCTGAGTGTCCACTAGGGGCAGGTTTCATAATAGAGCAATTTCTCATTGACCCCCATGTTTAACAGGCCGTTTTCACAGCATCATTAAACCTATTTAAGACCTGGTACAAAAAAACATTCTAGTCTGTGTGTTTAGGTCATATCTCTGTGACAACACTGAGGGGGGGGAATTTATTTGTACCAGGCTAGTTTTTGTTTTATTGGAGGTTAAAGTTTATGAATAATTAGGGGCGCGGCCTCTTGAGTGACAGCCAAACACTGGCCCTCACTTACGTCAGCCAGAAGGATGTATCTCCCTGCCCACATGGTCACATACATGCCCTTTTTTGGTAAGAGGAAATGAGGCAGAGTCAAAGTCTAACAAGATGGCGGCGAGTACGATTGGATCCAGTTGAGAGAACGGACCCGGACGGGGAGGTTACGTCTATGATTAATATCAGTTTATTATTAATGAGTGCCACATAGGCAGTGAAAAGAGTTGTATAATATCTTCAGTGGCTCTGAAGTACGGATGTATTAAGACGATAAAACGGATGAAAACGTTGGAGGCGGTGCCCCATTTATTCCTATGAAATGGCACATGAAGCCAAAACCCTGTAGCTGTAATGCCACCGTTCACCACTTTGTCAAAATGGCGTTAAATACTAAAAGTATGGGTATCACGGTCTCTTCTGCTACAATTTTGTCCATTCTTTTTAAAAATATGTCTCTTGTGAGTGCCCCAACTTAATGAAAGTCAAATACTAAATTGCCAGAGTACCCCTTTAAGAAATGCTTTAAAAATGCCGATGGTCCTTAAAACAGCCCCTTCAACTATGTGAAACAGCCCCGTTGTAGTATATTAGTATATTACTATTTAACTATTACTTTAACCATAGATTAAGAATAAAAATAGACAATATAGGATATATATTTTATTGGGCGGCAGGTGGTGTGTTGGTTAGCACTGTCCCTCACAGCAAGAAGGTTTCTGGTTCGAGTCCCTGGGACCCTTCTGTGTGGAGTTTGCATGTTCTCCCCGTGTCAGCGTGGGTTTTCTCGGGGTTCTCCGGTTTCCTCCCACAGTCCAAAGACATGCACGTGTTAAGGTTAATTGATGACTCTAAATTGCCCGTAGGTGTGAATGGTTGTCTGTCTCTTGTCTGATGACCGGCGTCCTGTCCAGGGTGTACCCCGCCTCACGCCCGATGTCAGCTGGGCTCCAGCCCCCTCGCGACCACGACACACCAAGCGGTTGAAGATGGATGGATGGATATTATTATTTATTAATTTTTTATATATTTATGGAGCTAATGCTCAATAAAAGTGGTCCGCATGGCGTCCTTGCATTTCTTATAATAATCCACTCTCATCATGATTTCAGTGTCTTGTTGCGTGTGTGTGTGTGTGCGTGTGCGTGTGTGTGTGTGTGTGTAACAGTGAAGGGGAGGGCTCGAGCATGAGAGAGATGTGCGCCCCGCGGTCTGCAAGAATCTCATTCAGACGAGCAGCGGCAGCAGCAGCAGCAGCAGCGGCTGATCGTGATGTCACCCCGGCGGCGTCTTGTCCATCTGATGTGAAACACGGAGGCTCGTTCCGCGCACATTTATGTCTCAGTTCAGCAGATTCATTTGGAGCCGCCTGTTGTTGTTAGAATGCGTCCAGGAGGAGCGCGTCCTTCTCCTCTCGATGCTGTGCACTCCTCTCTGTGTCTGTGTCTCTTAGTTTGCCTCCACTGTGTTGAGGCTGCCCTGTCTGAAGGCGCCGTTTACAATGGTGAGTGCGATGGTTCCCCCGGAGCGGTGACTGAAATGTCATTTTTTACACGACTTGGGAAAACTAGATCGGTAGCATACTGCACTTGGATGTATTTTCATATTTATTTATTTTGAAATGCAACCCTGCACGTGTTTATGATTCATACAGTAGCATTTATTTTATTTGTTAAAAGAGAATCAGCCAATGCACATATTAAAGTAATTAAGGTTAAAAAAAAAAGCAATTAAATTCATCAACCACCTTGAACCTAGACCTACTATGGCTATTATCATGAACCCACTAATCTCATTTATTTCTACAGCTCACTTATTGCATCTACATTTAATTCAGTGTCATAGTGTGCATAGGCTATCCTTGCTTTTTTATACATAGTTCTTAATTTTTTGTTGTATAAACATGTAACTCTAGTACTCTGTGTGCTGTCTGCAAATTTCCCCCCATGGACAAATCAAGGGTTTTGAATTTGAATCAAGGGATATGCTGAAAATCACCTCCAACATGTTCTTTTCTCATGTGCCCCTCTTTCTCCTGCTTTTCATCAGAAGAAAATAAGCAGGGTTCACTGAGGAGCGTCCTTGATCACGTACAGAGTTATGAGATCACTTATCCCACATGGCTGCCTCCTCACAGACACAGGAGGTCTGCCAACAAAGAGGTGAGGCTGTCTGTCTTTGTCTCTTTCTCTGTTTATTCTACTAATGAAATTATACTTTCTTTTAAAAATGATAATTATCTTGGCAAAGTCATCTTTTGTTTGCTCACTTGCTGCAATCTCCTTATTCCTTCCAGCATCCTGCAGAGACACAGGTCCTGATCTCAGCTGAGGGCCGGGAGCTCCATCTCCACCTGGAGAAAAATGAGTGAGTGACTTCAGTGCACTACATCACCTCTGTATTTCATATAATTAGAGGACCCACATTATGCTCATTTTCAGGTTCTACTGGAACATCTTAACATGCTTGAATGTTCAAAAACATTTTATTTTTCTTATGCTGTCTGTCTGAATATACCTGTTCTGTGTCTTCTGCATCTGCGCTCTCGGCATCTCTGCACTGTCACTGCAGCCGGGGGATGACTGTGACGACACTGTTGCGACACTGTCTACCTATGTATAGTGTAGTTGTGACATCACAACCATACAGCAATCTTGACGGCTTGTTTAAAGACACAGTTTCTGAATACAGGCTGTGTACATTTATCTGTGGATTGAGTGTTTTGATATGTTTACAGTATTTACAGTATACAGCACCACAACCTGCTTTATAATAAAAAAGACATGGAAATCTCACTTTCTTTTACACTATGGGACCTTTAAGTAGTAACACTATTGGTGCAGCTCCTAGAGATAGGTACCAAAAATTAGACAAATATCCAATAAACTAGTTCCAGTAATCAAAAGTGTTTCAAATTTAGCTTTGTATTCTTGGACGTCCACAAGACGCCCCAGCTTATTTATTTGGCCAGATGTTAGCTGTCACATAGCCACGTTTATAAGGTCAGTGCCCCTGTGGGGGGGATGAAGGGAGGAAAGGAGGGTGATGGTCTCAGACGACAGAGGGTTGACACCCGATCTGTGTGCCTTGGGCAAACAGGAAGTGAGACTGTGCGTCTGCATCTAACGTCCTGTAATCTGATGGAGCGGTTCCTGTCCAGTAACAATGGGATGGTAATAGGAAGCACCTCGCTCGTTTAATGGACAGCGTGGTCGCTTGGTGGGACAGCAGGGAGAACTGGAGCAGTGGAGATGACGATGGTGACTACAGAGCTGTGGGTTATCACTTTTGGATTTGAGCCAGCGCACAAGTGGCAAGCTTTTGTGAACATTAGAAATGAAGTCCATTCTATCATCAAACACTCTCTCCGTCACTCATTCACTCACAGGCACGCACATTAACAAACCATGACTCCACTGTGTCTGACTGACCGTCCCCTGAGGGATGCGCCCCCCTGTTCTCCCTCCCCAGCAGGTGGTCTCACTGTTAGATTTCCTCCTGGGCAAGGAATTTTAATCAATCACACACAGGGTTTGTCTGCGTATGTGAGAGAAACCGAGAAGAGGAAAGACAGAAAGGCGTTTTGAGAAAACATTTTCAGGTTCCTCAACATGAGATAGAGATGGTGTTAACTGATATGTACAGTGTAAGGAAATACAATTTCTAATTCCCTTTACTCATAGGTGAGAACAATATATTTTGAAACTATATTTGCACAACTTTTCAACTGTTTCCTGGAACAGGAAAGCTGTTAACATTTCTTCAGCGGGTCCTACCACTTCCGCTACATTTACAGTAGAATAGGAGTGAGGTGATGTTCGAAGTAGTTGATTTGTCACAGGCACTACAGTGGCAGCGAAGCAGTCACTGGCAATGAAATCATTTTATCCCAGGCTCCCCATAACAAGTAGAAATAAGACATAAAAATAAAATTGTGCAGACACTTTTGAGTATAGGAATAAAATGTAATATATATATAAAATGAAATAAAATATGATACATTAGTAAGTTAGACAGATGTAAAATGTTCTTTATAGGATTTGAAAAAAGAAATTGTAGAAATGAATTAATTATCATTCTAATGTTTACGAGTTCACCTTTTAAAAACATAAAGTAAAAGAAAAAATATAGAATCATATTAAAGTAACACGTCCCAGTTCCTTGCTGTCGATCCATTAATGTACTGTGTCTGACAGCTTTAATGATTTGGGGGGAAAAATCACGCAAATACTCTTTTCCATTCAGCCTCTGACACTTGTACATATCTATGCTGCAAAGAGACTGTGCGAAAATTATTAGGAGGGGAAGAGGGGCTCAAAAAAGGAGGAGGGTCATGTGTTTTTCCTCTCTTTCTATTTGGAAAAGCGGGTCTTTCAACATTTTCTCACCAGATTCATATTTTATGTCAGCTTTCCTTTGAGCTGCACAAAGCTGTTGCCTGACCCAGTTCATTCAGTCATTGACAGTGGTAACAACTCTTCAGTTAAGTAGCTGTTGTTCAGAAATGTGTGGCTGAAATGTTTGGGAAACAGGACTCGCTATATGTTCAAGATATTTTATTTTTGATTTGGTGCATATTATTTCGAACGTAAGCCTCAGTGTTTAATGGCATGCCATTTTATTTTTTTATGCACATTACGTTTATAGGGAGAGATTTTAGTAACTCTTTGGAGGGCCCCCCTCAAACCCAATATTTTGACATAATCCCTTACAAAAAAAACTTTTACAGCAGTCAAAGAAAGAGCCCGCCGGCTCATTATCAGTCTGAGGTTCACCCCGCCTTAGGCCTGTTTGGATGTATCCTCTTTTGGCCTAATGTGGCGAAGAAGACAGCAGTGTGTGTCAGTGAAGATCAATGTCTGATTCTGGAGCGAAGCCATAGAAAATGCTGCCAGTGTCCATCACTGTGTCCTGGCTTCTCCTTCTTGTCCTCATTGCCCTCGCAACTGTAACTCCGACAGTCAGCAGATAAGGGAGAACCCAAACTAACGGTCTTCATCTAGTTTTTTTGTTTATCCTCCTGTGAAAGTTTACACCTTATTTTTTCCCCTGCTCTCTCTCGTTTATTTCCAGTCCACCTCATCTACTCTTCACTTCTTCATGTGTCCCGTAATCAGCACCTGGAGAAAGACATAGCTGTGAATATTTGTGGGTAGTAGTACTCCCGGTGGCTGGACTACAGACTCAATCCATTTACGTCCTCCCGTGCTTGTCAGTTTGTGGCTTGTGTGTGGGTCTTTTTTGGGGGGGTTGTACGTGCATCGATGTGACTCTCTATATGTGTGTGTTTCCCTGAGCTTTTATCTTAATGAAAGGCAGTGGTGCGCCCGTGGAGGGTTGATTTGGTTAAGAGCCAGGCAGCGGTCGGTGTGCTGACTCAGAGTGCAGGAAAAGGGATGCAAAAAAAAAACAGAGCGAGAGGGGGAGGAAGCAGAGTAAGAAAGTGACTGATGGACCGGAGGAGAGGGGTTGAGGTGAGAAAAGTCATGGAAAGAGGAAAGTAGCGACAGTTGGGGTCAGTTTGGGATGTGAGTTATGGTTTTCTTTCAGATATGAATTGGGCGGACGTTCTTTCCTTTTCCTCCTCTGCATGACTTTCTCTGGTCTTCTGTTTAATGCCCTTCCTGCACACCCTTAAGTGCATGAACCTGAATTAAGCACTCCCTTGGGAAAAGTACACATCATTTGTTCCTCCTCTCCTCTCCTCTCCTCTCCTCTCCTCTGCACTCCTCTCATGTCTTCCTCTGTCCATTCTTTCAAAGAAAAACGAGCACCATGTCCTTCTCATCTCCTCATTTCTTGCCTTCCCTCACCTCGTCTGATATTCCCCAGGGCTCTAGTGCAAGTATACATCTCCCATGCGCTCTCCGCGGTCAGGGTGTGGGAGATTTTGACCACACACAGATAGACGACACACACACAAACACACTTGTACACACACACACACACACAGTAAAAGAACACAAACAGGGCTGAAAGCTCAGACCTGATGGATCCCAGGTCCAGGGAGCAGGGATGCATTTGCTTGTCCTTGTTTTCTATGTTTAGTCTCACAGTGGTGCGGCCCTGTCTGCTTTGATGTCTTAATGTAGGCCCGTGTGCTGGGGAACACTCGTGCACACACAGGACTTCACACAGCAGTACATTGGCCTCCCTTAGCAATAAAAGCCTCTTCATCATACGTTGCCGAGTGGTACTTTAACCTTGCGTCATCTCTCCCCTGCCCCCCACATGCAGTGATGTCATCCGATACTATGAGAGAATGCGACCCACTGACCCTAATGCATTACCCCACGTCCCCTTCTCCTCTCTCCCTCCTTCACTATCTCCCAAGTACATTAGCATTACTCCCCCAGCCCATCTCTCCCCTCATGAGGCTGCTGAACCAAGCCTTTGTCTCAGCCCCGCTGCCAGACAGTCCTGATTCAGCCAGTATTGAGCTCCTCAATCACAGCATCTGTCTGGACACTGGAAGACATCCAAACTCTGCGGAGCTCTCCCGCCATCACACAGAGGGGTTTGCACTCTTGATTTGAAAGCTCTCACAGCATTTACCAGAATGCAATTAGAGTCAAGGGTTTTAGATATTCCAAGGGCGTTTGTGATTTAGACTCGTCAAAATTTTTTCACGAGAATTCAATTCCACTTTTTTGCGCCTTCATGGTAATTATGCAACTAAAGCAGCAGCAGCAGCAGCAGCTTAGCATAAAGGGGAGAAACCAAATGGCAACCTTGAGGGCTGAGAAATGAAGCCAATGTGAAAATGCCAAAAACTGCAATTCTTGAGGCGTCCTCATAGACTGTATTATAGATAATATACAGTCTATCAGCTGTCTCCAAAATCAAATCAATCCCCATAGACCCCCATGTTAAAATGAACAACTTTACAGCAGATATAAACAGCCCGGTACAAAAATGGTTTTGGTCTCTATAGCTAATTTTCGTATTTATAACAACTGTATGGAAGTGAGTTTTTATAAAACTCACCTATTTCAATTATATCAAGGCTTAAAGCTATACATAATTAAGGGCAAGGCTGCTTTGAGTGACACATGGGTGCCTTTACAGGAGACTGTAGGCTGCATTCAACCCGCCTCAGCTCAACAAAATACGCCAGTTCAAAAGGATTTCAATGTATTGTGTCATAGATTGCTGCGGTCCATTAACACGATCTCTTGAAACCAGTGAGGTGAAGGTTAAAAATGTACAGACAGAAGACACCAGGACGCCATAAAGACAGCAACAGCTACATAATGAGCATTCTCAAGACGGTGCACATATTCCTATTATACATAAAACCAGTCTGTAGAGATGAACCATTGACATCATGCTTAATGTGCATTGCAGTTGTCCTCATATTTTTATGACACAGTTAATGATCCATTTACCTGAACTATATTATTTTTCTTGCTACCAGAGACACTGATGAGTCAGACTGAACTGAAACTGTTTGAACGCACCAGAAGGTTATTTTGGGCGGTTCCTGTGGTTTTTTCTTTATGACGTTTAATCTTTCACCCAGTTCTTTATATGGTTTAAATGAGCAACCACTTGGGACAAACACAGTGGCTGTGGCATTATACAGTCATGTCATACAAGTTACTTTAAATGCCTAAACAGATCATAAGGCATTAACTGTATTTAACCTTCACTAGAAGAGACGGTAGCCATGTCTGAATGTGACAAATGCACTGCTAGGCTAGTAATGTGGAAAAACTAAAACACGAAAACTAAGCTGGTGTTAAGCTTTCAGCAGTGGCAATGGCATTGTCAATGGCATGTTGTGTCTATATATCACATGACTGAAGGTTATATAGCAGTCAATGGTTGTAGCTACACAGCTGCTGACTGGCATGGGAGAATAAGGGAGAATGGAGTAGAGAGAGTCATTATGTGTCTCCTCATGGAAGAAGGGATCCTTCCTGTACAGTATAATGACTGTGGAAAAGCAGCAGGGTAAAGCTCAGTCAATCATCAGTCACTCTGCCATTACTCTGTGCCTGTTGAGCGACAGAAAGGGTTACACAGATGATGGGAATATTAGAGAAACAGGAACACTAAAGGAAGGCCACATATAAATTAGGCTGAAAAATAGAACAGAAGGTCAAATCACAATACGGGAGGTTAACTCGCTAGGTTAACATCAGCTGGATACATTACAACTGACTGATCATTTTTAGGTCTTCTCTTAGACTGCCCAGCGCCACCCCCAACACCAGAGTGGTAATCTGTTAAAAGATGAAGCATCTGCCTTTGACTTGCTTCAGGGCTGATTACATCAACAGACTGTCATTGTTTCAAGACTCTTGTCTCCTTGAGGGCATCTGACGGGAGAGAAAAGGAAAATCCCCATCTTCCCTTCATTTGTCTTCATCATCCTTTAAAGGAATCCTTTGACATTTTTTTGGGTAAACGCGCTCACTCACTTCATGCCAAAAGTTAGATGAGCACATTGCCACCCCTCTTGTGAAGCTAAAAACAGCCACTGATTAGCTTAGCTTGGCATAAAGACTTGAAACCTGGGGACAGAGTTAACATGGTGCTGCCCAATAATGACAAAACCCAGCTAGTATCACCTCTAAAGCTCATTAATGATCACATTATCACCAGGCTAGTTGTTTTGACCTGTTTTAAGTCTTTAAGTTAAGCTAAGCTAGCTGTAGCCTTATATTGCTCAGCATTGTAAAACATGAGATTTTGATGTTTTTTTTGATTATGCAGCAGGCCAAGGTGCTATATTAATACTGTGAAAGTATCAAAACACTCCACAGAGAAGTACACACAGCCTGTAGTCAAAAACTGTGTCTATAAACGAGCCGCCAGGACTTCTGTAAGGTTGTGATGACACAATTATACTATACATAGGTAGAAAGAGTAGCTACAGTGCCATTACATTCATTACCCGGCTTCAATGACAGGGCAGAGATGCAGAGAGTGCTGCTTTTGAAGACCCAGAAACGCAGAGCAATCAGAGCAGAGTGGGCCTTTTCATGAGGGAGTCTTAAAGAGACAGGCGCTAAAACAGAGTTTCAGACAGAGGGGGAATACAGGTATATTCACACAAACAGTATGAGAAAAATAATGTGTTTTTTGAAAATTAAAGCGTGTAAACATGATCTACTAGAAACCTAAAATCCAAGTATGGACCTGAAAATGAGCATAATAGGGACCTTAAATGGACAGATATGAGTGGCATTGATTTTCTCATCTAACTCTTTGCAAGAAAGTAAATAAGCCCATTTCCTAAAACATGTTGAACCATCAATTTAACTCGACCCCACTAATGTGCACTAATTGTATCCAGCAAAGACACAAAAGGAATAAAAGTTAATTAAGACATAGCTATTGCACTGAGGTAAAGCCACAAGCTGGCTAAGATGGAAAAGATGAAGCTACATGATAAATAATAAAACCTTAGTGGGAAATCCTCGGTCCGTCTCATGTTTATTTGAGACTCAAGTCACCAGCTCCGGTAGATACATGAAGGTTTCTCTACAGTTTGATTTCACTGCCGTTACAGCCTGTTTGATGTTTCTGAGTTTGACCGTAGGGAGAGATTTAGAGAGGAGCAGGAGCAAAAGAAAACCAGCTGTGAGGCAGGCAGAGTTTTTGAATGAAAACAGGAAGAATGGATTGAGACAGAGTTGGAAGGAGAAAGACAGGAAAACAAGCATCTGTTCCAGATGTAAATCTTGTGCCGGTGAGTTGACAGAAACAGCCCGAGTCTGAAGACACTCACTCAATCACACACGCACACAGATGGAGAGTAAGAGGAATGTAATGTTTTACCACAATAAAATTAATGTTTCTCTCGGTATGTGTATGTTTCACTGATTTATCAGCCTCTGCTGCGGTCTTTTTTGTATACTAATGGAGAAATTCCAGTAATTGCCCTGTCAAACAAATGCGGCCTAACACACTTAAACTCTCAGTATAGGGAAGTTACCATCTCTTACTTCAGTTATACTACGGAAAAAGTAAAAGGGTAATTTGGGAAAGGTGCATATGGATTTTTATTACATTGCCAACACTTGTCCATGTTATTCTTTGTATTTCCTGTTTTCTCTGTGAGGATCTTTGTCTAAATCCTTAAAGCAGTCTGGTTTTGTAGAGTGTCTCTGTCAGAGTGAATGTTTTATGAGCTGTGGGCTGCTGGAGAGTCTGTCTTCTTCTGTCCCCCCTGTTTCCTGCAGCTTTGACTCCGTACATGTTTTACCATTGTTCCACCATATTATTGAAGCTGTTTTAGGAGATTGAACGTCTGATGCTTCATATATTCTCTCGTAAATTGTCTCTGAGTTTGTGCCATCTTTCACCAGGCAGCTGCTGGCCCCTGGATATCAGGAAATATGGTACACTCCCAATGGAGCCCGCAAGTCCTCCTCTCCTGCCAGCGCTGTAAGTCTATGAGACAGTTTGATGCTCTTAAAGTGCAGTAAGGGAACTAAATAATCATAGAAGAGATATGGATATCCACGCAGTTGATCAAATCCCATTGCAGGAGGATAATAAGCAGTTTGGACATAAAATGCTATATTTTATGCTCCATTTAATGGCGATCTCTATCCAAGTCAAAAAGTATTATACTTTAGTGTATTAGAAATAAAGTATAGGTATACAGAAGTTATTACAAGTATACTTTTACTGTTGCTGCCCATAAAGTATATTTAAAAAGTACTGAAATAAATGCACTAATTCTGCAGAAAGTACAAAGTTGTATTTCCGTGCTTTTCTGAAAAGTGTACTTTATTGTTAATTATAAACAAGTGTTGTTTTATACAAAATATACTAAATTGCAAATACCTCTAGTTATAATGTAGTGCTTTTATGGAAGGTATGATTATTTTCAAGTCCTTTGTACTACACTGTCAGTAGACTTTATTAAAGTATATTTATATTTTACTTCATCAAAAGTGTATTTAAATATACTTACAAAAAGTTCACTTTAATATAGGTTTATTACAGGGTATATTTCAATGTACTTTTAAATAGTATACCAAATATAGTTGTTTTCAAGTCCTTTCAGTCCTGTCATACACTATTACACCTCAAGTAGTACTCTAGTACTACTTGAGTATACTTAAGTATACTTAAGTAACGAAAGAAAAAGCACAAAGAACAGTAACATATTAAAATTTTACACAGTAAATTCTTTAACAAGTATAATCAAAGTATAATATTTGTAGTATTTAAGGATAAGACCACTGTACCACCCTGCTTCTCTACGTTGAGAGTTGTGTGTTGAGCTTTAATTGTGTTTGTCTTCCAGGGGCACTGTTTCTACCACGGGGAGGTTCTGGGCATAGAAGGCTCAAGTGTAGCTGTAAGCACATGCTCAGGACTCAGGTAAGTTAAAACTCCATCACAGGCTGTATTCATAAAGTTTTCAAATATTTAGGTTCGGTCCCAATGCTGAACTACACTTCTTAGAATTCTAAGAAGTCTCCCACAAGACTAAATCCCTCTACAAGTAAAAAGCTTTCCACGAAGACAGCTCCTACACCTAAGAGCAGGGAAGAGGACTTTTCTGCTGCCTCAGAGTTTCTTCAGCAAAACCAGTAAAGAGCTCCAAGAAAAAGGGCCAAGAGAAAAGTTTTCCTAATAAAGCAGGGAGTTACAACTCCAGATTGTGTATGTGGGATTCATCTTGGCAATGCTCGTTCAATTAGCTCCTTTAAAGTTGTACTCCATAAGATATTCATCTATTTAATTGTCTGTTAAGTTACTATCTATTTAAGAGTGAGTTAAAACAATGGTGATTGATACATGATCCACTAATGAAAGCACTTCTACTTGCCTTTTTGCTGAGTTTGCCAATATCCGTGTCTGGGGCGACATTCCCGGGCTAGATGTAGCCGCCCCGTTAGTGACACTGCTGACAGCGGTTGGTCTTTCAGAAATCGGGAACATCCAATTTCTGAGTCAGGCTTGTAGTGACGGCAGAAGTGTAATAGGAGCATGTGTGTGTATGGATTTAAAAGGGTAACATATAGGGGACGGACCGGAAGTAGAAATGTGAATGTGTGTCAATAAATTTTACAAAAGAGCAAAAAAAAAAGTAAACACACATATGCTGCTTTCCAACAGTGGTTCAACATGCCCTCATTCACTTCCCCCATAGCACTTGCCCTGAGAGAAATCCCCACCGCCATCTTAGACGTTGTTCCAGTAGTCTGAAAAACTGAAGTGAACTTGGTGAGATCGACCCTCTGAGTGAGGGCTGAGTGATCCAGTGAACAACGAGGGTCACTCTAGGGGTGGAGATCACCCACAATGCAGTGCAGTTATGCATTTGGAGCAAGAGAATACATCCATGGGTATAGGTGGCAGTAATGGACTTAAAACTCTGCGATTGCTCACCACTAAAGAAGAATGATATGCATTAATAAAGCAGCTTTTTATTATGATTATTTAAACACTTCTATACCTGACATGTTTTTCAGTTTCAGTGTTCTATTATAATATCTTATTGTTAGTCGGTTTTCTTACATGTCTGGGCTGTTCACCTGTTTAGCAGATTCTTTCAGAAGAAAATCACAGTAAAAGCTTGATATTTGACTGAAAAATGACAGGTTGCAGTAAATATTTAGTCTAGTTTATATATCTATACTTGACTTGTGTGATTTCTTCTCAACATAACCTGTAAACGCATATAATAAATGCTATTTTGCAACATATCATAGCAATAGCAATGATGATCATCATGATACAGATGACAAACAGAACATTCACAGGCTTATGACAAACAGAAGTTTCTGAATCAAAGACGGATTCAGCTGTTTTGCGAATAATTGTTCAAGAAATGATTGCAATAAGCGATAATATTGCTGTTTTGAGACCATTTTCAACTGATATAATGATAATGGCATAATAATGCAAATACACCCTTTCAAAGGTCAATAAACGCTTATTTCAAAAGAATATTTAACATGAGAACTGGAAAACATTTTAAATATCCAAATAAAAGACTCTCAGTCTATTTTAACAAAAAATTCACTTGAATAAAAACACACACAACCAAAACAATAAATAAATAAGATGTTAACTAAATTACACTTCAAAAAATATAAAACATTAGTCTTAGACATAAAGAGTGATACCTCCCTTAACAGGCAAAACTGCCAGTTAGGACCTTAGTAAACAGCTTACAAACCTGCAGAACCAACTAAAGTGCACACAGTGAAGCTGGCAGCAGCCACCCGTTATAGATAGTCTGTGTAGCAGGTAAAAAAAAACCTGCTTCACCCTGCTAACTTACACTGCGCATCCGCTCCTGTTCAACTGCTAGAAGATGTCATGCAAACAGCAGGGTCAAAGTCAAAGGTGCAGTGGTTCACCGCAGTCACTGCTGTTTGAAACCGAAGTGTTCGCGCGCGGCAGCTGTCGCGTTCCGCTTTGAAACCAATTCATCTTTTTTAAACTCCAAATCTGAACTAGCGTGTTTGCTACTCACGGAGCTTTCATGCTGCACTGTGTTTGTAACGCCAGGGGTCGGCCTCCTCACACACATGACGAGGGTTAAGAGAGGGGTCAGTAGAAAACTCTTATTATCCAGTCTCTCTGATGGAGGGAAAAATGGAAATTATAGTGGCTGTCAAAGTTACCGAGCTCATTAAAAGTTGTCATGCAATTATAAAATTTGATTGCTTACAGGCCTAGATCCATTACAGTTTAGACTGAAGTGAACAAGGAGAGGTGCTCAATGACCATTTTCCAGCATCCCTCCAAGTAGCCTCCGTGTGACGTGTGCTGTTACGTAATGCCAAGGGCTGAGGGGAAGTGAAGGAGGGCATGTTGAGCAACTAATTAAACACAGCTATAGTGACCGTGAACGCCTGCAATTACATTTTACCACCAAAGAGGCCACTAGAAACAACGTATCTCAATTCTTACAGAGTACAATTTTATTGTTAATTTTACAGCCTCACTATTTGTTTTCCAGCTGAAGTGCAAACATTACGGGACACAAGACAGAATTAATGACTGAGGAGCAATTCTCTATACTGTTTTCTAAGTCATCTATAGCATACATGTCGTCATGACATACAGTAATACAATACAAGTTGCAACATTTCCTATTTTGGTTAGCTTGCCAAAATAGACAAGAAGCTTTGTTCATATGTTGTCCATTTTCACAGCTCTAAATATCACTGTCTTCCATGTTTATGCGTCTAAAAAGCTGATTAGAAACCCAGTAACCTAGCCACGGTGTCTCTCTCTTCTTCAGGAGAAATGTGGCTTATTATCCCCTTCTATGATTGCAGGAATCAGATTCTCCACATCACATCATTGGGGTCAACCACACCCTCTTTCCCTAAATTGTGAATCCTTGCCATGAGTATTAAGGCTAAGTTAAGAGCTGTCACAGAGAACCCTCAGATTGTTTGTGAACATGATTTTGTAGATCAAAAGTAGTTGTAACCAAAGTCTGCACAACTGTCCAGCCTGTGATCAAACCATGGCTGAGAGGCCAAAGTGACAGGAAACAGTAGTGTAGTGTTTTGTGCTGTCCAGTAGGTTAGTAGGTCATTGGCTCCAGAGCTGGTTCACTGAGAACAGCTCAGTATGGAGATCCTGTGTTTTCTCCTGGTGTGACTCCAAAGCAGCTCACGCTTCCTGTTAGAGACAATCAGTGAGAAGAGACTGGCAACAGAGGAGGAACTGGACAGCTTTGACAGAAACCGTAGCCACATGTGTGTTTTTTGTGGGTTCAGCACTCTGCATCTGGAGGACGAGTGGATGAATACGTCTTCCTACTTATGTAGATTCTCTGGAGAAATGCAAACACAGCATAGAGGAACGTTGACATGTGGGCGTCTGAGCTCTCCAGATGTTTTCTACAGCTGCTCGACCTGCTGCTGCGTGCATGCTTGTGTGTTTGTGTATAGACGTCTGCGCTCTGGAGGGGTTTTGTGAAGAAGCCAGAGGTTTGTATCTGGCTCTGTCTGCCCCAGCTGATCTTCATTTATAAACAGCAGTAAATCGCCTGGGACACTTTCGCTCTGCTCCACCCATCCGTAAAACCACCACAGCCAAATAAAAATAATCCAAATCCAACATGCAACCATTTGTATATATATATATATATATATATATTACCTGCGCTTCAGTTTGACACAAAACTAAGGATTAGTGTTTGAAATTACATTCAATCTAATGTTTTAAGAGTTATTTACAATATTTGCAATAGAAACCATGATTTTCCACTGTGTTCACAAACACAGACAGCAACATCGCTGATCCACATTGATTTCCTGGAGCTATGATTGGATGGAACCATCAGCAGTGTCTTGTTTTCCCAGGGGACTGATTTCTCTGAACACAAGTGTCAGCTACCTGATAGAGCCTCTTCCTGTTTCCACGGGTGCACAGCAACACGCCGTGTTCAGAGCCGAGAGCCTCCACCTACCCGGAGGCCGCTGCCCGCATCACCACGGCAACAAGGAGGAGCATGAGGAGGGGCTTAGCGACTTCATCCATGGAATGATGTCACCGCGGAGCACAAGGGTGAGCTGGGACGAGACGAACAGTGATGCATGAAATCCTTTGCAAGTTTTACACAAAGCATGAAAATATTGACACAATATCTGTCTCCATTTTCAGGAAAAAAGGGACCTGAGTCAGAATATGAAGTACGTAGAGCTGTTGATAGTGGCAGACAAGGCTGAGGTGAGGACACAGTCATTTGGTCCAATTTTAACCTGACTGGGAGATTTTTATGACGCCAATAAATGTGGCAGTACGGGATGTAGCATTGTATGTGAAATCAGCTAGAAAAGAAGCAGATTAAAGTGTAATACATTACAATATCATCCATAGTTTAAAGATTGGAGGAAATGTTTCCTTCCATTCAAGCAGTATAAGTCATTTGGCTAAAAGAAACCCAAAAGCCATCGTCATTTTTGCCTGGCGACTAAGACGTATAATTTGTGGAACTACCCAAAATACTGCGGTTTTAGAAGAAGGTTCTACGGGTACTTCCAAAATATCTGACAAAGTAAAGGATAAGCGTTTAAATGAAGGATGGATGAATTTTATGCACTATTTGTAAAACAGTCACAAATAAAATATTATTTCACCACAGTATTATAATAAACCTAAATATAGAGAACAGTGTCATTAAATGTCACCCACTCACACACTCATGTCTCTATTTAGAGCTAGTTATGGCAAATATAAAGCTCTGATGCACATCCTGTTTGTTGTCTGAAGTCTCAGTTAGAGGTTTCGGGAGATATAAAAAGTATGGGTGTGTCAATTTCTGTGTTCAGTGTGGTTTATGTCGTTTGCAGTTTGAGAAGCATGGGAGTAGTCTCGAGAAGACCAAACTGAAATTACTGGAAGCGGCCAACTTGGTTGACAAGGTAACATCTGATGTGGAACCACAAACAGACACTGAGGTTCATGTAATTAGTGGTGACAAGTCAAATTCGGTGTGACTGTTTCTTGTCCACACCTACAGTACTACAAGGCTTTGAGCATCCGTGTGGCATTAATCGGTCTGGAGGTGTGGACCAGCCAGGACATGATCAACGTTTCAGACAACCCTCACAGCACTCTGGCAGCATTTCTGTCCTGGAGAGGCAAACAGCTCCGCGCACTCCCCAACGACAATGCTCAGCTAATCACGTCAGTGTCTCCCACTTCCTCTTTCATCTCCTAGTAGTCTTCCCATTTGTCATTCTTCACCCTCTCCAACGCTTGTGTCCCACCCCATTTCCTATAAGCCTACTGTCCTATGAGTTTGATCTCTCGATTGATTTTATCTACATTGTGCGAGACAAAAACCATCACCGGTTGTATCTCAGTGGGACTTTGTCCAGATGGAGCTAATCACCAGTGGCGTTTTGTGTCTCCAGGGGGAGAGGGTTCCAGGGCACCACCATCGGCCTGGCACCTCTCAAAGCCATGTGCTCCGACTACCAGTCCGGTGGAGTGAACACGGTGAGAGAAAAGGGTCTAAACAAACATTATTCATCTGCGTGTACTTAGGTAGACTTTCACGTCTAGGATGTACAACAGGTCAGCCTGTAGAGCTGGTAGTTTGATCTCCAGCTCCTCCTGTTCATCTATGGAAGTGCCCTTGAGCAAGATACTAAACCCCAAATTGTGTGTCCAGTGTATTTGGGGGGATGTAAGGAGTGTGATGCCAAAAGTGTATGCAAAATGACTTTAACGTAATCATCAGTACGTTTTCAACTTGTAACTTGTCAAACATGCTTCATAAGCTGTGTTAAAAATATTTAACAATGTTTTCCTTTACAAACTAAAAATAAGTGCCGTTACAGTCATTCCCCAACTGCAATGGTGGTTCAGAGACGCTGAGAGAGCAGATGTTAAAGACCCAGAGACATTGAACAATCAGAGCAGACAGGGCGTTTCAGGAGGGGGGCTTAAAGAGACAGGTGCTAAAACGGAGCGTTTCAGACAGAGGGTGGTGGGTGAATACGGATATAATCAGACGGACAGTATGAGAAAACACCATTAAAGCATGTAACCATGTTCTAATAGAAACCAAAAATACAAGTATGAACCATACAATTAAAATAATTTGGGGCCTTTAAGTTTAAACTACTTTAGGTTGGTATAGTTGAAAACCAGCATGTTTTCCAGCAGTGTCTCCGACATGCAACGATAATATATTTTCCTCTTTTCCTTAAAAAAGTAGTTTTTCTACAGATCATAAGGAATCTTTGACTCCTCTTTTGAACAGGACCACTCAGAGTCAGCTGTGGGTGTAGCTGCCACCATGGCACACGAGATGGGCCACAACTTTGGCATGAGCCACGACAGTGCAGGCTGCTGCCAGGCGAAGGCCGAAGATGGAGGTTGCATAATGGCTGCTGCTACTGGGTACGATACACAAATGAACTATGCCCAAACAGATTACAGTTATTAACCTAATGAGAAAAAAAGAAAGATGACATTTGATTTCATGAACAATTGTATGAGCTAAGCCTCACATGTTGTGTTTACGCTTCTTCCTCACCGTGGGCCAGGCATCCATTCCCACGTGTGTTCAATGGTTGTAACCTGAAGGAGCTGAAGAGTTACCTGAGCTCTGGAGGAGGGAAGTGTCTCTTCAACTTGCCAAACACCAGATCCATGTACGGAGGGCAGCGCTGCGGCAACGGTTACCTGGAGGATGGAGAGGAATGTGACTGTGGAGAAGAAGAGGTGTGTTGCATCTCTTGAATTTGGCGGTATTTATTTTCATTTATGTTTTTGTGAGGACTCATGACTCTACACTTTTTGTGTAGGAGTGTACCAGTCCCTGCTGTAATGCCAACAACTGCACTCTGAAAGCTGGAGCTGAGTGTGCCCATGGCGTCTGCTGCCATAACTGCAAGGTACCAACATCTGACGATCATCTGAACAAAGAAACGCAACAATCCTCCCATAAAAGATTCTTACTGTTAAATGAACACTGTAGCAACTGAATTATAGCTCTACATTTCATTATTTTTTACATCTCTTGTCGTCCTCTTTGTCTCTCACTGTCCAGTTGAAGAGCCCAGGTGTGCTGTGCCGTGCTCCCTCTGGTTCGTGTGACCTGCCAGAGTACTGCGATGGGAAGGCAGAGTCTTGTCCTGCTAATTTCTATTTAGTGGATGGAACAGCATGCGCAGGCGGGCAGGCCTACTGTTACACCGGCATGTGTCTGACCCTGGAGCAGCAGTGTCGCTCCCTCTGGGGACAAGGTGGGCAAACTGGATGCTTATCTATAAATGTTTTGTAACAAAAGGGGGTGCATCCACATGTTTACACTATTGTAAATGTGGCATATTGGATACAATGTCATGTGTGACGACGGAGGAGGGGACCCAAATGCAGACTCAGGAGACGGTATTAACAAATTTAATAAAACTTATTTACAAAAAGGTGCACTTACACAAAGGAAAAACACGAAGAACTAGATACAAACTGACACGATGAATGGACACAAGAGGAACAGGCACACAGGGAGACATCAGGGTATGTAGAGGGTATGATGCGTGAGGCTCAGGGAGAGACTGTCCAGAACCAATCACAACATACAAGCTTTTTTATTTTTTGTTTTCATATGGATTTCATATAAAAATCTGATTTTCTATTTAAAGGAGCTTACATTCAGAACATTAATATAGCAGCAAACAAGAACTTGCTAAAATAGTGGAAGAGGAGTTATCGAGTCCTTTAATCCCATTTTGTCTGTTTGTTTTGATAGCCGTGTAGGCCGCGAAAAAAAAAGTTGGCCTTTCACATATTGGGGAAACGGTCTGTGAGAGCCAGAGGGAGGCGATCTAAGCCAACTTTTCAGTATTTACAGCGCCTTTCATGCCCAACTTGAAAAATGCATCATGCCACCTACAGTCCTGACAGAAAGTGACACTGGCATAGTGTTTTTTATATTTATATAGATTACGTTAGGTTTTTGATATGTTTTACTGACATTAAATTGACATGTTTTTGAGTTAATTTGAATTAAATGAATACTTCACCCTCAAAATGAACCATTTGTAGAAAATGTTTTTGTCGCATGCCTCCACAGAGAATGGAGAATCGCAAAAAAGAGAAAAGACTTGAAATGAATTAAGGCAGCGTTTAACAACAGCAGAAGTAAATCAAAACGTCAATTTACCAACTCTCACAGAACTCGTGCAGTTTAATCCAAGTCTAATTTTTCCAGTCGTATGTTCAGTATTTCCCAAGCTTTTGCACAGGCGCACAACTTGTCCGGGGTTGCACGTTCAAGTTCCGTAGTGTTCCTGCAAGACTGTAAATGTGGAAGTGTCGTAAATAGTAATGTTTTGTTTTTTAGCGAAAATGCCATGTGCTCTTCTTCACTGCATGTCATTCCACTGTTCACTGTGGAGATATGCAACAGAAACAAAGTTGTCTTGATGAATTCAAGGCAACACTGGGTGAATTACTGATATACAAATGGTCTGTTAGAGGGCGAAGTATTCCTTTAAGGACTTCCCCCAAAAAATATTCGATAGTTGAACCTGTTCTTATGATAAAAGTAGTAATGAGATAAAATAAAATTATCGTTATCTATATATGATAGATATATATATAGCTCAAGAGTTTAGAAAAAGCAAAGGAAAAAAGTGACAGATTAAACAATATAGATACATAAAAGATTAAATAAAATAGAATACAGCGGAATACATCTAGAAAGCAGTTAAACATCCAGTGCACTTTGAAGCAGGGCGGCTGGGTAGAGGTGGAGATGAGTCCTCAGTGGGTCATTGGATTAGGGATTGTTATTGGACAGTGTCCATATTCACGTTGTGACAGAGTCTCCCTGGAGAGCCCTGTTGTACCACAGGAGCCACACAAAACAGTAAGAGATGCCATCTGGTCTCCATCAGGTAGTCACATAACACACTGCACACACAGCCTTATTCATATGTTTCTTTGCATTTTCTCTCCTTGGACCACAGATGGTCGTCCGGCCCCTGACCTGTGTTTTCAGAAGGTAAACGAAGCCGGGAACATGTACGGGAACTGTGGCAAAGATCTGTTTGGGAAGTACAGGAGCTGTAAGGACAGGTGAAGAACAAAACATTTTGTTTCCTTTACTCCCTCGGTTCAAGGAGGGCGTTGACATTTCCAGAGAATGACAAGTTAAAATGTTTGTGGCCTTTAATATTTATTGATCAGTCTCATTAAAACTGATGACTCTTTTTTTTAATATCTCTGCCAGGGATGCCCAATGTGGGAAAATCCAGTGTTTAACCTCAGCCTCCAAGCCGATTGAAAACAATGCTGTCCGCATAGAAACCACCGTCAGTGTGGGCAACAGGAAGATCCATTGTATGGGAACACATGTGTACAAGCCTGGGCAGGGGGACGAGGAGGGGCAGGGTGACACTCTGGACCCCGGCCTGGTCATGACAGGCACCAAGTGTGGCGATGACTCTGTGAGATTTACTAAATACAAGGCTTTATATCTCTCTTTTTGAAGAGTTTCACTTTGTGGTTCCAATCATTGTGATGTTAATGAATGGAAAAATCATACCACTCATAGGAACGACTTGATTTTCTGTGAGTGACTCTTTCTTACTCACACCTCTTTCTTTCGACAGATTTGCTTTAACGGAGAATGCCGCAATGCATCTTTCCTCAGAGCTGATGAGTGCAATGCAAAGTGCCATGGGCGCGGGGTAAGTTTAGTGTGTGTGTGTGCGTGCGTGCGTGCGTGCGTGCGTGCGTGCGTGCGTGCGTGCGTGCGTGCGTGCGTGCGTGCGTGTGTGTGTGCGTGTGTGCGTGCGTGCATGCGTGTGTGTGTGCGTGTGTGTGTGTGTGTGTGTGTGTGTGTGTGTGTGTGTTTGTGTGTGTGTGGAGGGATGCTTGGGAGATGGATTTCCAAGGAGCTTTGGCTGCCAGCCCATTATTATGAAAAGCTGGCAAACTTAGCAGTCATGCCATAAGTATGAAGACCTTTTTACTTAATTGAAATGAGCCAAATAGCAAAGTACAAGTTAAAGCCGTGCATTCTAAATCCTGCTATGTATATAAGTATTATCAGCAAAAGAAGTATGAAGTAGCAGGAGATGGAAATATCCATGTAAAGTACCTCTGAATGATACAGTAATTGAATAAATGCACGCCACTACTGAAGCTTGCACGTTTTTCAAATTAAAATGAATTTGAAGTGCTTCTCTGGTCCCTAAATGTCATTCACTCCTACACCTTCATGTCAGTGTAATGAATATAAACACTTCTGTTAATTTTAATGTGCCATTTTCACCAGCTGTGCAACAACAATCAGAACTGCCACTGTGACATGGGCTGGGCCCCTCCTCTGTGTGATCAGAAGGGCTCAGGTGGGAGTGTAGACAGTGGACCTGTTATCAGCCACAGTGAGACTCTTCATTTGTTCTTAAATATGCAATTGTGTTTTTCATATACTGAGAGTTTAGAATACATCTGTATCCATGCATTTTTTCTGACTCTTATCTAATTTATATTCCAACAGGTAATCTCCTTCCAGTCCTGCTGGTCCTCCCCCTGGTTCTCTTTGTGGTTTTGGCTGCTGTTGGACTGTGGTGCTGCTACAGACATAAACTCCACCCACTGAAAACCTCTGCTCCACCTCCAGTGCCAAGGTACAGTTTGTCATTCTGGAGTGTTAAATAATAAAACTCTACATTTAAGTGAGCCACAGTTTTGCCAGCGATGTTCTATATACAGAAAGTTGTGTTGTTGATGTATAAATGATGGGTCTGTACTTTGGTATTTGTGTCTTAACCCTCAGTTATTCAGTCCCGGTCGAGGGCAAGCCTCTGTGCGCCGACAATCATGTGAACGGTCATGCCAACCCGACATTCTTGCTCAAAAAACAGGACTCAGATCACCTGGTAAAGAATCCCCCTATGACCCAGAACATGATGCCATTCTCTATTGTTTGTGATTATTAAAAGAAACCACAGAACTTTATTTTGCTTGTGTTCTTCCACAGGAGAAATCCTCTCCTCAACCAAGTCCATCTTGCTCAACTCAGTCCAGACGTGCTATCGTGCGTCCAGCAGGGAAGCCTCCTCCTGTACCTGCGCACGCTGCAGAGCAGAGAGAGCAAACACCTCAGCCACAGATCCAGCCTGTAGCTTCTCCTCAGAGACAATACTCTCCTCAGGGTTACGCGACACCTATCGCTAAATCTGCACAGCTTACAGAGCAGAGACAAAACCAGGCTCCCCCACCACCTTCAGGACCTCCACCGTTACCTTCCCTGGACAACAAAACCCACTCACAGCATTCAGCAGTAACCAAACCCCGACCAGACCCCCCAACCAGACCTCCACCGCCTTGTCCTGTCAACAGGTCATCAGGGGTGAGTTTTTATTTTTATGTTGCTTAAGTTAAAAAGCCCATTTTGCTTGAGTGAATTGAATGTGACATGTCTGATTTGTCATTTTGATGTAGGAACAGCAACAAATAAAAGGCCTGCAGATTACTACTAATGCACTGCAAAGAGGAAAAGCTGCTTTGGTTCCATCTGCTGGACAGAAAAAGCCAAACAGGTAAATAATCATCTGGTAGCATTTTGTAATGTAAATATGTACAAAGCCTTTGTTAACTTTTTTTTTCTTTTCCTTCATTTAGAAACTAAGAGCTCAGGGAGACGTCGGGGACCACTACTGACATCCAATAAGGGACTGCCCCCAACTGTCTTTTTGAATATTAGCAGCTGACAAAGAAACTGTGGGATGTGATGAATACTTGACACTAGGGATTACAGTGTAACTACACTCGTGTCTTTAGGACAATGTTACTCAAAACAACTCATAGTACATGTCACAATGAGTGCATTTTAAGTCTTAAATCCTTTATGAAAAAAAGGTTTAGGCTTAGTCTGTGTTTTGTAAATTAGCCCTGTGTGTCTGCTTTCACGACCTGAAACGGCCAAAGCTGTGAATTTCAGAACTTTTTACATTTTTTTCCCCAAAAGTTAATGTAAAAGTGAAATTGTTCCATGTGTGCAGCAGTGTTGAAACACTGTTCCAGGAGTATTTATTCGCAAAGAAAAATGAATGTTTACAATGTAGCCTACGTACTAAACAGGGTGTCTCTTAAAGAGCATCAGCTGTAAAGCGATATCTTATATTAAGAAAAGATGCTTTTGCTTCTTATGTGTGAATAAGAACAGGATTTTGACTGGACTAAAGGGGACCAGTGAAAGCCCTGCATCGTTTAATAATTCACAATGGAAATTAATTCATTCACTGTGGACAATTACTTTGGGATGAATTCTTGAATTTTTGAATGTAAATGAGTTATGGGCCCTTAAGGTTTATTCATTTCATCTGATAAATATTAATAATGTTTGTTTATTAACTGGCCACTGGACCCCTGTTATTTAACGAGAGTGCCCCCCAGGCAAAGCAAGTTGAGTATCCCTGCCCAACGTGCATGCTGTAAGTATATGCTTATGAAGAGAGATACATGTCTTACGTAGTAGGAAGTGTTTTTTTTTGTGATTTTATATTGTCGTGGTGATGTACTTTTAGGGTCAAATACTCACCCCCCTGAGGGCATCAAAGCCTGCAGAAAGTGTCCCTTTAAGGTGACCATTCAAACCCACACCAACTCTTATGTCTTCGTTCTGTCACTGACAATCAGTGAAGAAGTCTGCATTGTTCATTTCAAATAATTTCACATTGGGAGAAAATGTGTTTTATTTAGATGTATCATTTAAACATCAAAATTGCACCATCAATTTTAATAACTTTGCACGCATTTGTTATTAAAACTGTTCAGTGGGAGATCCCTCACGGCCAAAATGCTATAAAATGACTCTTGTATCTGAGAAGACTATTCCAGCCTGTGTAACAGTGATAACTTACTGTAAGGTACTGTTAAAAACATGGTCTATTTGAGTGCTTGGGGGATGACCTGGTTTTATTTGTAATATGTAAATACAGTCTGTGAGCTGCCATGTTTTACCTTCTTATCATACCTATGCAAAACCTGGCACTGTGCAACAACTTGTCTTCAGCTGGAATTCTAATAAACACATGGGGAAATAAAAAATACAAAGTTTTACATTTTTTCTGGTTGTGTTTTGTCAATGCATGTGATTTTCATACCAGGAATTAAACACAGATTCAACAGCACGCTCAGTAGTATCTTACTGAATGAGTAGCATTGTTAGACATTTGCAAGCAGCAATTCATGCACACAATAAACCAACAACGTCTACATTCAGGGCAGTTACTTCTGCCAAATAAATACAGACAAAGGAGCTCAGACGAAATATAAGGTAAGCGTATTGTTTTACAATGTAACATACAACCAGTCAAGTCATGTCTCCTGTTTTTAATTTAAACTTCTCTGCTGAAATAGTTTCTGCTAACATGCTTGGTGATAAATAGGTAAATTAGGAAACAAAATGAATCCATGCATCATATCTTTGTGTTGTATTGTTAATGTTGATGAGTCATGCTGTCCTTATTGCTAGCACTTGACTCTTTGTATGTTGTGCAGCACTTTGGACAGCTAAGGTTGTTTTTTAAACGTGCTATAGAAATATATATATATACAGCGCTTGAAGAAGCATTCTTAGCACCCTTATAATCAATTCTATCTTTAAGTTTCGTGTTTAGTTAGTTTTGTGATATGTAGCACGCACATGGGGACAGAGAGGTGACGTAGTGCGGAAATCCAGTAACCCCTCCCACTTCTGGTAGAATACAGGGATTTCTCTCATTCTAAATAAAACTGGCCATTTATATCACAGACGTCCTGGGGTAAGACTATTTTACCCCACGTCCTAATCCCGTCCGAATAGGACTTTAGAAATACTTTAATGCTAGAAAAGCTGGTTTTCACATGATGGAATATGGTGGCAACAGTATATTTCTTTGAATTCACTACATTAACCCTTTGACTTGAGTAAAACTGGATCAACAGAACTTCAACCCCAGTTGAATATTTACAGCTCTGAAAACAAATAATTTAATAATCAGCACTTTTATTGGATCACTCCTTTTTTACTTGCCTATTCTAAATAAACCATTCACTGGTCTCTGTCCTAAAGAAACCAATCACTGGTCTCTCTCTTAAAGAGGCCAATCACTGGTTTCTGTCCTAAAGAAACCAATCATTGGTCTCTGTCCTAAAGAAACCACTCACTGGTCTCTCTCTTAAAGAGGCCAATCACTGGTCTCTGAGTTCCCCATTTCAGGGGAAACACCTGTTCCACAGCCGACGGGTGCAGGTGGCTGCCTCGGACATGGTTTGTCCCGCAGCTGAGAAGAACCTGCGGATGCCGTTGTCCTTTACTGGTCTCATTAGGTGGTCTTTGAAAGAGGAGGCAATGTAGTCTTCAACTGCTGGTTCCCCTAGTATAATTTTAACCAGCACAGTCTCTGCACATCCCCACTCTTTGCACAGGTTCTTGAAAATGGCCTTGTCCAGGGTTTTAAATGTTTTCGGGGTGATTTCAAAATCTTCTCCTTCGATTTCGGCCCATATGTTGTCAAACACACGCTGAATGACGGTTTCCTCGATTGTCACGTTGCGGGTCGTGTTTGCTTTGTTGACGATCCGTGTAAGCAGCTTATCCTCAAGTATCATGACAGACATTTTCTTCTGTGCGACTGTTTTTGCTGTCAGACTTTGAGTGACTGAGGTTGTTGGTGTCGCCGACTTCCTGTCTGAGGTTGCTGGTGTCACCGACTTCCTGTCTGAGGTTGTTGGTGTCACTGACTTCCTGTCTGAAGTTGTAGGTGTCACTGACTTCCTGTCTGAGGTTGTTGGTGTCACTGATATCCTGATTAAGTCTGTTGGTGTCACTGACTTCCTGTCTGAGGTTATTGGTGTCACTGACTTCCTGAATAAGTCTGTTGGTGTCACTGACTCCCTGTCTGAGGTTGTTGGCGTCAGTGAGTTCCTGTCTGGGCCTGTTGGCGTAACTGACTTCCGGTCTGAGGTTGCTGGTGTCACTAACTTCCTGAATAGGTCTGTTGGTGTCACTGACTTCCTGTCTGAGGTTGTTGGCGTCAGTGAGTTCCTGTCTGGGCCTGTTGGCGTAACTGACTTCCGGTCTGAGGTTGTTGGTGTCACTGACTTCCTAAATAAGTCTGTTGGTGTCACTGACTTCCTGTCTGAGGTTGTTGGTGTCACTGACTTCCTGTCTGAGGTTGTTTGTGTCACTGACTTCCTGTTTGAGATTGTTGGTGTCACTGACTTCCTGTCTGAGGTTGTTGGTGTCACTGACCCCCTAAATAAGTCTGTTGGTGTCACTGACTTTGTGTCTGAGGTTGTTGATGTCGCTGACTTCCTGTCTGAGGTTGATGGTGTCACTGACTCTCTGGCCTTTCTAAACACATCCTCACTGTGGTCTTTAGCTTGAGTGGTCTGCCACCACTTAATCAATCCCAAACATTGTAATGCTTTACGCCGTATGTCACCAAATAAGACATTAGGTGACGGGGAATCGCGGACAACTTCTCCTGAGACAATGTTGGGTTTCCTTGTGGCGTTTTCCAAAAGGAGTTCAGTGAGTTCTGTAGATGTCAGGGATTTCCCATCTTGTTGTCTCGTACCCTTCTCTGTCCCAAGCATGGCATCAACACCATCGATTAAGGACTTCATTGAATCCTTGCTCTCTGCTTCCATGTCAGAGTTGTATTTGGGCTTTGCATCTTGCGCAGTGCGACAAATGAAAATTTTGTTGTACATTCTGGTAAAAAAATTATTTGCCTCCGTCTTCACTCCATTCAAGAGCTGATTCTCTGTGTGTTCTGGGTAGATACTTGCATGATCTCCCTCTTCCAGACTACGTTTTATCAATGGTGCGATCGCATCTGTGATGTTTTCAATGTCCGGGGATAAGGCAGCTTGCATCTGTTTATACTCGGAGTCGGTCAAGTCTTCCAGAAGAGGTTCTGAGATTTTTTCAACCTCTTCCCTGATTTTATCCTGGATAGCTTGAGTAGTTGGATCCACAAGGCTGTCCCGTGACCCTCTCAAGGCCTCCTCAGGGGTTTTTGGTTCACAGGGATCACCACTGCACTCCTCCTGATCCTTCATGGTGCTGTCCTGACTTGTTCTCTGTTTTTGTTCTCTTGTTCTCGGTCTACGTGGTCGAGGTGGGCACCGAACATTCATCTTGCCAATGAAGGATTTGAGCATATTGCAGGCTTCATTGACCAAGACATTCAGTTTGTTGGGGGGAGTCACACGGCCATCAAGATCCAAAGAGTACTTGTTGACTGAGTGGACGTTTTCTGCAATCGCATCAGAAAGTGCTTTTGACAACCTGTCTGAGCCAGCACAGCTGTCTGGATCTTTTACGTCCTGTAAACACGCAAAGGTCAAAGGGACGGTGTTGCCCAGACTGGACAGAACCCTCTCTTGAGAGATGACTTCTTTCTTGCTGGTTTTTGCCAAAATGAATTCTGACAGTAGTCTTGTTATTTCCAGAAACAGCTCTGCCAACAGGATTTTTGTGGCATCATCTGCTGCGCCTTTTCTCAACAATTCCCACTGCTCCTCTGTGATCCTTTCGTAAAAAGATTCAACCAGTGGACGTAAAAGGTCCACTTCAATCTTTGGCATCTCCTCTGTCTGTGAATTTCTTTTTCCATCCATCACTGTTTTATGATGGATTGTCTTTTGGTTTTGTTTTGCAAACTTTTTAGCTTTGTTTTCATGTAGGTCTGTGTGATAACTCAGGAATGTGTGTGTGTAGTATGGATAACTTACCTCAACTCAGCTTTGACTGAGAAACTCTTGCTTCTAACCACGCCCCCGAACTGTCGTCACAGATCGAAGCTTCGAATGGAACCACTAAGCCCCGCCCCCAAAAAGAGAACGTGCCTCAGCAACCGTTGCTATGCACTGGGCGGCACCTTAAGCCCGCTGTTGTTGTTTCTCTTTGTGGATTCAGGAGGTTTTTCTCATCAGTTGTCTGTTGGTGTGTCTGTCCGCTCTCAGTAGAGAGGAGATGTAATTCCCCGTGTGGCAGGTTCATCTCCTGGAGATGACACAGCCTCTCCTTTAGTCGCATCACAGATGAAACAACACAACATCTTTGTTGGGGATGCCCTTTTAGTCAAACACTGTGACATGAAATTGCCCTCTTTTTAAACAGAAAGGTTTTTTTTGTATTTTTCGAAATATATTTCCTGTCAAAGTTGTATGTTTTTAATCTTTTCTTATTATTAGCTCAATTCTATATACACATAACAGACTGTCAAAGAAGTGAACAGTAGAAATTGTAACAGGCAGTGGCGTCGCCTGGCCTGGGCATCCGGGGCTTTAGCCCCGAACGTTTTTTCACAAGCCCCGGATAATTCAACTTCAGAAGAAATAATGATAACTGTACATTAACGAGCCACTATAGAAGTTTTAGTTTTCCATTTTTAGTGAATGCAACACCGGATGACGTCGAGACTGACTGGCTAATCAGAGAGAGGGGTTGCGTGAAGCATCCGTGTTTTATTGGCTGATAGTCTCGCGTCAGCAGGCTCTTCCGGTGTCTAAACCGTTGGCGCGCTGGAGGGAGACGATATAGCAACATCACGAAATATCATGGATATAAGGAGATTTTTCCAAAACAAGGAGGCTGACTTGGCTGAGGCTCACGTCTCCGGGGAGCCGTTACCAGAAACAGGTAAATGAATAAGTTAAATTCTGTTTATTCCTTCAAAATTATGTGAAACGTGTATTGTTAGGGGGGCGTGCCGGCGGAGCTGCGGGACAGTCCTCCCTGGTGATAGACGCTCTTAGGCGGGCTGAAAATCCCTGAAGGCTCGGTACAGCGGGCTACTTTTCCCACACATAAATTCAGTGATATTTTTCTCACATAAGTTACCGCACACAACTACGTAACTGTTATGTCCTTCTAACGTTGCTGTGTGGGTAAAATAAAACTCCCGAGGACTTCCGAAGGGCTGCCGAGCACCGCTATCTCATTTTGCCTGCATGTATACAGTTATTCAGGTAGATAATTGTCAATGTTGTTATTGATTAGGCTACTCATATATTGTTGCAATATTTAAACTCTTTACTACCATCTCTTGTATTTCATAATTAAAACAATATAATTGAGCCCAGTGAGTGCCACTTTAGCAAGGAAGGAAAAAGACAAGTAAATGCTAATCCTGTTGCAAGGGCCAGTTCCCTTATATGATTGCTTTTTGATAACGTCTGCTATGATCAAATGAATCTGATGTTATGTTCTGTTTACAGATGACAGTACAGAGAAGGAAGAGAAAAGGAAGATGGGAGACCAAGAAGACATCAGTGAGGAAGGCAATAACACTGAGGTCAGTGATTTGGGAGCCGCAGACACAGGACCAAGGCGCATAAAAAATCACTGCTTTCCTTCCAGCATGTTTGGCAAGCAAAAAAGAGCATTTCAATCAAGTTGGTTTGAAACATTTGAATGGCTGGAATACTCAATTACTGCCAATGCAGCGTTCTGCTTTGTTTGTAGAATATATGGCAAACCAAAACAGACAAGGGATCAAAAGGATACACTCAACACAAAAGGTTACACTAACTGGAAGAGAGCATTAGACTCTTTTAGAGAGCATGAGAAATCCAATCTGCATAAGGCCTCAATGATTCAGTGGAAGAGCTTTAAATCCACACAAGTTCATGGGGACATCACAGAGCAGCTACAAGCCGCACATATGAGTGACATTTTGGATCGCAGGGAGTATCTCAAACGCATAGCATCAGTGACAGCTTTTCTCGGGAAGCAAGGCATTGCTTTTAGAGGGCACAATGAATCACCAGAGAGTGACAATAAGGGGAATTTTATGGAATGCATGCAGCTTCTTGAGAAATTTGACCCTTTCCTTCAAAATTATAAACCAACTTCATGTGCGACTTACCTTTCACCCTCATCCCAGAATGAGATGATCCAAAGCACCTCTGAAGTTATAATTTCAAGGATTATCTCTGTAATTAAAGAGGCAGAAATGTTCTCGATAATGGTAGATGAAGCAAGGGATCATCAGTCAGAGCAGCTTGCATTGTGTGTACGATATGTTTCTCCACAAGGCTTGGTGAAAGAGAGATTCCTTGGATTTTCCCGCCTTGATTCATTTGATGCTAGGTCCATCACTGACACCATAGAGCAGCAGCTTGAGAAACATGGAATAGGACACCTAAGATGTGTTGCTCAATCCTATGATGGTGCTGCTGTTATGAGCGGAGCAGTGAGCGGTGTACAAACCCGATTCAGAGAAAAGCATCCAGAGGAATTATATGTTCACTGCTATGCCCATGAGCTTAATCTTGTTCTCTGTGCCACTTGTAAAGCCATCCCAGAGGCACGTGACCTCTTCAATCTCCTGGAGTGTCTCTACTCTTTCTTTTCCACATCTCTTCTTCACCATCAGAAATTGCAAGAATTTCGGAGGCAACTTGGGGTGGGGGCCCGGGAACTTGTTCAGTTGTCTACAACTCGCTGGGCATGTCAGGTTGAGAGTGTGAAGGCCACTCTACAAAACCTTCCTGCTTTGATCCAGGCTTTGGGGAGCATTTCAGCACCTGTAGCTAAGGGGCTGGAAAGCAAGCTTTGCCAATTCAGCACCATCTACATGCTTGCCATGTTTGAGACACTGCTCTCAGTAACTCAGGGCCTGCACAAATACTTGCAGAAAGAGACAATTGACTTGGTGCAGGCAATGGACTATAAAATCGCAGTCCAAAGCACACTCAAAAGCTACAGGAGCAATGCGAAAGCACATGAAATCTTTGACAAGACCAAGACCCTGTGTGACAATCTTGAGATTTATTCAACTGAGACAAAGAGGAAGAAGAGGAAAAACATGGACGACTTTGTAGTCGAGACATCTTGTGGCACACGGTCAGATTTGTCAAGTGGAGATGTTCTGAGAGGGAGAGTCTTCTTTCCAGTTATTGATCGAATGCTGGAGGAGCTCCAGAACAGGTTTTCTGGAGTTGGAGAAAAAATCTTGACTGGTGTACAGGCATGTCAACCTGCTTCAGAGCATTTCTTGGAGGAAGAGGCACTCAAACCTCTGGCTGAACACTACAGCATCCCCATGAAATCTGAAGAAATTGTTGTTGCCAGAAATTTCCTTGAAAGAAAAAAAGACCTACCCACCATTCAGAGTGTGTTTTCCCTTTTGGACAAGGATATGTTCCCCTCCCTCAAGGCCATCTTTCAAGCTGCCTTGACAATCCCAGTCACCAGCTGCAGTTGTGAAAGATCTTTCAGTGCCCTCCGACGACTACACACATGGCTGAGAAATACAATGGGTCAAGAGCGTTTAAGTAATTTGGCTATAATGTCAATTGAGAGGGAGATGCTGGATAATGTTGACCACAGGGAAGTCATAGATAGATTTGCAAAGCTAAAACCAAGGCGTTTCAGCCTAACACTTCCATCTTCAAAGCACTAAAAAGAGAAGACAGCGGATGAGGGAGGAAGAGAAAAGATTGTAGCAAATGAGAAGGAGAGAGAAGAGTATTTTTAGTTTTTACACAATTTTACACAGAAGGAAACAAGCAGGTGAAAGAGGAAAACAAGCAAGTGAAAGAGGAAAACAAGCAGGTGAAAGAGGAAAACAAGCAAGTGAAAGAGGGAAACAAGCAGGTGAAAGAGGAAAACAAGCAAGTGAAAGAAGGAAACAAGCAAGTGAAAGAAGGAAACAATCAGGTGAAAGAAAGAAACAAGCAGGTGAAAGAGGGAAACAAGCAAGTGAAAGAGGGAAACAAGCAAGTGAAAGAAGGAAACAAGCAGGTGAAAGAGGGAAACAAGCAAGTGAAAGAGGGAAACAAGCAAGTGAAAGAAGGAAACAAGCAAGTGAAAGAGGGAAACAAGCAAGTGAAAGAGGGAAACAAGCAAGTGAAAGAAGGAAACAAGCAGGTGAAAGAGGGAAACAAGCAAGTGAAAGAAAGAAACAAGCAAGTGAAAGAAAGAAACAAGCGAGTGATAGAGGGAAACAAGCAGGTGAAAGAGGGAAACAAGCAGGTGAAAGAGGGAAACAAGCAGGTGAAAGAAAGAAACAAGCAGGTGAAAGAAAGAAACAAGCAAGTGAAAGAAAGAAACAAGCAGGTGAAAGAAGGAAAACAAGCAAGTGAAAGAAAGAAACAAGCAGGTGAAAGAAAGAAACAAGCAGGTGAAAGAAAGAAACAAGCAGGTGAAAGAAAGAAACAAGCAGGTGAAAGAAAGAAACAAGCAAGTGAAAGAAAGAAACAAGCAGGTGAAAGAAAGAAACAAGCAGGTGAAAGAGGGAAACAAGCAAGTGAAAGAAAGAAACAAGCAAGTGAAAGAAAGAAACAAGCAAGTGAAAGAAAGAAACAAGCAAGTGAAAGAGGGAAACAAGCAGGTGAAAGAGGGAAACAAGCAGGTGAAAGAGGGAAACAAGCAGGTGAAAGAAAGAAACAAGCAAGTGAAAGAAAGAAACAAGCAGGTCAATGAGAGAGCAGCAAGTGATGGAGGGAAACAGTGAAGAGAGAATCAGATGGAGAGTTGAAAACTACAGCATGGTGAGTTAGCCTCATCAGAAAATGGTGTGTGCCTGATATCAGTTTGTTTATCTGTTTTTGTTTTTTGTTTAGTTTTTTCAGAAGATGTGTGACAGAGAAACATGAGTCATGGAAGGAAACGGCAGCAGTCTGGAAAAGTGAAAGGTACAGTAACACTCAATGACATTTATCTGAAAATTGTCCAAGTGAAAAAAGAAATGTTTTTAAAATATTTAATTGAATATGTTCTGTTGTCATTCAGTATACATGTCTTTGTTTTTCTAGCAGCAGATTCAAAGGATGGAAGGAATGAGCAGATGGAGAAAAAAGAGCAGCAGAGACAGAGATGCAACACAACACAGTAGGGGTGGAAGGAAAAATAAAATACCAAAAATTAAACTCACTCTGTAATGTGCATTTTTTTCAAAATATGGCTCCTGATATAGTCTGTAGACATCATCACTCAACTTTTTCACATGGTCTGGTGTTTAAAAAGAGCAAACTAAAAAACGAAAATCATGTTACCTCTAACATTTTTAATAAATTGAGGGGGTTATATGACTTGGCTTCAGTCAAAATATTTACAAAATATTAATTTTTTTTGGCTTTAATTCCTAGGTTATCTGTAAGTGCATCATCCTGTTTCTATATTGATATTATATTTCAATATTATATTTTGACACATTTTGAAGTACATATTGGCAGTATTTGGCTGTAAACAAGACGCAATAAGGCTCAAGAAAGCATAGAGCTTTTTTCCCCGGGTAGGATCCCCTAGACTTCCCTATAAGGTTCTGGGCTCAGCCCCCAATGTTCTCTGTCCCAAGAAACGCCCCTGGTAACAGGCGTTAACTTTTCAGACGGCTAGATCACAGTTTGACAATAATTATTACAGAACAGTTAAATATAGGACCAACTTAGAGGAAAAGGCTAAATGTATTGGTTAAAAAAAACGTAATTTTAGTTTAATTTCAAGTTCTTGGCAGCGCAACAACCAGGGACAAGTTGATATGGCAAACTGCTAACAAAAAAGTAGCTTAATTGCAATTGAAGCAGGAACAGAGCAGCATTATTATTATTAATTCTGTTTTAATGTCCACCAACTATACTACTGGGGGAAATATCTGGCTAGCTGCTAACATTAAATGCTAAATGTTGTTAAATACTGTTTGCCTTCTCGTTGTTAACCTTGTCCTGGCTGCAGTTTGGTGCCTGACAAGTGTACAGTTGTTTTATCAAAGCTATACTGTTTCAAAATAATAAAATATGGGCCTAAATACCATTGACTTACATTTACTTAAGTATTTATTTTGATAAGCCGGTCGCCCACACAGAGGCGCTCAAGAGTCTGTTGGGGCCCTAGGCAAGTATTCACAGGGGGCCCCATCGAACCAGTGTTAATCACTGGTTATCAATCTGACACTGATAATGTAAACATTTTATTTCAAAAGTGCATATTGTAGTTATTTTCAAAGTTAGTTATTTCAAATTAAGAAAACCAGAACAATAAAAACGAAATGTTTGCTTGTTTTTTCAGTTTAGTTTAGAGTTTATTTAGTAATACAAAATAGATTATTTGATATAGCCTAATATTAATAATGAATACATAAGTTATGTATTATAAGTTAAGATAACATTATTGTTCCCCAAGGAGAAATTTGCAAGCTACCCACCACTAAAGTAATTAAAACTAGCTCCACTTTTACCGGCTGTAACATTAAAGTGATGAGCGTATGATGCACTCCGGAGGGAAACCAAACACCATTCATCTGCACACACTGCCGTGAACCAGAGCTCGATTTAAATCATCAAAATTTTGTAAAGTAAAAAAAAATGCAGGACTTTTAGGCTACTTATAACAGAGTATTTCTACAGTGTGGTATTACTACTTTTACTTAAGGGAAAGATCTGACTACTTCTTCCACCTCTGACTGCAAGTGACACCTTTGCCATACCAATTTATGCCGAATTAAAATGGGACATTCACGTCACTCTCTTAATTCCCTTATATGTGGAAAATATTTTGGTGATTGTGTTACAAGGAAAGGCCTTTGATGTCAAAGCTCTGCTTCTAATCGATCGTGTATGTATAGGTTTAAATGACACCCCTCTTAGCCCTGCTGGAAATGCTGAAAGGTGCCTGCCCTTTAGATCTCCACATCCTTCACTGAGATGAAAGCTCTCTGGTTTATTCTAATCAAAAGACTGCTAAATACCAAGCCCCCCCCCCCCCCCCACACACACACACACACACACACACACACACACACACACACGCTTTCTGGTCGACTCTGCAGACTGCCCAGCTAGGTGATCTTCCACAGGAGAATGGGAGGCGAAGGTAGCTGTGACTCAGAGGGAGACATGGCATTGGCAGGCAAAGGTTTTAGCATCTGACCTAATTGCAGCCAGCCTCCTGCTGAGCATAATTAGTGTTAGCTAGCATGTCACTTCCTGTGGAGTTTCATTTATTAGAGATGATGATTGGCTGAGAGATAAAACTCAGGGGTGACTCCCCCGCCTCCCCTCACAGCGGGAGGAGGGCAGTGAGGAGAGGAGCTCACCTGCTGAAAGCTCCCCTGCTTTGTATAATGACCCAATTAAGCCTGACTTGTTTTTCCACTTGTAATGTTGATTACCACAATTTTTTCACTAATTTTCTTCCAATCAGTCCCACCTCTGGGCTCAGATTAGTCTCTTCATTAATACTTAACATACATGTCGTTTTTTATTTGCTTCTCAGTTCCTTAGAAAGATGTTCTGCAGGGGAAAAAAACCAAGCAAACACTGGCTGATAAATCAGTATTTATGCACCCCAGGAGCACTATGTATAACTATTACTTCCTCCAGGTGGTTTAAGAGTAAAAATAGATATGAGTGAATGCAAAACACTTTCTGGAATGAATAGTGTGCAGTAAATAGTTAATTTGCTCATTGGGCAGCAGCAGAGGTTGTCAAATGAGGAACTGCTGCTTCCCCTTCGATACAGAGGTCCGTTAGTTGCACTTTGACCAAACAAGGTCCAACTGGGACAATGCCTCGGCACCCTGCACACCTGCATACCTCAGTTCTGCTGATTACACTCGAGTTTCATCTGGGCAGAGCTGTGTGAGGCTACCTAACCACACGATTGCTGTGTCTGGATTCAGTCCATATTTGCAGTGTAGTTCTACAAATTATTCTGATTATATTGTTCTTGAGTGACATTATGGAGGAAATTTATTCGATGTTTGGTCGCTCCTTACATGAACCAGAAGTCGTTCTGCTCCACCATCGTAAAGGCCGCCTCAAAGCACTTATGGTGCATTCCAGTTGTACTCTGAAGTCGAGATTTCTGAGCTCCAAGCCAGAACTTTCAACTGGAACGACCCCTCAGGCAATCCACACAACCCCAGAGTTGACATTTAAAGATGGCTGCCCCGGTTCTAAACAGTAAAGAAGCTCCTGTAATAATCTTTTTATTAACACTTTTTACTATTTGTTGTCACAATAAGTCAGCCGTATCCATAATATTAGATATGTATATATATATATATATATATATATATGGAAATGCTGTCATAGTGTAATTTACAATTTTCATGTGTACATGTGAATTACAAAGCAGATCATGCTAACAACGGCTAAACGTAGCCTAGTTGTTTCAAACGATAACTCGGGTGTGCCGTCATTCCCAGCTCTGACTTCCGACATCCGAGGTAAATGGAACGCACCGTTAATTCTGCCCTGAGGATCGAGATGGGCTCTCTGAGGAGCCATGAGTGAGGATACACGAGCAGTCTGTCAGGTACTGATTAGATGCTGCAGCTGATTAGACTGATCTGATACATCACAACATCACTGGCGTTTCATACCGAGTGAATACAGATAACAGAGTAAACTCAAGCTCTCACTACGTTTTTCTTTTAAAGGTTATTTCTGGGTTATTTCTATTTCTTTTATTTACTTTTTCTTAGAGCAGCTGAAGAGTGACAGGAAAGGGGGGGGGGGGGGTAGAGGGAATGACGTACAGCAAAGGGCCGCAGGTCAGATTGAACCCAAGCTGCTGCAAAGAACTGGGCTTAAACGATGCTTGCTTTGAGGTATGTTTTCTCCTGTTTGGTGGGTGTGTCCCAATCATCAGCGACGTGTATGTAAACTTGTATTATTAAAAAGGCAATGAGCTTGTGTACACAACAGGGTGTTCAACAGACTGTTTTGAACGCACCCCTGAGTCTATATGTCTACCCAATGAGCTATAGACTGCCCCCACTATCAAGTTTGAATAGTTGTTGAATAGAAGTTGTTCGAAGAATTTGTTTTCTGATTCACCATGTAGTTAGAAATCTGCTAATTTGCTATCTGCTAAATTATTGAACATCAACAAAATAATATTTTTTTGTAAGTTGTCGTCATTTCATGATCTTTTTATTATGGATATGATCAAAGTCTAACATAATGCGAGAGTCTGTTAGCAAGAAACACTTTACACATCATTTATCTAATCTCCATTCAGTCACAGGTGAGTTACATAATTTCAATTTTCCCTGGCTTATAAATAATTCCCAGTGTGTAAAAGACACCATAAGCCCATTCTGGGTTATTAAATAACAAATCCACCATCAGATCTATAGACAGGGACACAAATCATTATTTAATGAATAATATAAAGTTATTCTGTCAGTAGAAATGATTCCTGTGCCTCTAAAAATGACTTGGCAAAGTATAAATTAATACAGAATGCAAGTTATCATTTGCAGGTTATTTTTGGAGCCCATAAAGATATTTATACTGTGGGAACGAGTTATTTATAATACATATCACCTTAGGGGACATTAGGGGCTGCGTAGCTCATGTGCATTGTGCAGGTGTTTGTTAAACAGGTAAAAGACTTTAGAGATAAAACACCGCTACCCTGCAGGGACAACTGTGTGCCTAGTACTGTGCACATGTTTGCAGGCAAATTCAACAAGTCTTTACAGCAGTTGATCCAGCTGTGATCAGCTGCCACTGTTATCAGAAACAGATGTCACTTCACGTGATACTTCTGAGAAAAGGTTGTCTGATGTCTCAAACAAACATGTTTCTTCTCTCCTGGGATGATTTCTTGCATCTCTCCTTGCATCCGTGGTGGAAGGGACTAAGATGCAAGGAAAGGATGCAATTAAGATACTTTGGATGCACCCATAGTGAATAAGTGATTTCAGACACAGCCAGTGTGATTAATGTGGAGGTAGTCATCCTGTCCAAATAGGTGCAACTTAACTAACAAGAGTGTAAGGGAGAAGTCTGTCAGGCAGTCTAAAGTCTAAACAGGCACTAGTGAAACACCTGGGATGGTGTGTTATGGATGTGTAGGGCTTTCAAAATGTTAGGTCACCACAGAAACATCTCAGTTTATTTTCTCACATCACAAAAGTGACAAATGTAAGTATACTCAAAACAGTGAGTATGCAAACACTTTATTTTTGAGTTTGCTGATGATGCACACTTTTGTCCCACGTTGCAATGTACAGAGAATTAGCTGCTCACAGCAGCACAAAAATAAAACAAATGTATCGCTGTGGCAAGACATCTACAGAAGGATCTTGAAGAACAAAAAAGTATTAAATATTTGGAACAACATATTTGCATTATGCTGGTGAAACTTAATTGACAGTGTGATTCTAAAACTTTTGATTTGATGTGATTGATATCAATTGGAACACATTGCATTGCTTCCTGTCCTCACAAAGTGATGGTCTTATATACTATAATTATTATAGAGCAGTGCTGTTAAAGCAGTAACAATGAATGTACTGTATAAATAATCAGTGGAGAATTAGGATGCACCTTACTTTTTGCTGAAAATCCCCTCTTTCCCACAGCAGATATTTTGACTTGTCATATTAAAGAAAGCTCAGGTGTTACTAATAACACTAACGATGGCTCTGTTATGTTCAAATATCCCAGAGAAAGTGACAGCGAGCCAGCATGCCGATACCAGGACCCGGAAATCAAAGCCGCACGTCGAGATGTCTTCGGTCAAAGAGAAAGTAAGCAAGGGGAGAAGTCAAAATCAAGTCAGCGCTAATCAGGTAAAACAAGTGAAAACACCTGGGCGTCGACCTAGGCATGTAGCGGCTTTAAAAGTCATTTAATATGTTGTAAATATGGGGTGACCAGGATTACCCCATTACCAGTGATCTAGTGAAATGGGATAAAACCACAAGTGCTCACCAATTTACTGACTCATTTACCAGAGTAAATGCCACAGCCAGAGGTGTCAAACTGTACTGGCTGGAAATAGATAGTATCATAAATGTTAACAGTTGCTGTTTCTTTTGGAAGTGCTGTACAATAGCCTTTAATCATTTCTCTATTTATACAGTGAAGGTTAAAACTGCAGCCCAACAATGAGTGCATAGCTTTTTGCCTTCAGTGGTTATGGCCAGGTCACTACCCCAGGGACTGACGCTGGGTTATATAGTTAAGTGTTGCTCTGATTGAGGTACTTGCCTCTAGCAATAAAAGGTCAAAATAAATGATTAATGAGAGAAAAATGTCATAAGGAAGGGGAGGGAGCGAAATGAGGGGTAACTTGGGGATGGCACCTACATCCTAAATTTTTCTTGGCTCTTTCTTTTTTTTTATATATATATATATATATATATATATATATATATATATATATATATATATATATATATATATATACATGTATTACGCAAATCTAACATATTTGATGTGGATATGTGTTCTGAAAGTAGGATTCGATTGGAAAGAAGCATGATTTAAATTCAATAATCAGAACAGCAGGCTTGCTGCTACATCAGACGGACGGGCATAGTCTCTTATGTTGATTATCCCTTTAAATTTTGAGGTTTTGACCTATAGTGTGCATTCAGATCAATGAATAAAGAATTCCTTATGAGACTCCCACAGAGGTGAGTCAACTGACACAAGTTCAGACGAAAGCTATTTACCTCTAATTGATACCCAAGGCAATTCTAATGGATGCCCTTATGAAAATATATTTAATGACCTGATGTCAGCAGGAGACTATCCGCTGATGTCTGATTCATCTCATTAAGACGTGTGTGTGTGTGTGTGTGTGTGTGTGTGTGTGTGTGTGTGTGTGTGTGTGTGTGTGTGTGTGTGTGTGTGTGTGTGTGTGTGTGTGTGTGTGTGTGTGTGTGTGTGTGTGTGTGTGTGTGTGTGTGTGTGTGTGTGTGTGTGTGTGTGTGTGTGTGTGTGTGTGTGTGTGTGTGTGTGTGTGTGTGTGTGTGTGTGTGTGTGTGTATATCACTTACATATTTTACCTCTAAACTATAAACAGTTTCATCAAACACAGACAGCATTTTTAGAATTGTCTTTATTGTGAACACCGGTCATTCTGATGCACAATGATTACAAGATAATCTCACACGAAGCCTACCTCAACATCACCAATATCCAAAGGGTGTACACAAACATTGATCGTTGTTAACATCTACCTCCAATTTAGATACTAAATCATGATTTTTCCCACAGGATTTCTTGCACCACACAGGTCATTATACATTTTAATTAAAGGGCAGTTTAGTGTCAGAATATTTCAAGACGACTGTTATTTACAATGTTCATTCACCAAACGCTCTATTGAATTTACATTGCTTACCATGAGCTTTAATTTACAACCAGCAAAAGTTATCTTGAACTAATTATAATGTAGTTCTTCCTCACAAACACAACAAAAAGACAATATTATGTCATGTTTATCATATGTACAGATGATACATTTTATACTCCACTCTTATATTCCACGCTGATTGCACATCTTACCTTTGAATAATATCATAAACACAGTTGACAGAATACAAATGATTTACGGTGCAGCACTAAGCAGTCCTTAAACTAAGATCTGTTGGTGTACTGAAGATCAGCTGGAAGGTGGTTGTTATTTTCCCTCCTCTTTGCTCTGGTGCTCCCATGGCACTGGATCATTTTCGTCTATGTGCGATCCAGTCTCCCTCTCATGCCAGAACTGCTCCACATCAGGCAAGACAATTCCATCTTTGTCTACTTCTCTCTCTCCTCCTTGCTCCGGCTGGGGTTGAGTCTCTCTTCGGGGACCCTGGCTGGAGCTTGATCCAAGGCTCCTCTCCCCAGCCAGCTGGCCAGAAGTCTCTGGTCTAGGGCAAGGCGACTGGAGAGTTGTGGGGTTGTGAGGTCCAGGTTTTGCCTTTGGAGGAGGTTGTTTGCGCAGGGTGAGGCGCCTCCACAGCCCCCTGTAGCCCTCTCTGAACTCCTCGGAGAGGGAGAGGACAATGAGAGGGTTCACCAGGGACAGAGAGAAGGTGAGCAGCTGAGCGGAGAGTGTTAGAAGAGGGGGAAGAGAGGAGATGAGGGGCTGAGCTCCTTCAATTTCCTTCTCTGCGATGTGACGCTCCCAAACCCACACCACCCACTGTGGAAGACAGAGTATAGCCATGGCCACGGTCAGGCTAAATAGCATCAAGGTGAGCTTCCTGGATCTGATCTGTGTGCGCAGGTTCTGAGTCTTACTGGAGCGGCGCTGGCACTGGCCATAAGCCCTCCAGAAATACACCAGGGCGATGCTGAGAGGTGCACAGTAGACCCCTAGGGGATATGCTTTGACGTACACTGCCATGAAGTCCCGGGCTTCAGGAGGAATCATCATCACACACACCAGCCCGCGGATCTCTCTCTGCAGCGTGGCAAACAGCCAGTGAGGGATGGTGACAGAGCAGGCGGACAGCCAGATGAAGAAGAACACCACCAGGATGGAGCCCAGGTGGATGCTCACCTGCTTTGTGGGGTTGGACACGTAGCGGTAGCACGCTTTGGCCATGACAGCCACCGTGAAGCTCTTCGCTGTCATGCAGGACTGGAGGAACCAGTCGGCCGTCTTGCAGACCAGCCAGCCCAGATTCCAGCTCGCATTGGAGTAGGAGGCAGCCCTGAAAGGGACCGTGAACAATAGAACCAGTCCATCAGCAAACACGAGATTGAAGACGAGGGAGTTGATGAGAGATAATTTGCCCCTATGAGCGTTGGAGAATAAGATGACCATTGCAGTGAGATTACAAGCCACACCCAAGACACAGATGACTCCCAGAATAGCCGGCACCAGGACCTTCAACTCATTGGGGTCCAGGTGTCGGTAAGAGCCACGTTCATTGAATGACCAGCTGTCTATGGAGCTGTTCACCACTGTCACATTGTTCCCACTAAACTTATCCATCTTTGCAAAAAAGAGATGGTGAGTTGATAGGAGAAGAAAAGTGGTAGAAGTGAAAGGCAGCCAGGAGAAGAAGCAAAAAAGGTTCTGAGTAGAAGATTTCCAAAAAGAGATTTAATAAATCTAGTAATACTACTACGCTGACTCTTAACCTGTTCAGAGAAGGTATCGATTGACGATCAATAATCACAGTGGAGCTCCTGATTGTCCCTGGGTTTATCCAGAGACACGATGATGCAGCCTCTGCCGCTGGTTATAAAGATGCAGTTTGATTGACAGCTGCTGTCCCAGCTGACAAAATGTGCGTCGACCACAGCCTCACGGGGCCAATTAGAAAAACTGCACAGTAAGACACATGAATGTATTGGATTTCTAATTTGTATAAATGTCTGAATTAGTAATCATAACAGTGTGGTTCATAGTCAGAGTTAAGGGATACTAATGCTTAGCTGCAGATTAAAATGTTTTGGTTTTGTTATTATAACAAATTCATTTTAGAATTCATTACGAACCGCACAGCACATGAAATATAACATCTGAACATCCAATGCAGATGGATTCTGTTAGTTGTGTTTGTTGTGAGAGCTGTCATTTGGAAGCTGTATTTCTGCTCTTACAGTAGTAAATTATAATAATATGAATAAACATGAATAATAGAAAGGAATTAAGAAAATTGTTACTCTGGCTAGTCATTTGAAATCAACCACCAACTGTGTCCAGTTGATGAAAATCAGGTTTCCTCCCTTTTTTTGCAACGTCCAGGCTGCCTTTACATGTCTTGCTTTTAATCCACAAGAGGGCACCCTTGCACCACTGAATCATTTGATTTACATTCAAGCAGAATAAAGGAGGAGGTCCAACAATGCAGGCTTTCAACTTGCACATCTTTATTCTTTTTTTATTCAAAGAAAGTCCAGTAAGCATAAAGACTGCATGATAATTAATTGCATTTCATTACATTCTGAGCTATAAAAGTTCTTTTTGTTTTTTTCAATTAGAAGTGTCATAAAGGAGCTTGTTTAGAAGACATTACTGTTTAAAGGAATCAAACTTAATAATTCCCTGATTTCACAGAGTTCATTTAGACCTTTGACTGCTTTTCTTTATGATAGTTGGCTCTTAAAACAAATCAGAGACAATTGAGCATATCTAAACTGATCAGAGCCGAGTGCTGAAATACAAACCTGCTACTGTTCCTCGTTAACCATCTTCAACAACAGGAGGACTGTGGACAGGCACCGCACCGCAGCAATCTTAAATCAAACCTCTTAAAGTCAGTATTTGTGAACATAAGCTACTTTCTCTTAAAGCCAGAAATCTGAGAAGTAAGTCTCAAAATTGTGATGTCATCAAGTATAACGTATGGAGCTAATTCAAAGACAATGAACGGATACTGATTTAGTTTTATTTTCTATAGCCAAATAAGCTTTATTCTACTGTAGTGTTGTCAGTTATGAAACAGAAAATGTTCCCATGAACTCAGAACAGTCCCCTGGGTGCTCTCAGTTTCATCTACAACATATTTCACAATTTATTATCTTTAGAGCACCTCCACACTTTACACTTAAGTGGGTGTAGTTCCCTTTTAAACAGGCTACTTCTGGAGAAAGCTAAGAATCTTACTTGAATAGTGCCTCAGATAATCTGTAGTTGTTCAAATATCCATAATGCAGGTTGCCAGTTTCATCAGAACCCGATCCAATACATGCAAAAAGAGCTGTGCAAGCATTATGTTATGCCAAAATAATTTGGCATGAAAGGTTTATGGTTCTACCGTCTGCAGATCATTTCAGTACAATCCAAGTAAGGTAAAAATATGGTTTATTTTTTTCCAACAGGGATTTTTGAATGTGGCTTTGTCGTGTCTCTTGCAAATTGATGACATCAGACTAACTGGAATGTGATAAGAGAAACAATTATCATAGCGTCCTCCCCTGAAGTCACAAGCATGTAGCCGGTGCTATAATGTAATTATGACTACATTGCTTCAAGCACTTTTTTCCACTTGGGACCTTGTTTTTCTTAATAGAGAAAGAGAAAAAAAAAATAAAGAAAAGGAAAAATTCCTAAGTCAACATTTCATTTGAAACATTCACGCTCCTGCCTTGTACTCAGTCCCCATCCCCCTCCCGCTCCCAGTACATCAAACCCCCACATACCAAAAGAAGGCACCACAGCTTCTAAACAGACTCATTGACCGAGCAAAGGACTCAATAAAACAACAGCATTAAATAAAAACCATTGACACAGCCTGGTAGGGCTTCATTCACATTACAGACTACAGCAGCCTCACCAGGGAGAGAGAATTGGTACTAGAAAGACCAACCATGTTGAGTCACAGGCAGAGAAAACTCTGTTTTTATCTGCCTGGGGGTCAGCCATTAACAGTCTTCTTCCTCTTGTAGGAATTCTGCAGCAGGTTCCACTGTCCAACACACTGCCTCAGTTAGAGGCCATAGGGTTGATTACATACTGTAGCATGAGCAGATTGAAGAAGAGAGGGGGCACTGTTGCTACATGATGAGCCACCATCACGTAAGCAATGGTTTCTGTCTGTGTGCTCTAATTTATGTTCAGTGCATCCGCATCCAACCCCTTTCTTTTGCTGTCCAAAGGGCTGCTACATGATGTTAGTCATGCAGCAATCCTCTTGTTGCACTCAATTCACTTCTCCAGGTGTCCACATGGCTAAATAAATTAACAGAAGTCAAATTGAAGAATGAAAGTCCATTCTTGATTTTCGAGGAAACGTATTCCTCACGCTGTATCCAGGTTGTATCAATGTTCCCACTTTCCAAAATTCATCCTGTCCACAACTCAGACACTGGATACTCATCTCTGCACTACTTCAGCAGAGCGGCAAAAATTCAAGACCAGCAGCAACAAGACATAGGGAGAGGAGGAGCAGGATGTAGATAAGGGCTCCATCTCTAGCTTTCTCCAACCCTAGCTCGCCCTGCAACCCCCATATTTGTGGGGATCAGGGGTCAGTGGGAGCAGATTGCCCCTTAGTTGACCTTGTCCTGGAAGATGTAGAGGTTGTTGGTGGCCGCTACGGCAATGATGTTCTCATACGGGTGCCACGTTGTGTGAAGGATCTTCTTGCTGAAGTCTAGGCTGTCTACACTGATCTCGTCCTTACGACGCTTCCCACCTACACACACCTGGAAGACAACAGCAGGCAGTAGAGGTTTTAAGATACGAGTGGAACAAGCATGAACACCGATTTCGGTGATGTTAAAGATCCCATATTATGCTCTTTTTCTGCTTCATACTTGTATTTTGAGTTTCTACTAGAGCGTTTACATACTTTAATGAAAAAAAACCAACACATTATTATTCTCATACTGTATGTCTGAGTATACCTGTATTAACTGTCTGTCTCTTTAAAACCCCCTCCTGAAAAAAGCTCAGTTTGCTCTGCTTGGTCAGAGTTTCTAGGTCTTCCACATTTGCGCTCTTAGTGTCTCTGTACTGTCATTGCAGCCGGGGAATGACTGTAACGGCACTTTCTACCTATAGCTGCAACATCGCAACTGTACAGAAGTCCTGTCGGCTCGTTTAAAGACACAGTTTCTGAATACAGACTGTGTGTATTTCTCTGTGGATTGAACGTTTTGATACTTTTCACAGTATTTATATAGCGCCAGTTGCTTTCTTCTACTTAGGAAGAAGATCTAGATTTAATTTGTACATTTATATTTGTCACCTTCCAGCCAGTAATCACAACTCCTACAGTACATGGATATCACGTAGCTGCAGTTTGCTGGAGTCCCATTAATGCATTTTAAGGATAATATTAGAATTGTATGGTAGCTTATCTATTATGGTTCCCAGTCGTCAGGATATCTCAAATACTCATTTGCAGCCAAATGGCAGCACTGACAATATAAAACAAGTCATTGGTGTACCTTGCGAGGCTTGAGAATCGCTCTGGGTTTGCTGTTCTCCCTGGATGCCTCCAGTGTGACGTCACGTTTAGTGTTCCGGTCAAACATTCGGAAGAAATTGTTGTAGGAGCCGGTCATTATGACGCTGACCAAAGGAGAAGAGAGGGTTATTTGGATGGATGGATGGATGGATGGATGGAAGAAGATGGATAATCTTACCTGTCTGTTCCATTCCAGACGCACTCAAACTTGTCAAAGATGCAGTCATTCTCATACAGAGAACAGAGTTTGCCACGTAAATAGTCGTGAACCTATAAAAAAAATAAAAATGTAAATGTCAGAACTTGTTGGTGGATTATAATGACACAGCCTCCGAAGTTCTTCACATTGCCTTTCAATCATAAGACAAGCTGCCATATGCCCTAGTTTCAATAATCCCTTCAGATCTGGTGACCCACGCTAAGATGCTAGGTAGCAGGTGGAGGCGGAGCTGGAATTGGACAGAGAATCCCTTGAGCCTAGCTGATAGCCTTATCAATCATGACTTGCCCTAAGATGGCTTCCCCTGATCAGACAGTGTGGTTGTGACCTCAGTGACCACACAGTGGGAGGTTTTGCCCTTCAGGTTGCATCACTGCTGCCACTATCTGTCTTTTTACGGGCAGTCGGCTCAATAAGCCCTCCTGGAGTAATCGCTGAATATGACACGGTTACAGATTGTGCAGAGTGACAGTGAAACAGGATTATGTTGAGTGATTACTCTAGAATCAATAACTTTTGATTTGATCATCTCGGCCCAACCGTTATTTAGGATAATCTTTGGAGCCTTGACCTGTCCCACAGGCACATAAAAGCAAGTCGAAAGCTCACCTGGTATGTCTCTAGCGGTTTGTTCTCCATTTGAAGGTCCCACACCTTTACAGTGAGGTAGTCCCTTGTCATCAGGTAGCGCCCGTTGTGGCTGAACTTCACGTCAGAGATGGATGAGATGATTTCAGAGAAAAAGGAGCGAGTGGAGGGATCCTCTGGCTCCTCAAAGTCTATGAGAGAAAAAACATAAAAGCGGATATCTTCTGACAGAGAAAACACATTTTACACCGTAGGAGGTCGTATCTTAAAAGAGATGTTTTTCCTCCCGCAAGTCTTTTAATCATTCACAGCAAGAAAAAACAAGGCAGATTTTGTTGTGTGGTGTTGTGGGGTGGGGGCTTCATTAGCGAACAATAACAGCCACAACAATGCCTGGATGCGGGGTTTACTGCAGCAGCTGCATCTCTTCACGGTATTATTTCTCTGTGTGTTTAGGGAGAGTCGTGGGTCAGCATGCTGGGTAAATATTGGTTATGATTCATATTGATTCTGGCAGCTGCTGGTCTGTGTGCAGGCCAGCACGCTGGGGATAAGAGCCAGGCATTCCATCGTTAGCTGTCAACTTATTGTTCCTCTTCCTCTTTTCCTCCCACCCTTCCTCTCCTCTCTATCTCTCCAAAAATGGTCCCACCTTCCTCCCCCTCCTCCTCCTCCTCAACTGAGGCCTGGTGAATAGCTCTGTGATGTGTCAACGGGGGAGTCTAACAAGGTATGTGGCGTGAGAGATGAAAAAATGGGGGGATGAGGAAGGGATAAGAAAAACAAATCAATGTCAAAGTGCCTGGTCCACTTGGGCCCTGCTGGATTTGTGTGTGTGTCAGTGAATGAGTGTTTGTGTATAAGTGGGTGTGTGTATATGTGTATGTATATATGCATGTGTACGTGTCCCTGCCCTCCCTCCCGTCCCACTCCAGGGGTGTATAATAGGGTCCATGGGGAGTCAGCATGGGGGCTGTTTTCTCCTTCTCTCTCTGTCCTGGGGCTGAGCGCATAGGCAATCCTCCCCTATCCCTCCCTCCCTCCATCCATCCTTAATCTAACACTGACTGATACCACCAGCCTCCCAGATTTACAGCTATGGGAGAAGATATGGTATGATTGGGTGTGTTTTTGTTTTTCTAAAGTAGGAGCTGCGTGTTTATGCGTGGGAGGGATGGCATTGAACATCACTCTCAGCCATACACTGTTCATGCAGTCAGACAGTAGTTCGGTAGCATCAGACCTGCCCTAAGGCTAACGAAAGCACCTGTCTGCTCTGTGTGTGTGTGTGCATGTGTGTTTGTATGCATACTGCGAGCACCTGTCAAGTAATGACACGCACATGTCAATACCAAGCAGCTGTCAATACGAGAACTTAACATTTACACCTAATTCCAAACATTTTATATATATATATATATATATATATTATTAATTATATATTTTGCCCTTAAAATAAATGCTCATGTGAAATTCAACAGGCCACATTAGCACATGGTCCAGTGAACGCATCAATACGTCTGAGGAAATGACTGACATTATTGAACAACAAGGTGTGTCCATGAGGGACTAATGCGATTGCTCTTAAGCCATTGATTTTGCAGTGAAAATGTCAATATATTCATTATTCATTCGACATAAGAGTATGCATGTGCTGTTAGGCTTTAGAGAAGGCCATTCATTGTTTAAAACACACAGCGAGATCTATTGATGGGTGATCAATCCCTGCATATTGAGCAGGGGGAAGGCTGCGTACCACAGCCACACAAAGGTGGAGCTGAAGCAGACACATTGAGTGTGTATTCGGAAATCATTATGCTACAGCGTTGTATGTATATATGTTTTTCTGTTTTTCATTATTTTGGAATTTAGCTGAACCTCTTCTGTTTCCACCCTCCTATTTTGTTTCAAGCTTTATACTGATAATACTCACTGAGGTCATGTTCTTTGTGCTGATTCTTTTGAATTTGTGGGTTTTGATGGTCAAGAAAAGGAGTTTACATTCTACAATAACCCTAAATTACACAAAGTAGGTGTAACAAAACTGGCTCGAATGATTTTGAACTCAGTATCTACATTTTTCACGTTTTAAGAGGCATAAATAATCATTTCAAATAAAATAAAATGGATTCATTAGTTCAGTTCAATACAACACAACTATTTATCCTAGCAAGGGCAATTTGACAGATACGTGTCAACTCTTTTATAATTTTTCCCATTATACACGCTGTTGGTACTCACATTTGCAGTGTTTGTCGCACAGTGCGGCCTCTCTCATGTCACAGAGGCGTATTGAGCCCTTGCTGCTGCTGTAGGCAAAGGTGTTACACTGCTGGGGATGAAACTCTGCTGAGGTGATCACCTCCGTCAGCTCCTCCATGTTGGCTGGCTTGATGTCCACAATGTCTGAGAGACAAGCGCTAAGGAACGACTACAACTTTTACACAGCTACAGTGGACGTTTGGCTAACACTGTGAAGACCACGACTCTCAATTTCACCTCAGAAAAAAAGTGACACATTTTCCGTTCAAAGGGGTTTGAATAACAGAGTTACTTTTCGCCCCTTTTCCCCTCCACATGTTTACTTCCTATACATGGATGTTTACTTCCTATACATGGAGGAACACAAGCATGGGGATACTGAAGCTGCGATCGGTGATCTCTAGGTTCCACAGGTTCACCCTGAGGTCGTCAGTGGAGATGTACGTCTGAAGGTCAGAGTTGACAGAGATGGAGTTGATGTGGTAAGTGTGGGCATTGCTGAATACACGCCTGGCTGTAGCCTCAACCATCAAGTCCATAGGCTGCAGGACCGGCACCTAATGGGGGAAGACAGAGAAATATGCAAGAATTTCATCTCAGTATTTTATGTACTTTTATGCTGGTTTCCTCAAGACCACCTTAGATATTTATTTGTGTGTGTGTGCGTGCGTGTGTGTGTGTGTGTGTGTGTGTGTGTGTGTGTGTGTGTGCCAGATGCCTCCAGAGATTCATGTGACATTTACTCCACAAATCTTAATGAAACAGAGACAGTGACTGAGGGGGCTCAGGGGCTGTTTGATGAGCCGGTTCAATCAGACTGTGAATATCTGTTTGCTACACGGCTACTCTAAGATCAAGTCTCTCTCTCTCTCTCTCTCTCTCGCTCTCTCGCTCTCTCGCTCTCTCTCTGAAGCTGAAGAATTCCCTCCTGTTCTCTTATTTGTGTGTGTGTGAGAAAGACAGTAAAGGGAGAAAGTAAAAGAGGTGGAAAGAGAGATGGCTCGAGGGCATCGCTAGGCCCTGCTGAGGAATGATAACTGAACTCTGCAGAATTAATGCGCGCTCACACACACACACACACACACACACACACACACTCTGCTGTTTGGGCTTCAAAGACACCCAGCACCAGTCTGCATGCAGCCCCCCGTTGGCCAGATAAAACCCAGACAAAGAGAGAAGGGAGGGGAGCGAGAGAGGAGAACAAATCGACTGCTTCTTCCCTTTTTCTCTCGTCCGTTGCTGGCACTGACAGAGAGACATGGCAGCCCAGCAGGCTGCTGTATCTCCATGGGTGTCACTTCATTTCCATGTCTTTCACTAGCCTTCCAGAGAGACACGTAACGTATTAACCCATGACCCCCAACACTGGCAGTTACACTGTTCAGCTTGCTCCCGCACCTTTGAGATGACCTAATAGATGTTGTCCCTCATAGTATGTAAAACAGATTTTAAAATGAGATATCTCTGCTTAAAAAAGTAAGAACTAGTTTGAATAACCTACACACAACACACAATCAGTTTCCTCTTTTAAAGCAGCACATCACAATCAGATAAAACAAAAGTGCATAATGATGTGATTTAATGAGATGCTTGATGATAAACTTCACATAAACAGTGTTTATTCGATATTTTCAGCTTCATTTTTGGACCAATTTTTTTTAAGCTCTTCCCTTCACTACCCCGACAACCCCCCATGTGCAGATTTCACAGCCTCTAAACAGGATTGCCACAGTCCCGGCCTGTCCTCCAGGTTGCTATGATCCCCTGGCCAGCCAGACAAAGGGGGACAGACACGCTGAATACAGCACTAATCTACTATGCCAGACACACACACACACACATATACACGTACACACACATACACACGCTGCCCTGTGTGCCTGCTTGCTTTTTGTACAAATTAAAGAGGTAGTGGAGTGATAAGAATGAGAGGGGGGGGGTAGACAGAGAGGATGATCCCTTCATGGTCTTCACCTCGATGCACATATCGATCACTCTTCGTGACTTTCTTCTGCCAGTGTTAGTGCAACATTGTTCAATGATTGTGTTTTTCTGGTGTCAGAGTGTTTTTTATCAGTATTGAAAGGGAACATATATTATAGGGAAAACTGCACACAGACATACATTATGTGTTGCAAAGACGTTTTTATCATAGTAAAATGACTAAAAACTACATTTTTAATTACAGTAAGTTTATCTGAGTTGTATGTATTCAGATGTCAGACTACTCAATGTGCAAGCTGAGGATATACTTTTGTCAAAGGAAACATTTTGACACTTCCCAGTAGGAAAAGCACAGTCTTTAATTGTGCAATTAATAATGACTGAATGCCATAATCCATTTCCACCTTTAATATTGTGCGTGTTGGTTCACTGTCACTCTGTCCTGGAGCCATTGTCAATGTTATTAGTAACACCTGTGCTTCTGCTACTATGACCAGTCAAAATGCTGTGAAAAAGTCTATTATCAACATGCCTCGTCTTTCAATGAAATCGTGATAAACAATTACGCCAACTTAATTGATAACAAGCACACATAAAACTAATTTTTTTCTGAAGATCTGATGTGAATTTTTTTTCATTTATATTTTGCGCTAAAGTTCTTATAAAATGAGAAAATAATCAGTATTTTCCCCTTGTTTTGAATATGCATATTAGTGTGTACAAAAAAGGCTTTACCATGTGTTTTGTTTCACATTATAGACTATTTATTTCTTGAATTACAAAAGAACGTGCTAAATTGTGATATATATCGTTATCGAGATATGAAATGACCTCTATCCAGATATCGTTCAGCCCTACTCCACAGTTTATAATCAGAACTGTGTCCAACTGCGGCCTGCTATTCAGAAATACCAGACCGTAGAAAGCCATAAATGACCAATCAGAATTTGGTTTTCGACAAAGCTGTGTAATAATTCAAGTTAAAGCTACCAACAGCTGTCAGTTAGCTTAGCTCAGTAAAATAGTGAAAAAAGGGGCAACAGGAAGCCTGGCTTTTTCCAAAATGCACTTAGCTGCACCTGTAAAGCTCATTACACATTAAACAGTTAGTTTAATTTGTATAAGGTGAAGCTAGCCATTTCCCTGTTTTGGGTTGTAATGCTAAGCTGTGCTAACTGCCTGTTGGCTCTAGTGGGAGTGTACGAATAGACCCTGGTGAACATAGGACCCTTTTTAAAAAAAAAAAAAAACCCTGACCCTAACCCTAACCCGTTAAGGAATTGCGGGGAACATAGGACCCTGTTGCGACCAGGGGAACATAGGACCCTTTTGGGGAATCTAGGGATGACCCCGCTCTGGATACAAGTGGCCATGAGGCTGTAAATGAAGACACTTGAAATATTTAGTTTATGTTTCCATTCAAGATTAATCCGGAATTTCCTGAAATGTTCCCATCTTCAGATCATATCCTGCTATTTGACTCTGAGCCAAACTGGAATTTGAACATACACAGACCAGAAAAGACACAGAGCCTTTAACCTGACTCCATGTGACATTTTCTGTGGCGTTTGATATGATGGTTTTGAGTGAACAGCTTACTCGTAGCGAGGTGATGGTCGACGGGTCTCTGATCCGTCCATCATCATCCTTCAGGTTGTAGCCCTCGGGACGCTTGTCCCTCTCGCTGATTTTCCACAGCTTTACCGTCTTGTCTGTAATGGATACATTACACACACAAACACAAACACACACAAAATACAGTTAGATCAAGGCTCACTACAGTGAATCTCAGATACAAGATGGATGCGGGGGGTTGGGCGGCCAATCTGGCACTCAGCTGGGCAGGTGCCAGCGAGGATGATGAATGGCAGCTCCTCTGTATATTCTGATGTCACTGATATCAATCTACATGTTGACTACATTTCACGGCTGCAGTATACGCTCCATCTGAAAAAGCCATCTGGACGCTTTTCAATTCTGCATCACACAAACACCAGTTACAGCCCATCTTCTCGTGAAGTGAGGGGGATGATGGCAGCAGTCAGGTTGTTGCCTTTTTTTTTTTTTTTTCATTTTAATTTCCGCTGTGAATATTGGTGTCAGAGCAGTGAGGCCATCACCACAGGACCCTCCACCATCTGCTCCAGCCACCGCTAGCACTTCTGTAGCAGCCAAGCATGAAGCCCACAATCTGCAAGACGTCTCTGTGTGTGTGTGTGTGTGTGTGTGTGTGTGTGTGTGTGTGTGTGTGTGTGTGTGTGTGTGTGTGTGTGTGTGTGTGTGTGTGTGTGTGTGTGTGTGTGTGTGTGTGTGTGTGTGTGTGTGTGTGCGTCTGTCTGTTTGAGCTAGTGTGCATGTATGTGTAGTGGCACATGCTTTGATATATACTGTATGTGTGTGTGTGTGTGTGTGTGTGTGCTCCTGCTGTGGCAGTCATGCATGAAGTTCTCAATCTGAGGACTGCTGGTGGCACCTGCTCAGTCAAGTGAAACGCCAATACATCCACACTAGCAGTAAAAAAAGACACTTTCATGTAACATTAATAACATCTCTTACATCATCTGTATAACTGACCGTTCTGCAAAGAGAGCATGAATCATGCCTTTACTTGACACTGTTATTGAGTAACAACAACACTCTGCCCACGTTCAAACACACTCTCATGACAGATAATGAGACGGTTTCTTTGACCATTTCGCCGCTTGCGTTTCTCCTGCAGTACCAGGACCACCTTAGATAACTGACCGTTCGTGGAGAGCAGGAAGTAGGCGGCGTTCTGCTGAGGAAGCCATTTGATCTTGTTGATCTTCTCCTCAATCTCCAAACTCTTCAGGTAGTCAAACTCTGGCTCGTGGCTCTGGAATGTGCTGTAAACATTGTACTCCCCTCGACGTTGGGGCTGACTCTTACTCTGCAAGAAGAGAAACATTGTGAGATATTGACATCCCATGACTTTTCATCTTGAGCCATCATCAGGTAAAATTTGTCCAATACATACCTGCAGAACTAATGACATTCTTATCAGCCTAATTAGCAATAGCACTGTGCCAAACTAAGACAGTGAACATGGTACTCGCTAAACAGCAAATAGAGTATCATGCTGATGTTAGCTTTTGGTCCCGTGCCAAGTTGTGCCTAAGTGAGCAACCTCACAGAGCTGCTAGCATGACTAAAGATTCCTAAGGGCAGTCCACACCAAGAACAACAATAATGCAAGTATCCACGCTGATGAACGATAGCACGCTAACGCGGTAAACACGCGCCACCCTTTAGCTGGGTTGAACCTGGATATTGTCATGTTGTGCAGAGAAAGAAAAAGAAAAGCAGCAAAAAGGGTAAATGTATAGGATTTTATTCTTTTTTTTATGATAATTTTTTTGGCAGTTTTTCAAGCCTTTATAGTATAAGACAGACCGGAAATGGGGTGAAGGAGAGAGAGAGGGGGAGACATGCAGCAAAGGGCCTCAGGTCGGAGTCGAACCTGCAGCCGCAGCTTCAAGGGCTTTCAGCCTCTTTACATTGGGCAGCTGCTCTAGTACTGTGTATAGAAAAAAAAATTTGAAATTCAAACTTTAGTTTGAGTCAACATCAATTGATCCTGGCAATTGTCAAAGAGGATATCAGTAAGGAACATACAAATTTAATGTCATCTGCCAGGCTGAACATGACATTTTGAAGATGACGCCCTGTAAATTTGGATGGATTTTGATTGGCTGACAGTGTTTCGTTCATCAAGTCATCCCAATAATATGGTTTGCCACTGTCTTTGTCATTAGAACGATTTTTAAAGGGGCTAAACTCGCAATATTGATAAAAAAGTGGACTGGGATTGACATTTTGTCACAGCCCTCTGTATCCGATACACACGCGGCTGGACCGTCTATCAGAAGAAATAGAGACACTTGGATAACAACGCACACACAGAGGGAGAGTGTGTTCATCCTATGCTCAGGATGCCATTACTCCACTATATCTTTACATAGCTAATATCCATTTGCTGCTATATTAATGTTCTGAATGTCAAGTACAGCTCCTTTAAAAAGATATATTTATAGTTATTGCTCTTCGTGTGGATGGCCCTCCTATCTTGTTTTCTACACTATTATATATTTGTTTTTATCAATAATAATAATATTTATTATCATTATTATTTGCTTGTACTCCATAGAAGCTACAACATATGGTACATTTACATTGAATTGGCATTCAGTTCCAAGATGCTACATATGCTCCATTACATCAAATGTAAAATTCTAGATTTGCAGTGCACCTTTAGCACATAGTTATCTGTAATCCAGCACAAGGAAATCTTGGTGTCTCAATTGAAATTCAGAATACACCTTTATGTTCTTAAACAATGCTCCTCCATGTAACATGATGACCTTTTAAAAGCTTCTTAGCGGTCAAAGGGATCTTTGTTGTTTGTGGTTTTTAGATATTTAGTGCTGAATTATCAGCTAGCAATCCTTTTCAAATAAACATTTTTACTATTATATTAGTTCTCTAAAAGCAAACAATTCAACTTTAATGTTCCAAGGCTGTCAAATCCTCTCAGCAGAAGAGCAGCATAATTAGTGTTGCATTGTTGGCATTTCCTACCTCCTGCTCCCTCTGGAAGACAACCACTCGGCCTCCTTTATCTCCGGTGGCCAACAGCTCCCCCGATGAGTTAAACTCAACCGTTGAGATAATGTCAGCTGCAACACAGGAAGCAGAGCAGAGAGGGGGAGAAAATGTCAGTGTGGATGTGCACAAAGCTGTCAAGGTATCAGTCAGACAGAAAGGAAGACCTTTTCCGTGAGATCTGGCAGTTAATTCTAGAAAAAACATGTCAGGGGAAATGACGGGGAGTCTCATGAAAAACCCACAGAGGACTCTCCAGCACAGATACCCTAGTTTGGTGAAATATGGGTTAGTAGAAGCCACTGAATGAGTCACTGCATGATATCAACTAATTCAGTCCCTCGTCTGGCTGAAGTGAGCCAATGTGTGTCATTTAATTGCACTCCTGCTTTTTAAAGCCACTCTAATAATGCCATTCACCTCTCTCCTCCCGGCTGCAAGACCCCGTGCTGCTCAGTGACTCTCCTGCTCCTTCGTTAAAAAACAGTCATAAACCTTTAAGCCATGCACTTTTTCAGATGATATATATCTATGCATGTGTACCACACTTTTTAAACTTCCAAACTATGCAGTGCATCAACAGGATATAAAAAATAAGAGAAATATTATATATTTGCTCCATTTAAACTAGCCTACATTTCTTAGTGTCTGCATATCAAGAGCTTCTCTGAAAGTAAATAACAGACACCTACCCTCAAGGTAGCGTTTCGTCTCCTCCTCAAACACATACATCTGCCTGGATTTAGGAGAGGCTAATGGTGACTGTAATTATTATATAGCCCCAGGCCAAAAAGGCATAGCATAATGCACACACACGCACACGCACGCACACGCACACACACACACACACACACACACACACACACACACACACACACACACACACACACACACACACACACACACACACACACACACACACACACACACACACACACACACACACACACACACACACACACACACACACACACACCACAGAAGAGGCTAGTCCTCTGTCTAATATTATTGTCACTGTTAAAATAGAGAGAAAGAGAAAAAGAGAGAGCTTGTTGTTTTGTACCCCCCACGCCCTCTGTGGACCTGCTACTGGCAGAGCGCTGAACAGGAGAGGGGAATGTTGCTATGGAGACCATTTCCATCTCTAGCGGCAGTCGGAGGGGTGTATGTGTGTGTGTGCGTGTGTGTGTGTGCCAATAGCTCTCAGACTTAGTTGCTGATGCTTGCTGTAATTCAGCAGACAGAGCGAGTGCTGCAATAGAGTGAAAACCTGCTACTGCATCTGGGGGAGTGTGTGCAGTTCAATGCAGCACACAACTTCAGACAATAGAGTCCCTGTAGACAAGCTCATGTTTTCACATAAAGCTTCTGTGCGGTGTGGGAATGACTAGGCGTCATGTCTCTGTGCATGTGTGTGTGTGTGTGTGTGTGTGTCCTCCTGTTGTTCCACTTAATTGTTGAAGAGAAAGACACATTCAGCAATGACACCAGAGAGACTCTTATGGCGATGTCTTGATAATGAACTGGGGGGGGGGGGGGGGGGGCTGTGTTCCTAATCATATTTGAATCTAGAAACGAATTAACACTTTCACAGACAAGACACACTCTGACCTAATTACAGCCTGGGAGTACCCCACTAACACACCATACTGCTGTTACATACATACTTATAACTAGCCTGGCTAACGCAACCAGATCTCAAGAAGATTTGGTGAGAACAAGCCATTCATTTTCTTGTATTTGAGGCGTGTTTACGATTGCCCAGAGCCGTTTATTGGGTGCTACGAATGTCTATGAAATGCGTCTGTACGTAGCTCATAGCCAGTCTATCAATTATACCAGATGACGTATGTAAAGCGACAGAAAATCGACAAGGAAGAAGACGATGGGTCAGAGATTCTTGTGTACAAGATGGTGTTGAGCGACTATTGCCGTTTGTGCAGGACAAACATGAGGAAAAAAGGAACCACTATATGTGGACATTCTACAGACATGTTTTTAACGCAAAATAACACTGAGATGCTATCCCCAGATGTAAACAATCTACAGGCTTCGAGATCGTCATCATCGATGATCTTGCCATCCCTCCAAGATCTGCGACTGGTTCTCTTGCCGAGGCGAAAATCCGATCTATGGAATCCAGGCTGCCGAGCAGAACAAACTGAAATTGCGTGCAAGGCAGTACGGGTATCTAGTAACAGGGGTGTAAGAAAATACACTTGTATTGCAATATTATGTTCTGTGATACTGTCGACATTAGTCTTGTTAAGAAGCTGTAGTGGGCGCAGTTTTGAGGCCAGGGAAGATGGATGGTAACCCTAGGTTTTGGAAAGTCTCGTGAGATGGTTAAGGTTAGGCATTGACCTCGAATGATTCAGGTTAGTATAGATTGTCGGGAAGCGCGTCTCCTGAGAATTTTTCCGATGTGAATATTTGACCAATTAAAACTGAATCAGTTACATTTATTTATCAGTTTATTGGAGTAGCTTATTGGAGAGTTTAAGTACTAGCAAAAGGTGTGTGTCAGTTGTGTGTCTGCCTTGCATGTTGCTCTGTAGCTGGCTATCCAGCAGCCAGTCATGCGACCCACGAACTTAGCAGGAAAAAAACACTTTGTTTTTGCAGTGGCAAGAGCTACATGACAAACAGCTAAAGCGGTGGAGCCATGCTTAGTGGACGGCTGCAAACTTTTACCACATGAGCGGTTCCAGGAAAGATTTTTGGCTTTGTGACTGGACGACCAGTACATGCCTGAGCCTCCAGAACAAGTGAACTGGGACTCAGTTGCCTGCTTGTCTGTTAGCAGTTAATGGTCGTTTAACAGGGGTTGTCTAGCGGTCAGAAAAAACAAAAACAAATTAGCATTCAGGGATACCATCTAGACATGGTGAAGGTATGGGTATTATGCAACTACTGTAGATAACCTTAGACATCAATTGGTACCAACAATGTTATGCTAGCATGTCAGGAATGGAAAAACTGGCATGACAGTGGTTAAGTTTGTGGGGTTTGAACCCTTGATACATCTTTAGACATTCTTCCACTCCAACAGTGGTGTTTTCTTTATACTATGACAGATTTCCCAAAATTAGATTTTAATTGCAATATATCACCTTGTTTACAGTAACCAAATATATTGCATTATATTGAATCGTAACCCCATTTATCATGTATTGCCAGATTATTGCAAACACACAGGCCTAACTCCCAAGTCAAAAAACTTGCTGTAGTTTCCTCTCTTTATGTATCTGCATGCACGGAGATATGTTGTGCAACCTCCCAGCACCCACTCACACATACACAGTGCTCTCCTCCCCAGGCCAAAGCCGCTGGTGTGAATCGAATGGAATCGGCTTAGCAGTCAGCATTCTTGAATCAAAGCTTTTCTCTCTCTCGTTTTGTCCTCCATACTTTTTTTTCTGTCTCCCCCATCTCTCCTCCCTTCATCGTCAACCCATTAAGTCACTGAGGAGAAACAGTAAAGGGTGGGTGCCATTTAACGAGTTTACACACGGCTACATCCTTCAATCATCTCACTGAATGAAGAATCGAGCCAGTGGAGCTGAAACTCTGCATAACGTGATGGAATGCTTCCCTAAATGAGTTTTTCCTCATGCAAATGTATTCAAAACCAGACAACGCAATCTATTCAACCTCACCCACTGATGGAATCCTGTTCGAATGGCAACATACAGTGTTTTCAGATAAACTTTCATCATAGGGAACAAACTGATTTGCAGTGGAGTCACGGGTAGGTGTGGTCCACTTGCAATAGATAACATTTTCATCGATTTCACATGAGCGTCAGCAGGTAAAAGATGGACTGGAATTAGTAGTAAAATGATCAAATGTGTACTTACACACAGTTTCTCTCTCTCTCTCTCACACACACACACACACACACACACACACACACACACACACACACACACACACACACACACACACACACACACACACACACACACACACACACACACACACACACACACACACACACACACACACACACACACACACACACACACACACACACACACACACACACAGAGAGACAGAGATACAGCTTCATAAGCAGACCATAACCAGATGAAGCCCATAAATCCTGTGGCTAGCCAGGTCTGACGCAGACAGGTCAGCGTTTCTTGATGCATCAGAGGGAGGCTCGAGATAACTCATATCCATCACCAGTAATAACAAAGACAAGCCTGTTGGCCTGCTGCTGTGATGTGTGTGTGTCTAACTGTGCGCGTACAACCGCAATACCACAGGCTCTTATCTGTTTCCATTCACAAATCTGACCCTCAGTAACCCGCCTTCAGCATGCAATATAGAATCGGGACTCAAACCAATTGGATGGAAACATAGATATGCATTGATTCTGGAATGAAAAGCATGCACGAGGAGCCAGAAAATGCAGGGCAGGGACTAGGGAGCGAGGATATTGAAAGTATTTATAGACGCCAGGGCATGCAACATCTATCACGCAAAGCAGAAAGAACCACTAAAAGAAAAGAGGGGGGAGGTAAGTAGGTCAATAAAAGATTGTACAGTGAGTCTCATCAGTGCAGACTACAGCAAAGACCAAAATAGGAGCACCCTGGCTAACCTCAACAACATGTAATCCTGTCAGGGGTTGGGGGGGAAAAAAGCCAAACAAACAAACTGAGGCTTCATCTGGTAGCATCCAAAAGGTTGTGTAAGACAGACAGACAGACCTGAAATGGAAAACCAGTTGCGTAAGTGCGCAGTAATTCCAGGTAGAGGGAGGGACGTGAGCAACATGGTGGCGTGTAAATGCTTTGTTAGTGTTAGACGTGGAGAGGAGAGCAGAGGATTACAGCACTTTGTGCTGAGCTGCCTGCGTCAAAGGATCAGGCCGGGGGATAATTCATGTCCGTTCTCGCACTCTCTTTCAATCCCTTCTATGATAATCAACAATACGTATCAATCTGCACTTCTTCTTTTCGGGAGCATGAACATATGTATCGCTAACTCAAATCACCTCATCTCTGCGCTGAATAAGCAGCCGATAACAGCTCTCTTTCACGCCAGCAACAATGGAGATCAATCAAAATTTTGTTTAAACCTGGGTACCTATTGGTCCGGTGCCCAGCCATATGATTACGGGTTTATTAGTCTTTATTAGCTGCACACAAAGCAACAGAGCACAATGCAGCTCCCTGTATCAGAAGAGCACGCCTCTTTGTAAGATCTGGAGTGAACAAGCTAATTAACCTGGTTTCTCCCAGATCAGTCCCTTGAGAATGAGTGTGTGTGTCTGTATGTCTATGTGTGTGTGTGTAGTCTCTCTCTCTTTGTGCGTGTATGCTATGTGCGCGCTTGCTTTTCTGTATCCCCACACTCCAGGGAGTTGCGGGTGAAATGGGCGAGACGTGTTACTGCTTCACTTCTCACACTTCATTAACACATCGGCACACATCTGACTACAGACACAACACAGGACAGGGCGCAAGAAGAAGTGGTGAAAAGCAGCGAAATCACTGATCGATTCCTACATGCGCTGACATGAATACTGAGACGGATCATGTCAAATGCTTGTTATTTGGTATTCTCTTAGAAATTGAAGATAGGAGGAGGGGGGATGGTGGGGAAGTGGTGGGTGCATATAGAATTATTATCCACCACCAAAACAAAAGCTGCCTCTCTCTCTTTCTCTCTCTCTCTCTCTCTGTCTGTGCTGCTTTGGTGCATATCCCTTTCATCTTCCTGTTTTCAAGGCTGGAGTGAATCAAACATTAGATGGCTGCTGTACAGACGACTGAAATCCTGTATCTACACTGACCTTATCACCACAACATGAAGGATTCTGAGTGACGCCGCTTCCTCGACAGGACTCAGGAATTAGCTAGCAAAACTTACAGGTGTATCCCATTACGAAGTCCATAAAGGTCAAACGCTGCTTACCCTTCAGGCTAGCATTGCACCGAACGACTCACACACAGTACACATATCCCAGCGGTGCCTCAAATGACAAGGAAGTCGGTCGAGAAATAAGATATTTTTGTAATCGTCCTACAGTAGCAACACCACCTTTAATACATTCTCATTAAATTTCCATGGAGCGGTAGACTTAATAAGAAGCTAATCAGGGGATGAAAGCAGCTGCTGAATAAGGAGTGTGACTCGCCCCAACTTCACAGCTTGCCATTAAGCACCCGCCACACCAACCCCCCATACACGCACTAGACACGCATTATCTTTCTTGTGTTATGTGCCGAGGCGGGATTCAGCGTTTTGAGTGTTTCGTAGTGAATAATGGATGGGACCTGGGGGTATGGTGGGCTAATTCTTTTTATGCTGGGGTCCTAAAGTGTTGCCCCAGGCCGTTTGCTTTGGCACAGGCAACCATAGACGCTGCTCTGCTCTCATCAGCGCATGCAATAAAGGCTGTGAGCTCTCTGTTATAGCACTGCATCAGTATTCAGTGGGTCTAGAGGGGTCACATCACACACAAGCTTGTATTCGCATCAGACACACATACATGCAGCAAAGCAGGAAGAGAATGAGGGAAAGAGGGGGTAGGGGAGAGAAGGTGGAGGGGATTACACATCCTACCAATAGATCTTTAGGTCATTGTTCCGGTAGCTAAATTGTAAAGGACCAGTAATCAATACCAAAGCAGACATTAGGTTAGGTCGTGCCTCACAGCGAGGAAGCCATTTCCATTTTTACACCCCAAGTGCTGCTCTGCTATTTGACAATTGCATCCATTATAGGAACATCCAAGGTGCAGATTATGAAAATTAGCTGAGAACCATGTTGTAGGAGCGTAACAGTCCATTGACTCAAAGCACAAGTATTTACACAACTGTAGTGAGATACACACCATCCATTCTATCACCATTAGCAATGTGTCATCTGCAGGCGGCTGGAGAATGCAAATCAGACTGTAATGTCATTTTCTTTCATCTAGAGGACAATGATGTCTCTGCTAACTTTGCATTCTAGTTGAGAAGATTTCTCTCACAGGTCCCACATTGTAAAAACTGAGATTTCCATGTTTGTTTTTTATTATTATAAAGCAAGTCAAGGTGCAACATAAATACTGTTCAAGTGTAGAAGGTGCTGCTACAGTGTCGTTACAGACATTCACCGGCTGAAATGACAGTGCAGAAACACTGGCTAGTGTAGATGTGGAACACCTGGAAACAACGACCAATCAGAGCAGGGGGGCCTAAAGAGAAATAATGTGTTTTTTGAACATTAAAGCATGTAAACATGCTCTAGTAGAAGCCCAAAATACAAGTATGAACCTGAGCATTAGAATAATATGGGACCTGTAAATTTCCAACCTTGGATGATCATCACAGCTTTACTAAGAGCGTGTGCACACCGCGCACACATCGGGTCAATGAAGCCGCCCAAAGACCCACTGAGGCGTGGGATTGGCGCAAACCAGAGGTCATCAAGAGTTACATCATTAAAATGTGACATCATTCAAGTGTCCTATACTGCTGTGAGCAAGCATGGCCAGAGGGAAATCCCTACCAGCTCGCCCGCCACTCATCAGGGACCTGTGTGTGACTGTATGTGTGTGTGTGTGGTCTGAACAGACTTGGCCTGATGGAACATGTACACTTTGGTGGATTTATGAGGGTGGACGATAGGCCCAGACAGCGGCTTGTATGATCTTTGGCTTCAGACTGACTTCATACCACTTTAGGAGGCAAAGAGCAAGTGAGTGAATGGGCACGCACACACACACACACACACACACACACACACACACACACACACACACACACACACACACACACACACACACACACACACACACACACACACACACACACACACACACACACACACACACACACACACACACACACACACACACACACACACACACACACACACACACACACTCATTCATCCATGGTATATGAGGTGTGACAATCAGTCATAAATTACAGCAATAAAAAATAACAAAAGTAGATGTTCCTTGTTTGAAAAGCACAGATGGGCCGCACACCAGACCAGACAGTCCTTTGGTCTAAGGAGACACATTTTACACTCTCACCCACTTTCTCCTGATCAAATGTATGAAACCTAGTGAAAAAGTGAGACAGGAAGTAGCTGGAAGATGAAGATCCCCTACTGATTTTCATCTCAGCGCACACATGAAACAAAGATATCCAACACAGCCACTCCCACCCCCACTTCACTCTTTGCTCTGAACCAGCGACTGTGTGTGTTTAGTAGTGATGGAGACTCATCTGTAAGAGCAGGAGTAAATGATGATGCTCTGTCATATTTAAATACATTTTTTTTAAAAACAGTAAGGAAAGCAGCAGGAGAAACTGTGAGAATGAGACTCTGCTTTCCAAGCCTTGACTTTGTTTCTCCTCCAACTGCAGTGGCATCAGTAACCTGAGCTGGTGGTGGCTCTGAGCCGCCCTGCAGCCACAAATACCCTCAACCAACCCATTTGGGCTCTCCATATCCTTTTATCTACGATAAATTGTGAAGATGTGCTTTTTGCTTGTTAAATTATGGGATTTTGCTTAATATTTCACATTCAAATCTGTATCTTTTTGGTCAGACCGCGTGGTAAGTGGGTGGTGAAATGTGTCTGGTGTGAATGAATTAAAGGCTGCCCCAGTGTGGAGACTATTATTAAAATGGACTACAATGCAAAAACTGAACAATACCACTAACTGAACTTATTCTAAATGTCTATCTCTAGAAACAGAATAATAAATGACATATGCAGGTTGATTGAAATTGTGTGTCAATCTGAGGTAAAATAAGTATCTGTGTAATTTGATATATTTAGATTAGCACAGCAGTAAACATGCATAACCAATCTGTATAATAAAATAAGGTTATTATAATCAGTGAATCACCGACATTGATTAATATGTGTGATTAATGATAGCTTTTTTCCTTTAAATCAATATTTTATGTAGATCACTGATCTAAGCAGCCTGCAGAGGGGAGTTGGAGCTGATTGGTGGAACATAAGGGAACTACTTCACATCAATTAGTTAACAGGCTGATCATCAAGGGGCGGAAGTGTGGTCAATGAGGAGAAAACACACACACACACACACACACATCAGCAGACGGATTTGTGGGGGCTGCAGAAAACAAGTATTGTTTAAAGCTCCAGTTATGAGCATGTACAGTTTAAAGAAAAGGCGCGTGTGTGTGTGTGTGTGTGTGTGTGTTTGTGTAAGAGAGAGAGAGAGAGAAAAATCCATAGTTCAATTTACTGCATCCTAAAACTAGGGCACCTTCTCTGTCTAATTAAATAACAAGTGAACACAGAAAAAGGAAAATACATGTATTCATCAATAATTCATCATTTAGAAAACTGCATCACATGTTTACTGTTCAGACTCCAGACACAGAAGCAGCTGTACAGGAGGCTTTATTCCATTACTGTCCATAAAGTCCACACACAGATTAAAGCCCTGAATCCCCTTGGTCAGGATGGTCATCCTAAAATAGCAGGCATGATGGGAAAACACATCATCATCTCCTGCTATTGACACCACACGGTACATTACAAGCTGCGTGTTAATGACAAACGACGGGAATATGATTTTAATACCTTTATAGCGGCTTATAGTGTGTCTGGGGTGATTAACTGTGATTGAAATGGCATGTGCGCACTTTATGGACCAAACAGCACCACTATAAAGCCTGTAATATAGCCTTTTCTTTAATCACCAAGGCCATTTAAAGTACACTTTGTTTGCTGTGATATTTGCTTATTTATTAGTTCTTTTTCTGGTTCCTTTAATCTTCCCAATGTAGTGATTTATTTTGCTGTGATATTAGCGCCCCTGTAGCTACAGCCTCAGGTGATTTTCCCTGCAGCTAAAAGAGCTCAAAATAAGCCCCCCTCCTCCCTCCAACATCATCGGTGTAAATACCTTCGGTTGCATAGTTGTGGTCGCGAAGGAAGCTGTTGTTGATTTTCCGGGTGTCACTCTCCTCCTCCATTGATAAATCGGCTAGTTCGAGATCCTGAAAGCGGCAGACCTGCTCCCATCGTGCCCGGTACAGTCAGCAGGCGGGCTGAGGGACCAGCGGGGGGCCTGTCATGGCTCCAGATATCCGGTGTAATCAACACAATCACGATCAAATACCTGTGATGATGATGGTGGTGGTGGTGGTGATGTACGGGCAGGTCCTGTCCACACCTCAGGGCGCATCCAACCGACCGCGACGCAGTGACAGTGCCGAATCCAACAGTGGATTAAATACCCTAATTATGATAGCGCGCGCATTACGTCCTGTGCTTCGGAGGCATTTCCTCAAAAAATGAAAATGTGCTTATTATCACCACAGAGCAGTCTGTAGAGCTGGTCTTAAAAAAAGGAAAGAAATGTCTTCTTGAAAGTGGTGGAACCCGCCGCAGCAACAGCAGCAGCAGCGCACAAATCTCTTGTGGAGGATTTGAGTTTAGGATGGTGAGATTTGCCCCCTCCCAGTGCCAGCGGGGCGGGCGGGATTATGCGTCAACAAGCTTGGTCCGATCGCTTCACTATTTCCATGTCAGCTTTCAGCTCCGCGCATCTCCAGAGTAGCACCTTCGCCTTTCTGTATCCAAAACCTTGCAGGCTCTCCCCTCTCTCTCTCTCTCTCTCTCTCGCTGTCTCTCTCTCTGTGTCTCATTCATTCACCGGCGCCTGTGATACCGGCGGCTCAGCTGACTCACTGTGCCATATAGCGCAGAGCAGAGCAGAGCAGTACTGTAGTTACCCACTGTGCTGCTGCGCTTCAGCAAAGGAGGGCCCCTCCCATGCTGCCTGGCGACTGGCTCTTTAAGATCCACAAGCAAAAGCAAGCTAATTTGATGCTCACTCGAACCACCACCACCACCACCAAGGAAGAGTTCATATTCTGCTCGCTCACACCTCGATGACTATACCAGAAAGGTCTGTGCATGTAAAGCTGACAGCTGCCTTATGGTCTGGTAGCAGGCTGTCTCTTAAGCATCACCATCCCTCCATCTCCATCCTGCTGCAGAGGCATGTGCACATTGCCACAGCAGGTTGGGCACTACTTTCTGTGCTCCCCTCAGAGCAGGCTATTCACAGAAAAGAGAAGACAAACAGAGGCTTTTATAACATATAGGAAAAGCGCATGACATGGCACATTTCTGTCCAAACACTTCGAGACAGGGCGTGAAGTTCAGATTCAGAGAAATCAGGCCAGCGAGAGAGGGACACAAAGGAGGGAGGCGAAGAGATAGAGAGGGAAGGATGAGTTGAGTAAGAGAGGGACAGAAAAGAGGGCAGAAGAAAATGAAAAATCCCAGGCGCCGATTAATTAGATTAGGAGGGGCGGCCGTCTGCGCCTCTTTCTTGAAAGATCTCATTTCCACGCTGGGTTTTAATAACGCCGCTCACTGCGACTCTTCTAAGCTCTGATGAGTGTCTGAGTTTGTGTTGCATCAGTGTGGCACCCCTGCCCTTATCTACTCACTTTACCCCTAAATCTCTCAGGCTCCACAAAGGAACTGGGTATCTCCCCTGTGTGAACCTCAACACACACACATACACACAGCAGTGGCAGTAAAGAGATTGTGGAGCCCCCTCTCTTAAATGCATTAGCTCTCTAATCCACGGGACCATTTGCACATCCAATCCTCCGCTGCTGTACTAATGGGTCTCTGGCTGTGAGGGTGGCTGGCTACTCGTAGCAGAAAAAAACAGGGCCTTCCTACACATGCTATTTTACACCCCATCACTCTGCAACCTCCATCTCCACTGGAATACATTACAGGGCGTTGTGCATGCAGGGGGGATAATGAAGGTTGCTGGAGCGTCTTCTGCGAGGGCCCGTGATTTAGATGCTTCCATATATTTACAGTCCTCCGCTCCCTTAATGAAATCTGCAGGGAAACTCTGCCATCCTTGACCCTCTCAGATCTGACTGAGTGGTCAGCGGTGCTTCCCATCTCTATCAATATTTAAACAGGCTCTATGAGGACAAAAGAAACACAAAGCGTTCCTCCTTCTACGAAAGACTTTGGGGCTAAGTTACAGCTGAGCAGCAAGACAGGATGAATTTGAAATGGAGTCAGTGAAACAATGGATTTAGCAGAAAGGATGAAAGGTTTGGGTTTGTCAGGTTTTGTTGGGGGGCGAGGGAGAAATTATGAGGCAGAGAGACAGACATATGAAGGGCAGGGGGTGGCGGTTAAAGGCACAGAGAAATTTGACTGTATAATGAGGGAATAAGTGGTGAATGCTGCTTGGAGCCAGAGCCACGGGATCAATGCTGCCTCTCTAATAACATCCACTATCTCCCTCCCTGCCTCTGTCCCATTCCCTGTGCATATATGCCAATCTTCTCTCGCCTTAGCCCCCTTCCACTTCTCTTCCCCCTGTCTTCTGCCAAGTCAAAATGTGCCCTTACTGGCTCCCGTGCCAATGGAAAGCATCTCAGAGCAACAACCATGAGCGGAAACCTTACAAGTGACCCCAGGTCGACACAGGCATAGTCTGAGATCCTTTACTCACAAGGCCTCCAGTTTCTGCACCCCATGGCTCATTTAATACTCGCCATCTCTACTTCCAGCTACTTGTTCTCCTCTGCTACCTCACTTCTCTCGCTCATTACACCCCATCTAACACTCTGCTGGGTAAAAGACCAGTGACGGCACGTCTAAAGCCCAGCTGCTATGTGTCAGACTTGCAGGAAATGCTCGGGGGGCCACCAGAATTGGAGAGCGTGTCCTCAATTCTCCTCGATCGTATGGACAAAGTGGGTTAAATTAGGCTCTAGCAGCCCAAACATAGGGACACGATCACATGGCAATGATATTTTAGTCATGCCCAATTGCTTTCCTTGATGTGTGGTAATTGCTTGACCTGGGGATGCCGTTGTCGGGCTACAGGCAGCAAAGACGCAGTCTGCATACCAATCAGCATACATGCACACACACATGTACACCTGAGTATAGATATGTGAGCACACAGCACAGTTGTACACTCCACCTTCACTGCTTTTCCCTCATAGCTCAGATTGCACTCAATAGTATATTGACTGCTGGATAATGTCTGGTTTAAATAAGGTAAAATATTGATTATTTTTATCCAGTTAATCCAACAAATATGAGATTAGGTTAAATCAATGCAAAATCTATTTAAGACCCATACTGTTAATTATTGTTATTTGAGATGGATTACGTATAAATTACGGGACAACTAAAAGTGGAAAACTTAATATTGTGCAGTTAATTGAATTGACTCATTGAAATCTATCAGTGCTTTTTCCGTAAATGTTTGCAGGACGTTTCACAGTCAGCGTAGGTGGTATTGGGAAAATCCTCTTACACAGTATACGTAATCTTATAGTATATAACGAGATCAAAGTACACTGTGATAAAGTAACGTTTCTGTGCTGTAATGGACAAAATTATCAGACAGGAATGTCTGTTTTCAGCTAGGAAACCCCTGACAAATGAATGGTCACCATCACATTGATGTAAAAATCATATGAAGACTGTGAGTCTACAGCCTCATTTACTTACACAAATGCAAACGTAAGCATCACAACATGCCCACAATGACAAGGCTAGTATACTGATAGCAGGTATGATGTTTACAGTGTTCACCCTTTAGTATGTTATCAAGCTAACAGTCAAGGCTGATGGGAATGTGGTTAGTTTTTACAAAGAATTGAAAAAGTTAGACCTGATGGCTGCGCTAGAGGATAGGTTAGGGGATGAGCAAAGTTATTACAACCTATCCTTAGGATGTGTGTGTGTGCCAAAGTTCATGGAAATCCATTCTGTAAGACATTTCAATAAAAGCCAAAAGTCTAACCAAAGTCTGCAGGATTCATCCACCAGAGAACATGAATGTTTTTCATGCCAATCCATTCAATAGTTGTTGAGATGTTTCAGTCTGGACCAAAGTGGTAGACTGACCAACCATCCACAGAGCCGTTATGTCTAAATAATTGATATTGTCATAAAGCATTTCTGCCGACTGGTTTACAATATTGCCCACAATCGTTTAATACAGTCATGGATTAAAAAGAATAGCTGCCATGTAAATCACTGATGGTATAGACTAATCTATATTTCATGGCATATAGTGGCCAAACCTATTTGAGAACTTCTAAACTGAACTGACTAAATAAGTCGTTAGATGTATATTACATATTATTTTCAGGACAGCTCAGGGTACTACATCATGCTCTATACTTTGAGTCCAGAGGGTTAAAGGCAGCGATGGGACTTTTAAAAAGTCACTTTCTTCATCATTGCTGGACAAGGATGAAATCACCATGGGAATTATATACAGTAAAGCCTATTTAGTGGCTGAGCTGATTTAATATGACATCCCTCAGCGAGAGGAGCTTTATCGGAGTTCAGAGTGCAGTAGCTGAGCTACAAGGTCCTCGTGGTTATGATTTTCACTGCCTGTTCACTGTTTAACGTCTCCTCAAAGTTATTAAACAAATAGGGACCATTCAGTTGCATGAGATTCTCCCTCCAAACATTCATTGCCGTCCATTAGCCATGCAACACTAGCTGGCATTAAGATGAGCTGAACTCACGGGGGTAATAGGATTGCCCTGGTCGTCCATCTGTCAGGAGACTGAGCAGCAGAAAACCCCGGGGATGTAGCACCCTGGCCTGGATACACCTGCTTAGTCTGCCCTTTCTTTGTGCTTTTCTCTAGAGATATTTATTCAGTGATAAAACATAACCTCTGTGAGAGTAAAACACATTCATTCAAGTGTGTAAATGACATAAGGAGTGAGTAAAATGCTGAAAAATACAGACTTGGTGGGGAGTTTATACCTTCTGGCTTTAAACATTATAAATGCAGCTACTGTCTTGTTAATAGAGTACAGATGGAGATGCATGGCAGTAGCTGGTGAATGAAGACGAACAGGGTGGGGGAGGAACACGGCAGAGAGCGAAGGGGCCTGAGAGAGGGAAGGAGAGAAAGATAAAAAGATGGATGTATAGTTTTGGTAGAGGGCATTAAATCAAGCCTAGAGGCTGTCCCTAAATCAGTGGGCTTTACTCTTGGTGTCATTCCAATTACATCAGGATGAGACTAATGCTCCATTGCTCTGCGACTTCAGACCAGCACGATTGGATTTTGTTTCCCCCCCCCCCGACTCTCCTTTCCCCTCCCCCAGCCTTCCCCCTCTCTCTACCTCCCTTGATAATGAATTAATTGAAAAGAATGCATGTTCAATGATTAGCCCAGGACGGAGCATTTTAGATGAACATTAATCAACCGAAATGATTTTATTTGCAGCAACACAGCTATTTCACAGGCGCCGACACACCTCGAGGGTACAAAGACGCACACATGACCCATATGGTTGTCGACATAAGCAGGTGAAACACACACACACACACTCACATACGCTGGCAATTGTTTCTGTTGAATTACAATGTCTAGAGGTGAAGAAACATGCACACATTGCGGATTTTGATTTGTTTCGTGAATATAGAGTCTTGTCTCGCTAAAAGGAAATGATGCCACTTAACAGGAAATCATTGCATTGTACCTCTCTGGTTGCTAGGAAACTGCAATTGAACTGGCATTGCAATGCAGCACAACAGCTGTCTACATAATTGGACAATTAAGATCTTAAAATGACATTATTTTGGTCATATTCATCTCAATGAAGGTTCAGACGCGTCCCAACACGTTTTCTACCGGTCGGGTTAATGGGCCGAACATGGGAGTTCATGTTCGGAGGGGAGCCGGATTTCATTAGTGGAATGATCAGTGATGCATTAAGGGTAAGGATACAGAAATACAACAAAGCATGGTGTTCGTAAAGCTTGGACGGACACTGTGGGTTGTTACGTACGCTATATTTATCCTACAGCACTTTCCTCTCTGTGGACAAATGAAAGACCGGCAAGTAGAAAGTAGGTTAAGCAGGTTAGTGAGCGACTACAAAGCCACCTCCCCATACATGAGCAGGGATCCATGCACAGCTTAGGTTCAGGACCGTGGACAGCTCTTCACAGAGCAGACGTGGAGGCTAATAGAAAATGGGGGAAAGTCCACCAAATAAATGCAATTTATATCTGATGTTTTATAAAAAAGCACAGCTCACTCTTAATTTGAACAAGTCAGAGAGAAAAAATGTTATAATGATGTCATCTAGTGACTAATCCTCGAGCTGCTTTATAGAGTAATGAACGGTTGAATAAATAATGAAATAAATAATGAAATAACAATGGAGAGAGAAATCTTTCTATGACAGTTAAGTGAATATCTTTAGGTTCTTGACCCAAACAAAAGTCATTTTGGGCATTGGGAAACACTGATCCCCTTTTTACACGGTTTTCTGACATTTTATAGACCAAACAACTAATCAATTAATCAAGAAAGTGGTCGTTTGATGCAGCCCTAGTCACATATCAATTCATATTCTCGGAGTTTGGTAAGACTTAACATTGTTGATGTCAGTATTCACTATCAGAAATATTTGCTACATATCATATACAACATTCATTTGGGGAATAAAAATGCCCAAATCAATGGAGAAGGTAAATTAATTGAAATTGTATTATGTCTACATATACTTTTATCTGGCGACAGCATTTCAGGATTTTTTTTTAAAGCTTTCTAGCGGTTCTGTGGGTTGTAGGCAGAGTGGAATGTCCCTGTTATGGTGACATATTTAACAGATATGTTTATTATGTTTACCACTCTAATTTAATATGTTAGCGTGCTAACATTTAGCACTACATACAGCGCAGCTGAGGCTGATGGGAATGTCATTAGTTTTGTAAATGTTTGGTTCTAAACCAAAAAGGGACAAGGACAAGATTATATCAAATGTCATGGCAATCCATCCAAACGTCTCGTTAAAGTAAAAATTGGAACATCATGATCAAAATCAGTAGACTTCCATCTTGTGGGAACATGAATGGCTATAATGTTTATATATATCACGATATTTCATTGGACACAGAAATATCTAGACCAAATGTTAAGGTTATCCATCCAATGTTTGTTGAAATATTTCAGTGTACTCACTATTATCACTATTTCAACAATTTTATAGACAAAACGATGAGTCCCTTAATAAAGAATATAATCAGCGGAATAAAAATGACTAGTTACAGCAAAACTACCATAATCTTGCCACATTCACATGAAAGATAAGGTGTATTCAACAAGAGTTAATGTTGCTAATAAGAGCAGCAGCAGTGTGGAAAAGGCCTGACCCCACATCTGAACACATCCCCTCCCTTTTTCTGCATACAGCTTGCCAGAGAGAGTTCAGCCATGTTTCAACCAGCCCCATGTGACAACAGAACATGTTCTCTCCGCACCTCGGCTCAAGACCCCCCCACACAACACATACAAAAAACCCCACACAGCTTTATTAGAAAAGTCCTCACACACACTCGGTCAACAACAAAGACATACACATGCAAGCGTGTCACACTTAGAGGCTGTAATCTCTAGGAAAATCCCATTTGGCAGAGCAGCTGCCAGGGTGGATCACAGATAGACTGTAGTCGTGGTGCCCACAGGGTGGCAAGCTGTCCGTCCACGCTTTTAGACAAGACATATACACACACACATTTGAAGATGAGCTTAAGGTGGGATCAGGCCCCTACCACTGTGATGAATTCATGCAACTTGTTTTTTAATAGAAACAAGTCAATTGGCTCTTCCGGCCACTTTCTCATTTGAACAGGGCTTTATTTTTATTGCTCAATGTATTGATCCGGCATGAGGGATCTCTGTTGTATAGTAGCCTCAGGGACTCTCCATTTCTGACATAGAGGAGTGTGAGGAGACTGGCTGGCAAAAGTGGTCCGTCCATCTGTCTGTTTATCATGCTGGCTGGCAGAAACACTTGAAATGATACACGGGTAATACAAAACAATGAAATATTATGCATTATAAGTCTTAGTATAATCTAATGAGACCTAATGTATTCTCATACTACTAAGTATACATAAAGTGTAAAGTAAATGTTTCTATTTATCTATCTATCTATCTCTATATCTATATTTATATGTGTATCTATATATCTATTTGTCTATGCTTTATCTGGTATAATACAGCATGCATGCATGTATAGTAAATTGAATGGCGCTTATTGACATGAGCGAACATCCTTCAACATTAATAGAGCTGATCTTAGAGCACCACCATCTGGCAAAAGGAAATATTACATGTTTAAACCTGGGTACCATCAACATAGAAAAGAATAGAATATCTTTCATTGTCATTGCAAAGGTACAACGAAATTGAGGTAGAAACCCTCACATCAGTGCTCTTAAGGTACAGAAAGACAAAGAGAAAACAGTTACAGTATAAATTAAAAAGTTTTAAAGATACTTTAAAAAAAATAGTATTGCACATTTGATGTATTACAAGGAATCCAGTTTCAGCATTTTTCTATGCAATGATAGCTCTGGGATAAAACAAAAATGTTTGTTTTGTATAATAAATAACTGCATAGAGCCCCAACAACACTGGACTTAGATACTAATATTATGGTGATAACAACACACTGTATTGTAGGCTATTGTAGCACATAACAGGGATCACTCTATTTGGTTGATAGTTGTAAGTTGGGACAAAGATATGTGAGATATTTATTGATAAACTTTGTTACTTAAAGATGACTGAATGTGGGATGCTGGTGGCCTTTGAAATGAAAGGATATACAGTAGGTTCTCCTTTTTACTCATGTCCATATGTACATTGAAAGAGTGAATTGTTTCTCCTATTCATGCTGGCTGTGAAGAGATCCCTTTCTAATGCAGTTACAATGTCAGTGATGATGGGGGGAAATATCCAAAGTCCTGGTTCTGATTAAAAGTTCAACTGAAGCCGTATGACTCTTCAGCAGTCAAGCGTTATTTTTCACTTGTATTTTAAGAAGAGTAGTCCCTCTTTATGCTACTATCACTCTTCTGTGGCTCTGGAAGCAAGATAAGCTAAAGCACAAATAGAAGTTAAGTACTAAAAAGGCTAACTTTATCATCGTCGTTAGAGCAAGAGCGATATATCGGCCTATCACAGACATATCAGTATCTATCAGAATCAACGTATGTTTTCTGATATATACACCGGCTGATGTTTACAGAACATACAATGCAGAAAAAGAAGACTGGGGTAATTTACAAACTATGACATAGCTTTTTTTTTTCTTTCGTTTTTAATTGAATTATTTATGTATTCTTTATACATCCCTGATCCTTTCATTTCATTTTCATTTATTTCAGGCAGCATTCACCACAATAGCATTTGCACAGAAAATGGCAACACTTGAAATATGCAATATGTGCCTGAAAAGGAGTGGAAAAGAAAAAATCTTATGTATACCCCGCCCCTTTTTCTCATCAAGTGTCTTAAACAGAATGTGTATCGTCACTAACTGAATGTTTATTTAGCTTTTTTTTTTTTTACAGAATCTTTCTTTTCTCGATGTTCATTTATAGAGCTGGTTAACAATGGAATACACTACGTATGATGTATAATAATGTAAAATATTCTTTAATAATGTTAAATACACAATCCACATAGAAAAGGTATATTTTCATTTCAGCTGAACAAATTCCCTATATCGACCTCCATTTCGGTGATCGGTGAGTTTTCCCCCTCTAAATTGGTATCAGTCTCAAAATTCCTATATGAGTACACACACACACACACACACACACACACACACACACACACACACACACACACACACACACACACACACACACACACACACACACACACACACACACACACACACACACACACACACACACACACACACACACACACACACACACACACACACACACACACACACACACACACACGCACACACACACACACACTCTGTGTCCCAAAGCAATGCATACATTATATTATACATGGAAGATCACCAGAGGAGCATGCAAAGAGGTTGTCATACATGTAGAAACAAGCTCATGTTTGTGCATGTGTCCTGAGTGAGCATTGTAGATGCGCTCTCCGTACATGTTATGTGACAGCATCAATATGGGATCCATATTTTGTCCACCCCTAGCCTACGACACCAAGCAGAACTAATTACTCTGGCAACACGGAGGCCACAAGCTGCCAGCTGAGGGTTTGCAGGAGAGCTCTGAGCTGAACAAACTGTGGGAGGTGTGAGATGTGAGAGCAGCCCTGAGATTTGAGTATACGCCACAGATGTATGAAGTCATACATGTGGGCACACAGGCCAGCAGATATACATTTCTGAGGGGAGTGGTGCTAAGGAGGCACCCATCTCCTCAGACAGACGAAGCTGTTCATGGGAATACATTGCCAGGGGAGTTGGGCAGGGAGTTTTTTTCTCTACGGACACGCTTCAGTAATTGTACAGTGAGCTCGCAGACAGAGGGGCTGTTTCTTCATAAAACAGACATTTCCACCTTGCCAAGCCTCTCCCTGGTGCAACTCCAGCTCCTGGAACCACACCGCGCCACTTCACACTGAGAGCTCTTTCATCAGACAATCCCAAATTAACCACTTTTTTAAATATCTGTTGCTCATTCATTCATAGTTATCCCTATCTGAATGTAAAATAGAAACAATTAGACAGACTGAATTGTAATGCCGTACACACCCATGCACAAACACTGACACGGAATCTCACAGTGAATGGTTTAAGTTTGGGGTAAACAGTAAACAGCCCCTGTGCCAGGACAGCTTGGCCTAGCTACACACTGTCAATACTAATGACATCAGGATACAAAGTATCACTATGGAAACCTGGGGGTTCTGGAAAAACCTACTTCCGGAAGGCTGAAAAAAAACTTGAGTGAAGAAAAAGAGAGTGAAGGTAAGAAAAATCAAAAACAGGCGAGCCACAGGAAGGAGGTAGTGAATGAGAGTCAGAAAGATGAAGAGGGGGAAGATAGAGGTGAGCCAAACGTCAGGGAGGGAAAGCGAGTGTGCGTGTGGGTTGTGGGGGTTCGGAGGCATTGGTTGGTCGGAGCTGGTTAAGAGCCAGAGCCGAGCGCTTGGTATGAAAACAGGCAGAGCAGTGTGCCGCAGCCAAGCCTGAGATTCAACCCTGCCGGAAAAGAGTTCTTTTCTCCCCCCCTAAATCTGCACTCTCATCTTCTCCCCTCCCCCTGCATCCATCGCCCCATCCATCACCCTCCCTATTCTACCGCCTGACCGCCTCTCTTAGACTCAGCAACACTTTCAAACAGGCCAGATGGGCTCAATGAAATACACCTAACTGTCTGCCACAGTCTAACTCTCTGTAATGCTCCTGCTCTCCTGAGCTGCTTTATCTCCAAGCACATTTTTGCCAAAGTGTCTACTACAAAACCAGTTTAGCACAATGTCACTTTGTAGTAGACATGTGTAGGTCATTACAAACCATAGAGAAAAAAAACGCAGCGCCTCTCAGAGTAGATTTGTGTCGGGTTCGTGACCCTCAAAAACATTTACTGTAAGACATTTCCGAGGGTAAAATTGGCTGCTGGTGGGGAAACCTAATATAGGTTCCAAATGGTGCTTTGTCACACACCACACTCGTTTTAGCCTAGGTCACAGAGCCATTTGGTCAGATCAATGGGAGCTAATCACCAAGAGCCAAGGTTGGGAACAAAGTGAACAAAGCTCATTTTATGTAACAGAATGGGAACAAACCTGAACTCATCGACTAATTTTTGAGTAAAAAAAAGGACTTTAAGGTCAATTATATAAAGGTTAATGCCAGGTTATTGTGCTGAGTAATTAAATCAGCCTTCAGCATCCAATCATAATTTAGCTGCATATAATCTGGCACTCTAAATCTAAATTCATCATATTGTAACGTCATGTATTGTGTTGATGATTTTGTGGGTGTTTAAAGGGCCCACATCATGCTAATTTTCAGGTTCATACTTGTATTTAGGGTTTCTACTTGAACATGTTTACATGCTTTAATGTTCAAAAAACAGGTATTTTTCTTTTACTGTCTATCTGAATATACCTGTATTCACCCTCTGTCTGAAACCGTCCGTTTTAACACCTGTCTCTGTAAGCGCCCCTCTTGAAAAAGCCCAGACTGCTCTGATTGGTCGGCATTTCCAGGATCTCTGCATCTGTACTCTTGGCATCTCTGCACCGTCATTGCTGCTGGGGAATCACGCTAACAACACTGCAGCTTTACTTTTTACCTATATATAACATAATTGTGACATCACACCCATACAGAAGTCCTTACGGCTCGTTTAAAGACACAGTTTCTAAATACAGGCTGTGTGCAGTTCTCTGTGGATAGAGCGTTTTGCTACTTTCACAGTATTTATAAAGCACCTCCACCTTTTTCTAGGGCCTCCCCCTTATAGTCGACCAATCATTAGTCGACCAAAAAGGCCATTAGTCAATCAGATTTCATAAAAAATAAAATAAAATAAACAAAAATCTTTTTTCAGAACTGAGCCTTTTCAAAATAAGTTTAAGAAAAATATGGCGAGGCATGGTCTGTTTTATTTATTTTTTGCACTAATATCATTTTTTAAGTGATTAAGTTTTCTGTGCCAATTTATTGGTTTGTTATTATTTAGTAAACATTGTTTTAACAGGCTGCTTTTTTATGTTTGTTATTGTGTTGGTGTGACACGTTAAGCAAGTTAAGTTTTGCTGTGTTGGGATTTTAATAAATCAACTAAATGTTCTGACAGTCCCCTTGCTTTTTTCAGACAAATTCACAATCAGAATGATAAGTTGCTTTTATTGTTTGCTGTTGTTGTTAAAAGACGACATGCTTTGTGTGTGTGCTACGTTTGAAAGCAAATTTAAAGTCATCGTGTTGGTGTTACATGTTAATACAATGTGATTTTATTGTTTTGAAAATCAACAAAATGTTATTTTCTTTGCTGGTTTTTCACATTCATTATTCATCGGGACACGGGATTCCTGGGAAATGTGTCACTGATTGATTGATTGATTGAGTGTATTTTCATTAATATCAGACTAAACTAATAATAGATACTCAATATTGTTGGGCCGATTGTAGATGGAATGCTGACAGCGTTATTAACACGCGTCCTGCTCAGTATGTGACGTGCAAATTCTTAGTTGGGGGCAGGCCTACCTGTTTCATAATCAAAAACACCCGGATATCTAACTTTTTACTATATTTAAGAGCTTCAAAGTTAATGATAATGATCTTCAGTCTGGATAATATTTCAGATAAACTGGTTTTCCATAGTTAGAAGGTGGAGTAAATGACCTGCAGCTCTTCACACATAGTGACAAAAAAAAAAGTTTTTCCTTGGCCTCTGACTGAAATCAACCTGTGAATATGTGGAGCAAATGAGATAACAAGTGCTGGTCCCACAGAGTCTTATTCCGTCATGTCTGCATAATCCCACTGAAGGAGAGGGAGATGTGAATCCATAGTATGGTAATGGTGACAGTGGTGGGATTTAAAAGATAGTCAACAGGGCTCTTCACCAAATCAATTTATGTGAGTAGTAGTAGATCCTATCTGAGATTTACCCTGTTGTACTCTGGGGGTTATTAATGAATATGTGCGAGGAACAGATCTAGGCTTGATGTGTTTATCTCTATCTCCAACATGCATGAATTGTGCACAGATTTGCTAAATTAAGCTTGGACGCATGGGCCTGAATTGCAAAAGTACACACCTTCAATGACATTGAATTTACATCAATAGCTTCCAGATAGGTTTAGAATCCGATTCAGTTATGTAAAAAAAAAATTCAAAAAAATGTCCCCATACAAAAGGAGTTGAATTGTTACACAAATGCTACATTTGTAGTGAATTATATCCTGGATAGTGGCATAAAAATCCATCTATATCATCTGGAATATAATAGGTACAATGCATTTGACCTTAATATTTAAACTATTTATTTAGGGGAAGGAAATCAGTAATTTCATGGTCAATAATACTCAAGTTCCTAAGGGAACAGTCGGATATAGACGCGTGTGTAATGTGTGGTGATACAACTGTGTGGTAGGCACTACTTCCTGACTCTTTCAGAATATAATACTGGGGTAAATGGGCTTGGCTGATGACTAATAAGGAAAAACCACCAGCTTCCTTTCCTGCACAACAATAACAGCTATATGAGTCTCACAGTGTGACTCAGTATAAGCATGCATGCATGCTGTTTATCACAAATTGTAACTTGGAAATCTAAAACTAGAGATATGCAAATAGAAAAAAAAGGCTGAGGCAGTAAGAGAGAGAATTGGTTTTCTGATATATGACTCATCATGTAACATCATGTGCCATCCATCCATTCAGGGAGTTGTGTGTTTTATACTTGTGTGTGTATACGTGTGTGTGTGTGTGTGTGTGTGTGTGTGTGTGTGTGTGTGTGTGTGTGTGTGTGTGTGTGTGTGTGTGTGTGTGTGTGTGTGTGTGTGTGAAGGGGCGGGGGCTGTGAGGTGACAGAGACAGACTGGTACTTCATGTACTGCTGCTGTCTGCTGCCTCATACAGTAGCATTAGGCTACATCATTTATCCAGTGCCATGGCCTATGTGTAGAGCACCATTCAGACAGAACAGTAAAAGCCTTCACTACAGTATGGCTTCAGGAGTGATGTGATATCTCTCTCATCGCACACACACACACACACACACACACACACACACACACACACACACACACACACACACACACACACACACACACACACACACACACACACACACACACACACACACACACACACACACACACACACACACACACACACACACACACACACACACACACGCCACTATATTGTGTCCATGATGCTGACGGACAGAAAACACGTGAAATGCTTCAGACACACCTTTCCATCTATAGCCATCTCTGCTCCGGACTATGTTTTGGTTTGATCTCTGCTCCGAATCGACCGCACTACTCAGGTTATTCTGTACAAACAGGGTTGTGATGACTCTGCGACAATAGATGGCTATTTTCAGAGGGATATTGAAAAACTATGCTGGGAAACTATAAAAGGGCACCTTACGTGAGATCTGATTGGATCACAGCCATTGCTCCTGTGGGTATGGTTGGGTTTCTACAGGCTGCAGAAATAAACCCCCCAGTGAATCTCCCCTCTCCTGAAAGCAGACAACATTTTTATCGCTAACGTTCTGTCCCGTCCCTTGACTTCTTGGAGTATTTAGTCTGGGTATATTATTCATATGTGTGTTGCCCTTTGACTATCCCACAGATCCATGATGGGCGTGACACCAGTAGAGGATATTAAATTAAGAACACCCCCTCTCCTCCTCCTGGAGAACTTGAATCAGGACAGTGTGGCTCCATGCTGATCTGTTTGGGGGCTCCTGGGAAACCTGGACAATGACCCACCCTCCTCCCCCAGGGAACACTAATATCATCCAGACCAGGGGAGCTCTGAAGAATCAGAAAGGGGGTCGACATTTCTTTCCTCATGCTCTCTTGCCTTTTTATCTATAATCTTCTTATTTATCCACAGAAAATCAACTGCGTGTTCTTGATCAGGAACATCCTGCAGCATATTCATAACAAAGGTTTTGCACCTGAGACTTGCCCTGTACAACCACAGTTCTCACTTTTGGAGGGAAGTGTTACTCTTCATTTTAACACCCAAAAAGTGTTGTGGGACTACTTTCTCATTGCCTCCTTTCCTCTTTAGCTTTTACTTTCCATGGAATACGGACAGATGTTGAAGAGCAGTCTCTCAGCCTTCTTTTCTGATGTATTTAGCTCTATAGGCGTAAGGACCATGTCATAGGCCTATCACAGCTATTTTTACCCCCCTTTCTGATCTGCTGCGATCTTATAAGCCATCCAGACCTCTCAGGTCATACGGGTCTGCTTTCTGTCCCCAGAGTCAGAACTAAAAATGGAGAAGCAGCTTTTAGTTTTTATGCATCACATAACTGAAACAGACAAATGCTGGTCCGCTGCAACTCTCAGTTCTTTTCAATCAAGGCTGAAAACATTTGACGCTGCCTTTTTTTTTTTTTACATTAAATCATTATTAATTTCTCACACTGCACTGTAACTTATTGTCTTTAAGCTATTGTTTCTTATTCTCTTTAATTGAATGTTTTGAATGGTTTAAATTGATTTTAAATGTTTTATGTAAAGCACTTTGAATTGCCTCGTTGCTGAAATGTGCTATAAAAGTAAACTTCCCCTGCCCTGCCTAAACAAACTAAGGCCAAAATAGTGCTGAATAGTGCAAAACAGAGCTACGATCTTTCCAGAGAGCATACTAAATGACACCTGCAGAAGTACCCCTGGTTTGCCATACTGGACCCTTCAGCACACAAGGTAATCTATATACAGTTGCAATACATACACATACAGTGCATCTTCCTGAAGTTAAAATCAGATTTTTTTTCCCTTTCCGTTTCATTATTTCAAACATTACTTTGTTTTATTATCTCCAGCAAAATACCCTCTTCCTCCGCAGCTGCACAACCTCATTAAAGTTTCATCCAAGCTAGTCTATTCTTCAAAATTCACACAACTTAAAGGGCTGAGATAAGAACAAGAGCTTTTTTTAATTTTATTTTTATTTTATGTATGCTGAGCACTTGTTATACCTTAGTCTGGTCTAGTCTAATTCTAATCGCTAACATAGAAGCAAAGAGAGTACTCAAACTATTGTCTCTAAACAAAATCATCTAAGAATGTATTGCATTTAAATAATATAACATTATTTTTATAGGGCAATAATACACTCAGGGTTTTATTGTAGCAGTGCTAACCTGTCTCACTCAAACCATCAGGGCCCTTCATAAAACCACAGAGACAGATGGGCGTAGAGAGAGAGGAAGTCCATCCTGATGTTCTATATATACCCCAATCCCAATAGTGGTCTCTGTCTTTGTGCTGCAGCCTGCCAGCCGGAGCAAAGGCCGCAGCAGTCCGGCTCGATAAGGAGCCTCTTTGTCTGGCTCAATAGCCCCCAACAGGAGCAAAGTCGATGCTGTATAACACAAGGGGACTCACTGTCATGTTACAGGCCACAGGTGAAACATTTGTGCTGGTTCTACATGTTGAGAAACAGTGAAAAAAGAAAGGAGAGTATGAGACTTGCGTCACTGTGTTTTCTGTAATGATACGCTGCCTCCTGCGAGGCTGTAAGTCTCAGTGATACTGTCATTTCTCGCTTCTTTCTTTGTTTTCATGTAGACTCACTGTGGAGACCTGGCAGGAAGTGTTTGGGGTAAAGTGAGACAGCGAATGAGTGCTGTGTGAGAAAGAGGCTGGGTTGTTATGGTGTTATGGCCTCGCTGTGTAAGAGAATGTCATGTTTATATCTGTTCCCATAGGCTCCTTGAGATCCACCTGGTGGACACATTTCAACCCACTAACTACACATTGCCTGTAGTTTACTTTGCTGCTCACCGTTTTCCAAAGCCTGCATTACCTTTTATATTGATTTCCTTCCTTAAGGGTAGCTATTTGTTTTCCCTTCATTGCATTTGAGTACGAAAATGTTTTATAGCAAACATGTAAATACTTCCATCAATATGATCATTCTTGTTTGTGAAATTAGCACCAGTGTCACATGATAACGACGCAGCTGAATGAAAGGGAGGAACTGCAAGGAACTTTTCTCTCCTCAGTTTGACCTTAACCACAACGAACTTCCTTAACCATTGTATGGTCTTCACTTATGTGACCCTCTGGTATCCCTCGGGACAAATTGACCCCGGACATATTTTGGGTTTTAAAAACAAGTCTGAAATAAAAGTTTACTTCAGAAAACTTAATCATTAACATGTATTGTCTTTATCTCAGTTTCAATCAATAGAGATAACATATATGTTTAATGCAGTCATTCTCTACTAGTACACAATAAACAATGGCAGTGTGATTCGTTTTTCGTGGTGGTGGTGGAGGAGGCGGACACACGGCAGGGAGTAAAGAGTGGGGAACAGTGAGAGCAAACAGCTTCTCTGTGCTTAGATCATAATAATGTAACATTATCTCTGTGTTTGTGTTTGTGTGTGTGTGTGTGTGTGTGTGTGTGTGTGTGTGTGTCTGTGTGTGTGTGTGTGTGTGTGTGTGTGTGTGTGTGTGTGTGTGTGTGTGTGTGTGTGTGTGTGTGTGTGTGTGTGTGTGTGTGTGTGTGTGTGTGTGTGCGTGTGTCTCTGTTTATGTGGGTCAAACTGACCTGAAGATCACATGAAGGGTGTAAATGCGTGGGTTATAGTTGCATGTGTGCTCAATTACTTTTGTTTGTTTTTACATGTTTATCACAAAAAATAAACTAAGGTCATTGAGTTTCAGGAAGAAAAATTAGACTTGTTCAATTTTTCTTCTCCCTTTGCTCTGATGTGGATGGGACAATCCCCATGTCACTGCTAACTCCCCCCGTTAGCCTCAGGAGGGTACACACGGTATTGCAGACCATGTATTGCAAATGTATAATGCAATACACATGTAGTCACCAACCGCTGCTTTTGACATGCCAGTGAGGGGCCTTACTGCCAGGGCTTAACAAGTGCCAGGGTCCCACCACACAGACACTTTTCAGGATTGTTGTGCAAGGTTTATGAAATTGTTTTATTGCAACTGTATGACCACTGTTGAGTAGAAAACACCACTAAGTGTGTACTGGATGTGTCACATCTATTCCCTGGGGCTTGAATCAGTTCAGATTGGCACTTATTTCCCTGTCTAAGGCTACATGCAGACTACAATGTTTTTATTTGAAATTGGGGTTTTAACACGAAAGCGATCTCTGCATTTTAGCTCCATACCAGAAATATGTTCCATCCATATTGTAAACAGTGACGAGGCAGAAGTGTTTCTGACAGTAAAAGAGGAGTATAAGGTGGTAAAGGCAAAAAAAACATCGATTGGGAGTCATTGCAAAGCAAAAACGGCAGCATGTTAAAGCAGTTCTGGGAGTAATATCCCTCACCGGAGGAGGCCATGGAAAGGAGAAAGGAACACTGACAAGAGGGATGAAATCACAAAAGGTGTATAATGTAATGCAACTAAGTCTTAGACTGAATGATGTAGGCATTTCAATGGTCTCAGTTTTTATGTTGTGAAATGGCTTTAAAAAAAAAAAAAAACAGGGTCAACAGCATTTCCAAACGTCTCCACTTTAGCGGTTTGGAAACGCCAGAGCAGTGTGGATGCTAGACATAAATATAGTACAAGGTATGCGTTTTTAAATAAGAACATAGTAGAAGTCAGGATATCTCTTCCTCTGCTGCTTCAATTTATCAACTGCTTTCCACCAACGTTATGGAAGCACAAGTATGTATGTATGACGAAGAGGGATGGACTGGGTTGGAATGACATCTTCAAATAGTCCCTATTCATCTCTTCTCCCCTTTTCTCTCGTGTCCTTTTATTCACCCATTTGTTCCCTGTTCTCTAATCTTTCTACCCTCTGCAGAGAAAAGCTGACCAAACTGAAACAGAACAGTCATGTGCACGAGCATGTGGATGCCTTATGTGTGTGTGTGTGTGTGTGTTTGTGTTTGTGTATATAGGGTGTTTGTCCCCGACGGCATGTAAGGATGGGACAACTACGAGGAGTGTGTTCTGAGCTGTGAAGTGGGTGTCTGTCAGGATAACAACAACACAGCAGGATGAATGATAATGGCACACAAACACACCAGCATACGCTGTGTTCATCACCCACAAAACTCCTCAACTCAATGTCATGCTTTGACAAAACGCCGACAGAAGTCCCCCTCGGGCGTTGCCATGACAAGCCCGCTGCTCTTCTTATAAATAAAACAGTTGAGTAAAAATGCAAAATACACAGATACGCGTATTCAACACACCACAAGACAATTGTCAATTCCTTCATCACAAGGACTTTTTTTGTCACAGATCTAATCTTAAATATTCACTACTCTATTCTGCTTTTTTTTATGTCACACTCAAACAAATAATGTATGGCAGAGTTGCCCTCAGTCACAGGAACAGGAAGACAAGGGAGCTGAAGCAGGACTGGCTGCGTTGATTGATGGCAGCGTGAGATGTGGCGAGGTGTCGGTTGGGAGACGCACATTTTTCCCTGACTCAAACAAGACAGCAGAAGGGACACACACACACACACACACACACACACACACACACACACACACACACCCATCAGAAACCTTTAAGACTTAATCCATCACACCAGAACTGACAGATTGATGTGAAAAGGGAAACGCGAAAACACCAGGGAAAAAAAAGAGCAGAACAAAATACATAAAAGCCACACTGAGACTCACGCTTACACAGGGGCCCAAACAAACACACACACACACACACACACACACACACACACACACACACACACACACACACACACACACACACACACACACACACACACACACACACACACACACACACACACACACACACACACACACACACACACACACACACACACACACACACACACACACACACACAAGCAGTCAAAAGCTGACTGTGCGTCCCTCAGAGACCGAACCCAGGTGAGTCTAGGTGATGCTGGCACACTGTTTCCCATAAATGGCCCAGATAAACAAAGATAACACACACACGCACATATCATGGTCCAATACGGGGCTTATATAATGTATTTTCTACTAACATGGTAACTGCACACTCATCCTCCCTGGGGTGAACTCGGCTCAGCTGGGCCGGACATGAAGGCTGGGAGATGTTGAAGAGAGGGAGGGGGTGCTTGAGAGGAAAAACAAGGACTACAGTGGTGCACCGACAAGCCTCCTCGAGACCAGAAGGTCTAACGGAAAGGCATAGCATGCTAACAAGGTCACGACAGGAAGAGCAAACACAAGCATAAACAAACACAAGTGCATAGACCTTCTATGTAGCCCAGACAGGTGTGTATGGATGGATTTGAACGCTTATTTGCAGTTTTTTAAACATATAAATAAAACAGTAGATGTAGAGTGCAGATGTGATGTCTTCTGTCATTCTTGCACATTTCCAAGGTCATCTGCTCGTGTCATCACATCCCGCTGGCCTCCAGCCCATCATGGGATTCAAAGTGTCTCAATCTACGACTCTTTCATACATCTCCACACAGAGAGCAATGCAGCATCATGTATCACATTACTGTGGCTGAGTATCGCAGCTCCATGTTTACCGATCTATCACTTCCTCTATTATACCACTCCCTTATCTCAGACAAAAGGAATGGGAGTCAGAAAGAGAGCTGAGAGAGTGGGAGAGAAAGAATGTGTCTGTAGACTTCGCCTCTTAAATCTAGAAGCCCACTTTTATGACTTAGATGATCATATCTCATAATTGTTTTGGCTATATACCGTATATAAAAAGTGTACAAATTCTAAAAGGTATTAAGTTCCATACTCTTAAAAATCATGATTTTGTGTCTTTTTTATTATAAAGCAGGTCATAATGCCATATAAATACTGTCAAGTTATCAAAACGCTCAGTCCACAGAGAAACGCACACAGCCTGTATTCAGATACTGTGACTTTAAACGAGTTGTCAGGACTGCTGTACGGTTGTGATGTCAAAACTATAGTAAAGTGCCAATACAGTGCCGTTACAGTCATTCCCCTGCTGCAATGATGGTGCAGAGACAGCAAGAAAGCGGATGCAGAAGATAAAGAAAATCTGACCAATCAGAGCACACTGGGCTTTTTCAGGAGGGGGGTCTTAAAGAGACAGGCGCTAAAACGGGGTGCTTCGGACACGGTGAATTCAGGGAATATTCAGAATATACCCAAACTTTCAATCACATCTCACTTTCTTTCTTCCTTGCGGGATGGAGTTGGCTCAGTTGTCATGGAGACAATACTTTAAGACAAAAGCTACTTTAAGATAATCTCTTTGTATCTGTTATGTTGATTAAACCATTTAATAATGACAGTTTGATTCTATGACATTTTCTAAGACCACTTTCTTTTTTGTGTTACGCTACTACTTCAAATTACACGAGCAATTATTTTGAGTGCATTATCAACTTTTACACAAGATCTCAAACTGAGTCAATCCACCTCTTCTTTCAAAAATCCAGAGCCTGTTGCACTCATTAGGCCACATAAAGACCCATACAATTTCCTTATGCAATTACATTCTTTTTAAAAAACATCTTTAAACATCTATTTTGATAGTGTCTTTCTGAATGTATGTTCTCTTCAGTCAATTGTTTAACTGTGTTCCTTTGTTGTAATCCCAAGTTTTGTGTCAAGCTTACTGTATTCAATATTTTGCCAGTAAATAACCTTTCACTGTTAAACCTTCAATTCACCCTCCAAATTGAGAGCAATTTAATCATATTTTAAATAGATAGTCGATGTCAAACTGCTCAGAGGGATAATGGAAAGGAGAAAACGGGGTACAACTTTGTCAGAGAAAATAGATGTGATGGAGCCGAAGAATAAGTGAGTGAGCGTGTGAATACATGCCTTTCATGTCTTCTTCCTGTTTGCTGAACATATACGGTATATAGGTCAACTCTACAGGCTGTGGGCCCTATGACCACCACACACTTTACTTTTACACTCTACCACTATCTTCATTCCTGTGCCAGAGGGCTGAGGGCTGAGGGCTGAGGGCACGCAGGACGACCATGCAAAGCTAAATAATGCAGTGGCTCAGTCTCCACATTATGACCTAGTAAATGGCTGGTTATACAAACACTCAGACCCTCTTGGGCTGCCCGCTCTGACAGCACAATCAGAAGGATGAATGGACCGGCTCTTATATGAACTCATTTATTGCTACCACGGCTGGGGTCAATTCACTCGATTCAGCACTTTTACTCTCACGACAATAACTCTGTATAAGGCATCTTGAGGAAATTCCACCCTCTGAACTGAGTCTGATACTGTCGCAGAAGGGCCTACAATGCCATGCGTGTGTCCTGTCTGGTTATCTAAGGAAAGTGTGTAAGGGTGAAATTAATGACATTACGGGCAATGGCAGATACTTGTCATGCCACTCCACAAACTGAGTGTCTCTCTTGGCATAGGCCTGTGTGTTGACAGTTATAAGGAAAGCAAAATGAGTGGAGTGCACAGACACACAATCACACAGAAAAAAAAGAATACCTCTCAATCATTTGCATCTTTCTTTTCTCATACCTACATTGGAGAATGGCTCCAACAACTTCGTGCACTGTGCCACATCTGCAGTGTGTCAGTATAACCTCACAACTGGACAATCTAACTTCACATCACACATGTAGCTATAATGTAGCCTTTATGTGTATCAGGGGCAGAGCAGCAGCCTAAACATTCATGTCACACGCTCAAAGTAAAGCAACTCACAGCCCGTGACAGCCCCCTCGGCGTCCCACCCTACCTTCGGTGTGGCAAGTGGAGGACAGGATGGTGCTCGGAGGGCGGAAGAGGTACGGGAGATAACGGGAAAAACATTTCATCTTCTTCTCCGATGCTTGCCGACGGGGTGAAGAGCGTTGCGTTGCGGGCTCCACATCCGCACTGTCGCCGCGACAGCAAAGCCAGAGAGGAACCTGGGGGGTGAGGGAGGGGAGAGAGGCTCTCTGTCCGCGGCGCAGGGGGCTATGACAGCATCACTTTTCGCAGGCAGACAGCGCAGGCAGGCAGGCGGCAGGCTCCGGTGAAACTGCGCGCAGCCCCGGGAAGCAAACAGTGCACAATGTCAGCGCACCTCCGTTTCCGTGTCGGTTTTAGTTCACTCCGTGGATTTGAGTTGTCCGTGCAAGACCGGAGGTTGTCTCTGTCCTCCCAGATGAGAGGTCAATGTAGGCTGTGTGTGGTCTGCCGGTGTAAACACCCCCACCCCCTCGTGTTTGTCAGCTTATTGGAGTAAAAAGAGCAAGTATAGATGATGACGATGATGTTTTTCCCACAATATTCCCCTATGAATCTGGCAGGATACTAATTGTTATTGTATACACAGTATATGAAAGCCAACCTATGATTTACATAAGTCTATTTTCTGGTTTCACGAGATTTGTTGGTGACCTATAGGCTATTTGTGTTAGGCCTATAGGCTTCGTCATTACAAGTGGTAGAGCGATTATAACAGTAGCCTACAGTGTGTGATGAACATAGACAAAACTTGATGAATCATAGACAAAACTTGTTTCCAACTGCTGACCAGGTTATGGATTAATTGGGTTTGGCGCCATCTTGTGGCAGTATTTTATATGGACGAAGTGTTTCAAAACTAAAACCAGTACACTAATGTTTTTTTAATTAAAATTAATGTTTATAAACTCTAACTTGTGGTGGGGCCTAATAGTGCAGGGACATTAATAAAAGCACTTTAAATCAACGAAAAGCTTTTAAAATCACCTCATAAGTCGAAATAAACTATTAGAGGTACACACATCCTGTTAATAAAAAAAACGAATCAAACGATTGATTTATGCAAACCCTGTAATTGTGTAACAAATTAGGTAAATCCTTGTGTGTTCATGATTGTATTGCGTGTTGTATTATTGTAGACTACTAATGGCCTTTTTTGTTTTGATTTTTTTGTTTTGTTTTGTTTGTGAATCCTGTTGTTTCTTGTGCCAACATTTTGACAATTTGACAAGTGAATGTACATTTGAAAAAATATATTAATAAAATAGGCTACTAACATGACTAAATGTAAGTTTTATTACTGCGATAAATGTGTTTTTATCCCCATTCTGGTGAGATCTCGCGAGACTTGAGTGTGAACTAATGCCAGCGGAAGTACTCTACGAGTCTCTTTTCCGCCGGCCATAGAGGAGCAAACGGCAGGGTAAGATTCCTGTCAAATAATTTCACTAAAGTTATCTACATCCATCCTCCCTTTAATGTCACTATGTGTCCCTATAAAAGTCTAAACACCTCGCGAAACTTGTCACAATCAAAAGACAGTCAATATTGAACCCAGACTCACGATGTATTAGTATTTAAAGCCTCTCAGTGTTTGGTGCCCCTGCTAGGTCCGTCTGTATCCGCATGTCGGCTACGGATCGTGAAGGTGTTTGTTGCCTGGTACCTAGCAAAGAATATTTGGCTGAATTTGCGGCTAATGTTTTTTCTTTTTAGTCTGGAGCTCGCTCGGTAATATTACGGAGGTAACCATCGGCACATAAATACAATCGCTCCAGTCGGTTATATTATGCTAACACAGTAGCTTAGCATACCGCTTCCGAACACGTACTATAACCTAGCCAGCTAGCTAACGTGTTTTAATACCGTTAACAAGTGTTTTTAGTTGCACAACGCTACTCTTCGTGTATCTTTGGAGGTGGTGTGCAGACAAACTAGTTTCATAAAGTTCTCAAACTTGAGTGGACACTGACGTTTGGAGACGAGCATTCATTTGCTTCCTCGCCTACATTTTCTTTTGAAACTCTGTGCTCGCAGGAGTCACATTTTCAGTAGCTACCTGTCCATTAACTGCGTGTTTTCTATCCTAAATGTTCATAAACTAGTTAAATAACACATGTGTCTTGTCCGCTCACAGCATCATGAAGCTGAATCCATTTGTCACGTCCTCCCGCCGCAAGAATCGCAAGAGGCACTTCAATGCCCCCTCACACATCAGGAGGAAGATCATGTCTTCCCCCCTGTCCAAGGAGCTCCGCCAGAAGTACAATGTGAGGTCCATGCCCATCCGCAAAGATGACGAAGTCCAGGTACTGTAGTTTGGAATAGTGCTGAAAGGGCAGTTATAATTGGCATAAAAAGTGTAAGTTGTACTTGCTTGACTTGCCTGTGTTGTTTACAAACAGGTTGTCCGTGGACATTACAAAGGCCAGCAGATTGGCAAAGTGGTGCAGGTCTACAGGAAGAAGTACGTCATCTACATTGAGCGTGTGCAGAGAGAGAAGGCCAACGGAACCACAGTCCATGTCGGCATCCACCCGAGCAAGGTGAGATACGATTGTGTGGATCCTTAAATTGGTGTGCCTGCTTCAGTGGAAACACAAAAGCAGTGTAAAGTGTTATATTGTTCCAACACTAGGTTACACTTGGAAGGTTAGTTCATCTTTGTTAATTAGCTGTGTTAAAACTCACACTTGATATGTGTTCCTTTGTCATGTTGGCATCTCATAGATGAAGACAGGGAAACAAAAAAGAAGTGTTGTGTTAACTGTTCAGTCATCATTTTTATATGCCGCTCTATACCTCATTTTCTGTTATTGTGCTCCTGAAGTAGCACAGACATGTTCATTATGGTTCAGAAGTTGTATGGCTGAACTTGAAGGGCTCTGCATTAGAGGTGGGATAGGCAGAGCAGCACTGAACCTTGGTGTCGCTGTCAACATTAGATTTCATTAATTTAACCCAGTTCATACCCGATGAAAGATATGTAAAACACAAATAATCAGTTCTAAACACTCAGAGAGGTGTTGATTTAAGTTTGTGGAGATTTTTGAGGCTGTAATAAATGTCGGCGTTGCTTTTTGCTTTGGACTGCATTATATGGAGAAGTGTTACAGGGATATGTCAAATTGTAATACTATCGTACTATTGAGTTCTTTGAAATGGTACAATGGTAACTCGTACCATCAGTTGTAAACATGTCTATACTTTAAGTTTAGGTCCATCAAATAATCCAGACTTGAGCCCAATTTTTGTGATTAACTTATGCGTGCTGTCTCACTGTCGTGGCTAATTGAGGCACAGAGCCCACATTTTTAGTACCACCTGTGCTTTCCTTGTACGAAAGTCAAAATGTCTATTTTGGAAAAAGGCCGTCTGGATAGTTGTTTTTCAATTTTGGTATTGGATATTTGTTTTATTTTATAACACCTTTAAAAACCAATTATCTTTTATTAAACTGACGCACGTGTTGCAGCACATTTTTTACATTTCAGCTCTGTGTGAGAGTCTTTGTAGTGTTTCTGTCATTTATGGTCACTATCTGCTCTCCTCACTGTAGCTGGGTTCACAGCGGGCAGCTGCAGGATAGTCACTAACTTGTTGCTCTGCTACCTAAATTTAATGCCACGGATCACCACAGTGAGGAACAGACGTGTCTGTCCGACCTGCATTCTAACGTGTAGAAGTCTGTGTGTTTCTTCTGTAGCAGACTGGTGGTGTTTTTGGCGATTTAATGAAGGTAAACACGACGATGTGTATTGCCATTGAACAAAGAGCTTGCTTGTCGGCTCCTTCCCGTTTCATGCTGCTTCTGAGGCTAAATTGTCTTGAGATTAATAGCCGTTGTGTTCCTGGATTGTGTTCAGTGCAACTGGCAGATATGCTTGTATTCATGATCAAATTTGAGTTGTGTTGGGCTGTAAAATGTCAGTGGGCTGTGAGTAAGTTGTCAAGAGAGTCGTCCAGATGTGATTGATTAATGGTACACAGCAGCATTTGGCCGTGCTCTCCCAGGTACATGTGGACCTGCCAAAGCAAACTGCAATTCTGATGCTTCTAGTGGAGCATTTGGCTCAGTTAGTCCATTTCAGACATTTTGACAGCAGAAGAGGCACAGGTGCATATATTGGCAAGCATGTGGGTTCCCATTCCATTGTAGTGTTTCCTGTAATCCAAGCAATACCATTAAGCCAGCATACACAACATGTGGGGCCCTGGAATCAGCGCAACTCTATGGAAAGCAGCCATGAATGTTAATTACACCTGTGCTCTTCTTGTTGTGGCATCATAGTTTCTGCAGGGATACAGTGATTATTATATATTAGTGTTTTATAGAGATTGACAGCAGTGGGTCTCTTTCCAATATATGTATTGCCCTTATAGTATGTATGTAGTATTTGATGCACAACATGAGCAAATAACTGAATAGAAGCCCAAAACTATCAAACATGTAAGGCCTTTGTAAGCCCTCCATCACCGAAGCCATGGTTGAGGTTCCTGTTAAATTTCATTAATGGAGTCTGCTTTGTGTATCTGTTGTGGTCGTACTGATTGGCAGTGTCTGTCTGTCCAACAGACTTGTCCACTGATAACTGATAAGTTTGAGACATTCTTTATTTTTGTATGATTAGTAGTACTGCTGCCAATGAAGTATTCCATGACTTGTTTATCAACCTATTATTCCTTTTGCAGGTTGTCATCACCAGGCTAAAGCTGGACAAGGACCGCAAGAAGATCCTGGAGCGCAAGGCCAAGTCTCGCGCTGATGGAAAGGAGAAGGGCAAATACAAGGAGGAAACCATTGAGAAGATGCAGGAGTGAAAATGATCTTTTGCTATCAATAAACTGTATAAATGGACCATACTTTGTCTGTCTTCTGTTCTGGTTTTGTCTTTTCATGGTGGCACATATATTTTTAGGTGTAAGGATTTATATTTCTAACATGCATACCTTCTTTGATGTACATTACCCGTCGTAGAAGAAGATTGGGTCATTGTGAAATGTGTACAGAGCCCGCAAACCCACGGAACACCAATGCACTTATTTTTTAATCAGGTGTTCAGAAGATCGTTTTGCCCTTTTGTTTGAGGTGTGCATGGTAGAGTATGAATAAAGAAATGTGTGAAACCTGGATATTTTTGTTCCTTAACCTTGAAGGCTGTAAAACTCAGTTTGCAACATGATAAAGAGGCCCAGATGTGATATTTGCATAGAAATAACAGAATTGAAGTTGGACACATTAGAAAATGTCTGGATGAAAGGCTTGCAGGTTTATGAATGTTTATTGAATTGCTCGTAACTTTAAGATTCAGATGGATGAGCATCACCCAAGTACTTTTAAACTGCAAAGGTTTAGTTTAAATAGCAGATGTGCATTTTTGAGGGGAGCGGAAGTTTCTATGCAGGGTTCTTTCAGTGTTTGAAAAGTACTGGATTTTGAATGAAGTGCTTTAAATATTTTAAGTTGTATAGGTAGTGTAGTGGTAGTTGAGGTTGTTTTGCTACTTGGTAGATTACTGAGGAGCCGGTGGGTATTCCTAGAAAATGCAATGGATTGTAGCCTGAGGTGAATATACTGTAAAATGCCTGGAAAAGAGCTGGTATACCCTCCACTGCAACACTAGGATGCAAGTAAGACATCTTGACACATGAAACTTTTTCCTTTCATTTGTTACACTTCTGTTGAATTAGCACAACCGTGCTGTTTGTTGGTTTTCCAGGTGTTGGAAATGCTTGAACCTTGCTTGAATTTTACTTTGAGAAGGAGTAGGAACCCTGTTGTATGGTAGTATGGTAAGAATTCTGTAACTTTACAAAATGAGCAATAGGTGTCACTATTTCTCCACGGATTAGACATTTCCAATGTTGTGAAGTCTGAAATAAAATACTACATAACAATTTACAGATGACGTCTCTAAGCAACATAAAATAGGATGATTGTCAAGGTCAAGCACTTGCTTTTATGGAAACCAAAATCATGATCTTGATATCATACAAGCGGATTTTACTGCTGTAATAAATAGTGCTGCTCTACAGTAGAAAACATGTCTAACTGTTGCCTATTTTCAGGAAGTTCAAACGTTGGCGTGACCTAATTGATTACAAATGAATGTTTAGTATCGTTACAACCATTGAGTACAACACGAGGAGTTATTTCACTTCCTCCATCGCTGGAAAGGCCTATGAAAGAAGGCTGTGTCACCACAAAAAATGTATGAACTGGAGTATGACGCATGCGCAATGGAACTGGAGCTGCGCTGTTGTATTCTCACATTTTCATGAAGATATTCAATATTAAGTATACATGACTTTTCTTACATCTTCCAGACTCTGTGTGCGCGCGCGCGCGCGCCTGTGTGTGTGTGTGTGTGTCCCACAGCCTTCTTTTATAGCCTTGCCTCGCTGGTTAATGGTCACGTGACTGTGTCGCACTGGATCCTGTCTGTCTGGCAGCTGGACTGAACTGAAAGTTGTCTCAAGTCAAAAGTTTGTACTTCTGAGCTGTTCTTTTTTGTTGTTTTAAAAAAAAGAAAAAACACCACCATGGCGGAGCTCGCTTTTGTGATCACCATGTCTGTGGTGACTCTGTTCTGGGGCATTATTGGAGGAGTGGTGCCCTGGTTTATCCCCAAAGGACCGAACAGAGGGTGAGTTTATTAGCTTCTCTTTAGCTCAGTGGCTACACAGAGCTCCAGCTGAGTTCAGTTTTTACTGTGCGTTGTCCCGTGACTGTCACTTGATACAAGCAAATGTACTGTGTATAAAGTAGCGATGCTTTTTTTACAAAGTTGTTTTCAACTTGAATGAACAATTTAAGAAATGTAGACCTCGATGGCGAGCTTTTAACTTACTCTAGTATACACAACTTAGGGTTAACGTTAGCTAAATGAAGCTAATCTGATCCCTTCCTCATACTTTTTTATGTTATTGTCATCTGGCTACTACACATCTGTATTGACTGTTTTTATACACTTAAATACCAAACTCAAGCCTAAAAAATACTCCAACTGTGGAACATGTCTGGAACATAAACTTCCCTTATTTGCCCGTTTGTCACTCGCATCACGAGATCAGGTTGTGTTAATAGCCTTTGATGTATTTTTAAAACCATGTATGCAGTCATTAGGTATCAAGTATACCACTTACACTAATAATAATTATAAGAATATTATGTTTATAATATTTTTCCTCCTGTTCCCACAGGGTCATAGTCACAATGCTGGTGTTAACTGCAATTTGCTGCTACCTATTGTAAGTATTATCATCCTGGAAATGTACCACACCAAATGTGACTCTGTGTTTTAAAACACGTCATATCGTATATGTGCACCAATATCACACATTCAATACAAATAATGGAGGGTCGGTAAGAATCAGGTCTACGATATGAATCACTGAATTGATCAGTCAGTTAATACTTTGACAGAAAATTGCTTGGCATTTGTTTAATTAAATAATAGAACAAATAGAGTGCCTCTTTTCCAAAAGTGAACATTCATTTGCATGGCTGACACTGGAGACTATGTTCATTAGTGTGCATTATTATCATAATACAACAAAGCTTGTCATTGGAGTTTCTTCTCTTATGCATACAGCATTTCTGTCTTGTGAGAAATTATTAATGTCCGCAGTTCATTGAAAGTGTGCATATGGTGTCATGTTACGTGTCAGATGGGCAAAAGAGCACAATAGAGACAAAGCAGTGTTGCAGCCAAGCAAAGTCGTTTTCCCTCAGTCTGAGACGGACAAGTGGATGTTTTGTCCTGACAAGTGTGGGCTTAAAGTCAGAATTACCACGTTTTAGATAATGGGAATTGATCCACGTAACGGAGCTCTTGAAGGGTGTGCTTTTGATACGCACAGTTTTGTCGTTGAGTAGTTTTATATTGACATGTTCTTTCTATCCATCAGTTGGTTGATAGCAATTCTGGCCCAGCTGAACCCACTTTTTGGGCCCGCTTTGTCCACCGACACCATCTGGTACCTGAACTATCACTGGCCTTAATTTACTCTTACCCTGACCATGCAGGTAAATGTCTCCCTCTGAAATTGGAATGTATTGAACCTATATTTAACGGTGTAGATTTATGCAGCTTATAGAGAATGTACTTTTATGTAACCTAGATCATGTATTTTATTGCTAGAGTTTAATATTCAAACTGTGTTTATTGCAATTTCTTCCAGCAGGGGAAGACCTGACACTGCTGCATCTTGACGGACGCTTACTTATCCCTTCATGCAGAGATTATTCCATATGAATCGACTTAAACTCAGACCCCTGAGTGATGCCCTCACTGGTGCCTTGTACAAAAAATGATTCCCAATGGGACTTCTGAGAGATCTCACTGAATGTGCTTTACTTAAAATAAAGCAACCTTCACTTGCTGTTTGGTTTATATAATATGTATATTGTGTTTATTGCTATTGTTAATATGAATGACTGTGCCTTTAAATCGTTGATGTATGTGTGGTGTGTTTGATGTGATCTCTTTTTGTCTGATATTAGTGATTGATGTAATCCATTTGATAGTTGTTAATTAATAAACTAACCACCATTACCATTGGTCTATAACTTATTACCTCCTGTATGAGTTTGTGGTCTTGCTTTGCTAGACTAGATGAGCTCATGTCGTGCTCCACAGGTGTAGACTGATCATTTTCCTTGTCAATAAAGTCATCGTAGATATGATTATTTCTCTTCATAATGCTGAAATGTCATTTTTTAAAGAATTTCCCCCCGGGGATCAATAAAGTATTCTGATTCTGATTCTGATTCTGATTAATCTAATTTTAATTAATGAGATGGACTGGGGAACGTTCTTTACACAGAAAAATGTGTCAAAACTGTACCGCATGTATTTAATTATGATATTATTTATTGTCACATTATGTATTCTATTATACACAGTTTGTATCCGAGAGTAGAGTTCGGCTAAGCAGACTGTCAAAGTTCAAACCCGGCTTCCTGCTTTCCGTAGCTAGAGTCCAGACTCCGTTGGCAACATGGCGTCCTCGGATGTTCACGTCCGAGTATGTGAACAAGAAATACTCAAATATGACTTGGAAATCAAAGCTCTCATCCAGGTGCGAGTATTTATTTGGTAAGATTACTTAGCGCCACGGTAAGACACGCTGGACTCTGAGCTTGTCATTAAAGGGAACAGTGTTGTCTGATAGCATTTGTGCTAATGTTGTCTCCAGCTGACGGCCCGTTCTGTGCGGTAACCTTAGAGACCAGAGATTCATACGGAAGCTGATTTACAGTGAGATAAACGTGCTTTACGTAACACAAAGTTTACCAGCTTTTTACACACCTTGTTTTTTTATTTTAGTTTTAGCACATTTGTAATAATGTAGATCTGGGGTGGCTGTTTTGTTTTTTAATGATTTGGCTACTAGGCTGCTAAAATCTATCCATTAGTTAATTACAGAAACAACTATTGATTTAAAGCAAAAAAATCCAATTATTTACTGATTTTAATTTCTCAAATGTTCTCTTTGTTATATGAGTTCACATTCAATACTTTTTAAATTATGTTTATTTATTTATTTTAGTTTTTATCAGGAAAAACAAGGATTAGAAGGCCTATTTGGACTGGGAAATTGTGATTCATTCATAATTTAGAAGAAGAATCCCTTTATTGATCCCGTAAGGGGAAATTCAATTTTTTCACTCTGTTATTATTATTCAGGTTACACACACACAGGCCCGAAATACACCCACATGCACAAACAGGACCCATATACAGGCAATTAATGGAGAGATGTCAGAGCGAGGGGGCTGCCAATGGATCGGCGCCCCGGGCAGTTGGTTTTTCTTTTAGCACATTTGGTAGTCCATGTTGATAGATTATTTATTCCTGACAGAATGGAGCACCTTACTCAAAGAGTCCTACTGGTAGTTCACCCGGAGAGAACAGCACAAACTGTAAGGCACTGATCACCCCCCAAAGTGTCTTTTCAGTTATAAATGAGAGCAACATGTGTAACTTCATGTGTAACTTCATGTGACAATGAAAGCATCCACACGTCTCTCTCATCCTTGTTTTGATGACTCACCAGGACATTATTGAATGCACAGGGCCTCAAAGCAAGCTGACAGAACTGAACGCAGATGTGAAAATGAGTTTCCACAATCTGAGGTTGCGGATCCAGGTGAGAAACACCATCCGTGAATATCTCTGAAATCTCATGACACAATCGGATTATGGGCTGCCACTCGCACTTGGTTGTGTGCTCATCAGTGGCTCAGAAAACACTTGTGCTATTTTGTTTTTGTGACAGGATTTTGAGCAGATGGCTCTGGAGCAGGACAAAGAGTCAGACAAGCAAGCTTTGATCAGTCAGATGGAGGGACACAGAAAACAGATGCTGAGGTAATGTCAGTACATTTAAATACTATACCATTCCCTTACTTGTACAGATTGAACTGTTGTGTATTTTGTCTCATTTCTGTGTTGATAATGCTGTCAAACACCCCAGGGAAGCACGTGAAAATGGCCTCAATAATGTCTACTTAATGGTTTATTTTATGTTTTATTCATGACTGTGTTTGCAGTAACCAGACAGGTTGGAGGAAAGCTAACCTGGCCAGCAAACTGTGCATAGACAATATGGAAAAGCAGGCACTTCTTAATGGAGCAGATAGTGCTGTGAGGCAGAGGTGAGATGATGTGTGCTACTTGTTACCAAGACAGTCTTATAAACAAGAGGCAGTCAGAGACAGTGATCATGTACTTTGTGGTTTATTTATGTTGTTTATGAGAATCTGTATATTGAGTGCTGTGTGTGTACTCTTATTTATCTTATTTCTTGTTTTTTTTTCGTTCTTTACATGTTTGAAATGAACTAAACTAAAAATTAAAAGTATTTTCAAACAATATACCAAATCCTCTCTGTGTTGTAATTAGAGAAATATATTGTTTTTACATCCTTCTCATCATTTTATATGATACATTTAATTAGCACGAGGACATTTATATCATTTGTCCCTCTCTTTATGTATCTCTTTCTCAGGAAGATGACCAAAGAGGACCTTGCTCAGTCATCCAGCGACATAACAGAGAACCTTATGAGCATCAGCCGGATGATGGCGCAGCAGGTTCAACAGAGTGAAGACACCATGACATCACTAGGTTAGTTAGGCATATAAAGAGTATCCCCTAATACTCCTTTTTATACCATAGGTATATACCCCTCCACTCAAAAATGTGTTTTTCTTCTGTTTATGGCCTCTAAAATAAAAATAAAAACTGCCTATACTTACTTGTGTCAGAGCCTGAAAAGGGGAGATGTCCGCACAATTCCCTGCAATTTGAAATCCAAACATATCCGGGACAAACTTTAGTTTGTACATAACAAATCTTTTCAATCGATGTGAAACATTGGGGAACGACTTTGTCACAACATCAGCAAAGAAACTGGAAACCTCCGGTGCAGAGCGGACCGTCTGTACAGAGAGAAAACACGCTGCTATCATAGCTTTCAGCCATGGCTACAAGCTAACAAACAACAGAAACTATTAAAAGATGCTAACTACACTTACCATTCTGATACGTCTGCTAGTTGCTGATTTTAGTGCATAGCAGACTCCTCATCCGAATCTGAAAGCTCTGTCTGGGTAGATATCCAGACACGGCTTGGCAACCGCCTGTGGATGGATTGTCCTGCTATGTACCCATGGGACTGCTCAAGACTGACACCTGCCTGCAAGATGAGACAGCCCTCCACCCAAGGGGCTCTGCTGCCTCCTGCCTGAAGCCGGATCAAACTTGTAGGCCCATGGCTGAATCTCTCCAACGCTTAGGACGCTTAGCTCCATCACCGCTCAGCCTCCAGTAGATAGTAGAACCAGCCTCAACTTAGCGTAAGCACCAAAACGATCTGTGGTGGGGGGCGGGCTGAGGCCAGATCCAGAATGATTATATATATATATAATATAAATGTGTTAAAGGGAAGCTGCTCCCAATGTGTTGCCATGGATGCATACTTAAGGGTGGGGTAAAAACGCTAGTCCCCGGTTTTTGGAAGACTCGAAGGTATAACTGTAACTTTTCCGTTTTAAAATGTCTAATCATACCACATCTCTAATTGTATTCATTGTTTGGATTTTTTGAGACTCCTAGCAGCAGAAAATGATATATTGTGCGTTTAAATGGATTTATAGTATTTGTTTTAATGCACACCATCTGCAATGACGATCCATTTATGTCAATCATCTCTTTAAAGCAACCTCCTCAAGGACAATCCAAGAGACCAACGACGAATTTAGGACCATGACGGGGACCATCCAGCTCGGGAGGAAACTCATCACCAAGTACAACCGCAGAGAGCTCACTGATAAACTGCTAATCTTCCTGGCGCTCGCCCTCTTCCTCGCCACAGTTCTCTACATCCTTAAGAAGAGACTGTTCCCCTTCTTATAGACCAGGTACCCTTTGAGGAGCTTTCCCATTACCACATACAGTACTCTCCATGGTCAGCGCAAATGATTTAAACAACCCTGACTGCTGTGTGTCGTATTACACACACACACACACACACACACACACACACACACACAAGTATCACACATGAGTGTCTGCTCGATGGAATGTGGATCGCTCACTCTGCTGAACTGTGACGCGCTGAGGGTGAAATATTGTCCACAGAGAGGAAGAGAACACTACACACCTAAAGTTCCATGCATTGAAGAGGTTTTGGTAAATTATTCAAATTTAATAATTCATTCTCCTGGAAAATGAGATGTACTGTTGTTGGCACGAAAATGTGTCAGACGTCCATCTCTGGTTAGTGTGACAGTAATGCTGTGCATTGCTTTTAATGAAATCAGTTCGGAGAGGAGACGGATGACCCAGACTAGTATTTTATTTTACACATTCCTGTAGAATATATCAGTTGTGTGTGTGTGTGTGTGTGTGTGTGTGTGTGTGTGTGTGTGTGTGTGTGTGTGTGTGTGTGTGTGTGTGTGTGTGTGTGTGTGTGTGTGTGTGTGTGTGTGTGTGTGTGTGTGTGTGTGTGTGTGTGTGTGTGTGTGTGTGTGTGTGTGTGTGTGTGTGTGTGTGTGTGTGTGTGTGTGTGTGTTTGTGTGTGTTTATTGCACCACATATTACTTGCCGATATTTAAAACCATTTATTCTGCATCGCCTTGACGTGACAGAAGGACATATAATTCTGAGGGCAGTAAAACTCACACACAGTTGGTTCTTAGAGATAAAGAGTCTAAGAAAAGTAAGGTAAATACAATATCAGTAAAATCGGATCATTTCAAAACAAGTGCTTTTATTGGCATGCATGTCATTAAAACTATGTTATAGTAGTATATACAATACTTTTAATACTATTAATCAATAGTAGTGATACATGTCTGAGTCTGAAAAATATTAGGTCTTCAGAAACAGAAAGGGTCCTCCTTCATGTTTCCTCACTAACTGATGTTTTGACCAAAGTTGATGTCATAAGGGCACTGTGCAAATGATGTAGAAGCACTCAGTTTAATTGTTATTTATAAGGATGTACTGTGAAATTACTGTCAGTTTTACTTCATTACAGCACTATAATAACTTAATGCTTTTTTTTTTCATAGAATATAGAAAGGGCCTTAAACATTGATATAAGCCCAACTGCAGTCACTCAGTTTGTGTTTCATCGGCTGGATAATCATAACTGTACTTGTATGTGCACTTCAGATTCTCTCTCTGTTTCCTTGGTAAAGGACAATAAAAAATGTATAATCAGCATGCAAAATAAATTTTAAAAAAACACAGATTTCCAAAGAGTATGCAAACTTCCCACCATCTCCACCTGTTCTAGCTTGGCCCTGGTCTGCAGCGGAGCAGAGAAGCTCAGAAAAAAAAGCAGTGGCAGTGATCACACTGGCATTGATAGAGCAGCATGCATCCCTGCCTTTCTTCAGATAAGACCCGGAAAAGCAGATTATTCTTACCCGTTTCCCCTCTCCCTTTCCAGTGTGGGTGGAGGGTGAGGGGGGATATTTTTAGGTTTGTGTTGTGCTGTTATCTGACGTTGCCTTTTCAACACCTCGGAGGAGAGGGTGGCCAGAGCAGCTACATGACCTTGCTACCCTGTCTGCAATTGCCTGCGGCATTGCCATTTTGTCTAATATATGTTCATGTTGTCAGTGTTGATTATCAATAAACACAAAGTCTTCTGGCTTGTTTGACATGTTTCTCAAAGGTGTGTTTGTGAGACTGATTCAAATGAGATCGAGGACAACGGAGCATGTGTGGAGAGACCTGAGAGATGTCTAAGCGTCTCTTACTTGTGTAAAGTGGTGGACAGAGCCCGTTCCTAGCCTGTTCATATAACTGCACACTTAGACAAGGCATCTGGCTCTCTGTCAAGCAAATTGGACTATTCTTGCATTTAGCACCGTGATAGTGTCAATCAAGTGTTCAGGTCTGTATCTGGACAAGTGGACGGGGGTCTTAGGAGAGCGTAGGTGACACCACACTGATGCGGTCAACGGCAACGAGACAGAATCAGTGCAACTCCAATTTCACGTAGTGATTTCTACGGCTGAATGGAGTTTTGTTCAGTTATTTGTCCGGCTCTCACATTTTCCGTTATGTTCAATTTAACTTTGTCAATTCTCAAATTAAACACAGTAATGACTCGGCCAAACAGAAAAGCTTTCAAAGAGGAAGTCTTTAATAATCAAATACTGCCCAAAAATAGATAAATAGCTTGGATCAGGTTACATCTTAAATTTGTCCTCCTATGTACAAGTACAGAGAAAGGTCGCTGGAAGGCTTTTCACAGGTTTTATAGAAAATATTTGAACAGATAATACAATGAATGAAAAACAAAACATTGATGGTTCCACACAGCTCAAAACAGCATTACTGATTTAATAACATGTAACGCTGGTCAAGGTCATGGCTCACTGCCATGTCTGTCCCCAGCAACTTTAAATGTGTGGCTGACAGCGTGGTTGTAAAATGTGTAAACTTTAAACAACCTTTTAACCTCTTGAAGCATATTGAAGGAAGCTTCCTAATAGCCACTTGAACATTTTAACCAGACACAAACCATATGAGGGTTGTACAGATGTTAGGGTCCTTTATGGGGATATAACCAGTTCAACCATGACCCGGAGGCACGCACTACATTGTATTTTTGAATGATATAGGGATTGGTTGTTATTCAGTAACCTTAAGCAATTAGAATTAAATGATTAACTGTCAGCAATACCAGCGAACAACAACAATAATTATATTAGCCTGTATAGAAATAATAATTTTCCATAGCGTTCATTATTAAAAGTGGGTTGTATTTGTTTTTTTAACATTTAACAATCCATCTTGCGACTCAGTGTCAAAAAAATAAATAACATAAAAATAGAAAATGATGTGGAAACTTTAAAATGTAGAATAATTATATTCAATAAGATGGATAATTAAAAAACTGTGGTTGCAACTTGTTTTTAATTCCGCTCCAATGACATGTCTGTCCGCTAATTTCCCGGAAATAAATACAAACGTGGGCGATTCAGACAACAACAAAAACTGGTGCTGAAAACAAAAACTAGCTAAAGTAATTCAGTATAAGAGAAGCTACACAAACTTTTACCATTTTACATTTAAAAAAATTATCAAAAAGCATGCAGTCATGACCCCGTTATACTGAATAGGTAGTAGTAATTCATATTTAGTTTACCATGTCCTAATGCCATGCAACGAAGACACCCCGTTGCTGGAGGAGAACGTGTTCTGGGCGTTATTCAGGTCCCCTACCCCGAAGTTCATGTAATTCCCGTTGTTGGAGGATCCTTGCATAGTTTGCATTGTGGCTGAGGGGTAATTGCACGCATAGTTTGAGTTGCAGCCGGGGCTAGCGTAGTTACTGAAGGCCGGATAGTTGTTGTAAGGGAAATGGTTGATGTGACCCACACTGTATGACGGGTTGTATGTGGCTGTGTCCGCCGCCAGGCAAGGCTTCCCGTCTCGCACCAGAACCGGCACCGACACCCTCCTGGGCGGCAGAGACACCATCTCCAGGCTCTGGTCCTGCCTCTGCCGCTTGCACTTGTACCTCCTGTTCTGGAACCAGATCTTCACCTGGGTCGGGGTGAGTTTGAGCACCCCGGCCAGGTGGTCCCGCTCCGGGGCGGACAGGTATCTCTGCTGCTTGAAGCGACGCTCCAGCTCGTACACCTGCGCCTGGGAGAAGAGGACCCGCGGCTTCCTGCGTCTCCGGGGCTTGGGTCGGTCCGTGCCCTCGGTTTTTATGTCCTCCGCAGGCTCGTTAGGAGGGCTGAACTCCTCTGATCACACCAGACAGACACAGACAAATAATGAAAACAAATAAACAATTGTATATCTGCAAAAGTGACTTCTTAACAGGAGCTGGGTGGATACTGATTTTCAACATTGGGCCTGGATCTATTGGCCAATAATGACACAAAAAATAATAATAGTAGTAGCATAATTATGTGGTATCACATTGTAAATAGCCCATGGTTCATTTGATGTGCCAATTCTGGCAATGTTGGTGATTGAGTTCATTCATACGCTTTAGAAAGAAACACACAGATTATATGACAAGTAACTGAATAACTTTTATTTGCCAGTGCAACTTTTGCAGTCTTGACGTTGTTCTTGTCCTATACTTATACTTTATAAATCTTAATCAATCAATTTAACAGACCTAGAAAATGCTGAGGACCAACTACACTTTTGTATTCGTTTAAATTCAAAATACCCAGTGGTTAAAAGCATTTGGCAGTACAAGAGTGTTTTCTGTATGAATGCTTTAGTGGAGTCGTTTTTTAACGCATATGATGCGTTTTGCACAAATCAAAGAACACGAGCCCGTGGGCCTTATTTCGCACGGGCCTCCAAAATCAAATCTCCTGTCATCAGCTCACCTTTTCTGTGTTTCCCCTCAAACGCGTCTGATTTCCCATCCTTCACTAAATCCATCTCCACGAGTGATTTTCCATAAAAGGTAGTAGCAAAGTTGAGTGCGTTGCCTCTGTTGGCTCTGGACTCTCGGAGGTCTTCTCCAAACAGCGAGGCGGCAGCGGACGACATGTCCCGGAGAGGCTCCTGCTTCAAGCGGGCCAGCATGCAGGAAGAGGAGGAAGAGGAGGAGGAGGTCGGCACGGTGCAGAAGTCCATACGAGAAGAAACGTCCAGAGAAGACACCATAACGTCATGACTCTGCTCCAGGTTTAATATATCCTTAACGGAGAAGGGAGTGGACGTGCTGGGGCTGGGAAACATTGCCAAGAAGTGGAAAAGAAACCTATTAACCTGTCATATGGAGGTAACAAAAAGACGTCAACAACTCCCTCTCCTTCCTGAGAATATTTACTGGATTTAAGTATTAGTTTGGTAGAGCAGCCTGATCTTGAGTGAAGTGTGCATTTTGAATGTCAACTCTGGCTCCAAACTTTTTTTTCTTGGCCTCCCCTCTCCTCCCGGTGACGCAGGGAGGGAGGGAGGGGGGAACCAGCGGGACCCTCTGTATGGAGCCACTGGTACTCCCATTTCATGACGTAAACTGATGTTGCTTTACAGGTCTACATGTGTCAATCACTGCAAACCCAATCCGTACCAGACAAGAGCCCATTATTCTCTTTCAAAAACCAGGGCAATTGTTGTCCAAATTTTAATTTTCTTGATCTTATTCTACTTTGGTTTTAGGAGAGTCTCGATTTAAAAAGTAAAACTAAATAAATGGCTCGCACAATACAAACCGAATATTTCTAGTTAATTCCCCAGGTCCAGCGGATGTTTACACACATCATAAAGTGCCAAGATAAATGATTTATCATGCTATAATAGTGACTAAGGAGTCTAACTTGCATCTTCTAGGTTACTGATTGGAATTATAAGGGGCTAGTGTGTCTGTTAAGGCTGGTCGTGCGCGTACATGTGCTTTTTGTGTGTGTGTGTGTGTGTGTGTGTGTGTGTGTGGGGGGGGGGGGGGGTCGGTTTGTCCCTCATCCGACGGGAAGCGGAGCAGACAACAGGTTGGGTCCCTGAACACGGAACCTGAGACCAGCCGCGACACACTCTGCTGTCTGTCTCCAAGAGATTCTGGAGCCACTGTCTGCGTTATCAGGACGTGATAACAGATGACAACAAACCTGCACACACACCACGCACACTCCCGCCCACGCTGCAGGCCAGGTTACCCTAAAGATGTGTCACAGATGACACCTACGTTTTAACCAGTAAAACAGTCCCAATATTATTGATTTAAACTTTTAATTTGGACATGTCAAATTTTTCTTGTCCAACATAATCAATTTTGAATTCCAATTTAAACCCTTTGGCAAACATAAATGATGTGGCGTCAATTAAACAAACAATCAGTGATTTATAGATGAACGATAACAAAATACAAATCATTTCGCCGAACAGCAGTAAAATGGAGACAACTGTGCGTAATGACGCATAGCCTATACACGTGTTTCCCCCCGCACGGTTGGCACTAAACCTGCTATTAATGCCTGTGGAGACGGTCACAGGAGACAGACAGTATTATCGTTTGTTTTATCTTCAGCGTTTAGCACAGCCACGGGGTAAATGGGTCCCCCTGTCTCCGACCTAGCGATGGTGTTTATAGTTTTAAAGACTATTTGTGCGCCTCGAGAGCTGATGAATGGCCGTAAAATCTTTCTCAGGCGCAGTGAGAGTCAACACTGGCCCTGCTCTTGCTGTAATAATTGGCGAAATAAAGTAAACGCGCGGGGGAGGGGGAGGGCACTAGACGCGGGGAAAATGTTTCATCGTGATTGATTCCCACTGGCTTTGCGCGGGTTGAGCGTAAAGTTTCACTGTTTTCTGTCTGTATCGCAAAAGAGAAATTCAAAATTCAAACGATTAATCCCGCGGGGTGATAAATCAGTTATCCGCCGAATGAAATACGTCTTCAGTTTCTATCGGGTAGTAAACTGTTCAGTGAGTAGTAAATTGAACATGACAGGTCTGAAATGTGTTTCATATCCCTAATGCTCCGTCCTGCTGCAGCCCCGCGGTCCCCTTTGACCTGTCTTTCTGCAGCACATCTCCAACTCAGATAAAGCTGCAGATAAGGTTGCTTAAAAACTTCCGCTGCACGAACGTGTGGGTATTTTGAGTGAGGAGCTTCCGTGTGTGTGTGTATGTGTGTGCGTGTGTGTGTGCATGTGCGCGCGCGTGCATGTGACCTAAATTGATTTTTTTTTTGTCTCTTGCCCAAACGCTCCTGGTGGCGCACGGCGCTGCTTTTAAAAATGGTCTCTCTCTGTCCTGGAGGCCTTTTGGTGATTTAGATCCATTAACTGTTAAGTGATTAGAGTAATTAGGATACAACAGGCTCATTCTGATATAATCCAGTGAAGAATGACATAGCACACATTTTACACTTTCTCCACAAAAGCTGGTTGGTTCAGTGTGTATTGCAGTGGCCTTTCCACAGCTTTGTGGCAAAGTTCATGCATTTAAAACTGTGCAGATGAAAAAATAGAAAATTATAAATTGGAACATGTTAAAATTTCCACTTTGAAGAAGGGCCTTTTGTTGAATTATGGATACATTCTTACTGTAAACAAGCGGATTGTTAACATTGCAGGCCCTTCAGCTTGCAACATGTAGGCTATTGGTTTAAACTGCTATGCCTCCTATTGTAAGAGGTATATGCTATTAAATGTTATTATGTAATATTAAATTGCAGAGTTACTAACTTTATTTACTTTGAGTGAAAATATCCAACATTTCCCTTAAAATGTTGAGGAGTAAATGTAAAAAGTCTCAGGAAATGTCCAAACTAAGGACCACACATGAGTACATGTAACTTGCAACCCCATAATACACTTTTCCATACACTTATATAAATAAATACCAATGTACATAAATGAAGACACAGTAAAAAAATATGTTCATGTATGTCATTAAAATATTGTATAACATGAGAATGAAGTGGAATCAAATCCAACTTTTTCCAAGTTCACAAATGAAGAGAAAGTGAGTTTGAAGAATTGAAATGATGACAACCACACACACACGCACACACACACACACACACACACACACACACACACACACACACACACACACACACACACACACACACACACAGTGAACTCGTCTGATCAGAAAGGCTCTTCCAAAGTCTCAAGGCTCAAAAAGAAAAAGCCCACTCATGATGCTTTTAGTCTGGAGCCCGAGACAGCCAGAAGGGCTCGTTTGAGGATCTTACAACACACCCTGGGTTATACAATCCGTAATGTTCTGACGAGGTAATAATCTAATAATAAAGATTAGAGAAAATACTGCTGACCATCCACGGAAGTTATAAAGCCTATACTGTAGAAAGTTTTCAAAAACAATTTTCCACGACGATACAAAGTATTCTTTTCTAAAAGTTACATCAGACCAATATGTCATATTTTCCAGACTTTAAGTCGGGACTACAAGCAAAATCATTGTTTTTTTCAGGCACTGGTCGATTTGAAGGTTTTTGGGTATTTTGCTTCCATAACGTCTTTTTTCAACTTAGTAGAAAGAAAACATCCAAAATGAACATTTAGCTGTTTATTTTACTACGCTCTGTCAATTTGTATCTGTAGATTTCTCCTAAAGTCACCAAAATAGCCTAAGATAATAAACATAACAATTCATAATACATGTAATGCATAAAATAATTGTCTTAATGTCACTGGGCAAGTTTCATTTTGATATCTCTTAGTTTTTATTTACCACATCCACCTGTATTGTCTTGCAGAACGTATGGAATTGTACAATGTGTATCTTTGTACCGTTTTCTCAAAATGAGTTTTTTCTCACTCTGAGCCAGAACTCTGCGCTTCAGCAGGACCTACATACATCAGACAATTCAAATCCTATCTATATGCTGAAGGTTTTTACACATGGTTTTGTTCATATATCATTCATAGCCCAATTTACATAACATCTTATTTCTAAATGTCGAAAAATTGACTTTTTATGGCTGTTGGCGGTATTGTAGAAAAACATATCCAAAATCCCCTCTATAAAAAGCTTTAACACTAACATGTCAACAAAATGAAACAATCATTTCAAACCTCCATCCAATGTTCACATTTCTGTTCTGGAAACCTGTGTAAATTAGTACATATTTCATAAGATAATGTCTACGATTCAAACATAACATAAACATAACATTTCAGAAAACTTGTCATACAAAAAAACAATTGTCTTAATATAATTAACTAACTGTTAAGTGTCATAGCGATGTCTTTTAGTCAAAATGTTTATCCTATTCACATGTCTCCTCTTAAAATGTTCAGTCAGAGGTGAACTGTTTATAGTTTAACAAGAGAAAAAGAAGAATGCTAATGCTGACATCACACTGACATAACAATGTTAGGCTGCATCAAACATAAGATAATACATTACTATAAACATACACCAACTTATAACACCAACAGAGGGAGAATATTCCAAGGATAATCCAAGAATCCATCAGTTACACATATAAAGTAGTAAACTACGGATTGTTTTGAATTACTGATTCAGACTGAATATTTGAATCTCTGAGAGTCCAAAAGAAAATTTGATATAATTTAATTTGGGAATTAAATTAATTCAATAGTGAGACTTACCTCTTTTTAAATACATGTATCTGATGTGATATAGATTTATGTCTAGGGAGAAACCAACATTTTTCTGATACGTCAGTCTGTTTTTTTCCTGCACAATAATTCTCATGCATTTTGGCCTAAAAAAATCAATAAAAATTGTGTTTCCTATTTTATTAATTAATGTATTTATTCATTGTTTATGGCATAATGCAGACTACCTGTCTTTCTCATTCAACCAGCTGACCTATTTATTATTATTTATTAACAATAATGCAAATTAAAAGTAAATTGGCCATAAATAGTGACGACAGCTGAATTGAATTACCTTTAAATAAACATCAACCTTTAGCTGATTCCCTGTGGTCACATCGTAAAATCAGACCGCTGTTGTGTGACCCTGCAGCATGATGCATTGGAAATCATGTCACCACCTGTTGTTCCATCTTTCTTGTCAGGAGGTCATTATATATTATATTTCACAGAATACCTCCTTATTCCCTCACGTATCAGGGTTGATACTGTCCAATTTACTTTCAGTCCAAGGTCAGGCCTTGGCAACTGCTCTCACGCTGTGTCTCCATCTCTGCCGCACCCTGGACATTTCATATAATATTAGTAACTGGGGTGGAGATGAACTGATTCCGATTACGACGTGACTGATGATGTTTACCAGCCGATGAGTTAAGTCTTTGACCCCTTGGCCCCATGTCCTCTCCACTGCTCCCTTTTGAGCTACACCACCACCATGTGGCCGTATGGAGACCACACCCAAACTCTGGTTTAATCCATCGTCCATTTGCTGTTTATGATGGCTGGGGATTTTCAGTATAAGAATGATCATGGTGGAGGTCCTGTTGTAAAAAAGATCATTCCGTGGTTAGCGTGCTGTATCATTTATCGCGTGACATAAGCATCTGCTGATCCCGAGTCAGGTTGTCGTAACTGGAAACTATCTGAATATGGCAGCGATGTCGAGTGCCATCCATCTGTGCATCGTTTGTCTTGTCTGTGATGGAGGGAGCAGCTTCCCCTTCATCTACGCTACATCCTCTGCCTCCTCCCACGTACCTCCCCACCCCTGACACGCAGTCCCCAGGTCATGTTCATAGGCTTGGCAAGGCTTCAGACAGTCTTCTGCTGAGTTCAAGGTGATGTTGGAGTCCCTGGGGGACACAAGGGGATGGTTTTTACTCTATGGCTGCTTTAGTTTTGTCTACAGCTGATGTTTGAGGGTAAGTGGAGGGATACTGCTGTATTGTAGCTCATGAGCTGTTGAATGGATTGTAAGGGACAGGTTGTGCCCCGCTGACATATGCAAACTGGATACGAAACCAGGATTTTAAAGAGGTACTCCAGTGAATTAGTATTTTACTTTCATAAAGCTATAAAGTGATATTCTGAAGTTTAGTCGTTTGAGTCCAGCTTTTAAACCACCGGATACTTTAAATCAACTCAATAGCAGTTTTTATTAGACCTTCCCTGCCCTTAAAAAGACGGTGAATCCGAAAAAAATTAAATCTAAAGATTTGGAGTAATAGGACACCTGAATTGTCTGTCTGAAAAAATATTTCCACAAAAAGTTATTTCTATTACCCTCCAAACTGAGACATCATTCATGGTGGAATAGATCAATTTCGGGTCACCCAAGAAGTGAGGAGACAGGAAGAGTGGGTCATCCATTAAGCCCGCGGTTAAATTTCCGGCTCCTTCTGTCTGTCAAAGTGTCCTTGCACAACACACAGCTTAAGAGCTTAGAAACAATGGACACTGACTAACAACCTGCTGCCTGTCTGTCTGCCTCCAACTAACACATGCAAACCATGGCATACACATACAAACATTTGCACATTCTCACACACACACACACCCACACTGAAAATTTGCACATGCTTCAGAACTGGTGAAAAATTTGTTTTTTTTCAGGGTCTTGTGCCTCAGTGTAACAAACTGACTCGATAGTGCCCCCTACAAATATTCAAAGAAGTAGCCCCTGCTGTACGTCTCACCTAAATGTATGAACATCTGTAGGCATATGTAACATGCCAAAATGTACCCTAACAGAAAGTCAGCCATTTTGAATTTACTGTACTTTTTATTTATCATTATTATTATTTTTTAACATTTCCAGGCACTGTAATACAACATACTCTTCCTGGAGATTTAACCCAATCCACTTCAAATGTGGTCATTACAGTGTCAAGAACCTGACAAAGCTAAATTGTGAAGCCTAGGAATTTTGGTTTAGACTTTAAATTGTTCACTCTGCCACAAACCCTTCATGCTTGACAAAAGTCCCGTCCTGAAGACATTTATATGACAATATTGAGTTATAGTCATAGCACCATTTAGCCGAGAAACTAGACGAATCAGCCAAATTCATGTTTGATTTGTTCTGGCAGATAGGTTTAGCCCCTCTCCCATTTAGTCAGATTTCCAGCTGTCCTGGCCCTGGGTGGACCAATCACAACTGTTTATCTTATGTTGGGCGAGTAAGAGACGATGACTGATAGCCTCATCTTCCGGTGTGCAGGTTCGTTCAGCGCAGTTTTTCAGGCTCATGAAACTCAGATCAAACTGTCAAACTACGGCAGCGCTGATCAAATATGACTCGATATTCTGTTACTGTATTGCCTATTTTTTCCCAGAAAATTCAGAAACACATTTTAGTGTACCTTTTAACTGTAATATGAGAAAGTTTGTGACAGAGCCACCATTGTTTTCCACTGTTTCATTGCTGTGATTGGTTGTAGTTCTATCCAATCGCATCTAAAGGCATTTTACCCTGCTTATTTGATTACGCCCTTAGGGAATCTAAAAAGGGTCTGAGAGGTGATGCCAGGCTAAGCACTGCCAACAGCTATCTATACAGAAGATACCGTACCAGGCAGCACCAATGGACCTAAAAATGATATACTTCCTGTCTCCTAAGTGGGCGTGACCTTGTTTCAAAGTGTTGTGAATTCCACCTGGATGGATGAAAAGCTGTACATTGTTTATTTATAGTGTATTTTGTTAATATTAGATATTTACACAGCTAACAGTCCTTACCCAAAGTTAAGGACTTCAAGTACCCCTGGATCATGTTCATGAGGTAGGGGACAGTGGAGCGTAAGTTTGGCCGGTGAATTGGAGCAGCCGGGGCGGTGTTGCAATCCATCTACCGCAACAAAAATAGAGCTGAGCCGGAAGGCAAAGCTCTCGATCTACCGATCAATCTTCGTTCCTACCCTCACCTATGGTCATGAAAGCTGGGTCATGACCGAAAGAACGAGGTCGCGGGTACAAGTGGCCGAAATGGGTTTCCTCAGGAGGGTGGCCGGAGTCTCCCTTAGAGATAGGGGGAGAAGTTCAGCTATCCGTGAGGAACTCGGAGTAGAGCCACTGCTCCTTTGCGTTGAAAGAATCCACTTGAGGTGGTCCAGACCCACTTGACCAGCTTTATAATTAATAAGAAATCAAAGTCCATCTGGTCCAGACCCAGGACTAGGTGGAGAGATTATATCGCTACACTGGCCTGGGAACGCCTTGGGGTCCCCCAGTTAGAGCTGGTTAATGTGGCCCGGGAAAGGGAAGTTTGGGGTCCCCTGCTAGAGCTGCTTCCCCCGCGACCTGAAGCGGGGTACACCATGGACAGGACGCCAGTCTATCGCAGGGCACATAGAGACAAACAGAGACAGACAACCATTCACACTCACATCTACGGGCAATTTTACAGTCATCAATTAACCTAACACGTGCATGTCTCTGGAGTGTGGCAGGAAGCCGGAGAACCTGGAGAAAACCCACGCAGACACAGGAAGAGCATGCAAACTCCACATAGCCTCTGTCAGGTGCCTGATGGTCACGGAAATGCATGGCCACATCGACCGGTGTCCCCATGCCCGTACCCCCAATGTATGGGAGGGTGTGAGGGCCCCTTCATCGCTGCTTGCATCTTTAAATAATTATTATTGTATTGTATTTTATTGATTTTTTTGTTTTGCTTTTTAGTACCATTTCAATGCCTTGCTATTGTTCATTTTATTGCTATTATTACTGCAATGTCGATGAGCTCTCTGATAGGCTACTTGGATAACTGAGATGTAACAGTAAATTAATCTTGCATCTTAAAACTTTACACTGTTGCAATGAAGGAGCTTAGCTAGAAATCGTAGCTCCTCTGGGAAAAAGTGCAGTGTGATCTACTGCATCAGTCTGCATATGGCTTTGGCTGTGTTAGTACACAAAGTGACCAGAGGAGGGCAGCGTCACACAGTAGTTAACTAACTCTCCCACAATAATACCTCATACTCATAATACGTTTTTGGACGAAAGACCAACAATGAATTTTTATCATGTCAATAAATTATATTCAAATGATAGAAAGCAGAATGTTTTCCATTTGTAACTCTTGATGGCGGTGGAAAATTCTTGCAGTGCTACTCCTGCATTCACCGCAGGTGAGAGTGACCTACTCATTGTTTCCTAAAAGTGTGTTTATCTGATCTGTTCATTTGAACTTCTCCAACTCTGAAATTATACTTGTCTGGTGTATTAGGAGCTATGTAATTTCCTTAATGCTCAGCCTATTTGTAAATATACAGTGTAGCTTCGTGTCCTCCTTTGTCCCCTCTTTAAATATTAGTTTTCATGATAATGAGCTCATGATACCAGAGTCCTTCAGTGACCCAGGACCGACTATGTGCCCTGAGGTTTACAGCGTCTCTCCACGAGCCTGCATGTGCTGTATCAGCTGCCGTCGCTTTATGGCCCTTAACTCGCCCAGCCTTCCCTGAGCCCATTTAACATGCTGACTGCTCTATTTTCCATGCAATTGGAGTTGACCAAGAAATGAGGTAAGAGCATTGCTAATGGGCTAAATGACCAACATTGTAATAAGGCTTGCTGGAGCAGCTTGATTACCACACTTGGCCCGATGGATAATTCATGTGGAGACAAAGGTGGCGTGGAAAGAGCACTGATCTCTGTGCACATCTCTGGTCAAGGATGAACCTTGTGCCGCATATCATGTCCTTACACACACACACACACACACACACACACGCACGCGCGCACACACGCACACACACACACACGCACGCACGCACGCACGCACGCACGCACGCACGCACGCACACACACACAAACCGTCAGCCGTGACGTACATATATTGCCATGGAGGCCACCAAGTCTTTGGCATCATGCTTCCTGTGCAAAAACTGTAATGGCAAACACACGCTTGCACATAAACACATCATTCAATAACTCTGAAGCCATTTTCGTCACCTCCAATTGTGTGGCAAGTTCTGCAGCATTTAGAACATTGACCATTGAGCATCTTGGCTCAAAGGTTGTGTCTGGACACTGCTTCATCCAGCTCCTGCCCATTATGCTCAGTATTTGATGGCTTGACCCAAGTCCTGGGCACTCACTAAGAAGTCTGTTGAGCAGGTCAAAACACAGCTGAGGAATTTTAAAAAGGCCTAATTATAACGTCCTGGGCTGAGCTCAGCCATCAAGTTACCTTAGCAAGCACAGGTTACTGTACGGACACTGTGAGTGTGTGTGAGAGAGAGAGACGGTGTATTAATGTGTGTCCTCTTCCTGTCTTTCCTCACCGCCTGTCTCTCCCTCTCTAATGGGGACAGTATGAGAAGAGAGCTTGTGCTCCGTCTGGACCTTTCTAATTGCCCCTGCCACAGAGGCCTGATACAGCAAGACCCTGTGTTCCGAGCAGGTCAGGCGTGTGTGTGTGTGTGTGTGTGTGTGTGTGTGTGTGTGTGTGTGTGTGTGTGTGTGTGTGTGAGTGTGAGAGAGAGAGAGAGAGAGAGAGAGAGAGAGGGAGAGGGAGAGAGACTTCAGTAGACAGAATCATCACTCAGGTGGTGCTCCCTTGGCTCCACCACACACATTCAGGCCCCACATAGAGAACACCATTCATTATAAATATCAGCGCTATGGGAGCAGAGCAGGAGTGGTGGGAAGTGATATAAAACGGGGAGCAGAAGGTGAAGGAGGAGAGGGCAGGACAGAGAGATGAGCAGAGGCTTTGTTAGATACTAGCTCAATAAATCCTGCAAAAGTAAACTTTTTAGTGTCTTTGTCAGCCTGAAGCCCATCCTACTTTGCTGAGTGAAAGCTTACAAACTCATATACAGCTCCATCTTATGCTACATAATCTTCCAGAAGCCCGAAGGCTCTCTGCTATACTGCCAGGCCAGGTTATGAAATCCACCCAGGGCCAGGTTACAAAAATCCTCTCTGTGGCATCTGCCAGAGAAGGCAGCTCCGTGTTGACAGATGGGCAAAGCATTCCTGGGCCCCGGTCCTCGCCAGTGCCCTGCCAGGAGCTGGACTGAAGGAGCCATGCAGAGGCTGACTGGCATTTCTTTACACCTATGTGCTTAATTTCTGTGGCAACCTCGAGGCACGTACGACATGAGTTACATTCCCTGAATGCTGCTCCTTCAAACTGACACTTTGGGGCAGTGATGGGTGCTGCTGGGGAATGAATAGGGTAGTGATGGATGAGGATTCATGCATGTGTCTGATTTAATTAAAACTGCATGCACTAAAATGGAATGGTAGCTATGAGGGTCATCTTGATTTCGTCACTTCTCCTTATTAACTTTGTGTGATGAAAAATCAATGCAGCCATGGAACTAGACATTTCTCATTTGATTATACAGCAGGTCAAGGTGCTGTATAAATACTGTGAAAGTATCAAAATGATCAATCCACAGAGAAATGCACACAGCCTGTATTCAGGAACTGTCTTTCAACGAGCCGTCACGACTTCTGCATGGTTGTGATGTCACAACTTTATTATAAATAGGTAGAAAGTGCAGCTACAGTGTTGTTTCCCGGCTGCAATGACGGAGCAGAGACGTGGAGAGTGCAGGTATTGAAGACAAAGAAAACTCTAACCAAACAGAGCAGACTGGACTTTTTTGGGACGGGGTCTTAAAGAGGCAGAGAGAGGGTGAATGCAGGTATATTCAGCCAGACAGTTTGAGAAAAAGAATATGTTTTTAAACATTAAAGCATGTCAACATGTTTTAGTAGAAACCCAAAATGCAAGTATGAACCTGAAAATTAGCATAATATGTCCCCTTTAAGAGCAGTTTTTTCTTTTTCTTTTTGTGTACCTCCACAGTCCCATGCTGGCCCAGTTAAGTGACCTATGTCTAGGCAGGGAAGAAACGTTCGACCTCCCCACACTTCATGCTGGTTCCACAGGGATAGTGTTTTACATGCTCAAGGTGAGTAGAATGCCAGCACAGCTCCTGTTAGCCTTGTGCTTTACTCAGTCAGGGTCTCCCATCTCTCTGCACTATCTGCCACTGACCACCTGCTCCAACACTGTCACCTAACCAGGTCACACTAATGAAACCTGCATGTGGCCACTTAGCAGCCGCTCTGTCTGCACACACAGATACAACTCAGATGATTATGAGGCCAAGATGTAGTTTATTCTTAATTATTTTTATTTGCAAAGTGAGGCCATTTCTTGTGTTTTCATGTGGAAAAAAATGTACAGTACATTCAACTTTGCAATTCAGCAGAGCATTTGGAACACAAATATAGCTTTGGCATAGCTGAACTTAATAGGCTGGCATTCTGCAAAACCATGCCACATTCTCCGCAATCACCACTCTTTAACATCTAGCACTGCATGGACACAATGTTCCAAGATGCGGGTGCCCTGCCAACTCCTCAGACAGTGAGAGATTACAGTGATTACTCCTAAAGCAATCTCACTATGGACTGATGTATGCACGGGGGTCAGAGGAGGCGGGGGTTTTACTGTCTAGAACAAAAAAGACCTGCAAACGTGAGCAAGTGGCTGTCCTCAAAATCACTGTTAAAACACGGTGTTCCCATTTGGTAATTATTCTCCTCCAGAGATGAAGTCAGGCTGAAAATCAGCTGAAAACAAAGTAGGATGATGATGCCAGCGGTGACGACGGGAGCAAGAGAATGAAAAGGAGAGGGGAAGAGGACATGACAGGGTGAAAATGAGAGAGAGCGGAGTGAGAGAGTGTGGTGGAACTCACTGCTTGGTGTGAGTGAGCATGGGAAATGCGTGGGACTTCTGGATCATCACTGGCTCCAAGGAGATCTGGTGACTGACGTACTCACACATACGGACGTACATATATGCATGGGTACACACACACACACACACACACACACACACACACACACACACACACACACACACACACACACACACACACACACACACACACACACACACACACACAAACACAACTAAGTGTGGAGCTATTCATTCTCTTAGGCCTCTCAATAACCCTGAATTTAATGCTTTGCTGCAGCAAATATCAGTCTAAGCTGCTTAGCTGTAGTTTTTTTTGAAAATGTCTCTATGAAATCTCCAAATTCAAGCCATAACATTTGCACAAAAGTTTAAATTGTAGCATATTCTTTAATTTAAACATTAAAGTCTGTAGTCTGCAGCTGTTAGTGATGCTTTTCAGTCTTCGAGGGGTGATGCCAGTGCTGCCTAAGTTGGACCACCAGAGGGCAAAATCTGGTCAGAAACTATAATGGTGAGTCTCTAAAGCTCACGTGCATGTTCACACAGACACACACAAACGCAGAGACATGTTCATGTGCCTATATGCACAGATGCTTACTCCCCACTATGTGATTTACATACAAGCCTTATGTCAGCATTTACATTCCTCCAGTCATGGTAACATGTAGTATATACAATTCACAGCATGGACAGTTTATATTACACATTCTGTTGAGTCTGTATATCTGGATGCATAGCAGACTTGCTGAGCACAGAGTAACCTACTATAAATGCAATGACTGACTTGGAAAGGTGCCATATTGTAAAAAGTGAGATCTCCATGTCTTTTTTTATTTTTCAAGCAGGGTGATGTGCTTTATAAATACTGTGAAAGTATTAAGTACAAAAGTCTCAATCCACAGAGAAATGCACACAGCCTGTATTCAGAAACTGTGTCCTCCAATGAGCCGTCAGGACTCCTGTATGGTTATGATGTCACAACTACACTTTAAATATGTAGAAAGTGCAGCTACAGTGCGTTTACAGTCAGTCCCCAGCTGCAGTGATGGTGCAGAGATGTGGAGAATGTAGATGGGAAGACCAGGAAATGCTGACCAATCAGAGCAGACTGGGCTTTTGCGGGAGGTGGTCTTAAAGAGACAGGCGCTAAAACGGAACTTTTCAGACAGACAATATGAAAAAAATATATGTTTTTTGAACATTAAAGCATGTAAACATGATCTAGTAGAAAGACAAAATATAAGTATGAACCTTAAAGTTAGCACGATGTTGGACCTTTGAATATCAACAAAATATGATGTTAAGGGGGGAAAATGTGATGTATTGGGCCTTGAATTCATTTGAATGCCCACCAGGACTCAAACCTCCACACAGCACACGTAGCTTTCATCTCTGAGCTTAGAGGTCTTGAGGCTGACTCCCCAATGAGCTCACCTCACAGTAGATTATGGGCCACTGGAGTATGTCTACTACCAAACGCTGGCAGGATTCAGCATGATGCGTTTTTTTTCCATCTCATGTCTAGGTTATTTTTATGGTGGTGGTGGTCGAGCCATTGGGAGGTCTGATTACGCTTTGGAATAAGCATATACAATCAAATCTCCCTGCAGTGAATCTGTGAATCCAGCTTTGACAAAGCAAGAATGCAAAGGGCGGATGTGAGCAGCAGCGGCAGCATGTTATTACGCAGCATTTAGTGTATGCTGCATATTCAGCTCCACCGAGCAGCCCACGCCTGTGCAGCTTTTTTTATGTTACATTTTTATGTTTCGTATATGTCTGTGTGGAGAAGTTAGCCATAGGTGGTTTAAGTCAGCTGTTGTCAAGCCCATGCTGAAGGCTGAGGGAAACAGCCGCTGAGGGCCATGACGTGTGCTGTTACTGCATGCGTGTGCACTTTTATACGGCTTTAATTACAGACTGCGAACACAGACAGACTTGTTTATTCTGCTGCATAGTACACACTGAGGCCTGGTTGGCACCACAAACACACGTACCACACACACACAGACACACACACACATTACTTTGTAGTAGTAAAAGTATCTATCCTGGACAGCGCAGCAGGTTGTACCTGCCAGTTTAGTGAGTCACATGTATTTTATGTCCATGAATCCAGGCATTTATGAATATCTGATCCCAGGACATCATTGCTAACAGGTATTAAGTTCTTCTTTTCATCATTTTTTAGATGAATTGCGCACATCTCTGTGCTTTGCAGGTATTAAACAATATCCAGAATTATAGTAAGCTATCACCTCCATAAAGTTGAATTTTAATTCCCTCAGCTTAAACAAACAGGCTATTTAAAGGGCATCAGTCTAACATAGGCTGCTTTATTTTGAGTAGACGAAGAAGGTATAAATAGATTTTGAGGAGTGCAACAAGCGAATGCTTCATATGAAATGGCTGGCGTTACATCATTGCCTGTGAGAGTGAAGTTCTGGAGAGGCGCTGGGCTCTCTGGGCCAGCCATTATGGTTTGTACTAATGTTCTGGTTTCACAATCCAAACATTCTAAGAGCTGTTATTTGCTCTCTTTTTCCCTTTTACTCAGTAATTCTGCTTCTTTTTTTCAGCCGAGCATAGCTGTCAACAGAGAAGAGAAAGCAGCTTTAAGTGGGATACAGAAAAGGGATGGAGGAGGAGAACGACAGAAAGAAGATGTAGAGAAAGAACAAACAACACAAACAGAAATCAACTTACAAGTTTGTGTAAGTGGTGGGGCATAGTTATAATGTGCCTCGTGAACATACTGTATACGTCTTTCAATATATTGGCATCGTGGGGGCATGAGTGTACATTAGTCCATGCATGTGCAGCAAGAAAATGGCTTTTTGGCATGCTCCAGTATTCCCAACCACTCAAACAGCAAGGTGTATCTCATAGAGACAGCCTGAGGCCTGTGGAGGCAGCTTCTACCATGTGGTTGGCATACTGCAACTCATCATTACTGTTGGCTTCAGCTAACACTACTGAAACGACTTGTATAAGTAAATCAGTGCCGCTGTGAGAAGTTCCAACTGCTAGCTTAATCACAGGACAAACCAGCGTCCCCCATCATGCATTTATCCTCTGTCAGTAACAGAGCCTGCTCTTTTTCAAACACAGTATGATAGAAAAGCTGAATCAGCTCATTCTGACACCAGACATGTCTCTAAATCGGCTCATACATATGTCTTCCGTACATTAATTTTGAAGTGCAGACATAATAAGATGAAAACATAATTTGTGGTGGAGACTTTTCTGATGGCTGGAATGTGTCTCAGCTGCGTTATAGGCCTTTCTCTTTTTCAGCATGACTGCATGAAAGATGACAATATAAATGCAGTTGAATGCACAAAATGTATGATTGTGGTCTTATGGACACTATTATACCACAATGCAATGCACAATTGAAATGGCTCCACCAGAAGGCATCATAATCTGCCTACCAGTGCCTCTCTTGATGGGCTGACCTGACCCATATCAATGCCTATAACCTCAACCATCATGGCACATGCTTAGAATATCAAATCAGGTTTCCGGTATGGACCGGACAACAACACTCACTAACGCGTAATATCTCATTTGTTTAATCTGTACAAAATCAGTGTTAAACAAAACAAAAAAGTGTAAAAACAAGTTGCTGGGTCATTTCACCAAGCCAAGAAATAGTCCTGCTCATAATCCCATCTAAATCCCCAACTTGTTGTTTTTACACTTAGATTTTTATACATATTTAACAAACCATATATAGCGTGTTAGAGCTTAAGAGGTGCTTGTAGATTTAGCTACTTTTGGACAGAGCCCGGCTAGCTGCTCCTGTTTCCAGTAAAGGCTATAATTCCCTAATACAAATGTGTTTCAGTAGTTAATTGAACGCAGCTTGGACTCTTCTACACATTCGTCATGTACTATTCATCGAGACTGGCTGTCCCACCTGTGCGCATGGGAATCCATTGTGCCAGTGTTAGTATTGTGCATGATTAGCAATTGAAAACCACAGGCTGTTATTAAGTTGTGTCCACCATCAGCCAAGTCAACCAATCTGCTGGACACTCAGTGATTGTACATACAGTCCTTACAGAACAAATGGAAATGTGATATTTTGACTAATAGTGTGCGAGCTGAAGGAAAGTCAAATCACCTCTGGTTCATTGAGAAAGTTATTGGAACACAATTTGTTTCACATCCCAAAGACAAATGTTGGAAAAATGAGCCCAGTGTACCCGCTGGCATGCTGTTAAACCTAACAATTGGTCTTTCACCAGGTGTTGGGCTGCTAAAGGCATATTTGTCAATGGGTTGCCATTATTTCATTGACACAATATGTTTACTTAATCTATAATTACTCTGCAATTGTAAACCAGCTGTAAAATCACAAGGATGGCTGTTCTCTACATGCTATTGGTCTGAGCTGCTAAACTGTCCCAGCATTCTCTTTTTTTCTATATGTAATTGAAGGGAAAGTGCTGGAGAGCGTTTTCTGTGCAGATCCGTTGGATAGTCCTGAATAAAGAGCCTTGCATCCAACCTTATTTAACGCCCCTACTGGAATACACACCTAAACAGAAAATCTGCTTGACAACAATGAATGCATAAAGTGTAAATAGTAAAGCTTTGTCCAAAAGCCTGATTATGGACAGGTGAGTCTTTCAGACATTTGATTGCAGTTCCAGTGAAAACAACTCTGCTATATCAATACCTCCCCAGGAAGAGTGAAGCCTGGAAAAACAGCAGGTAAATCTGTTCATGCATGAACTTGTCACTCAGGCTGGATAAAAAAAACTGTTTGACAAACCCATGAAAGAAAGAGAGACAGTAGTCATGTTCCCATGAAATGATTTTTATGCACATTTTGTCGTAAAGTAGAAAATTTGTATGGAAATGATTAAATTCTCTAAATCTTCCCCAATTGTACAAAAAGTTGTTAAAATGTTAAAATGGAGTCATGACACATCTTCATAAATTTGTTTCAACGGGGCAAGTTTTATTTGATCTTTCATGTCAGCTAGTAGTCCATACGCACCTTTTGTTGCTACCAACAGTCATGTTTTCGTGCAATACTGTTACATTCGCGAGAACAGTCGAAACAGTTGATGTGAGTTAAATGTTCACTGCATACAGAACGTATTAGGTAAAAGGTGTTTCTAAATCCCATTTAGTGCATCAACTTTTTGCATCAGCCAAAGGTTGATAGGAAATGTGGGAGAGAGAGTGAGCAACAGCTGTGGCGTGGACTACAGCCGCTCTACCAGGTGAGCTAGTAGGCACCCCTCATCAACTCTTTTTCGAAGACGGAAAACCTGGAGTCTGGTATGACGCTGCTCTGTCAGTCATAGTCTTAGGCTATGATTACAAATGGCCAGCTATCTTAAACGGACATTTTGCTCTCCGTTTTCAAAAATAACATCATGCACACCTGTCCATTTTCAGAAAGAATTTGTTTACACTAACCAACTGTCAAGAGTATGCCAAACCAGTAGGTGGCAGTGTATAGAAGAGCTCAAACCAAGGATCCACTGATCACCACAGCCATATGAAAATGTAAACATAGGTCGCACCTATACCACGGGTGCAAGTTCTGGCAAATACTTTGACGCTGGCTGCCAAAAACTCCGTTTTTTTTCTGATTACATGCAAACGTGCATCTGGAGTTTTTCAAAATCTCCACTCTGGCCGTAGTTTTTGGAAAGAATTGTTTTCAGAGGCGAATTCTCCGTTTGCGTGTAAACAAAGGGCACAAACGCAGGGAAACGTCTCTGTTTTTAAAAAAAATAACCGTGAACATGTAAACTGGACCTTAGTCATAAATAGTTGTGATTGGTCTGCCCAGGATCTTTTCTGTCTGAATTGGAGGTGGATCAGATGTATCTGCCTGAGCAAATGAAACATGAGCTCGGAAGTTTTGTCTGGGTCCCAGGCTAGGGTTAGATGGCCAAGGCAACTTGTTTGTTTCCAGCTCGCAACGTCTTCTACTCTGTTCACTGATGGAGTACAGCCATGTGTAGCCTATACCGCCAAGTTATACCACCAACTTCTTATGAGACTGCTCTGCGTAGCCTAGTTTATTTGCTACAAACCAGTTGATGAAACGCGCCTTTTTGTGACATTTCAATAGGTCATTTAAAAAATTTGCTTGACTGCTTTATTCCCTTGAACTGAATGGAAACATGACACTACAGATAACAGTTGAGGGCTTAGTGTTTCTCTGTTATCATTCCTCAAGCAAGACACTATAGCTTTGCACCTCCAATATAGGGCACATGCTGCAAGAGGCATTGAGGGAGTGCCTGGCGTGGTTGGCATGGTGCCGGGGCCTGTGCAGCCTGGTGCTTGCCTCTCATTACTGTGTGAAGCTGAAGCTGTCGCCAAATGGACAGCTGGTTGTGAGCTGCAGAGTCCTGCAAGAGCACAGACCACATCCGTCAATAAGTTGGTGCATAATAGCCATAGATCTGCATCAGTTTACCCTCTCTAAATCACTACCAAAGAAATTTGTCTGGAGACCATGAAACTGACCTTAGACAAGTGCCTGGAAACAAAATGACACCCTCCGGCGTTCCACAGCAGTGCAACAGGACCCTGTCCTGAGTTAGATGAGCCTGCTTTCAATCAGCACACATCAGGCTGTATATCAGGTCTAATTAGTGCATGTGGGCCTGCAGCACAGAGCTTGGTGTGAGACATGAGCTTTCCGTGCACTGCAAGCTCTCCCCCGCACGGCACAGCCAGACCTCGTGCCTATACGGCCTGCATTGCGTGGGATGTGACGCACAACTTTTATGGGCTCGCTATTTCTCATCTTAACAGCACATGTGTGACAGTCTGAACAAGATTCCACAACAATTGGATCAAAAACATGAAACACGGACATCCATATCCGTGACGCTCCACTCTTGCACACACGCCGTTCTGCTCATCAGGGCCAAACGTCTTACAAGTACTACAAGAGTGGAAGGATTTAGGACTTAAAAGATAATGGAGGACTGTAGGGAAGGAATGCTGTGGGGGAAAGGATGAATGATACAGCGGTGTGTGTAATATTAAGGGGTATGCTTGGTAGGAAGATAAAAATGCTCAATGCAATTAAACGCATGGGAATAAAGTAAAGTTTCAAAGGTTATAAAAAATTGTATGAATAACATGATAAACATCTTTGTGCACAAAATAACCAACTATAACTTATCGTAATTTACTCTGCAGTTACGATTGGCTGGTAGTGATAAAACCCACAGAGACGCATCACCTGACTCTGCAGGTTTTAGTGTCTTTTAGCTGGTTGCCTTGGTTTTATGGCCCACAACTTTACTGTTTTGATTCAGTCTCAACACTCTCATCAACCAATGTTTTCTGTCTCAGCAGGCAGATGTTTTATGTGAAAATGCTCTAATAAACCCACCGTACAGTACTTGCCCAGCTCCAAACGTCTGACAGACAAAGTTAATAACCAGCTGAGGTGAACATAGTGGAGCATTTAGCATCTTAAGGGCCAGCTATTTCCCTCAGGAGGGAGAAGAGACCAAAGACAGAGCTAAAAGGAAAGTGGATATTAGACTTGCATTAGTCAGGTGTTCAGAATCATGACTCCAAATGAATGGTAATGTTGCTCTGTGTGTGCTGGATGTGGAGATAAGAAACTTTTTGCTAACATGAACTCTGTAACAACTTCTTAAGTGGATAATATGTCAGTTGTGTGTTCAGCTCTAGTTGTGCTGTCCCCTATTAAAATAAATTAATACTGCTTTAAAGGGAAACTTCTGTATATTTCAACCTGGACCCTATTTTCTTTTGTTTTTGTGTCTAATGGGACAGTTTCTTAAATTGGTCCAGTATTGAGCAATCCTTTAGGGCAATTGTGCACAATCAATGTATGTCCACTTAAAGAGATAGTTTGCTGATTTAAATCCAGCTCTATGTCATGGCAATGTGGACAATGTGTTTGGGTTCATCTGCACACTGACCGATTGTTATTATAATTGTCTGGCAATTGTCTGGTTATGGAAAAGAGAGAAATAATGGAAATATTTCTTTTGGTTAAGACGAGAGTTGGCATCAGGTAGAACATGCAGCAGGCACGACATGACGAGATTACACCGCAGTCGCATAGCCAGTTTGTAAATGGGTCATAAACAGCCAAGTCTCTTGCCGTTCCTTGAATTTGTAGACATTGTTGTTGTTGTCTTTGTGAAAATCATCCTTCCTCTTCACCCTCGGGGATGTTTTTTTTCTTCCGGTTTCGGTGAGGAATTTCATCCACAAACCCACTCACACACCGTGAATTCTCCGCACAGTGAGCGGCTGTATTCACACATTACACAAACTTTGTACTAGGGAGCTTGCAGGGTAAACTCTGTCATTTGCGTTGTCGCATACAGCTCCTCTGGATAATGTCTAGCTCATTTCAGGTTTGCAGAGCATGTGTGAAAGAGGCTTTTGTACAAAAACTTAGTGTTGATATTAGGTAATGATCTTCTTCTCCTCTTTTATTGTAATGATTGTGTATGGGGAAAAAAGTATCTTTGGGCTGACATCATGGGACCTGCTATGCTGTTTCTGGGGGCTCCAGGATGAGGAGTGGGGACGGGGCAGTGCAAATGTGTGTTTGTGTGTGTGTGTGTGTGTGTGTGTGTGTGTGTGTGTGTGTGTGTGTGTGTGTGTGTGTGTGCGTGTGCGTGTTTGTGTGTGTGTGTGTGTGTATAGAAGGGGAAGTTGGGGGTTCCTGCCCTCAGAGCGTTCTATACGTCCCTGTCCAGATGCTGGCCTGGGGGCAGAGATTAGCTAAGCTGTGTGACTTTATTGGGAAAATTAGGGTAAGTGGTGGGACGCCTGTGGGCGGAGGCGGGCGTTGGGAGCACGGCGTTCAAAGCGGGGGCGGGTTACTGACAGGGGAATTTACTTACTGGCCCTCGGGATACGTTCCTCAGTTACGTTGTGGCTGTTGAAAAACTAATCCTTGCAGTAAATCATGACATTATATATCCACACAGCTAAAATTATCCGGTGAAGGTCAGGCAGAAATTGTGACCAGGGTTTGGCTGCATTCTGACAAAGTGTTAGCAATCCAGAAGTAGACAAACATCCAGATAAACATAGTTCTATCACTCTGGCAGCTTCGCTCAGCTCTCTGACAATGTCCAAACATTGCAATTTCAATTTGCACGCCCTGAATCATTACACAAAATGCAGGTATTTTAGGTAGGCCGAAATTGTTTTATTATTTTTAACACAGTAATTGCAAGGCAAATTGTCTTAATTGTAACCCCAGCCTCTGAAATAAACAAGGCTGAAAAACGAAAGTGGTGATTATGGTTTCACTGGGCCTGATGTGGGATTTGTGAAGCTGCTGCCAACTGCGTTTTCATGTCACTGTTTTCGAGTTCCTGCCCAATATAGACACACTGAATCACTCATCAGAACACATGCTTTAATGGAGGACAGTTAGGAGACTCTGTCCAGCACAGGAGAGATACTGAATCTGTCCACCCCCATCATTCCTCCCTCAGTGGAATGTTCCATAGGCTGTAACCTCCACAATTACCCCTGCCCCTGTGATGAATGGTGGAAAAACTGGATTTGACAAATAATATAATATCAGTGCTTCTTTTTTCCCAGAAAACAGTTAAATAGTTATGGTGCAGCCAGAAGAAATGTACAAATGTCATCATAACATACAGGAAGGATTTCAATGCCTCAATTTGAATAATGCTAAATGTCAGACTTGATGTCGGTGCCAGAGCTCAGCAAAAGGCCAAAGCCAGCAGTCTGAGGACCTCTGCTGCCTTTAGCAGATGCTCCTACTGTATCCCTGTATATTTGTTTCTTAAAAGATTAGACGGCATTGGGTGATATAAGCATGAATCTGGTGTTATTAGATAACACTAGTTGATAGAGGTACCTTAATAAATGCACTGGTGTGTTAACTTCTACTAGCTTGAGATGCTAAGTTGTTAGTCAAGCTTGCGTTGTGACAGTCTGGATTGTCCGACAGAGGTGAAGATTAAGATGTTTTTTTTGCATTGACTTGATTCTTGCTGTCTCAGCTTCTCTTCCACGATGCTGCTGCTGCCAAGAGCTCGCTATATTACCATTTTGCTACCATGCCAGTGTTGTTCTTGGCCAGATGTAGGAAGAACTAAAGTGTTGGCAGCATTCAACCCTTCAAACACACACACACACACACACACACACACACACACACACACACACACACACACACACACACACACACACACACACACACACACACACACACACACACACACACACGCAATGCCCGAGAGGTCCAAGCCAGTCACACACAGGTGTAATGATTTAGGACCGAAATTAGGTTTTAATTTGGCTCCTGTCTGTTTTAAGTTGTTTATGGGTGATTTGCTAACTGATGTGGTGGTCCAGGCTGGTACACACACACACACACACACACACACACACACACACACACACACACACACACACACACACACACACACACACACAAACACATACATACACAAAACCTTTCTAATAAGGCACACTATCAAAAATTTGTGTGAGACTGAAAGCAGGGGCAAACAGCCTGTCTGGCTCTGTCTAATGTATAGAAATTTGAAGCAATTTGAACCAGAAGCTGAGTTCACTAATTAACATGCTGCAGCTTGTTTGTTTAATTTGTACAAAATGTGGAAAATGGAACCCAATGCATTGTGGGATTGTTATCAGAAAGTAGTGTGCATGCCAGGACACTTTTGTATTTCCTTTGTGGAATCTGTGAGGGCTTTATTAATGGATACATTTACACACCAGGAATACCATATTGCATTTATTAAGAACCGCAAGCAGTGTTTTTCTATTACCTGCTCAAATTACATATCGACATGTGGGAGATGATCTTAAAAAAAAGTTCTTTTTTTGGCTGTTTTCAAGCCTTTTATCAGATAGGACAGACAGGAAACGGGGTAAGAGAGAGAGAGGGGGAGACATGCAGCAAAGGCTGCCTCTCCACATGGGGCGACCGCTCCAACCACTCCATTCTGCATTATTAACTGCACCGCTCCTCCGTACTTTCTCAACCTGGGTAGAACGCGGTTGGGAGATGATGGGGAGCCGCTAACCAGTGGGGTTTAAACACCTTATAATCCACTACGGTGGAGTAAGGTGTTTTGTTTGTGATGTTGAGGCTGAGGCAGGCAGGCAAGAGCTGGGTGTGTTGTCTTCCCCTTATTCATCTTACTTGGGGGAGAGGACCAGTCTTCCCCACCTCGAGTCAGAAGCCTCATATTGCTAACGTAAACGGTGCTAAGCAAATCATCACCAGAGTTAACATAGCCAACCATGCTAATCACATTATAAACAAAGGTAACATGACAGCTAACATCACTGACCTTTTTGCCGGCCTGGTCCGTGTAATCAGACAGATTGCTGCAAATTGCCTTGATTGATGGATTTATATGTAAATAGAGGTTTGCGGCTGCTGGCACATTGTGCGACCCACAACCGGGAGTTTTAAAAGCAGAAAACAGCTGATCACAGGAACGAGAGACAGAAAGTCATCACCTGGTCATCACCCCAACCGCAACAGAAAAATATCGACCGTCAAGATGAGCAATTGGAAAGCCTGCTAAATCCGTGAGATGCTGACCATCATTGCAGAGGAAGTCGTAAATTCTCAGATCATGGGGATGGTGACTTCTTAGGATGCTCATGTTGTACATCACATGTTTAGGCCTATCCAAGAAAGCCAGCTTTGGGTAAAAGAGGAATATTACATCTCGGTTTCATATAGGCAGGATGGCAAATTGCTGCCTTTGCCTGGCCACCAATGTGACGGCTATTCTGTAAAAAAACACCTACAGCCATTGATAGCACTGCCATCTTATCATGAACGTTTTTTGATCAAATAAGGGCCATAATCGTTGTTTACTAGCAGTTTTACTTCACGACTCCGTCATTAATGTGAACCCTTCTTTCAGTCCAAAATGGTGGCGACTCAGCTCTGCCGCTGCGTTCTGATGTTGTATTGAAGACCCAATGGAGTGTGACCTTTTGGTATTATAATGTCTTTGCTAAAGTGATTGGATTATAACATTTTGGACGCTAATGCTGTTACGGTTCCACTTTCACACAATGAACAATGACACAGACATCCTAAAATGCACAAGTGAAGAAAATTGTCTCTCAGTATGATAGCTACATCAACCTTACAAATTAAATATTCCTCCAACATTTAACCTTAGAAGTAACTGGGACAAAGAAAAACAGCATTGTGGCAAATCCTTGAATAGCAGCTTATCCGCCACAACAGGAGCTAACCCTCTCTCAGCTTCTCTCTCTCTCTTTTTGCGTCACTATTCTGTCTCTCACTCTCTCTCTTACAGGCACATTTTCACACACGCACAGCTGCAAAAACAAGCAATTGCGCATGCATGCACACCATTATAAAGTGAATTCGAAGCTGACATGGAGCCTTTAAAGAGTTTGTATTTAGACCCCAAGCTGACAACGATGTTCATCCTGTGGAGATATTTTAATGTGGGAACACAGATCTACATAAGCTAGTAAGCAGGAAGGCGTTAGACTTTACCTCAGTTCACCCCTTGCGTTTTCTCTCATCTCTCAACCCATGTATCTCCTTTTCTCTCCCTCAGTCTTTGCCAAAGTGCATTGGCTGCTGTATGAGAATTACATTATTACATTATTTTCGCTTTGCTTTGTCATCCATTCCCTTTACTTTTCCTCTCTATCCTTAACCTTGATCCACCTTTTACCTCTTTAGAGGTGCAGCGATGATGGAAAAAGACAAACAGACACCAGGCTTTACTTATAATAAAGAAATATAATCTGATGAAAGTGGTGATCGGCCAATAATGCAGAAGTTTAAGCAGGGAACATTTAAACTGTAGCATATGCTCTTGTTTGAGTTGGAAGGAGTGTAAACTTCAATGTGAGGAGCGTATTTCTGGAGTGTGGCGTGCAGGGACTGGGGCTAACATTACAGTTTTTCTCAATTGCTAAAACACTAAACCCTGTTGTCTGAACCAATTTCTCTGTTGCCTGAACCCACTGATTGAATCAATCACTCTTTTGGCAAAACCATGAGCACTTTTCACCTGTTTAGACACAACTTCCCAACACATTTTCATTGTGATGCACCTGTGCTGCATAATGGTAAGCACAGGTGGCAAAAGTCAAACACAATTAAAGCACGGTTGTCACTACTTGAACACAACAACTCAAAATTGATAACACTTGTGGCTAATGATGTGAGGGAATATATAAAGCCAGTTCAGAGAGCACTGATTTGTGAGGCACTACAATGGATAGAAATCTAAGAGGAAGAGTTCGTGTGAGAGGAGGTCGAGGTGGTCGATTTGGTCAAGGTGATCAGCGAAGACAAAGAACAGTAATATCTGATGAAATCAGAGCTACTGTGATTGACCATGTTCTTGTCCATGGTATGAGCATGAGGGAGGCCGGACATTGGTAGATTCACTGTGTCCACCATAATCCGAAGATTTAGAGAAGAGAACAGGTAATTATCTTTTTTGACATTATAGTAAAGTATGTAAATGTTGAGAGCAAATTACTGTATGACATATTACATTATATACTGTATCACAGTATACTGTAAGTAAATATATGTTTCAGTACATCACTGTGCCAATGTACTGTAGTGTTGTAATGGAGGGTTAGTCTAACTGTCTGTAGGCCTAGTATTCCATGTATATGTTTTGTAACTGCATGTTCTCTTTTTGTAGAATTGAAAGACTGCCACATGGGGGTGGGAGGACAGGTGGCACATGTACACAAGTGGCAAATGCATATGATTTCTGTTTGTTTCGTACAAGTGCTGCATGTAAATGCACAAGATTTCAGTTTTTTGTCTTTGTGTACAAGTGCTACAAGTTTTTTTGTTTTGCAACATGCATTCAGCTTCATGTCCTGAGCATTGTGTTTTCTATTTTTCTATGTAGTGTTTAGTGACTCAGTGCTCAGTAGTGTTTTTCATTTTGATTGACTTGGGGCACGATTTGACAACAAAGTTCAGTTTTGGGCACAGTTTGAACTGTTTTGAGGTAAAAGTTTGGTTTTGCAAGAAGAGTCTGAGGTTTTGTGAATGTAGCTTGAAAATTGTGGTTTGTTATCACAGTTTAGAGAAAAGGAGAGAAGCTTTCAAGAAATGTGTCTTAGCAATAGAGAAAAACTGTAAGATCGCTGTCAACTGTTACATCTAAACTGCAATTGGCTCCATAATAGTGGTCACTTACTTGGTGGTGTGTGTGTGTGTGTGTGTGTGTGTGTGTGTGTGTGTGTGTGTGTGTGTGTGTGTGTGTGTGTGTGTGTGTGTGTGTGTGTGTAATAGTAATGACTGGAGAAAAGAAGGTGAAGGCTGGCAGTGGGTTGTTTGGGACTTAACTTGAATCAGCATTAGTGGATAGCTGGAGCACAAGCCCCAGAAGCTGCCAGCCCAAACAGTGTTTGTTGAAAAAGTGTTGCAGTTAGTACAAAAAGAAAATAAATCCAGAGATAGCCGGCTTCACAGTTCGAAGCAAAAGATAAGTAGCAAACGGCATAGATTCTCTGTCACACTACAAAGACGACCCTCAATGCCATAGACTGTATAAAATATGGACGTAGTCTCTGTGACGTTACCTATATGTTTCTGAAAAGCCAAAGAAAGCTCAATGTGTCTTTGTCTGTCTCTGTTGAAAGTTGTGCTACTGTAATGCATGAAGTTAGAGGGTTTTTTTTCGGGAAAAGTCCCTCGTTTGTTTCTGGAATGCTGGTGCTATGTGTGAAATCACAAATGAGACGGCTTCATGTCTCCATTGCTTGGTTCTTTGTGAATGAACAAAAAGATGGCGTTGCTGTGTACATTCAAGAAATAGTAGGTATTAATGCTAAGCTAAGCTTACTGTCACTTGGCTATAGCTTCATAATTAGCGCACAGACATGACAGTTGTGTCAATCTTCTACTACTTAGCAAACAAGACAATTTCTCAAACTTTCCCTTTAATACCTTTAGAAATGTTTCTTCTACATTCCCATCAAGACCTGAAGCTAATTGTCCATCTGCTGTTGCTTTCCATTGACAGCACCAGTAATAAGAGAGCTGAACAAGAAAAGGCAACAGACAAAGGGAGCTGTCATCACTATCTGATGTGACCTGAGAGCTCAGATTCAGGTATGAAACATGAATGGAGTGAGGTAATCTTGGACCTCAGTGACTGACAAACAGAAAAGGAGTGAGCGCATTAAAGTACTGTCCCCCGACTGAACTTTAGTTGATCAATTAACTCCATTATGTTAATCTGGGATGCACTCCATGTTCCCTGTGGCTCTCAGTCCACCCAGCACCATCATCCTGGGGATGAGCCAAGACACAGAGGACAGGGAGACGAGTTCATTTCCCGCCGAACATTGAATGAGGTCATCAAATGAGGAGCCATCCGTCCTCCTGCAAGGTCACTTCAGATTCTGTCTTGGCCTGGAAATACAGCACATATCCCGCAAGTGACCACTTTGATGTCTTTAAAGAAGAAACGCTCAAATTAAGATTTAACAGAGGCTGTCTAGTCTATTTTTATTTGTTTTCATTTGCCAAAGCTTTTAATGGGGCCCAGATTCTTTTGAACAAAATACTATTTAAACCTGAGGGGCAGAGTCAAGCATGCACGCAGTCTTACATGTAAATGTACACCCAAACCTGAACAGTGCCACGAAAGAGCTAAAACACTCACAGACACACACACACACACACACACACACACACACACACACACACACACACACACACACACACACACACACACACACACACACACACACACACACACACATACACATTCAGGTGAGTGGTAACATCTGCAGATTTTAATAGGAACAAAGCAGCACAAAGTCGTTTTTGTGTCCTTCAGAGGGGTTTGCGACTACACTGAAGCATGCATCCTAAAGATGATTCATGGCAGTTTAGTACCCAGGGTCCACTGCTTTGAGCTGACGCACAAAATCAAGACCACTCCAATGACCCAGAGAAACAGCCGTGACTAAAAATAAAGAGGCAGAAAGGCCAAGAATAGCCTCTGCATGAGAGGAAGGAGTGAATTACTGCCGCGATAAGCCATGATTCCTACACATGCAGTTGGATCCCAATGTTGCGGGGGCATGCAAATTGGTACCAGCTGTGTGGCCTTGGAGTATGCCGTTGCGGACAGGAGACAGGGTCCAACTATGCAGATTAATCATTTACTCATATAACACAGCCACGTTGGAAACCTCAGGCACTCACTGCATTTATCTCCATTCATGTGTGGTGGCACTCATGCTTGGCTTTGTGTGTGTGCCTGTGTGTGACTCAGAAAACAATGCCGGCCTCAGTGCCCACCATCGTCTGTTAAGCTTGCAGAGGAAGAGTGCTCAGGATCAGTCATCTCAGCACTCCGACTCATGAGCAGGACAGCGTCTTCCTGCCCGTCTCTATTGATAGACCAGAAAGTCTCGAAAATTTGTTTCAAAGCTTGACTTTTGTGGAAACCATTTGGCCCACATTTTGGTTTTAGATGCATTCCTGAGATTTAGCACCCTGTTTTCTAGGAACAACATATTCTGGGAACGCGTCGCCATACCGTGTTTCAGAGAACTATAATTCACTGGAATTTGTGATTTAGCAAAGTGTGATATTGAAAGTGGAGCCAGTGGGAGACGTTGCCAACAAATGAAGTTTATTGCCATGAGAAACCCAGACATCTAAGGGAAGACGTCGGCGCTGAAGTGTCACTTAAGTCGTTGCTGACACAGTGCTAAGGAGTCTACATCCACGCTGGGCGCTTGGACGTGCCACACCTACTGCCAGGTCTTATAAACTTAGTTCGCATACACAGAATCACAGTCTTCATTTAACAGATGGGGGTTAAACACTCAGCATCATGATGACAGAATTTTAACGGCCGCACACATATACAGAAAAATCACTGCCTCTTTGAGTTGTTGGTTTACGGGACAAGACCCCCATGTGTTACTCAGTGAAGCCTCTGTTTATGGTGCTGTTTTTACAGGTCTATAAAATATTAGTCTGAACCACTCTGCTCTTGTATGTGTGTGTGGAAAAGCCACATCTGAAGCCTGCTGGTTTGTCATGAGTGGCTGTGGGGAATAAGAGCTAATGCCGTGGCTTGGGACCCTTCCTATAACAACACACTCCTTCAAGGGTCCCACCATGACAGCCAAGACCACTGCTTGGGCCTCGCCTGCCGTATACTTCAAACATCGAACAGCTACAGGGGACCCATGCTGTGTTTACTGACTGACCTGTCTGGCCTGTTGCCAAGAGCAGCTCTCAGACATCACCTCTGACATCACCGCATGTCCTAGCGTGCAAGGGGATGGTAGGCAGACCTGTGCGGAGCTATAGGAAACCATCTCAGACCAAAGTAGCCATGCACAAATTTGTATCTCATCCAGAGAGAGAAACTGGCTTCATGTCTTGCACCACCTTCAACCAGTCCCTGTCTGCATTTCTTCTCGTCCCTTATGTCTTTTATGCCTTATATGGCTCCTGTGCATTCATTCTTTTTGCACCGTTCACAGTTTTAAAGGCTTCTTTAGCTCTTTAGCTCTCTTCAGCTGCCACTAAAGCTACTCCCTCCTCAAACCATGACCACTGTTTTATCAGATAAAAGCCGCTTTCTCAAGATGATGTCCGACGAATCAGGTGTGGGCATTGTCTGTCAAACGTGATCTTACGTACAGGAAATACTCTGTTTAGCTCAGGCGAGTGGTGACGCCGGGTAGAGCATGCAGACGGCAGGACATGACGCAGATTACACCACGGTCACACAGCTGATTTGTAATTTGTTCATAAACAACTGAGCCTCTTGCCGTCCTTGAATTTGTCTGCCGATTTCTGCGTAGGCCCATACCGACAGAAGTTCCAAAATGTCGTTCTCTCTTTAATTAGACATTTTCATAATTGTCACGGTGGAGTTTGCATGTTCTCCCTGTGTTTGCGTGTTAGGTAAATTGATGACTCTAAATTGCCTGTAGGTGTGAGTGTGAATGTCTGTCTCTATGTGCCCTGTGATAGACTGGAGTTCTGTCCAGGGTGTACCCGCCTCACGCCTGATGTCCCCTGGGATCGGCTCCAGCCCCCCGCAACCCCGATAGGGACAAGCGGTTAAGGATGGATGGATGGATTTTCATTATTGTTTTTCGTTTCTCCGGACATGAGCAGCTCTTTTCACACATGGGCTCAATCGGACATTACACAGAGCTGGCAGGGTAAAATCTGTTTAGTGAAAGCTCTGGTTGATTTGGACATTTGCGTTCTCCCCTACAGCTCCTCCGGGTGTATCTAGATAATTTCAGGTTTGCAGTGCATGTGTGAAAGGGGATAGAGAGAAAGGGCCACACATTGACAAAGAGAAAGTTAAGCACAAGTCATTATTCTTTATTCATCACTCCCTGAGAAATGAAATCAGTTCAATCGATTAATCGATTTCTACCAACCATAGAGCACAAACAGAAAACCCACATGCCCACGTATAAGCTCTCAACAGATTTCCATTCGAAAGAGGCCCAGAGCTCTGCTCAGATTTTGGAAGTGAATCCAGCTCAGACCATGACAGGTACACTTAAAACCAACAGGGAAGACAAAGTCAGCCCCGCAGATATTCTTATTTGTTTTTCTTGGGAGGACTTCGGCTAACTACACAAACCAAAAATGCAAAAAGGATTTTGTTTTTCTAATGAAAAGCATTCACCCCCTCCATCCGCAACAAGACACAACTAATGCACCTAATTCTTTGCACATCATTACAAGGAGAATGTTTGGAATCTAACATACACACAACACATAAACAGACCGAGTTATATTTGTATATTCAATGAATAACTGCATCTCTGAAAAATGTAAATAGCTCAAAAAGACAAACTAAATCTGTAGAGGAGATATAAACCATGAGAAAGTAAGAAAGGGAGAGAGAGAGAGAGAGAGAGAGAGAGAGAGAGAGAATTGGACAATAAGGCATTATGATGGTAGATGGCCTGGGGCGTAGGATCAACATATGTACCATTTTGTGTACTGCATGCATGCACATTATCAGACGCACACACGCGCACACACACACACACACACACACACACACACACACACACACACACACACACACTAGCACACACACACACACACACATTACAAAGTATATCCCATCCACCAACCCAGCAAGAGGAATGCGGGTCCAGTAAATATCTAAAAGGGGAGAGTTGACAGATGGCAGTCCTGAACACAATAATTACCACATACTTCCCACCACTGTGCATGTCTGCTACATCCTCAGCTCCTCGGGCCAAGTCCCTCTAACCCAAACCAACAGCGCAAAGAGCCCACACAGCAACTTCATCCAGCTTAGGTCTCACCATGAAGCCTGGCTTTGGTTGAAATCTAAATCACAACCCATACTGTCTAGCTGTTAACCAGAAGCATTAGCCCGCAGACATACACTGTAGGTTTAAGCTCACTTGAATCATCTGATACCACAGCCTAGATCAGCTCTGAACCACAGAGGCACCAGAGGAGCCATTGTCTGCCTGTCTCACCAAACCTACCGTGACAGACTCCACTAAGACCATGTTTCAGACCCCGGGGCTGCTTCTCACACCATAAACGCTCAACTCCAGTTCACTAGCTGTCTGTAGCTCCCATCCAACCCACAGGTATGACTACGCACACTGGGATGGCCAAGACAGCGTAATCAGCAGATTGGGGGTTTAAATCCACAACCATGAAGATGAGTGGCGCCCACCAACGCAATGTCGTGAAAACTAAGCTGCACCTCGCTGCGCTGAGGCTCCCAGTACCTTAAACATGTCTCGCTCTGCCATATGTTCTCCCTTGATAGAGAGTTCAGAGCCAAACAAGAGGTTCACACTGGAGGAAGACATCAACATTGCAACAAGTACTTACAGATCCAGTTTATTTCAACTTGTTGCACAAGAGCAGCAGAGCTTCAAATGTTTACACCAGAGTTCTCAACCTTGGGGTCGAGATGCTATTTGTGGTTTGCTTAATATGCAAACAGGGTCACGGGAGATTTGTCAAACTCATACATGTCTGATATATTTAGATTTTTTTTTAAGCTTTAAATATATCCAAATGTCTATGTGATCTATTTTCCTCATTGCTCTCGAAAACAGAATTATAACATTACATAATTTGGGGACTTCTGTCAGAGAAGAAATCTTTCTTCTGTTGAGAAATCCTGATTCAGGCATAACAAATAACTTTTTTTTTGCCTTGAAAGCCAACCAACCACACAGAGAACAGATTTATTACATGACTCAATAAAATGTGCCCAGAGGCAATGGATAAGTAAGGGTTTAAGGAATAGATCAGGGATTGAGAGCTGGATAAAAGTGTGTTCTGTGTGTGCATTAACGACTCAAGGCAGCCTGTTCCCTCTCTTTCACTGTGATCTTTCAGCACAAGGTAATGATGAAGGATGAACCAGCCTTCCAGGGTTCACTGAGTTGTTCTACTCCACTGACCCCCCCTCTATGCACTCAGCTCTGATGCTTGGCCATGCAAGGAATGTTCACACATACGGATACAAACACAAACACTCAGGCATGTCCTGAAAACTAGTAGCAGGTTATCTAACATTCCTGACCTGGAAGACATTGGATAAATTTGGAGACCGGTCCACGCAAAAAAAACTACAGCATTGGTTGTTTGTTCAAATGCCTTAAATGTTTACGATTTTCTGAAAAGGACCTCGTGCAGTCGTGCGAATTGTGACTGTTGTCTGTCAGAAGCAAAGGTGGAAGCAGCATGTTGTTAAAGTACTTCTTTGTGAACAGATCTGAATGGATGGTTGGGTAACACCAGCAAGTGCTGTTTGCTTCCCCTTTTACTACCAGCTGTCAACATTGTTTTTTACCCCATGACCATAATCCTCCCTTAAAATTAGCAACATAGTTGTGTTTTTTTTTCAACCTAAACCACAATATGTTTCTAACCTTAACCAAGACGTTTTTAGGAATGCTAGTGGCTCTAGAGATTAACATGTCAGTCCGTTTGTCAGTCCGTCCACTGCTTTGGTCCAGAATTAAACACCACACACGCACGACATTAAACATCATACGCAACATTAAATCCTGTACATGCTTTTATGGTAAGTATTTTTACAAAGGCATTTGCTAACCAGAGTCTAAGTGAGAATTCAAACGTCATCAGACAGAACATGCAAAATTAATGGGAAACTGGTGGTGACAAAGGCGTGCAACCGGGGTGTTGTTTGTTTTTAGTCAAACGTTAGCTTAAATGAACATAAAATTTGTGTTCATTTGCTGAACAGTGGCACGGTGGTGTGGTGGTTACCACTGTCACCTCATAGCAAGGGGGTTCGTGGTTCGAGTCCAGCCTTTCTGGGCCTTTCTGTGTGGAATTTGCATGTTCTCCCCATGTCTGCGTGGGTTCTCTCCGGGTTCTCCAGCTTCCTCGCACGATCCAAAGACATGCAGGTGTTGGGTTAATTGATTTCTCTAAATTGCCCGTGGGTGTGAATGTGAGTGTGAATGGTTGTCTGTATGTATGTGCCCTGTCCATCCTGTGTACCCCGCCTCATGCACAGCGTCAGCTGGGATCGGCTCCAGCCCCCCGCGACCCTGTTAGGGACAAGTGCTTGAAGATTGTGGATGGATGGATAGATCTTGCATGTGAGTATCATAAATTTTTGTTAGCCACAAAGCTTGTTTTTTATAGTTCAAATACCGTTAGCTTTGCGTCAAGGGAACCATGGTGATGCTAAGTTACATGTCTTCCCTGTAGCGCTCCCTTAATATCTTAAGACTTGAGAATTTTCCCGCACGAGAGACTTAATTTAGGGTGAACAAATTAATTTGTTACATGGTGCACAATAAAGTTGGGATTGTAAAGAGTGTTTGGTGATTAGATCCGTAGAACTAGTTGTTTAATGCCATGGTTAGTACAGGAATATTCCATTCAAAAGAACGAGGTCGCGGTTACGACATATCGACAAAGACGCCGACTGTGGAACGGAATCAGAAAACGTTTGGGATTGTTTTGTATAATACATGGATAAAGTCAGCCAACACTTCTGTTTTAGACTAATATAGCATTGACCAACAATGGTTAGTAGTTTTTTTGTGAAAGCCCCCTCAGAGCTTTTATATGAAGCTGGTGTTTGTCCAACTGCTTCTGTGTGTTTTTGGTCCAGCATCATTATATTTCGATTTTCTCCTTTCTCCTTCTATGTTTTTCCCGTCTGTTTCTTTCTCTTTCTCTTGATTGAAGGGCAGTGGAGAAGGGAGAGAAAGTGAGAAAGAGCAAGACTTGCAACCCCATAAGACTGGACTCCATGAGCTATGCATCAACCACAAGCATTGGTAACCACACTCTCAAATGCTTATGTCAGATGTTATAAAGTGCCCATGTGGGCCTTATGAAGGACCCCTGTGTGCCATCTCTAATAAAGGGCCCTTCTATGCCCACGGCGACTCACGGAGTGGTCTCGCCAGGGGCTTGGTCCTAAAAATAAAGACACATGCAAATGCTTTTTAGGAATTGGTGTATATGTCATAGAGAATTCATGAAAACTTACTGATGCTCAGACAAAAGATTTATTTAGAAGAGGAATTAAAAAAGAAAAACCTACTTCATAGGTTTTAATAAAATCTATTCATTACAGTTTTATAGTCTGACAGCAGCACTAACATAGGCAGTCTTCTAAACCCTTTTTTTCAGACGGCATTGGGATGAGGTTAGGAACATGTTGGTCAGCAATGGTGTTTACAGAACTGCCAAGTAGTTGACATATTGTCAAAATAGTAGCACTTAATCAGTGAGATTTCCCCAAGGAACAAAATGTACAGAGCAAACAGAAACACCCCAGCACAGTTCATACCTCCCACGACTCACACCAGAGAATTTGTGTCCCAAGGCACTTCTGGCATATGAAATGAAGGAGTATGTAAAGTCAGGCTGACAACCCTGTTAACCAGCCATATACTGCCTGATGTGAACGGAAATGTGGGAGCAAGAGGCTTGATAGTTAGAAAGTACGTTTGTTATTTATTATTGGGGCAGTAGCTTAGTCTGTAGTGACTTGGTTTGGGAACTGGAAGGTCACTTGTTGACCAACGACACAGTGTGGGCTGGTAGCTGGAGAGGTGTCAGCTCATCTCTTAGATACTGCCGAGGTGCCCTTTAGCAAGGCACCAACTACCCAGGAGTGCCCTCCCTTTGACATCTCTTACATGCATGTGTGTGTGTGTGTGTGTGTGTGTGTGTGTGTGTGTGTGTGTGTGTGTGTGTGTGTGTGTGTGTGTGTGTGTGTGTGTGTGATAACAAACAGAGTGAACAGATTTTTGAAATGAAAAAAGGCTGTTCTGGTAATCTCTTTAATATGTAAGATGATTGCAAGGGAGGAATCAAAAGTGACACCAAGGTTTTTGATGGAGGGGCCATGAGGAATTATACAGTTTTCAGGTTTAACGGATGTGCCCTTAAACAAGCAGGTCTTGTTGGGTGCACCAATGATCAGCAACTCAGTTTTATCCACATTAAGGAGCAGGAAGTTTGATGAAATTCAGTTCTTAATAGCGCATAGACATTCATATTTGATATTTGAGATTGGTCATTCTGCAAAATTGGAATATATAATTGTGTGTCATCCGCATAACAATGGAAACTAATATTAAACCTGCGAATGATAGCACAGAGAGGCAGCATATAAATAGAAAATAGAAGTGGACCCAGCACAAACTCCTGTGGATCACCATATTGCACATTTGAGTAGCTTGAATTTGTAATGTTAAAGACCAGGTAGGTTAAAGACGAGCCGGTCGAGAACAGTCAAGCTGTTGCATTCCGATTGAGCTGCAGAGGTTGGATGGCACAGGCCGGCAGACCAGCCAGGAGGGAGTTACAGTAGTTAAGTTGTGAGATGACAAGAGCATGGACCAGAACCTTTGCTGCCTTCTGGGTCAGAAGTGGGTGTATCCTCCTGTTGGTCGTCAAGTGTCACATCCAGATTCCTTGCAGTCTGTGTGGGGGCTACTACAGAGTTGTCAAGGGTGATGGTAAGGTCTTGGGTGGGAGAGCCTCTCCCGAAAGAAAAAGCAACCCGACTAGGTTGAGTTTCAGGTGGTGTGCGGACATCCATTGAGAAATGTCAGTCAGACAGGCAGAGGAGCTGCTGGCATCTACTGGCATGGTTTACTTGTAGGTGTATGACTGTTTGTTCTAACCACATATGGTAAATACATAAATATGTATGATTTCTAACACACTGAGTTGTAATTACAAAAAAATGCTAAATACTCTCGAACATCGGTCCAACAGCACTTTCCTTTAATTTCCGAGTCTGTTCGTAATCGGTAGGCTCTCAACAACGTTATTTTCACTTCACTGCTCAACTGATTTTAGCAGTTTAGAAAACAGACATCAACTGCCCGCTCTTAATTTGTGTTATAACAGACATATGCACTTACATTACCAAAGAACCTTGCCTTGTTCATGGACTCACAGTCGCTGCAGAATGAAACACTAATGTAAGCAACTGCCAGCGAGAATCATTTACTTATTAATTGAATTGTTTCAGCCCACTTTAACATTTAGCACATGTAGCATTTAGCACTGTGTTTATCGGACCTGGATCCATGCACGCTGCCCACTGAACCTACAGATAGCAGGCTAAACTATTAGCAACATTTTCTCTCCATCTCTGAAATGCTTCGCTGATATTGACACATTTATTTTCCAGAAGCTAAAAGAAAGTCTGACAGAAAAGAAAGTCTGACATACGCAACAAAACCACAGACTGCACTAAATAGAGTAACACGTCAGTGTCGGAAAAGTATTTCAGAGATGGAGAGAAAATATTGCTAATACTAGTTTACCTTCTTCTAACTGTAGCCAAGCACTCACAGCTGCGGCTAAGTCAAGTTCATGTTCTTGTAGAGCCTTGAATCACAGTATCTTTAAGTGCTTTACAGGTCAACAAAGTTGCAAAGAAAAACAGGACGGTAATCAGGAATCAGGAACAAAACAAAACACCGGTAATATACTCTATAAAGCTCTGGTTTGGAAGAGCTGCAGGAAGAGGTCTCATTCTTCTTCAAATTCTGGTGTTTTTTTTTGCGTTTTGATTCCCGTAGCTTTAGCTTGTGTGATCACCTTCTACCATTAAACCTACCAAAAATAATACAATCTAAATGTCTGCTATTGGTTAGTCGGGCTGGTTACAGTTAGCTTAGGCTAGCAATAATAAGTTTGGGTACATCGGCAAAAATATATGTAGTGACTAATTGGCCCTCTGCTGATTGTCATAGTGGTGTGTTGAATCATAGGAAAATGTCCTTGACACGCATACCTTGAGTTGTCTATTTTCACTTGCTTATTTGGTCCTCTGCTTCTTGATGAAATGTTAGTAATTGTGCAAATAACTTAAACTATCTTTTGTTGTTATTCATTGTGTGAATCATTCATACTCTGCCTTTGAGTTACGTGCGTGCATTCAGTAAGAGCTGTTTTTCTCTCTGCCATTAAACAACCACGCTCAAACTACACACCTATGACATTAATCACTTTTGTGATGTGACCCATCACAATCAAGTTACCGCCCCCTTGTGACGTCATATAACAATACACAAAGTATCTAATTTAAGCTTTAAAAGAAAAAAAAAAAAAACCCAATTAGCTCTAACAATATGAAATTTAAAAAAAACAGAGCGGACAAGAGAAATTTATACATTCCTACAATTAGCCTACTTGCCCGCAAGCAATGTTAGCAAAGGCTAGCTCTAATATTCACTATGGGTACATTGGTAAGAATTTATGAAATGACCTTACAGCCTGTCATTGACAGTGGCCATTTAAAACGGCACAAATTGTATGTGCCAGGAAAACACAAATGCATACCATTCAGTGGATCAGTACATGGAATCAGCTTATTTTCAATCGAGTGTTTCAGACAGAGCATGAATACACGCATATTGAGGCATATATACATAAAGCATGTAAACATGTCCTAACAGAAATCAAAAATAAAAGTATGAACTTGAAAATTAGCATATTTTGTTCTATTTAATTATGTTATATTAATTTACTATTGACAGCTGATACTAGCTTTTTTTTTAGCTCTGTTTAGATCAGTTAATAACGTGTGGTTTGTTCATTCCAGTAAAAGCCATTTTTGTTTATCTACTTCCAGTAGATGTTGGCTGAAAACAATTATGCCTTTTTACAATAAAGGTAAGTGTATTTAAAAAAAACTGCTAAACTAATACGAGCAAATCATTGAACCCTTAAATGAGGAGATAATATATTTAGTCACCTTGAAAATAAACACCTTTAACATGTTGCTTGACCCCAAAGATCAGGAATTGGGCCAAACTGAAGTATGTTTGCCAGAGACAGAAAGGGAAATAGCAATAACTGAAATATCAGCTTAAAGCTAGTCTACCTATCTGTCTTACCTGATGAACAGTGCTAGGATAAAGCCTGGGTAATGCGCCAGATTTAAGGCCCTCTGCTATCTATTTTCACGACTGTGATCGGTTTAAAGAAATACAAACCAGACAGAGCGTTTTTTCGTCTATCACAAAGTGAGAAGCCTAGCAATGTGAGCGATGTTTTGTTGCCTTCTCATCTTCCTCTTTCTGCTCTGATGCTCATCATTTCCCCGCCACTTTCCGTCTCTTGTCTGTGATGATGCTAGCAGAGGGGTATTTGAAATGTGTGCATGTGTTTGCGCGTGTGTTCACGCAAGTGTGTGTTTGTAATGGGTGTTGGGGTGATTGGGGGGGGGGGGGTGGTTCGGCCTCTGCTCCACGGATGTCATAATTAGGAACTGGAATTTTGGGAATTTCTGGTAAGGTTGGACGGTCCTATAACTGCTCATGTACAGCAGCATCCCAGCCCCCTCTCAGCCGCTGGCCCTACGGAAAAACACAACATGTTCCAACACACACCATCACAGCAATCAATTACCCCTAACTGTAGAACACACATCGTAAACAACAAATATCCCAAAACATCCTACAATTGTAACCTCATGGCACTGAGGTTCACAAGCATCTGTGACATGTTGGTTTGATCTTGACCCAACCACTAATTCATGGGCTGGCTAATTAACCTCAACTATTGTAAATATATCTGGTGTGCTCTATTTATACCACTATCAGAAAGTAGCTCCTTCCAAACAATGAAAAAAAGGTAAATGCACCATCAGTACAATAAAATGCTTTATTCTTTACAAACAGGTAGTCTTATAAACCGTTTTATATTAGGCGCCAGTATAGAAACAATGCTCTCCAATCAAGTCATGTCATATAACACTTTACTAATGAGCTACCTAAAAGGGTTATTATTGCACACTAATGCTTAGTCTTACAGGGTCCAACGTGTGTCTGAGTAGCACTGGATAACCACAGACAGAAAAAAAGAGTTTGGATATTTCTCCTTCAGAATCTGACTTCTTATAACTCCAACATGAAACTAAGTTCATGAGTTGCTGAAATAGAAATTAAATTGTTGCACACATAGCAGTGTGTTAGCATTTTTTAGCAACTGGTTTGCAATTTAAAAGTGCAATATGCAACCAAATACAAGCGTTACCTTTGGCTGTGATCCCCGAAACCTTCACCTGCAAGTACTTTTTAAACATATAGTCTTTTTAACATTGAGACTCGTGTTTGCTTCATCAAATTGTTAAGAGTTGTATCTGCTCCCAACTTTACTCACAAGTTCTACCTGTCTTGTGTGGCTGCCTTTAAGAGAAATGCACACAGCCTGTATTCAGAAACACTGTCTTTGAACGAGCCGTCAGGACTTCTGTATACTTGTGTCACAGCTATACTATATATATATGTAGAAAGTGCTGTTACACTCATTCCCCGGCTGCAATGGTGCAGAGACGCTGAGAGTGTAAATGTTGAAGACTCAGAAATGCTGACCAATCAGAGCAGACTGGGCTTTTTCAGGAGAGACAGGTGCTAAAACGTAGCGTTTCAGGCAAAGGGTGAATACAGGTATATTCAGACAGACAGTATGAGAAAAATAATGACTTTTTCTTTTACATTAAAGCATGTAAACATGTTCTTGTAGAAACCTGAAATACGTGTGTATAATAAGTGTGAACCTGAATGTGAGCATAATATGTCCCCTTTAAAGGAGCTCTGCCCAGATTCTGGGAGAAAAGGTGGGCTGGGATTACCTCCACACGGCTATCACAGACCATTCCCCAATACGTGAAATACCAACAATTTTTCACAGCCACATTCACTAACATGCACGTGTGGCCGGACTGGCTATCAAAACAAACAACAGAGAAATTTGGATTACAAAACACACAGAGGGAGGGTGACTTATTTCCCTGCTCAGGATGCCATTACTCCACTATATGTTTACATAAAAAACATTTGTTTACTACTATTTTAAGGCTCTGAGTGTTGAGTACAACTTCTTTAAACAAACAGACCTGGATTCACATTGTGTAGCTAGGACCTCACCAGTGCTTTATGTGACAGAAATTTGAGTGCACTGGCAAATTCAATTTAGTTTGGCAGCCTTTGTGATGTTGGCCGCATGCCACCTATTACTTTTTCACAGGTTGGTCTAGGATTAGCTTTTATTGGTTGTGAGTAGATCATTCTTTCTTTGTGGAGATAATCACATAATAAACACATTGGATGGCATAAGCAGATTTGCAAAACCAGATTCATAAATTCTTTAAAGTGAGGATACAGCCAATGAACGGTGTGAAGCTTAAGATAGGGGAGAGGTTTTACGTGTGTGTGTGTGTGTGTGTGTGTGTGTGTGTGTGTGTGTGTGTGTTTGTAACTTGTTTCTGTCATGGTAGGAGCAATGCCAGGAGAAGTGGTGTACTCACTTGAACAGGTGAAATGGGTGGAGCTGAAGAGCTGTGCGGTCCTAAAATGTTTCAAAGGCTATATTAGGTTAAATTAGCTCACCTCGAAGACATACTGTATACATTACACAGTCAGTTTATCCATCTATTTTCCACATTACAAGTGAGTGAATAAATTAATGCATAAATGGATAAATGAGGCTGCCATATGTCCGCTCAAACACATTTACACACCAGAGCCCACAGCTTGGTCTTACTGTGGAAAAGTCTATTGTTCCACTGCGAGAATACTGTGAGCCAGCTTGTCTTCTAACACAGTCTAATGAGGCAGGAACAAATGACTATCCACTCTAACACTCTTTCTCTACGTGCACTCCCCTGAATATTGTCAATTATCCCCCATGTCTTGGCTGACCTGACTCTGAATGTGGGTCACGGGGTACACAATCACCTGGTAATTACCACAGAGTAAACAAGCCAAGCTAGGGGAGAAGTTTTAATGATTGTCAGGCTGCCACAAAGGACCCTTCATCTCTAATGAGTGGTAAGTGTGTCATATTATGTTGCACAATTGTTGGACCTCAGCATCCTGGTAAATATAGCATCCCTGGTTCCAATATTATGGGATCAAGAAAATTTTGGGCGATCATAGAAGTGTTACCCAGAAAGGCTCCCTTTGCTTCAATGATGCGGTCTAAACTGACCTTACATAATAAGCCCTTTGCCCAGTTCTTGAATCAGATTATTAATTGCTCACCGGTCTTTTTCAGCGGCTATGACACTATGTGCCACCCACGGAGTCCACTCTGGCCTCATGTCTCACTCTCATTAAATGGGGCCTTTGTGTCCTAGCTGCTCGCTTTTGTCCCAGCATGCCCACCTATCAGAGGGGGCCGACCCCTGTGTCTCTAGCCATGATGACATCACCTCTGCCCTCATCGAGGCATGAGCAGCCAAGGTGAGGGCTCTCATGGGCAGCTACGGGCCATCTCTTTCTCCTTATCACTCAATCACTCCTTTGTGCTGGCAAGGCCTGCAGGCTTATATGGACAGTAATGAGACGGAGCACTTTGTAATCTGCCAGAGCTCTAGCAATATAACCCATACAGAGCAAACTCTATAATAGCACATTGTTTGAGGCAAGTTAAGTGAGGGTCTGAGATGTGGCGCTTTCACACCGGCTGGAATCAGAGCCCAGAGCTTGCCTGCTGAGCTGGGCCAGTAAAACCTCTCTTTGCACCAGTCAGGTGAGTTAACACACCAAAGAGTGCATTAATGTTGGCAGAGAGAGAGAGAATGATTTTGCAACTCAATGTTATGAAATTGTGTGTTTTGCTGTTGCATTATGCACACTTTCAGTGCAAAACATCAAGTGTACATGCTCCTTAATGAGTCGAGACAGTTCCTCAACTCCTAATAAAACTCATCCTGCTAAAACAAGCATGCTTTTCTCTCGCAAAGTCAGTATTTAGGAGATATGAGGTTATCCCCTGAAACTATCAACACATACACACACACAAATGTGCACTGAGCCAAATTTAGAAACCAAGATATCGTTTTCAGGTTCCTCAAAGACTTTGGTATTTGATATTTCACAGCTTCTTCTTCTCACGGCCGAACACTGCTTCTTTGTCATGCTCTTTCTCCTCCAGCGGGTTTTATAAGTCGTGTTTACGCCGCGAGACTCTACGTTCAGCTCACTGTTCACATTATGTTTTTATTCAGTGGTGAAATTTGTACTGCTGTGTGTGCATTTCATTGACTAAATACGCGCTAGAAAGCCTTCATCTTTTGTTAAGAATCTGCTACTTATCACAGGTAACCGGTGCAACTTCCTTTTAATTCATCCCCACAGTGCCACAGCGCTTTACACAGTTGGATGCTCAGCATCTACTGACTTGAGTGGGGAAGCGTAGAGCGGGTTGTTCCACTGCAGCCAAACTAGACGGTCATTAGATAAATGCTGGGCTTTATCCCGCCCAACGGATGCTCAGCGTTTCTTGGGGTCTTCTTGGGATGCTTGGCTTCTGCATGATGATTGGATGAGCTGTCTGAGGCGGAATCCTTTTTTGATTGACAGCTAAATGAGCGAATCAGCGATCTTGAAGAAATAACATCCAGGGGAGCATTTTCCAAGTTTTTCATTCTGTTGTTCCGAACTGATCCGGAGACTTTACCGATCCACAGAGACTTTGTCTTTGTTAAAAACAACTAGCGTTGTGTTTGGCGACTCTGTTCTGTCACTCTGCGGTTTCTCCCCCAAACGAGCAGCGGGAGCTGCGGCACTTCTCTCCCCGTCACTCACACTCACAGGCGGTCACACTTCACAGTAGCCTGGTGCAGCATCTCCAGCTGAGCCAAGGCCGTTTAAGGAGCCTTGCTCTGCTGCCATTGAGAGGACACTTGTCAAGTCCCTGGAAAATGCCTAGTTGGTACGACAAGGTCACAGATCATTTTCTTGAAAAGGAACGAAGAGTAGAATTTACATATAAATAAACAAACACATTTATGATGTAGCTCTCTCTCCTTGAGAGACCAGCAGCCACCACTGGTGTGAACTGACCCCCTAATGCCAAATAATAGGCTTATATAAAGAATAACACGTGGCATTCTTTGATGCAAAGTCTATTCCATAATTTACAGTTGACAAATATAGCCGTTCAAGCCGGATATATCCTAGTTCTGGGAATACTTCAACCTATTGTAAAATGTATGTATTCCTTTTCTTGTTGAGAGTTTGATATACTAATGTTTGATATATAAGATTGATATACTATACTCTCACATTTGTACAATAAATATGAAGATCCACAACCTGTTGTTGTTATGTTTTGTACGGATTAATCCCATAGATATAATGTGTTGTGTGTGTGTTCAGTGTTTGTGCTAAGCTAGGCAGAGTGGATGTATTCGACAGACAAAGATGAGAGTGGTATCAAACTTCTCATCTACCTCTCAGCAAGAATAGAAATAAGAAAGTTACTTTGCATTGTTTCACTATTTGCACCAGTTACACCACTTGGAGCTGGCATTTGTTTGTTTTGTTTTTCTTTTTGGCATTGACACAAAATTCCAAATTCCTTTCCAAAAATAACTAAAAGGGCACTCGGCAAGTGGAGATCTCCACAACGACATGCCCTATCTTACAATGTTGATACAGCGTGACGTTTAACAGCTGGGAACTAATTTTTCCAAATGTTCTGACACTGCATGACTGCAGCACAACTGCTCCAGTGTTAACGACACTGAAACATCATTTGTGTATCCGCCCTGTGATTCAGATCTGCTCCAAAATGTAATGGGTTCTAAACTGGCCCACGATACGCTCTTCCATCAAGTTTCATGAAATTTAAGACAGTAGTTTTTCCCTAATACTGCTGACAGACAAAAAGACAGAAAACAAACAAAGCGAGCTGAAAACATAACCTCCTTGGCGGAGATAAACATGTAGTCAGACATCTCCATTACAGCTGCACTTTTTTTTTTAATGTCAGTGCAGAATCTTGGGAAATATTGTCACAATTTCCACATATATGATATGTATCAATGGTTTAGATGATAGATCAAGGGTCACTAAGAGCCTATTATGGAAATGTCAAGTACATTTTTTTTCTTTTAACGCTGAAAGATTTGAGTGGAAAATACCAGATTGGGGACACTTTTGACTGCAGTGTGAACATTAACATGCTGTCACTCATGTGACAACAAAAACCCAGTGTGTGAGTGTGAAAGGAGAAGATACAAGATGATGTTTTTCAGCAGTGGCTGTGGGGTCACTCAAAAGTTATTGTCCGGCAGCTTTCCAAAACTGAGCCTGAACTTTTGGCCGAATTACACCCACATGCTTCCCGTAAAGTACTATAAGGAGTCTGTAAACTACAACCATTAATTGTTGTTACAGAAGCCTCCCTTCCAGTGAAGTGACCCCCCCCCCCCCCCCCCCCCCCAAACACACACACACACACACACACACACACACACACACACACACTCCCCAGCCGGGCCTCTCTGTTGTGGTTTCATTGGTTGATCACATGCCAGAGCCCCAGGGGTCCCAACTCAGAACACATGTCTGCTTTCTGTATGTTTACAGTACGGCAGTCGAAGTGAATGAACGTTACTCCTGTCAAAGCATTCTTGTCTATTTTCTGGACAGTGTCACCCAAAGGAGACATTGCCTTGACGCAACATAAACATGAAACATATTCTTAATATATCTATGTATATAAAAATTTTAAAAACGTAGCTGGGATCGGCTCCAGCCCCCCGCGACCCCGACAGGGACAAGCGGTTGAAGATGGATGAATCACTCTAGCAGTCACACAACCATCTGTGGCAACCAGACCATGACTGCCCTCACACTTTAGATATAATGTGACTGTCATTACAGGCAGTGAAAGCTTTGCATTGCATTCCAGTATTCAAGTGACGATGCCGTCAATTTTTGAAGGCTTATGGTCTTAAGGTGCAACAAAACCCTGAAACACTATACAATACATACAATTTGAACATACATATATTTAAAATACATTTTTAATTCAACATGGATGACATGTTGGTTTGAAAGACAACTGCTAATGACAATTATGATTGAAAGCTCTGCACACTAAGTAGAGGTGGAGGTGAGATTGTTTAAATATACAGTTTGCCACTGCATTCAAGCTGAATACAAGCTCTTCTGGAAATGTGATATTTTGAACCTTGTGAATACTGTTTTTAGTCATGATGTTCATTCAATTGGTTGGTCAAACTGCTGGATGTTCTGAGCGTTGTGTTGCATTAAAGTGAAGAAGTGAAGATAATACCTTTCTCTAACTTTTAGCACTCACTCCATTTATCCTGTGGTAACCATTTAACTGGGAGCCTTAAAGCTATATTTTCTGTGTCCCAGAGCTCTAACAAATGTGTTGAATGAATTTCCTCCTTCATTTAACATTTGCAAAGCCATTTTTTCTTCGTACCATATTGTACAAAAGGAGATTTCCATGTCTTTTTATTTATTTATTATAAAGCAGGTCGAGGTGCTATAGAAATCATCCAACCGATGGCAGATCCATGTCGCACAGCCAAGCTACAGCCAGCTAATGTTAGCCAGCTAGCTGTAACTTAACTACGTTCTGCTTCGTAATGTTAGCTGATAATTTAATTTTCAAGTCAGCCAGACCAGCCCTGGAAGTCTGGATGAATTAGCTAACGTTATCACTCAAGACAGTATTTTGCTACGTCTGCTAGGGGAGTGTACCTATGTTACCCGGGTCCTATGTTCCCCGGTCTGTTATTTTTTCCACAATCAGAGAATTCCCCGGCAAATAGGCTTATGTAGACCCTAACACAACCCCCTAACCCTAACTCTAACAAAATGCTTATTCAAATCAGCAGAGGAATAGGCTTATTTAACAGGGACAATGCACGGCTCTCAGCCGTACTAGAATTAGCTCCTCGCTAAATTTCATCTGTAGCGACATAGGACCCTTTTTGGGGGAAAAGGGGAACATAGGACCCGGGAAACATAGGGATGACCCCTCAGCTAGCTAGCAGTTCATCCACAATAGCAAGCACGCTAGCATTAGCTAAGAAATTTCCAGCTAAAATCACAATGTATTTCACATGTCAGTGTTCCCTCTGGGACGTTTTTTCTTTACCACACATGATGTCATACATCACAAATGTGTTTGTTTATTTATATGTAAATTCTACTCTTCGTTCCTTTTCAAGAAAATGATCTGTGACCTTGTCGTACCAACTAGGCATCTTTTCTAGGGACTTGACCAGTTTCCTCTCAATGGCAGCAGGCTGCTTAAATGGCCTTGGATCAGCTGGAGCTGCTGCGCCACGCTACTGTGAAGTGTGACCGCCTGTGAGTGTGAGTGTTTGTGACAGGGGGAGAAGCTCCGCAGCTGCTTGATGGGGAAAGAAACCGCAATGACAGAATAGATTCGCCAAACACATCGCTAGTCGTTTCTAACAGAGACAGAGTGTCTTGGGATGGGTAAAGTCTCCGGATCAGTTCAGAACAACGGAATGAAAAACTTGGAAAATGCTCCGCTGGATGTTTATTCTTCAAGATCGCTGATTCACTCATTTAGCTGTCAATCAAAAAAGGATTCTGTCCCACTGTCCCATAGACCCCAAAAGAAGCTGAGCGTCTGATGGGCGGGACAAAGCCCAGCATTTATCCAATGAACGTCTAGATTGGCTGCAGTGGAACAACCCGCTCTACGCTTCCCCATTGAAGTCAGTAGATGCTGAGCATCCGACTGTGTATAGCGCTGTTGATGAATGAGAAGTACGTTGCACCGGTTACCTGTGATAAGTAGCTGATTCTGAACAAAAGATGAAGGCTTTCTAGCGCATATTTAGTCAATGAAATGCACACACAGCAGTACAAATTTCACCACTGAATAAAAACATAATGTGAACAGTGAGCTGAACGTAGAGTCTCGCGGCGTAAACACAACTTATAAAACCCGCTGGAGGAGAAAGAGCATGACAAAGAAGCAGTGTTCGGCCGTGAGAAGAAGAAGCTGTGAAATATCAAATACAAAAGTCTTTGAGGAACCTGAAAACGATATCTTGGTTTCTAAATTTGTCTCAGTGCACATTTGTGTGTGTGTATGTGTTGATAGTTTCAGGGATAACCTCATATCTCCTAAATACTGACTTATTGGCAAACCGAGAAGTCGGTGAAGGTCTCAATTTTTAAGTTCACCTAACAACCCTTTCGCCCTTTGGCCCTAAAGAAAACGAATAATACATGTGAAACGTTACACACAGGGCCGAGGGTGAATACAGGTATATTGAGACAGACAGGATGAGAAAAAAAGGTTTTAAACCTCAATGCATGTAAACATGTTGAGTAGAAACCCTAAATACAGGTGTGAACCTACAAAAATAGCAGAATATTTCGCTTTAAAAAGTTTGAATCCTGCATTGTTTACTTTGTTTACTAGCAAGCAGTCATTTTATTCCCTGCCTTTGTTGGTGTATTGCTGCATTTCTTGGCGCATTGGTGAACAAACATATCAGGGACCAACTGATCCTTGGCACTAGTGTTAAAAAGTCCACGGGTTACCTTCAATAAATTTTAAATGTTGTAAAAAAAGTCAAATATGATTTCTGTAAAGCATGACTGTTTATTCTTGATTTGGAAACAGCAACTTGACTTGAAATAGTAACTCATTATCAGCTGTACCCATAGCAGATTGCTCTGTTGTTGTCATGGAGATATGTTGAGCAATGCCCAAGATAAGATTTCTCCATCCACTGAAGAAGACTATGAAAGAAAAGGCTATGGGAAAAGCTAGTAAGTGGACCTTGAGTAATCTTTTTTTCTCCAAAATGCTAACTGAAGTTTAATACAATTTGAATTTCTTCATTGGTATTTAAGCTGCTGTTATTTCAATAATGTCTGTTGCGTGCTTTAAAACGTGTAGAAAAAAAATAATTATATCAGGAGTTCTGAAGTCTTTAAATAATGATTGAAACCCTCCAGGCCGTTAGTCTTGGTTTGAAGACCTGCAGTTTTTCCTATATGACTTGAATGCAGCACCAGTCGGCAGCGGTGACGCACTCCATTACGAGCCTGCGGTCCGCTGCAGCGCACTGATTGGGCCAAATCGAGGTGTGTTCGCAGCGAGGGCACCTTTTAACAGACGTGAATTGAGCAGGAGATTCCAGTTTGTGGTATAGGCACAACTGGAAACGGTCCAAGCCCATCTGCAGACGCGCGCCACTCTTGTGTGAGCCTGCTGAAAACCCAGTGGACTTTGAAAAATACTGCTACATTGCAATTCCGTTCCGCGCTCATCAAGCTTAGACCAATTTGTGGCACACAGACTGGACCCACTTTTATTATTGAGGAGATCTATAATGGTGCTATATTATATTTAGATTAATATCAAAATTAATCTTTGTATTAGGGTCTTATCATGAGGATAAAGACAAAAGTAAGACAAGATCATCATCAATTCATGGCAGACTACGTCCATGACATCTATAAGGATATATTGGAAATATTAAAATGTTGAGGTTTTCTACGCTTTACCATCTCTTGCCAAAATGCCTCCCATTTCTCAGCTGTGGTGACTTCTGCGAAATTCATTCCACTGACTAAAAACCTCAATTAAACCGATAGATACTGCAGTCTGAAGATAATAATTATCTATATTTAGAGCTATAAGTGATCGTCATTTGGTTAGGTTAGAGGCAGGAGTCCAATTCCTGCTTGAGGCTAATTTCATTGATGGTCTAAATATAGCCTGGGTTTAAAGTTTTTTTTTTCCAGCAGACAGAGCCAGAGCTTCCATGAAATGGTTTTTATGAACTAAATGAAATGTTATGATAAACACATTTCAAAGTCAAAGGATGGCCACTGGTTTCCCAATGTTCGTTTATGGGCGCCTGAGCAGTGGCGTAACGTATTTGTCTCAGGGTCTGAGTTTTAGTTTGGTCCTCCGCCCCCACTCGACGACCACACGCAGACACTCCATCGCTTCATCGCTCCACACTATGATGGAGGCTGACTTTAGTTTGAAACAGGAACATTTTAACAGTAAGCCACCAGAGATAAGAAAGACCCTTGGTTTGAGAGTTGCAAGTAATCTCTATGTCTCCCTGGGTTTCCTCCCGGTGCTCCAGTTTCCTCCCACAATCCAAAGGCAACAAAAAACAACCTGTCTGTATGACTGACTGAAAGTTTATTATGGTGAGGTTGCTCTAGTGCAATGTTGTAATTAAGAAAAGGAATGAACAATTAGTATCAATGGGCCCCCTAGAGGCTTGGAAGCCAAGTGCAGTTGCTCACTCTTCACCCTGACAGTCTGCTCCTGCCATCAGTGCCATTTCCAGTCCCCCAGTGGTCCTGAGGAATGACAAGCGACACACAGCGTTGCACCACTGGCTTGTACTTATAGAGGCCTTCACCTGAAACACCATTAGGTCACTGGAAACATTTGGAAGACAGATACTTTATGTCCGTACCACAGGCTCAGTCTGCTTGCAGTTATTCCACATGGCATCCTCAAGTGTTGCTCTTGAAAAAGATTCCTCTAAGGTCTCCAAAAGCTCAACCTTGCCAGTACCGGTCCTCTATTCTTAGATCACTCCCTGTGGTAAGCAGACCTCATTGTCACAGACTGAACAGGGCATTGTGTAACAGACCCCTTCACATTCACTTTCCCATAAAAAAAGTTATTAAAGGCAGTCTATTTTAGGAGCTTTCAATTGTAAGCATCCAGTAATTATAGCGTGATCCCAAAAGAACAATATAGATCATATAAAGTTTAGACGTGTTGTGTAGAAGTATTATTAACACTGATTACAAGATTATATGGTGTAATCACTGAGTGTCTCTGTTATAGCAGACTGTTCACCTTTCTGTGCAAGCAGAACCTACACACCTACAAATCCTTTCACTACTACCTGGCATTAAAGAAAACCTAAAAGCTATAGGCCTATTTTATATACAGTGTTTGGACATCATACGCTTCAATTTTCTCCTATTTGTTTGCAAGCTTGGTACTTTCTGATCCCCCACTGCTCTCATACATATGTAGCCTTGTAGCCTGAATAAGTGCTTCAGTTTTATGCAAAAACAAGCAGGAACCATAGTTATCTTACATTTAATACACATTATACACGCTATTGAAAAGATCATTACAGTGCCTAAGAGTTATTGCAGGGTAGCTACGTGTTACAGCCTGTTGGACATTATATAGTTTACTTTCGCATTGGTTTGTAAAACACTTCTTGATCATTCGAAGCTGTCACGGTCAACTTGCTCATGAATGTTGCTTTATAGCGCCAGTTTTATTGCAAAAAAGGGACTTTCAAAAGACTTTCACTGGACACTCCCCTAAAACCTTGGACGTGGATGTCTGCGTCTCTGATTGGTTGTGAAGCCCCAACCGACAACACCTGCTTAAACTCCTTCATCCAAATTGACACCCGGGGCTCTGAGAAATATAGGCGCTCTGAGAAATATAGGCAGCATCTCTTCCAGCTCAAGCATTCATTCTCACAGCTGCCCCATAACACACCAAGCCGCAGCTGCGCTGATCACTGATCCAAGGTGAACCCCCCTCCCCACCCCCCAACACACACACACACACGCGCGCGCGCGCGCGCACACACACAAACACTGCCGGATCTTTGCTGGGGATTGGAGCACACTGTCAGGAGACGCAATGTTGGTCAAACTGGCCGTGGCGCTGCTGGTTTTGTCAGTGCTGGAGCAAGTGGTGGGATCGGATAATATTGATATCCACGAGAGCCTCCCGGAGAAGCCTGCGAGCCAGAAAGGGCGCCTTTCCCTGCAGAATACAGGTAAGAACTACAAGTGTCATAAGAGATAAGATTGTGGAGGTTCTTGGTTGGTGCAACTGCTCGCACATCTCCGTGGGGTTTTGTCCGTACACGTGTTTCTGTGTCTGCAAATGAAACCACGCTGGGAGGGGGCACTCGTCCCGGCGATTTGAGCAATCCGCTGCTTTTAACTTAAATCCCGGCGAAACTGTGCACACCGGTGACCCTTTTTGATCACTCAGAAAGGCGAAACCTTGTAAATACTCTCAGACAGAAATTCAATATGTTGGTAAACTATTAATAGAACGGCACAAGGTAATAGGTAATGAACACGGCAGCGCATCTAGGTGTGCGTGCGTGCGCGCTGGCGTACGTGTGCCGCGTCTTCACAGTTTCAGTGGTTTTCTGGAAGAAACACTGGTTTTTGCATGTGGAGCAGTATTTAGTGTGTGTGTGTGTGTGTGTGTGTGTGTGTGTGTGTGTGTGTGTGTGTGTGTGTGTGTGTGTGTGTGTGTGTGCGCGCGCGCGTGGTTGGTCAGCGCTAAAGGCGAGCGGGAGTATATTTCTTGAGCCAAAGCTCTGGGGGAAATTTCGCTTAAATATCATTAAAAAAAGACAAGCGCGTCTAATGAACCTAAACCTGTGCCTAATGAACACAACGCACTAACACACTTGACTGCTGGATGAGAGGGGAAACATCTTCTTAGACACATAACCCAGTCCAGTTGCTTTTGACTGAAATTGCTTTGGGGACACTTGACTGCTGCCTTTTTTTTCTCGGAAAGTCTCCATTTCTATTGGCTCATGTTTCCTCATAGGTTCGCGACCCTCCCTGTGAACCTGTGTCAAAAATATTACAGCATGATAGTTATCTTTTCCCCATACTGAAAAAAAGTAGGGCCAATGCAGGTTTCACAGCAGAGACCCCTGGTAGCACCGCTGTGTAATTCAATGCACGTTGCGGCCGAGCTCGTACGATCCAAGCACATTCCCGTGATGCCAAAACAAGCACTGCTGACAGCGGCTTACTTTTCCTGCGCACTAAAGTTCAACTCAGTACCTACAGACCCCGCAGCAGCTTGCTCCCCCTTCCCCCTACTATTACCACCCCCCCCCCCCCCACACACACACACACACACACACACACAGCCTCAGTGATTGTTGACAACGGTGATTTCTAATAAATCACATTTAATCCTCTACTTGTCCTTTTTTTTTAAAGAAAAATGTTCTTTATAGTTAACAGCTTTAAAGAAGATCAGTAATTATGTCTTTACATGAGTCAACAGTTGGGGGGGGGGGGGGGGGGGGGGGTCATAGCCAACCTTGTTGTTTGCCAACCTAACCTGCAATTTGCCATACTAATGTAAGAATAAAAGTGTGACATGGACAGCAGTTTGTGACAGGTTCTCTGCCTTTAGTCTCATAATCTGGGGTAGAGAGAGAGAGAGAGAGAGAGAGAGAGAGAGAGAGAGAGAGAGAGAGAGAGAGAGAGAGAGAGAGAGAGAGAGAGAGAGAGAGAGAGAGAGAGAGAGAGAGAGAGAGAGAGAGAGAGAGAGAGAGAGAGAGAGAGAGAGAGAGAGAGAGAGAGAGAGAGAGAGAGAGAGAGAGAGAGAGAGACATTCCCTTTCACATGGTCATTTCTGTCCTCAGACATCTGTGTTATTCCTGTCTTTCATGGCCCCAGTAAAGAGAAAAGAGCACAGCGGTGTGAGCAGGAGTGATTATGTATTCACATGACATATACTTACATATTTCCCAAGTTTTTTTGCCTGCATTGCTGCTGTTCCCTTGTGTAGCTAATGATGCACATTTTTAATACTGTCCTTACAGCATGCAATCTCACTTTACCTTTGAATGCAACAATGAGAGACTGGTTGATGCACATTTAGTTGACAGACAACAGGAATGACTGCATTTGTGTCAAGGCTGTATCTGCAATGCACCATCCCATTTCACTGCTAGGCAGTGCAGATGGATTGTGGTGCAGAATGACACAGTAATATCTGTCACCAAGTGTTCCTCTGCAGGAACCCCCAGCTTCGGAAATTAGACTTCTCTCCCTCCCTCCACCCTCCACCCGCCCTGCATCCCTTTTCTCTCCTCAGACTTTAGGTCATGAACGCACAAGATACTGCCTGTGTCTGTGGAAATTAGTTATACGTCACATCAGCTTTGTGATTCGTGCGGCAATCTGAAGTGCTGAAGTGGAGTTGTGCCTTCAAGCCGTACGGTCTTCATTGCCAACACGCCTGTAACAATCTGCTGATTGTCTCTGCTGTGAACAGATCATAAGATCCCTCCCTCTAACCTGTTCTCTCTTTCCAGCTGAGATCCAGCACTGCCTGGTGAGTGCAGGGGATGTCGGCTGTGGTGTGTTTGAGTGCTTTGAGAATAACTCCTGCGAGATACGAGGGCTACAGGAAATCTGCATGACGTTCCTGCACAACGCTGGCAAATTTGACTCTCAGGTACTAAACAAGTCTGTGTGTTCGCTAAAAAAATGTATAACCAAAGGCAACATTCCTCTTCCTTTTTACTGGTTCACTGCTCCACACTTTGATTTGTTTACTTTGGCTTTCTATTTTTTTCACATACCTCGAAACATATCACTTTTCCTAGAAGTGCGATCTTGCATACACTGATCTCATAATCTGTCTTCCTCTCTTGGGAAGTCTAAGTGGTGTATGTACAGTTGGAACCAAGAGGTCATGAGCCAGTTGGCCAGATGCCTAGTTAGCTTTTTATACATAGCGAAAGGCTGAAGCCCTGCCAAGCCATGCCTGACTGGGGTCTTAACATACCTATAGAGTCACATTTTAGGAATCTTTGGAAAATCCAGAAGATTTACCAGAATAATAAAACATTTCCTGCCATTCATGCAGAATTTCATCACCCCATTCTGTATAAGAAGTGTACGTTCATAGAAAGTTGGCTCTGATTCAACCGCACATACACAACTTTTGTGTTGTTCTATAGAAGTTAAAATGCCATAATCATAACTGAAGGGTTTTCTTTGGGTTGATGTGTGACTTTGTCATGTGGGTTCACTCAACAGTTGTGTCTCTGTGTGTACAATAGGGGAAGTCTTTCATCAAGGATGCTTTGAAATGTATGGCGCATGGGCTAAGGCACAAGTTCAGCTGTATCAGCAGGAAGTGTGTGTCCATCAAAGAGATGGTGTTCCAGCTCCAGAGAGAGTGTTATATTAAACACAACCTGTGCTCTGCCGCTAAGGAGAATGTGGCCGTCATGGTGGAGATGATCCATTTCCAAGATCTCTTCCCTAAAGGGTGAGTGGCCGCTCTGGACAGCATATCTCGATATATTTCCTCTAGCCTATTTACTTTCCCAGGACTCTTGAGCCTGTTCATCCATGTACCGTCCCATTTATTCCTGTCATTTCCTAGACTTTGATGTATTGAGCCTCCAAACATGAGATCACAGGCTTCATGTGAGTTATCTGCCTCTCTCTGCCCAGTCCATACGTAGAGCTGGTGAATATTCTCCTGAGCTGCGGAGAGGAGGTGAAGGAGGCGTTGACACGGAGCGTCCGGCTGCAGTGCGAGCAGAACTGGGGGGCTCTGTGCGACAGCCTCAGCCTCTGCTCCTCCCTTGCCCCATCTCCCGCCGCCTCCGCCATTGAACACAACCGCCGCCCCTTGCCCTCCCACCCTGAGCCGGAACACCCTCGCCCCCCACGGCAAGGCGACAAGGATAAACCCGCTAAGGTGGGCTTCAACGCTCACCCGCGCAATCGAAGCCAGGGACCCCGCCGCCAGAGTCCAGAGGCTGGAGTCGTGGCTGAGCAGGAAGACCCTGAGGCCACCGACATCCGGAGGTGAAAGCGCAGGAAACTGTCCTGACCTTTGACCCCACCACCCCTTCCTACAACGTTTAAAAACCACACTTGATGACTTATGCACACCTTCACACAAAAAACGCGCGCTCTCTCTCTCTCTCTCTCTCTCTCTCACACACACACACATGCACACATGCACACACACACACAGACACACACACACACACAGACACACACAGACACACACACGCACATACACACACATACACACATTTCCAGACAGACTGAGCAGAAGGAAACAAGCCCCGACCTTTTCTGTCCTTATTCCGTCCTCTCCAGTCATTCCAGCAGTCCCACATGCTAAACTTGCAGGGTAATTGTGGTGTAGCTTGTACTGTTATGCCAGACTGTAGGCCACAATTTTTAAAAACTAAATAATAATTGTTATTATCATGATTATTTCAACTGTTAGGACTGTTTTGGCTCTAATATAGCATTTCTCAAATCATACTTACTGTGAGATTTGATTATATTTGTATTATTTATTTTATTCTGTATGCAATGTTGAAGTATCAAAATGTACATAGAAATATACTTATCTATATTTATATAAACATGTATAAATATAGTTACAATATGCAATACTGATATACTATAGAAGACGTAGTATATGGTGTGCTGCCTGTTGTTCTCCTCACAGTATTGCACCCATCACACATTGGTCTGTAGATATGTAACATACACCATTTGTTGTTTCAGAGTGGGAATGTGTATTATAATTATAGATACTTGATGATTAAATACAAATTGTACAGGTTTCAAGTCCAGTTCTGGCACATATGAATTGTAGTGCATGATGGCCATGAAGCCAACAAAAGTGAAAATCCACTCTAAAGAGGATGCAAATGTAATACTATGAATATGGACAGTTATTTCACACTTGTATGTATTGATAAGTCTCTCACAAAGCTAGAAATAAGAGAACCGAGACTGATCTCTGATGTCACCGAGCATGGGAGACTAACATGGACTTGTTTTGTTCTGTTGCGCGATGACGACGGGATGTTAAAAAAAAGTATCACGTCGCTCCCATTCATTGTTTATCGAGCATCAGAAACTGTGTCTGGGTGACATTAGGGATTCATGGTAACTTCAGGAGACGTTATTGTTTTTGTTCACCAATACGAATTGGACTGTCTCATGTTATATATTCTCTTTGCGTTGGTTTTCCATCTAACTGTCAGCTTATTGTGAACTGCAGCAAAGAGAGGACTTTTCGATCAAGTCCTTTCACATGTCAAGCCACACACATCGAGGTGCCTAAACTTGTTATTGTCCACAGTGACCGCTTCTCTGTGATTTAAGTGAATGGATGATATGTGTCGTGGGGGACATTTAATGTTGAGCCACAGAAGTCTTAGATTTTGCACTTGGGATGAGTTTGTGTTGCAGGTAAAGAAATAAGACCAGGTTACCAGAGCGGTCACCCTCTGATCACACCTAACTGTATAGTATACTGAATATGAGCAACCATGGTTTTCCTTATCAACTACAGCACCAAGCCTTGTATCCCCACATGTTCCTTAGGACCAGATTGATCAATGTAACCCTTTCCTTGCGTCCCAGTGGGCAGGAGAGAGGCTTGACAGAAACCCTCCAGATCTCTGGCCCCTCTAAATTATCCCTTATTCCTCTCTGGTCCCTTACCTAGGTCAAGAGAGACACGAAGGCCTGTTATTCTACCCGTAAGAGCCGCAGGCAACGCAGCGAGGAACCAGGAACTGGGTTAAGTCCACACACGGGGGCTCTGGCGCTGTTATTCTAAATGTTATATTTACCGAGGCCACCAGAGAATTCCTCTGGGCCACAGCCAAGAGCCAGCAACACAGAGAGGCAGAGAGGAGCGGAGCAAGAAGGAGAGACACGTCTTTTTTTAATGGGATGATTAACTCCATCTTTACTTCTCCTAGTCCTCTTTTTCTCTCCCTCCGTTAGGTCACAGACAGGCTTTTGACCATTTCAGGCAAGTTACATGCTTTTAGCTGTGGAAGTGTAGTTTGTGAGCACACATGCTAGGGAGCGATCGGTGCGAAAAGAAAAGAAAACCTGCTCAGATTTTGTGGCTCAGTTAAGGTTTTTTTTCTTTTTCTTTCTTTTCCTAATGTATTAACGGTAAGGTTATGATTATCCTCCCAATCATGTACAAACTATTATAAGCTCTGAGGGTTTGAATCATCAGTGAGGCTTTCAGGCTTTTCTTTTTTTATTACTCTGTTGTGGAAGTTGGGGTTCCTGTGACATCCCAGCATGAGACATAATAAGCTAATCCTATTGAGAATGTACTGTATGTGTGTAAAGTGACAATCTGTTCAGCTCTCTGTCATTAGATTTGATATGGCTTTTTGTAATGTAGTGGCTTGAATGGCTTTTCTTTATTTTGTCTTCAGAGGAAAAATAAAACTAACCACGTTTCTGGTATTGTTAATGCTACGTCACCACGTTACATGTTTCCCCCCGTTAAGCACAAGGACTCTGCTCTTAATGTTGAAAAACACAGAACATGGTCTAGAAGTTTGTAACTCACCTGTAATACATTGGGGATATGATCCTATAAATATCTTTGGACTCATGAAGTCAGATGTATCTTGTTATCATTAAAATATTTTTGTCCGTATTTTGTACATGTTGTGTCTTATCTATATAGTTGTTATTTACTTTGAAGTAGTTTAAACTGGTGCCATGAACATTCGGTGGTAAAACATTCAAAGAGCGGGTTAGTGGAGAAGGTCTCGGCGTCTCAGGTATACACACGTTAAGAGACACCCTCTTCTCATTTGTCTTGCCGCCTCCTTTCTGACAGTGAAATACGGGCTGTGTTTAAAGTTTCAAGAACTGGAAATATCCTCCCTATTGAAAGGCCTAAACATTTACGTCAGCTGCTCTGGATTGTGTGCAATGCTTGGGTGGGTTTAGGGTGTCAGTTTTTATGAGTTTTCCCAACAGTGTACATTGCCTCACTAAACATTTAGACAGTGCTCTGTTTTGAAAGGACAGCTCCTGTTGTTTTGGAGCTTTAAGTCATTCTGGGGTCACGCTAAGTGTCCTGAGGTGCATTTGCGCTGGCCATATATGGAAATTTCACACACAAATCCTGTGCTCGTTCTTTTTTTCTCTTTTCTGTTTTTCCCAATTTGTCTGAAGTGTGGCAGGGAAGATGAAAAGCTACAAACCACATAACATATCATACAGCTTCCGTATGATCAGCACCTCTGCAGTTCAATGTGAATCTGCCTTGCATTCTGCCACAGCTCTCATCAAATCTTCTCTGAGTGAGTAGTGACACTAAATGACCACTGGGTGGTGCTATCTCCCTTTTTATTGACCCAAAGGCAGCTGGTGGGAGCAGGTGCAAGTGCTTGATTTTAAATAGGGGTCAGTTGAGCTACTTGATTGCAACTACAAGTAGTGAAAAGTTGAGTAAATTTTGACTTGAAATGTGCACCTAAAGTGTCTTAACTTCTCCGGGAACAATATGTCTCCACACAATCTAATAGGCAACAACCAATGCATTTTTATTGTTTTATATTAAAGGAATACTTCACTGCCAAAATGATAATTTGTATATCAATTACTCACCATGTGTTACCTTGGAATCTTGAAGAAAATTGAGTGTTTCTCGCCAAAGTCAACATAGAACGAAGAATTGTAGTGTGAGGCGACATTCGAAAAAAAATTGTGATCAAAATTGAAGCAGCAGAGGATGAGATTTATGCCTTTGATCCCCTAATCTGGGGCAAACTCTTTGCCATAATGCAGCTTGAAAGTGCTTTTCACCCAAACTGAGAAAACTCTTATGACATCATCAGAGTCCGACTAAGGGCCTTTGGCAGAAAGGCGTTGGCAGGGTGTTGGAGAGCGCTTAATCCCAATGCTTGGAAGCTCTGCCCGTGGGTTTTGTGTCAACAACAACATAGCTAGGTAGCTATCTTAATGCTATGCTATACAGGAGTTGATTACACAGCTAGCAACATGCTGTACGGTGATAAAAGCCCAACACTCCACCAGTAAGATTTAGGGTCTGGCCGATCTGCTACAGCGCACATGCTGCTCAGAAAACAACACTCTGCGGACATTCAGCCCAGTAGTATTCCTTGTGATGACTAAACTCAACTTCATCAGTAGAGTCCTCACCCACTCAATTATTAAGAATAAAATATGTATTTCTCGCATGTCTCCTCGATGAACAAATTGTCCAAAAACTGAGAACAAATGGAAGTAATAGGGGACCATGTCACGCTTCAATTCTACGCTCTTCATGAATCATGGAGGCAATTACTCTGATGATGTCATAACGGTTATCTTATCTAGTCGGTGAGAAACACTAGAAGTTGCATTATGGGAAAATCCAGCATTTCCACAGTTTGACCCAGATAAGGGTCTAAAAGCAGCCTGGTTGGCATAGTATGTTTCTGCAAACCACATAAAGTTTTTTTGGCACACTTTTACATCTTTATGAGATGTACCAGGCTTTCAACTGTTCGTGGAGGGGTGGATGGTTGGGTCACTGGACACCCTGGAGACTACGATTTGTTCCTTGTTTGTGTCCCATCCCATTTCAAAGTGAAACTTAATTACATCATGGACATACTTATCTTAACCCAAACCACACATTTTCCTCACCTAACCATGTGGTTCTTTTGCCTAAAAGTAATGTTAATACTTTTGTTTGAATTCACAACATTACCCACATTTAAAACTGCATCCATGCAGCATCAAAAGGTGTCGTCTTCAATTTTGACAATTTTTTTTTAAAATCTGTCTCTCGTGAGCTCCCCATCTTTATTTACCTGACTCTCTACTATTATGCACTTGACATATTGCGAAAAGTCCGTCTCAAACTACATCTTTGCTTGTTTAGACAGAAAATACATTACTGGGATGACTGCATCTTACTCCATTTTATCCATCTTTACATTCCCAAATAATGTCTAACCGTTATCACACACATGATATAATTACTGCAATAAATCAACATTCCTGATATAGAGAGCAACTGAAACATTTATATATTACTATATGTATGTATGTAAATATTTCCACCTTCACACAGATGAAAAGGGCAGTGCAAGCTACATGTCAACATTAAATAGTATGCTGTAAGAAAGGCCACAGAGAGCAGTGTGATATATCCACTGGGATTACATGTGTGGGAAAAGTATGCTGTGTCACATTCAGCTTGCTGTAACGATGCATTGAGTCTGAGACGGATGGCCTCTTGGCCAAACAATGGGCAGGTATGGCAACGGTGCTGTATCAATATGGAAGCAGCAGAGATCACATCTATGAGGAGGCTGAGCAGCAGAGAGAGAGAGAGAGTGTGCGCCTCTGAGTAGAGAAACCTGAGATAGCGGGCCTTGGGTGCTTTGTAAACATCTACCTTGTGCTCCAGTGTGAATTAATGAATTAATGACTGGGTACCTAAGTTCCACGGATGAATCATTAAAGAACCATACAGGGTGAATGGGTGCACCGCACTTCTGTCTCCTGCTGGGCCTCAGAAAGACAAATGCCCCATATTTACCTAAAGTTGGTACAACAAAAAGTGTCCTATAATGAGTTGTGATAATCATGTCAACCTGTTTATGAGTGGAACCAAATCAGCAAGGTTCAGTTTCACTGGGGAATACAGAGCGTGTTGCTCCCAGAGAAGAAAACGCTGACACAACTCACTGTGCTCAAATTACTGTCAGCCTCAAAAGACCAACAGCAGGCAGCAGCTACATAAGATGGTGGATCCCAACACACTCTCACTACTAACTGGTAATACAGTAAGTCACTAACGTGCCAAAGCTGAGTTGGCCTGAGAATATCACCTGGACGAGCAGTCTGTTATTTTACAAAAAAGAAAGCAGAACCTCAAGACACAGTGTTGTGTGTGTTGTTAAACCACCCCAACAGGTCCTGCCACACATAGGAGTAGGGTAGGGTGGGGGGGGGGGGCTGTTACTACTACAGGATACAAATGAAGGGTGGGTCTGCCTGGGGGGATGGAAGTTAACAAGACAAACTCAACAAGCAAGCGTTCAATAATACTCTGAATCCGGTGGAAAGTAACTGAAACCGAAAAGCTCTTCCAGGTAGTTTTTTAAGTAAATTGTAAGTCTACCCTTGTTTACACTCAACAACCTTTTGTTGGGAACACAATAAGCCGTTTGATGTATGCTACCGCTGTTTAAATGTGTCTTTTTTGTTTGTGTAGCTCAAAAAATTAATTTTACTCCCACTTGAGTAATGTATACTGTGGTCTAGCAGGGGTACTTCTATTGAAAAGGATGCTCTTGCCTCTCCTGGTGAAGAATCATTAAGGTTTTAATGAACTGGCTTCAGCAAAGGAGAGAGGAGCGCATCCATGTGAGGTTTTGGCTTCAGATGAGACTACACTGTAAGTCCTATGTGCATGTGGAGAATCATCAGTTAAAGTGATAGTATGATATGATGCTGTGATTGGAGCACACAGCACAGATCTGACCAAAGTAAAAGCTCTCAAGCTCGATTATGGGCTGAAAATAGCATCAGCTTATTTTAATGAGATTGCTATGCTTTATTTTGCTGTGGCTGTCTACCTACATACCCATCTATCTATCTATCTATCTATCTATCTATCTATCTATCTATCTATCTATCTATCTATCTATCTATCTATCTATCTATCTATCTATCTATCTATCTATCTATCTATCTATCTATCTATCTATCTATCTATCTATCTATCTATCTATCTATCTATCTATCCATAGCTTTGAAGGCTTGTCTGATACACACCACACCAATCCTGCTGTAGGCTGAGGTGAAGGGAATAAACATTTGCTTAGCCAAATTGACTCATCTGCATTTAAAATAAATGCAAATACAAATACCAATCCTTGGATTTTAACCCTTTGCATTCTGTCAACCTGCAATGCTGTTATATGATGTAAAATGTCTTCTTTCTTTAGAGTTGTTCTCAGTCGCTTTGGTGCATTTCTCGAATCATCCTCGACATTTGCAGTAATTGCATTTCTCAAAACAATTCCTACAAAGAGCAAAACACCATGGATTACCTGCAAAATGCCATTCTCTTGCTCAAAATCCTTAGTTCATCTCTCAAAAGTAAATTACTGTGCCAATGAACATGTCAGTGGCATCAGAATGACAAGTTATTGTGTCACTGTGTATGGACACAGCAGTCAGATTACTATTACTATGTGTATATGGCTGTCGATCATACACTTTTCACATCCATCCTATGAAAAATTCCTTAATGGGATTAAGGAATTGGGACTAGGTTGAGAGGAACTCCATCAGCATCCTGTTGTGGGTCTCAAACCATTGTCTGATGATGTTGGAGCGATGGAAACTGACCCCTCTCTTGTTCAGGGATGAGATCCCAGCAGAGAGTGTCTACAAAGGTGACAAGACGCTCTGTATTGTATGGCCCAATAATGGGAACATGCGTTAGCACACCATTCTCAGAGATAGCAGCACCCATGGTTATGTTCCCGCACCCTTGGCCTGGCACATCCACTGTAGCTGTGTGGCAGATGATATTTTGACCACACCTTCTGCGTTTCGTTGGAGCCAGCCTCGTCCATGAAGATGAAGTTGTGTGGTGGTTCACTTGCTTCCAGTCCCATTATACACTATATCCAGAAGACACAACAAGAGTTTCATGAATTACATGCATTTTCATTATGGACAAGATACAGTTACATCAAATGTATACAGCACATATTGCATCTTCTTATGTAAATGTGTGAAGGTCACACTTAGTGTACTGAATATCACTATACGTTGTTGTACTGTTTACTGTGAGGTAAAGTTACTGCAGGCTCATACATGTTTTACTTGTACATACTGGTAGAGCAGCTCTTCACTCTTTCACCATTTTCTTTCAAATGGAACAGTGTACCGCTGCTTCATATTCATTTAGTGTCTTTTCCGCACCCTGTCAATGGTTGAGATGCTGACTGTTTGGATGTTTTCAAGGATGTTGTTGGTCTCTATAACGGTGCTCTTTTTCTCCTTTAGTTTTATGGCATTGGTTTTTAAAACCATGGTGTGCATAGCCTCCTCCTGTTCAGGTGTGAAAAGGGGCCCTTTGCCACCCATGTGTAGTTGTCTTGCAGTCCCATGTAGAAAAAATATAGTAATGCAGAACACAAAACTGTCACTGTATAAAGTATGGTTACTGTATATTGTAAAATGCAAGTGGAATACTGTAATATTGTATGAAGCATTGCAGATACAGTATTACAGTACAGTGGCCATTGTTGGATACATACCTGTTGTGTAGACGAAAAGTCTGAATGACAGGACACAGTTGTTCTCCCAACATTTGGCTGGACCCATCGACCAGCCCCAGCCATTGTTATTGAGAATGTGGTCTGCAAGTGTGGCTTTTTTATCATCAGGAACGTGCATAAGTCCACTGCCTTTTCCTCTGTTTTGCCTCCCGGCTCCTCCACCAGGCAGCCTTACTCTTCCTCTTCTTCTCCTCTCTGGCTGTTGACCCCGTCCAGTTCCTTGTCCTTCCATTGTCAGACACTGTAACATTGTGTTGTGCTCCAGCTATATATATATTTATATATACTTGCCAGTTGATGATTCATGAGATGCACCTTTGAGCCATTTCAGAAAACTGGATGATTATTGGTTGATCTAATGCGTCACACATTTACCTTCGTGAGAGAAAGTCAAGATTCACCCAGGAGCAATTTACCAATTCAGGACAGATTTAGAAACTAAAAGTCTAAAGGAAATGAATATTCAACGGAGACCCACCATAATACATTTTGATCAACATGACATAAGCAACTGATAATGTAGGAAACAACAGAGAATTGTACATTTCATATGGATTTATCAAAGCATTTGAAATTAGAAACTGCTTTTTTGATGTGCACATGTGACACAAGGATGTGAAGGTTGAACAAGTAGTTTTGAGAATTTCAACTATGATCTGAGAAATGTACCATAGCGACTGAGAAAAGCTGTAATGTATTCTCCTTACATTACACCAACTCCTCCCACTGATTTCAAGCCATCCTTATTTGGGAGGAGAACGTCTAGCGTGCATGTGCCATTCATTGGGAAGGCGTGCTGTGGGGCGTGGCCTAGCGACAATCATCCAATCAAGTGTGAGATTTTATCCAAACGGGGCGGGGCTTCTTGAGGGAAATCCTGACACACAGTGGCTGGTGGCTGATGGCGGGGGCGGGGCTTATAGACGGAAGTGTCTCCCGACTGGTCCAGCTGTCATCTAAGAAGAAGAGAAGAGACCATTTACACCGGCTGCTTAGGAAATGCAGAAAAAGGGAAAACGCTAAAAAAAAAAATAAAAAAAAATATGGCAACATCTAAACTATAAGGTCATGACGCCGAACTGAAGGTAGCTATGCCCGAAACACCACCGAATACACACGTTTGTCGACACGTTAGAGGGGCCGTCGAGGTTGCGTGACGTTATTTCGAGATGTTAAAATGATGACAAGGTTTGGTAGGCTGTGTGACATTGAACAGACGAGGTCGTCTAAAGAGCCTCACACCGTTTCGAACCACTCATGTACCGGTGAAATGTCGCCGTGCTGTTGTATTTAACGTTGTCGTGTGACGTTACTGACATTTCAAAGTAGCCGTTGTAGCCGTTGAATTCGTTAATGCGTCCCAGCTGGTCGTGCAAATATGCTGCGGTGTCGGCTATTCTGCTAGCCTGTAGCGGCTCCGGTGAAGGGAACTACCCTAGATTCAGAACAGACAGGAGACGTCATCAGCATTTTCCTGTATTTAAATGGTTGCGTATGAGGAGGTCATTGCTTAGAAAAGGGGACGATTATTCGGTAAGTGTCCACGCTGTGAAGCCGCCGCGGCGCTTGTACGGTCACGAATGCGCTGTAATGCATATTTAACATTGACTGCTGGGATCTGCATGATTAACAGGGCACATGGAGGGTGGCGGAGCAGCTGTTAGCTCGCTGCTAGCTGCGTAACGACCTTTAAGAGACGCAAGCTTCAGCACAGGCTGTGTTGGCTGCCTGCTGCTGGTTAGGCTGGGTGTTTTCCGTGAGGGTTATATTTCATCCAGGCCTCCCATGGCCAAAGCGAGTCAATGATTTAATCTCATTGATTGCATCATAAGACCAGACAGGGTGCAGCCCAAAGCATATTCACTGGGTATATGACGAGGCTTGTTTTTTTATTTTTTATTTTTTTAAAGGCCAGATCAAGTTGAGGTTTAACAACCTTATGCTTTTTGTCACTCATCTCCCCCTTCCCCCTTCCCCTGCCTGACATTAGGATAAAGAAGACGGTGAAAGCCAAAAGTGAATTGAAGATATACAGGGTGTCCTAAATGGGGGACTACGGGTTTGGAGTTCTGGTGAAGAACAGCAGCGGTAACAAATCTGCTTTCCCTGTAAGGATCCCTCCTCACCTCCAACCCCAGCACCCTCACCACCCCTCCAACCCCCCCAGTCCTCCTTCCTTCGTAAACAACACCTGCTCCACCAATGGAGGCAGTGCTTGGCTGTTCCCTGCCGTAGCCCAACACAGTAACATGCAAGATGAGATTCTGGAGTCAGACAAGTCCAAGGCCTTGGACCTCCAGGACATGCAGGAGAAGTCTCAGGTCCAGGCCCAGCCTCAGGCCCTGTCCCCGGGCCAGCAGGAGGCTGGGGGAGGCCTAGGAGAGCTTGAGGGAGCTCTGCCTGACGACGGCCCGTTGGAGAAGGGTTCTCTGGAGAGCAGTGGTGGAAAGGAGAAGCTGAGGATGGAGTCCCCCGTGCTAAGTGGGTTTGACTACCAGGACAGCCTGGGTATGGGTACAAGCTGTGCGCAGTCCACCTCCTCCTCATCCTCGCTGACCAGTTTTAACAACTGGTCCCCTGCTGTCCCCTCCACCCAGTCTCAAGTGGTCGGGGAAGATGTAGGAGGGTTCTTCGGCCCAACTGGCTCCAATGCCAACGGACCTCCCCTGCTGTTCCAGAACTTCTCCCACCACGCCGGGCCTGGCTTTGGGGCAGGAGGTAGTTTCTCCCCGCAGATTGGACCAGTCTCCCAACACCACCCACCCACACCTCACCCCCAGCACTACCACCCCCATGGTCAGGGGGTCCCACAGCAGCACCGGCGCTCCCCAGCTAGCCCTCATCCACCCCAGCCCTCCTTTCCCCCACATCCCCATCGCACTGGACCATTCACCCAGCTGCCCCACCTCGGTCCTGCCCAGAGCAAACCCCCTTCACCTTGGGGAAGCTACCAGAGCCCCTCCACTCCCACATCCACCTCCTGGAGCCCCGGTGCCGGTGGGTACGGTGGCTGGGGAGGCACACAGGGGGTTAGAGAGTACAGGCGGGGGGTAGGTGGAGGGATGACGGGTCTTAACTCCATCTCCCCGCTGAAGAAGTCCTTCCCCAACAATCAGGTAGATGAGATTGTGTCATGCCTAATCTCAAGCTCTAATACATTTTAGCAGATTTTTGCATTGACTGATATGACAGCACTCAAAGCATTTGGTCAGTAAGAAACTCATCCAACTCTCCTGCAGGTTCCCTCTCAGAAGTTCCCCAGAAATAGCTCTGGTTTCAATCACAAGGGCTGGGTGGAGGACAGCATGAGCCGCAGTGACAGTGTCTACCCTTTCCAGGTGAGCATATCATGGGTAATTCTTATGCTGGTGATAAGGGGATTTGTAGGTGTGGTTCCTAACAAAAGCAAGTTCAGTTTAGTTTGAGTGTGTTGTCCAGGGGCAAATGATCTTACCCTCATTAAACACGCTCATCTGCATCAAATGCAACAAACGAGCCATTGAGGAAAAAGGATGCGTGAAAAGTTGAGCCAACTGAACAGATGAATTGAACCTTATTGTGTGTGTGCTCATTTCTGAGGTCTTGTATAGATCATTGCGCCGAAGAAGAGAAGCGTTATCGTCTTCTCTGATCACATGGCCTTCCTCTTGTCCTGATTTGAGACGTCTTGTGCTCTACTGCAGCTTTGCATGCTCTTAACCCATTTAGAGAGACAATAAAGCACCCTCACTTGTGTTCTGTGCTACTCATTATCGCTGTTCTGTGCTTTTCAGAATTGTTTTAAAAAATCCAATCATATTTTTTACCTTATTCAATTAGAATTTGTATTGATCTAAAAACAGCCAAGTGGCAGGATGCATTTTGTAGCCCCCTTTTTTTAAGTATCGTATGTTCTTATCTGATTCTAGCAGATAGTGTGGAAAGATGTGATCTGATTGCGGAGCTACGCAGGTGATTCTGCGTAACATACTCTGGGCTCCATTTTCTGTTTATAGTGCATTCTGCTGAAGGTCTCTACGGGGATATTCTGCATTTTTTTTTTATTAGCTATTAGAACCATGGCAAACTATATCAGGGCTTTACAGCTTGTTGCTGCTTTAGCTGGTGGTGTTGGAAGTGAGGAGGCTAATTGTTGTCTTCCTCTCTTTCAGCAGGAGAGAACACGGTCCTTTGATGGTTTCAGTATGCACTCTCTGGAGAACTCTCTGATTGACATTATGAGGGCTGAGCAGGATTCCTTGAAAGGTTGGTTCCCACACTAACAATAGTGAGGAAAGGATACTTTCCTTCACGACTATGTCGATAAATACAGCCGTTTTGTTGCATGTATTTGACAGCATTAAGGTATTATTTTCACAGTGCTGACAAATGATTGCGTCGATAGCAGGACTTCAGTTTGAACATGCATTCTGCTTATAGGGTCCCAAAAATTGAGTGCGTTTGTGAGTTTATATTTGGGATGGGAATCAAGAACCGGTTCCAGTTGAGCACCAGAAACAAACATTAGTGCTTGGCAGGCATGCCAGTGACTTAAACGCAGTATAAGCAGGGATGGATATCTAACTTTAATACTTAAGTATCAACCAAAATGTGCCTACAGCAATGAATATCAAAAGTACCGAAAGCCGATAGATTTTTGATCAGATAATTCCTGTTTCAATCAAAATTTTGTCCACTTTTACTATGGACTATCTGGGCAAATGTGTACTCTAATGCTTTAGTTTACTCCATTCACATTCAAGAAATATGGCTTCTTTAGTCCAGAGACGCATCACTGGTTTTGTTGAAAAATATGGTTATATTTCGCAAAGTGTATTTCTCATTGGTACAAACAGTCAATCTATATGTTGTTCTCAATTCAGGTGTTGATTGAGACCCCCTCTGATTTGAGCAGTTAAGATTCGTATTACAGTACATCTCTGTCTTATTCTCCTTAACTCATAAAAACAATTACCTACTTTTGGAGACTCTTTGATCTCCGCTAACTCTCATTAATAAAACATTTTAGTTCAGTTTTTGTTGCAGCCAATCTTAGAAGAACCCTTTTTCCATCACAGCCATCTGATGCTAATCTGGGCCAGCAGATGCATGCAACTTCCATTTTTTTTTACAGCTTCCCAGATTATAAAATCTGCTTATAATTTGCAAGTCTAACACACACTCTCTCAGTATTTTTTCTAGCATATAAAATGACACTAACATGTCCTTTTGTTTACATGTTATAGAAACAGAACAGAATAAATTACCCTAAACTATTCCAACATTACTTCAGTGTGTTGGTTAGAAACTTATACGCTAGGCAAAGGAGTTAAATGTTGTGGTGTGTGGTGTTCTGAGGCCTCTCCTGTTTTTGTCACGAAGGACGCTACAGCTTCTCTCACCAGGGTGGAGACGGGCCTCTACCTATGAATGGTATGTAAATGACATGCATACAAATATGCAGTGCTGTAGCAGAAGTCAGGGCTTATAATGAATGTCTGGCAAATGTAGGAAAGGTGGAGAGACAGGTGAGCTCACATAAATTAAAAAACAAAAGAAAAAACCTTTTTATATGGTATAACCACACTGAGATAAAACTAGTGGTAAAACCTATAAAAAGACCGAAGTCATGTTACTTGTTTTATACCTTTTCTAAACTGCTGTGGTAGTCACTGTGACACAACTAAAATGGCTGACTAAAAGGAGATGAGACTAGACCGGCCTCTTGGAGTAGGAAAATAATACTGCTGTCAGGGAGGTTCAGTAAATTCATTTTAGGCAGATGATGTTTGTAAGTTGTATTTATGTTTTGTGGTGATATTGAAAATCCAATCATCCACACAGTGCTTCTTCGGTCATGTGGCGCTACTGAAAGTGTAGCCGAAGAAATGTTTAGGTTTTAGTTGGTTTTACGTGCATAAGTGTTAAATGAGATGGATTGGATAGGTTAATATCAATTCGGTATTAATTGCCGTTTGTGGATACCGGTGGACATTTATTCCCCCTTAGATTTTTTTTTTTAGATACTTTAGCATTTTGGCTAATGGAAATTCAAAGTGACTTTAAAATACAGTAGCTCTTTTAAGATGGAGAGCCAACACATTCTTTTCAAGCCCTGACAATGTTTTACTTGATGTTTTTAATTGTGTGCCTTTAAAAAAAAAAAAAAAGCCATTTCAAGAGTGTCTTGTGTTGTTTTACATGCAGCAAGAAGTTATGGCAGAAGACGAGGTAAAGCTTGTTAATGTGTCTTGATTTCTTTCAATGTGATTTAGATAGCAATAATGTCCCCTGAAATGATGACTTTGAGGTTTTGCCTCTGTGTTTGTCTGCTTGGCTGTTCAGTATCACTGATTAAGCCCCTTTTCTGTAGGTGTGAAAGCCTTCCCATGTGGCCTGTAAATACTCGTGCTTTTACTTGTATCAAAACTAGCAATGATGGCTGCTTTTTTTCCAAAGTTGTTCTTGAAATTTTGTAATTTATTTACACTGGGAATCAAAATTGGAGAACAAATTACTACTTGATTTATTCTGAAATACTGTTTTTTATTGTTCAGAATTTGATAAAATATCAGCTTTGGCTATACCACTGCTGTCCTAGCATGTTTTTTAAATAACAGAGGCACTTCAACAAAAACCTTTTATTTTGTGAAAAAAAAAACGTGAGGCAAATTAGAGAACAGTAACCTTTGTATCAGAAGAGAAGATTTAAACAACATTTTCTTTGGGCTATAGGATTAAAAAAAATGAATAGGAAGAGTAGAGGCCACAGCTTTGAATGACTTCAGCACATCTGAGCCCACAGGACATCACTAGTTTCTCACACTGCTCTGGTTTCATCTTGGTCCATTCTTCTTCAGTCTCTTCCACACCTCTGTAACTGTAGTGGGTTTCTTAGACATTATTTTGTTGCCATGGATTTTCCTGAGATTTTCTATGGGGTTAGGGTTAGGGTTCCCACAGGAACATTTGCATTCACCCTGCCATGTGGCTATACAAGAGACCCAACTCCTGCTGCAAAAAACACCCTCCAAACCATGACACTTCCTCCTCCAAATTTAACTGACTTCTTTACACACTTTGGGTTCAGTCTTTCCCCGATCCTACACCGAACATAATGTTTTCCATCAGACACAAATCAATTGAACGTACTCCCATCACTGAAGTGCACTCTGGACCAGTTCTCCTCTGTCGACCCAACATGCTCCTCTGCAAAGGCAAGTCTCGCCTTTTTTCTGCTCATGAGAGGTTTGGTCACTGCAGAGTGGGCTTTCAGTCCAAATTGTCTTAAACGACGAGACACTGTGTGCTGAGACAGATCCTTGCCCCGTTCAGCCCAGAACTGGCGAGCAACTCCAGTCCTCTTTGTGCACTTGTTTTACTTGATTTCTTGAAATCACAGACTTGGAAGGCCCAACCTCTCTCTGATGGCTCAGAGGATCATCCCTTTGGCCTTCATCTGGTAAACCTACTGTCTCAGGGTTTCAGTCTCCTTAGAGCAGCTCACCATCTTTCAAAGTAACCGGGAGAGCTGCCAGATAAGCAGGCTGTGTCCAACAATGAAGTCAATTGTCACTAGGTGCCAGATTAACACCAATAAGTGGGAGGAATCATAAAGTGTTCTAATTTTGCTCACTGTTTTTTTCACTAAATAAAGGTTTTTGTTGAAGTGCCTTGGTTATTTAAATAATATGAATGTACAGCAGTGGTATAGCCACAGTGGCTGTTCTATCAAATTATGAACAATAGACTAACAACATTTCAGAATAAATCAAGTATTAATAACTTGTTCTCTAATTTAGATCTCCAGTGTACATCTAATCAGATCCCTTTCTCATTGTAATATGATTACATTTTCAAAATGGGAAGAATATTTTGGTTCAACCAGTATGCGTAATCCAGATTGTTCTCCCCACCAGGCCATTCGTCTCTGTTCCCTATGGAGGATGAGCGCTCTTTTGGAGAGGACGAGTCCGGTGATCAGGGGCTCGCTGGCCTCGGTTCAGCCCACTGCTTCCCCCACCTCAATGGTGAACGCGTGGAGCGATATTCACGCAAAGTATTTGTTGGAGGGCTGCCCCCAGACATAGATGAAGGTAAAGATGTGCTTCTAATCTACATTGTTGTAAATCAAAGGCTTTAACAAACCTAAAATATTATTTTCTTTTTTTTCAATGGTATCCATAATTTTTGGATGGTTTTACTATCATTTGGGAGTGATGTAAATGTAGTAATATCACAAATATTTACAACACTAGCGCATCAAACAAACCAGCGGCACAAAAGGCCATTACTGATTCATTTGACTTCACATTTTCAGATGAAATTACTGCCAGTTTCCGCCGATTTGGTCACTTGTTTGTCGACTGGCCTCACAAGGCTGAAAGCAAGTCCTATTTCCCACCAAAAGGTGAGTCAAACCAGTTGGAACATTAGATTTCTCCTGGTGTGTTGACTCTACAGCACTGTGATGAGTATTTGCTCATTGTGCACGTCTGTTTGTCCAACCTTTCCAGGATATGCGTTCCTGCTGTTTCAAGACGAGAGCTCTGTTCAGGCTCTGATTGATGCCTGCATTCAGGAGGATGGCAAGCTTTACCTGTGTGTCTCCAGTCCCACCATCAAAGACAAGCCTGTAAGTGTGGTATTGTCTTTAGCTGCTCCATGCTTGCTATCTGTCTTGCCCAGCATGTACAAAATAACAGAAATGTTAAAATAATAGACACTAGTATGCATAGTACAGCTCTATCTGTTTTGTTGTTCAAATGAGGGCTTTGCTGTGTTAATCCATCAGATTCATGGGTTTAGTGTGCTGCTCATTTTCAGTGCAATATTTTAGCACTAGTATTCATGCGCAATCTAAGGATAATTGCAATGTTTATTTATTCAGTTATATTATGTACTCTTGTGTAGAGCTCACCTGGTAGAGCAGTCCTCTCCGCAGCGACATCTGCCCCCACCCTGCAATAGCGGTCAAATTGAACATTACAAATGTGTTTATCCACATTACATAAGCAGCAAGCAGCTTTCATTTTCACAATCGAAACAGTATCTTGCTCACAAAGGGGTAGAGCCTGACCAAGATGAAATCAATGTCTCCGTTCTCATCTTGTTTTTTGTAGGTCCAGATCCGGCCCTGGAACCTAAACGACAGCGACTTTGTAATGGACGGCTCTCAGCCATTGGACCCGAGGAAAACTATCTTTGTAGGAGGCGTCCCCCGTCCCTTACGTGCAGGTACTCGTGTGTTGTGACATGTAAATGTATTGCATTCTTAAGAGATGTGTTGGTCCCATTAACTTGCATTGTGTATTGCTCTTCCAGTGGAGCTCGCCATGATCATGGACCGTCTGTATGGGGGTGTGTGTTACGCTGGGATTGACACGGACCCTGAACTCAAGTATCCAAAAGGGGCGGGGCGAGTAGCCTTTTCCAATCAGCAAAGCTACATTGCAGCCATTAGTGCCCGATTTGTTCAACTGCAGCATGGGGAGATTGATAAACGGGTGAGTCAAGAGCTGTGTTCCAAATCGTTCCCTATCTTAGAAGTAGTGCACTTCAAATTCTCCGTGGTTAATTTCATTCACTATATAGTCCACTATAAAATACCCACAATGCACAGCTAATTTGAGTGTACACTACATTATACTCCCGCAAACCGCAATGCGGCCGTGTTTTACCGGAGGTGAAGAGAGCGGTAGCCACATATTAGAGAGCTAACGGTTACTCACGAGCTGACTACTGTTACTCGCTCATGAAATAGATTAACCGTGGGCTATTACAGCTCGCAATCAGGACTCACAACCATTGTTGACAAAACCACACTTTAACACCATTTAAAAGTTTGAAAAATGTATTCAGGATTTAATATTAAATTACAATCAACCTTTTACCGTCTGCCTGAGTGCCCGGTCTGTATTATAAACAGACTTTCAAACAGGATTACAGCTCGGTTTGTTAACATGATGCTGGACGCACCAGCTTCCGTCATACAGTTGTTGGAAAATTCCAGTGTAGTGTCTGAAATTTTGTTTGGTCATTCCCTATAGAGTGCACTGTTTTATAAACATTATATAGGGGATAGTGAGTGAGTGAGGGAATGATTTTGAACGCAGCTCATCTGATGTAAGCAGCTTCTTGATCCGGTCTTAAAAATGAAGAGTGGATGTTTATGAAATATTAATTTAGACCTATTTAACATGCTGTTGTGCGGGCATTAACATTTTTCTCAACCTCCATTTTAACACAGTTTTCCTGTCATCCATTCTCTCTTCTTTTTCAGGTGGAAGTGAAGCCATATGTTCTGGATGACCAGCTGTGTGATGAGTGCCAGGGCACCCGCTGTGGGGGGAAGTTTGCTCCTTTCTTCTGCGCCAATGTCACCTGTCTGCAATACTACTGTGAGTACTGCTGGGCAGCCATCCACTCCCGGGCTGGCCGCGAGTTCCACAAGCCGCTGGTGAAGGAGGGGGGGGACCGACCGCGACACATCTCCTTCCGCTGGAACTGAGGCGAGAGGGCAAGGGAGGGAGAAGATGCAGGATCGGGGAGGGATTGGAAGAAAGGGGATTTAAGGGAAGGGTTACGGGCTTTGATATGAAAAATGAATGCACTTTTCTTTTAAGTTAAAAAAAAAAGAACTTAATTTATTTTTTATTTTATTTTAATTGGGCCTTCTAAAAGAAGTAAATGCTAAGAAGAGAGTGAAATCCCATTTATGTTTTGACTTTAAGTGTGCATGAGCATATGGATGCATTAGATTTGGATTTAGATGTTTTCTGACTTGACTGTACTTTCTTTTCGTGTTAGCTGGCAAAGCTGCTTACATTTGTTGTCAAGAGTAACATAAAATTTAAGTGAGGTTCATCATACCTAAATCAGTATACTAACTATGGAAGTTGAGTTCAAGAAGGTGCATTTTCTTACTTTTTGCTTGCAGGATTAGAGAACAACTGTACCATTTACCAAAGGTTGAGTGCAAATGGTTGGGTTGAACAGAGGAGGAACACCGTTTCAGACGGTCAGACGATTGAGTTTCTCACAAAGCTCAGTGTATAGCATCTGGCCACGTCACAAAACAGAATCTCCCCTCAGTCTGGCACACGCGTTTCGTTGCTGGCACGAGTTTTTAGGTTTTGGTTTTAAAGTCGACACTTTGTAACCAGAAAGGGCAAACCAAAGATTGGCCTAAAACGCATCATCAAAAGCAGATGTTGATCTGAGGGTTTTCAGGAAAATGTAGTGTCCTCTTGTCATTAAGGCGGAGGAAAGGAATGGAGTCGTCTGGAGTTTTGGTTTGTGGGTGTCGGCTAATAAAGACACAGCCCTCAGGGCTCAGGTATTGACAGTAGTATTTGCTCACTTTATATTGTCAGGGATATTAGCACTGGAAGCTAACATGCTAATGTAGTACAAACTAATGGGAATGCACAGTCCAGTCTCCCTGAGCTGTCCTCATGGTGTACCACTGCACGCTCTACCATGACTGGAGCTTCTATCACAAGTGTTGTGGTTGGTTATGGTAGTAGCTAGAATTTGCTGTCACAGAGATAAAGATATTATTTTATACATGGCCTGCTGATTTTTGTACAGTGTTTTATAGCTGATTATTTTGTCATGAACATATATACATTTATTATGCACTACTTTTCTAAATATTTTTTTCAATAGTCATTTTAGGCACATTTTTCACAGATGGGAGAACTCCTTTTGCAATACCTCATTTTTTTCACTTGGTGAAAAATAATTTTGTACCTTTGTTACTAAGAGATCTGCATTTATGGTAAACTTAATTTAAAAAAGAAAATGAATGATATTAATATAATTTTCAATTAGCTTTTATATATTTAAGTGCTGGTAAATCTGAAAAATTGTCTGGTGCATTGGTGTGATTCTGTAGATAAAAAAAAAAAAAAGAAATCAAATAAGGCTATCATTAGCCAGTCATATATGGATTCTCTCTGTCCTATTAAACATAATTACAGGATCCTAAGGCATGACGAAACCTTTCTAAACCGATTTTGATAGTCTTGAAAAATATATTCTGATATTTCACTCCTAGGTGTAGTCAATAGGATTATCAATAGGGTAGATGTTTTGGCTTTGGTCGATGTTAAATCTTCCCTTCTATCACCGGAGTGGATATCAACTGTTTGAATATTTAGACCCTCTTTCTGGGACTGCCTGTAAGTTCTACTTATTCTTGGCATGCATAATGTAATACAGAAATAACATGGCTAGTGTTAATGCAGGACCTAATGTAATGCACTAGATCTCCTTTTTCCTTTTTAACATTCTTTTCCTTATCTCTTTGAGAACACCTCTCTTGTAGCCTCTCTTTACATGATGGAGTCTGCCTTCCTTACACAGACATGATGTTTATGCAATCTACACAGTGACAACACTTTGGATGCGTTTTGTAATGTAGAGGACACTCAGTAGGACATAGGTGAGGAGACTTGATCACTTGACCCCCTTTGTGATGTGGCATGCTTTGGGACATAACCTGAATGTGATTTAATGTTGCAAGTTAACTTTGAGCCATTATGTGCAATACTTATTCTTTCCAGAAACAAGTCTCCGCAGTGTAAGTCATTTAATCCATATAAACCATGCAGTCATTTACACATTTGTTTCCTATTGTTCATGCTGATGTCTGCAAGAAAAAAAAAACTAATTTATACCTGAATTTATTTTTAAACATTAGTTTTGTGCTTATTTACTTATTTTGCTACTACCATGCTACTGTGATTGAAAACATTGTATATACTAGGTCGATAATGTATTTAGCATTTGCTATATTTTCAATTGAAATGTATAACTATCATTTTGATCAGATTTTTGTTATATTTTTGGGGTGACGTGTTAAACTCGTTGATGTGTCTAGTTTTTCTAATTGCTGTATTGTGCTCCACATTTTCAGATGAAAAGAATATGGATCATGTCTGTTAGTATTACTTGATTGCAAAATTTCAATAGTTTTTAAATGTATGCTGGGAAGGTTATATTTATTAACTTTTTTTTTTTTTTTTACCTGATATCATTTTGATTTTTAAGTCATTTCACATTTATACGTAAGTTCCACTTTTTTTTACATTTTCTTCCTGATTAATTTACGCTACAATGCGGACGTCAGTTTTTATAGTTGGTTTGTAGTATTGAAGTAAAACAAAGATCTAATGTCATATATTCATTTGCTGCCAACTGTTTGTAACTGTATGCATACATTTGAAGTATTTGTAATGTGAGTTGTTGAATGAATAAAACAGCTGTGAGGAAGAATTAAGGGTTCCCCTCCTTATTTCAGTATTTTATGAGAGGCCCTTGTTAGTTCATCAGCCTCCCAAAGGTTTTTAATAAATGGGAATGTCATTATTGGGACATTATTTTGGCACATCTGGTGGGTTATGTTGAAATAGGTCAGGGTTATTTATAGGCTGAGGTTTATTTCAGGCCTTGGTGAGTACGATTTGGCTCAACTAAACCTCCCGTCTTTTGTCCCAACAAACTTTTTCTATTATAGAAGCAGCAACCAAATGTCATGGTTACCCTCATAGCCTAGATATGAACATAATTCCACTTAATGGCTGAAATGCTTAATAAAAAAGGGAGGTCTTCCAAATAGGCTACATTTCCATATAAACTTCTGCTCGGAACAAACTAAAACTGTAGTATTAAGTATTTAAAACAATAATTAAATACTTAATACAGAGGGGAACGTTTTACTCCAATACATGTATTTATAGTTACTATTACAAATTAAATGTTGACACCTGCCAACCATAATAGTAAAATGCTACTTCTATATGAATGCGTCAGCAATAATAATAATATAGTCCAACAGTAATGGGGTAACCTCTATACATTAACATTTAGCTGATAATACGAACCTATTTTCAGGGTAGACTGGGGATAGTTGTAACACTTTCAATTTCTCCTGTCTGGAACAAGCTACCAACCACCTGATTTATTCTGCACATGCTCAGTTTAGCCCTTATTACTACATGTGAGGCCTTTGCATCCTGTGGCAGACAAAAGTTTGTGAGGATGATTTTTTTTTCAATTACAATTACATTTGAAAAACAAGTCACGTAAGCTAGCTCATGACTAGAATAGTCTGGGTTAGTTGTAACAAAAAAATGTTACAATCTACCCCTCAAATTACTTAATCTCCTTGCGGGAGTCATCCCAAAAGATCAATCAAGAGAAGTCTAAGCAAAATTTTCAGTATGCCTAGGTCTTGAATGAGTGACAGTGCCGCTCAACATTTTGAATAGAGCACCAAAAGAGGTAAAAGAGCAGGGCAAGACACACACACACACACACACACACACACACACACACACACACACACACACACACACCAAGTAGCCTATGTTATACAGTCATTTAAATGTTTTTGATATAATCCTTATTTCATAATGTATATCACCCCAGGCTATGTTACAATTACCCTGGACTATGGGGTGAAAGGTAACATTTCACTGTTTAACAGAAAATCATGCATTTTCTGTTTGTGTTACAGAGATTAATTGTTAATAGCTACTCCATTTAATAGCAGACAGATGTTACTTTTTTTTGTTTTTTATCACACTTGAATGCAATGGCTTAAAAAAGCCCCAAGAGACAGACATACATGTCAAACATACCAATCCCCGTTCTCCTCTACTCATGGACAGATTAGGAGACATGGGCCCCCAGGCACTGACATGTAGGAGGCCCCCAACTCTGTCTACGTAGGAACAAGACACCCAAATTCAAAGGGCCTATTTTTAATCTTGGAATCATTAAGTGTCTCTGTGGTCATTGTGCGCTTATTTACGGTTTTCTATGTGGTCATTTAACATCCATTTTTTGTTGTTTTGTATGTTTTTGTAATCATTTTTGCATCTATGTGATTGTTTTGCATCTATTTTTTAGTCATTTTATGTTTTTATGTTGTCGTTTTGTTTTCCTCTGGTTTCCTCAGATGTTATTTTTAAGCTGATTTTGTTCTGCTTAATGATGCTGCTATAGGCCTAGTCTGCCGGGGACAATACTTTTCTGGATACTCTGAGCTTCTCTCCTCTCTGTCTGTATCATTCATGTCTCATCAATGCATGTTACTAATTCAACTTCTTCCCTGGAGTTGTTTGTGCTTTGTCGCCTCGTAGGTCTCTGCTGATCGTGGTGGTGCCTGCTGCCGTGGTCCTGCATGACACTTCCTGCTGCTATTATAATCTTTAACCTTAGCTGTGCTTGTTTCGACTATTCTGCTGTATTAACTGCCATAAACTTTAAGTTATATTCACATTACTATAGATATTATAGTTACTGGAAGTGTGTCTGTCTCTGTCTTTCCTTCTGTCTGTCTTTTCTCTCTTTCTCTCTCCTTTTCTTCCTCCCCAACCGGTGCAGACAGATGTCCGTCCTCCACAGAGCTGGGTCTGTCTGACGTTTCTGTCTGTAATAGGGAAGGTTTTTGTTGCCACCGTACTCTACGGGGGAATTGTTGGGTCAATGTTTATCATAAATAAGTCATAGAGTGTGGTCTTTACCTAGTTTGTAGATAACTTTTGTTATGATTTGGCACTATAAATAAAATTGAATTGAATTGGTTGTTTTATGTCTATTTTCAGCAGTGCAGTGTTTTTGAAGGGCAGGGGCAAAAAAAAACCCAGAGGGCACATGTAGCGAGTCCTTGCCACTGAAGGGCACGTTAGCAAGCATTTCGGCTCCTAGAGGACACTTTAGCACACATTTTGACTCCTAGAGGTCACTTTAGCACACATTTTGACTTCTAGAGGTCACTTTAGCACACATTTCGGCTCCTAGAGGTCACTTTAGCACGCATTTCAGCTCCTAGAGGACACATAGCACACAGTTTGACTCCTAGAGGTCACTTTAGCACACATTTTGACTCCTAGAGGTCACTTTAGCATGCATTTTGGCTGCCATGAGGACACTTACGCACACATTTTGACTCCTAGAGGTCACTTTAGCACGCATTTCAGCTCCTAGAGGTCACTTTAGCACACAGTTTGACTCCTAGAGGTCACTTTAGCACACATTTTGGCTCCTAGAGGTCACTTTAGCACACGTTTGGGCTGCCATGAGGGCACTTAAGCACAACCCCCTGCACGCCAATGATTTTCAGTCATTTCGCATCTCTTTGTGCCCATTTTGCATCCCGAAAGTCATTTGACAGATCTTTCTGGTCATTCTGTTTGTTTTCAGCAACATTTTAAGGTGAATATTTTTGCACCACCCTGTTCAGCAACATTTTGTTACCTGCCACCTAGAGTAAAAATAGATCGATATTCACGGCCATGGCATCCAAACAGAGAAGCAAACTGCACGTGGGAATCCGGAAGCCCACGCGACCCAGATAATACTGCCACCTGCTGGCTGACAGCACAACGAGCTCTCAGTCCAATAACACATCCATGGTCCCGACAGTCAGGTTAAAACAAGTGCGTCAGTCTGTAATATCAAGGTTAGAGAGGAATAGGATGTCGTCCCGTAGGCCCGTGTTCGTGCCCCGGTTCATCTCACAGCTAGACTCCAGTCAGAGACAGGAAACACAACAGGACCACACTGAGACCGCCTCTCGGCTCAAGCGCGGGAACAAGCGGGGTCCTGTCAGCAGTGAGAAAACTCGGTTCCTATTAAAAGTCAAATTACCAAAACCTAACAACAGCACGCTGTCCAAGAAGGTGACAAAGGAGGACAGTACACAGAGAAGTCGGATGGTAGTCCCCGCTGCCAGTAAAACCAACACCGCTGTGAGAGGAGGAGGTAACTTAGCGTTGCTGCTAATGTGAGCTACAATAGCTCCAGTTAGCTGGTTAGCTTAGCTGGAGCTAGCAGTTGCTGTGCCTCTATGTACATTGTCATTTTTTATACTATTATTTATAATAACATTTATAAATAGTTAAGTTGGTTCTTTTTTCCTTTATTTCAGACTCAGTGGATCCATATCACATTAAAAACAGCAGTTAAAAAGCACAGTAACTGTAAAGCACAGTAAAAAGGAAACATGTATGTTATGCCAGCAATACATTTAGGTATGTATATAACTAATAACCATGTAAGAAAAGTAATGTTTATATTGTATATTTTCTATTTTAAAAAAGTGAATAAAATTAGAGAGTAAAACCAGAAAAACGAGGACTAGCTTATCTGGGGTGCGACATGGCATCAGCTTTTCATAGCTGCAACTGGAAATGTTGCAGCCATTTTCGGTCACCTCATATGTTTAAGATTAAGATGTTAATTAAGATGCTAATGCTGTTAATCCTAATAACAAAACTGAAAAGAAAAATCACACCTGGGTTAAACCCAAGGCCTATGGAAGAAGGCTGGGACACACACAAAAGAAATGCAAAAAGCTTTGCAGTAAAAACCTGGTCTGCAGTTGCCGAGAGGCTGAATAGCTGGCGTACTATCATTGGACATGAATACGTGTTGTTTTTATTATTCTTCATGTAAGAAAAGTCATGTTTACATTGAATCTTTTCAGTGAACAGCGCAGCTCCACTTCCACTGCGCATGTTCACACCCCACAGCTCAGACTTATTTTTTTGGTGTCCCATCCTCCGTCCCTAGGCCTTTGTTAAACTGTTCATAACTAATGCTGACACATGACCTGTGGTGTGTGGTTACAAGTAACATGAGATATTGCTTCATTGTTAAGGGTCCCAAGCTAAAAAGACCGGAACCACTACGATCCAGTACAGTATCCCTGCAGCAATCTACTGTATAAATCCTTATAATTGAGCTTTTGGTTTAGATTTTGTTAGAAGTTTAGGTTCAGCTGAATCTTTTTTTGTTTGTGGTCTCCTTCACAGGTTTGCATTCAATTGTTTTTGTTGTTATCATTAAACCGTCATTGTGTACACTCCCAGAGTTAACTGTTTCACCGTAAGTTAATCGCACAGATGCAGGTTGTTAGTTTATTATCGCAAAAACTGGAGGACTGGTTTAAATGATCTTGATCCGATGTGGCCAAGTAAGACAATAATACTGTATATCAAACACAGACCTGCTTTATCAGTATTGGCCAAACTAATTCTAAATAAGCTATGAACTTGTACTGTATATTATGGGCGGACTAAACTGTCGGCAAAAGCCTCATATGTTCACATTTGTTGTTGTCAGGTGCTGGCACTGATTCCGACTCTGTTGGTAGAGATGTTTTCTTCTTCTCCCAAAAACCCACCCGCACAGCAATGAACGATAAGGAAAAGGTAAGCTCAATGCAAACAATGCAAAATATACATTATGTATGACGAAGAGTAACAGGAGAAGACGTGGAACAAAGGGAAAATTATACTCTCAAAACATTTCCTAGTTCAATTATGTTGAACTCAATTATTTTGGGTTAAATTTAGTATGTATATTTGACTACGGTTTGTAACTTAATTAATAAAGATGCCCAGTTTCGCTTTGAGCTTTCGCTGTGGCACTTGAGGTTATATGACAAAAGGCAGAAGGGTGTGCTGTGTGTCCCACTTATCAAGATAAACGTGCGCATGACGACATACACTCACTGTATATATCTTCAGCTCTTCTGCATATTGCACCATCTTGGAGGTAAACATTAATCATGTGTGCCGCCATCACCACTAGTTACAATTGAAAACTAGTCCATCTATTGGCTTTGATGAATGGCAAACATATGTGATATTTATTTATTCAAAAATATTTGTTTAGATAATTTTAATAAATTTAATTAGATTTAATAAAAGTGTTTAATTAACTGTACTGGTGCTTCTATTAGTCAGTTCAAGCCAGAGTAAGTGTGCGTTTTATTAAATCCAGGGTGCTTTTTCATAGATTATATTTTGACTTCTTCACAGTAGGAAAAGCACACGGCTGCCTTTCATTAGCACTCTGTCATGGCAGAGTGGGACACTTATAGAACAGAGTGACTGTTTAATGTTATCAGCAGTCAAATTGTTGGCTGTGAAAAGTCCTACTGATAAAACCACAGAATCTCCTCTCACACACCTCCATAAAGACACACGTACACTGTATCCTCTGTAGCCATGAACCAAACTACAGAGATATTTTATTACTCCCTCTGTCTTTTCCTGGGAACGTGTCCTGAATAGGCCAAGCTTGCAGTTCTTAGGACCGTCTCCAAGATGCTGGAGGAGAACCAGCTCATCAGACAGAGAATGGCCGCCGTCAGCCAGGCCAACTGAGGCTGCATTGACTGATTGAAATTACCCACAACTATATCAGGTCAATTGTTTTACCTTAGTTTATCTAAAAGTAGCAGTATTTCTCCACATCAGAGTTCCTACTAGTGGGTCCATGTAGTTCCTTGAACATGGCATGTTGAAAACCAGTTTTACAACAAGAGACAATTTGCTAGTTCATCATTAATGTGCTCACTTGTAATGTGCTGTGAGACCATGAAGAGAACAGTTATTTACACAATGTTCAATTAACAGTGTTGTTTTATTAAAATAGTCTATATTCAATTGTTGTGGTAACATGTTTATTCAGGTTGGTCTGGTATTTTGCAGTTTCATGCTATAGGAAAATTAAGATTTTAGATAAGTTACACATTAATGCAGTCCAGCACAGTGACTCTGCAGCACATGCCCACCCCATGGTGCACCATGTTGCAGGAGTTGGCATCTGATGATCTCAGATAAAAGCTCTTAATTTTCCACCAGAGGGCACTACCTCCTCTAATATCAACATCATGTCTGCTGTGGTAGTTTTCAGTTATTTGTCACACAAGACTATATAATGTACTGTCATACTGTAGACCCACTGCTTTTTAACAACCCACTCATAGAAGTTTTACCAGCCAATTTCACAACAGCATCATATTAATACATGCCTGTACTTGTAGGTGGTGCATCAATATTCTCTGTATAAGTGTATGTGTTTCATTTTTTATATTTCAATAGCTGCTTGTGTTGAGGAATATTTCCCTAAAAACCTGCTTCAGTGCAGATTTTCCTAAAGGCTAACCTCATTTCGCTTCTTGTATGACAAAAAAAGCTGCTTCAGTGGCAGCTGCTGTTACCATACTGTACACGTTTTAAAAGGGACTAATGCAGATTATTTCGACACTGTTTCAAAATCATCTGTTGTTAGGGGAAATTTCCAGTCCACTGGCTTTTATGTCATTATTCAGTCAGTTATACGATTATTATTATTACTATCAGTAAACAAAAAGCCATGAATACTAATGAAGAATGGTACTGACATGAACTCGTTCACCAAAGGTTTCAGCTTTGAATGTAAAGTAAAACTTACTCCTATTATTCATCAACTCGAGAGGAGCATATGGCTGTAGTTATTTTAACAGTTAAGCCATGGACAATTTACCTAAAATTGTTCTGCAGTTTCTTAATGTTTTGATTGATGAGCCTCATTGCCTCTGTGTTTAGAGGCCTTTATTACACCCTTTTCCATCCTGAACACAACGCGGTAGCCGTATCAGAGTTGTCACTAAAGGTGAGATAAGCATTGTGCCTGGGCATTAATATACGCCACAGAAGTATTTAGTGAAGGGCCCATATTTGTTGTAGCCTTTCAATATTTATAGACTTATGATGTACTAGATACCTGGCACTTTCACTGCATTTAAGATATTGCTGTTTTGTGCTGGCAGCTGTAGCCACTAATGGGATTATTTTCTTTATGACCTAGCACCTCAACATAGAAACCCTATAATAAAACATGTTTTACCTGCACCTGCTGCATCATTAAAACAAGTCTGATGAAAAGAGGTATTCTCAATAGCTTTCTAAAAGTTCAGACAGAAAACCCTGCACAGTAATTTAAAAGCCTGTGAGTATTCTCATCTGTCCCAGCCTGGTCAGATGCGTACATGAACTGGTGAAGCCTCTTGGATGAGAGGTGAAACTTCCTAGACAAATAACCAAGTCCAGTTGCTTTTGACTGAAATTGCTTTGGGGAGTAATTTAAAAACATGATGTAGGCACATTATCTGTTCCCTTTATTTAATACAAATACAAGCAGCTTGGCTGTACTGAGTAATGTAATTATACCATGCTAGATTAGGAAAATTTAATGATGCTTTGACTCTTTCAGAAACGAATCCTGAAGATCACAGATTGGGGTCCTCTGCAGCAACTAAAGCTGGTGGTTTAGAATCAGTAAACAGGCGGTTCATTGAAAGTTTTTACAGCATTGAGGATAAATGGCTGTTGGGGTGGTGATTAGCAGTTAAAACGCCTTTTAATCAGGGCTGCGGTCTGCACGGAGACTGGCAGACTGTGGCAGCTGTACCTCCAGACCACCCTGTGAAGCCTGTTGACCGCCGGTTTGGTGCATTGTTTACATGGACAGAGGCCCCAGGATGTAGTGAAGTTTGAAACAAGCTGGTTTTGTTGTACAGGACCTGTCCTGAAAATAATATAGTCAGCAGAAACGGTTGGAGAGGAGACCAGGAAAAGACACAGAGGTGTAAAATGTAATGTAAAGCGATAGAGTATGTTATGTATTGCTGGCCTAAGCTGTGAATTTGTGTTTATATAAAGTCTCATTCTGTTGTTGCAACTCTAAAATTCAACGCCTCTTTGGATTCAAAGCCGCATTCTGAGGTTGTAGTGCGTGTTAATTTTATTAAAATGCTGCCATCTTAGACAGCAGTATGGTGGGGCCTCTGAGCCAGCCACGACAGTGATGTTGGTATTGTTTTCACCTTGTGAGTCTGTGCTTGTGTCATCGTGATAAAATGTGGTCCTGGAGACACCTAGAACTAACCTCGAGGTGGTTTTGAGTATTTTGCCAAGTGTTTATAAGTCTGTCTGTCTTATTGCGGCCAGATTTTGTCACCATAATAGTCTTGAATATGGCCTATGATTAGCAGGCCGGCTAGCTCATAACATGTTCAGTCTACTGAGCCACACTCCTCAGACGGACAGTGTGGCTGTTCAAACCTGTTAACATGGGTACGGAAATAAAAAGCAACAGATTTGACGATGCTCATGCGCTGTGTGACAAGTGCAGTCTCGTCGGCTTGAATAGTCTGCAGCCTTGTTAGTGGCTCTGTGAGGTGAGCTAAATGCTAATATTAGACTGCTAACACGCTCACAATGACAATACTAACAGGTAGATGATTAGCTAGTACAATGTTTACCATGTTCACTATCTGAGCTTGCTAGCATGTCACATCATTTTGACCCAATAGCAGCACTACAATAAAAGACAAATGATCACCATAGTTATTACCATTCATCCTGGGGGTGACATCAATATGTGTACCGAATTTCATGGTATTTCATCCAGTTGTTGAGACATTTCGCTTAAGACCACACACGTGAACCTCTTGGTGGTCCAAGAGGAAAAGCCAGAGGATTCATCATCTGGGGACCTTGAATGTTTGTTGCAATGTCATGACAATCTATCAGATAGTTGTAGAGATGTTTTTGTCTGGACCAAAGTGGTAGAGTGACTGACGGACGGAAATTGCCATCAGTAGAGCAATGGAGCTAGCGTGGCTTAGAATATTGATTAGAGTGGCTTTTTAAAGAAAAAAATAGTTTTGCAATGTGATCTGTCAAATATCCCAGAGCTGTTAGGCTGTGAGAAAAAAGTCTTGACATCACCAACACAGAAAACTGAAAGGTGAATGGAGATGCTTTAAAATGCACACATTTATTCTGACATCTCAAAAAATTGATGAAAAGTAACCACATCATTTTGAGGTTAGTATGCACTTCCCCTCCTCTCATCCCTGAAAGAATGAAGGAAAAATGAAGACAAATGATCATGACATTTTGTTAAAACACAATGTGATTAAGTTCCTCGTGTTTTAAAAACCATACCTACTCCTTAAGAGCATTTAATTATGTTCACTGCCAGACAGAGTTCAGGGTGTTGACATTTGCAGGAAAACAAGTGCTGACAGTTTCATCTGCTTTAATTGAGTCAACAGACAGCTTCACTTTCCAAGCCAAGAGCAAACTATGACGTGTTCGACAACTGTGACTCTTTTAGTTCTGGTGGCATCTGCAGAGACACCTTAACCTACCAATCTGTCCTTATCACCATGTTATACAAATGCAGCACAATGATGTATCAAAATGAAGAAATGGTTCATGCTTTTTTTTTAAATATCAGTGTGAATATGTATTTGATTAGGTGTAATCTGTTTTAGACCAAAGAAATTGTTGAGATGAAAACCAGCATCAGAGGAAGGTTGCTTACATTTTACTCTGCAGCGCTCAACTATAACTTTTAAACTGCAGCAGTGTTGGGACCGTAGAGCTGGCGCACTAATTCTGGTTTAGCAAGCCGCAAACTTGAATGGGGATTAAATGATTTAATCCTGCATCTTTTCTAGACTTTACATGAAATGGATAACATTTTGATAGTCATTTGGGGGGGGGGGGCAAATCTTGTTGTCTCTCCAGTTAAAAATTTTCGTTGCCATCTTTGTGTCAATTCCCCTTCTTTCTCACCCTCTGATGTTTGTTTTCTTCTGTTTTTTTTGCACTAGCTGCATTATAGTAACATCATCAACATGTCCACTCGCTTGCTATGAGTTCACTGACTTTGGGATCAATTTTGTCAGACAATTGCATTCTCGCGTACAGCTCCTTCATGTAATGTGTAGACAATTTGAGGTTTGCAGTGCATGTATGAAAGGGGCTATACAGTAGGTAACACTTTTATATCCGGGTAAAACACAGTTTCCCCTTAGTCATTATTGGATTAATCTTTTTATGTGCAGTAATTGTCATTTCTGTCATTTGTAAAATCATCATGGACAGGTGATAGTCTACCTGTGGATCACTTGTAGCTGCAGTAGTGTAATCATTGCCTGGAGGAGCCAGTATGCAGACGTCTTCACTCTCGCTCTCTGCAGATGGTGCTTGTGTTTATGTGTACGTGGGGTTAGACACAGAATATAAAGTGGCTTTCAAGTGCAAAGCAAGCTAAGGACGTTGTTTACTTAATGCACTTTTTTTCTCTCTCTATGTTTTAGAACACTCATCCTCTTCATGGCTAATGTTCATTGATCTACAGCTGGAATTGATTTAAGCAATATGGCCCATAAAGTGACTCATGCAGTACTAATGGCTACATATGCATATGGACGAGAAAGAGTTCAGTGACAGGAAGTTCTTGTTAACTTCCTCACTGCTGTAAGTGGACAGCAGCCCAGTGACACAGTGTGATTTTTGTGTCACTTGCGGTCTTTATATCATGGTGACTAAGATGCACAAGTGTGACTTCATAAAGCTGTAGCTCATTTTCAGGAAGATGTTTTGAATGATCGTTTGTGACAAAGTAACTTTTTGTGGTGAGCTTTTTACATTTTATTTATGTCATTAATTAAGGTCAAAGTAAAACAAATGCTACATCACAAGCACATCTGCATTAGTGTAATTTGTTGTGGTGAGATGGGGATTTACCGTAGAGCTGCAGTGCTTTTGTCAGTAAGATTAGTTTAATTTGTTTAGGCTTTTTTAATGTTATGAACTGATAATGAAGCACTCAAAGATCCATTAACTAACCATGAAGTATTGATTGCACTGAATGAAGGGCCTGAAGAAACAGTAATGAGAAAACAAATCTGACCATTTTCAGGAGATAATTACCCTCTCAGATTGAAGCTGCTTTGTCATTGCAAGTTGCATTAACATAAATTAAAGACCTAATGTCCTCAGCATTGATTATATTTGCATTCAATAGCCATGTTATGCTTAAATAAACAAAAGTATACGTTATATTGTATAATAATGGCACCGGTATACTTTTGTTCCCTCTGTTTAACTTCAGTGGTGCTACAGCCCTGTAACTCCATTCTCCTTTGTATGGCAATGTCCGAAAAAACCCTAATCAGTTCCTACCATGGAACCTTGTCAGACTTCAAATTCTGACATTGATTAAACCTTAATTTAAATTAGCTTCACGGGCACAACTGATAAGTCTTCCTCTCTGTGCTTTGACTGTTTGGATGTTGAAGAGGTACGGTCACATACACATTAATATGTAAAACAAGACTGCAGTTTAAGTTAAGAAAATACACTCAAACCACTATTAGGGCTGATCGATGCGGCCTAAAATTCACAGTAACGGTATATGTTACGGTATATTCGGCTCTCTCAAAGTTTTAATAGAAATGCTTCTGAAGGAACTGCATGGCAGCTATTAATGTACTCTTAACTGCATTACTGGGGCACATTTCACATAGTACAGAGGAGGGCTTTTTTTAAATACTGTAGAAGAACACAATCCTTAAAAATGTATCCCTTTTTTTATTAAGCCCATAGACACGTGTTGCAGCGCAGTGTTTCAATTTCTGCTCAGTGTGAGAGTCTTTACTGCGTTATGCTGTCATTTACTATCAAGTTTGTCCCCACACACACACACACACACACACACACACACACACACACACACACAGGGTTGAGCTTCCACCCGTTCACATGGACGGCATCCGCTTCATATCCCTGCACCTCGGTCAATACTGCTTTACACCACTGCACAATAAGTTACCGCGCAGCGGTGTTAAAGCAGCTTTAGGCTTAAAAAAGAAGCCTTTTTCCAGGATTAAGCCACAAACTGCGTAAACACTGAAACACTTCAGCGCTTTTTCGTCCATCTTCTTCTCCGTTGGAAAACTGTCTGGTTGAGTTGCGTTATACCCATCTGATGTGTGTAGAGGTGTATATGGTTATACTGTAGCATTCTGGTGTCGTTTCAGGTGTTTAGATGAAGGTAAACAGAATGAATGGCCATGTGAAATGCCACTCTGCTCTTGTGGGGCACTGGCAGAGTCCTTCTCGACTCATGAGGACTCTGCTGGTCAGCACAGTAAAGTCAAAATTCACACAAGTGTACTTGCGCAGTAAATAAACAGTTGTTGGAGTGGTGGGTAACAGCTTTATAACACAGGACTCATATGAAGGCATGCAGGCCAACATGGACCCCAAAATAAACTCCTCTCTTTAGATTTAACAAAACATCTAAAGGGCTTGTTTCACTTTTAGCCGTAATCCTTCCCACCCTATACTTATAAAGACATTAAACATAAGTTATCTTGAAATTGTCTGTGGTTGTGCCTTTTTTATGGATTGTTTATTTCGACTGTCTTCAGATGAAATATCGATTCAGTCTTGATTGGCCTGTGATGGCTATAGTGAAATAGTGTGTGGGTTGTTGTGTGCGGCAGTAGTTAGCGTGTGTAACTCTGCTTTGAACACGAGGAAGCATGTCCCGGAAACAATACCATGATGAAAGTAGGCACAAACCTCACTTTGTAAGATTGTGTGGAAGGTTATATGACCATATTTGAAAGACATGTAGTTTGTATTTAGCACGACTCCTAATTTAAAGTTGACCACGTCCTGTAAAGTTGATAGAGAATAGATAAAAGGTATCTAAATAAGCTTTTTTGCTCCCAGATTCTCATAAAAAAAGCACTTGTATTGATGACATTTGTGTGAATGTGTGTGTATGCACTTTCCACACTGGCGCTCATTTAAACACTGCTAATGCAGGTGAGGTGAGGCAGAAGAGAGAGCAGTGGTAATTAGTATTTGTAGCGATCAATGTGAGCTGAGGACGTTCGCTCTCTGGTCTGCTGCTGCTCTACCCCATACGGGGGCTCTGTAACCTTTGCTTGGATGGTCAGGTTGCACCAGCTCCGTCAGTAACTTCTCTTTGTGTGTCTTCCCCACACAATGTGAGACAGACCCAGCGGGAACTCTCTCTTTGACCAGCAGTGAGCTATTTGGGCCTGACCAGTGGAGGAAAGACCACAAACTACTCTGGTCAGCTGCAGATGTTTTAGATTAATTAGGTAATTATCCCAAACACGGCAGTTCTCATATTCTATGGATGATAGTGGATGAAAAACAACTTCCCCTAATGAACCTCTGTGCTGCAAATTCTACCATTATACTACTACTGTTACTGTACAGAGCTCAACAGTGAGGTTCCAGAAGTGAAGATCCCACTAATTTTCCGTTAGTAATAGTATTGAAACGACTGATATAACTGCTTCTGTTCACATGTCCATTTGAACCTGTCTCGACAAGAAATTGGATCAGCCGCTCATCTCTCTGACAGTCTTGTGTTCGCTCATCGTGACTCCCTTCTCCGCTTAATTCTGCAAAGCGCTTACATATGTTTTCACAGCAGGGTTTCCTGCTTTAACTGCTTATACTTGATTAGATTAAGTTTGATTAAACTCATTCATTCAAGCAAAGTAATATTTTAGTTTTTCTAGTATGCTTTTCCCCTATTCTACAGTATTGAGGGGTAAAACACGATGATACCGTATTTTAGAACAAGGAGTACACACATTTTTGCTAAATACATATTTAAAACAAATTTATACAGTTCATGATTAGCAAGTTAAAATGTTTTTTTTCCCGGAGGAAGCACACTGAAATGACAGCTAGGCCCCTTAATTGATATGCATGTGTTTACAGGAGAGCGAGCTCATGCTGTGTGAACACTTTACCCCATGTGGAGACTAATGATGTTGAGGCGCTGGGGAGTGGAGCCCCTGATGCTGCTGTAATCCTGCTGATTACAGAGAGCACACAGCCTCTCTGAGGGCTGATCACAGAGCTCTGGACAGCACACACTGCAGTCACCTCACAGGTGGCCTTTAAATGTGTGGGCATCTGTATATATAAGAGAGACTCATATAGTAGACAAGGAGACAGACATGAGAGTAAAGATAGGAATTGAGAGCAGACTGCAGGACACAACATCCAATAAGCACATTCATTCAGAATCAGCTGCTGTGCACGTCTCAGAATGACATTTAAACCTGCTGCTGTTCATGTCAGTTTTAACATCCGTGCCCCCTTCTGGCTGGCTTTCAGTGCACTGCATGATCTTAGCCCCTCAACGAGTGGTTAGAGGCCAGGTTTGGGAGGGTTAAAGCTGCTGTTGTACGTCTCATGATGTCTCCTAATACTCTGGAGCCCTACAGGTATGAGCTACAAACAGGCACGAGACGCCTCGTCTTCTCTGGCAGAGCAGAGACCGGTACTAATCGCAACGGGCGCCACACACCTCAGGAAGGTAGCAATTTTCCATCATTACCGTTAAATCTTGCTTAAAAGAACCGGATTCCACAGACCTAATTACAAGGTGTTAATAATAACAATGTAATGACAGTCATTTGAAAGCCTTCCCAAAACCATAATCCCTCTCCCAACTGACTCTCACATTTAAGTTTGTGGTTTCTCTACAGTGATATTTGACATTTAAACGCACTGTGATCCTCATTGATTCCCATTGTGATTACGTCCCACAACTGGTGCGTCAGATCTTGCGAGTTGGGGCGTGAATATGGAGCTGTCAGCTTTTGTTTAAGTGGAAATCCAGTTCTTCAGATGTCACACTGATGCTTTTCATCCTGCTGCTGCTGATCAGAGACAGCCAGACCAATCCACCGCCCTAATTGAAGGAGGGAGTAGACAGGGGATTGATTTACTTATTAGTAGAGTTTCCTCCACAGAATACCAGACCTCGGTCTCAAACAAAATTCCTGTGCATTAATTCAGGACATCAAGCAGGACATACTTCCCTGTACTTTCTTTAAGTGTTTGCAGTTTGCAGAGTGAATCAAATGCAGTCTGTTACTGTCAGTAATTAGGATTAAGAAAGCATCTAGACCTGCTGTCTAGATGAGGGGGTGTGGCACCACAGGGACCCGTCACCGTCCAATCACAAGTCTTTCCCCAAACCCCGGGTCAGGAACCTCCCAAAGTGTTTTCCAGCACACAACTTTCTGTCAACTTTGTAACAACTTACTCCGAGTTTCTTATCGCGCGTGGACGCTGCGTGTTTGTACAAAAAAAAACGTTTTTGTGGATTGAAATTAGATATCGATCCCCGGACCTGAAAAGAAAACCATGCCTCCCCCTGGAGACGGGAGAGATGGGTTTTCATCAGACGAGGATGTACAAACAGCGCGGCCGAAGAAGCGCACGGCGCAAGTGTCCCGCCTGCCCTTCAGCGTGGAGGCGCTCATGTCAGACAGGAGGCCGCTGAACCCGACGCACAGAAGGGATGGAAATCACTCTTTGGACGATGAACAGACGCGCGGGCCGGAAGGGGTTTCTATTAAATCAGAGCCATCGGAACGAGGCGGCTGTGCGTCCTGGATATCCGGTACCATGAAGATGTCGGCACCACCCCGTAAGTGATCCAGGGTAATGTCTAGAAAGATGTTTCAATATAAATATATATGAAGTTTAGAACTGGAGAGAAAGACATATAGACAAGTAATCAATCGATCAATATGCAGGTTCAGTTTTTTTTTTAAGTGAAGAGACACACTTAATTTAAGACAGGACAATAAACTAGTTTGTAAAATAAATTCTAGTATTTAGAAATGTAATTAAAAAAAACGTTTGAATATTTTCTCTCACTTATTTGTTGTCTGTTTATGGCTCTACCTGATGGCATTTTTTAAAAAGGAAGACAAATGTGTTTTTAATGAATCAATAAATCATTTAGTAAAAAAAATATGAAAAACATGACAAATATGGCTAGTAGCACATTTCCCCAAAGAGCATCACACAAATATTTTGATAAGCAACAAACTGGGAAGGTTTTGCACTTTTCCTTGATAAATAAATCAATCCATTATTCAATTCAATTACATTTTATTTACAGTGCCAAATCATAGCAAAAGTTATCTCAGGACACTTTACAGAGTAGGTAAAGACCACACTATGACTTATGATTTACATAGACCCAACAATTCCCCCGTTGTGTGGCAGCAAAAACCTTCCCTTTAACAGCAGGAACGTCGGACAGACCCTCTATGAAGGACGGACATCTGTCTGCACCGGTTGGGGAGGAAGAAAAGGAGAGAGAAAAGACAGACAGATGGAAACAGAGAGAAACAAAGACAGACAGAGAGACAGTTCCAGAGATCCAAGCAACCCCAACAGTATTAAAATGAATGTAGTAAAGTAATTTATAGAAAAAGTTAGTCAACTTATTGAATAATCAACTAAAGGCCTTATTCAGTTACTTGGATATTAAATCAGTGAAATTGTACATCTAACTCCACCAAATGTCAGCCTCACATTTTTTTCCATGTCCTCCAGGACAGCTCACTCCAGCTGTGTGCTCCTTGAGGAAGCACAAAACCAACCGCAAGCCTCGAACTCCCTTCACCACCGCCCAGCTTCTGGCCTTGGAAAGAAAGTTTCGTCAGAAGCAGTACCTGTCCATCACCGAGCGGGCAGAGTTCTCCTCCTCCCTGTTGCTGTCCGAGACCCAGGTCAAGATCTGGTTCCAAAACCGACGAGCTAAAGCAAAGAGGCTTCAGGAGGCCGAGGCAGAGAAACTCAAGATGCCGGCTGGTATTGAGCCTAAAGCTGTATTCCACCCAGGTTTCCCGTCTTTAGGTTTCCCTCTAAGTGTTAACCTGCAGGCCAGATCAGCAGCACTCTATGGACTGGGCTGCTCATACGGCCGCAGCCCTATTCTCCCTGCTTCACATCTGGCCATATACGCATCACAGGTCAGCCACAGCCTGTTCCACCTCTCCTGAGAGGAAGCAGCAGTAAACAAAATGATGTGGACGAAGAGCCTATCATGAAGTCATGCACCTTTTTATAAGAGACTTGATTAAGGACCTGAAGAGGAGTGTGGAGCTGAAGACTGATGGTATCCACTGGTCTCGAGGAGAATTTATAAATGTCCTTTTACACGGATATAGCAGCTTGAAGGTCGTTGTTTGCTGTGTGGCTGTGCTGATTCAGCAGGGTCACTGATAATGAATGGATTATTGATCAGGCCACGTGCATCTGATTATTGTCCTGAGCGCCGGGCTGCATTTATCCTTTAGCCTTTCTGATTTTTTGGTTTTGCTCTTCTTATATTTCCCGGATGATGCCAGCATTGTGAATCAAAACACATTTTCACTTGTCAGCCTTGAATATGCAGGGACATTTTATATTAAACTCCTCTCAGAATAACAAGAGGTTACAATTGGACATTCGTCCTGGTGAAGTGCAGCAAAGCCAGAGCATCTTTATTTATGATAGCACTTAGATTGATCGATATAATGATGCATACTTACATTTTTACTTACAAGTTAATGTTTTATGTGTTCAACACTACATTAAAGCTTTTAGTTAACCCTCTGTTTGTTTTTTTTGTTGATATCCTCATTTACCTGGTGAGCTTACTCTATCCTTTCCTAGTGATACACAACCTCTGATTGGTGTTTGAGCTCTCCAGTTGAGTCTGGTAGCCCTTCTAGTTCGGACTTTCCAGCTGCCTCCTCCTGGTCCTCTGTTTATAGCACAATACGCTCTGGTTCTTGCAAGCCATGTTTCTTCCACAAATGCTCAGTTAAAAGTCGCCACACTGATGATGCCAGGAAGCCTCTTGAACAGATCTCTGTGGTAAACAGACCATCAGATCTGAGGGCCAAGAGTAAGGGCTGATATTTTTTTAGACGTTGCCTCCTGTCACAGCACTGTGAGCTCCATCAGATTGATTTTTTTGTTGACATTTAGTATTATGGATCACCTTTGGAAATACAGCTATTCCCAGCATCAGCCTTCATCTCCCATCTTCTGTGTTACCAATAACACAAACAACGGTTCTTTTCCATTCAAGTATTCCAGTAAGCCATGACAGTGTGACATTGACTTTATTATTTGCACACTTTCTTTTCCTATTGTGACATGAAAAAATGAATTCTGTGAAAAAGATCTATACAGTCTGCTGGGTTTTTAACTCACCCATCCTAGACAAAAGTAACTCATCGCTGTGCAGAATCATACTAATTTATGGTTAAAAAAAGTGTTTTGCATTGTGTAGGCTGAATAGTTGTCCATACTATAAGAGTTAAACATTTTGGCCTACTGTAACAACACTCTGGCTTAAATACTTAAAGTGGAACATCATCAAAATGAAGAATTCCAATGTTGTGTTTCCTTTTAATGAGGGAAGTTCTGTCAGCTTCTCTCTGTCAAAGCCAAAAAATAGAGAACTAGTCTCAAAATGGTGAAAGTACCAATTAATCGTACATGGAGCAGCTCCAAACGTCATACTTGAAGTCATCACAAATTTTAACACCTGGACGTGGGAAAGAGTTATTTATGTTTACTAATATTTTTGGACCCCAGCAATAACGTATGAATGCATGAATGTTGAAAATGGGCGTGGTTCCTCTTCAACATTGTTTCTTTAGCTGAATTTGAAATAAAAAGAGAACTTTGTCTTGCAGATAATAAAGTTGTTTGGAGAAAAACACACAAACTGTTGCGGCTTAAACAAGATGCTTTGGTATGAACTATTTACGTAGTTTACTAAACTGCTTCAGAGCTTTACATTGGAGGTTGAAAAGCACGGTATAATACCGTATGGCCATGTGCACTTCACAGGTATGAAGAGGTTGGGATCCACTGTATGTACTGTGTGGGTGTATGTTCAACTGGGTGGTCTGAGTGAGGAGGTGTTGCACTCTTTAATGAGTATTTATTCGGGCAAAATTTCCTCTAAGGATGTGAAATTATGTCTCCAAAAATGAATGTTTTCTGCAAATAGCACATCTCACGTTGTCTTAATTGCAAACATGTGTATTCACATTATTCTTGGACACACACGGAGGTTGAGATTTCTTTGTTTGATGTGAGCTGTATTTTGAAACGGTATACTTTAAATGAACTCTCTCTGTGAGCTTTGTAACACAGCATTATACCAGGCTTTCCCTAGTTTAATTGTCCTTGTCTCTGAGTTCTGACTCCAAAGCTCTGTGAAATTATATGTGCAGACTCAGTGATAACAGCACACAACATTATATAGTCGCTCTCTCTCTCTTTTTCCCTCCCTTTGTAAACTTGGGAAAAGCCTGTTACCATTAGCACATATTTCACAGTCCATTTGCTTCCCTCCATTTTGAAATTAAACCCGGCATTAAGCTGATAGTGAGGCCTTTAATGGCTTTGATTGCCCAATAACCCCGGCCTCCAGTTTCAGATGGTTTCAATGTGAAACCTTACTCGAGAAAATGATCACAGCCCAGAGTGGAGCAGCTCAGCCCTCATCAAGAGTAAAAACATAAATAGGAAAACATGAAACAAAATAGACATAAAAATGTGATGAGAATGGTATTTTAATAGTGTTTTAATGAAAATATGCTTTGGTGAGTTAGAATTGTTGTCCTCACCATCATTGCTGTCATATTCTTCCAGTTACCATTCCTTCATAGTTTGGTGTTCAGGAGCATTTTGCAGGGAGCCAAAACAATTTATGTTCCGACAAGGTGATTAAAAGGGGTAAAAACACTGAATAAAGGCGTTTTATAAAGGCATTTTTTACATTATACTTTTCTCAAACAGTTTTTTCTTTTTGCTCCACGAATGAATGCATCAACCACAAGGTTTACAAAACAACAACACAGAGGATTCGTAGTACAAACCAAGAATGCAAACTATACCCCTTTCAATCTCGACAAAGGCAGTGCACACACGCTCTGCTGCTTCAGTTCTTACCTTGCACAATAAAAGCCCTGTACGGCATAAGTATTTACCTACAGGAATATATATTTACAGGTGAGCGTTTTGTTTTTGGACATTTTAATGGAAAAGTTATATTAAGGCTTTAAAGGATAGATTAACATTTAAGTACATCTTAATGCAATACTCACATGCCTGTAGTCATTCATCGGCTCCATACTGGCTGTGAAGAGATTCCTTCCAGTGATTCCAGTGTAGGAGACGAGGGACAAAATCCACGGTCCCTCGTCTCCTACACTGTAAAAGTTGAGCGGATGATAATATGAGGCATTGAATTAGACAAATCAAGCTTGTATCCTCCAACTTAACAGTCTTTTTAATACTAAACTATCTTTAGCCCGGACAGTGTCTTCTTTCTCCATTAACTCTTTATTTTTATAACAAAATTTATACATGAGGTATCCTTAATACAGTCTTGACAATAATGCATAGACTAAAAGCTGGCTCAGACCTGCTATGGTTGGACAGAAAGATCTTTAAATGGACATTGCTCTATTGCTTTAAGACAGACTTTAAGAAATGTTCACCTATCATTTAAAGGTCTGCATTTTGCGTTGATTTTCATCACAATTGAATTCAAAAGTTCTCCTCATTCACTTGTAAATATATTTTAAAGCGATGTAATCACCATTTCAGCATAGGCCTTGTTCCTAAACTGAAGTTCTTGCAGTTCTGTCTTTAATCCACTAGGCGTAGCAGCTTCCCATCTGTTGCTGCTCACTGCTTTTACGAGGCCATACAGTCACTCTCATATTAATAGACTTATTCTTGGCATTTAAAAGATATTTCAGAACGCTTTAAGTAACAACTTATCATCTTAGATAGAGATTTACATGTTACCTATCTTGCAGTTTACAGGCTCTGAGATAATGTCTGTTTAATTCATCATGAGAGCCGTGGTGAATAAAACATGAAACACTTATGCCTTGTTCCATTTTGCCGGTGGTAAATGGCACGAGTGTGGGAATTGAGATTTCTAGAGTTCACAGAAGCCTTTGAGTCCTTGTACATGAATCATTGTGAAGCAGAGTTGCATCAGTTCTGCTCAGATTGAGAATAGCATTGAATCTGATTGAGAATAAATGCAGTGAAATAGTGTGTAGTTCCCCTCCCCTCTTTCCTCCTCTCTTTATTGTGATAAATGCAGATATTCACAATCACATGCAGCCGGCTAATTACTTCTATCACACTGGCGTTTCATTAAACATGACTGCACACGGTTTATGAATCCATTTAATCTGTCAGGGCAAAAACAAAGCAATCAGAGCCATTGTGGTAAAAGAAAAGAAGAGTCAGTTTAGGGTTTCTCACTGCCCCCTTTCCTCTCCTGTCCCAGCCTGTTAGGCAAAAACTGAGATCCGGATACAGTACATGCTTCATCGCACAGCAAAAAAAAACAAAAAACATTTGAGGGATGCTTCCCACAAGGGTGGCAATAATGTGATCTATGACAAAAAGAGGGGTGGCGGACACACCTCACAGGCCGCAGGAGTGAAGCATTGACATTTGTGTTGTTCCAAGTGCTGTAATTAGAGGACTTGCTTTCATCTGGTCTTCAAAGCTGTGGAGCAGGTGTGTTTCCCCCCGAACAATCCCTGCTTTATCCTTCATCTTTGTTGTGGATTTTCCGGCTCTGCATCTCTGAACACATTTTTCTCTCTGTCTTTGTCTCAATTTCATTCTGACTCCTTTTATTTCATGTTGCATAACAGGTAGGTGGGGCTAATTTCAGTCATAATATAATCAGGCAGTCATTCCTTCATGACTTTGCTGTTAAGTCAATTTGTGCGCGCTGATTACAATAAAAAAAAAAAAGAGTGCCCTGCACAAACTCTAGGCTTAGATGGAGTAACAAGTTGACAGATTCCTCACTAAGAGAACTTGGTCCCAGCTGAAACACGCATGTATGCGCAAACACACAGAGGCAGACCATGTTGTCAGAGCAGTCCGACCTCAAGCAGTTTCTCTCTTTTGTTTAGTTCTTTCAACTGGTTTTCAAGAGACGTTCCCCTCAGTCAGATCGGCCAAACGACATGACCTATTTAAACATAAAGACACACCCAAAAAGCGTTGGCTTTGAGATTATCAGCGGGGAAAGCTTTCTCTGGGGTTAAGGCTGGGTTTTTTTTGAAGATCTGAGGCACTGATGGCAACAAGGGGGAGAAGTCATCACAGCAATGAGAACAGTACACTCCAGGATATTATTCTTTTTTCTTTTTTCTTATTAGTTCTAATGTTTAAAGCTTGAAATAATCTACTATTTCACCCTCTCTCACCCTTTGTGTTTTTCTGTCTCTTTCTCTAACGTTCGACCCTTGTGAATTTTTTTTTTTAATTTCCCAGGGTGTTTTCGCAGTAAACTGTTCACGCCCTGCAGCAGCAGCAGCAGCAGCAGAAGCAGCAGCCTGGTATGTGTGCTGACGTGATTGTATGTATGTCTGCTCTTGTGGAGCCCAATCCTCCTTTTCAGGCCTAAGATGAACATTGCTGTTGACCTCTGAGACTAAAGAACAACATGGGGTCACATGTTTGTAACCGTTTATAGTACAGTATAGTGTATAGTAGTATAGTGTACATCTGGTACACACTGTACTCTTTTCTCTAGATTACTTTCAGCCTAATACACAGAGTACCCTAAAGACATTTTAGGATCACATCTTGTTTATGTTCGGAGGTGACTCTTACAGATCGGACACACCAATGTCATTAGAGTCATGCAGTGACATCCATACTTTGCCCTGTGGGAGGTTTAAACTCCCGGTTCAAGCCTTTTCAAAGCAGTGCCATCCGTAGCTTTCACTATTGTCCGTGTCTCCTCATAGATCTGTGCGTCCGCTCCGTCTCTTGAGATCCTGTCGTCATCAATCTCCCCCATAGGCCTCTATTGTACTGAAGGAAATCTAGTCCTCCAACACTTACTGGTAACATCATCATAACACACTCACCGACACGAGATATTCACCCAGATACACCGAAAGACTGATTCACACAGACTCATGCCGAAGGGATTAAATTTCACGGATGCTCTAAACACTGAAATCTGAGTTATGGCAAATATGTCACTGTGTTGTAACTCTTTGCAGATGCTCTGTAGCTGTCGTTTCCATTTCTGTTTGAGACGATGTTGAGGAAATCTCTTTGTCTCTGATTTGCATCTGAAATCTTTGTACACCTCCCCACCTGTGTCATTGAAGTTACTTATTGGAGATTTATCTTTTCTGTTTTGATAAGAGGCACAGATAAGTCTGCTGGCTTTATCTATAATGTCACTGTGACTTCGGCTCACTCTGTGCATCTGGAAAGTGAAAATTGTACATTGAGATGTTGTTTACCAAAGACTGGAACGCTGGAGATCATATGCTTTGTTGACACCACTATCTCGGTCACATTCTATCTTATCAGATATCACATGCTGCATATGACTGTCAGCCATGCTTTCTTAAGCCAATCAATCTTCTTTGAGGAAAACTATAAACAATGCATTTGGTGTGGTCAGAAGACACACTTTTCTTTTCCTCCTGAGTTTTGTCACTTTAATCTTCAATCCATCAGGGTATCTTGTGTAGTATTTTCTACGACTAAGTGCTTACAGATAATTCCCGGGGACACAATTCACTTGTACACATTTACAAAATGTAATACATGTAAATATGCCCTAGGAGCTAGTCTATTAAAGCATGTAATTCAGCAAACCAGGCTTGACCCCCTGTCTAGTTCCATATTGAATTATTGATAAACAGAAGGTGGGATAAGCAGGGGAGCAGACTTCCAGATGGGACAATTAAAGAAGATTAACATAGTCCTCAGAAAAAACATCCATCTTGACTTCCTGTCCAGCGCTCTGTCTCCCCAATGTTGATGTAAACCCTTTGAATACAAATCCTTTGTTTAAATAGAGGGCTACAGTTGAACCTGTATTTGTTTTACCCCCCTTGTTAGCCGTGCTAGCGGCTCTCTAATCTCTGTTGGTTGGTCAGTCTACCATTTTAATCTCATTTTGTAGCTCAACAGCTACTGGATGGATTGCCATGAAACTTGCAGAGACATTCATTTCCCCCCAGATGTTTAATACTAATGCCTTTGGTGATCCCCTGACTTTTCCTTTAGTGCTATCAGCAGGTTAACATTTGCCGTTCTGAGTAACATGTCTCCACAGCTACTGGATGGATTATCTTGAGATTTTATTCAAACAGCCCTGTTCCCCTGCAAGATGACCTGTAAAATCTTGGCTCATCACCTGACTTTTCGTCTAGTGCCATTCTCAGTTCACAATGTGTATTTTTCAAATTGTCGAAAAGGCTGTTGACTGTTGAAATAAATAGGCTTAGCAAGAGGCACATCTCTAATGAACAGTGAGTAATACCAGTTATTCTGACTGAGCCTTACATTTGTTGTGGCACGGCATATTATTTGATTTTACTCAAGCTGTTTTACATATGCTGTGCTAATGTACTCACCATTTGCTTATGCTAAGGCTAATGCTAGTTTGCTAATGCTACCTGCTGCTTTCTGGTAAAAAACGTTGGCATTGTGGAAAGTAAACTGAATTAAATTCTGTTTGCGTTCAATTTAGAGGAGCAGTTGGTATCATATTTTTCAATATATTTGAAACTGGTTTAATACAAGTTTATTTTTTGTTTTTTGTTAATTACGCTTATTAAGCATGTTTACAATAGCAACCAGATCATGGGAAAATGTATTTGCACTTCTTGCAATAAGCTATTTAGATGGAGTATATTTGGGCACTGAATTCTCATGTATTTTGAACCTTTGTATTTGTTCTTGTTACAGACCACACACCCTCTAACTTGACACCTGTAAGTCTCAGTGGTTGCAATACTGTGCTGTTGTAGAGATAAAAGTCCATAGAGATCCATCCATAGAGAACGCAAACAGACTTTAATTCCATGTACTTTCCACAATGCCAACGTTTTTACCAGAAAGCAGCAGGTGAACTAGCATTGGCCTTAGCATAAGCAAATGGTGAGTACATTAGCACAGCATATGTAAAACAGCTTGAGTAAAATCAAATAATATGCCGTGCCACAACAAAGGTAAGGCTCAGTCAGAATAACTGGTATAACTCACTGTCACCACCTTCCAAGGTGAACTCATAATTAATCAACAAACACAGATACAGTCCTGAGTGAACACCTATTCAATATAACTTTCGATAATGTCTAAATACTGGCATAAATTTTATTATTTTTATCAGCCTCAGCTGTACTTTGTGTTTGGTGCTAAAGCTAGCATGCTAAAGTAAGATGTTAAAAGTTCCACCTTCTAAACATCAGCATGTAAGCATTTTAATTGTAAGTACATTACCATGCTGTTATTAGCATTCAGCTGAAAAGTGCACGCTCTTGTTGATATATCTGAGGACAATGTGAGAGTATTAGCTTATTAAATCACAGTTAAACCAAGCAGTTCTTAAGCAAAATGTGCTGCCACACTATGTAAACAGAAACAAAAAAGCATGAGATGACCAAGGACCTCTCCATATTAGTTAAGGTTGGCGTTTTAAGCCTAAGATGAATGGTGTGTTTTGAGTAAGACAGTGATAAGAGAGATCTGTCAGACAGCTGAATGATCTTTCCTAGACACTCCTTCTAGTCATGCACTGGAGCTGTCACAGGGATGGCATCAATGTCGATAAAGCAATAAAACTTCAACCTCCAGGTATAAAATTACCCAAATCTTTCACATCTATGGGGCCCATAGAGCAGGCGCGTTTCCTTTAATCCCTCCTCCCAACTGTTCGGGCTCGTTCCTATAAACTAAGGAAGTAAAATTTTCTCTGGATTTGACTATTAGTGTATTTTACTTGTAGGATGTAATTTAAATAAGTGCTAATGAAGTGATGTAGGAGTGCCGCTCCTAGGGACAGGGTTCAAGCTCCATAGCATCCACCTTGCTTTGGTGTCCGACACACACGCACACACACACACACACACACACACGCACGCACGCACGCACGCACGCACGCACGCACGCACGCACGCACGCACGCACGCACGCACGCACGCACGCACGCACGCACGCACGCACGCACGCACACACACACACACACACACACACACACACACACACACACACACACACACACACACACACACACACACACACACACACACACACACACACACACACACACACACACACACACACACACACACACACACACACACACACACACACACAAAAACTATCCACATCCCTACCAGCTGCAGGGAGGCTGTTTTGTAACCGACATTGACCTTTGACCTCTTTGTGGAGGGACAGAAGGGAAAATAGATTTTTTCCTATGGGTCATATTAAATTGTTATATGCACAGTAAGCCCTAAAGTGGCTTACAGCAGGTTACATGGGTTACAGCAGCTTTTGATCAGCTGGAGAATTGTGAGGACAGATGGCTTTAAATTAAAATCAAATGAAGTCACAGTCTGTCAGGTAGAGGCCACAGAAAAGCTTTTGGCCGTCATCTCTCGAATATGAGGGGAAAGGCCTGATCTTTTCACATGGTTGGAGTGTGACGCTCAATTAACCTTAGGTGGCAGAAACAGAGGTGGTAAAATGTTTTTTGGTTCTCTGGCTACAGCGAAATAAAGGAATCAAAATGTTTGTTCCCACAATCTCCCAGTCATGTCTCTCTCTCTCTCTCTCTCTCTCTCTCTCTCTCTCTCTCTCTCTCTCTCTCTCTCTCTCTCTCTCTCTCTCTCTCTCTCTCTCTCTCTCTCTCTCTCTCTTTGTGTGTGTGTCTCTATGAGCATGTTTGCGTCTGCTCGTACTCGTGTGGTCCCATCTGAACTTTCCAGAGGGTAAAAGAGGCTCCTGCTGTGCTCCTGTTTGACAAGTCCCTTCCTAAAATAGACCAGATTGTGTCTGCTGTCTGCTTCCCTCCTTAGTACAGCTGATAAGCTCTCATATAATAACAGAATTTATTAAGAACCTCCTGGTCTGCACAAGAATATGGTGTTGATGCCTCGCTATATGGCAGCATTTTGGTTTCTAAGAGCCGTCAACTGTGTAAAAGTGCTGTGTGGAGTTTGTAAACGTTTGTTTTAAGGCATCACTCATTTTTCTCCCCAAAGAATAAACATTACAGTTATGTATCAATTTGATTGATTGAATACATAAAACCAGTATTTACAAATTCCAACTAACTGGTAAAAAACAACAACTCTGACATCAAATTAGAACTACTGAGTCATGAAGCCATAAATCCACAGCCCTAATAATTGTTATTTTCATTTAAATGTTAAGCTTGACTGATCCTCCAACTGAAGCTAAAGAGAGAGTATAATTTTAACATTTATCCATCTCACATACTTGCCATCTTTGAAGGAGCGCAGGCATATACACTTGCTGAAGCTTATGTTACCTATGTTTATATCTCAGAAGAACCAGAAGCCCCTATGCCATGCGTTCCTGTGATGTCTTTAAACTGTCTGTGCCTCGTGTCCGAACCGAGCACGGGAATAGAGCGTTTAGTTTTGCTGCTCCCACCGCATGGAACTTTCTCCAAAAATGACTTGAAAATGGTGGATCTCATTTCGCTTGAATCCTTTGACTCAATTCTAAAAGACAAAGTACGCGAGACAATTCGACAGTGCCTGTGTTTCTGATTTGTACTCCATGGTCTAGATTTTTAACTTTATCTGTAAATCATTTTGCACATTGTGAATCGTTGTTCTCTTTTAACTTATTGTTTGTAAACTATCACTTTATCATGTAATGCTGCTATGACGTGTGCTGCTGCTGCCTTCTTGGCCAGGTTGCCCTTGTGAAAGAGAACCTGATCTAAATGGGTGTTTGTCTGTTTAAATAAAGGTTTAATAAATAAATGAAAATAGTGATAGAGAAGATGAGAAATATAACAGGGCCTCTGAATACCAGTTAATAGTACAAACAATGTAAGTCCTAATAAGCAGCCAAATACTGCATATGGCTTTTATTAACAAGATAAATAACAGCAAAGTGTCACTGTCTTTATGAGATTTAGTTCCTCCAAGGAGAGAGTTGACCGTAACTGCTTTAAAGCTGTTTTCTTATTGTGCGTCTCGTCACACTCTGATCCCAGCTTCCTCTCAAACAGACTTTCTATCTTGCTGTCCTTACATTACCTTCCTCCCCCTCTCCTCTTTCCTGCTCGTCCTGTCTCTTTGTTGGGGCTGTTTGTGAAGCGTGTCACCGTGCCATCACTCCAGTGGGAAGTCTCTCACTGAGTGGTCTTCTGTACTACCTCCGCGCTTTGCTAATCCCCTTTTCAGATGCACAGAGCAGAACTTAAACAATATGCCTGCCTTTTCTATTTTCCCGGGAGTCACTGACTTTGATTCTTGATTCTTTGATTTTTACACCACCCTACCGGGACTGTTTTTCCATTCCTGCTAGACAGTCACTCATCATTTATTGATTTACTTACACAACCCATGAGCATATGCATATTGACATCTTTAAATTTACATAACCTTTGCAAGTGTAAACATCCTCAAAATGAATATGCAGGTTTACATACAAATGTTGAAATGTATAATTTGGTTTCAGAGAGACACGTTGGGGTGTCATCATAACTTTCAACTAATAAAACATTGTAATTGGTTACCAGATGTTTTCACACTTTGTCAGAGATGGAGGTGGCCGTATAAGATATTTGGGTAACTTCAACTACTGAAAGAAACAAAAGTTTTTATTAAAATCGTATGAATCACCACCCCATGTGGGCGTTCCACAGGAAACTGAAACCATACAAGAGTGAAACTTTATCATTACCAGCTACGGTGTGAGTTATTTCTCACACATGATGATGATTCATAGTGTTTTCCAAGCAAACATATTTGTTTGTTTTCATTCAACAATGCCTCATTTAAAATGTGTTAAACCCAGTCCAAGTGCTGCAATAACATTGGCACACATGGTAAAGCATCAGCTCCAATCCTCTCATGGTCACCACTGTACTAACGCACTCACGCCAAACTCAGGTAAAAGGGACAATTATCTCACAGCTCCCACAGCAATGACTCTGTTCTTCAGTTCCTGCTGATGATGTTGTGCTCTTAAAGAGATAAGACACATCTGCTGTCCCCCGCAAGCTTGCTGATTAGCGTTCGCATCGTCACAATTCACCCACAGGTCGTCCTACCAGCCTTAGCATTAAAACTGGCATCATTAATAGCACAATCTCCACTCAGAGCTGTCTCCGCCAGACAGCACCTCTCTTCAGCAAAACTGCGGAGTGTGGCTGGACTGGACATCACCCCCATTGAAAACACTATTCATCCGCCAGCCTCATTTGCACTCGGCTTATTATTCATTGTATAATTGGATCTGCTTTCACTGACTTGGCTTAGTACTTATTTAACATGCTTCAGTGATGTTTTCTCCTCTGCCACACTGACAATCTGTGGTAGACCAGAGATCAGGGTAATATGAGCAATTATGCGGCCAATGCATTAAATCTGTCTTTATTTCTCTGGGGGATTTGATCGGACCGTATTTAGCAAAGACCCAGGTCAAATCATCTCCATTTCTGGCCCGTCTCCAGTAGAGGTCACTCCATGACACAGTATGAAAACTGTATCGGTTTATTAGGGATTATATTCTCTGATATTTAGTTCAGAGGATTTAGGTGTCAATACAGGTGCAGGTACTCTGAACATTACTGTGTTCCTCTCATAAGGAAGCCTGTTGCTTCTACCTCTGTGTAACAGCGTCATTTCTTGTTCTTACTCAACCTCACTTCCTGCCACTTAGATGGGTGAGAAATTAAAGGAAAAACCTGATTTAATAGAGTCACTGAATGATTTAATGACTGATCACTGTCAATAGAGCTAAACATGAGTTTACACCGAGGGGAGATTTTGTGTGCACAAAACACAGTGTATTTTAAAGAAAGGTGTTCTTTCCTTTAGAGATTCAGAGATTTACAGCTTATGTTGTTTTGTCCTTGAGTGTCTCATGCATCTGCAAATAGGGCTGGACGATAATTCAATATGGTGATTTATTACATTTTAACAGAATCAATATTTGACAGAGATTTGGTGATGCAAAATTACGTAGTCTAATTTGACAATAACAAGGACATTAATTCAAACATTCAGAAAATGTTATCTTAAATGTCTGATGGAGTATCATTTGAAAATGTCAGTTTTGGTTTTACAATCAACCTTTACATTATCACACAGGGCCTGTTGAGAAGTCAAATGATAAAGTGGCTACCGTTTATATTGTTGCAATGTCGGAAAACCAGCGCCCAACTGCGATATGGCAACATTTAGGCCATCTGGGCGCTTTACATTTGGATACTTGCACGGGATTGTCATTTTGCTCTTCTGTCAGGTATCTCATTCACAAAGGCTTTACCATGTGTTTACTTCTATAAGACCTATAAGACCTATATTGGGTATCGCCCAGTCCTACATTCAAACCAACATTTTAACTTGTGGAAAAAGTGGGACGTGCCTGTTTCTTGTGCCCTCCCTCTGTGTCCTGCATTTTTCTCTGCTCTCTCTGAGGAGCTCTCTGTGATTCTTCCTTTCCCCTCGTTCCCTCGTTCCTTTCCCAGTGGTAGGGTCAGAGGGCCTGTCCTCTCCACTGGAGCCAGTTGGAGTGACGAATGGCAACACGGCACTGCCAGCGGCCCGCAGCACAAACAGTAAACAGAGCGAGGGTGGAAGAAGACAGCGAAGGGTTGTGATAAGAAAGAGAAATGAAGAGCAGGAGCAAACTATTACCGAGGAATGGATGGACTTGCCACTAAGAGGACGAACACTAAAGGTCAAAAGATGTGCTAGGCGATCTCACATCTATTTTCAAAGCACTGTATGGGAAGTGTTTACATACTTAAAACATGTATTCCACAGAGATAAACAAATTTCCCCCTAGATGAGTGAGTGTGTGGTGCTGTAGTGACGTGTCTTGTGGATCTCTTATAAGTTAAAAATGAATATAAAGCATCTGGTTACCTCAAAAAGGAGAGCAGCCACAGGCAAACAGATCGACAGCCTTTTTCAACATGCAAAGTGCATTCATGTCGGTAAGCATGCAACTGTGTTGACGCACTTTGGATGGAGTCCCAAACACGCTCACTCTCAATTATGCTTATCTTGGTGTCGTGTGAGGTATTAAAAATGCATTAGGCTCCAGTGCAATTATGATAGCTCTGCCAGTTGTGAATAATACATATTTAATGGTGAGTAATACATATGATTGCAATTCTCTTTAATTGCATTTTAATTCCCAACTGAAAACAGAGGGTCACAAGAAAATCATAAACTACATTATAAATCCACATCAACATGGCCAGGTGTGCCTATAAGCAAGCAGCAGAGGATCGTTCATTATGGATGTGACAGCAGCCTGACTTCGGTGATACTTAAGTTGTGGGTTATGTGATATTTACAGAGCATCCTTTCAGTCTCCTTTTTTAAGTAACCATTACTTGATACTTACATAAGACTCTCTCTCCTTGCCCCTTTTCCTTCTCTCTCCCTGTCACAGTAAATCCTTTCCCCAGGCCAGGACCAGTCATTAGCATCATCTGAAGTTGCCACATCTAACGTCGCTTCTCAGACGTGCCAATCTAAAAAGACAGTATCGTTTTGAGAATCTCTTGAGCTCCACTGCGACGAAAGCGTAGTGAATGCAAACAAATTGTCTGTGTTTACAGAGTGAGGTTGACATTGCAGAGACTCTGGGTTGGGCGCTGGAGCAGGTGATAGTAGCACTGTGCGACACGCGTAAAACACACACATGCACACACACACACCCTTTCTTGTCGCCTCCTCAGCCATCACTCTGAATGATGTCAGTCAAATTAATTGCTGTTCCCTTCCAGTGGCACGCTTGAGGAGGTTTTAGAGTCAAGGACAGTCCGGGGCCCAGAGAAAGTGGGCTTTAAAGGGCAATTCCGTGTGCGTTTGTTTGAGACAGAGAAAGAGTTATCACAGTATTTACACTTTTTTATATTTCTAATGAGCACAAACGTAATTTGATTCATGAATCTGTTCTCTAAATCTTTTTAGACTTGCTGTGTAATGAGAGTGGTTATGGCATTGTAATCACTTTAAAGTCTCCACGTGACAAGGCATAGCAACAGTTTTACACTGACATTCGTCTCATTAAGACTTTTGTGATTATCGACAGAGATAAGCATCAAGCTTCAGTAAACAGAAGCTTTAATTCCAAATTTTGATTTAATGTACCATTTAACAAATAGCCTGCAGATCTCAGAGGGAGTGTTTAACTGGTTCTCTCTAAAATAAAAACCATCACACGTCCTTGTCGCTGCTCTGCTCTCCCACCACACTCCATCTACCTCCAACTCCCTGTCACTCCCATTCAAACATCTGAATAAATTAGGGCGTGTGAGTTTATGTGACAGGTGCATCCTTGATGTACAAAGTTACTGAACTGAAATTTACAATCACCTTTGCTCCTTTAAGCTGACACCCAACATTTATGTGTAGTTGATAGCTATTGTTGCAAGACTTCGGTCAATCATGAGGGTGAAAAAAAAAATGAAGTGCAATGAATGAAATAATGAGGTATCACATTGGCTGCTCTGCTTTATTATTATTATTATTATTATATGTTATTTGCAACTCTAGATTGGGCTTTTCACCTTGCTAATGAAGACAATACAACAACAGACTGAACAGACACACGAACAGAGTTATGCAAGGGAAATTTTGGATGTGAGACACAGCTGGTCCCGTTAAGTTTGACCCTTTAGACTCTGGTGTGAAATGTGCTTCAGGAGGTTTGATCTGTTGGGGTCAAAGCTGTATAGTGAGTAACACATACACCACACGGTGGATTTCACTAACATGGACACGTACACTTTTATTGAGATATTTCCACATGGCTGAAGCAGACACTTCACTACTGTTTCTTCTGATGTCTTACACTGTTATGAATGTAACATAACAACACAACCTCCATAACAACTGCTTATTCTAGAAAGATTGTTTTTAGCCAAGTACAACAAACACCTACAGCTTTGGTTTGTCATTTGACTATTATATCATCTGTCATGAACGTTGTACTCACTGAGTTAAGGGGGCTATATTAGACATTCAGAGTGTGGGCTTGGGTTCCCTGCATCCAGAAATGGTGGTGGCTGAGCCGAAATGGCGGCGGCTAGCAATGCAAGCCCTGCTAACAGTAGTAACTTTCACTCATTGTGGCCACTGGGGATAAGTATTGCGTTATCAGCCGTGTAAACAGCATGCAGCACAATAGCAAAAGTGCTAATAGCAGCAACAGTGCTGACAGAGCTCACATTCACCAGGGCAACCTGGGGGGGAACCACAGGCCCCCTCCCCCATGATGACAAAGTCATGACCTGCCCTACTCTGCCTCTGATTGGATAGTACTTGATGCCTTCGTTGGCGGGAATCGGTTAGATTTAGGCACAAGGAGTGATATTTGTTAGGGTAGGTAGGCCAGTCACTGGCAGAGAAGGGCAGGTCATTCCTTTAGCATCGCTAACTCATAAGGCGGTAACCGCTGTATAAGCACTGCTATTTATGGGAAAGAATTTGCCCGATCGATAAGCTGATCAGTTGGATATGAACACATTCTCTGAGCAGGACACCCTTACTCCACTATATCTTTACATATCATATAGTTGTCTGCTGCTATATTGATGTTCTGAATGTGGTATAGCCTCTTTAAAGGAATCATTTGACATTTTGGGAAATAGCCTATTTGCTTTCTTAAGATAACTGATGCCACTCATGTCTCCCCATTAAATATGAAGCTAATGCCAGGAGATTAGAGATTAGTTTAGCATAAAGGCTGGAAGCAAAGTGTCCGAGCAACAAGTTGTGGTTTTACGCAGAGTTACAGGTGGGACTATTTCTTTACCAGGTGTTCATAGACTGAGGTTGTCAGATGCTCCAGGCAGTCATGTTAGAAATCAAATGGGCGTAATTCCCAAATTGTTTAACTGTGTCTTTAACTACTGAGACCTGGGAACACTGGTTTGAAACACCTCACTTTAGTCTTGTTTATATGGAAGAGAAAACTAAGGCAAGCTGTAAAAGTGATTACACAAACTTTGAAAACTCATCACAGTTTACAGACTGACTTTCTCATTCAACTTTGTTTTCAAATAATAAAATAAATCAATAAAAAATAATCTGTAAGTTCTAATTCTTTCTAATTTAAAGTTTCAAAAGAGTGACAGCCATAGTGCACAACACACAGTTTTATTGTGCTATATAAGTGACATTTTACGTGTGCTCACTTTTGGTTTCAGTGGTTTCAATAATCTGGTGTCATTGTCTGGCTGCTTGTGATATCATTGTTCCCAGATGTCAGCAATTAATTTAGTGAGTAGAGTGTTATCATAATCAATAGGAATGACAGCCAAGCCTATAAAAAATAAGACACATGTTATAAATCAAGATTATATTTTAATTCACTTCGAAGAACAAATTAGAAGTGATTTATCCAGACAATACAGCCGATTGCAGTACTGAATCAGAACGATAGCATAACACTTTTGTGCGGGTCTCTGCCTTCTCAAAAGGGGATCAAGTGTTTATAAAAAATACAGGACGCACAAAGTAATATGACACACTCATCCATAAAACACTTTCAAGCTGTGAAACAAATATTTTATGAGGTGTCTCTTTGTTACATTTGTTTTAAAGTTCTAATGATTTGACATTTGGACACAATTTGGACACAATATAAATTGTGAGACCAGTATCGTGTGGTCGTGTCTGAGGAGCTTCACTTCAAGGGAAATTCAAATCACATCTTTGCATGTGTCAACTGCTCAGAACTTAATACTTACTTACTCTAAAATCAAATCTGCTTTCATTCATTCTGGCTTTAATATTTACTCATGTATAGATGTATTATACCTACATGCAAATCTATGTAGAAACATGATTTGGTTTGACACTTTAGCGCTGGACTCCTCGCAGAGCACAGGATGTTCACAGTATTTCTATGCGCTGTCATGTTATTTGCCGTAGAGTGCATGCTGGGTGCTGCATGTACACTGAATTTGGAGGAGACTGTGTTGACAGTGTTTGTGTTTGTGTGTGTGATGGTATTGAAGAGAGCAATGTCTGACAGCATTAGGGTGTGTGCTGCCCAGTCATGGGATTATCTATCCCAGGGGCGCGTCAGTACGGCTACGCTCCCAGCTTCCTGGCACAAAAGCTGAGAGTCTTTAATCTCAATCACCAAATCCCCTCTCCTCTCTCAGGAGCGTCTTCCGCTTGAAGACAGTGCGGCAACCGCGGTGAGCACGGCAAGCTCACTCTGACAGTCTGCACACAGACGGGCCACTCGCCTAATGCAAACACGGGTACATGTAGGGTCACCGTATCCTTCAGTCACATTCAGTCAGCACAGAGAGCAGCGTCCTCGTTTGAAGTCGATCAGACCGGCCTCTACAGGAACGCTGGGACTCGTAGCATTAAGGATGAGTCAGTGCTGTGAGAGTCATGAGTCATTTCTTGTTTAGACTAACCGTCTCTATGTTGTGGCCTCCTGGATACAGTCTGTGGCAGCCCAGCAGGATGGAGAAGGCCTTGCGGAAATCGGCATTGAAGGCATAGATGATGGGGTTGAGGGAGGAATTAGCCCAGCCGAACCATACAAACACGTCAAACGTGGTAGGGCTGATGCAGGGGAAAGCCTCCCCTCCGCTCGACTGCTCGCAGAAGGGAACCATGCAGTTGAGGATGAAGAACGGTAGCCAGCAGCACACAAACACCCCCATGATCACTGACAGTGTCTTCAGTACCTTGGTCTCCCTCTTGAACGACATTTTGAATGAGCTCTCGGACTCTGCGATGCTGGAGGCTCCACCCATGCTGTCGTGTCGGTTCTTGGCACTTTCGGCCGCTCGCTCCAGGGCGGAGATCCTCCTGATTTGTCTGTGGGCGATGCGGTATATTTGGGTGTATGTGGCCACCATGATGACCACAGGGATGTAAAAGCTTATGAGAGAGGTGGAGATAGCGTAGGTCCTGTTCAGGCTGGAGTCACAGTTCCCTGGGCTGCCGTAAGATGTAGCATTGAAACCTGAAGAGCCAGAGGATCCAGTGAGAGGCGTGTAAGATTTAGTTTGGGCCTTGTGCCAGTTGAGCTGAACCGGTATGAATGAAATTAGCACAGACAGCGTCCAGGCCGCACTGATCATCACATAGGCCACTCTAGGTGTCATCTTCCTCTCATAGCGAAAGGGGCTGGAGATGGCCCAGTAGCGGTCAAGACTTATCACACAAAGATTCAGAATGGACGCCGTGGAGCACATGATGTCAAAAGCCACCCAGGTGTCACAGAAGGAGCCGAACGGCCAGAACCCGGCGATCTCTGTCACCGCCTTCCACGGCATCACCAAGATGGCGACCAAGAGGTCTGACACAGCCAGCGAGATGACAAAAAAGTTTGTCACTTTGGAGCGCAGATGTCGAAACTTGGTGACGGCGGCACAAACAAGCGTGTTTCCCAGCAAGGTGGTGAGGATGAGCAGCGAGAGGAAACAGCCAGTCAGGGCGCGGCTCGACGGAGCCTCGTCCAAAAACCCATTGTCAATGACAGTTGTAAGGTTCATGGGATCCATCCCTGAACATATGCTGGCCCGGTACATTTAAGTCATGCTGAGGAGTTGTTCTACATTATATCCAGAGGGATTAGAGGCTCCTGCGCTTCAGCCTCGTAAACCATCTCCATCATTGTATCTTCTGATAAATGATGAAGGATGAGACGTTTGAGGCAAACGCTCTCTGGGCAGGTCATTTGCCCCCTGCCTTTGTCAATTACATCGGACATAATTTGAGCTGCAGAGCTGAAGAGGAAACATAATTCCTCAGTGTAATGACCATCATGAGCTCTTCTCTGTTCGTACGTCCCAAGCTGCTGTCATGCAGGAATCCTCAAAGCAACCAGCAGCCCTGTGGATTAAAAAACAATTATACAACACTGGATGCACCTGTTTTCATTTTGCTAATAGTTATTGTCATAAAAATGAAACGTTAGTTACAACTACTTTGATTTTGTTTTCTTGTTTATGTAAGCTCTGATGACATGTGTATACCATATAGCCGGTTATATTGCCATGCCAATGATCCGCATTCAAACGGGATAAATGAATAAGAATGTTCCTATAATTGAGCGTCAAGAGTCACACCTTCCTACGTGTACACTCAATTTTTTTTATTTTTTAGCTTAATCATCTCACTCACCTCTTACTCACAGAGACGCTTCATATTTCCAGACAAACGTCCCATCCCTTTCATAAGAACTTCACAGCGAAAAGTCCATCCAAAAGGGCACCCGGTGTCCATGTCCGACAAAAACAAACCAGAGAACAGTCTCAGCGTGTCCTCGCTGGGCTCCACATCGCTGACTGTTGATGAATAAGTAACACACGCACACAACAGTACTCAAATGTCACTCAGCCATCCCCGCTCTCGCTGCGTCCTCCTGCAGCCTCTGCTCGCGTCTGCAGCCAGATCCCAGATCCCAAATCCCGGTCAGTGTGTGCTGCTCACTGCCTCACACCGGCGCTAAAAGGTTTCTCCCATTTAAGAGAAAGTGAAGAAGGAATGAGCGACCAATCCCCCCGGTATAGTGCCCAATAATGTAAAACACGAGTAGGCAACACCTGACTTGTCATGAGTGGCCTCGTGTGAATAATTGAGGGCTTTGAAACCTCACAGTGCCGATTAAAGCCACCTGTTATTATCAGCGGTGCTTTTCTCTTATTATGACCCATTTCAATCTGCACTGTGGTGTAGTTTAATTAAATTAAGATGCGGGTTATAAAACTAAATCAGAAAAAGGGGCAAACATGCACGGCCACTGGGTCGCTGAGGCCACCTAATGGAGAAAAAGACCAACTGCGCCCATAGAGGGAAATCCAGCTGCAGGGACATAAACCCCCGCTGTGAAGGGTTTTACTTCTGTGCAGGACTAAAATGCGTTTTATGACAGCCAGATTTATGCGCAGGCAGAATATTAGATCAGAAACTCCCATCCTTGATCGAGTTTTAATGTGCAGACTGTGTCACCTTCAGACGCAGTCACCATTTCCTCTTTGCACTGACCCATAAATTGTGCACTGCTTGTGAAAAATCCTGGCAATGTCTGTCTGCATGTCCATAGTTGTTGTCTTCAGTTCAAGCTGGTATCTTGCATGCAGAGCATCATGGGATGCAGAAACAATCGTGACATGCCAGCTGTCACCTTGCAGTGATGTAAGTAGTTTTGACAGGAGGAAAAGAAAAAAACCTTTTATCCTTTTCCTTTCACAAGCATGCACACTATGAGACATTTAATAGACGGGTTAAAGCCACGGAGGCTGAAGGAGAGGTAATAAGATAACAAAGAACATATTGTGTGTTTCCTAAACAATGATTTTCCTTTTGCCTTTTCTCCTTCTGTTCTGTATCCCCTAACCCAGATTACACAATAACATCCCTGACAGTATAAACACTACATTTGTTATATGATAATAAGGGATGTTTATGGATTTATGTCAAAGAAGTAAATGTTTATTTTTTTATGATGAAAATGTAGCATTTCAAGTTGATCCCATAAAAATACACAATTTTATTAATCGTTGGGTCAAATGATGGAAAATGAATCAACTATTTTGATTAGCAACTAGTTTTCGATCAATATGGGATTTTTAAGGGAAATGTGTGAGTCTTGGGTCCATCATCTATGGTTTCTTGGAAATGTTTTATTCTTTTCTTACAAGACAGTGAATTAAAATATCCCCTGAAGTCGATGACACTAAAGTTAAATTCTCTTTCTTTACGTTTCTTTCTTTACAAATGTATTGAACAGAGCAAACTGACAGAGAGGTCAGTGATTACCGACGGGAAACCTTTTTGAGAAAAGCTTGACATTTTGAGCTTTTTGTGAGCCTTTTTAGATTCTTGCCACGGCTTAGATGAAGCAGATTGAAACCACTTTTTTTTTTAAAAAAAGCCTGGCTCTCTTTTAAATCTCACAGATGAACATGTTATATCTTATTTGTGCAAGCGGTACAAAAACGTAGGAGTGTAGGAAAAACAGTTCCCATTTCTAAGAGGGTTCAGGACATTTCTGTTTTTTTCATTTCTAAGTCATGACCAGTTATTTACCCATTTCCAGTCTTTATGCTAAGCTAACAGGCTGTCATGAGAGAGATATTGATCTTCTCACCTTACTTATGGCAGGAAAGCAAATATGTTGCAATATGTAAAGAGGTTGAACCGGTTCACATTGATAGCCGTATTTTGTTGTCCATTATGTGTTTATTGATTGAAAGAAAATATTAATTTGAATGCACATTGTGTTGTTTGAGTCAAATATTTGTTTTTGTTTTTTGCATGTGTTGACTGTTTTGTGAGCGTAAGAGCACTTTGCAGACAAAATGTGACTTTAGCCAGCCAACTTTCTGTTTAGGTCTGTGTGTGAACTGTTTTGAAAACGTAACTTCTGAGTGGACAGATGTGTTTAAGCAAATGAGAAAAACTGTAATGATTATTACACTGCATATGTAATAATTCTGCCACTTTCCTTCACATATTATCTAGTAGAATATGAGTAAAATATTAGTGTCCTTTCCTCTTCTTCTGTTTATTCTAATCATTTTTCTCATTCTTTCATAAAAAAACAAAAAACGGTAGCATGTTCTTCCCTTTCCCATGGTCTTTTCCCACGGTGATAGTGCTGCCTTGCTCCGAGGACATCATAGACACAGCAGCCAGACAGGGTGGAGAGTTCAAGCTCGTAGGTGACAAGAGACAGGCAAGGCGAGGTGCATTGTGGGCCTAACTTCTGAGCGTCTGTCTCCACCTGCCTTCTGCTCCAACACAGTCTGTCTGCTCTGCTGCTTCTGTGTTCAAAGGTGCAGCTGCTGCTCCTCTAACTCGTGTCTAAAAAAATGACTGTAATGTGTCACGTGCAGGTCAATATGAGAAGTCACCTGTAGGAATTTTACACAATACTTTCAGAATTTCACACCAATCAGAAGGACCTCACAGAGAATATATTTTGCGTAATTCAAATTCTACAGGAGGCTTTCTGGAGTCAGCGGAGTCGTTGGTAGTTTAGTGCGCCAGCAGGCATTTATTAGCAGGATGACATCGGATTCTACAGACGTCTGGAGAAATGTTCTAGTCTCTATCTAGAGTAACTGTGAACACACACTACCCGTGATCAGAGTCAAGAAGCTCTGATATCTATTCTATCTGCTCCAGCATATAAACTTGTTACAAAGGCGTGGTTATGTGTCTGCTTGTGCGTGCATATGTGTATTTCAGAAGTAGCAGTTGCTCCAGCCTCCATCTTCCTCCCTGTGCGTAGGAGTAGCCTCTGTATAGCAGGAGTCTTCTTCTTCATCTGTGAAGAAAGCACAACACGTACAGCAATTTCCCTAATCTCAACTAAATTTGCCAGGTGCATATTTGCAACATGGCTAGTTCATTGTCTTTGTGACCTTGACCGACTTACTGTTCCTGTGCTTTTGGACAAAGCAGAAAATCTTGAGCCTGGTCAAATAATAATAATAATAGCAGAGGCACATACTATCACATTCTTAGATTATTATACTTATTGCTACTTATTATCACACTCTCATTAATCATTACTAATACACACACTAACACATGATTTTTAATTCTTCACACCGAGGCCAAAATGGAATACTTCACTTCATCTTTAACAGCTTGTCCCTCACTTGCTCTCATGCATATTATTATAAAATAACCACTCACCACCCACCGTTATATGGCAGATGCTCTTTGCACCCAGTTTTTACACATGTCATGTAGTTTTGTTGCATATCCCTAACCAAACTGCCAAATATTAGTTATACTCTGTACAATTTTATCAAGTTAATTGACTGTTAAGTTACTATCTATCAAATAGTGACTTAAAACAATGGTGATTGATCATATGACCCACTAATGAAAGCACTTGCCTTTTTGCTGAGTAATCCAATCCTCGTGTCTGTGGCGACATTCCCTCTATAAATGTAAATAGGCTGCCATGCTAGTGACGCCTCTGACAGCGGTTGGTCTGCCAGCCAAACTCCTCACTAGCAGTTATGCTGCTTTCACTTGTAATCGGAAATCGGGAACTTCCAACTTCTGAGTCAGGCTTGTAGTAAGGGCAATGTTAAGACGGTAACATATAGGGGACAGACTGGAAGTAGAGTGGTGAATGTGTGTCTATAAAGTTTACAAAAGAGCAAAAAAAAAAAAAGTAAACACACATAGTGACTGTGAACGTGACAAGATGGAGGGCTCTAAAAGGTCAGGCTCACCTGCAATTACATGTTACCGCCAAAGAGGCCGCTAGAAACAACATATCTCAATTCTTACAGTATATGACTTTCAACTACATTTCAAGATACATTTCTTGCAGAAATGGAACTCATAGCTCCTGTTATAACAGTCCAGCACTTAACCCAATCACCCACAGTTCATTTCTTTAGTTTTGCTTGTTGTCGCTTTTGACGTCGTACCTGATCCAGACATCTCCATTGCAGTAGCAACTCTTGGTTAAATGTGGTCAATGGTGTAAGTGCAAACAAAACTACTTGGTTAGGTTTAGGAAAAGATTATGGTTTGGGTTAAAGTGAGTTAGTCAGTTAGTTATATAAGTGAAGTAGTAAATGTAAATAAGTCAAAAGTGTAATGGGTATAGTAAGGGACCAATAGCAGCACACAATCCAGGCAATGACACTTACGGTTGCCCGCTTGCTCGAGGAAAGTGAAAATATTACTCGGGCAAGTTCAGATTGGTTTTTGGATGCCGTAATGGGCAAGTGGATTTTTGTTAATATAAAGGCTATCATATAAGTGTTTAATAGACTGCGGAAAAACCTGTTTTTGGCTTATTCACACAAAATAAATATATATATGGAAAAGTACTGGGAGGTGAATAAGATTAAGAGAGGGCAGACTGTGACAGAACCTGGACGAACGGGCAGGAAACTTATTACTCCATCGCAAGGAACAGAGGTGGCTGGAACCGGTAGGCACACTGGAAAGGGGAGAGCCCTGTGGGCGAGCTCGTCAGGATGTTGTGTGCATACTCCACCCACAACAGCTGCTGGCACCAGGAGGTTGGTCGTTAGACTCAGGATGGCCCCCACAAGTGTGCAGAACTAACAGTGGTAACAGCGGAGACCTTGGCAGGGTCCATCTTGATGTGCCCTTGTCCGAGGAAGGAGACTGACAGGGAGTGGAACTTCTCAGCTTTGACAAAGAGCAAATTCTTCAGGAGCCGATTCAGAACAGCCCAAACGTTGTGTCCGTGAAAAGATGAGGATGTCGCCATGGTAGACGAACACGTGTATGTTCAACATGTCTCTGAGAATGTCATTGACCAGGACCTGGAAGACAGACTGGTAAATGGTGAGGCCAAAAGGCATCACCAGGTATTTGTAATGTCCTGTGGGGGTGTTTAAAGCGGTTTAGCACTCATCTCACTCTCTTATGCGGACCAAGTGGTAGGCGTTGCGTAGATCCAACTTAGAGAAGATGGTGGCCCCCTCCGTGAGCTTGAAGGCAGAGGAGATGAGTGGGAGGGAGTGGCGATTCTTGACAGTGATGTCGTTGAGCCCCCGGTAATCAACGCAGGGACGCAGAGATTTGTCCTCCTTCTCCATGAAGAAAAACCTCATCAAAGTCATGGTACTCGGCTGGGACTCCCGTCAGATCTGGAGTAGAACTGGAGCAGGTGACCGGGTGAGGAGCTGAGGCTTGCTTCAGGGTGTGAGAACCAGCAGACAAAAGCAGTCGAGTGTGACAAAGAGGGCGTCGGGTAGAGGACCGTTCTGAGGCTCGACTCACCAGTATCGGTTCAGGGGAATGAGATGAAGAGAGGGCCCACTGTGACACTGAGTTTTAGTTTCACTTGGGATTCAACTCAAGTCTCCAGGGTGACACACACACACACACACACACACACACACACACACACACACACACACACACACACACACACACACACACACACACACACACACACACACACACACACACACACACACACACACACACACACACACACACACACACACACACACACACACACACAAACAAACAAACAAGTATAACTACATTCTACCGTGTGTGCAAGTGAAGTATTCAATTTCTCATGCACTCAGTTCTGTGAGGCTTCTTACAGGTTCATCTCTCAGGTATATTTTTTGCAGTATTACCTCAAACATGTGCTCTCATTTTATTATTGATTTTATATTATCTTACAGTGATGGTTCACTTAATCCCTCATTGCAGTATTTCCCTGACTCATGCTCTGTTTTATGCACGTTTTATATTTTTAGACTTTAGACTTTATTTATAATTTTATATTTATTGTAGATATTTTGTGTGCTTTTATTTATCTATCTATCTATCTAGGTTCTCATCCCACACAGAGGGCACATCCCAGGTCAAGTTAGGTTTTCACAAACATGCTGATTAAATCTTTTTCAAAAAAAATATAATGAGTCACTGAGTAATTTCAAACCTCAACTGCAGACAGGCTTTTCACAAAGTCTGTTAATCACCACGCGCTGTCAGTGAGACTTCTGCTGATACAGCTTTAAGATCTCCTGTGCAGCCGTTCAAGTCGTGACAAAACCTGTGAGTGTTTTTTGTCTGATGTGGGATGACAGGTAACCAGCCACCCTCGAGACATACAAGAGCTATGAGTAAGACAGCTGAGAGCCAAACGGGCTGTTTTAGGAACCAAAATGTTAGAAAACCTCAGCCGTCTCTCTACTCCTGCTGCCTGTTTGTGCGTGCATGTGTGAGTATACACAGCCCTGCATATTTGCCATGCATATCTTTGCAGGTTCATGTGAGCCTAATGTGTGCTGGCATGCAAACGCGTCAACTCTTACTGCTCCCCAGATGGGCAGAATAGATTGAAGAGACAGTGATTCACTGTTTTTTTTGTTGTTGTTTTTTACAGTGTAACATGATCTGACCCAACTACCAGGTGTTTTAATAACTGCTGGAACAGCTGGACATCACTGGAATCTCTGTAGTAAAACCACCAGCTGATATACAAATACTCAGTGAGAACAATTCAGAAGTTGTTGAAGTAGTCGATTTATTTGACAACAGCATTATATTTCTAAACTAAAGTAAGGTTTTTCACATTGTGAATATCACTCAGCACCATCCAATTATCTGAATACATCATAGAAATCAACAATTGTATTTAACTTAATAAATAAATACATTGTGAAATAAATAGACATAAATAATAGTGATAAATACCTAAATTACATTTTTAATTCAGAACTTAAAACGTCTTAAGAACTTAAAATAACTCTAACCAGTAAGAACTGAAGCAGCCCTGCATCTAACAGAAAACCGTGTATTCATCTTTTCTTTGAGTTGTTTAGTTTCATGAGGAAAAGAATGAATGGTCGAAAAGGCTTCAAACTCTTTTTGTACGCCGCTGTTTGGCATTTGTGGTCAATCTGGAAAAGAAACGGAGAGATTTCAGGATTATATTTCATCTGGATACAACTACTGATACGAAAGTCAAGTAGAGCGGAAAAATAGGGCTGGGTGTCGTTTAAGAAATTGCGCTGCCAATACTAGTAGTTGTATAGTATAGCAGTATTGTATGCATTCATTCTTATGAGACGCCACAAGACAGGCTGTTCTCATCCACTGTTCCTACATATAACTACTAAAAGTAATGCAGTGTTATTCGTATGTGATCCACGTATCTATTACAGTAGAAATCACATACGGAAATTGAAGGAAATCAGGTGACGCAGTGACAAAAGGGCGCTAAACTGTGTTTCATGGCGAATATCATATTTCTTAAGCTATCATACAACTCAATTTGGCTGTGAGCAAAACCCTACGAAATAGTCTGCAGGGTGCAAAAAGAATCAATTGCAGGTATCGTTTGGCTGGAGAAATGTCAGCACTTGGTACATGGTTAGTGATACCCAGCCCTGAGCAAGAACTCAGCATGTGTCTGTCATATTTTTGTTGGCTAACCTGTTGATGTGGGTCCAGAGCGTGCAGGTTTGCATTAAGTTCTTGGAGAATAACGGCGTTCTCTTCATGTATCGTCACTTTGTCAAGAAGGTTCCTCAGCTCCCTGACAAAGACACTCACACAGGAAGACTGTGATGGAAAAATGACAGGGCCTAGTCAGGATATCACGTCAAACAAAAGGCACACAGCATCAAGAACTGAGCTCAACATAATGTAGCGACAAAGCTCTACTGAGGACCATGCAGACTGCTGTCTTGAAAAGGAGAAATACTTACCGCATGTGATTTCATAGTTTGCGTCGGTACTCGAACCATTGACTGTAGAACAGAAAATACATTTCCATTTATGAGAGTGAAACCACTGTAAATGACATGTGCCATAACATCAGTGCATTATACTTACTGATGTGATATTGACTTTGTTGTTGAGTGTCTCCAGCCTTTTTATAATCTCCCCGTTCAAGGTTAAGTTTAACTTGTAACTGTTGCAGAGATGCAACAGGGCAACAAGGGCAAATGCAAACTTCATCATACTGCAGCTTTCTCTCACTCTCTCTCTTCCTTAACAGCTTCTCTTCGTTGTCTTAAGTGTGAGTATGATGTGATCAGTATCTGCCCATTCTTTTTATAGAGGTCAGAGAGGAAAAGGAAGTTCGTGTGAAGTCACTGTGTACACCTACCTGGAAAAGCCGATTTTCTTTTTTTAAAGTAATGTGTAACTTGAATATTTTAAAAGTTAGCACAAATTCATTTTAAAGGCTTTTTAGATTTTTTTAGATAACAAAACAACAAACAAAATCTAATCTTATAACTATAGATTAAGAAACCAGCGCCTCAACCAGAGTAGGACAAATCATTTCATCACAACTGTTATGAGTGAAAGGCAACAATCTTGATTCACCGCATTCTGTGAAGAGACAATCTTGATAAGATTATAGTTCTGTAGATAAAAGTACTTTGTGACTAGACAATATTTACTGACTGTGTCTACAAATTCAAGGGGCCTCCTATAGTCTATAATGATATAAAACCTGTAAATAGAAATGTTTTGATGGTTTAGCAATATCCAACTGAAACCGAATGGTACAGTGAATTCCCTTTGAATATATAAAACACCGTTTCCTTTGCTGTATTATTCTTTCATTTACTCCAGGACTGGTCAATGTGCAACTTCTTAGACTGAAAGACTGCACGTCATCATCTTCACAGCACCCATGTAGTTCATTGCCCGCGGTTCAGAAGTGTTACACAGTATCTATAAATATTCAGTGATACTGTAGGTTGGACTTTTTTTTTTGTCAGGGACAATCTCATTTTTAAAAGATCGATTGTGGAGAGTGGGCGCTCTCTTTGTTGACATCCTATCAACAAATGAAAGGTCAGTGACCTCATAAGTGACCATGTCAACAGTACAAATCTCTCAAGAGGCGGTTATCTTCCAAACATCCTCCATTAGTCGCTGGAGATGATCCAATTAGGTCAATACTGTGAGATCTTAAGGCAAATATTACAAATTCACCACATCTTACGGACAACGCCTACACAGTAAGCAGTCAACTGATTGCATTTTCTTCCTACCCACTGCTACGGATGAGAGGAATGTTCTTAAACTGTGGTGAACTGGTGTGCCGTTGACCACAGGAAGTGCACAGTCGAGAGCAATATATAGCACATCATAGAGTAAAAAGGAAGTGTTTTCTCGAGGAGTAAAATAAACTGAGATGGGCAATACTTCTGCTTTAATTCCCCCCCCTACTCAAAAAATGTCCACACACCTCAGTTTCTGTGGTTAAAAAAAAAAAAACATTTTGCTAATTGTGTCATATTACAGTGTAATCATTAACTGCGGATGATTTAATAGTTTCTGTTTAACTTTTCCCATGTCCAGTGCTTTAGCAACACTGATGACTCATGCCAGTGAAGTGGTGCTTTCTTGTTTATCTGTGCAGATAGAGAAGAGGGCAGGCAGGGGGAGTGGGGATGGGGAAATCCCCCACGGCCAGTGATGGCATGTGTCGTTAATGTTGATATAGTGTCACTGGGAAGTGCCTGCGAAACTCAATTCTATGTTCAATGTCTGATAATTGTTATTAAAGTGAATATAATTAATACGACTAATTTATTTATGTTTGCAGCTCTAGGGATCATAATTGAACAATATCAAAATGAATCCTCCCTGAAGAGTCGGAAGAGTCTTTATTTTCCATTATGTATGTGTTTAAGTATTGTGACGACCCCTCCGCTTCACTAGCTGTGCCCTGTTCTGCTATTTAGGAACTGGAGCCAGGTGGAGTTAGCTTCCAAAAGTTAGCTTCACAAGCCACACCTGGGAATTGTGATTTGAGCTATAAAAGCTCCCCACCTTTGTGCAGACACTTCCCTTTCCTCGCTTGCACTGCTATCCTTTTGGGTTTGTTTATTACAGACATGATTGATCACTGGCTTTATGTTTGTTTGTTTGTTTGTTTATTTGCGTTTTTATAAATAGAGCAGAGCCCGTTCGGATCAGGACGATGGCTTGGCTCCTGGTATTGCCGCTTGCAATGTTGTCGAGGAACGTGTCTATGCGGCTCTTAGGAATGATCACTTCCACAGAACCACTCATACACTTGCCACTGCATATATGTTTGTATATATGGGCACCATTATACAAACACACTTCATGTTTTTTCCATATTTTTGTTTCCTGCTGTTTTTCTTTGTTTTTCTTTTCTTTAACCTCCACTTTTTCTAATTTGCTATTATCTATTATATCTACTATTCTACAATCTATAAAGATTGTAGGAATGCTATAAATATGATCATATATTAAGGTGTAACCCCGGGGAAAATGGATCCCAGGGTCTTTTTCGGCATCAATATACATTAAGTAAGCAAGACAGTTTTTTTCGTTGATCACCTGTCAACAGAAAAATCTCAGAGCGTTGCAAACAGGCAGACATGGCTAACACTGATTAGAAAAAGAAGGCTTTTTTGGATGATTCAGCGCTCCGCCCCGAGCTGCACAGTGTTGGCCGTGTCTGACCGATGGAGACTATCTGGGATTTTTCTTTTAATAGGGGATCAATGAAAAAAACTGTCTCAATGCCTTATTGGATGTATATTCATGTCGAAAAAAGATCATGGGATCCATTTTTGATGGAGTTAAACGTGAAAACTGTACAAACACATCACACGTTGTTTGCTGAAGACTGGAAAACGAGTTTGATGGAGATCACTGTCATCACCTACATATAGATTACATTCTGGATTGAGACGTCAGATGCTGCACGTATGACCACCAGCCGATGTTTTCTTAAGCCAATCAGATCTTGTTTTGGGAAAACAATCAATGATACATTTTCTGACAAAACCTCATTTGCACATCTTTTACATAATCACAGATAAATATCAAGTTAAATGTAGCTGTGTAAAAACCATCATCATGATGCTTTTTAAAATGTGTCAGATATTGTGTGGTAGTGTGGTGAGTATTTAATTGTTGCACCCTAACTAGACAAAGCAAGTTATCTGCTTGCCGGCACACAGAGCAATTTTAATAGTCCACATTAATATCCTAAATCAATGTTTGACAAATCTGAGTAAAAAAAAAAACAAAACTGATTTACCCAGAAGAATGGTTAATTGTTTAATTCGCATTTATTTTTTGGGATGTCATCTATGTTATTTATACATGAGGATGACCGAAATGTAAAAATACTTGTCTGTGTGAAAGTCCAAAGTGAGGTAAATAAAAATAAGCCCTTGAGCAATTTTGGGAGTCAGACTCATACAGAAAGTGCGTAATGGCGTCCTGAGCAGATAATGAAGTCACTATCCCTGTGTGTGTGTGTTGTAATCGGTGCTTCTCTGTTGTTTGTTGTGAAAGACGGTACGGCCGTGTACGCATATTCGTGCATGTGGCCATGGAAATTGTTGTTATTTCAGGTATTAGGGTGAGAGCTGTGTGGAGGCAATCACAGTCCACTTGTCTTTCCTTTTGTTTTCTTTTTAAAGTATTTTGAATAGAGCACCTTTGATTTCAAAAGAAAGTGCTTTTGTTTTAGTATGAAGCATTATTCATTATCTGTACCACTGTCTGAATTATAACATTTGATGCCATAATTCTTCTGTGGATTAGCATGCCCAGGGACTAGCTATCCCTGGGACAGTCAGACTGTCCATTGTTCCTGTCAGATAAACAAGTTCATAAAGGAATAAATTCCAAAGTGCAGTGAAATTTACCAAATTTTGGCCTTTCCTAGTGTTCAAGTGTAATTCCGGCATAAAAGCATCCCATTGTCTTTTTCAGCATGAATACACATCAGATAAGCCATCGAGACCGTGTTTTTCATTGATCAACTATTAACAGAGAAATCCCGGAGAGATGCTAGGCTGTTAGCAACTCTCCGAGATTTCTCTGTTACTAGATAATCAACAAAAAAAGCTTATCTGATGATATTAATGCAGAAAAAGACCATGGGGATTACACTTTAAATAAGCTTTAATGGGTGAATAATATTACACTGGGTGGAAAATCAGGTCTCTTCAGTTCATTTTGGTGCTGCTGTTAAAAAAAAAAAGAATTTCTCCTAAATGTTACCTGTAATGCATGTGGAGCTGCAACTCCATGACTCATACTGTATCTAATGTGTTGCAATGTCGCCATGGAAGGTAGCTGGGGTGTTTGTCTTTAACACCATCAGGGGCTGAGGTATCAGATGAGTGTGCAGGTGTCAATTTGAGGAGGACTGAGAGGAACGTCAATGTTCTTCCGCGCACAAGAGGGGAATCTTTGCACAGAGGGGAATTAAGTGGCAGAAAATGGCAGATAAAATCTACCACTGTATGCAGTCTAAATTCCCAGACCAATATCCAAAACTTATTCTTAGCTCAATATGTAAATGCTGTAGTAATTGAGTTAAAAACTGCTGATTAGAGGGTTGTTAGTCCACTCACAGACCTGATAGAGCTCAGAGTCTGAGTTATGAGACAATGGGCCCTTGAGCACTGATACCTCAAAGGCCCTCTCTTAGGTCTGTTCTGTTATCCATCCATGGCGATGGCTGCGGACAAACACAAGTTCTTGCACAGTGCTAGTTAACACTGATCAGTGACCACACAGTCACAAACTGATTACTGATGATGTACGTGGTCGGACTTTCTGCTCATATGGGAAACATTTCACCCAGTTTGCTCCTGTGTGTGGTAAAGATTCACAAATGGAAAGGTGTCTGTGTGTGTGTGTGTGTGTGTGTGTGTGTGTGTGTGTGTGTGTGTGTGTGTGTGTGTGTGTGAGACTGTTAGAGTGCGACCTGTATGTTGCTAGTAAATGAAATGTGGGTGAACCCGAGACTGCTGACTACAAGCACGGAAAAACTTTGGTCAAGTCAGGAGAGATCGTGTGTGATAAAATGTGAATAGTACATTTCCGCTGAGACATTGACATGACATTTAATCTTGATCTTGGCACTTTCAATACTTAACTTGTCTGCATCATTACTTTTAAGATTTTAAAGACAGCAACTACAAATAATGGCAAAAGTTGATTCTTGTAAAGTCGGCTTTACGCCTTACCTGTCTGCAGCGTCACAAAGTGCATAACAGTAAGTTCATTGCTGACACCGATGATAACAATAATCTGAGTGATTCTGTGTGATAATAAATGTATTCAAGCTCCAGTTTCTCTGAGTCTCACACTTGGGTTCTCTAACTAAACCTTAACAAGAAGTGTCACTTTTTTTCTCATTTTATTAATAAAAAAAAAAAACGGTCTCTTGTAGTCGACATCGGCTCAATCTTTTCCAATAAAATTCTATATTGCAGTACTGTCACAAAAATATAATATTAAGGACATTAAAAGTGTGCATGAATGGTTATACAGTGTGTGTGTGTGTGTGTGTGTGTGTTTCTGTCACCCTGGAGTCTAATAAATATAAAAAGTGAAAGTGATAAATCTTTCGGACTCTTCTTCACCCTTTTGCTTGGTTTTAATACGATGTTTGAAAATGAGAAAAAACAATGTGTATGTTGAAAGGCTTAAAATCAAAATACACTTCTAAAATCTCGATATGACACAATTAACTCATCTTTAAAAAAGAACAAACTATTTATATTAATTAATGTGATCACGTATCTCCCTTACTGCCATAAAATACACGATGTGTTCTTTAGGCCACACCCCAATCTGTGGCATCAGTGAGCGTGTTTACATGGACATAGATATCCAGTTTATGATCATATTGTGAATACTTCAATAACCCGGTCATAAACGGGATATCCATGTCTATGTCAATGCACTCAGTGTAGAAATCCAGGATGTCCTTTACACAGTACACTCAGACTCAGATAGATTGCATGCATGGTGTTTGAAATAAAAGCCCCAGTGTCCCGTCCCTCACAGAGGACAAATAGCCTTAACACTGATAAATTGTGTCTCGGGGGGCACAAGGTTTGGCTGAAGGCTTTTGTGAATCAGTCACCAGATCTCGGGAACATTGAAGCGGTTCTGGCAGCTGGTGGCGGCCAACACCTTGATAAAACACTTTGGCTCTCATTTGTATTTCCATACAACAGGACCGAGGTACTTGGTTTGATCCCAAGCCTAAAGGGGAGGTGAAAGTTAAGAGCTGTATTTCAGGTTTTATCATAACATCTGTGTGGCAAGCTGCATATACCACATACTTCCTTTAAAGCTATATTTCATGCAAAATAATGCTGATGAAGGTGATTTTATCTCATTTTGTGGCTGAGATAAACCCTGAAATGTTGTGCAATGACGGACACAACTGAAAGACAAAGTTAAGAGGCTATAATAATTATTATATCAACTGTCTGGGTGCTTTTATATTGAAAGTCATGACATGTAGTTTACAAGTTAAACTCTGAATGCGGATATTTTTACTGTAAGATTAAAATATCGAAGTGATGTCAGATGCAAGCTTGTGTTAAACATACATTTTGTATTATAAAATTCCTATTTTAAGAACAATCGGGCGACTTCGTTCATCATTACCAGAAACCTCCGTCAGGAATATTCACATCAGTGAACAGCCACACTGTCGGCACGCACTGAGCTGGACTTTATTCATTCTCTCTAGCACCACCAAGTGTCTTCAGCGTCAGGGCAGCATGCCTCCCAAACATAGAAGGCCTGGTGTCCGTTTTGACAGCGATGTTTAAAACACTTCACAGAAAAGGCACTCGTCAGATATGTCACCGTCCCAGCCGCTACCGTCCCTTTGATTTCAAACTGCGCTCCATTGCAATGTAAGGTTTTTATGGTTGATTTTAACCCTTTTCTTTCAGTGTTTTCAGGGTGATGGTCAATCCCCCAGCGTCACAAAGCTGAAACTCCTCCTCCACTGCATCATCATGTAGCTGCTGAGTGTGAAATAAGGCCGCTTCATCCTCATATTCTTCTTCCACATCCCCTTCCTCAAAGTCATCTGGATACTCAACTTGTTCTGAGACATCAGGAGCCTCTGGAAATACTGTAAGAAAGACAGAGAGCGTAAAGGCCTTTGTTTTGAAAATTCCTGTGTAAATGCATCATTCAACGACTTATTAATAACCTTGATTTCTCTCTATATAGTCGTATATTGGTGCTTGGAGGACATTTTCATTTTGTTGTTGAACTTTATTTATAGTTATGTTACTGTCATTCCCCAGCTACAATGATGGTGCAGAGACGCCGAGAGCACAGATGCAGAAGACCCAGAAACCCGGACCATGCAGAGCAGCCCGGGCTTTTTCATGAGGGGGTCTTAAAGAGACAGGCGCAAAAACAACGTGTTTCTGACAGAGGGTGACTACAGACAGACAGTAGGAGAAAAATAATGTGTTTTTTTTAAACATCAAAGCATGTTAACATGTTCTAGCAGAAACCCAATTGGTATGAACCTGAAATAGAGTAAAACCTGTCCCCTTTAAACAAGCTTCTTAAGATTTGGTTAAAAAGGAGGAAAAAAATACTCTCTAGGTACGACATTTTGAGGCACCCGATATTTAAATTCTTCTATGTGTCACAGCTAGCTGTTCATTAGTGATAGACTGATTCATCAGCCAGATATTTGCCTTTTTCACATGTATCGGCATCGGTTGATGCAGGCTACTACGTTTGCCCATAGTTTTTTCCCGGCATTGTTTAGAGACAGGCGTCCACAGGCAGCTCCTAGTTGCTGGAGATGCCTTTTTTAAGTTCAATAATTGCTCCTTTTTTTTAAATTGAGAGTCGCAGCATTTGTTATCATCATTGTGTACATTTTTTTGATGTATATTGCGGGAGCAAAAAAGTAGTATCGGCTCCAAACATCGGCTCAAGAAGTCTGTATCGGCCATCGGCTAAGGCTGATGAAAAAAAATCAGTATAGGCATCGGCAGTGTGTCAAGATAATTTAAAGTAACTCCATGTCGGCTTCTCTTTTTTCCTGACAAATTGGCCATTGTTTAATTAGCTATTTGGCTGTTTTAACTGTGCACTTTTCTAAACCAGGACAAGGTTGTTGAGCAAACATCTCAGCTCGAGGGAAGACTGTGAATACAGTTTGTGTTCAGGACTTCACTGTGCCCTCCCATTTACATCTTAAATAATAATCCACACTTTAAAAATAACAATTTCATTAAGTTTTCTTCACAGAAATGAATGAAATGCTGAACTATAGGCCAACTGTATATAATTTTCCAAGCTCTGATGACCCTGGACGGGGTCGTGACCCCTAGATTGGGAACCAGCGACTTAAGTTAAGGATCTATGTGCTTCTTCCATCACTAATAAGAAGGTGTTTCACACAATAATGCATTACCTAAATTCTCTGCAAAATTGTTCCCCATCGGCGACCCTGAGTGCTCACTGTGCTCCTCAAGAGAGGGCAGACTGTCATCTTCATCAAAGTCCTCGGGATAGTAGCAGTCACAGCAGCTTTGTCCTCCAACACACAAAGCATCCTGATATTCCTCCTCCACATCACTGGACCCGGCCTCCACGCTGGTGTCTGTGTGTTTAGTGTCACAGCTCCTCACAGGAACACAGTCGGCCTCTGTGTGCGTGATAGACCCGAGGTGATCTTGCACATAGGCATTGATCAGTATACAGGCAGCCGTTGGCCTGTCCTCTGGGTCGAGGCAGAGCATTCTCTGGATCAGAGAGGATATGTTGTCAGAGTACACGTCGGGCACGCGATCGTACTCTCCTTTGGTGATCTTGTAGAACAGACTCAGGAGATTTGTGGCTGCGAATGGAGGCCTGAGAGCACAGATCTCATACAGCAGACAGCCAAGGGCCCAGATATCAGACTTGGAGCTGTATGGGACGTCCTGGCACAGCTCTGGGCTGAGGTAGCTGGGTGTCCCGACACAGGTGGAGGCCATGTCGGCTGTGTTGGTCATCACTCTGGATATCCCAAAGTCCCCTAACTTCACCATGCCTTGCTTTGTCAGCAGCACATTTGATGTTTTGATGTCTCTGTGTAGAATTTTAGCCGTGTGTATATAATTTAAAGCCATAGCGACCTGTGCAAACCACCCCATCACAGTCTCCTCTGTGAAAAACTCCTTTGGTTTCCTCTGTTTCACTTTGTCATCTAAGGTCCCACCGTCGCAGTAGTTCATCACAATGTAAATGAATCCATCAGAGTTCACAAAGGCGTCGTTGCATTTTACAACATGGGGGTGCTCCAGCCGCCTAATGATCTCGGCCTCTTGGAGGATTGCCCTCTGTGTTTTTGCTCTCCTCGTGTCCTCTATTTTGATCCTCTTCACCGCGTGCAGGCTCTTGCGCTCTCCGTGCCTCATGAGGAACACGTCCGCCGCTCCTCCTCTGCCCAAACACAACACCGTCTCGTACTCCTCCATCTTTTATCTGCACCGTGAAACGCAGCGTTGAGGTGAGCGGCGCTTCAGCACAATACAGCCGTCAACACGCGTCACGGAGGGTTTGTTTTCGCGTTGCCATGGTACCCACCTCGCGCTGACGCCGTGACGTCGGCTAGTGTTTATCGTTCATTGTTCATTGGACTACAGATGAACACATAGCCTTTATTTCAGCTTTATTAATGTGCACGGCACTGCGAAATAAGTAACATGTGCTTGTTAGGCTAATACACAAGTCGATAGATGAGTAAGTTACATTTTCACGAGAAAGATAGCAAATGCTTAGAATATGTGTTTAATATTACATATCTAAATGCCCAGTTTTGCTTCTTCTTTGTTTTTGGACCCACATATATTTAGGCATATTAAAGGCAACTACTTGGCAACTACGACTCTTACTTTAAATATTTAACTAAGAGTCTATTGTTCACTGTCTATTGTATACATGCTATATTTAACATACGGTTTGTGTTTTACTTTCTTTCTTTGTTTAGCTAAGAGTTTATTGTTTATCTTTTACTGTATTTTTTTTATATCTCAAGTGTCATGAAAGCTGCTGGATATTCAATTATCTTTCGGGAGTCATCCCAAAGGGATCCATAAAGAGAAGTCAAATAGGCTGACTGCTCTAGGTTTTTTTTTTTTTTTTTTATAACACACTTTATTTATTTAGGGCCTAATACAAAAATAAAATACAAACTTATAAGAAAAGAAACTTCCCAAAAATACATATATGTTGAATATAAGAAGAATAGACGCGAGAGAGAAGAATACAATAAAAAGTAGAAATGGAAATAACAAAAAGAAAAGACAAAAGAAAGTACGTTATAGGCAAAGTCCAGTGCTAGTGTGGGAATAAAGTTTGAAATAAATAACTTAAAGGCAGTACAAGCTTTTACAGTTTTGACTGCTTTATAATTATGTGAGTTTTGGATTGAAATGATGAAAATGAATGAAGGAAACTCCGGATCTTTCTGTATATTATTTTCTAGGACTCCGGGGCTGACTGCTCTGGTGCCTTACACTGGGTGGCAGTAAAGACGTTGAGTGGCTGCAATCTGCCGATAATTAGCTAAAGAAGAAGAAACACGTGAGCTGTCTGCGCAGGCGCGTGTCGATCACAACATATGAGCGCATGTAGTTGCAGTTTTTCTTCACTATAACTTGAATTTCAGTAAACGTCACTCTAAGATGCCACCAAAGGGAAAGGGTGGCAAGGCTAAAGGTTAGCGTTGTGTGAGTCCATTGGTAATGACGTGTAATAAAACTCTGTTAGCTAGCCTGGAGCTAATAACTGTAATAACGCTTCTATGCTCGCTAACGTGTCATTGTTATCCATTGGTTTAACGGTGTTTATGACTTGGTTGCTGTGTAGGAGGAGCAGCTTCAGGAAGTGCAGACGCTGACAAGAAAGAGAAAGCGCCAAAGGGAGGCACAGCTGTGAAGGTAATGACAGCGTTATCCAGTCACCCGTGACATAACCGGGATTTTTTGTTTTGTTTTTTTTTACCAAAAGATGACTCTCTTCCTGCTGCCTCATATGTACTTTTGGATGCGTTAGCTGGAAGGAAATAATGAGTGGTTGAGTTGGGACCACTTACCACTTAGGTCGTGGGCTAAACTGAGGGATGAGTCAACGAGGACCATGAACAAATGACTGTGTGCCATACTGAACAATATGCAACCTCTTATCACATCTGAAGGGCATCTATGTGGAGATTTACGTCTTTAACACAAGAAATCAGTTGTTGATTTATTTTTTCTTTTTGGTGGTCTAGTCCTGACCCATGAGCATGACATTTTCACAGTTATGTGAACAAGTAAAATAAACTATTCTGTCAGCTTCAGAGCTGCAGTTTGTTCTAAGGAAATATAGTAGTGAAGGCGTTGGATATGTCTATGTTCTAAGGAAATACATCGAGTATATTGTCTTATCTCTAGACCTAAGATATTCAACACGGGGGCCTGGACCCTTGAGGGTTCAGCCAAAATATTGTTTGGTCACTTTTTAAACGTTTCTTTCTATACCAAACATGAATATAACCATTAACATGAATTCAACATATTACAGGCAAACATAATTCGATCTATTCGTGAAATAAAGAAACATTTAACTTACTCACTACATGGTTAACTTTTAGTATTCACTGCGCCTTCCAAATAATTAAATATTGCCTTCCATTAAATATATGAACTTGTCAATGATCATTATTTTAATAGCTTAGTATTATATGCATCTTTAAAGGGTATGTGTATAGGCGATAGTATGTTGAAGGGGTCCCCGCTGTGTCTGACTTTCAGCTAATGGGTCCTTGGCCTATAAAACATTGAAAACCTCTGCTCTAGACTATTACTGTGTGTGTGTGTGTGTGTGTGTGTGTGTGTGTGTGTGTGTGTGTGTGTGTGTGTGTGTGTGTGTGTGTGTGTGTGTGTGTGTGTGTGTGTGTGTGTGTGTGTGTGTGTGTGTGTGTGTGTGTGTGTGTGTGTGTGTGTGTGTGTGTGTGTGTGTGTGTGTACATGCCTGCATAAAAATCAGCGCTAGTGCTGGGAAGCAAAGCGTTAAGCTATTTGGGAGCTTTGTGATATTTTTAGGTAGTTATAGGTTGCATCTAGGGGTGTTCTCAATTAAAGAAATTCTTAGTCACCTAACACATGCAACAAGAACGAAAAAAAGAGGGGGCAGCCTTATCTGCATCCCAACCACTGTCTAACTGTGTCTTTGTGATCTGTTTTTCTCTTCAGGTTCGACACATCCTCTGTGAAAAACATGGAAAATGCATGGAGGCGATGGAGAAACTGAAGGCTGGAGTCCGTTTCAGTGAAGTAGCATCACAATACAGTGAAGACAAAGCAAGACAAGGAGTAAGAACATGCACTCATATTCAGTTGTGCTCTTTTATAGCTTCAGATGATACCACGGTATTGACAGTAAGTCCTGTCTCTATTGTTTCCTGTCTGTTTATGGCTGCACAGCACAGTATTATGACTGTTTAGTAGGTAAAAGCTGCATCCAAAATTCAGGCACTGACTTTGAATTGTGCTTTGTAATATATTGAATATATTCTAACTTCTGGTGATTAATAGGGGGATGATAAATATGATGAATGTGTTTAAACCTTGCAATAAGTCTTTATGATAACTTTTTTATACAGCACCTTTAAAAATCTATTATAACAAAGTGCTTCATAAAGATTAGAGATGCACCGATCGGCCTCATGTTTAAAAATTCAGTAGCAAAGCCGTCAGAGAGGTCATGAGTAATGACTGGTAAAAATAATTCTCCTGCTTATTCACATCTGCACTCCTACAGAACACCTACTGTGCACCAAGATACTTGGAAACTTAAGTGGAGATGAGGCTCATATTTGACCTAATAGCGCCTGGTAACTGACGCTATACAAATAGGTGTTTCAAGTTCCTTCCTTTCTTCATGATTGCTCTGTTCATGACAGGGTGATCTGGGCTGGATGACGCGAGGCTCAATGGTTGGGCCTTTCCAGGATGCAGCATTTGCCCTACCTACCAGTTCCATGGATAAACCAGTCTACACAGACCCTCCTGTCAAGACAAAGTTTGGGTACCACATCATTATGGTAGAGGGGAAAAAGTGACATGGGACAGCTCAACACTTCAAATTAGGACACACAAATTCTCCTGTGTGCTATATTGTAAAAAAGTGATTTGTTTTTTTTTTGCTTACCATTTTACAGAATGTTTGATAATACGAAAATTAAATTATCCTCTCGTGTCAGCTTTGTCACATGTACACTACTTTACTGAAAATTCAAGCTGATGTGTATTCTTACAAGCTTAACTTTCACATTCATATAATTTACTGGATTTTGGAAGTTGGTGGAATTCAAACCACAAATGGCCAAATAAATGCATTTTCCCTCACGTAGTACAAAATGCCTAAGGTTCGTTTGTGTGTGTGACAGTGACAGAGAGAGACCTGATAGAAGACGTCTTGACCCAACTCCTTAAAACTTCTGCTTTTACTAATGTCATATCATATAATGCCAATATCAAATAAAGTGGTGTTTAGATACTTCTTGGTTATTCTGTATTGTGGAGATGAGTTCTAGTCAGTTTAGTGCTAATAAAAAAAAAACACAATTTTAGAGTTGTTAAATATGAGATATAAAATGAAAAAAAAATGACATTTACCACAGAAAGTAACAATTCATACACATACACATTGGTTACTAAAAGGGTCTGGTCCAAACTGTCATTTTCATTATCAACTCATCTGCTGATTATGTTTGCATTTAATGGTTTGGTCCAATGTTGTAACAAATTGTTTGGGCAACAGTTAATTTTCATGTCTGATAGATTGTACAAATATCTCCTGATACAGACTTTACTAATCTGCACCAATATTGTGTGTACATTAATAATAAGGATGACCTATCAAAAGTACAATCAATCAGATATCAGATATTCAGTATTGTGGACCATTAGGGTAAGTGGTTTTTAACATTTAATCGAATCTCACTCCTTTCTGTAATTACATTTTAGATATCCCTAATAGCATTTCTCTTAGTCAAAATTGAATTCTTCCTAGTCAGAATGATAATTTCATACATTTCCAACGTCATTCTTACTAGTACAGATGATGTCACTTTTGCCATTCATGTGTATTGGGCTTTCAATTCTAGATATCCACAATCACATTTAGATATCTAGAATGAACGTAATTCTTAAAAGGAAAATTGTAGTTGTACATATCTGTAATGACAATTGTTTTTGGATAGTCAAAATTATGGATATCTGGAACGGTTTTCGTTTGGGATATCTAATTAAAATGATGACTAGTCAAAACTGGATTGTAGATATCTGAAATAGGAGTTTTTCCTAGTAGGAATTACATTACAGACATCAATTAAAATCATTTTTATTTATAGTGCCAAATCACAACAAAAGTTATCTCAGGACACAAGCAACCACAAAAGTAACAGTAACTATAATAATATCTATAGTAATGTGAATATGACTTATATGTTATGGCAGTTAATACAGCAGAATAGTAGAAACAAGCACAGCTCAGGTGACGGAATATGAAAATGATAATAATTATGGTGTTAAATACGTAGATCAATGACGAGTAGCAATAACAGCTGTTATACAATGAGGTATTACTGATGATGTTTTTACGGCTACACATTTTATAATTTATAAAACTAATGACTAAGAGAAACATTTTCCCCCTGGTATTATTAAAGTATTTCTGATTCTGATAGTATATATGTGTAATAGTAATAATAGCAGCAGGAAGCGTCATGCAGGACCACAGCAGCAGGCACCACCACGATCAACAGAGACCTGCAATATCCAAAATCTTCATTACAGATATTCATTCATTCATTCATTCATCTTCAACCGCTTATCCCTGTCGGGTTCGAGGGGGGCCTGGAGCCGATCCCAGCTGACCTCGGGCGTGAGGCGGGTTACACCCTGGACAGAATGCCAGTCTATCGCAGGGCACATAGAGACGAACAGAGACAGACAACCACTCACACCTAAGGGCAGTTTTAGAGTCATCAATGAACCGAACACGTGCATGTCTTTGGATTGTGGGAGGAAACCGGAGTACCCGGAGAAAACCCACGCAGACACGGGGAGAACATGCAAAAAACTCCACACAGAAAGGCGGGATGCGAGCCTGGAACCTGGAACCTTTCCCCGCGGGCCACCCAGTGTGTTCAGACCAAGTATGTATCCTCTACATGTGTGTCTCACATTCATATCCCTTTTATTCTAATGAACAGAAGTCAGTTTTTCAACGTGTTATACTGTCTAACACTCATGTTAGGTAATGATAACATCTGGTGTCTGTTTTTTCCAAAGCACCTGGAAAAGCCAGTCTCCCAGAGTTCTTCTGTAGAGCCCGGGATAACAGCAGCTCCATTTCTCCCTGAAGGTAGTAAATGCTTTATTAGGTGCTGTGAGAAGGAATATCCGACAGTTATTTTAATGTGTATGTCTTACACACATTTCCTGCTATATCTCACCATCCTAGATTCATCATCAAGGAACCTTGCTCCTGTGGAGGCACAGGGAGACACTGTCCTGCATGAAGGTATGATGCAGCAGGAGTGGAGAAGGCAAGCTGCCAGTGGCTGAGATGAAGGCCTCACAAACCGCAGATGTCTTTTGAGGAGTTTGCTGCGTCCTCGTTTCTGAGCGGGAGCTGGAGGGTGCCAGAAAGCGAGGCGCAGAGTGGAGGAGAGTGGTAGAAGAGAGAGCGAAGAGAAAATCAGCAATGCAGCTGCCTACAGGTCGTCTGTGCAGGTTCTGTCACCAGCCGCTGAAGCAGAGCCCACACAGCCACCACATTCACGGCAGTTTCCCCCGGAATCTACTGCCCCACCAGAGTGTTCTCCCTGTACCAACCACAGGGCATGGAGAAGGAGATGACCTGGACCGACTTCAAACTCTCTGACTTTTATGAGGCTGAGAGGGGCCGAAGGGTCGCAGAGAAGGGAAAGTGACTGCATACCCCCCAAACCCCAGATATACCTTCAGACACTTACTCACACACACACACACACACAGACACACACAGACACACACAGACACACACACACACACACACACACACTCACACGCACACACTCACACGCACACACAAACACATACTGTACATTGCCTCGGCTACATGCTCATCACCAAAACATAGATTTTTTTATTTTATAAATGAAAAATGAAGATGCTGTAATTAATTTATATGTTGTTATAAAGTAAAGATAAGTGGTTATTAATATATTATAATTTTTCATTTATTTTAAAAATACTACTAATTATAGAGAAACTTTAAAATTATACTTTTTCCTACTCCTTTTCAAATGTGTAAATTTAATTTTTTCTTTATTTTTTGTTTGCTTGACATGGTAAGATCGTTTTGCTTTATTATTGTTATTTTTATAATAATTTGTATGCTTTTGTTTTCTGTTACTTAATTATATTGTATATATGTATGAATGCACAAATATCTGCTGTATTTAAACTGTATATTTCATGCTGTTTATTTGTTTTATTCATGTGTTTTCAAGCATGTCAGTTTAGATTTTGTGTGTTTTAGAATTTAGCTGTTTTTCAATAAAATATTTCATATAAAGCATCACTGTGACCCTCTTTACTTGGTAGGGGAAGAACTAGTCATAAAGAAATGTTTTTATTTAATATTATAATCTATTACTGTGCTTACTTCATGGGTGAAGTAATAGTGATAAAACACAAATGAATTAAATATTATTATCATTAATGTGCTCAGCTGTATGCTTACGCATCAACACAATATATTAATGAATCCTTAGAATAATACTAACAGCATTTTGGAAATGAATATCTTTCTTGTGTAATTATTTAAAGGATGTTCTTTCGGTTAATCACTTTGTCTAGTGTTTATCTATAATTTGTATTGCTATTATTATTAAGTTCAATTCAAGTAATATTATTATCACTGCTCCTTTAGTTCAATTCATTTTTTTACCAGCAGCAGCATGTAAAAGTTGCATTATTGTCCATTCTTTAAATAATATGGTTTTATCATTTTAGTATCATCCTAAACAATTCCTTCTACATGATTTGTGCAAAGATATTGTGATTAGTTTCACTTTAAACGACTAAATCTGATAGTTTTGTGTTATGAACGCATGCCCAATAACTGCTAAAGGGAGGTGGACGATGAGAACAGGGTGTTTCAAGCTTAGTGGGAGGCAGAGCACATGTTCACAAAGCTGTGTGTCTTTATCTTCATATTAAGGAACATATTTTATTTTTGAAGGACATTTTCTTTTTTGCTGTTTGCCTGTTGATTAAATGTTTTCCTAAAAATAACTAATAATAATAAGAAAATCTTGCTTTATTCATTTAATGTACAGGACATGTGTTTTCTCTTTGTTTTTGTCTGTGAGCCTGTTGAAAAATGTTTTCACCTGAAATTACTCACAGAGCCGTACAAAAATATTGGATTATTCATTTAATTATTAAATAAAATACAGTACATTGTGTTAGGTCTTGGTTCAATAGGTTATATGCAATCATTTTAATATGTTTTAATAAACATTAAACCTGTCCGGCCCTCGGCTTGTAGCAAGTAGTAGTGTTTGGTCCTCTGATGTATTTGACTTTGACATCCCTGTTCTATAACGTAATGATGAATATCTAGAATTGAAAAGGCAGTGCACATAAATGGCAAAAGTTACGTCATTTTTACAGGTACGCATGACCTTATGTATATCCGAAATGACAATTGTAGATGAAATTTCCTTTTATTTTTTACAAGGAATAATTGAATTACAGACAGTTGCAGAACATACCCATTCTAGGTATTGAAATGTTAACAGCCACAGGACCATGGTTATAGTAGCCCAGATCATCCAGAGCGCTAGGCGGCGGCAGCCCGCAGAGGTCGTGGGCTCAGCCAGCATCAGGAGAATACAGCTGACGCCTGGCTAGATGATTGGCGAGGTAAGATGGCGGCGCCAGAGGAGCCAGAATTATCTCAGGCGCAGACTGAAAAACTCCTACAATTCCAGGTAGACAGGATAAATTCCTCACTAACACGAGTCCATTTTAAACCTCACATGTCAATATTCTATCGTTGACACCGAGTCGATGTAAAAAGGTGGAACTGTGCGTGTTTAAACGCTTTCTGCACAGTCAACTTCACCCAGCCCCCTAACAGTTAATGTTACCGTCAACTGGAGTCACAGCTAACGCTAGCTACAGTTAGCTAAAGTTAGCTAAGCGAGCTAACAAGTTAGCAGACTTTAAGGTTTCATGGGTGGACTTGCATAGCTTAATGTGTGTTATATTTTACTATAAGGCACATATAAAAACAACCCTGTCGACCACTATCACTTGTGCTGCATTTTAATGTAATTATTCTGACTTTCCGTTAACTTGGCTAACGGATGCTACTTGACGCTCCCCACTAAACACTCGCTGAGTTGCTACGTTACATGAAAGTGTTGTTTTTTGACATTACGAGTGATGCGACTTTCCTCCATCGTTTGTCATCTGTACGATTGTCTTAGGAACACGAATGTATCCAGCGTTGTCTCAGAGACACGAATGTATCTGAGAGCTAACTAACATGTAACGTCATCCTGCTCGGGTTTGTGCTTATTGACGTTAATTTCACAGTTTAGATGGCCGCCCAAGTAAATGGTAGATAACACGCTGTTTTAACAATTTAATTCTATCTGACCGACAACCGGGACCATTTAGTTTTACTTTTTCTTATAGGCTAGCTAGTAACGTTAGCCTGTAAGCTACAGAAGTAAGCCCTGACTGTATACAGACGACTAAAACACGTTTTTCTGATTTCTTTTGAGCCACCTGAGGCCTTCAGGCTGATTTTCTTTTTCTTGTCTTACAGGACCTCACTGGTTTGGAGTCAATGGACCAATGTCGTCGAACATTAGAACAGCATAATTGGAATATAGAGGTAAGAACTACATGTTAGTGGATTTAAAAAATGGATGCCTCTGTTTACATTTTTATTCATATTCTGTGAACTGTGCTGGCTCTGATTCACCTGTCATTCCTCTCTGTGGGTCTTTAATGAAGGATATGAATAGTGATGGGCTTTAATGTTATGTGTTTCAGGCTGCAGTACAAGACAGACTCAATGAGCAGGAAGGTGTGCCCAGTGTGTTTAACCCTCCACCATCCAGACCATTACAAGTCAACACAGCAGACCATAGAGTATATAGTTACATCGTCTCAAGGCCACAGCCCAGGGTAGGTCTGCTGTTTCTTTAAATGTTTGTGTCTTTAGGATGAAATCTCTGCGTAGGTGCTAAATATTTCAACTACACAAAATACCATAGTCTGTAAATATACTGTATTGCTACTGCTCGACACACAGCCACATTCTTGCCTGTTACTTTTAAGCCAATCCTTGAACGTTATATCTTTTCCCCCCGAAGTAATTTTGTCATTTAAACTGTATTTTAATTTCACAAATATATAGAGAAGCTCTCATATCTTTTCCACCTGTCCTCTTCTTGTTTTAAATGTAATAAATTACTTTGGTTCTTCTTTTCAGGGATTAATAGGATGGAGTTACTACTTGATAATGCTACCTTTCAGATTTACATATTACACACTTCTGGACATATTCAGGTAATTCAAGCACATTGATTTAAACTGGTAGCTGCTGGATAGAGGAATGTAAATGACCGCTACGGTGTCCATTTTCTTGAAGGTTTGCACTGCGGTTCGTCAGGCCAGATCCTCGTGGTCGTGTGACAGACCCTGTTGGAGATGTTGTGTCCTTCATTCAGAGTTTTGAGGAGAAGTATGGTCGGTCGCACCCTGTATTTTACCAGGGAACTTACAGCCAGGTGAGTTCAGAGAGCTGTCAGCCATTTACAGACACATTATCTTCTGCTACAGTTGGAGAAGGGTGAAATTGCAATATGTTGCATTGCTTTTGTTTACCTTGAAACATGCAGGCACTGAATGATGCCAAACGGGAGCTCCGCTACTTATTAGTGTACCTTCATGGGGAGGATCATCAAGACACTGACCAGTTTTGCCGGTAGGCTACTTATTTCCTTACTTACCTACATAACCCAAGTGTCAGCCATCAAAATTTGTAACATATCGCCTGTTGTTACTGAGTGTCATGTTGATGCTTCTCATCTGTCACTTCCCAGCTCCACGTTATGTACAGAAGAGGTTGTAACCTTCCTCAACACACGGATGCTCTTTTGGGCATGCTCCACCAGCAAGCCTGAGGGCTACAGAGGTATGATACATATATTATCTTATCCACCATTATGTCATGTGTTAGCTGTGAATATCTCACATGGGTTGCTCGGATCATGAAAAATATCAGTGAAGTATCACTCGAACATTAAATCTTCCTATGTTCCTATCTTCCTGTTTAATATGTGGGTGTTTTTCAGTGTCCCAAGCATTGCGAGAGAACACCTACCCATTCCTGGCCATGATAATGCTGAAGGACCGCAAGATGACAGTGGTTGGCAGGCTTGAGGGTCTCATTCAGCCAGAGGACCTCATCAATCAGCTCACCTTCATCATGGATGCCAACCAAACACATCTGATGTCAGAGCGCCTTGAACGGTACTGGAAAACAATACATTGAAACTGGATTGCTTGACAGGAGATATATCTCCATGTACATTTGTAAAGACTGGTAGTTACATGTTGTGATGGCTTTGTGTTTAGGGTCAAAGCTCAAAATGTGACAACCTGCAGTTACTGATTAAGCAATTTGGTTCATTTTCAATCCCACAGCTACAATCCAAAACAATAATAACAACAAAACCTGTAAAGGTATATCCCCAATGTTCATTTTAAAAGGCTGACCTGTTTTCTTATGTGTAGGAGTTGACTTTTGTCTGCCTCAATTTTAAATTTGAGACATACTACCTTTTCACCCATTTCTTTAATTCATTTTTTTATGTTTTGATCAATTCTTACATAAAAAAAAGCATTGCACTTGTGATTAAAATGTTAATTTACTAATTAAATACATTGTAACTCGTATCTCAGTTATAAATCAAATCCTGTAGTTGATCTTCAACAGCTTACCTGGGGGTCGGGTCGCGGGGGCAACAGCTCTAGCAGGGGACCCCAAACTTCCCTTTCCCAGGCCACATTAACCAGCTCTAACTGGGGGATCCTGAAGCGTTCCCAGGCCAGTGTGGAGATATAACCTCTCCACCTAGTCCTGGGGATCAGTTGACAGCTCGGCCCCTCTCTTCACCCCAGTGTCCAAAACATACAGCCTCAAATCAGATGATACGATCACAAAATCAATCATAGACCTTTGGCCTAGGGTGCTCTGGTACCACTTACACTTATGAGCATCCTTATGTTCGAACATGGTGTTTGGGTCAGGGAGGCCGTTCCTCCCAATCACACCTCTCCAGGTGTCTCCATCGTTGCCCACGTGGGTGTTGAATTCTCCCAGCAGAACTATGGAGTCCCCTACTGGAGCCCCATGCAGGACTCCATTCAGGGTCTTCAAGAAGGCCGAATACTCTGACTGTTGTTTTTGCTGGGCACCAAAACAGCAGTTCAGAGTTTTCCCCCCTACCACCCGCAGGCGTAAGGAGGCGACCCTCCCGTCCAACAGGGTGAACTCCAACACCGCGGCGCTCAGCTGGCGGTTTGAGTATCCCCACACCTGCCCAGCACATCACACACTGGGCAACTCTAGAGATGAATAAGGTCCAACCCCTATCAGGGAGTACAGTTTCCGAACCGAGACTGCGTGGACTTAAGCCCTACCAGATCTAACTGGTAGCGCTCCACCTCCCGCACAAGCTCCGACTCCCTCCCCCACAGAGGTGACATTCCACGTCCCCAGAGCCAGCCTCTGCTGCAGCAGTGCACCCGACCCCAGCGGTTCTTCCTGCGAGTGGTTGGCCCACAGGATGGAGAGGAGGGGGGAGGTGCCACATTGCTTCTTTGGGCTTAGCCTGGCCGGGCTCCGTGGCAAACCCGGCCACCAGGCGCTCCCCAGCGAAGCCTCTGCCTGGGTCTGGCTCCAGACGGGGGCCCCAGGCTTCCTCCAGGCAGGGTCTCTCTTCCTCGATTTGACATGTTGTCTTTCTGAACCGTTCTTAGACCACTCTGCCATGGGAGACCCTACCAGACAACACAGCCCTCGGGTTCATAGGGACACACAAACCTCTCCACCACGATAAGGGGACGATAAACTCTGCTCGCCCCAAATTATACATACCTACCCTTCAAGCAATAGATTTGTAGATGGGGTGGGGGTCTGCATGTTATCTCTAGATTAACTAAACCACTCCAGCGTATTCTTTGCAATGTGAGCACTGTGTATTTACACTGGTTGATTACAACAAACACTAGCAGCTGATGAGGCGCTGCATGTTTATTCTGCGCTAAGTTCTGCACATTTGGAGTTTTTCAAACTTAACCAAGATGTTGTCTCAAAGGCGCTCTAGCGCTCCCTGCTGGGCGTTTTTTGCTGGACACATCGCCTTATAAAAGTAACACCAGCGACTCTCTGAGCAATGTATTCTTGCTTGGACAAAAGCATATCAACCGACCAAAGCCTGTGATGAGATGTGACACTTACAAAACCCAGTCTTACTATAGTGTATGTAAACAAACCTGGATGAAGCACAAATGACTTCAACCTTTCTCTGTTTAGTGCTACATTCTGTTCATATGCCACAAAAGTTTCAGAGTTTATAACTAGAGCATTTTTTTGTTGCAGGGAGGAGAGGAACCAGACTCAAGTGCTAAGGCAGCAGCAGGACGAGGCCTACCTGGCCTCCCTCCGTGCTGACCAGGAGAAGGACCGAAAGAAAAGGGAGGAGGAGGAGCAGCTGAGGCAAGAGGAGGAGAAGGTCCGACAGAGCGCTCTTGCTGAGGAGCGGAGACGACGAGTGAGTCTTAAATTTATGTTATACACTGGGTCTCTGTTATGCAGTAATTACAGTTTTTTTTTACTGGTAAAGTCTGTTGTCTAACACATAAATAGCTCTCTGGTCATGATGGTATACATGGAGACATCAGGCCTGTGAATGTTCTCATTCGTCCAGGTCATCGTTATCCTCAAAGCAATTTCAGTCAAAATCAACTGGACTGGTTGTTTGTCTAGGAAGACGATGGAGACATCAGCTAATTAATTATTTAAACGAGTAGGTTGTCACACATACATGAAATTCTTTCTTTTTTTGATTCATGTTGCCACTTTTTGTTTTGACTCCAGACACTCGAAGAGGAGAAGGAGAGGAAGTCAGAATGTCTTCCCCCAGAGCCACCTGCAGATGATCCAGAAAGTGTCAAAATAGTGTTTAAGCTTCCCAATGATACACGAGTAGAGCGACGATTCCTCTTTGGGCAGTCTCTGACGGTGAGCACCATTATTATCAAGACCCTGTGCACACACCCATTGACCCTGACTGACTTAACTTATCTAGTGGTTTTCAAGAAGATCGACAATCATTTCTGCCAGGCTGTGAAAAAAACATTTAAATCCACATGTTAAATCCAAGCGTCAATGCATATGCTATGTACAGCCAAGTCTCTGGAGGCTCCTCAGGCTCCCACTGCTGCTTATTCAGAGTTGATTAATTTGATGCAGACTTGGTCGACGTATCAACATTATATGGTTTACAGATACTGTGATGGATCTCACATGGAGCACATTCAAATATCACATTATTATTATGAAGCATTTTTCCTCCATTTCTTCTCCATACAAATTCACTTGACTATTCCTTCTTTCACAGGTAATATACGACTTCCTCTTCTCTTTGAAAGAAAGCCCAGAGAAGTTTCAGATCATAACAAACTTCCCTCGCCGAGTCTTGCCCTGCGTTCCGACTGAAGAGCAGCCCAACCCTCCCACACTGAAAGAGGCGGGACTCAGCCGCTCCGAAGTCCTTTTTGTTCAGGACCTTACAGACGATTAATAGATGACATACCTCCTGTACATGGAATCACATTTTCCTCCAATGCCCACCCACTCCCTTTTTTTTTTTTCTAACTTTGTTAAATGGCCATTTTGTGCAAGGGATGATTGAGATAAAATCCTAACCTGGAGAAATGTAACCACCCTGCATCCAGTCCTCATTTGGTTGTGTTAACAGGGTTCCCAATAGGCTGGAAAGTCCTACTTTGAACTCATTTAACCAGCCAGTTAATTCTTGTCCTTCCTTACCAGTAACTGTTGCAGCAAATGATTAATCATTTACTGAAATTAAACAGAAACTGTGGCATAGCTTTCTGCTTAACGAGAACCATATCCCAAATTTCTTAATGTCTGGGCAACTGAGGAAGGCTGGATGGTTTCAAGGAATCATTAATATTACCGAGAGCAACTTGGTTTACAGCCAGCAGTAGTACATAAACTGCAAACACAACCAATAAATAAATACCTGTCTTAATACATACAGCATGGAGGTTTATGGATTTCTATGACGGTGTGAATGACTTGATTCTTTTTTATGTCTGAGACTTGATGTTTGATCCATATGTCCTAATTCAACACCCTTTATGCCCTTAAGTTTACACATTTCCTCCTCTGTGATTGTAAAGAACAGTTCTGGTCTGAAGTGGAGTTGGCATTCCTACAGTCATTAATATGTGGTGTGGAGAGCAAATGTATTACTTCAGGGAGCAGGTTGGTGGATTTGGACATAAAGGAAAAATGGGAACCCTGTTTGAAATGAGCCATGACCTGTACATAAGTTCAATATTTAAAAAGCCCAAATTTACCTTTTTGTTTTGTTTTTTGGACTCATCTGTGTCAAAATGACCAAATGCAGGTTGGTTACTATGTGAAGCAGACTGCCTCAAGCTCTTGAAGTTTAAAAATCCAATATTTAACAGAGGCCACAGCTTTTCCACGTGGCTTTATCTAGTATAGTACGAGTCTGCCCATAGTGTGCCTGTGGTTACTCAGATGCCTGTTTTGCCTGTAACATCTAAATGGGCTCATGTAAAGATGTAATTTTCCAACTATAAATTAAAAACATTTTAAAAATCTGGGTATATTGAGAATGTACGACACTTGTGGTGATGGTGCGTCACTTAAGCAGCCCTTAACTTTGATCAGTGAGAAATCAAATTTAATTTGATGAGGGCATATTTGAGTTTTGTTTTTAGAGTTATTTCGAGTTACAAGGATGCTATTTAAATTGCATTGAGGCAGTGCCGTAATAACCCATTTAACACGGAGAGAGGGGCATTCTCGACCAACCCTCCGGGGCACACTTGTAGAAAATGAACAGCTGAACTGACCATTATACAGTGTTCCTAAACATTTTCCATTTCAAAATGCCATACTTTTTCAGACTCAGACTTCCAGACTTCTGAGAGGATTTTTTGATCAATATTAAACATCTTAATACCAATTGGTAGATGCTTATGTTAATAAATGGTTTTAAAATTGAACTTTGAACATGTTAAATTATGATTAGGTATGCCATTATGTTGCCAAGTAGCATGTTAGAAAAACCTTTTTTTAAAAATGCCATATGTGTACAAAGTCATAGTATGCTGTAAAACAATCAAAAAAGTCATAATATAGATAACCATAGTAAAAACAATGCACAATTCAGTTATTTTCTAAATATAAACATTAAGTTAAAACCGAAATAAAACGGTACAAACTTGGGCTGAGTCAGGCACCGCTGAGTATAGTAGGTTAGAGAAAAATCCTACTACAACATACATGCAACCTTTATACTATACATTTTCCATGACATACTTCAGGGTTTTTCAAAATTGTGATAACGTCCTTTTCCATTTAATTTACTCACAATTAAGGGTCAGTGTTGTAATTATTATTTTAAGAACCACACTCAATTCAGTCATATCAAAGCTAAACAATTATATATAGAGCTATATCCCATATAGAGCAGTTCTACACCACATTCTGATTCACAACAATTCCCCCATGAGCACACTGCAAGTCAGAAATGCTACGTCAGAAACGCTACGTCAGATACAGCAACTTGCACAGTGGCGACGAAACCTTTCCTGTGGCAGAAACAGCAGACAGGCCCGACATCAACTGCACCATGACCTTTTATACGTAACCTTTAATAGCTTAAGTCAAATAAGACAAGTGCGATATTGGTATACATCATACATTTATTAGTGAACAACCCTTTCAAATCAGCCACAACAATTAAAAAAAGAAAAAGAAATATGATTGCACTACTTGGTAAAGCATAACTAGCAACTTTCATTTAAAAAAAGTACAAATCTTAAAAATTTCAAACAGTATACAGATGTATATATAATACACTAACTAGTTATGTTAAATGCTACAAACAATATGATTCCAATGGAATGAAAAATTATAACATTAATAAGAACCATTTCCTATATATAATATATATTAGTTGTTTTCTCCCCCCACCCCCTCCCCAATACAAACATGGAAAAAATGAGGTAACTGTAAATGTGCAAGTACCAAAGCAAAATATCTGCCTAACACAGAACACATGCCCCTGGCTCTGTTGGCGGGTGGGTAGTCTGGTGTTCAGGCAAGGACCCCTAGAGGCCAGGGAGAGTAAGAACAGTAAACCACTATCCCACCACAGCAAGTCATTGGTAAACATAAATGGCATCTACGGAGCAATCAATAACAAATCCTAAATCAATTTTAGCTGCTTATTGGAACACATTTTGCACCACACAAGCTGTGAGATTATTCAATAACTCTTAACAGAAAGACTACAAGACTCTATTCTCAGTTGTCATTGAACGTTACCTCATAACCTAAGCCTTTATGGGAGGTTCTCTTTTTCTTTAATAGGGTAGCTGTATACTGTCAATTAAATATTTACTCCAAAAAAAGAGCGCTAACATTAACATGAATCAAGGTATTATATGTGAACAATACATTTTAAGATATTGATACACAGAGCAAGAGCCTCATAGGCAGGTACAGTACTACACTGAAATAAGTATGACAACACTTTATTCTTTTTTTAAATCCCTTAAACTATATTGATTTTCACTGACAGTGTTTAGGGGTATTAGTATAACATGCTTTAAGAATACATGGGATCCATGACAAACTATTGCATTCACGCAAGTGAGTTTTCATACCTAAAAGCAGAACATCTAGCACCTTTTCACTATGGCTTTTGATAAACTACAGTAGTTTCAGAGCATGTCATTTTCAGTCGTTAGGGCAATAACAGTAACACAATGTATGTAAGAATATCTGGATTCAAGACCAGTTTTTTTTCTCTCTATAAAATGAAGTTAGCGCAATAAAATCTTGTAGTCATTCAGTTCTATTACAAATGTGTGCAGTACAATGCATGGCAGTTATCAGCTGAGCGTTACGATCCAAACCCCCAGAACCCAAAGCCAACTAGAGCTAAAAATCAGTTGGGATCTGGTTGACAAGCATGCATATTGTGCACCGTTAAATAGGTCCCCACCAGATTTTGAGATATCCTCCACTATAACACACTTGTTTGACTTCTTTTGTTTTTTTTTAAAGACATGCAAAAACACCTCTGAAGTAGATTTGGGAGTGAATTAGGTAGGATAGTGCGCACCGCGGCACATTTAGAAATGGGATCACAACCGCTATGTTGAACATATGGTTTGAGTAAAAGAACAAAAGTCAAACAGGTTTGAATAATACACTTGTAATGAGTTGCAGTGTACATTGCCTCGTCAGTGAATATTAATAACATATTTACTGATCTTTTTTTCTTGCATGCCTGTCTTTAAATGATGTAATATCTACCATTTCCGACAAAACAGAATATTATAATTGATTACATTAAATCATTTGTGGTCTGAGGAAAACGACCACGCTAAATTCAGATAAACCCTTTTCATGGCATCCTTTCCATTTGAAATGGACTATTCTCCTTTGTTTTTATATACCGAGAGGCCCTGAGTGATTTTTTTAAACTTACAATATATGCCAGCTAATAGATATGTACACATAGGTTAATTCTGAAAGCTGTGGGTTTAACTCATTAAATGGCTTCTTCTTTTTTCTCTTAAAGGTGGCACACACATCAAAGACTCACATTTACTTAAGAAACTAGAGTAAAGAAAAAGGCAAGATCCCTTTACACATAAAAGCAAAGGTTACAACTGCCTGTTAGTGCTTACTGGGGCAGTTGAGAGACACGAGTGAATCCAAAGCAGAAGTCAAATTGTTGCTCTTTTCCCTCCCGCCCCAAATATATTGTTTTTTAGTGTGAACACAAGCAGGGAACTAGAAGTCTAACAGTGTTTCTACACTACTGAACACTCCAGCACTGTCATTTGAACCCCGTCCTGATCGCTGTGGACTACAGCTGGCGTAACATGGAGTGTCACCAGTGACTTCTACAAGGGTTTTCAACATTCTTCTGTCTTCAAACATTTATCTAAAAGCATTCACACTGAAGCTATACATACAGATGCTCTTACAACACCATTACCATGGCCTAAGACAATGACCTGACCAAGATTACCTTACCAGATTATAACACATACATAACACAAACATGTTAGTGCTCCAACTGTGTCCTTCAATGTATTTTCTCTAGAAGATAAAACCAATAAATAAACTTTTTTTTTTTTTTAAAAACAGCATACTTTTAAAACAAGTGGAAATGTAAGTATTTCAGGATTAGTAATAGGTTTGTGCTTGTCAAGGTCATAAGAAGGCAGATCTGAAATCTTTAACAGTAGGCTATATCTGTATATTGGATTTGGCTCACATACAATGAAATAAAAAGCCCAGTCTTCCTAAAAGGGGAAGAAAGTTCATTTAAAACACGCCACTCACTGCACATATTGCTTTCTGCACAGGCCTCCAGAGCTTTATGGCATCAGCACAGCCTTCAGACGAGGACTCCCATCCTTAAACGCAGTCAGGGTGGAACCACATGCTAGTCTTCCCTCATGGCGCTTTCTGAATAAGCAAGCAGTTCTTTTAGTATGCTTCTTTGTCTCTTCTTTTTCTTAACATTCGACAATTTTGGTGGCAATGCTTGATTAAAATATTGCTAGTCTGAATTAACAGTTCATGCAAATCCTAGCATGCTGCCCTGTATCCAGTGGTTACACAATGCATTGGCTCTGTGAACAGGACAAACATACACACACACACACACACACACACACAGACACACTATATGTACACACGCATACACACTTGCCAGAGGAACAATGCTGACGTGGAGGGTGGATGTAGCACTTGTGCAGTTATGCCAGATGACCTCAAAAAGATGCAGTCCATTAATATATGACTGCTTTTGTACAGATCTGTGTTCCAGAGTGGATAATCTGGGGTAGAAGAACAGTTGCATGTCCCATCACTTGCAGTCCATAACCTCAGGCTTAACAGAATCTGCATTTAACCACAGCAAGTCACACTTTCACAATAGAACTGGCAAATCTAAAACAAAGAAAAAGGAGTAGAACTGTCGAAATGAACAATACATTATTGCAGAACATACATTATTAACAAGTCAATTTGCCCAACACCTACACAAACATGCATCTATGATGGTCAGGCGTCGCCTCCAAACACAGATGAGACCCATGTTGAAGTGTTCCTATTATCTTTATGCTAATTGCACAAGGTGTCCAGCCTATCATCCTCCAGGCTCCCGACTCACCTCTTCCAATGCAGGACTCCCACTATTCATGAAACCACAACCAAATCCACTAAATATAAATGAAACCCTGTAAACAAAAGCAGCAAATAATGCATTGTAGGGGAAATCTTTGGAATCTGCGACGAGGGGGCAGAGAAAGAACTGGCTGGCAATCCCAGGACTCTATAGGCTGCGATAGGCAGTGGGTTTCATGAGACTTGGACAATGAAGCACAGCAGAAGTACAGCAGGCTCCAGAAAACAATCCTGGATTGCTTATTATATAGGAAGGGGCAGGAGTGGTGGGTTGGTAAGCTATATTTACTGGAGGACGCAGGTTAGGTGGCAGGTGTCCCCAGTCTTGGGACATACTCTGAGTTGTGAAACTTTCCAGTTCAGCACTCAGAGACAGTTCTCACTCCACCTCCCGGTGTACGTCCGAGGCATCGGCTCGGCAGATAGGACAAGTGCGATTGGTCTGGAAGTCAAGCAGAAACATTAAGCATAAAGATGTTAAGCACAGCATATTAAAATATGCATAGAAAATTGCTAAAACTGGCCTCAACTTACCTTTAACCATTTATCCACACACTTTGCGTGGAATTCGTGGTTACAAGGTAATACCCGAAGTAGCTGCCTACACTCAAAGTCACTAAAGCATACAACACACCTGAGGAGGAGAAAGGATCAGGAAAGTTATCAGGTTATAGACTCATCTTTAGTGACTGAATATATGTGCTTTGGTTAATTTAAATAGGTGAGGGAAAGGCTTACAGCGTTTGTTCAGATAGATGATTCTCTGAGTTGAATCTGTAGGACGGAAGTTGCTCTATATCAGCTTTAGTGAGTCCACGTGGTTTCGCTTCACCCAATCTCTCCGCCAGATTCAGTAATGCCTAAAGAGAGGGAGAGAGAATGTATTTTCATGTTTCATTACAGCTTTGGTAAACTACATATTTGTAGGCAGAGCATACAGTATATTCAGTATATTTATTATTGCACTTGCTCATCACATTAAATTAGATGTTAGTGTGCTATAAACAACCAAAATTATGATTCGAGACAACTTTCTACAGAGGGATGACAAATTAAGGGAAACCAATGTTTCATGTTTATAAATAGACTTGCCGTTAGAGCTGCAACGATTAGTCGACTGATAGATCAACAGATATATAATCATCAACTATTTTGATCATCGGTTAATCTTCAAAAGTCAGTGTTCATCTCACCCTTGCTGTTCAACATAGCCATCGAGCCATTAGCCATCTGGCTTAGAAACCAGAATGAGTTTGAAGGCATCACTCGTTTTGGTCTAGTCCACAAATTCTCGATGACCTTCTCATTTATTTCAAACCTCACATTCTCCCTCCCACCAGTTTTATCAATCCTGGATCAGTTTGGGCAGCTATTGGGGTATAGGTTAAATATTCAGAAGAGTGAGTAATTTTTGTCAACAACTTGGCGAGATCACCCCCACAATCCATATTCCCCTTTAAAACAGCTGACAATGGGTGTAATTATTTGGGGGTGTTTATCACCAGCTCCTTCAGGGACCCTTTTCAGAACTTCCAGCTGCTATTAGATAAATGCAAGTCAGACTTGTCTAGATGGGCAGGCCTTCCACTGTCCCTTGCAGACCGGGTTAATCTTATTAAGATGGTAGATTTACCAAAGTTTCTGTATCTTTTTCAACACCTCCCAATTTGTCTTCACAAAAACGTTATTCACTAACCTAGACCAACAACTTAACGCCTTTATCTGTCAAAATATACCAGCCCGTATCAAAAAACATCCTTCCAACTCCCTAAACCTGAAGGGGGACTGGCACTCCCTAATTTCCGCCACTACATATGGGCCTGCAACGTAAATACACTTTTATATTGTATACAATGTCCACACTTAGAGAAGTTAAGTTAGATCTTCTTTTTTGTAATATCATATATGCCATCCCATATAACATAACATTTCAAGCACTTTATTAAAAATCCAAGCACTTTTCAAACCTTGAAAAAACCACACTAAAGTTCAAGTGTTTTCAAGGATCCCCAGCACACATATGAACCCTGCAGATATTTCAAAGTAAGGTAAACCCTCAGCAGCTTTATATCAAATTGTCATTTCCAGTGAATAATGATGACCAAACTAATGGAAACAAAAAGAGCTCAAACACTTTGGTAAATGCTGAATATTCAGTGTGTGAAAAATGATTCTATCTGGCCTAATTTGCTTTTCCACAAACCATCACACTAACCTCATAGTTCTCCATCTCGACATCATCCACATCCAGGTCTAGACTGATGGCTGGGCCCACTGCTGTCGGAGGCACAGGAAGCATTGACCTGAGCAGAGGGAGAAACATAACTTGTCACACAATCCCTGCAGCTTCACAGTAGTTGTAAGCAGCACATGTTCTGCAAACATCAGCCCTGAGTGGTAACCATTGTTTTTGTCCGGTTCTTCACTACATCTGTTTTTGAAAATCAGTGATGCAAAAACCAGAATGAGGCATATTATTAACCCAAACTCTCAAAATTTTGACATAGTAGAGTTGATCATCAAGTAAATAACCACATGATTAAAACGTCTATGCCTCAAACACAGGCTGATTTTACTGCCCGTACTCACAGAAAGTAAGGGAGGAAGCCTGGGTAGTAAGATGGAGGGGGTGGAGGGGGGGGAAGAGGTTGCTGCAACCGGTATCTCTGTCCACTCACTCGCCTCGGCAGCATGTGGGGATATGGCTGAGGATAAACACACAGAGATTTAGGAAATTATGGGAAACAAAAGTCTGTGATTAAAGAGAACCTAATTATAATTAACTGTTTATAATGAAAAATGTTTTTAAAAAAATTAGAGGGACATCGTTTAAGAAATAAAGACAAGCTGAACAGTTTTGTTGAGCAAGGTGAGTAAAAAACAAGAAAATGCCATACAAGAATAAGCTTTACACTAATGTGACAACTTTTAAATAGAGAATATGCAACACCTCTGAGGAGACAGTGCCATGAGTGAAGGTGGTGGTCAGTGGAAAACGATGATGGTCAGGTTACATATATACTCTCAAATTATAGCTAAACAGAAACTAAAATGTGTTTCCGAAAACGCTTTATGCAAGAAATATGCTATACAGTGTCAAAATAGCAAGTCATTTGCTACATGCTGTCTAGTTTGACAGTCACAACCCGTAAGATTTGAGATACATTGTTTCTAGCAGCCTCTTTGGCCGTAAGGTGTAATTGCAGGCGAGCCTGTTCTTTCAGAGCCATTCATGTTGTCACTTTGCTGCCACTGTGCGTGTTGATTTTATTTAAGAAATGATTTTGTTTTGCTTCTTTGTAAACTTTATTGAAACATTCACCCCTCTACTTCCAGTCTGTCCCCTAAATGTTACTATTGTCTACTGTTTTAAATCAGCTCTAACTTTGCAAGGCCAGTGCTGAGATAGGTGGAGTTATGATCAGACCTGGGGGTGGAGTTTCACTTTAAAGAATACTTAACATTATACGTACAATCTATTACATTGCTAACCAATTCCAGAAACACACACTTAGAAAAGAAATAAATAGCTAATAAACATCCTGTTGCATAACAGTCAATTGCCAACCATTTAAATAAAGAATAAACAAAAAATTAATTAAATAGATAAATAGTACTGTATGTTCAATATCAGTCACTTGCTGACCAGTAAAATAAAGAATAAATAAAAATGAAATAAATAGCACAGATTTTGGGCATTGTTTTCTGCATTATGTGCTCTGTAAAAAGGTTTTCTGATAGTTACATGTTGGAAAACATTTGGATACCGATAGTTACCAATACGTCTGTGATAGGCCAATATCGGCCAATATCTTGGTCGGGCTCTACTCCAGCAAAAACAATCCATATAAATGTCTCCCGACAGTCTGCAGTCGGACACAAAAACATTTAATAATATTACTGGCTAAGGCAGTCAAAAAAAATATTTAAGACTTATGTATATCACATTTTAAACCTTTTAATATATAATGCTAGGAAAAGGTTAAATTCTATTTTAGGCTTTTCAAGACCTACAGTTGCCATGTGTGCTGGGCAGCCTCCAGCTGTGAATGTTTCAGTCTGAACAGGTGTGAAGCAGGTCTTGCTAAAAATAAGTCATAAGTGCACTGTCAGTTTTCCTGAAAAAAAAAAAAAAGGTCTGAAAACGTCTCAGCGGCTGCCTTACCACTCCAAAGGGAAGCTCCTGATGTAGAGGCTCTTGAGGAAGATACTGAAGGGGCAGAGAAGGAGGCAGCGCTGGTGGGTGATGAGAGGGAGGGTAGGAGAAGGTCCCTATCGGGTGCTGGTCCCCTCTTAGGTCAACTTCATTGTCTACCCTCTGTAGAGGCTGAGAGGAAAGAGAAAAATGTACAGAAAAGGGTTTCAGTTAGACCCGACATATCAACAATAGTGATTAAATTCTACATCCATTGTGCTGTGGGTTAATTAATGAACATGTATATGCTGTGGACGACTCACCATGCGTGGGTGCTGAGGCTGTAAAGGGACAAACTGGCTCAAAGGAGTAAGGTGCGGCGGCTGGTGGGGGGGTACAGATGGGGTCGGGTGCAATACAAAATGTTCGCTGGAGATCAGGGGTGGAAAGGCTTGATAAGACACTGGCATATGTTGCATGGTACATGCCTGTATGAGCTGAAGAGAGAAAGAAAACAAGAGTGGACATTAATTTATGCAAGCCAATTTTCTCTTAAATTTTTATTCATGTCAACAATTAAACTCAATACTTTGAAGCAGCCTCTGCCTAACCAAAGCAAATTGGCTACTTATATTTGCAGTAAGCAGTTATAATGAAAGCATGTAAGCAAGTGGTGAACAGAAGCGATGCATTACATAAAACCACAGCATTGACAGTACTGGCAGCCCACTAATTATCATTCTGAAGTCTGTTTCCACAAATAAACTTAGCACAACAAAATTATATTTGAAGTTGCTTAACCATTTCTAATACTTGTGCTCACATCAAAACATCAAGAAATCCTGCACAGTAACAGCAGCAGCTTATTTGTTAGTCATGAACGTGACAGATTGCATGGCTGGTATGGTGTGCTACATGGATGCCACTGACATTTGGGCTCTTCCTTTTCAAACTCACAGGAGGAGGAAGGCAGCAGAGCAGAGAGAGCTGTCCGCTGAACATTACCGAGCATGCTGGGAGCTGCTGAGTGTTGCACCCTGGAAGGGGCTGCCCGGTGTGGATGGGAAATCCATGGGTCGTCACCGTCGTAACAGTGTATGATATTGGAACGGATCCCTGGTGCATCTTTCAAGAAAAGAAAAGGGGTGATTCACCATCTGCCTGAAACAGAAGCCTGTCCAAAAAAACTCTGCTACTACACAACACCCTAAAAGCTGTATATTAGCATATTGCTAAGGAATACATTTAGCCAGATAAAACCGAAAATCACTTTTAATAAATTGTTGTTCTTCACCCATCAGCCTGTTCTTCGGTTACCTGGTCATGTAGATCCACCATGATGGGGCTCTGCTGGGGCAGGTGGGCAGCAGGGTGAAGCATGCGTGGTGGTGTGCTGGTGTGGCTGTATTGTCTGGACTCATCTAAAGGAACCTGTTGGTGATGCTGGGAGAAAAACAGATGATGGAAGTTCTCATCCTGGACCAGGGAAGTGTGCAGTACAGGTCTGTCTCGTCTCCCCCACTGGCGTCTCACTGGTGGGCTGTAACATCACACAAAAAAATGGTTTTGCCAACAACAGTTAAATATATTGCACGTCCAATAAAAGAAGTTGCATATCTCTTACATTATTGGTAAAATAATGCACTGATGTTAGATAATTGGAGCAAATGTCACTAATTTTTTTGCATTTTCTTGATATACACAATGTAGCTATGCGTTTTCCCTTTGAAATCTTACAACAAGCAAGTCAGACTTTCAAGGTTTCGTTTACAGTGTGTTGACACGTGGGCTATTAGTGCTTGAAAATGACCCGTATGAGTCGGTGTGTAGTTTCTCTGGATAAATGCTAGAAACCATGTTTCATAGAGCATTATAAAACAGATGGCTCGACTCAAACAATCTGATTGGTAGCTAGCGCTGTGTTTGGCCGAACAACGAGCCTTAACTGTGATATAATCCCAACGTACCATGGACTGACTATTAACTTTATCTGCAACTAATTTGATATTCGATGAATGGTTTTGAGTCATTTTTTAATTAAAGAAAGGTCACCAGCTTCTTAAATTTGAATATTGCTGAATATCTTTGTTGTGTTGTGTTGTGGACAAAACGACATTTGAGAACATCATCTTGGACTTTGGGAAATGCACAGGTTTTCACCATTTTATGCACCAAACAACTATTGATTAATCGAGAAAATAATGTAGATTAATCAATAATTAAAATAGTCATTAGTTGCAGCTCTACTGGAAACCCTTTAACGTCCTTAACGACATATTTGCCGACCCAGTGGTTTAAAATAGACAGTAAAGAAATTAATCATATGACCCTGTCAACAGTCTGGCTGATTCAGTCTAAGCAAATCTGAAAAAATATCTACACCCCGGGTGTCTCATGTTAAATTAGTTTATATCCTATTTGTGTGGAGGTCAATATAAGCCACATTAAGGAGAAAGAAAATGTGTGTTATTATGATTACATCTGAAAGGTGCATTTAGCTTTTCTTTCCTGTTCTACAGCTTCGGCAATACGAGTCACACACAAAGCTGAAATTTCTTTGGTATTGAACATCCCAAGGTTAAATACTCTTAAATTAGATGCAACAAAATAAATAAAACACATCTTTATTACAAAAAATGTCTTAGGGAAAGACTATGCATAATTTTTACCTTCTCCTGAGATGCACTGGGGCACTGCAGGGCTCTCCAAGAAACCTCCTTGGGTTTAAGGGGGCTGTTGGTGGCAGCCTATTTACTGCTATTTCCCATGGTCGCATTGGTGACGTCGTGCAGACGAGTCACGCTCTGGGAAAGGAAACTGTACAGGAGAGGCACTTCTATGTTGCCTCTGATTGTCTTAACCCTGCAAAAACACATCAATTGACAAAAATCACAACCCTGATATGTATCTATTGTTTTTATAATTCATCACTTGCGCACACAATCTGGTCATTAGATAAAGTAAATAAATGACAATAGCTAATTTTACTCTTTCCAACAGAAAGAATGTGTACAGTGCCTGTCATTCAAAAATGGACAAACACTTTCAGAGCTGTGCTACACCACACACTTTTATATGATGTTGTAAAACTGAATTATACAATTATGTTCATAAAAAATAGATTTAAATTATAGTAAATTTAAATTGGTAATTTCTTTGTGGACCACTCAAGGTATCTGGGCCCCACACGATGACTACTTCTCTCCCTTTGTAGGTGAGGTTATACCTCAAACAATCAAATATTGAACTAAATGGGCTGTAAATATCCTTTAAATTCGTAAAGTTTTAAGCAGGTATGAATGACTTGAGAAAAAATGTCTTCATAGTTTGCTGAAGCACATGTGAAGGCTATGGGGACCTGCTTTGCTCATTAAATCGTTTCTTTCACTGCTAGGTTTTGTTTAAGGCTTCTTATGTTTTATTGCAAATGACCTAGATTACTATCTAATACATTTAAATACTCTGGTTATACATGTATTCTAGTAAGATTTAATTTCATATTCCCCTTTCTCATTTGTGAGATGACGTTTGCTTTTTTGGTGGACTGCTGGGTGTTTGTTTTGCTTTTTTACTAAAATGCCCCAATATCCTAACAACACTTTAAATTTCTGTTTAATTAATGTAAAATACACTGGACAGAAATCCATACACGTTTAAAAAAAAACACTGCTCTCACATACTACGAGACAAATGACAAGACACTATGGTGTCCGCTACAGGTGCCCAATTAGACCATCAAGATCTAGGCCTTTTATAACCAAATAAATGTAGTTTAATTAAGAGAGTCAGCTCATAATACACATCCCATAGCTGCATTTTTAATGTGAGGGTATTAAAAAGACTGCCGATATGTTGAGTTTAACCAAAATGCTAAAATATAGTGAGTAAGTATTTCCGTGGTGGTGTAATTATTTATGCGGTATATTCAGGGGCGGAATAAATGGGGGTCGCTCTAGCCTGCCTGAACAAAAACATGGAAAGCCATGTGCTCAAAAGACAAAGCAACAACAAAAGATGTAGGAAGGCAAGCGGGACCGCTCGCTACTACACAGCAGTGCATCGTTACACAGTTTCTTTCAAGGAGTATACAAAGCCTCGGACACATCACTGCGAAAATGACAAACATCATCGTCGTGGCAACAGTCGGTTCCTTATTGACAGACAGGGACGAACTCGACGTCCCCTGTTGAAGGAGAGAAGCTAACTTTAGCCAGGCTAGGCTAACGCTTTGTCCCCACATAGCAGGACACGCCAGCTGCAGATAACTGAGAAGCTATTTAGCCAGCATGCTAAATAGTACATGTTTAAGACAAGAAAACATATTCTACCGATAGAAACCAGCATGTATGGACAGGTTTAGCCAGCTATGTGAGTTGGACAACAACACAGACCACAGCTTACTTTCTTTGCTAGTTTGCTTGCTCGGTGAGAAGGAGAGATGGCAGGTGTTTTCAGCCCCCGAAATGTCGTGTCCCATCAAGTTATCCTTGCACGTAACTAAGCCGCATCTAACCAACTACCATCACCATAGAAACCACCGTTACCTGACTATCACTGTACTGTTGTTTCCTCCGACAGATTTGGACAATGTCGAGCGGAGGTGCTATTAGCTTGCTAACGCTTGTCAGCTAACACGCTTCCAACTGCTGCACAGGGAAACCGTTATCTCCACAAACCCGCAAAAAACGGCCTTTCATTAACGGCAGCGTCTACCGGAGCAGAAAATACCGTTTAACGCGTGAAAAAGATAACGTTAGCTACCCTAACGACAGGAAGCATTCCTTGGCGCGTGTTATGTTCCTTAAAATGCATTGTTGTGTGAAACCACGCCCCCTTTCCCGAGTGACCAATCAGCCCGCAGCAAATACAGACGGGCAGACATCCAGACACTCGTTTGCTACAATGTATCACAACAAGCAGTTCCTGTTGTTACTTGTAGTTTACAAACGAAAGGCTCCCTGTAGAGAAACCAAAGACTTGAACTACTGTAAAAGAAATCACTGTCTTTCTGTTAGAGGGGTTAACATCTGGAATAATTGTCCTGAAAATATTAAATTATGCTGTACTCTACTCGGCTTTAAAATACTCTATAAGAACAACAAACTTTCTTGTTACAGTATGGAACATTAAGTTTAAAGTGTTTGTACTATTTTGGGTTATGTAATGTGCACTATTCTTTATTTTGTTGTGACCAGAAATGTAGGTGTACTGATTACTTTAAAATATCTGTGATCTGATCCCTTTGTATTAATGAGTGTCATTTTTTCAAGGTAAAAGGGGTAGGGGTATATAAGCTTTGGCTTCAACCTACACCCTTTCGGTTATATAAGCTTGATATATACCGAAATAAATAAATGTTTTCATCCATTCAAGGTTGTACGGTACACATTTTTTTTAACTAAATAGCCCTAACACTAATAATAAGCCCAATGACAGACCGAATAAACACTGACCTTCTTTATGCCTCCATCCTAACTTTATATTGCCACCATCGCATCTGGCAATACACTGCTTTTTGAAATAATAATAAGTAACCAGGTGCATTTACGCAAACATTACACTTTAAGTTTTAGGGACTTGTACTTTATTTTAATATGATACATAATGCATTGTTTTAGATTTTAAAACTATCCATCAGTATTTAAAGTAATTAATATAATAGCTCCACCTAAACACATACACATTTAAGTAGTCTACTGCTTACATGTGAATGCATCAACAATAATGATTTAGTAATATTCACCAAAAAAAGACAATATGACATAAAAAAAAACATAATGAGTGCTTTAAGTGCTTTTTGTTGCTAATACTTCTGCACATCTGTTCAGGTAAAATTTTGAATTCAGTACTCTGACTCGTGATGTAGTATTTTTATTTATATTTCATAGCTATTTAAGTAAATGACCTAATATGTATTCCACCACTGACAATAAGTACAGTGTAAAAAGGTTTCCACAAACTTCCTCAAACTCTTTCCAAATGATGAACCTGGTCTCATTCGATCACTTGAGCAGCACTGAAAGTTTGGGAACTTCCTAACCAAGCACCTGTCTCACTTCAAAAACAAAATCACATGTGATCAAAACATCCATTTCAACCCCAACTAAACTTAATAATTAATTAATTAAACTGAAAACATGCACTAAATGTTTATTCAGTAGAAGACACTGCCTTAAGGTCTACTGGTTCACAGTCTGATCTGACTCTCACTGGAGGCCAGTGTCCTACTGTACACTACCCAGCCGGTTATGTAATATTGCACATGCATGATCAAGTGAAAAACACCCTTCACCAGCTATCGTACGGAAAATGCATCAGCTGGGTTAGTAGGTCAGAGAATGGAACTGCAAAAGACTTAATGTGTTGCTGCACTGGATTATCAGGATTTATTAGGCCATATAAGCTACCCATCAGGCCCACTTTGTCCAGTTAGTTATTAATAATGTCTTCGTCTGTTTCTAACTATCCGCTGCAGAGCATTGGAGCATTCATTTAAAAGTAGGCACCCAACGAAGAGTTGACTAACGTTAAGTAGAGCAGCAGTGGTATGCAACACAGGCTAAATGTAAACATTACAACATCGCACTCGGTAGCAGCAAAACAAGGAGGGGCTGGAGGTTGAGCAGGATGACAGCCCTAATAACCCGTTTAACCATCTCCCGTATATACGCACTAAAACCTTCAAAATTCAACCGAGACAAAGCGACAACAAGAGGGAGAGTGTAGTTACCTGATTGTTAGTATGCAAACCTCTGATCACTGCTATTTTCCTCGTAATGTTCACATCTCGTCAGGCTAAGTGCGGCATCCTACGGTCAGCTGTTCCCGTGTGGAACATTCCGTGGATTTCACCACTGCTGTAAAAAGAGGTGCTAAACATGAGTCTCCCGTACTATCACCGCATACTGGCTGTGTGTTGTGCGGGTTTATAGCGTTACAACCCTCGAGATTATTTCCATAACCTCCACTTTTTGTTTTTGTAAATGGTGATCCGGCCCCGCGGTTGCTTTGGGTTTCTGCAGTTCCCTGTTACACCCCCGTTTCTGCGCATTTCCATAGCAGAGAGCACGCGCCATGCTGCCATTTTTACCGTAATGAACCGAAAATGTGTCAGTCTGATTCGAAAGTTCAGGGTCGCCGATGAAAAGCGTATTTGTATTCCGGGAGTGACGTTTTTTTTCTTTACTTAGAACTAGGAACTTTAAATAAAAGTGGTAGCCTAATACCACAAAAGTAATGGTCATGCATTCAGATGACTATACTTAAAGGGGAACTACGCCCATTTTCAAAATCCCCGTTTGTTATTCCTTTGGTCTAGGACAATACAAACATATTAGTAAACATGGATAACTCCCTCCCAAGTCCAAAAACTCAAATGTCCTCAGGTATAAAGTCGGGAACGGCTCATAGACGATAGGGTTATTTTGGTATGTGGACTTAATATTTAGCATTTAGATTTCACATTTACATTTAACATTTAATATTTAGATTTAACAATTTAGATTTAGATTTACTATTTAGATTTAACATTGTATATTTAGATTTACTATTTACTATTTAGATTTAACATTGTATATTTAGATTAACTATTTACTATTTAGATTTAACATTGTATATTTAGATTTATTTTTAGTATTTAGATTGAACATTAAACATTCAAATTTAGATTTAATATTTAGATTAAACATTTAACAATAAGATTTAACATTGACATTATATTTCCACAACAATAGTAAATGTCACAAAGTTCCCAAATGTTGCTGTAGATGTGATCAAAAGGGACGTAGAAAAATTCACATCACTTTTTTAGATGTTGTTTGTTGCTAAATGTGGCGAAATGTTGCTGTTTATTTCTGTGCGGACCACTTCACAATACGTGCCCCATACTGTGCCAGGAAAACAAGGATAATGCCTCGGTGAACTGGAAGGAAAACAGAAAGAGTCAGAAAAAAAGAAAGTTAAAAATATGGACAAATAATTGGAGAAAATACAGGTACGGGTTGGAGTTTCTGTATTTTACCCAATTATTTGTCCATATTTTCCTATCCCTAAATAAAGGCAATAGAGAAAAAGAGGAAGAAGGGAGGGTGTGCTATATATCATAAATGATAGATACAGTAACTATAAAACATGCATGAGACTCTCCAATACATGTATGAGGGTTGGCACAAGTCAACCGCAGTCTTCTGTCATCTCACCAAATTGTGTTTCTTAATCCATAAGCCAGTATGCGTCATTGCTTATCAGGATTTCAATTATCTTGGTAAAAACAACGCCCTGACTGACCCTCGGATCAGTCAGTCATTCATTTAAGTAATATTTGTTGTAGCTTAGTTGTGTTTCTGTTTACTGGAATTGCTTCGGTGACGTTCCCAACTATTTAGGCTATATATCTTTATTGCGGGGTCAAGAGTGGCAGTGTTGTGTTCGGTACCGTAGATCATAAACCAAAGTCTAATTGGAATAGATTGCAGATTACTGGGATGTATGTATGTGAATGATAATATTCCTTTGTTTAATTAGCTCTTACCTTTGGATGTTTATCTCTTTATAAAAGGTCACATTCTCTTCAGCTAACAGAATGATTTTTGTTATACACACTCAGCTTCTTCTCCTAGGTCTACAAAAGAAAGCCTGATAACCAATCTTACCCACTTTGATACGGTTTCTGATATGTAACACATTATAGGTCAATTCAACAAATTACCATCATAATCCTGTTTTTAGCTATGCTAGCTGCATTGGCACCATAGTCAGTCTATGATTGGCACAGACAATCATGCTACCTTCAAGAGGAATTGGAGCTAATAACTTTGATGACCCCTTGACATTACTTCTAGCAGTTTGGTAAAAGAAAAAAAAGTCCAATACTTACGTTTATGACCAAATAACTTATATAAGATATTCACATCAGCCTCAGCTCTACTTTGTGTGTAGTGCTAATTAGAAAATGCTAGCATGCTAACACATGAAGCTAAGATGGTGAACATCTGCTGAGCATCAGCATGTTAGCATGTAGTCATTAGCATGTAGCTCAAAGCACTGCTGTTTCTAAGCTCCACAGAGCTCATTCGTTAAAACTTGTATCCCTATTGTATTCTCTCTCTCCAGGACAGCTAGTAGCCTATAACAGCTGAATATTTTTACGGTAAATAGCAAGTAGCTTTAGGCCATTAAAAGAAAGGGAGTCTCTCAAACTCCAAAGAAATCTGTTGGACCAAATAACAACCGTTTTGTTTGCCACATACACAACCTTTATTGTATATATGTTTCAGGTTCCAAGTGGGTTTTCATGTACCTCCTTTCTACACATCAGAAATGGAAACAGTACACTCACTAATGTTTTCTATCAGAGCAAAGTAAAATACAGAGTAAAGAGGTATGGGGCCATGCTTTTGTTTTGAGGCAAATGTCTCCTAATGAATGAATGCCATGGGTAGAAGAGAAGATAGTCCTTTGTGTAATGGCCTTTAATTAGGAGAACAGGCCGAAAGGGAGGGCTTACTGTGAACAGCTCATTAGGGAGGTACATGGATCTGTTCTTTCTGGAAAAAGGCATTGGTCCACTGATTGGTTCTGATGATGAGACATGTATTAGAAAGGCCCCTGGTCACATCGGGTTTTCTCAATGGAAGCAAAGCCACTTTTGTCGGTGCCATGACTACAGAAGCACCCATTCAAACAAAAGAGTTACCATTGTTCTGGTATGGGTACTGGTGAGCCAGTATGGCATGATGCCATGCATTACTGATGACAGGGCTGACCAATGATGGGATGAGGAGTTTGCCTCGTCCTGTCTTTCATTACTACCCCAGGCTTATACAGAGACAATGTAGCCATGTGTGAGAGCAAACAACATGTGGATATTTGTATTTATTGCTCTTCAGTACAATGCTTCTAGGTATTTGTTTTTTTGTGACAACCTCACACAGGTTTCATTGCTGCGTTGTTGGCTGTGCGTTTCCTGCATGCGTCAATCATTACATATTTACAACCTCAAGATGATAAGCAGTAGGAGGAAAAAGAGCCAAAGGTCTGCTCTAGACATCAGTAAAGGAGAAGCGCCTCCGCGAATGTCACCTGGTAAGTCGGACTGCCTAATTTGAAATTAGATTAACCATTTGAAGCCGTAGCATTATGTTTTTAGTTACCATATAGCATGGCAAATGATGGTTAAATATATGTGTACTTAACTGTGCTGAAAATTCATATAGATAAGGAAAGAGGAAATCTGCACATCTCTCTTCAATCTGACACAAATGTCTTGTACTTGTACTGTATAACTAGTACATTTACTTGTCTCTTGATAGAAAGCCTTTAGTCCCGGCATTAAAAATCTGTTTATTTTCATATTTATTATAATTTTATTGTTGGTCATAACGTCCAAAACCTACAAAACCTTTTTTCATTCTTTATACAAAGTAGAAACAATTGAACTAGTGGCTACAAAACAAACAAAAAAAGCCTAAGGTAGCTTTAATCTTTCATACAAAGACTACTTAACATAAACTCAGGTGTCCTTAAGTCCTGAAAGGGGATGATATAAGCATATTTAACAGTTTAATATCATTTGACATAAAGCAGGTCTTATCTAATTACCTCTAACTTTAAATGAGAAATCACACAGGGCAGGCTGCAGAAAGCTGACGCCACTCTGCGCTCTCTGTAATGAAACTTTCCAACATGTTATGAAACTCTGCTCAGTGATATCACAGCAACTGTGATATTGCCATCTTGGGTGTGGCTAATATGGTGATAAATGTCAACCCATAGAAATCAGCGCAAGAGCAGTTTACTGCTGTTTTAACCATCCGTAGAACTTAGTTCATCTGGTTACATCATGTTAATGAATTGATGTGGGTGCGTTACCAGGAAGAATCAAATGTTTTTCTATTAATATAACAATGTACCCTTCACCACAAATTGTCTAGATAAGCAAGACAGATGAATGTATGATTTGTCTGAATTTTCTGTAAAGGTTTTATTAAAATAGTTTTGTCTTGCCTATTAAGTAGTGCATCAAGTTACAATATGACATATGCTATTCTGATATTATATGATACACCGTGATGGCCTTTTCATTTATCTAATGCTTAAGGTCATTGTTTTTATTTGTCTAATACTTTGGTTTGTGAGAAAACTGGTGACATCCCAGGTCAAAAATAGTATACTTTAGTGTATTATGAATATAATTTAAATACACAAAGGTAATTACATATATACTTTTACCTTAAGTAAACACAACATACTTCTAAAAAGTATACTTGACGTTATTACGTTCATCTTGTGCTTTATAAATACATACAGATTGGATAGAGAAAATGTCATGCAAATGTACTTTGAAAAGATATACTAAACTGCAAATTATTAGTGGTAATTTAGTGACTTTACACTGCAGGTTTACTCAAGTACTCCAGGGGACAATAAGGCACAAAGTACAGTTACATAGTAAGTGTAAGCTACGAAGTACATTCTTTAACAAGTATTATATTTTTTTCATCAGGGATTCCCATCATCCTAAGCAGTGCTTTGCGTTTAGTGCTTATTAGCAAATATTAGCACACAGTAGACTAAACTGTTCATGTGTTTTGTTATTTATTGTTTTTTCCATTGTGGGATATCTCTTGGAACATTATTCGTGGGATTATGTTTCACTCTCTAAGATGATGAACATGGTCCATATTATTCATTCAAATCATTAGCGTGTTATTATTATTGTAATTATTATTATTATTATTATTATTAATATGATTTTTGTATGTTCTCCCCGTGTCTGCGTGGGTTTTCTCCGGGTACTCCGGTTTCCTCCCACAGTCCAAAGACATGCACGTGTTAAGCGGTTGAAGATGAATGAATGAATGAATGAATGATTTTTGTAGCTCAAAACACCACTGTGCCTAAGAACAACCTCACAGAACCACTATCATGGTAGTAGACTCTTGTAGTCCTGCTTGATAATTGCTGATTAATTGTCTATCAAACAAGTTGCAAAGAACTCATTTTCTGTTGAATGACTTACAGTACTGTATCAATTAATTGACTAACTCAGCTTGCTCTTAGATTGCTCTTTCGTTATTTTCAGACATGGAGGGGATCACTGGAAGTATGTTACTGTTGTGCCTAATAGGCTTAACTAATGGTGAGTATACAGTTCATTTTATTGTTATTTTGTCATTATGTCTTTACATCACTCTAACATTATAATTATACTGTGTGTGTTATCCAGCAAACACCAGCCCTACAATCAACACTCTTGTTTACAATGTGTGTGAAGACATCCCCAAAGGTATAAATATGTACTTTTTTTTAAATTATACAGTACCTCAACAAATACTGCCCACATTTACAAGCACATATATATAATGTTTCTCTGGTGTTGTTTTGATAGATGCCCTCGCGTTCACAATTCTTGCAACAGATGCAGAAAATGACCCATTGACTTATACGCTCACGGGGCCCAATGCCATGTACTTCACAGTGGACAGAAACAATGGGGATGTATATGTCAAAAGGCCGCTAGATAGAGAGGTACGGTGTGGTGAAAGTTTTTAACAGTTTCACTTTGATTCTGTGTGTTTATCACTTTTTTTTTTTTAATTCTAGACTGCTAATATAATCAAGCTTAACGTTGATGTCTCTGATGGTCCCAATAATGTAAGTGACATTACACACATTTCAGTTAGTGTTAATCGTCCATTTCATATCAGTTTGTTTAATCATATCACCATGCATGTCTTTCAGACACCAGGCCTCCTAACTATAATATTAGGAGAGGCCAACGACAACAAACCCATTTTCCAGGAGGCTTCATATGATTTTCAATTCCCAGAAGTAAGTCAATATATAAATTAATAATTATTTAAACTTACTGTTTATCAGTTTTGCTACACCAGCATCAATCTTCAAGTTTTTTCTCTTTGTTTTTAACAGAATACCACCGTAGGTTCAACGCTGTTTAGGGTGCAGGCAACTGATGCAGACACTTCAAATGCTGGGGTTATTCAGTACAGCATTGATGAAGTAAGCTTCCTGTGTTATTGATGTACAGTAATCGATTGGCATCATACACTATTGTACCATACATGTTACTGAAGTGTAATTTACACTGTATTTTTTAGGTTTCTCCAAGTGATGGATTCAGTCTTTTTAGCATTGCAGCCCTAACTGGGGTAGTCACCTTAAATGGAAATCTGAATTTTACTGGACTGAGCAGTTTCTATCGGCTGATGATTAATGCAACTGTGAGTATAATGCAATATTAAAGCAACAGTTTGACAGTTTGGAAAATGTGCTCATTTGCTTTCTTACGAAGAATATTGGTACCACTGTCATGTCTGTATGCTAAATATGAGACTACATTGGGAACGTTACTATGTTCCCCGGGTCCTATGTTCCCCGCTTTGTATGTGACCCGGGAACATCTGACCCCTTTTTAAGAAAAGGGTCCGATGTTCTGTTATTTTTTCCACAATCGGCGCCAAATTCCTCTGCTAATAGCCAAATGTAGACCCTAACACTACCCCCTAACTCTGACCCTAACCATAACCCCTAATCCTCACAAATTGCTGAATTAAATCAGACAAGGCATAGGTTTATGTGACCGGGGGACATAGGGATGACCTCGCTACATCCATCAACCTGTTAGCTTAGCCTAGCAAACTGCAAACAGCCTTTCTCTTAAGTGTAGTCATCGCCATGAGGTTGCTAGGCAACTAGACCAGACTCCAATAAGTCGCTGCTCCTGGTAGTAGTTTGGCACAAAACCCCCACAAAACAGTAGATGCTAGCTTGTGCCTAGCAAATGAGTCACTAAACATTACATCTCATTACTTATAAGATCATGGTGTAGCATTTTCTCTCATATTTATTTACTATAACATCAAGTTGTAGCAGGGCTCAAACAACTGCCTGTGCGTTGACGCCTGCGCAGTAGGCTATCTCCGTGTTGATCTAACATCTACCTGATAAAAACCCAATGTGTTTTTCTTACTTGATTTTTGAATTCATTAAACACATTTAATATACTGCATTTATCAGTGAACTTTAGAGGTTTCTGGTTGGTGGATGTTGTTACCTTTAGACAGTGCCAGGCTAGCTGCTCCCCTCTGCTTCCAGTCTCTATGCTAAGCTTAGCTAAGTGTCTCCTGGCTCTAGCTTCATACTAAATTGAATAAGCCTATTTACCAAAATGTGGTAACAGTCCTTTATATGGGACAGAATATTTAAATAAACGTATATGTAATAGAAGGGTCGACTGACGATCATACCACTAACCGCTGGGGTAGGGGTATTGTTCCTGAATGTGACAGATTTGGTGTTGGTTAATTTCATATTCATAATGGAATTGATACAAGTGATGATTAATGATTAAAACATGTGATTTAAAAACAGGGGGAAAAAACATATATATTCAGTGGTTATAACACAACATTTTTAGATTTCCCTGATGCTTTATAAATGTTGTTTGAATTATAAATGTCACTGTACTAGTCTATATTATTTAAAAAAAACTCTAAACAATCAACAGAACTTTCATGAATTTCAACATCCTTGTGTGTCCCATAACAGGATGGTGGAGGCCGGTGTTATTATAATGAAACCAACTACTTCTCAAGCATTGCTTTTTCCTTTATTACGGTTGTGGATGTTCCAGATCTTGACCCACTGTTTGTTGGCATTCCCTACGTAGGGAGAGTTGAAGAGAATTCTCCTCTGGTGAGTGATACATCGAAAAATGTGCTTATCTAACTATTTCTTCAATGTTTATTTCCAAAGAGAGAATGATAAAGAAGGTTTTACCATCAATGAATGTCATCCTTTGCATTCCCCAATTCAGTAATGAGACATTTTCACATTTTTTGTGTGACATCTGCTTTTAATTCTGATGTAGGTATGTGTCCCTGTGTAAACCCAGGTTTCAATGTATATTTATTGCCATTTTGTGTGATAAAGATGCTGCAAATCGTGGCGTAAATGACACAGATCTATCCTGCTTTGAATTGTGCGTAAATGAGGAAACTTTCAACTCATGTTTTTTTCTTTAACAGGGCAAATCTGTGTTAAAAGTGACCGCCATAGACCAGGACACAGGAGTCAATGATGAGATCATCTTTAGCATTGAAAGTGAGGTTCATGGATTAGGTAGAACAGTCTGATGTGTGCACTGAGTGAGTGAGTAAGAAATATTTTTTCAACACTGTTGACAGATTCCACAGCAAATGGCCTGTTTGCAATCTCACCCAATGGCGAAATAACCGTACTGTCCAATATTGACAGAGAAGTTATTGGTGATGACGTAACAATGACTGTAAAGGTAGGCTACAGTACATTTTTTTTTTTTGAGTAATACATCAATTTCCTGATTGTTACATGGGAGTGGAAGAGTCAAATGACTGAAGATACATTGCAACACTGGCATCAAGCAGTTTCAACAACACAACATGAGCCTTGAATCTTTGCATGTAAACTATTAATTAAAATAAAATACAGTGTTTTGAGAATTGATACTGTATCACAAAACATAATATTGCGTTATTCATGTCTATCAATATTTTCTAACACCCCTCAAAATGATTATATTTTAGGCTACTGAGTCTACACAAAACATCCATGGGGTATTCGCCAGCACCACAGCCAATGTACAAATCAACATCATTGACATTAATGACAACAGGCCAGAGTTTTACAAGTGTGAAGGAGACGCCTGTGTGAAGGAGAGTCACTTTACAGGAGAGGTCATTGAGCACTCATTGCGCTCTGTTTCCTTCAACATGACAGTCAAAGATCTGGATAAGGTAAAGCATCACATACATAGAGGACATTCTTCAACTAAAAGATACAGTTTTCCTGTTTAATAAGCGATCAAGCATGAATCATCTGTCTTGGCTTTTCACAGATTTCTAAAACTAAACTAACCCTGGAGGGAGCTGACAAGGACGTGTTTTCAGTGGAACCTCAATTTACCATGTCCGACAGCATCGTTCAGCTTATGGTCAAACAGCCTCAAAATCTGGATTTTGAAAAAAAAACGGAAATGGTTCTACAAGTAAGAAAAATATAAAACAGCCCATAAGTCTGTGGTAATAATATTAGTGACAGTTTCCATCTTCTGTTTATCACATATGTGATTCTGGTGGCACGTTATCAGGTGTCTCTCATACTTGTATTGTGGTGCAGATCATTGCTATAGATGAAGAAAACACCGCTTTCCACTCTACTGCTACAGTTACTATTAACATCAAGGATGACAACGACAACAGCCCCAAGTTCCTGGAGGACACATATAGGTTGAATGTGTCTGAACACTCTCCAGTTGGGACAATATTGGACACCATAACTGTAAGTACTTTACTATCTGCATTCTTACTCAGAAAGTTGGAGTTCTCATATAAGAAATACTTTTTCCCCCCCAGGCAGATGATCCTGACACGATGGATCAGGGCAAAGTCACCTACAGACTTCTTCCAGAAAGCATGTATGACAAACCACTGTGCAACCACTGTGTACCTTTAGCTGTAATGCTGACTGAGACAACACCACTAAACAGTCTGCATCTGTGTTTCAGACTACTGTTTTTTGATGTGGAGCCAAAGACGGGCACGGTTTACGTGAAAAACTCAACTCTGTTGGATCGCGAGGTCAGATCTCTGTATTCAGCCACTCTACAGGCCAGAGACACAGACGGCAAGCCCGGCACCACGGTACTGGAGATCACTGTGACTGACATCAACGACCACGCCCCAGTCATTAACAGAGACTCTTACAGGGAGTTTGTTAAAGAGGGTGGAGAGCTGAAACTTAAGATAGAGGTAACTATGGAAGAACAGAAAAACAATAAAATTTCCATCTTATAGGTGTTGATGCTATATTTAATAGGATCAATCAAATCAATAAAAAAAACCTGAATCCTAGAGATTTTGTGTTAATGGAAAGTGGAAATATTTTATTGTGTGACTTAACTTTGGGAGATGGAAATAGCAAAAGTTGCTCAGAGTAGTTTGAAAACACATTTTCGTAATTTTAGGGATGCAGCATGTGGACACATTCTGTGTTCTTTTAGTCTGTGGGTGTTTTTCACAGTTTGGGCTACAGGCACCTATGTTGCATCAGAACCAGAGCTTTTTAATTCCAAGCCTTCTTCCTTGTGAATACCTGGGGCCTCGATTACCCACAATGCAACTCGGCCATAAACAGTTGTGTTGTGTTAATATTGGCTAATGTGGCCTCAAGCTTTAGCCTCAAGCAGAGATGAGGCTACATAGGTCTGGAAACCCCGGCCATTTTCTTTACTTTCAAACTGAAGCTGGGTCACATGACATCACTTGAGGCAATTTACCTGATTTCACACTACAAAACTATAAAACCTTTTTTTTCACATATGCAGTAGTACTCCTCAACACTTGTAAACAGGCTTACTGAATGTGTAAAACCAGCCGAGTTCCTCTGTAAAGCTGTAGCATAAAACATTTATGACAACAAATAGCATTTTGTAAACATAGTGACAACAAATTGGGGAGGGCCCTCGCCTGCTTCATCAAGACAACATACAAATCCAGGTCTATGAAGAAATGGATCTCCCAGTTTGGTGTGGAAGAACTTGATCAGCCAGCACAGAGCCTTAACCCTGTCTAACACCACTGGGCCAGGCCTCATCACCCAACATCATCCAACCTCACTAATGCTAAAGTAGAGAGGATGCTGTTACAGCAACATAATAATGACTATAGTTTAGACTGTCTTTTCGGGTGTTCACATACTTTTAACCATACACTGTACTTGCAGTTTCTCAACCATTTCTGCCAATGTTTCTCATTTGCACAGGCAACAGATGCAGATGAGTCTGACACGGTAAACAGCCAAATAGTTTTTGGAATTGTACCAAGCAAATACAGTGAGAACTTCACCATCAACCCTGAGGACGGTATACTAAGAAGCAGTGGTGAGCTCGATCGTGAGGCCCTGGACCCAGACCTGAACGGGAGGATTGAGCTCAATGTAACCGCTACTGACAAGGGTACTCCTCCATTGTCCACCATGGTCCCAGTTATCATTAATATAGAGGTAAGTCTTCACAAGTTTGTAGCAAAGTCTTGGTGCTGCGTTGCTACTGAAGCTGCCACTCCTGGTGAGGATGATGACTGTCAGTTTTCTTTTGATGCATCCCAGGATGTCAATGACAACGCACCACAATTTGAAGCACCTTCTTACAAATTCTCTGTCAAAGAAGGAGAAAAAGGTCAGTATTTGCAAAGCACTTCCAAGTGTTCATAACTGTGTGGCTAGATTTGAATTATATCCTTCCATCCAATCAGGTGCCTTTGTGGGTTCTGTTCAGGCTGAGGATTTGGACCAAACGGCAGAATTTAACCGCATTTCTTTCAGCATCATTGAAGGAAGCTTCGGCAGCTTCATAATTCGCACCTTTGCAGAAGAGCTGGGTTACAGAGGAAACATCACTGTGGATCCCGACATTGAGCTGGACTACGAGAGTGCTCGCAATAAATTTGAACTGCGGGTAGAGGCGACAGATCTAGAAGATAAGATGGCTGTAGTGAAGGTGGAGGTGGAAGTGCTGGACGTGAACGATGAAAGGCCTGAGTTCAAGCCGGTAGCACCTGTGACAGTGAAGGAGAACAGCACCATCAGCGGGGCTGTGGGGAGCTTTACAGCGCAGGACAAAGATGGAAACCATTCACTGGTCTACGAGCTGGAATCTGTAAAATGCAGATGCAACGGTTCTCTGACACCCTGCAGCTGGTTTATCCTTGATCCTACGGGGGAAGTCAGAGTCAACCCGGAGCTCTCGGTGGATTACGAAAAATGTGACCAGGTGCTGATAGAGGCTCAGGTGGTGGATGAGTACACAGAGAAAGGAGAGAACAACAGTGTCACAACAGGTCAGCACTGGGTTGTTGTACAGATAACAAAAGCATCAAAGCATCGAGTGAAAGTGTGAAAACATAGGTCAAATACCGACATAAATCTCATGTTAGTTGACTTCATTTTTCTTTGATTTATTTCAGGACAAATGGTGATCAACATTGAAGACATCAACGACAACGCCCCAGAGTTCATCTTCTCAGATTCTGTGTTTGGTCTGTAATTGACATTGTAAATCTTAGCAAATTTGATCTAAAGGAGCCTTCCACTTTTTGACTCCTTAAACTGAAATACATACTGTCATACTCAAAGACATAAAAATACACACAAGTCATTTAAATCAAGTAACTATTTTTCTTTAAAACAAATGTGAGAAATGCAAAAAAAGGGCAACTTCTATGCTGATTTTTTTAATATATAATTTTTGTCTGTTTTATATTGTATTGATTGTACCTTCTTTGGATTTTAGTTGTGGTGTCAGAAAGTGCAAGTATGGGGACATCAGTTGCAAGAGTCACTGTGAGTATGAATGAAAAACAGATGACTGACATGATTTCAGCTTATAAATGAAATATGTGACATAATGTCTAAGCATTGTTGCTTGTATCTCTTACTGCTCTCAGGCTACGGACCTTGACTCAGGAATAAATAGGCAAATTTCGTTTAAAGTAACAAAAGTCCAATTCAATGATACCAACAATAACATACTGGACATGAAGATGCTGTTTGAGGCCATCACCACACAGCAACAGGACATTTATGTTGGAATTATTCAGTGAGTAGAAGAAGTCCTTCTTCAGCATTAAACATTCAGCCCTAAATATGGGGTTTCTCACAAGCTTTGGTGATTTTTTATTTTTTGAATGGGACCTGGACCAGAGCCTCTCTTTGAAGTAACTGTTAATATTTCTTACTGGAAAGTAAATGAAACAACTACAGAGAAACAAAATGACCACAAAGACAGGGAAAATGACCAAATAGAGACACAGAACAGCTACAAAGAGACATAAAACAACCGCAAAGAGACACAAAACAACTACAAAGAAACACACAAGGACCACAAAGAGAGGGGAAATTACCACATTGAGACACAGAACAACCACAAAGAAACACAGAATGACCACACAGAGAAGCACAACCTCAAGGACAATTGTAACGACAAACAAAAACAACTGCAAAGACATGCGACAAAAAGAAACACAAATTACTACAAAGAGACGGAAAATGACCAACAATGAGAAAAAATAACCACAAAGTGTCTCTTTCAGTCCAGGTGTTCTTGAGGGGTGGGGTGGGCATACACAAGTCTGTGCCAAGGGGCGTGTTGCCTCATACTGTATCCATCTCATGATTTCCACAGAACTACAGAGGGGCTTGACACATCACTGAAAGGGAAGTATTTGGTAACAGTAATTGCAACCGACACGGGCAACCTTGTCACCAGCACCGTTCTGGAGGTGAGGTGAATCATGCTGCAGCCGGATTTTCATTAATAAAAACACCAGGCAGACAGTGAGACATCAGTCTTTGTTCTTTTCATTTTGCAGATTTTCGCAGTTGATGAATCATATAAAGTGGAACTTGAATTTACAAAACCTCAAACCGTTGTTGAAGAAAACCTCAATGAAATCAAAAGGTACATTTTTGGATCTGATGACAGTGAATTGAAGACTTTTTCCCCATGTATTAATTATTTAACATTCATACCTATTGTGTTTTTAATCTGGGACTGCATATCTTCTCTGATCTCTACATTTCCAGAGCACTAGTTACTGCCACCAGGTCTGCTGTTTATGTTGCTTCAATCAGGTCTGACGGTGCTGAAGCATCCAGGCAAGTTCCCCTTTTTCGTATCACCTCTAAATTTAAATCGCTTTACCTAAAAACACAGATAAAGATCATAAATGATTGTTTGGTGTCGCCAGGAACTCCAAAATAATATTCAGATGTTCCCTTGCATGCTCAGACTGTTGTCCACTAGGTGGTGCCAGTGTCCCTGTAAACAACCATAACTTAGAGGAAAAATGATTAGCCTTTCACTGTACAATAGATGATGATAGCATAAAAAAAGCTTTTGATTTTAGACTGAAATGTAGTTCATCTAAGTCTATTTTTTTAAATGTACAAGTGAGTTGTGTTCTTCTCTTAGGGCTTCAGGTAACACGATCATAGTGACATATTTTGTCTACACCAATGGGACGGCTCTTACCTTTGATGAAGTGGAAGAGATGATTTCTGATCCTCAACACTCTCTTATACTTATAGAGCTTGGCCTCGCGGACATTGTGAGTATGAGCAGTTTAATTTTCTGCAAGGGTCTCTTTTCTGTCGTATCATACTTTCTTCAGCTTCATTCAAGCAGCGTACTGTACATGATCCTTGTGAATTTTCGGTGTAGGTTTTCATAATGTCTTCTCGCTCCGCTGCTGATGCACAACTTTCCACTGTACTGGAATACTGGAAGAGACTTTCTTTTATATAGGACAGTGAGATCCAGAATAAGAAATCATGGCACTTTAAATCACTGAGGAGACAAACTTCCACATGTGGAAATCTCTGTTCCAAGTGAATTGAAAATATGATTCTCATAAAAATAAAAACACATTTCTGTAGGACACTATTAAGCAAAACTATAACATATTTAGCCTAATTGGAAAGTAAATATTATGAAAATGTATTAACATTTTGTTGTCATACATTAACTCTGTCTGAGAGAACAAACAAATATTTTATTATCACAGTACATTATTATTATAGTCAAAATGAAACCTCATTGGTCCACAGACGCGTTCATATATTAAGATAAATATCTTACGTGTGTTTCAGGGGACGGCTCCTGTGATTGAAGCAGTCACTGACCCTTGGATATACGGCCTGCTGGGGATGGTGGCCGGCCTCGTCATTGTGTTGACCGTCCTCACCACATCACTGATGTGCACCCGCAGAAAGTAAGAAAAGGGATTTGGAATAGAGTTAGCAACAGGATTGGACAGGACAAAGATTATATCAGAAAGGGCTTCTCAAGTACCACTGATCTAAAAACATCCCTGAGAGGTATTGTGTCTGTTTACCAATCAACTCACCTCACACTACAGCTACAGGAGGAAGCTGAAGGCAGCTAAAGCCATGAACTCTGCATCCATGGTGACTTCCGACAACCACAAAAGTGGTCCTGTGGTACCTGGAACCAACAAGTACACCATGGAGGGGTGAGGAGACAACAGCGATAACAAGATAAATGAACGAATAAATGACATGTAATATAACACGTGTTTGTCTTCCTGTGTGTGTCATTATCCGTTAACAGGGCTAATCCTGTTCTCAACCTCAACATCGACACAACCATGGTCCTGGACATGGACGAGGGGAGCTCAGATGTGGACAAAGTGAGGTAAAGAAAATCTCTATGTGACTTTCTCCACCATCTGTTGATTTGACAGTTACTTGCTCAGTCACGAGGTGGTAGCTCACAGTGACACATGACCTTACTCTTCGCTCTATGGCAGTGCATGTTCATAAACTGGGAATGTATCCAAGTGAACATTTTGTCACAGTGTGTGTGTAAGCTCATGACAGCATGTTGTGATTCAACCAACGATGAAATGTGACCTTTGTTTAGATCAAAAACCTAAGCACTGATTTGAGAAAAACAAACAAACAACACTTTCTTTGTGAAAGGACAAATTGTGCATATGTACATTGCATTGATCCTTGTGTTTTTCTTTTCCCACTACAGCCTCAACTCCCTGGACGGCAGTTATGATACGGCAGATCATGAATCGGATAAACCTATGGTGAGTTTACATTTTAAACTCCGTCTTCATTTTTGCTTTTTAAAAATATGTTCTACTTTCAAAATGTGTCTGTTTCTCATTAGAAAATGATCCAGGAGGAGGAGGAGGAGGAGGAGGATGACAGCGGGCCACCGGAGTACATTGAGCCTCTCGGTGCAGCGCTGGCCCAGAGGGGCCAGAAGAAGGGCTCTCACAATCCTCGTGTGGGTTTAAATAACCCTGCATTTAGCACTACAGACCTGTGATGGAAATAATGGAAGGAGAGACAGTGACCAGAAGCTTAAGATGGACATTATGTTGCTTCTCTGTAATCAGGCTGACCAAATTTCCAGTCAAACTCTTTGTCAAAGTTGTAGCCTTCTTTTGCGACCAATAGCAATGTATTATTGGCATCATGCACAAGATTCATGGTACCTAAAGTGATGATTTTGCTTTTGTCAAACATTCAATTCAAGGAAAAACAAAAAGGAAAACCAAAATGGGAGCTGTTACTCCATGAAATCAACACAATGGTACCACCTAGAGCAGAGGTTTTCAAAGCAGAGGCGGGCCCCAACATATTCAGGGGAGGCTCAGTGAATGGAAGTAAAATGTACTTATTACATTAAAAATCACATAGAGTAGCTTAAATGTGTGTGTGTGATCTGGTTAAAGGGATAGTTCAGAGATAGGCAACCGGGGGGCGGGGGCTTGCAGTTGATCTTGTGGAATCAGGTTTGGTTCTTGAATCGACTGTTTTGTTTGTCCATAGTTTTACATTATAGGGAAGTATGCTTATTTGTCAGATGAGAAGATCGATGCCTCTCTCATATGAAGCTACAGCCGGGAGACATTACCTTTTCTTAATGTTTATATTAGAAACAGGCAAAAGTTCAAAGTTACCGACAGCGTAACAGCACCTCAGCTGTTTCCCCCCTTGTTTCCAGTCTTTATGCTGAGTTAAACTAATTGCCTGCTGACTGTGGCTTCATATTTCGTGCAAAGACATGAGAAGACAATAAACCTTCTCTCGCAAAATAAGTGTTTTTGTGGTTTCTCTTTATTTTAGAAACCGTCTTTACATAACCCTTATCTAGACAATGAAAAACTGGAAAAGAAGCAAAGGGAAACCTATTTTTGTTGCACATGTGAATCACTTTATTTTTGTTAAAATATTAAATGATGGTTTGCTTGGAAATAAACTGTATCATACGTTTTGTCAACACACAATGTAAATTTTTGTTGCAGCTGATGCTACAAGAAAGAAGATTCAAACAGAGGAAAATATTGCATAACGTCAATGTATGAATTAATTACTTATTTATGACTTCATGTCAGCCACAAGGTTTAACTTTATGCCTGTTTGATTTTTCAGTGTTTGCTTTGGGTTTGAGATACTTGTTGCTGATATAAATCCTCATGCAGTGTGACTTCCCACAAGCAGCAGATTGAAAAGAATATTTCACTGTTTACTGACATCTAAATGAATGTATCACAAGTGCAATCTGAATAAAAATCAATCTCTCCAAATGTGGATTTGATGCCACTTTCATGAATTTAACGTATGAACACCAACATCACTTGACACTGTGACAACCTCTGAATTAAAACACATTTAAAATTGATTTCATCACATAATTTACAACTGAATCACTAATAATGGCATTAAAATGCAGTAAGTAATAATGACTAAAAATACCCTCGTGTCAGGTGTCGATTGTGCTTGTCAGTTTCACATTTTTATACTTTTCACAACACAAGTCAAAACACTGTGCCAAATCTAAAAGCAGAATATAAGACATATGAAAGCCTGCACTAATCGGGGCTCTGCTCTTTCTCTCTCTCTCTCTCTCTCTCTCTCTCTCTCTCTCTCTCTCTCTCTCACACACACACACACACACACACACACACACACACACACACACACACACACACACACGCACACACACACACACACACACTTTTGATTGAATTTTAACTTCTGTACATTCGCAACAAGTTTACCTCGAGTTCATAAATCACAATCAGATCCTGTCGCTGTCACTTACTATCATCTCTCTCAGTCAAAGCTGTGTTCAGCTTGTAAGCAACAGGAAAAAGATTGCCATGGCTTCATATTGTCTGAGGTGCACTAAAAAAAAGCATCAACAGCTAAAATGACTCAGAGGACAGTTGAGTGGTCTGAGTGAAATACACTTATCACATATCACATTCATTTATCCAAACATAGAACTCTTGTATGGCTGATTCTCAATGCTCCGTTATACAAGTTGTATATTAAATGCTTTTGTGCTTTTTTGTCTCATATGAGGCGTTGATTCGCTTCTTCTACTTCCAAGACAATGTCACGTTGAAGTAAATCATGTGATTTTTCTTTTCAGCACAGGTTTCTCCAACCACCTGTTTTCTCAAGAGGATTCTCTTGTCACTCTGTGGCGTGAGCTTTGGAGCAACAATGTGGCTGCTGCATGTTCTCCATCAGCTGACGGAAGGGGTTTCTTCTGCGTCGGCCCACCCCCCCGTCACCTTCTCCCTTTTTTCCCGCCCGACCTTTCCCCGAACCTGATCCCCCGTGGATAGACTCTGAAGAGAGGGGTATGGCAGAGGGATTGAGCGGAGGAGGGGGAGGCATGGAGGGCTTCTGCTTCTTCACCTGTTTCTCCAGGTGTTTCTGGATGGCTGAGCCCAACACAGCCACCTCCACCACCGCCCCGTACACCTCCCACGTCATCCCCTTTTCATCCCAGCACACCTCCTGCACCGGCTCCTCACTTTTCTCCATACAGTTTATTGCCTTATTCATGTCCTCTGCAGCTGCTTCCATCTTTTTCTCTTCGGTTACCTTCTCCTCCCCTTTGTCCTCCACCACCTGCTCCTTTTTACCTTCTTCCTCCTCCACTATCTTCTCCTCTATGCTTGCACCCTTCCTGATCTCAGGAAAAGTTGTGACGGTTGGTGTTCTCGGGGTCATGGGTGCTGTGGCGACAGAGCGAAACTCCACCTGCTGACCCACCTGCAGCTCAGCGTCTTTAGTGTCCGCGCTTGCACCTCCATATCCCGCCAAAGAGCTGGGGAAGTAGAAGGCCTGGTCTCCCTCAGGAGGGGTCATTGGGCTGGTAGCCACAGACTGACACTGCACCACCTCTAGGCTCACCTGCGTGCGAATGTTGTGGCAGCCAAAGGGAGCTGGAGATTCAGGGACGGGAGGCTTTGTCACTTCTCTCAACTCTCCACATGCGCCTTTGTTTTCTTTTTCCTCTGAGTTTACAGCCTCCACATCGTCACAAGCAGAAGCAGATGATTTCTCTGTTGTGTTTGAGTTGTCCTGTGAATCGGAGGCGACAGTTCCTGTGGAGATATCTCCCTCACCACCCTCCTTCTTCATGTCACCGTTCTCTTCTAGATCCTCATATTCATCTATTTTGACCATCTCAGCCTTCTCTTCCTCTTCCCCCTCACTGTTGCCATAGTGGGTCACCAGGATTGTAATGTCTTGATCCATACTTCCCATCCTCTGCTGCTTACACTGCTGATTACTTCCATCCTGAGTTACTTGTGAAACTATTAACCCGGCAGCAGTGCAGCTGGCCGAGCACTCCGGAGATGCATTTGAGCTTAAGCCCTCACGTGGCTCCTTTGATGCTGTAGATTTCAAAGCTCCAGTTATCTGTGACTCAGCCTCTTCTAGACTCTTTGTCGCGGGGGAACCCTCTTGCACGTCACTCTTTTTCACTTTCTCCTCCTTCTTCACCGTCTCTGTCCCGATAAGCTCTGGGAAAGCTGTGGTCAGGGGGGTCTTCGGGGTCATGGGGGATGTGGCCACAGAGCAGAACTCTACCTGCTGACCCACCTGCAGCTCAGCATCTTTTGTGTCAGTACCCACGGCTCCGGGCTTCGCGAAAGAGATTGGGAAGAAGAAAGAATGGCCGCCCACAGGAGGTGTCATGGGGCTGGTGGCTGCAGAGCAACACTGGACCACCTCCAGGCTGACCTGTGTGCGCATGTGATGCTGGCCAGAAGGAGCAGGGGAACGTGGGTCGGAGGGCCCTGGTGTTGTTGGCATAGCCACCAATATATTTTCAATGTCTGCCTCTTTTTTTCTGTCGCTACCCACGCTTTTATCCTCAAATGGTTCGTCATGGGTTTCAACATCTCCATCTCCTTCTCCATCTCCATCTCCATCTCCATCTCCATCTCCATCATTCAGGGACTTATTAGAGATTGTTGTGTCATAATGTGTAGCTGTTGATGTGTTATCATCTTCAGGCTGAGGGAAGGTGTCAGTCTGCGTAGAGTCTTTTAAACAGCTCCCTGCTGAAAGCGCTTGATCTTTGGATTCTCCATTCTTGTCTCTCTCTTCAGTGTAGCTGGCATTCATGTGAAGTATTGGCTGGTGTGTTGTTGACTCTTGACTTGTGTTTATCTGAGGTCCCTCCGGCTCAGCGCAGCCATCTGAGCCGCCTGGACGCTCTCCATCATCTGTCTTCTCACCAGGCTTGTGGTCCTCTCTGAGACCTCTCATCTCGTCCTTCAGACTTCCCATTTTGTCTCTGCATTAAAGTGGTGGCAGCACCTGCAGGGCACAACACAGCGCTGACACACGGTTGGTTCAAACTGTTACTATAACAACAAGAGTGGAGGATAAAATAAAGGGGTTGTTTTTGTGATAAAAAATATTCTGACATGCAACGTCGATGTCAAGTGTGCAAACGCTGACGTCTGGCCAAGTTACATCATTGCTACTATTTGATGGAAATTATTCACATGCTAATTTTACATTATAGAACACTGTAATATGGGATATTTACTGTTATTAAACACATGATAAAACTGCATTTGAAAATGTGAAAACATATTTTGATAATTTCACTGTTGAATATTTATCAGATTGCACCTTTCTTCCCTGAGATTGTATCCACATAGTTCATATTTAACCTATGTTTTAATCCATCATCACATACATGCAAAGTCATGCAGGATTTCAGACCACTTGTCATATTTTAACTATGAAAACAAATAAGATGAAACAAATGTCAGGAAATCACCAGTAACAGACATACCTCAGACTGAAGTCTCTCCATAACTCTCTCTCTCACATTTGGGACAAACAAGCAAAATCTCGGCGTTGATCGAGACCCACATCTGTCCGTCTACTTCCCCCGTTGAATGATAACGATTGCAGTGGCTACAGGTTTGTCTCCAGAAGAATCTATCTTAGGCAATCCTCTCTCTTTATGCTGAGGCTGTGTCTATTGAAAAGCTTCACATTTTCCAGTTTCCCTGGAAACCACGGTCGGGTTCTGGCAGTGAGTGGTAATGTAATGTCAAAATCTCTGTTCAGCTCTCTAATCATTAGTAAAACATAGTAATTAACTCCAGGTTCTCATAGCAACAACATGGCAAACTATATTCAGATAGATAAACCTGTGAATTAGTGAACTGGCTTTGGGGAGCTTTTTTTTTCTTTTTTAAGAGGAAGCAAGAATTGCAGATAAAAGCTTTCATGTTACTTCAGATGAGCCGTGTGAGGGCTTCTGGAGGGAGGGTGAAGTATGCAGAAGAGTGATTTCTCTTGATCACTACTTTTAGACAGCAAGCTGGTGTCTGTGAAGACAATTGTTTTTTGACCACTAAGTGTAATAATGTAGTAAAAAAAAGAACAGAAAGTAACAACCTCCAAATCAAATTGTGTTTTGTGGAGGCAGATCATCACACGCTTATTAGAGGACCAGCAAAGACATGTAATCTCTGGTCTTGTGCAGGGAATCTGTGAAATATTAGTAAAAGTGAGTGCTCTACTGAACACTGAAAGCACATGAAAGACAGCGGGGGATATCGGCCCAAGGAGCCTGGAGGGAGAAGAGCTGTGCCTCCCACACATAACACAAACCCACACTTGTAAACCACCATGTCTTTCATACTCGTTCGTCCCTCCAACATCTTCGTTTTGCGACACATATTTCTCCGGAGCCTTGAGTGATTGTGTGGGGCCGAGGATGTTTTTTCGTGTTTTTTATTGTAATTTACTGTAACAGAGGGCTGCAGCTCGACCAGAACACTATGTACTGACAGACGTAGTCTCACCATTAATTCAAAGGCATCCACCAATCATTGGCCGCCAGAGTGCTGTTGCCTAGCAACCGCGTAGTGAGATGCAAAAGGAAGTGTGCTGCTGAGGGCCGTGGTAGACAGCCCCGATCATATTCTCATCATGAGCCATCAACCTGCCAAAGGCCATCTTCTCAGCAATGTGTTGATAATAATGACTGCGGCGACTCGTTGGAGAGCAGAAACAGGATGCAGCACGAACAGAGCGCCTCTGCAGCTACTAACAGTGTTATCTCTACTGTATGTGGCAGGATAGCACATTCTTAAAAACCTGACAAACAAGTTGGTATCTGTTTTTTATTTCCCAAAATAGCCACATAAATGAAACCTATAATAAAGCAAGAAAGACAAATGGAAAAAGGTGAGAGGAGAATAAGAAATAAAAAGGCAATTAAAGATTTCCTTTGGAATGTGAGCTGTGTGGAGATATATCATTTATACATCCATTTATGTACTTTATATATCTTTTTTCAGGTTTTCTGATGCCAACATACTTCCATCCCAACATAATTACTTGTCTCCAATGGATGATAAGACAAGTTGGAGCGTTTCAGTTAGAATTGTTCTTTAAGGATCATTTGGTCTCCAGTTTCTGTCCAAACTCCTTGATGGTGTCCGTGGCCTTGTCCACAGCTTTCCCTATGGCTGCCTGAGTCTGTCTGCCAGCTTCCTGAGCAGCTTCAGAGAGTCAGAGTGAAGCAGAGGAGAAATATTCAGATAGTTAAACAACAAATCATCACTCTTAGGCTGAAGAAAGTCGTGCAGAGTTTGATCAAGACGATCAAACGTTTGCTAACTTATATGTGTGAGCATACATTTAATAATTTAGTTTATCATTCTATTCCTGGAACATTCTGAGAATTCAGTTTCTAAAAACCCATTTCAACAGATTTTCTATTTTTTTTTAATATATATTACAGTGCCAAATAAGAGGTCATTTTAGGAGCTTATTTTACATCAACCATTAAACATTTAATCTGAGAGCAAAGCTTTTCACTGCACTGTAACAGCTGCAATATATTCAAATGAAGCTTTGAAGATAGAGTGTGCACTTTACCTGTGTTGGCTGTTTCTTTGGAGGAGTCTGCCACCTGCTGCACGGCTTCTTGAGCTGCCTGCACTGGAAGACATGACAGGGACTTACAGTGACTGACCTCACGAGGAAGAAACTACTGCAGTTACCGCTTTTGCTTTGACTTCAACTCATAGACAACAATTTAAAATAACAATTATTATATTTTACCTATCAAGTTGCTCTTTTTCAACCAAACTATGTTAAAGGAAAGTATTTTCTCTGTCTACCAGACCTTACATTTGCTCTGTGTCATCTTACAGCTGTAGCGTTGTACCTGCAGTGTCTGTGACTCCCTTCGCTGCCGAGTGGCTCGTGCCTTTCAGGCTCTCAAAAGACTTCTTGAACGAGGCCATGTCTCCTGTCTTTGTCCCTGCAGCGTCCCTACATCCGTCTGAGCTAACTGTGGCAGGGGAGGCTGTTTAATACCCTCTGTTTGAGCCAGACAGCACCGAGCCGGCACGTTCCAGCCGGATTAACCCAAACAAAACCCACCCAAAGAAGCCTGATCAGACTGGCATCCCAACTATGGCAGCGTTCTGCCAGGGGACAGAGCCCGCTCAGCAGATTTTACACATCCTGTAATCAAACCCCCAGACAAGAGTGAGCAAAAAAGGGAAACATGAGGACAATGCATAATATATCCTCGTTTAGACCACCAGGCAGAGGTTTAAAATGTAATGAGTGTTCAATGCCCAAAGTAAATTTAAACATTATCGAAAAACATGAACAAATGGTTTCTTTTTTACTTTTTATTTACAGAGGAATGTATGTCTGGCTTAACACATAAACCTTGATATTGACAAGTCCTGCAATTTAAAGCACATATTGATATGACAACCATTATGATTTCAAGACATAATATATTGACTTTGACTTGTTAAAATCTTCAGTACACACAAACACACGCACACACACAAACATGTATACTCTGTCAATTTCTAACAGATTTACTGGAATGATTTCACAAGCAACTATAAAGATACAATGTAAAAAACTCTTCACTTCAAAAAAGTTCAAAGAAATTCCCAAAGAAATGCAAAAAGAAAAAAGAAAGAACCCACAAACAGGCATTGTCGACACTTAGGAGGATATTATTGTTTTCATATCTGCTTGCAACCGGACATATTTATTTTTTCCACTCCCAATGTGTCATTGGAAGATGATGAACATCTATTGCACATTTCTAAATACACATACACACAAGTACAAAGTCACAAGCCCCGGCTCTGGTCTCATTTCATTGGGAGGGAGTCAAGGAAATGAGACAAAGAGAGGACAAATCCTACACCTCAATAAATACCTACACTCAACACATTACATTAATAACATGACATTTACAATATATAATAATAAAAGATTTGTCTTGAAGGAAGAACATTTTTCAGTGGGAATGCTTGTCTTTTTTGTTGTTTTTTGCAACGGGGGTATAATTGTAATAGTTTCAGCATTTGTCCTTTTTATTATTAGAAATATTATTGTGCTGCTGGTTGGTTGGTGGCTCGGACTGGTGCTTTTACGCTTCTGGCTCGTAGTCCTGGCTCTCCTGGGAAAACAAGAATCGGTTTTAAGAGGCAGGTCAAATGTACAGCACAGAGAAGCTCCTGGTTAAATTCAGCATGAGATTTTAAGGAAGACTTAATCACATGAAATTCAACTTCAATCGGTTTAAACGTACATGACAGAGGATAACAATAACAGAGGGCTTATGGTAACACATGATCGCGCTCTGCTGGAGCTAATGATGTCACTCCATCACAGCTTTAAGTGCCTCTGCTGTTTCGGCCTGCAGAGGGCAGCACAAGCCTACACCAGCTTCAAGGACGTGTCGTGAGCACACTTCCAGCATCCCTGTAACCCTTCATTGCCTCCTCCATGCACATAATCATAAAAAAACCAACACAGCCTCCAGGAATGTGCAAAAGGCTTAGGTCATCTGATGTGTTCACAAAACCAGTATGGATGGATTTATATCTCCAAATCCTCCCAAAGAGGGCTTGGTTCCCTCTGCAGCACTAAGACTCCATATTCACAGCAATGCAGGGAGACCCTGACATTACCCACAATGCACGCAGGCATAGAGCATCATCACCACACCCATTCAGACAGAGCTCACACATTGCTGGTGTAGTAAAGGATGGGGGAAGGGAAAGCGATGCGGAGGAGAGAAGGAGGAGATGGAGGAGGACATGGATGACACAAGCTACCGTCTCTGAGAAATTCACTTTTAATTTGCATCTCAGGAAATTCCTCAGTTTTATTCGTTTAACTGATGAAGGCAAAAATCATATCAATATCAATCAATAACAGAGGCTGCGAGCGGAGATGAAAAGAAAATCCAACTAAATGAATAAAATGATCATCTCCTATTAAATCTTCCTCTAACTGAAGCTGGTTATGAATAATTGAATATTTTCTGAGAACATAATACTTTTAAAACCCAACTGCTGCAGTATGTTTTAAATCGTTATATATATATATATATATATACATATATATTATTGAAGTTACCTTTTCAACAGTATGTGCATCGTGTATTATTTTCATTTTCTATTTAAAATCGGTAAAATAGGTTCTGCACAGCCAAATTCCAAAAATAACCATCTGTGTCAGATCCTTCCCAAACACACACACACACACGCACACACACACACGCACACGCACACGCGCACACGCACACGCACACACACACATTGTAGGTAGGTGGTGCTATATTCACTGTACTCCCTATGTCGCAATTGGCTTATTTAGCCCTCTGTTTTCATTTACAGAGGAAAGAAGAATTACCTCATGAGCATGAGCTGTAGTGTTTATGTGGGAGAGAAGTGGAGGGCAAGTGGGGAGTGCAATTGAAATGCAATACAGCTAAAATGTGTGTCCATGCAGGGCTGGTGAATACGGATGAGCATACATCTACTGTAACTGCGACTGCTGCCCACGGCCTTAAAGTGATTTTTTATAAAAGATTTTCACAAAACATACAATAAGGTGTGTTTACAGCACAAACATTTAGTTCAATCTGAACAATGAGACATCAGATACTGTATTGTAGGGCAACGACATGCATGCGCTCTGCGTCGTGCAGGCTGATTACCTGCTGGGTCTCATCATATGTCTCCCCTTCTGGCTCCAGCATTCCCTCTCCCTGGCCCTCCATGGCCTCCTGCCCGTACTCCTCAGGCTGCACACACAGAGAGAGGAACACAGAGACGAAGAAGACAGAACAGCAACAGAATCAAAGATACATATTTATAGTACATAATCATTACATCCGAGTCACAGAGCTCACCATCCCGTTTTCTGAAGAAAAACAAACATGAACTATTAATATTTTGTCTGTTGCACAATTAAAACTTTAGTTGGTGTGGTAGTTTCTAATCCAGGTAGTGTAACCATGTTGTCCTTGATCAGTTTGCACAACACAATCAAAATATGAAAGCTTTATTTTGTATGACAATATCAAATAATTGGTTCACATTGTACAAATTAGGTTTGTCTGAATTTCCAGCTACCATCTTTGTTTATTTTAGGAAACAGGGAAATAGAGACTGGGGAAACAGATTAAAAATCTTTTTTATTGTGCAGGGATCAGATTAGTCTTGATGGTTAGAGAAGGTTTCTGGAAATACCTTCTGAATAATGTTTATAAATATACATAATAAAGAATATATATATATAATAAAGTGTTGGCAAAACTGGGGCTACAGATCAAAGCGATCAATGCCTCTGTCTCAGTATTTCTCTTAACGCTCAGAGTGTGGTGGTTTTAACTGAATACATAAATCTTTAATAATAAATTAAATTCATTTTCTTTTTTATAAAAAAATTAGAAATAACTTCCTAAATGGCTGGACACTGTATTTTGAGCGGACATTACTCAAGCAGGAGGAAATTGGGGACTAATTTCCAAAGCGGACGAATGCACATTTGGTGATTCAGAGAGTATTCGCAGCAGCAGGACAATGTGGGTTGATTTAAAATAAATTGACCTGTGTTCATATAAACGGAACATAACGTTGTGGCTCAATGACTGATTTTTAATCATTTTGAACAGGGGAGGCACAGAGCAGTAAGATGACCTACTTAAAAGTAGTAGGAACAATTAATCGTTGTTTTTATGGGTTTCATTGACGATTAGAAAAAACTAGAACTCCGCCATTCTTATCTTTTAATATTTAAAGTGACACTGATATTGACTGATATCCCGACACTGTGAGCCTCTCCTTTCTGAAGCAGACAGCCCTCCACCATTGCTGCACCTGCTACTATGAGCCCTTAAAACAAAGCTAGTGGGTCACCACATTTATTTTTAAACCCAGCACCAATCAAGTCAATTAGGTCAGCGAAGAACAGACTCAAGACTATAATCCTATTAGTATGGCCTTAAATGCTGAACAATGGGAAACCACCATAAATACACACCTAATCAGACGGATCAGTGCCGGAGAAAAAGTGAACATGAAAAAGGCTGTTAATGTGATTAAAACATAGATAAGTTTGGTCACATTTAAATTCAGTTGAGACTCACGCACAAGAGAAGTCTTACGTTAAGACCATTTAGCACAAGTAACTCGTAAAAAGATTATTCTAAGTGACGCATTTTATTGTATGAATGGAAGTGTGATTTTAAAGTGTACAGTACTGGTGAGTTTTGTCTTCAAAATATCTGGAGGACAAAGATAAACAGTGTTTGTACAGACCAGCACAAGTTAGAATTGAACAAAAAGGTAGCGCACATGTGATGGGAATGTCAACAGTTTAACAATCTGTTGTCAGGGTGTTGAAATGAGTAGTTTTCTCACTCAGATAGTGGCTTCGAGAAGCCTATTAGAGCAGGCTTTCAGATTTACTAGATTAGCGAGTCAGTGGAGAGGGTCCAACTCTGAGGAATGAGGGCTTCGGACAGCAAGAGGACCTCCCTGTTTCTCGTCTGACAGTGAGAGACAAAATGTCAACATACTGACAGCGCGCGACCAGGCCATTTAACAAGTTAAAACCAATGAATATAATGTGCATCACTCAAGTTTCCAAGCTTGACAATGTGGATACACTTCCATGTTCTGTTCCCCTTCTGCCCTCAGATTACAGTGTGTATAAACTGATCTGAGAGGAGACAGGAAGCAGTGACCTTAGCAGAGGCCTTCAGGGGCAAAGGGTACAATATTGGAAAAAGGAAGCTGATAGTCCCACAGAGAGATTATTTAGGGGTTATTTAAAGCACCTGAACTGAAGCTATATTATGGTCTGAAGGCAGCTCTGTGTGCACATAAGACTGTGGGGAACAATAATTCATCCTCAGGCTTCCTCCGATGAAACACATGTAAAACAAAGCCTCAGCGCAACAGCATGTTTTCCTATTGCGACTACTTAGAGTGTGAATGTTGAGGAAAGCAGAATCATGCTATGGAGAGTTTTAACTTGAAAACATACAAGCACAAGAAAAAACAAAAACCATGATCATGTTTCTTTTGGTAGGAGTAATTCACAGACAGTCTGTGTGACTGTCTGTGCTGACAGCAGAGGAATAAAAAAAATGCAGACCAGTAACTCGTGTAGTGAATTTGTGTAACTGACGCAACAAATTCATCAGCTCATGTTTATCCCTGCTGTATAATCTGGCTCTGTTACAACCACAATCCTGTCCACACTTTAATGAACACAACTTACAGCAAGTTGCCAACTGTGAGTGAGGCTTGTATCTGGAACAGAGGCTTCTTTAAGCAATATTGTGCAGCGCATCAGCCAATCCTTTCCTCTGAGAGGGTTGAAAATATTAAAACTATTAATGAAACAATTGCTCAACTGACTGAACAGCTGATCAACACAAAATGTAAAAACAATGAAAGCGGTAAGCAAGTTTTATCAAGAAAAAACTTCTAAAAGCAGTTTTTGCTTATTCAATATTTATATGTAGTTAAGATAATAATAAAAGGAAACTGCATCAAATGGATCCATCGTCTTCAGGGGGATCAGAGCCGGACCGATGTACTGGTCGGCCCAATAGTAACGGTATCTGTCAGCATCAGCATTGGTGATAGACAGTTTAATTGATTACTAGGCTGAATAACAAAAAATGTCTGCAGCCAGCCTTGTGAGTGAGGCTGCTGTAGAACAAAGTTAGCACTCCTCCTTGTGTCAATTTTGGCATTTTACATGCAGACATCAGCGTTATGGTAGCCTTCAACCAGCTAAACTAGCCTGAAGGGCATGAAAAACAACCGTATGGGCGTCTGCAGCCCACCACTTCTACTCCAGACGAGTAAAACAATGATCAGATTTGTCATTTAGGACGAATGTGGGACGGTCAACAAGCGAAACTGCAAAGATTTTAGGGGCCGTCCACATGACAATGGAACGACGTTTGATCTTTGCCAGGTTTTCAAAATGATGCTGCAAATTATAGCCTACAACTAAACAGAGACAATAACAGTGTTAAATAGAGTTCATTTAAGTTCAGCAATTTTGTGTCTTATTTTTCATTATTATATTAAATTGCAGTATTTGAAAAACAACAGCATAGTGATATGATAGTGGCATTATACATCAGCCATCGGCCGCGATGCTCTCTAAATATCAGCATCAGCCGTTAAAAAAAAACATATTGGTCAACCACTTATCGATGGAAATGTGAAAACGATGCTTATTTTTTATGTATTCTGTATTTAAATGCTCAGCAATTCACTGATACTGAACATGATGTTCATTTAGTTCATTTATTTTACTCTTTATTTTCTAAGTGGTCATTTCTAGAATTGGTTGTCAATGTACATTGTATTTATAATGTATAATTAATGTTAACAAACAAATACAAATGTATTGGAAGGCAGACGGACAGATATGACAGAGTCAAACCAGTGCACAATCCACATAGAAAAGGTATATTTCCATACCAGCTCAAAAAATTCACTATACTGGTTGCCATATTGATAATATGTGGGTATCCTATACTGGTCGCCGACTGGAGGAAATGGGTGTCGTTTATAAACGTGTATAATAATAATAATATTTCACCATTTTTGAAAAACAATTTCTAGACTAAACAAACTAAATAAACATTTATATATTAACTGAAAACTAACATCAATCAAATGCAATACTGACCACAGACATACATCATATACATCTTTTAAATATATCAGTGTCTGTGAGCACTAAACTAGAACAGTATGTTACACTGCACTGTGTGTGTGTGAGCAGGGAGCTGAGGGCGACTGTAATGGCGTACATACATTCATGTCAGCAGGGAACTCGTCCTTTTTAACCAGGCCAGTGGCAGCGACGATGTTCCCCATGGCTCCAGTGGTCTTCTCGGCCACTGCAGGCAGATGCACACACACGTATAACATTATCTCAACAGATTCAGCAGACAGATTGAAAGCATGCACATGATGCCTGCGCTCTTTTGTTTCCCAACTGATTAATGCACAAACACTTCCCCATAACCTTAATGCATGTTACATTTCCTAGTTAGGAGTTTGTTACAGCTACAGTGGTGATGTTTAGGTTTGACGAAGAAACAGAAAACTCACCTGAGCCCACGCTGTCTTTGGCCTTGCTACCTGAATTATCAAAGAGAAAAATTGGTTTTAATGGTATTATGACACATTTTTTGCCTTTAAAAAATATTTTGCTCCCCTTTGATTTGGATATTTCACTAGTCCATATTGTGATTTTGATAAAAGCGACGGTTGCCTCTTGGTTAAAATGCAACGTTCCTGAACAACTTGCTTTTGTTGCCCAACATGACAAAAATCAGTCTTAATTCAAAGATACAGCACTGTAGCATCTTGTTCATTGCTGCTCACATGAACTGTGAAATGTAACTAACATAATTCATGAACGTTGAACAGTCACTACCATGTAATCAGTATTCATATAAGATGCAGGATCAATTTAGTTTTTTAATCATAGTTTTTTGCCAGTTCCAGAGGTAATAGAGAACAATAATGGCTGCAGCACCTGGGTTTCTGGGTACTTGTATTTTAAGGGTAGGGATGAATTGGTTACCTGTTTAATGATAAACCACGGTAAAATTCCTGATGGTTTTTATTACCATTTCAAATTTAAAGTATCATTAAAGCCGTGTGTGATTACTGCATTTCTTCACAAAACTCACAGTATACAGTAACCCGGTCTGATTATGCATAAAGAAAAAGGCTATGATACTATTTTAATGCTTCTTCGAACATAAAGTGCTTTTAATTTAATTTGTGGATTTCAATCTAAAAATCTGTGTATATCAGTACTTTTTGTACAATTTCAGCACACTTTACACACACAATAGCGCGGTAATAGCACAACCGCGATCATCTGGGCCCCTATAACCATGACGAGGAGCAATTTAAGTTTGAGGCTGACCTAAACCAAAATCACCCATCAATTCTCTTGGCAGATCTATTCCATTTACACTGCACTACATCAAGCTATCTGGGCAATCTATTGTGTGCCCACTGGTCCTGATCACTCAAGACCTTGTCATCCTTTCTACTGCGCACCAATCACATGCCTTATTGGTCCCTGAGGGCCTTTAGAAGCCAACTGAAGGGAGACAACCGTCACTACAAAAGGCGAGTCTTAAAGCAAAACATACATTCAGTTACATCTAGACAAGCATCTGCTCTGGTGAAGTGCAGCTACCGCACTACATCTACAGTAACATGAATGGATGCTAGCTATATGTACATTTTCCCTTATATAGATGAAATTATTGCCAGCTAAACATTGATAGTATACATTAACATCACAGTAATGCTATAATAAAACAGAGTGTTGTTATTTTCTAATTCAGCTTTAGGCTGTAACTATGCTTAAGCAAATGTTAGTATTTAGTTAACATAGAGATGATTATGAAAATTAAACTGTAGAAGGGAGTTTCCGTGTACTGATTGCCATATAGGGATCTATGAATGAGGCTGTCGTGACATTAATCGGCATCTAGTACAGCAGAGTACAGCAGGGTTTCCTCCACCCCTTCTTGCCTTACTCATGCTGACTGTTCAGCTCAGCTGGGTGGGCGGTCTGCAGCAGCTGTCAAAAGGTGGGCCACAGGCCTATCGGATCACTCTCACCCCTCCTCCAAGAGGGGCCTTCGAGCAAATCATACGCAGCTTTCTAGGGCACCGTTCTGCTCATCAAGCAGCACGCAGAAGCACAGACATGTCACAGAAATGCTTCAATTCCTTTTCTGTGTAGTACAGACAAAAGGCAGGAAAAGACATGGGGAAGATGAAAATCAGCCTGCACGTGTTTTGACTGCAGATTGACATGTTTGGTTCTGGTGATTAGTGACAGGGACACCGTGCTAAATATGTCGGGTAATTGGATACCATCTAAACACAGACACATCTGACAACTTATCCTAGAATACCGAACGTTCCTTGAATGCACCCAAAACACACTTTTACCAAATCAATGGTACGAGCTTGGTGACTGTACCAGCAGGGTGTCACTGGGAAAGTGGAGTCTCTGACAAGAGCTCAAAAACTGACTGAAATTCATATCTGTAATGGCTGGCAGGTTCAACGCCCTGAGTCATCTGGCCTCCATTCACTCCTGACAGACCAACTGTAACCAACAAGCAGAGCTGGCAAATATGCAAGAAATTATTCATCACAAATAACATGGGTTGTGTCAGGATACAGTTATTGAAATATATATATGAAATCACATTAAATATAATAAAACAAATGATGCTCATTACATCATTCATGTAGTGAATTTCAAGTCAAACAACTGCCAAACATTATCTACTTCCAGCCTCATAATCATGAATATTTTCTGTTTTTCTTTATCTTAAACAGGACGTTTTTGGTGTTGACTGTTGGTTGGACAAAGCATCAGTCTAATGACTTACCAAAGGATTAAACAAATAATCAAGAAAATAATATTCTGATTAATTGCCATTGAAAATAATCATTAGTTGAAGGCCTAGGCATATTGAAAACAAAATACGCCACTCAAATGAGGTACCATTTTAATTTATTGAGCTTGCGGTTAATTATTTAGACAATAGAGCTGGTTAGCATTGGCTACCATGACATTAAAATTTCATTATATCAGAATGATTTGACACCATTAAAGAATAACCCTGAATTATTGCCCAGCAACACAGATAATTAAATTATGCATAGCACTGCTTTTACAAGTGAAGCATGAAGCTGGAACATTTTTTTATGTTTTATTTTCAGCACAAGATGATCAAAGAGATCGGGACAATGGTTTTGTCAGTTTATGTCCATTCACCTGCAGTTCATGTGTTTATTTGAATAATTATTTAAAGCAAGTTAAACAGATTGGCGTGAGAATCCAAGGCCACAACTACACTTTAAAATCAAGCAAAGCTAATCTGTGTAGATATCTGCGATGGTATCCATTACATCAATGGACAGAAGCAGAGGCCTTTAGTCTGTTTGTCTCCAGAAGGTGCGAGCTGAGACTGTTTTACAATCTGATGCCGTCCGATGCAACGAGACATGACAAGAGCTGCATTGTTGCTGTTCAAGTCATACATGCAGCCTGCTGGTAGCTTACATGTTTGAGGGATGTAGGATTCTGCTGTTTATTGTACCGATTAAGGAAGATATTGAATGATGTAACCATTTGTTTCAGGACAGGATAGGGCTGGGCAATATGAACAAAGTAATCAATCCTGATATAAGTCATTTCATACTTTAACCACATATATAACAATACAGCATGTTTTTTGGCAATCCAACAAGACAATAGAAGTCTATATGAAATTACCACATGGTGAGGCCTATTTTTGTATAATCCTGTGTGAATGAAATACTTGACAAATGATAATTAGTCTCAGTTTTGAATAACTTCAGTGCAAAAATAAACATAAAGTGTAAGGATCAGAATGTAAAGGCTCATCCAATTGATTTAATGTTGCTGTAAGCAGTTCAGTTGCTAGACATATGGGGATTGCTGGAGCAAAATGATAAAACATTCTCTGTGTTCTCTGCTCAGCATATAGGAGGGTCATTAGTGTCACTGGGCCTGTGTATGATTTATATATATGTATAAAAAATAAAATAACCTGCAAACACATTTGTGATCACCTTACCTACAAACATAACTCCTTCTTTAGTCTTCTCAGCCGCAACTGCAACTCCTTCCTTGGTCTTCTCTGCAGCCACAGCCATCCCCTCTTTCGCTTTAGACAACCCCTTCATAAACACATCCATCTTGGCCGAGTTAACTGTGGAGAGATGGACCATACACCTGTCAGTCACCCTCACTGTCACTGTGAACACAATGTGATTTTCACCTCATCCATGTGCAGGAGTGGCATTTAATAGCTCATATTAAAAATCAGCTCTAATATGATATTCCTATATATTTCCACAAACCTCTACGGATATCTTTCTATAATATGAGCATACGTTATAGTAGAAGAAGGCAGCACCGCCTCGCGTGGCGGATGCTGACAGCTGCAGGCTGTAGTAAAGAAAAAAAAAAAAAAAAACCTCTGTTCACTCATGCATTCAACCCCCTTTTCACATCTTCGTCAAAGCATTAAATATTCAAAGGCAAAAATATTTCAATGGAATGGTTAATTGTGGAGGCGCTCATTAATTATTGCTCGTCTGTAATGCTACTCTCGGCGGCAGCGGGATGGCAGGGCTGCGCCTGGGAAAAAAAGAGCAGGCCCTTTTCTAAAGGAACTGCACATTTTATTAGACCAGCTGTAGGCATGGATTGCAAGGAGCCACACATTGCTGGGGGAAGGGAAGCACGATCTACACTATCACATCACGCATCACGGTTTTAACGTAGAATGATGTGGCTGTGATCTGTGTTTGTCCGACCACATTTCCACAGGGAAACATTTCATTAAAACAGACCGAGGCTGCAGACAGACAGCTCGAAGGATGTCCTCCACACCAAACCTTTAGAGTGACATCCTGGGGTGCTGCAGGTCAAGCCTTTAGTTATCACATGCATATATAATTTCACGATGTCGACCGTTTCTCACTTTTGCATCCGTGTCTGACTGAATGTCTTTGCCATTTCATTATCGTCCAGGCACAAATCCATAGCAATCTGATACTGCAACAGGATCATTAATATATTAAATGCAGGTTTAGAGCTTTAATGTTTTTTTATGCACGGTGCAAACCAGTGCCTTCCAATGACGAGTATCACATGCATGGAGCTCAAGTGGTGGTGACCTCTATATGCTTATAAAATAACACGAATAAAGGAATGCAAGAAACAAAAATGAGTCCTTACCTATTTACAAATAGCCGTCGACTTTTCCCCTTGCGATTCTGTCACACAGTCGAGTCACACTATCGTCTAAATGGCAGATATTTTCAAATGATGTCTAGGTGGGCCTTCCTCGGGATGATCTCCTCCAACAGGGACGGCCCCCTTCACAGCGCGGCTGAGCCTATCACGCCCCCGCCCCTCCTCTTCCACTACCCCCTCTCTCTTCACCATCACTGGTTCCCTCCACTATTGATCACCCCCAGATAGATGTCAACTGTCTGGCACAGCGAGGGAAATAACTGTTAACAGCCACGCTACCGCATCTTATCCCCTTTCCACTGCACAGTTAGACCCGGTGTCCATTAGTAATACTGAATATTGGTAGTTGCAATTATTATCTCACACTTGTCAACATCCAGTAAATGAAATCATTCCTGAACAAACTTTTATTTAGACTATATGACTAATGGTTTCTCATGGACACCGTTTGGGATGTAACTTTTCTGCCACACCACAGTGCACTACTTTTTTACTTTGTTTTTCAGAAAGAAACATGACAACTCTCTCACACACAAACTCTCTCTTTCTCTTTATATATATATACAGTATATATAAATACATAAATATATATAAGTGTAAGTGTGTAATGTCAAAAAGTTTATTGCATCTTTATATTTAACTGCCCCAATTAGTCAGTTAACAGATGCCTTATAGAGTAGACTAGACCGTAGAGGTGGAAGACGTTTAAAACCAATCATCCTACTGCTGTGTAGTGAGCAAACACTGACATGCGTACAATAGGAGTTTGATCTGAGGGTGATACCATTGTGTGTAAGAGATGGGGGTGGATTAATTCAGCATTAAGGCTCTGCTATAATGTTTATTGATTTTTTTTGACCAGCCTGGGATGTTAATTGAGGTTTTGAAACCCGTAGAGAGTCGGTCAATATATTGATTTATTAAACTAAAATATTGCAACAATTCCAGGCGAGTTATTTAATCTTAGTATCGCCTATATATTAGTCTTCAAACAGCATCAAGGTGATATCTGTTTTGTATGAACTGAAATCCAACGCGGTCACGTGAGTGTGTCGTATTTTATTTCGACCGCAGCGAACGTGCCTCAGCCAATCAGAGCAGAGCATGAGCTCAGATGGGATCGTGGTCAAATTCTCTCTGGAGGACCGGAGGAGCCTAATAAACACCCGGCTGCCTTAATACTGCTTCCGCTGAAAACTACACCTTTCCCCGCGTCTCACTGAGCTGATTTCGACAGCATCGGCAGACCAACCCCTCCTTTATTTTACCCCCTTACTGACGTACATACCGTGACGTCATCGTGATCATAGTAGTGGGCAAGTGATTACGAAATCCCCCCCCCCTCCAATTTTGAGGAAATCCCAGATACCTACCTCTCGTTGAAATCTTCTTGAGCATGAGTACTCAGACTGCGGATCTGTGCCATCATGTGTCCTAAGAGGCCTTTGCCTGGTAAGTATGGCCACCATACTGTCCAACAAAGGAGCCCACACTACAACATTCACCTCCCATGTTGTCGTTTTCCAAATACACTGTGTGTGTGTGTTTTCTCAAGAATGTGTGGGGATTTGTAGGGCGATAGAAGAATCATCATTTAATTAGTTTCCATCCACCCATAAATTACATATCAGTGTAATTAGTGAGCTACCACAAATTCATCTTATTTCTGCTTTGAAAAGTAACTTGAAAAAAATTCTTCAGTAGGGCACTGTCCAGGGTCCTGAACTGACTGTGTCTCTGTCCTAGGTGCTGAACTGCTTTAGCTAAATGTTACGGCCACCAAGTCAAAATGCCACAAAGGCAAATAACATAACAACAAAAACAGCAAAAATGATTTATTGTTTCCTAACAAAAAGCACTAAACCTGAACCAAAACAACAAAAAAGGTCAGATGGGCTGGTAAAAATAACAATAACGGGTGCTCTGGTTAACCACACAATGGGTCGTCGGACCAGAGACGCTGAACTACCTAAATAATGAACTAAACTTGAAACCAAACCACGGAAACAGTAATGCCAGCCAATCCTTCCCAAGCTAAGTAAAATTAAATGACAAATGAAAACTACATTAGGAAAAGTATTGATTGAATCAAACCAAAACACCAGGTTGCTGCCACCAGTCTGAGTGGAGAGAGAGAGAGAGAGAGAGAGAGAGAGAGAGAGAGAGAGAGAGAGAGAGAGAGAGAGAGAGAGAGAGAGAGAGAGAGAGAGAGAGAGAGAGAGAGAGAGAGAGAGAGAGAGAGAGAGAGAGAGAGAGAGAGAGAGAGCGAGAGAGAGAGAGAGAGAGAGAGAGAGAGAGAGAGAGAGAGAGAGCGAGCTCTCTTTATGGCTGAGGCCTCATTAGGCCAACATGGAGCAGCTTGGGCCAAGAGTCTTCAATCAGCAAATCAGGGTTCAGGAACAGCAAGGCAGCCTGAGGTACTAATGGAGCAGAGAGACAGGTTAGTACAATACTAACACAAGCAGAGGGAGCGCGTAACAGAGCCCTGCAGCAAACAATGCAGGATAAAAGCTGCTGCAATTGTCTTCCATCAACACACTGAAAGAAAACTTAACCTACAGTTTACTCAGTTGTCTCAAAGGATGCTTTCAGCCCAGAGGTGCAGTAGATATGTTCAGTGTCTTTGCTTCCTCGCTGACTGTTTGTACTTGTGAGCTGCATCTGCCCTCTTGTGGTCTTTTGCGTGAATAGCATGCTTATCACAGAGTGTGGTCTTTACCTACTTTGTAAAGTGTCCTTAGATAGCTTTTGTTATGATTTGGTACTATAAATAAAATTGAATTGAATTGAATTTAATCATTTTGTACGTACGGCATCCTTTACTGAAGTTGAATTATGAAACATTAAATGCAAGAGCTGTTTATGGAACCACATCCTTATGTTCTTATGAAAACAGAGATACCCTGCATTTGGTGGCTTGCAAACATGTTGTTGCTCAATTTTCCTCTGCATTGTTTATAAAAATATTCAAAGCAGCATAATCACGTTCATCTTATATATTATTACGACAACATCATGTCAATTAAACCCAATTCAGGTTGCGTTCATGGATTGTTTTGGGCTGTTTTCTATGTTCATGTACTTGTCTTCACTTGTTCTGTTATCACTTGATCACACAATAAAAAATAGAAAAAAACAATTCTGTGCCTAGACCCGAGGAAATGTTTCAATAATCAATACCACTGTGCCAAGCTTGACCATTAGGCTCATGACTAACCAGTGTTTTTAAACATCCCAAAGGTATGTCTCATTAGCCCCAGTAGGCCAAGGACATTTATTTGTATAGCACAATTCAACAACAAGGCAATTCAAAGTGCTTAACATAAAACATTAAAGGAATTGGAAGAAATAACACATACAACGTATACATTTAAAAGAAATAAAAGGTCATTTAAAACTAAAGTAACTCTCCCATGCAGCTACTTTTCTTTTAATCACGTAAGCTAACATGTTCGTAAAGCTCAGACGGTGGACAAAATGTATAGCGATGAATCACAGATGAAATTTAAATGTATTGTCATTAATATAATACAATGTAGGCCAGTGAATTATAACTAAAGTAATTTCACTTTCCTATTTAGACTTAAATTTTTCAAAGAGCACCGACTTAAAATACTGTGAATATGAAATTGACAGTAAAGTGACAATTTAGGAAACATGCTAAGGTTAAGTACATTTCACAGGGGAAAAAAACCCACCATAACAGCCTTTCAGCTAAAATTAATATAGACATGTCGACGTTATGTGGTGATCTTTCACAATTACAGGATGCAGCTGTAAAAGCAGGGAGGGTCTCAATTACTCACCATTGGGTTGTTCCTTTTATCACTGCGTGTCAGTCAGTCAGTTAGTAAAAAACATTCTCCTACACTTTAAAACACAAGTCTCTGAGTCTATTAACCAGGCTCTAGTACATATACAGTGGAGATAAAAATTAGAGAACAAATTATTAAAACTTGATTTATTATGAAATACTGTTATTACCAAAGGCACTTCAACAAAAACCTTTATTTTGTGAAAAAACAGTGATCAAAATTAGAGAACAGTAACCTTTGTGTCAGAAGAGAAGATTTAAACAATGTTTTCTTAGGGCTATAGGATTAAAAAATGAATAGGAAGTGTAGAGGCCCTTGCTTTGAATGACTTCAGCACATCTGCTCCCACAGGACATCACTAGTTTCTCACACTGCTCTGGTTTCATCTTGGTCCATTCTTCTTCGGTCTCTTCCACAGTTTGGTAACTGTAGTGGGTTTCTTAGACATTACTTTGTTGTCAAGGATTTCACAGAGATTTCCTATGGGGTTTAGATCTGGACTCTGGGCTGTTCATTGTTTCAATATTCTTAGCTTGAAGGAACTGCGTAACCTGTTTTGCAGAGTGACAGGGGGGCATTGTCTTGTCTTGTCAAAAATTTTAGGCTGATTTGGAGACAATTGCAGTGAATGTATTTCATGTTGCGGAGGTTGACATAAATATTTGCATTCACCCTGCCATGTAGCTGTACAAGAGACCCAACTCCTGCTGCAGAAAACATCCTCCAAACCACGGCACGTCCTTTCCAAATTTAACTGACTTCTTTACACACTCTGGTTCAGTCTTTCCCCGATCCTACACCGAACATAATGTTTTCCATCAGACACAAATAAAATGAACTTCTCACTGAACTGGAGCTGCAGTGTTGAACTAATTCCTCATTGAGATTCTTGCATAATCCTGTCCCTCTCGTGCACTTGTTTTATGTGGACTGGCCTGTTTGAGGACTTAAATTAATCTTTGTCCGTGTAAAGTTTCAATATTCTTGAAATCACAGACTTGGAGGCCCAACCTCTCTCTGATGGCCAAGAGGGTCATCCCTTTGGCCTTCATCTGGTAAACCTGCTGTCTCAGGGTTCAGTCTCCTTAAAGCAGCTTGCCATCTTGTAAAGTAACCAGGAGAGCTGCCAGGTAAGCAGGGTGTGTCCAACAATGAAGTAAATTGTCACCAGGTGCCTGAGGAGGTCTGATATTATATAAAATTGTGCACAATAAAAAAAATAATAGAATTTGATCTCTAATTTTGATCTCCACTGTAATAATAATAGAATAATAAGGTATCCACTTCAACAACTGTTATATCATAGTCATTTTACTGTTTGTTTTTGTAATTACAGTATTCAGCATTTCTGAATTTGAAAAGGAAGGAAAAGAAGACTCTAGGTCAAAAGCTGTTACATGGCTGTTGTGACCAGCCAAAAAGAATGCCGTGGAAAAACCTGTTGAGTACAGGAAAAAAACAACGTTTTTTGATCCTGTTGGTGAAGAAATTATGCACTGAATGTCTGAAGTTGTGTTGTAGTTTAGATGTCTTCTGCAGGTCTTACTGTTAACAACAGTTCATGGACACAGCAAGACCTGTACACAAGAATAAAATGAATGTAGAAAATGACTTACCAATTTTATTCATTTTACAGTATTTCAATCAGGGCATTTATTTAAAGATAAGTTTAAAAAGTGCAGGTGCAGAGTGCAGCAGGGTTTTCTTATCTCTAGTAAAATCACTAGTGAAAATACATGCTGTAATGCTAGCCTTTTTTAGTACATACTATTAACTACAGAAACAGACAAAATAAATAATAATAAAGGCATATAGCACACACCAAGTATGGGTAGAAATAACCCCCAAAATAAAAATAAGACCTAAAATACTTTGACATTTAGTTAATTCATTCCTGAATTCACACAGGTGCATTAGAGATTCATAATTATTTATATCAGCTGTGAATAGATGTGTTCCTTTACACAGTTAGAGATTTGTGTCTTTCTATGAGATCTGTGTTAAGTGTTTTGGAAAAAGGGTGTGAAAAAGGGGTAAAGAGAAGAAAGTGATAATGAAGATCAAGTTGATCCGAGTTTCATTAAGTGTGTCTTAACAATCGAGAACAACTGTAAACTAGGTGCAAGTTACAAGTAAATACAATATATGCTGGGAACACTGGACAAAGGGGTTTTTAAATGAAAGTTATGTCATGTAAAGTGTGCTAAAAAGCTTCAATTTAATCTTGAGTTACGGTCTTGTGATGCTAATGAATAATCCATTATTGACATCATCAATCATTCATCATTCGATAAATCACAATCCTTTTAGTTCAACTGTTTTTTTTTTAATATCATGAACCTGAGGTACTCTAAGTTTGTAATTTATATTCATTCTTATCACAATTATAACCATTTCTTAACTTGTTATCATTGGTTCAAATGTTGTAAATGAAATACTGAGTAGACTAAAGGCCTATGTTCTGAATTTACAGTGTTCTTCCACTCTTTGACTACTTCAGAGATTACCCAGCTTGTCCTAAACACATGAACTTGGCTGTGCTCAGTGATCCCTTCCTTTAACAGCATTTTAATGAACAGCACCTTGTAAAGCCCTGTCTCATCAGGTTCACCTTGTGTGAATTAGAGGAGTCCTGTGTTAAGCCTTTGAGGACTTGGTTTTCCAATCCATTTAACAAATACCCCTTTACTACACTACATTAACTTGCACAAGAAAATACATTTTTCTAAGCTGTAGTACATTTGAAATCACAATCAACTGAATGATATCTGCTTCTTAACTTACAATTCCTTGCAGAAGATGTGCTCAGTGGTCCCCAGCAGAAGACTGTGGTTGCACAGGTTGGTGTTAAAAGTGTGAATGAGGGCCATATCTGAATTAGACAGTGCAAGCTCTACGGACCCAGCAGCAGGCCAAAAATAAAGGTGATTCACCATGCGTTATATTCTGGGAAATAAATTGTGAAGTAAAATGTTCCCTGTGTGTGCAATTCCAAAATTGCTAGCACAGTCAAATTTTCTCAGCCTCAGTCGTCAGTGGTCCTTTCAGCCCCCAGTGCACCCGCCTTTATCTATCATGGCATCTTTACGACCAGAGCTCTTGCACGATGCTTTTCCTTTTTACAGATCCATTGAGTGGAGTCGGTCAGTCACAGCAGGCATTATATAATTCCAATCAATCTGAGTTATAAAATCTTGACATAGGTCAGGCCGCACTACAGCTGAAATTTACAGCTGTTTAGATTGCAAGTCATTTCCCCGTGGCATGTGCATACACACTGCATCTGCCTTATAGAGCTGAGTGAAAATAAATGGCAGCCTATGAGGGACTTCAAATCTGAGTTTTACTCCCTCTTTATAGCAATCATGAGTGATTGGGTACATTTACCGTATCAGAGTGCATAAATATTCTTTAGTCTGCCGTAAGAAAGAAGGAGGGGAGTGCTTGCTGCAGGTCTCTGAGTAGAAAACAATCAAGGTTTTTTTTAAGAATGATGAATAAACCAGCAAAGAAAAGTAGCCCCTCAACACCTCTAGGTGGCAGCAGAGGCTGTTTATCGTCTTAAGGGCTGTGATTACTATTCACAGCACTAACCAGGGTACATATCAACCCAAGACATACATGAATCGATTCAGTTTAATGTATACGGTTTGCACAGTGAAATATTTACTTGTAAATGACACTTGTCCAGTGGCTGTTAGACGCAGCAGGATGCTGCTGTCGTCACCTTGAGCAGTCAGAGCTCTCTGTCTCCATGCCTGTGTGCCACCAGAAAGTTAAGCATCGACATCCAAACATTCACATTGGAGATGATAGAAAAATGTTTAATCGCACATTGCCTAATGTCACTGTGGGTGTTAACAGCTACAGAGGATTTGCGCTCAATTTGTTTATGACACGCCTGTATTTGTCATAAAGAATGACCTTTCCATATCTCTTAAGAATACACCCACGCTTCTCATAATGTGTGTTAATTTATGTAACACTTGTTAACATATTTGTTCAAGTGTTCCTTTATCCGCTGTATACATTATACACACTGTGGGCATAGTTATACTCTGCTGATCGAACTATCCTTGGGGTATAATAACGGATGCACTAAAATTAAAGGCATTATGCAAATTGTACATACAAAGTGCTCAAAGCTATTCTCCATCTTCTTTATGCATGCAGGCTTAATTCAATGAATCTGTGCGGGAGCACTTTCACCAATGGCTGAACTCGATATACAGCAACAGCACCTGAATGTTAGCCAAGCTATACAGATTAACAATGTGACATACTGGAAGCAATATTACAATTATGTCATAGCAATTTGTTAAACTGACTCAAGCCTGAGCGCATTAACAGAAGGATAACTTATGAGTTTTTTGTGGCTGCATGCGTGTGTCTGCAAATGTGTTCCTTACAGGAAAGGGTTGCCCATTTTTCTTTTTATTTGCCAATTTTTGGCAGTTATATAAACCCTTCCCAGCTGGCTGGTTGCCTGCACAATTGCCTGCTATTAATGTTGATGCATAATTGCATTACATAATGTGTTGTGCTGTATTTTAGAGGAGTCAAACAGCTGGGACTATTGGCTGTGCACATAGTCAAGCACTTTCCTTTAGTACGCTGTCAGATGACTGTCTGATCATAAATGGGAGCTGTCCAGGGTCATTGTCAATTTTAAGCCATATCAATGGGGCTTTTGTAACTGCTTCAGCATTTCAATGTATTTTGTCAATGAATTGTAAGATTTTAAGTCCAGGGAGATTTGATTCATTTATATTCTTTTATCAGACCACAGCTAATTTAAACACAGCAGTCGTACAATGTCATCAGTGACAGACAGAGAAATCAATCTCTGTTATAGAGATAGAGATAGAGAGCGAGGGAGAGAGAGAGAGAGAGAGAGAGAGAGAGAGAGAGAGAGAGAGAGAGAGAGAGAGAGAGAGAGAGAGAGAGAGAGAGAGAGAGAGAGAGAGAGAGAGAGAGAGACAGGACGAAGGAGAGTCCAGCATTTGCTGCGACTGGCTCTGCCTGTCGGTTACCCAGCAGATGGTAGTGCAGCACCGCAGAGGAGCTTTTCTCAGAACAGGATGAAAATGGTGCAGGAGACGAGCTGTCTGAAAATGAACGCTGCAGATTCCGAGGTATGAAACTTAATGGGATAATAGGGTAATATCTTACCTACACCATCATTGTGCAAGGCAGCACATTTAAAAAGAAAAAGAGACAGAATCACAAATGACAGCAGTATATCTTTCAACATCTCCCATATGGTGTACCCAGGGGGACGATTAAAAGTGGAGCACATTGATAGCCGGGGTGCAATGAATGTATGTGCGTATGGCTGCAGTTTTGAATCCAGTCACTTACGTAAATGAATCCAGGATTGAGTGCAATCATAATATTCAAACTGCAGATTAAATACATTATACAGCTGGAGCAAAGACATCCAGCTGGGCTTACAGAAAGCAAACAAGGAGCAGAGAAAATATCAAATGTGCTTACATGGGATATGTCAAAAGTGATTGCAAGAGCTTCCTTTGCAGCAGCATATTTTACAGGAGGATTTGTGATTTTTGTGTCATCAAACATCGCTCTGTTGTGTGACACATCATAGGTGTTTTCATGTCAAATAAAAAAAAGGCAGTGTCTACCTGTTACAAAGCAGAAGCCCTTTGCTATTTCAGATTTGGCCTTTGTGAATTTTCCACGCTGTAAATGGATGTTGACGCGAGATCAAACTGGCTGATTCATCTGAGTTTGCCTATGCCCCTCAACACAAAGTCAAGTATTGTTTCTGTGCTGTATTGCATGCCATTTGGGAAATATCTTGGCTGTCCTTTAGCTCTATATTGGACAGGCACAGATATATTCACACTCTCAAAAGTGCTTGAAGAAAGTGTGGTGAAGGAAGTTTGTCACACTGTAGCAAAAGCATCAAGCAGGCTCAGAACGACAAGTGGCCATATATAACAATGCAGCATTTTCTGTGCTCATCAAAATGGAAGAAGCAGTCAGGATGTCTGGTGATGCATGTGTATTAACACAAGAACATAAGAGTTTTTAAGGTGAGACAAATCTCGCCATATATGTTCTGACAAAACATATCAATGCTGGAAACATTAGCCACAACTTCTAAGGCAGAGCTGTATCCTTTGAAGTCGTGCAAAGTGGCTCTCATCTGATGAGAGCTCTGCAGACTGAGACATCCAGCGTATAAAAAAAATGCTGTGATTGGAAACCTGGTAAGCTAATGAGTTTGCACTTCTATCTTCTCAATTTGTACAGGCTTTTGTGCCAAGGCCTTTGAGGCTTTTCTGTGCCAAGTCTTGTAATAGTGTTCTCATTGTTCGCCTGAGAATCTGACACTTTTTCAAGAAACTTAGGGGGAATCCATCTCCGAACTTTTTCACATGGGAGAGACAAGGGGGCCGGGAAAATCACTGTGAATTATGGATATTGCTGCAGTGAAATTAAGATGACAAAGAAATGGCATGAAAAAAAAAGAATCCGGTCTTAAATGGCTCCAAAGGGTGGATATTTCTCAACTGCATCTGAGCTGCAATGCGGCGTAACAAGTCATAAGTAGTTCTTGTTAAAGACTTATGAAACCATATTGCTTATTCCTCCTTCCCCCTCTCATTGTGTTAGCCTGGGAGACTGAACTCCTGCACTCTTACAGGCAATAACCATCTGTAACTATTAACAATTTGCTCCTTAAATAATGTGTATATTAGAATCTAATTTTCCTTGTCAGAGTTGTTGCTGTAGAAGTGAAATAATTTAACGCTTGTTGCGTGGTGGTCTCTATCTTCCTCTTTCTCTTTTGGTTAGCCTCTGCCTAAGCAGACTGCATAACCATCTGATAAATGAGCTACAAATGAGAGAGGGGTTTTTTACACTTGGGAGTTGTTGAAATTATTGGGAGGGCATTGACCACAGTGCTTATTTGAGCTTAAGATGCAGGCTGTTGAGATTAGCTAGGAGCGAATCTAGAGGCTGGTTGAGTCTTCAGGCATGTCCGGTCCTATCCATTCAACCATTAATGCCTGAGAGTAGACCAGAGGAGACATTACAGCTCTCAGATCAACCCTGAAGCAAAGAGGCCAGGGTCCCTTTTCTCCTCGAACTCATTGCCTCTTTTGCCCAGCCTTGGTGAAAATGCAGTAATTCTTACACATGACAAGACAGCGCAGAACACTCTACATATCCTCCTCTTCACTATTTTAAACTACTGTACACCCAGCAGTTCAGCTTTTCATCATAGTTACTTCCCATGCAATAATCCTACTATCTGGGGAGTCTGGGATACAGCAATGAACAGACTTTGTTACGTATGTAAACAGCTGTTTACTCACAGGTCAAACTACTGAAGAAGAAACATTTAATGAGATATTGAAGAGAAAATTAAAACAAATGGCTCCTGTATGAAATATTCCCCTGTACAGTTCCCACAGTACAGTACACACACTCACTGAATTTCGCAGACACACAAACACGCACACAGTAATTCTATGAGGCTCAAGGTTGTCGTGCTTATTGAATATATCAACTTAACCACTGATGTCATTGATCAAAAAGCCAATTCCAGTTCTATTATTGCGTTAGAGGGTAAAACAATTGCCAAATGACTTTGTAAGGTGCACTCACTTGGTAAACAGATCTGAGATCCATTAAAACCTTGGAGATTATCAAGCCTCAGTCCAACAATTTGTGGAGATTGCTCTAAACACCTTGCTGGTGACCTTCCTCGTCCAGTTGAAAGTCAATGGGAAACGTGGCAAGGAGCCCGCCAGCTTCACAAGCGCCCCCCCCCCCCCCCCCCCCCCTGCACTTTAATTACACCGCACCTCAATGGCTGCCTATTTCCTCGTCCCTTGGCCTTCCTTTTATAACCAAGTGTCCCTATCAATACCCTCGACCCACCTTTATAGTCCACATGCGACACAGGCTTAATAACACCCATGATACTACCGGACACACTTAATCAGAGTATCTATGCTCCATGATAGCTACGGCATAGCTTGAACTCCATCTCATCAATATTAATGTTAGGACTGTACTCCATGCTGTGCCTTGTGGTTTACTGTAGCTGCCTCTCTCTGACCTCTGAGTGAGGAACGTGGGTGTTTTCCATGTGCTTAATCATAATGCACAGTGCCTACCGCATTGATAGGTTAATGCACCTGAGAGGATCAATGCAGTCTTGAAGACATCTAGTACCGCAGACATTTAAAGGTTCGGGAAAGGTTTTAACAATGAGCACAGTCTGTCTACGTTAAGATCTCGGTGCAGCTTAATTAAATGGGGTTGTGTAAGGTCTGATGACTGGTGTGATGAGTTACTGTAGATAATCGGCATCAGCAACTGTTCTAAAGAATGCAAATTCAACCAGGAGCTCATTAAAAGCACACAAACAATATTTTCTGAAGATTTTTTTTAAAACATGCTCTTAAAGATCAGTGTCAGTTCAATACTTTCTGAAAAACAGTCGCAATAATGAATGTTGGCAACCTATGGGGTCCTAAGTCGGATTAAACTCAAAGCAGTCTTGATGTGTTTTCCTTCAGTTATATAATGTTGTGCTGATATTCAAGATATTTGAAGATATCAGAGCCCGATCCCCGAATAACACTGACTGGCAAGGGATCAACAGTCAAAGCATTTTTGTACTCGTAATCTCCATAAAACTTTATGCAAATCATCCTGGAAAAAAAGGGAAAGGCTTTTTGCCTCACACGGAAAATTCAGCGATAATTGAAAAACAAGTCAGAAACTATTTTTATTCCTCCGTGTCAAGATGATGTGTTCAATATGGTATTTGCAGGGAGGGTATATGGTGTGCAAACACGAAGAAGTGTTTCTAAAGATCTCAAAAATAATACCTGAGTTACTGTATCTTTCTTCTCGAAAGGAGTAAAAGCCTCAGCATGGATACAGAGAAAAACAGTTGCTCCCAATGAATAAATAATGAAAGGAAATGAGGTGCTTGCATTCATTTGCAAAGCATAAAATGCAGACATTTTCAGTCAGAGTTCTAAGCTCAGGTTTTTATGGGATAATTTAACTCACGGCAGGGTGTTACAATATGCAGCCAAATATAGCAACACTTTGGTGAGGAAACTTTAAAAATGCATTGTACTTGACAGTTAATGATATGGAAAAAAATCGACAACCTTCTTATTTTATGACAGGTGGTAGACAATCCAAATGCAAACTGACCGGAACAGTTTCTGAATCTGCAAGCATGCAAATGTTAAAATGTATACCTTGTAAGCAACAGATACAGATTTCTAACTGTAAAAACATCACACAGCTTTACTGAAAGTATTGGCATTGTAGCTCCTCCACAGCTGCAGAGATGATGAAGATGGTACTCACTCAATTTACTGAAGACCACTGAGCATCTGCAGGCCAATTGTCTCTTTTATTTCCCGGCGTCTGGGCAAGCCAAAGCAGAGCCTTACAGTCCAAGAACTGGAAAGCTGTTGTCTTTTCTTGGTGGAGACCTGAAAGCAAACACAGTCGCGTGCCAATGACTGGGCATTTATCTTTAGAGGACAAGCCATATTGTAAATCCCACTATAAAGATGCATTGCATGATTTAGATCTCTTGCTAAACAGCTCTGCAGAGTAATAATTAATATGTAGCCTTGGGCTTGTGTCTAGACGGGGTCCCCACCTATGGGGCCTGTGCAGAAATGCCCCAAGCAGACCTGAGTTCATTTACCACCAACACTGCTTTATCTCACTCTGAACAACGGGCTTCGTTTCTGTACTTCAGTCTCTTTCTGAGCACTATCTGAGGAAGAAATTCTGATAATGTAGGTAAACATTTTAACATCATTTTCTTGGCAAGGTTTTTGAGTGAGCAGAATAAATAACAAGAGCAATGATCTGTCCCATAAGGAAAATTATTTGTGACAATGAGATATTACATTACTTAACGGTGAGACTTAGAAAAAAAAATACTTGATTAGTACCTCCAGAGAGCAGAAATAGATCCAAGATATTAAGGGTAACACTCAGCCAAAATCTCAGCCAATATATTATCTCTCACATTAGTACTCTTTCCATTTAGAGAAATACAATATGGCAGACGCTGTTGAATAAATGTGAGTCTTGGTCACAAGCCCAAATATTTTCCATGTTTAATGAAACAAGCTGCCATCAAGCTGCTCATACTCTACTTTTACCTGAGCAAGGCTTGTATCGTATCACTATTACGAATGTATGGCTGCATTTCATATCAGTAACTACAGGAAGACATCATCTCTCTATTCCTTTTATGTACCAGGAGATGAAATGCTGTGGTGCGCGTTGACCTTTTCAAAGGGGGACTTCTGTGGCTTCAGTGTGTTTCAAACTTGTGAAATACCACTGAGCCATACAGCTCTTGGTTGGAGCCGAAAGGTCTTTAATTGGCATGTGATTGCCTGTCATGAGTCATCACAGGGATGCTGGATGTTTTTCAATGTCAGTCACTGTGTGCAAACACATGGATCCAACAGATGGCAACATTGTTCCTTCATCACCAGAACAGGTTACTTGGCGTTCTGCCAGTGAGGTGCGGGTGCATCGACAAACCCTCCAAAATAAAAACCGGCATCAAATACTAGCGTGGGCGATGACGATGTGACTAATTGTTGCCATGGTGATCTGGTCTTTGAGATAACGTCTGATGGCAAGGAGGAGAAAATGAGAGAGGGAAGGGGAGGAGAGAAGAAGATGAAGACGGTGGAAGAAAAAAACCCAACTAATGTTCCATGTAGGAAAGGAGAAAGGAGATACGTGACCCTATAATGTGAGGTCAGATCAATGTCCCCCAGTCAATTCAGTGATGTAAATACCTTCCAACTTATTTATTCAAGAACTGCTGTAGTCTTCATCCTCCAGAGCCTCACTTCTCATTCTACAATTGCTAATGTTCAAAATGGATTTTAACCGAACCCGGTCACCATCACCAAGGTTATTGCTAGTCAGGGTTTGTGTCTCTGTTACACTTGGGAGCATGTGTCACAGCTTCAAAAAGTTAAATTATGTTCCAATCCCTCTCGCACCAGTCTTCTAAAAGTCAAAATTTACATGCTCATTCATTACTATCTAAGAAGAACAGACCATCTTCACAAAAAAAACCCCCGGCCGTATAGGTCCTCTGTGCAGGCAGTTTAGGATTAAGACCCATTAGTCAGGTTTGTTGTTAGGCGGTGGCCTCTAGTGAGAGAAGTAATTGTGGCGGGAGCAAAGTAGGAAGTCAGGTGTCATAGTATAAAGAGCACCAAAGTCCATGTTAAAAAGGAGGTATGGGTGATTGTTGGGTTAAACAAACGCAGGACTTCAAGTCTGTGAGGTAGTCACGTCCCGGAAGCATATTAAGCCAATCCATGATCCATGAGTAGTTTCATTTCACAACGTTAACCACTTGTTGAAAACAGCGCCTGTTTCACAATGTTAAATAGAAAATTTAAATAATTCATGCCGTTTTGAGAGTCACTGACGAACGAACTATGTTGTTTCGGTATGAGGACGTGTTGGAGGAAAAATGTAGTTTGCAGGATGTACTTCAATCACCTCCAGAATCCTTTAGTCATCAGGCTTTTGTGTGTGACTGAGGTAGCATGGCTGGCACGTGAGTGTTGTTTGCTCAAGCTGTGTTACCCTACAGCAAGTGCCGAGTCAGTGTCTGCTGTGTTAATGTTGTGCCAGAGAGAGACACCTGGGCAGAGACAGTTGCATCAGCTGATCCTTTTGTTTAACAGCACAATGAACACTAGGTGCTAGTAAACGCAAGACAGGGAAAGTGAGGGAGAAAATAGAGAGCATGAAAAGGAAGAGGCCCTTCATTTCAACAGCATAACATCATCCAGTGTCTGTGTTAAAAAAAATCCGACTAATCCAGTTTTCCCCATGCATGGTCAAGGTCAGCTCTTTAATAAGGCAGATATAAATCACCACTGGGTTCATATTTCCCCCTCGGCGCTATCTGAGACCCTGCAGTACTGTTGTGTTATGTTTTATCACATGGGGGTTGCCAGTGGTGTGGCAAACTATGCTTAGCTGTCACCGCGCTGTGTGTCATATGACAACCCGCTACCTGGCAATAGTTTCCACTGGGGCTGGGTGATAAGAGAGGCGCTGCAGATAAGATGTCTCCTATTCTGGATGTGCCAGGAGCCCTTGCCATATACAAGGCAGGAACTGATCATTTTTAAAGAAGTGTTAGGACTGCCAGGACTCTGTTTCGCCGTGTCCCACAGCACAAGCTGGATTTGTTTTTCACAGCATGACACTGCCTTTGTGTTGCGTTTGATGCCACTCACTGACAATTTCATTAACAGCAGAATTCTTTTGGTGATGATTGGTGAATAGCAGCCGCCACTGTACATGACTAATCATAACTCACTCCTCCGACTGCAGTGTGCCTGATAACGACGCAGGAATGTGGATTTGTCTTCACTCCCACGCAGACTGTTGCTAAATGACGGTGAAGTGACGAGTCCCGGCGATTCTGACATGATACACGTTGCCTTTCGCGGAGCAAAATTTGTCAGTAACACTCGTCACGGTGCTCCTGCTACTCATCACTGTGCCTGTCACTGTGATGTTACAACAAAATGCCCCCATTCTCTATCCCCTACATTTTTCTAACTGGATCACCTCATGTCCTATGTAATATAAAAAGCATCTATTTTGTACATTTTCTAATGCAGGAAAATTGTTGCAATTTTTTTTCTCTCTCTCCGGCCACAGCATGCTGGGAGAGAATTTGTTTTTTTCATGTAATGCACCCCTGGGTGTCCTTTCTGCTCTCTCCCTATGTTTACAGGACAATTTGTTTCTGTAACAACCTCTCAGCAGGAGTGTGTTAAATTAGTGTGTTCTGTGTGGGCACATGTGAATCAGGCTGAATTTCAGTATGTGTGTGTGTGTATGTGTGTATGTGTGTGTGTGTGTATAGGCTTTCTTTTGTGCTTCACATAATCTTATACTAGGCAGTTGCAATGAACTCCACGTAATAGCAATCAGCTAATGCTTCATTAAAATGTAAATTCTACCCGTCCGAGCCTCTTGTGAGTCTTTACAGTGCTTCCAAAATAACCGAGTGAAGGCCTTCTGGGGACTTAACGTATGATCTAATCTGTGTGTCTTATTTGAAACCTCCCTCTCTCTGTGTGCATGCAGAATTGGAGCGCCCCGTCTGATTTGGGGGGGAACAGAGCACTTAGAATCGATGCCTGGCCGGCGTTCAGACCGTCACTGCTTTCCCTGTGTGTTTGCTTTTCAAGAGCAGCACAAAGCTAATTAGACAGCTGGTGTTGAGCCAATTTGTGTCCCTCAGTCTGTTGTTTACCCACTTTTTGCATAATGCAGCCGTGATTGTTGACATTGTATGATGCTGCTACATGGTCACAAGTGGCCATTTGGTTTATTCTACTTGGTGCAGCTTGAGTGGCAGGAAGTGGGGCTTTCTTGGTTAGGGGAGGCACATGTGTGTTGACTGCGTGACTTCATGTCCTCAGCACTTCATTCATCCATTTGCAATTAACTTCCATCCAAAGAGATTACATAGCTCAAGATCGAGTAGCCACAGGAAACTCATCGACTGTGGTTGCATACCGCTCCAATTCAAATTAGCCAGTTTTCTGCACTCAAACTAGAGCTCAATCAAAACTTGGAACCCATCAACCCAAAAACTCCTTCAACTGCAGCTACATTTCTCTGTAAGTTACTTTGGTATCAATATTACATTTATTTTTCTGATTTCTAGACCCAACTTTACAGAAGCCAACCAACATTAAATTAAGCTAAACATGGTATGCTTTGGTAAAATAAGCAAGGCAAATATTACATTAGCTAATACATCACTTGCAACTGCAGTTGTACACTTCAAGTCCCCTAATGTCTACCAGAAATATACAGTACTTCTTTAAAATTTCTTTAAAATGGGAAAAACTCTTATGATAAAACTAAAATATTTATGTACCAATGGAATAATTTAAATACTGCTTACATGTCAGTGCCTCTATCACCTAAAAGGAGCCAGTCGGCCTAAGTACTTTAAAGGTCCCATATTATAAAAAGTGATATTTGTTTTTATCTTTTTATACAGCAGGGGTGTATATTAATACACGAGGTGCTATATTAATACTGGTGCTATATTAATACTGTGAAAGTGTCAAAAAGCTGAACTGTCTGTATTCAGAGACTGTCTTTAAACGAGCCGTCAGGACTTCTGTACGTTGTGATGTCACAACTATAGTATATATAGCACCTGCTGCTACAGTCATTCCCCGGCTGCAATGATGGTGCAGATGCAGAAGACCCAGAAACACTGATCAATCAGAGCAGACTGGGCTCTTTCAGGAGGAGGGCTTAAAGGAACAGGAGCTAAAATTGAGCGTTTCAGTCAGGGGTGAATACAGGTATATTCAGACAGACAGTATGAAAAAAAATATTATAGCATGTAAACATGTTCTAATAGAAACTTAAAAAAATATTTCGTATGAACCTTAAAAGACCCTTAAGATTGGATACTTAATTGACTTAATACTGTACTTTTACCTCAGTAGCATTTGAATGCACAATATGTACCTGTAATGGATTATTTTTCCATGGTGATATTGCAACTTTTACTTGGGTAAGCGTTTAAAGACTACCGTTTACATACAGTACACATACTGTGTGCATGTGTTTTTCAGATGCCCTGTGATAGACTGGCATCCTGTCCAGGGTGCCTTACGCTCGATGTCAGCTGGGATCGGCTCCAGACCACCACCCCCCCGCCCTCGATAGGGACAAGGGGTTGAAGATGGATGGATGGACTTTCATCCTATACTTAAACTGACAAAGCTTTCTCTTTCTTTCATAGAGAACATAATGCCTTTCTTTTTTTTTTAATGTCTGAGTGATATGATCCTTGAGCTCCTACAGCTCCAGCCTCTCATTAATATTGATCAAATCAAATTCACATTGACATGTGACATCCAATAATCCATCTTGTCTATTCGAGTCCCTGGGAGCTGCAGCCTATAGGTGTTAGATATAGATTCTGCACATGTCACCAGTCTATCACAGGGCTAGCACATAAAGACAGTCACATTCGTACTGATTTTCACACCCATAATAGGAAATTAAGAGTCTCCAATTCACAAAACCCACGTTATTGGACTGTAAGAGGAAAAAGGAGCAACAGGAAGAAACCCACGCAGATACGAGCAAACCCCACACAGAAAGGCCCCAGCTGGTTGGGTTCTTGCTGTGAAGCGACAGAACAAACTGCTGAGCCATCTTCACACAACAACCAGCAAAATAAGTTGTTCACTATATTTCTTCTTTGTGAAAAGCTGCAGACTTAGTTGGAGGTTAAATGATAAATATAGCCTAGGTTATGAAGCCAGGAATGGAACAAAATACTGCAATCCCATCTATTAAAATAGCATTATTGCTCTTGGTTGTCTTTGTTCCAGGTGCTTCTTGTATCATAAATTAGAACTGGGACTGTAATAGCACAGTGTACCTTGCCGTTTATGACAAAAGAGTCATAAGGGAGTTTACCATTCATGTCATATCATTTAAACTGTTTGCAATATACAGTAATATTTCATTTTAAAAGGGTAAAACTATCACATTTACACTTTATCCACCTCCTCAGTGACAAACTGGGCAGAAGCCTCAGAGAGTTCGATTAGAGGAGGACACCACTTGGGAGAGATTAAAGTTTGATGAAGCATGTGTCTGCCCATAGATAGAAATGTTGTTTTGAGGTTGTTATTGGCAATGTTTACTCTACCAAAGTGACAAAAAAATATTTTTAGGGGTTTGAATAAAAAATAAATATAGAACAATTTTTTAAAATTACTCTGAGCATATTCCACATGTTCATTATGAGGCAAAAATGATAACGTTTTGTATATTGCACAGATGAATACATGTAGCATATATTTAGTTAATCCCTTTATTCGTTTTCAAGGGATTTCACATCGCACCATGATCTTCAGGGAAAAGAAGCCGAAGCTATTTGAATAAGAAGCAGGTTTATTTCCATAAAGGTGAGAATTAGCTTAACTGCTTTCAATCATGTTACTTTAGGTGAAGATCTCTGAAAAATGCTTCAAAAAGGAGAGGTGTGACAGAGAGCGAATGAATGAGACATTAAAGGACTCAACAAGTTGAATCTCATAAATATGATAATGTATGTTGATCTCTATGTATCATTATTAAGAGGACATCTATTCATATGGTGTTAATAGAGTATATACTGTATATGACTGAAAATTTAGCAAATAGCACAATTTGTGTGTGAACATATGTCTTTATTCTATCTCAGGCTAGGGAATTTCAGACTGTATAATAGTGATGGACGTAGCTACCGTGACATCACCCACTGGTTTGTGGACTACAGTTTTGAAGCCAGGAGATACCCTCTTTGGCCCTCGCCATCTTGTTTTTTTTTTAATCGAACAGGATCATGTTTGGACACGAGTACAGAGCTGGTGCAAAGTCATCTGGCAGACTATTGCTGGCGGAGGAGCAAGGACCTCAGATCGCGTGTACAGTCAACAGCTAAGACATTTTAATGTGACCACAATATTAAATTAACTTTCACAAACCTCAGAACCCTTCCAAATCCTCAGAATTTAACACCGATAACGCTAAAAACAAGTTCACAGCTGTGTATCCCTAAACCTCTACCCATAGCAGCAAGGCAACTTGGTAGGTAGGCATGCCCTAAAGCATCCCCTGCTTTATCGTCTATTTTACTCTAAATGGGACAATAATTTACAAAATGAATATTGGGCTGTATTGAAGAAGACTTGAAACTAGCGATTGAGACAATAAACTCTTTAGGAAAACTTTAACGGAGGTAATAAATCAAGTGAGAAGTAATTTTCCCATTGGGTTCTATACAAACAGACTTCTTTTTGTAACGAGTGGAGTCGCCCCCCTGCTGGAAATTAGAAAGAATGCAGGTTTAAGAAACTTCCACATTGGCTTCACTTTTCAGAACTGGAAGCTACGTCCATCATTGAAGGCAGCTTGTCCATCTCTATTATATAGTTTTATATATTTAAGAGATGGACAAGCTGCCTTCAAAAGGGCCATTACAAGAGTAATTTTACACTCTTTGAAACACCTGTTTAAAAAATAGAAATATGTAAGTTATACAAATAAGGTATTATTAAGTATCATAATCATTCACACACCCACTGAGATTTCCTGTCAGACACCACGCTGCTAGCTTGTTCAAAATTGTGTAAGTTGTGACAACTGGAGCTAACTATATGTACAGTTTTCCCCCTGTGAACAGCTCAGTTGTATCAAGGCAGAACAAGAAGACTCTTTCTCTCAAAGGGATTCATGCTGCAGACCAAAGGAAGCTTTTGAAGGCAACAAAAGTTATTTTATATGTAGTATTCTTTTTGTGATATGCAACTCTTCATTTGGTACTTCATTATTGTTTTCTCCATTCCAACCTACAGGACAAAGTATTTTTCTTTGTATCAAGCCTGAATGTGGTTTAACTATGATAACCTTCTGCATGAATGCACATAGCGTGAGAGTGCATAATGTATAGATACTGGTAGTCTCTTGTTCATGATGCATGATGGCTGTCCTGGAGTCCGTTTCACAAAGCAGGTTCAACAAACTCTGAGTCTAACCCTGAACTCTGAGTTAATCTACTCTGAGATAGGAAACTCTGAGTTTTCGGTTCCAGAACAGCAGATTTGCGTGAGGTTGATCAACTCGGAGTAGTTGACCTGGAGGTAAGCGTGTGCACAACAAGTATAAAAAGACAGCATCAATGGAGCCCTGATTCGACGAGTCACCATGGCAACGGGGAAGAGGAGGGCTACGCTACAACTGGAACTGTAAATATGAATGCGCTCATACGGTGCGTAGTGTAACACCGCTACAGCAGCAAAAGAGAGGGAGACAGCGTGGGACAACATTGCTGCTCGGGTCAATGTCTAAGTTTAAATGTAGTCCTGTTGTAATCACAATAATATCACAGGGGAAACTGCTTGGGTGGGAGCCTATTAATTTATTTCATTTAAGTGCATTCCCGCGGGGAAGAAGCGCACTTGGCAGCAGCTTAAGATGAAACATAAAACCATTGTTCAAACAGGTAAAACCTCAGCACAATCCCATGGTGATACCTCATTTTGAGCAGGTTTGACATTATAAAGTAAATATTACCGTAAGTGGCTGTTTTAAACGTTGTATAAAAAACTCCCTTTTGCAAAAAAAACGCAGCGCAACACACAATATCTACTGGAATGTGAGAGCAGGTCTTCGGTTCGTTATGTTGGAAATGTAAGGACGGATGAGCTTGTGTATGTAAATGATGGACTGTGACGTGAAACAGTTCCCGCTCAAAAAGATCATCTCCCAACAAATATTTACCGTATTTTTTGGCTTATAAGTCGCCGTTTTTTTTCATAGTTTGGCCGGGGTTGCGATTTATACTCTGGAGCGACTTATGTGTGAAATTATTAACAGTTCGTTGTTTATGCGTCATATAACGTACACTTATTCAGCCTGTTGTTCTTTATTCTATTTTTATTTTAAATTGCCTTTCAAGATGAAATGTCTATTCTTGGTGTTGGATTTTATCAAATATATTTCCCCCAAAAATGCGACTTATACTCTAGTGCGACTTATATATGTTTTTTTCCTTCTTTATTATGCATTTTCGGCTGGTGAGACTTATAGTCCGGAGCGACTTTTAATGCGAAAAATACGGTAATTCTCTGCGCAGTATTGCTTCACCTTCATCCACGGGATCATTATCAAAAGGACATGCCAAGGTAGTGGAAATAGTCTCCGACTAATATAACTTCTAATGTAGGCCTACTGACTGATTTTTGCAATGATTTTCTAAGAAAACAGACGGAATTATAGCAGAACTACACTGCATCAAAACTCGCCCGCTGACTGAATGAATGAAGAAATCAAACACCGTGTGTGGCTGAAAGAGGGCGGAGACAGAGAGAAACTCTAGGTTTGCTGAGAAAAACCTGGTCCCTACCAGGTTAGGTTCAGAGAGCATGTTACCATGGTAACTGACTGAGAGGTTAAGTTACCTCTCTTTGTGAAACAGGCTAGAGTTACCCCTCTGTCTCTGGTTTGAGTTACCTCCCTTTGTGAAACGGAAAACTCAGAGTTTCCCTCATTTCAGGGTTAACAGACTCAGAGTTTTCACTAAACCTACTTTGTGAAACGGACCCCAGATGGACTAAGTTAACCATTTATGTTACTATGTTAGTTGCTTCACTGCCTCAAACACAAATCCACATTACGTTCACATTACTGCACTTGACAAACCATCTCAGGGTTTTCTAATTGCCTATTATTTTCAATTCAATTGTGCTTGAAAAGATTTTGTCAGCACAAAACTCAGAAACAAAAATTTTTTTTTTGTATTATGGATGAGATTTAAGATTAAAGAAAGAAATAACAGGAATAAATAGTTAAAGAGTGAATAACTACTGCTCTGGACCAAAGCGTGCCTAGATAAAAGTTGGCATATCAAGCTGCAGAAAAGCATCAGACACGGGAGTAATTGGTTTCTTAGGGACACGTGGCAGGGTGTCAACTGAAAGGTTACAAGAGGCTATCAGACGCACAGCTTCCCACACCAATGACCACTTTTAAGCCCTCATCATCTCACATTCACTTCACGTTTATCATTATGCCAATATACGTACAAATAGCTTGGCAGAAATTAATGCTTGCAGATACTATTTCATGTGGAAACTTCTCTTTGAGTGCTTTTGGCTTTTACATTTTATATAATTGCATGTAGCATATAAGAAAGATCAAAAGGAAACAGAATAAAAGTTCAATGAGAAGGGGGGTCAGAGGCCATCAGGGAAAAGAAAGTAATAACCAAAAAGTAATAAAGGATGCACTGCTCTGGAAGTGGGCGTTTGCTGATTTGTTTGCCTGTGCTTTTGGTGCATATCTTCCTTTCATGCATCTCATAGTCAGACCGAATGAGATGAAAGCTATGTTTCGATGGTGAGCTCTTTGTTTAAATGTGACTCCTATTTCCTTTGTCGGGGGAAGTCAGATCGCGACCCTGTGCTTCTGTCAGTCATCCCTTCAGCCTTGAGGGGAACAGTCTGTCTTTATCACGCAGGCCTTCCATCCACTGCTGTCTTTTTGTTTCAGACTCTATTCATAGATCATGAAAAGAGAGACGTCTTTTCTCTCTCTCTCTTTAATCCTATTTTTGTCCTTGCACTGCTTGATTAAGATGTCATGTGCAAGGCTGTATCCTCTCTCAGCCTATTCATCCCTGCAGGGTAATAATTATCAGAATGGATGCATCTCATACACACACACACACACACACACAAACACACACACACACACACACACACACACACACACACACACACACACACACACACAGACACACACACACACACACACACACACACACACACACACAGACACAGACACAGACACAGACACACACACACACACACACACATACACACCCACACATACACGCCCACATACACCACCCTGTGGGAGGCTACAGGTGGAGGGCTCATGTCTCTTATCATCAACAAACCACATCAATCAGTGACCACATTCCCAGGGGGGCCCCTTTTATCAAAGTGAAGCAAAACTAGGCATTATGTGATACATGTAAACCATGCTAAAAACATTTGCACAAGTGCTCATGTATCTGTGTGTGTGCCTGGTTGCTCTTTATGCCCACATGAGCCATGTACAGTATCTGCTCTCAGTACTTAGCCACAGGAGCTGTCTACTGTTTGAATAAGGGCAGTCAGTCACCGGCACTAAAGAGAACATTCATCAAGCACTTTCACAGCTTACACCTGTTTCTGCTGGCTAAGACAGACAAGCTAGGACAGCTGCGGTGCCACATCACTCTTCAAGCTCTTTCAAGTGTTCCTAAGGGGGCTACACATACATATTGTTCCCGATGCTTTTTACATTAGCTCCCCGCAATGACCATCACCATTTATAGGTAAATAAAATGTGTCTTGGCACGACAAGGAGCGAGCAAAGAAGGACACAGTTGTTTCTTAATCACACGTTCATCAGTAGTGGTGCATTTCAAACATCACAGTGTCGTCATACCTCACGGTTGACTCATGCTTAACTTCACCGGTGGGGCATCTGACCTCACACACTGCAGGCGGTTTGATATAGTTTTTGCCAGTAACAGCAGGGATGGATGCCCCGTGCTCAGCCTTGTTAAAGTGTAGCACTGTAGCACTGAATAATTCTCGACTAATATGACAGCAGTGTTCTAATAATGATAAAGGGCTGACTGGGATGCACGAGGACCCATTGGCCTCACCTTAGTGCTCAAAGCATCGCTCCCTTTCAGTACTCTGCTGCATCAAACATAATTGCCTAACTCTATTCTGACAAGGCCACTCAGTGGAATTGGGCCTTTCTAGCTCCACGTATCACACGCCTCTCTTTGGTGAGGTGTGTGTGTCTGTCATAGTTTTTTTGGCACTCACTTCAGTGTGCATTTCCTTATATGGACAGGATATGAGCATTATTAGTGTGATCCATCAGAGGATATGCGTCACTCCTTCATATTTTCTTTTCTCCCACCTCAGGTTTTGATATTACACTCTTATCTTTGTTGCGCTCCTGTTGTCTGCCATAGCGCAGAGAGGAAGAAAAAAAGCTCCTCCACTCCGCATGCAGTACACATTCAGGGCTTTATCGATTTCCTTTAAAATTGTATTTGCAGAAAACCGGAAGAATGTGGGCTTTAATATTTCCTACTCCTTGCAACACCTGGTCCAGGGTTGCTAGGTAACACGTTGCACGGCAGTGTTTGATGTGTGTGCTCTTTGCAAATGGCTTTGATCCCTGACAGACTCTCCACAGAGTTGCCTTCCCCTGGTAGTTTTGGCACCTCATCACACCATGGAGACTAAAACGTATCTGAAAGCTCCCAAGTGAAATGGAATACCTACCTTGTTAGGCAAAGCAGAGAAGGGAAGCTGTCCAGAAAAGTTTAAGCTTCAAACTCTTTTTTATTAAGAACGCTACAGGATAAGGCAGGTGGTGCCTCCGTTAGTTATAAAGGCATGTGAGAAAGGAGACTGCGGTTCTCTGAAAGCAACAGACTGCATTTTGTTATGCACTCATCGAGGATGAAAGGGATACTATTTAAAGGGATAGTTCAGATTATTTCAAGTGGGGTTGCATGAGGTACTTATCCATCGTCAGTGTATTATCTACAGTAGATGGTGGTCGGCATGCCCCAAGCTTGGAGAAGCAGGTAGAAGTAAAGACAAAAGCTAAACAATGCAGCTGACTGTAGACACCAAAAAAAGAGATCAGTATTAGATAAACAGTAACAATAATTTTACCTTGCAGAACAGAAGAGTTGCTGATCTACGGCTACCCCTGTGAGTTAGCTTGTTTGTGTTGTTTTAAAGGGTTAGGAACTTACAAAACTATCAAACAAACTAATCTAACAACTTCTGTGTTCTGTGAGGTAAGTCTGGTGGCTTTGACAAGAAAGAGGCTGTTTGATAGCAAGGTAAAGCGGAGAACATATATAGTGCACACTGTAACTATTTTTTTAGATGGGCTTTTTTATGTGGCTAAAATACCCTACTTCAAAAAAATCCAAATAATCCTTTTAATATAAAACGAATACCACTGTCACTTTAGTGCAACTGCAGTCGGTTGCATTGAAGTGACAGGTCAGGTACGTTAATAAGAGTATCCTTTAAATCTAATGAGATCTTCAAAGTGAGATTCCCCTCTGTTGCACATAATTAAACACTTTCCAAAACCTCCCTGCACGATATTTTACTTCTACACACTGACATTTTATTCTTTCAACGTAGTAAACTCTCATTCTCATCCAGGCACAGGAAAATGCTTTGCTAGGAAAAATATATTTTATAATTCACTTCACTGACGGCGGAACCAGTCAAATTTATTGCTTGAAAGAACACACGTTAGAGCATCTGTTTAGAAGCTGATGGGTAAAGATTTACCGGAAAAAAACATTCTGAAGATAATCAAATGTTTTTAATGCATGATTTACAAACATTATTTTCAGTACAGGGATACCAATCAGAATATAAAAGAGTCCCCATCTCTTACAGCTGTTGTAATTAAAGCCATCCTTGAAGAGCCAAGTTAATGTTACGTTTTATGCAAAATCCTTTATTTATTGTTCACTAAAGCAAGTGAGCTCAAGAGTAACTTTTGGCCTGTGACTAGACAAAAAATCAAGATATAGAAAGCATTGACTTTAAAATGACAAACAAATAACAATAATCACTATGTCAGATTTCCCTCTAATGTGTGTGCTTCATTTTAAGAAATGGAAAGACACACTTTGCTACAAAGCCAAGCCATGTGAGCTTACTTGAAAATGTAGTTACAGGAGGGCATATTTTGAAGCAAAATAGTCTGAAAGTAATCACACTCAGTTTGCTATTTTCACACAGACCTACACAACCTTTCGGCCAAAGGAAGAGACAGAAAGAGAGAGTGAGAGAAATGAGCTGTGCGGCGGCTGGCCATGCACACGGGTGCATTCGAGGTTGTGTGAGGTTATTACAGGTTTGATTATTGAGTTCCACAGGGCAATTGGCTCAAATGAGGGCCGACAGCTTTGGAGGGCAGCAAACAGCTGGAGAGCTCGTCTCTGCCAGCAGCCATATTAAGACCATTTCACTCCCAGGTGCATCAGCTGCTATGATCTGTGATTAAGGCATAACTAATGAAGAGTGGATGAAAGTAATCAGGTGCCACTGCATCTGCAGACACTTTCAAGATGCTGGAACTGTATCGTCATAGCTTTACAGAAAACAAAACAAAACAGGGGGCATGTTGATAATGACACTGCTATTAGGTGGAAATCCAGCCTTAAATCAAATAAATAAAGTATTTACAAGCTACTCGTACTGTCACTGTCCCTTAAAAGAAAGTACAGCACAATGAGCTACATGCCAATAGTGTCACACCACCTTATTTACCAGTTCATATCTGTAACCAAGCAACCAATTAGCTGGCAGCTAGGCAACAAACTAACCTGCCTTACTGCTTTGTACTTTTGTGTGAAAACATTATGTATGGCACATTCTCTCATATAATACTGCTTAATTGAAATTAAATCCTAAACTACAGAGTCATAATGGAATTATCTTTTAAATAATTATTTTGTTTTTGGATTTGGCCGAAATCCAGGCGCATCAATTTTTGAGTGTTACATTTTCCGCGAAAGATGTCAGAGCCTGGTGGAAATTAATTGACATAGTCTCTCCTTACTGCAATATGTATGAGCAACCACCCACCGTGGCAAAAGAAAATCTGGCCCAATGTAATGCACAATGTGGGTGTTTGGACCCCTGAGCAACTTGTAATTGCATTTTATAATGGTTGTTTCTTCCTCCTTACCCCTTTCTCTTGCAATATGGAAGATAATGGAGCGCTGCGTAGAAAGGGTATGATAAGGTGTTTACCAGGTTCAATGGATTTGATAGATTTTGCCTGAAACTATAGAATTTTGACTTTGATAACCGAATACACAGACAACCTGTCATTTGGTCGGTAGGAAGCCCGCAACACACGCTGATAGCAGCAGTAGGTTACATTCATCATTTAATTCTTCAGAGATGTCTCATCAGCCTGTCACCTGTTGTGCTGGCAGTAAACAAGATTGAATGATGAATTACAGAATTCAATTAGGTGACAGCAGCTGTCACAGAGGCTAGTTAAACTATTTGCGGTACTAATCCTGTGAAAGTCTGCGGAGAGTCTCTGGATTTTTTCTCCTCTCAGTCATGGTCCAGGCTCTTGTTGACAAACGCTACATCATTGTGGAGGACAAGAAGTCGAATTGCATCTCAAGGCTGTTTCCATGTAATATTCATTGTCATCTGAGAACACAGCGGCCTCAAGTTTTAGATCAAAAGCATTTCTATTCAGCAACATGGGAAAGCACTTGAGTGTGTAGGAGGAATTCACAAAACGCTGTGGTCTGTCTTTGATATTTTGTTTTCTATCCGACTTTTGGCAGTAAAGTCCAACAAAGAACTGCATCTAGTGGCATGACGTTGAATCATCAATCAGGCTTGGTGTTACTTAAAGCAGGGATATTTTGTTCATGTTCTGCACTGAGTGAAACGTACATTACATGAGTAAGAGGCATTAATCTTCTTTCCTGGCATAGTGTTGCTTGGTTGATGCCATTCCTTAACATAGACTTGCTTTCAACATTCCTAATGCCGCCATCCATTCAGCTACAGTAATACAGCTCAACACATAACTGTGCTGAAGCAAAAATGTGTTATCATTGTAATCAAGGCAAGAAATCAATGTTTACAAACATGATGCAAAACCCCAATGCACTAATCTGCAAAACAACAGAGATAAAGCTGGAGCACTAACAAGTGAAAGGGAGATTTACTGTAATGAATGAGATCTTTATTTCATTTTAAATCAACCTCATAGGGGTAGGCGTATAGGCCCCCCCAATAAAAATGGAAAAGTGGGTGAAGACTTTTATTTTGAAGGACCGCTAAAAGGTGACTCCTAAAGAAGCGGATGACTTTTATGCATGAACGTGACTTTTAAAGGCAATGCCTCTGTTAAAGTAGGTGGCAGTATTCAACTTCAATAGCGATGGTTGTAATCTGTCAAAGAAGCAGTAGCTATACAAGAATGATCAAGCTAGCTAACCATGGAGGAACCTTGAAGCTTACAAATAATGACACAAGCATGTAAAAGTAACCCCTGTGAGCAAAAATCTCAGATTTCAGACTGTCCTGAACGCTTCGCTTCCACCTTTTTTTTCTACTCTGGGCTCTAAGTGACATCACTGCCGGATGTCTTTATATGGTCATATGCTCCAGACAAGTTACTGCAGTGTTTACGTTTTATACACGGCTATACCAAGCTACACACCAGACAAAGCTGTTATTTTAGCTACAGATGTTGTTAATCTCTCCCTAATTTCAGATCAAATTCCTGCTGGAAAATGTGCAGATGTGTAGTGTTCGGTTAAAAAGTCTTTATTGGTGACTTTTCATGGTAGAAAGTGCCACTACAACTTGTCACAGTCAGTCCGCGGCTGACTGTGACAAGGTACAGAGATGGTGAGAGCAGAGCGGAGATGCAGAGATCCAGAAACAGTGACCAGAGCAGCATACTGTATCTTTACATAGCCTTTATTTGTTTGCTGTTATATTAATGCTATGAATGTCAAGTACAGTGGCTTTGAAGCATGTAAACATGTTCTAGTAGAAACACAAAATACAAGAACCTGAAAATTAACACAACAGATGTTTTTTAATATGGACATGAGGCATTTTGGTGCAATCTGGGATTAGAAAATGTTTGTAGGCTACCAATCTTGTGTGAACTTAATGCAAGGAGTACCAGACAGTTGGAGAGAAAAAGGCAGACAAACATATGCATACCACTTACATTTATCACCCTGTAACACTAAGCTAAACCTAACCAACATCACGGCCCTTCCTCATTTTTATATCTCATGGGAAACAAGCCCTCTGTACATCCTCTTGAACTGAATAATTGTAATTATTTGTTGGGCAATTCATAATTTATTCCACCAGTGCACCACAGGAGGCAGGCAGAGTGCAGTTGAAGTGAGTGAAGCAATTATGAGGATCCTCTCTCATTCGATTTGTGCATGGGTTACATCAACTTCTCAGGGATTAAAAAGACCAGTAGTGGGAGAAGCATTCAGGTCCTTTACTTCGGTAAAAGTACTTATAACTAATTGACTTAGTAACTAATAAAACTAATACCACAGTGTGAAAGTACGCCACTAAAAGTAAAAATCCTGAATTCAAAACCTTACTTAGGAAAACTGTTATTAGGGAAATGTTCTTGAAGTATGGAGTAAAGGTTTTTATTGTGCAGTGAAATGTGCCCTGTTAGTTAGGGGTGTACATGTCTCCTTTACAATATGTATCTATATACATGGGCTACGATACGGTTCAGGGAACGATACATTTTAATATATAACGATTCGGTGCAATTGGATTCTGTGTGGTTCAATGCAATCTGATACAGTTTCCACAATTTGTTTAATGAAGACATTCCTTTCCCATAATAACTTAAAGTTTTACTCCATAGGATTTGAGATATGTTGTTTCTAGCGGCCTCTTTTGCGGTAAGATGTAACTGCAGGCGGGCCTGTTCTTTCGGAGCCTCCACCTTGTCAAGCTCATGGTCACTATGAGTGTTGACTATTTATTTTTTCGGAAACTTTATTGAAACACATTCAGCTCTCTACTTCTAGTCCATCCTCTATATGTTACCCATTTAAATACACACACACACACAAACACACACACACATTTAATATCATACACAGCAAGTTAATTAAGCCATTGTTTGTTGGGTTTCAGGCAGCTGCTTTATATCATATGACATTTTAAAATGTTTGTTTGCAGTGCACTTTACATGGAAGTGTTATTTATTTCGTTTGGCTGCAAATGTACACTTTGTTATTTGTTAATAAATAATATGAACTACATTTATATATGTGTTAATTTGTTACCTTTTTTAAAAAAAAGGCTTAATGTTTATGTCAAGCCGGATGCCTTCACTCACATGGCAAGGTATACGGTTAATTCATTCAACAGTAGTATTGGATCGGTAACGGCCGATACACTCAGCCCAGGTATCAGTATCGGATTGGAAAAATACTGGATCGGTGCATCTCTAATAAAAAGTCAACTTTTCATCAGAAAAACAACCCTGAATTCAGCTAAATAGGAAAGGGTAAATATTTGAAAGCAATACAGAATACCTGAGAGCCTTACTGCATTATATTCCATTATATTTAGAATTTTCAACTGCTGTCTGAATCTTGTGTTTTCTTTAAATGCAGACATTTCCACCATAAATTGATGCAGAAAAGGTAGACATTCGTGGATCAAAATTCATCAGACTACAGGAAAGTCTTTGACACTTTCCTGGTACATGTGTCCTCCCTCCCAGTGTTAAAACAAAACGTATGCCCTTGATCATCACAATGTGACACTGATATTTTCTGCACAATGTCAGCCACACATTCATTGTCAGCTGTCACTGTTGCTACCGGTCCTCAGAGTTGTCTCGCTGACATTTTCAAGAAAGTCTCGACTGTGTTGCCTGAGGATTAGAGATATCTAAAATTAGGCTCCAGTATGTGAAAACCTGCATATCGTGGTTTCAAATCGTCAGTTTATTTAATACTTTAAGACTAATGCCATTTAAAGTATATGCACGACTCTAGTATTCCTCAACAAATCTTATCTTTGTAACTCTGCATACATACAGTATCATCACATTAATTTCACCTTCCACAGTAATGCTTGATAAAAAGTAAGATGTAAAGTGCTTTGCTTTTGCATAAAATTGCTTCGTAGTTGACATTATACACTCGATGGTCTAATTTAAGACTGATGATGTAAAAAAAGCCTATTAATTTCTTGACCAAGGGGATTGCCTTCTACATCCATTTCTTCCTCCCACATATGTGCGCATGTTGAAGTGATATATCGAAGTCCAACCAGTTCATTAAATATCCATTCGTAATGTCCTGAGCTTTACAGATAGGGAGCCTATTACATATTTAGTTGACTCTGCTGCTGCACAGCACAGAAATCAATCTGCATGGAGATACAAGGTGCAGTTATACATGTTTTATTGCATTTGATCAAGAGTACTTCAGATTATCATTTGGGGGCTATCTTTTATAATACTCAAAAAGGCATCAGAAACTGCTGGCACAGAAGATGAATAAGTGTCATTGAACAAAGAGAGCTCAAAGCTCAGTTGGAAGATCCAAAGTCGCAATAATCTGATAAATGAATGCACTCTGGACAGTGGGCCCAATTGGTACAACTGCAAACATACTTTTGCATTTGTTTACTGGACCACTCAAAATAATTTATTCATTATTCAAACTTGCAATAATGATGCAAATGCTGTTTTTTTTGATGCAGTGGTAAGAAAAATAAAATATACTTTCGGATATAATTTCCCTGGTGCAAACAGCCTGATTTCACTTCATAAACGCATGTTTAAGCTCAGGATACACACTGCATGCTCCTCACCAAGAGGATACTGGCAGAAAAGCTATACACGCTTTTAACAGACACGACAGCTGGTATTATTTTCACCTTGTTGAGTCTGTGTGTGTGTGTGTGTGTGTGTGTGTGTGTGTGTGTGTGTGTGTGTGTGTGTGTGTGTGTGTCATCATGGTAAAATTTGCTTCTGGAGACATTCAATGTAGCAGGAACTATCACGGAGACGTTTTTTTCTGTCTGTCTGCAGCCAGATTTTGTCACCACAATAGTGTCGCAACCGTGCAAGATACAGTAATTTTTTTATATATATGTTGTGCATGCCATGATTTGCATTTTAAAGGAAATATATATATACAATTATATTCTAGAGCAGTCAAGGCCGGTGTTTAGCTTCTCTGAACACTGACATAAAAATTACATATGAATTAAGTCATTAAGCATGAGTTGTTTAACAATGGCTATACTGGGATGACAATATGACAAAGCAGCAGCATGCTCAGAGGCATAATTAAGTGATAGTGAATAAATAAAAAAACAAGAAGCATTATTATGATTTAACTCATGGAAAAGACAGTCTATTCTTTTGAGCTGCAGCGCACACCAAGGTCTGAAATGCTGATGATACTTTAAAGTGTTAGATTGATAGGATACTTGGTCCCTGAGTGAAACGGACCATTTATAACAGCCTGAGTACAGCACGACCCTGACAGCACAAACTCACCTAGTAATCCTTGAAACCTGGGACAACCTGACGACTGCACTTCAACGCCAAATAAATGCTTTGGAATGGGCCAGAAACTACCTCATGGTTTATCTTTTTTGTTTTACAGGGTTACTTTAACACAATGCATTCATCTTTTTACATTATTGCTTGCACAAGATATTTTTCTTTCATTCTAACTACATAAATACAATGAGGTTATTTCACCATATGAAGCATCAACTTGGTGAAAGACAGGTACAAGGTGCAAGTTAAATCAGCTGGGATTTTTGGGAGGCAGAAGATTTAAGTTCAGCGTCAATGAGGGTTCACCCCCAGGACTGAAAAGTACTTGTCAACCAAGGGAAGGTCTCGTCTTTTTGCAGTGCATAATTATTTCATGTAACATGCTTACTTCCAGAGTTTAATTCTGCACTTCACCAGGTCCTGAGGGATGGTGGAGGGCCAACTGTTGTTGCATCTCACTTCTTCCTCTCTGGAAAGTGGGGCTATGTAGATAAGCTCGTGTTCCACTTTGGTTACTTCCTCCGAGTGTGTGGAAGATATAAAGTAGTACCCTGACACACCCTGGCAGTGCTGCTAAGGAAAGAGAAGGAAAGGAAAGGAAAGAAAGAGTTTAATGTGAGGCCTTCACCACATGCAAGTATCTAATGACTGTGTTAGGGTGAAATGCAGTTATCATCAATGACATCTCTCAAAGAAAGTCATTTAAATAATTCCAAGATGCAGTTTAACTGTGAGAGCGAATGTGATTCTTGCCAGGCAATCAGCCCCCCTCTCAGAGAAGGCTGTGGTAATAGTCTGCACAATCCAAAGGGACAGAGGCTGTTTACATTGTGCTTGGCCTTAGCTGGATTTACAAAGCAAGTAAATAGCTGATTGCATGACTCAAGACCCAGGTATGTGGCCTAAATATGTGTCATGTATCCACAAGTCAGTCAGTCTCATTTGTTATTTAAAAAGACAAGTAAGAAAAAAGACCTCTACGTCAAAAGCAGTAGCTTTTTAAGACAGGTTAAGAGTCTTATGAGTGCACACAAATTTAGGATATAGTAGAACATTTACCCTGGCTGTAAAGTGGTACGGAAGACATGAGACGGCACTGCATGAAAGTCAAATATTATCTTGGCAAAGCAGAGAGCCAAGAACAGGGCAGTTCAAGACCCCACGAGCAGACCTGCTATATCCAATAACTCAAAAGGGGGCTTAATATGTGCATCTACCAATAAGGACAGACCCCAGGAGAGCACGATAACACAGAACTGGTGTCAACCAATGTGTGCCTTTTATCTGGGGTGTGCCCTGGGTGACAATCCATCAATACCAATGAAGTACGCACAGAAAGCTGCAGAATAAACTGTGATAGTAATTGGGGAAACTGGTAAATTGTAATTTTAGATTAATTATTTATCTGTATGAAATTGCTAATAGTATGTAAATATACGGGAAAATTATAGCCCTGTTATTTGGAATTTAATAGGCAAAGGTTTAGTGCTTGTAGTCAGGGATAACCTCATAGGGAATAGTAATTAAAGAGTATAGATAAGCTTAAGAAAATTCAAGATTGTAATAATGGATCATAACAAAGGAGATCAATTCTAACTTATCTGGGACTTAACATTCCTTTCAATGGCTCCTATACTCAATTCATTTCCCAGATTTGAATTTATGAGAAGTGAAATCTGCAGATAAAGGACACCTTCCCTGCCGTGTGCCAATCAAGGATCTTTCCCACAACTGTTTATGTGTAAGAGCAGTCCAGTTCTGCCGGTCTGTGCCTGTTAGGCCTAAGACAGGTTTTTTTTTATATGAAGTCCAGACAATGGCTGACGAAATAAATGTCAGATACATTCTCACTTACTGGAAGTACTCTGGGGAGCACCGAGTAGAGTGTGCAGGAGGCAGGACATGATTCACATTACCGCGGTCACATAGCTGGTTCATTTTTTGGTTATTTGGTGAAACAATGCAGTCTCCTGGCGTTCCTTGAATTTGTCTGACAATTTTGTCATGGCCCTTACTGACAGAAGTTCCTGAATTTCATTGTCTTCTCCCATTCTTCTTTACCCTCCGTCATTTGTACTCGCACAAGCCGCATGGTAAAAACGTGATCAGTAAGGTGCATGTGTGCAAGGGACTCTAGATAAAGGTGGTTGTGCTCATGACGGACTGAGGGAATGACTGCGTGAGCATGATAAGTCTTATAGGAGGTCTTTAGATGTAAAGCTGACAGTTGTTCAGGTATTGACAGAGTTTACAGCTTTGTGAAAATGACTACCCAATAAATCCAAGTCCATGAAGCCGGGCCAGGAATACAGCAAGAACTCAGAGTAACATCAGCACCTTTAGCTTATCAGTAAAAGTTGAGATTTTGCAAACTTCAACTAATAGTGAAGGTACGAGAGGTGGGGGTAAGCACAATCTATGTTTGCTGCTGCACTGGACGGGGCAGCAGGCCAAACTACCTTGACTGAATCAACACCTCTGGAGCACAATAGAAAGTTGGGGGCTGAACTGCAACTTATCTGGAGTAAGGAAATGTCTTTGAGGAAGCACCCTTAAATCACTCGTCAAAGGGATCACAACCTGATGCAAGCAGGCCTGTCAGCTGAATCAGGATGGGACTTAGCTGTCACAGTGAAAGCAGACTGAGGACTGCACAGTGGTCACAAGAGGTGAGTCTAACTTGTCCAACATTTCACTACAAGGAGTGATAGTTCTTTGTACATCACACTCATACCTAACATACAGAGAAAGCCAGAAGCGCCTTAGAAAAATTATCAAAGCACTGCTGTAGGTATTTCTTTCCCCATGTGAATGCAGTGGCAGTGAAGAGGGAGGGGGGTTACCCACCGCTTGTTGGACATTTGCCAAGCTGACACGGAACAGGCAGATGGAGAGTGTGCCCAATGAGGAGAGGTGGAAGTAACAACCTGAACACAAGCTGCCTAAACTTTCTAGTGCTGCCTGCCTAGCAGTCATACAAAATGGCATCACTGGCGTGCAGCAAACATCTAAGTACAGCAGAGCACCTGCAGTGACAAAAGGTCAGTAACAGAAACCAAACTCCCTCTAGTAATACTCCTGCAGTGGAGCGACTTCATCACGACTGAAAAAATAATAACTCTGGAAATGTTAGAAAGATTAAATCAGGGCTGCAACCAACAAGTATTTTCATTATCACATAATCTGTGAGGTATCATCTTGATATTTGTTTGGTCAATACATTCAGTTTATATATATTATCACAATGGATAGGCTGCAAACACAGAACGGCAGTTTGGCATGTTTGCCTACACGATTGGTAAATTATTTGGAAAATAGTTGCTGATTCATTTTCTGTTAATCGGCTAAGACATTTATTGACGGATTATTGCCACTCTACTGTCATGGTGCCCCAGGATTTTGCATTTATTATATTCTTTTTCATCTACTACAGTGCATATTTTCTTGGTAAGGGAAAAGAAATCCCTCAATGTAAAAACTGTATTTGTATCTCTTAAAGTATCATTTGAAGATAAGCCGCCCCAGTTATTTGCCTGAGAGGAAACGCCTTTTTATCTTTTCCTAATATGTGCACGCGGTGTGCACATGCGTGCATGTATGATGCTCCTGTGGGTTGCAAAGATTTCTATACATGACCTGGATTATGAGGATGTTACGTCTTGCCTGAGAACAGGTTCTGCTTCAACTGAGCGATTTAGCCCCTGGTAGTTGTCAACTGTGCTTCTAAAAAGCTTAATATACATTTACGACAACTTTCTCGTTTTATATACTCCACAGGCTGTGTAGTGGAGTGAGAGTATGATTTTGACAGATGGAGGAGAAAAAAAAATCTAAAGAACTTTCCTTGGGGACATCTTAAGGGGATTCATTTCATTCTTTGAATGCATTACTAAATAGAAAGAAATGCAATGAGCTGACACTTCAAACATTATCATGGCAAGTTAAAAGTAGAGTTAAGCTCTTTATGTCTACCTCTCTGATTTAAAGAAACCCTTCCAGTGAACTCATTTAGGCTATTGATGTGTTTTCTCCATCAAATGAACATTGTCTTTCTCGCTGCTTTAGGTCTAGCAGTCTGCTTTAAAAAGCATATTAAAATCATTATCACTCATCTACTAACATTTTCTACTTTACTTGCCCCTGAAAATACTTATATTTATCTGTGCTAACCTTGAATTCTAACAGGAAGCAAAGAGTTGCATTTTAGGGCCTCCGTAGAGGATATCAATCAGCCATAGTCGACTAATAACTAGTGCAGCATTTATCTGCTTGTCAGTAAAAGTGTGGAGAGAAATGATGAAGGGAGAGAACCTTGACTGCTGTTCACATTACAGCTTGGATTTCCGCAGCCCTCAGGCTAAGGGGGGATGTCAAGGGGGGAATTTAACAAGAGCGGAGAGTGGAGGGAATAAAGGCAGGGTCTTGAGACGGCATTCCTAACAGTGAGTGGAGCTGAAACCTTTTGAAAAGTCAGACAGTTAACTTCTGACTGATTCACTTCATCTCCTTTGCTATTGTTTATTTATGCGGCAGATGGGTTGCATAAATTTTATTGTGGACCTCACCGTTATAAACCTAACTCAATTAGCCAGCCGGGGTGTTAGCAGACACTTTGCCGGATCAATCGCAAATCACAATGGGCAGATGGGTGATATTTTTCAGTTTTGGTGGCCAAGGCTCAAACCCATTATTTTTCCTTGTTTGTGTGAGTGCCTGACTCATTGAATAATCAGTGTGATTAATAAAACCAGTCTCCCTAGGCATAATGTTTTTGGCTCACGTTGAGGTATGGAGGCTAGTGTCTGTATAAAGAGGAGGGCCTCTCAGGTACACCATGTGTTGGGTGGATTCTTATTGTATTTTTTAATCTCCAAACATTGTTACAGATAATGTGACAAATTTATCATTAATGCTCTGAGCTTTATTTCTAATTAACTTGGCTTATCAAGTCACGTTTTCTCCACCTGTCGCCTTTTGTCTTCCACTCCTAATCCCTCATTACTCCTGCTTAATAGATCTTTCTTTCCCTCGTCATCATGTCTCCTCCTCATTTTAAATATTTTTCACGTCTCTACTTCATCTACATACCAGCCTCCTGTACCAGCCTCCTGTTCCCGCCTCCTCATCCATCGCTCACTTTATATCGCCCTCTTTCTCTACCCGCCAGTGAGCCCACCCTGGCAGCCTTGGCCCTCTTAAATGCATCATTTCTTCCAAGAGATATCCTTCTGCACTGACCTCTGTGCTAGCTGGCTGCCTGCCATCTCCACTCAATGGACTCATCAATCCATCTTGGTTCTTGGATGGCCTTGATTTTATTGTCTCACACAGCCCTCTGTCATCCTGTTCATCTCTCATCCTTAATGTCATCCTTTCAGATTTTAACATGTCTGCATTTTCTGTGCACACAGCGTTTGATTACATTGAGCTGGAATGGCAGAGTCCAGGTGCGCTATTGTTGTCAAGTCCTTGCAGGGGCCAAGGGATGCACAGCCATGGATGTGCCATTTTTGCAGAGTCAATCATGGGATTGAGATGGAGCAGTTACTTTGAAACTCCATTTATTTTTCTTCACATTATTATTGATGATTGATTGGATGTTTTAATGCATCGATGCTTTACGTTAAATGATGCTTGCACATACTTATCAATCATGTTCCGCTGCCAAACTCGCAGGCATTGTTGAAAAAACAATGTCGATTTGGCACATTACACTTGGTCTTCAATAACAGGCTTCATGGTGAAAGTTACAGAGACTCTTGACAGACTGATCTGAAGACCTGATCTGGTAAGGGTCACATGATCAAGGGACAAACGGTTGCCCAACAGTAGCCTAATGTTCCCCTAAGCCTAAAATCTAAAACCTCAGATCATGAGTGAAACAGACTTGCGGAACGCTAATAAAAATATGTCAGTATATCCACTAAGAATGATCAAACATACCTTCTAGTTTGATTTGGATAATCACATCGAAGGACCGCTTCATGTCTTACAGTTGTATTACCACAAAGGTTTTCTTCACATTCTCCCAGCAGCTCTGTTCAGTTTGTCTATGCAAATATCATATAATTACTCACCTTGATGCCATTGTATTAACTTGACAAGTAAAAGTTATCTTCAAATCTCAATTGCTACTGAAACAAAGAGTCACTAGAAAAAATGTTGGAATTGTATGTTTCTGCAAACCATAGAAACACTAAATCTCAACGTTTCTGAACTGCTACGACCCGCTCTCATTTGCTAATGTTAACCGTCACATACCGATGCTTTGTCAGGACCCCTTGGCATCACTTTTTGACGCGCTGGTTGGTGACGCTCCACTTTCGCAGTTATAAACACGTGGTTAACGTTGGGAATTCAAACAAAAACCAGTGCTTCAAGCAAAATAGTTTGCCGAACCCAGAGTAAGTGTGGTTTGTAAACTAACATTGTAACAGTTCGCACAGCCAGTGCCGGTCAGCCAGCGGTCAACACACAGTCAGAGCTCATCAGTCTTTCATCTCTGGATAGCAAGAGCATGAGTCACATGCAGATCAAGTTTGCTACAATATAGAAGATGTTTCAGATCAACACTCAACATGTACGGAGTATGCATAACACATTTCTCTCTTCTTTCTGATCACTTGGCATTTTCTCTCCTCTCTGGGTGAGTGAGGTCATGAGGAGAATGAATAAATGCATGACCATCTACGCCTGGTTCCTTATTTGCTGAGAAATGCCTTTATGAGGCAATTGCAGATCAATAAGTACTCTGCCACGCTACCTACAGGACAACTTACGGGCAGGTCTGGGAGTTTTCTGTAATAAATGGACACGCTAAATGTCAGTCATGCTTCCCCAGCTCTCCGAGGCCATTATGAGCATTTGCTCGGCACTATTTATAGAGAGCCTCAGCATGTTTAGTCATGAAACACCTGACCCTTCAGATCAGAGCCCATTCTGTTGAGAATTGGAAACAAGCTTGTATTATATAGTTTTCGACCTCCATAGCAGCCACAGTTACATTTTTAAATTAGGTGAGGAAAATGTAGATTCTAAAAGGCGAATGTGTACCCTGTAACCTTCACCACCTATGTCTCATATGCCTTTTATCACATTCTTCGCCTGTCCCTCTGTCAAATATGTTTTTTTCTCTCTGAAGGTCCTCGGCTGCTGGCAACACTCTCTCACAGTTGCAAGTTGACACTGCAGCACCCACAGAGGCGTGTGTTTGTGTTTCTGACTAAACCCTCAGGTTTAGACCAAACTATCCATATATTATGTTTCCGCAGCGACCCCACAGTGCTGAGCAAACTTCATAGACGAGACACAGAAATGGAGGGCACTTACTGCTTGTACACTCGAAAGAGAGCCTCCTTTGCTTTTAGCTTGATTCAAATCATGTTCACTCATAAAATTATTAAAAATGTGCTCTTGGCATTTTAACACCTACTTTCAATTTGAATGAACCACATTTTGGGTGGAAATGAATGGGAATAATACAAATTGCACGTTATCAAAACACTTCAAATGGGTTTTTCTGAGGGTAGCATGAAAAATCTATGAAAAGCCAAGTATTTTAAAATGAAATCACAATTTTCTGCAGAGGCATTGCAATGGTTTTGTAATCACCCCTCACTGTTTTTTTTCTGTCTACAAAGGCAAAATGGCATTTAATTGCTATTGCAAATGTACATCTGTGTGACTGTGAATATAAATGAGACTGCTAGTTCCCTTGTTCTCATGGTAACACAAGCAGGATGAGATGTGTTGATTGACCTTGGGGATGTGGCATTTCCTTTTCAACATGTATTTAGCAGCAAGGTGAGTCTCTAGGTGGCATGGCAACAGTTTTGCAGTTTGTTAAAGCAAACATGTCAGACGCTTGTGTTAGCTTATTTTCTTTGGCAGCATATATACTTGAAGAAGTCTAAATATATTAATATTTATGTAATGAGAAAACAAGTCTGTCAGAAAAATAAATTGCATTCATTTTATTCATTGCACTTATCTTATTAGGAAATGACTGCAACCATTCAGGTGATCATTGTGTAATGTTTCAATTTACACAGGCAATGCATTACAATGATACATGGATCAGTGTGTGTTACTATGGAGGTACATCTGCAGGCCTGTGGGGGGCACTCCAGCACTTTCCCATCATCTGTCGCACTCATCCCTCCATCTCTACTGTTTCTCAGCTTTCCCTCCCCATTTTCTGCCTTCCTTTTGTACTGTGACTCTATCACTCCTCACTCTTCCTTCTCGTACTAATGCGCTCTCTCATCACCGCTTCTCTCCCAAGTTCTCCCTCCAATATTTCACTTTTGGTGGACACCCATTTTCCCTCCATCACTGCCTCTTTCTTCTCCGTCCCTCCTGCTCATTTCTGTTGTCTGTCTACCACTTTTCGTGCAGGATTTTTTTTAAATCGATACTGAGCCTTCCTCTTCCTTCCTGTTCCACATGATAGAAAAAGGTACACACATTAGAAACAAGGCATAAGTAGCTTGACCTTCTCTTTGTTGCGCCCATTTGCCATTCACTGTATTTCCATATTGCAGCAGGGCATAATTAGTATTGCTCTCCATACAAGAGCATTATCAGGTTGTCGTTAGATGGGAAAAAAATAATAATGGGAGTCTGATGATACAGGAAGGACCATTTTTCCTGCGATTTCCCAGCGAGCGATAGTGAGTTTGACGTCAGCTCATCAGTCATTCCACAGATACTTTTTCATTCAATGCATTTAATCCTTGGGAGGCTCTGGAAAGATAACTGGACATCAAATTAAGGGAATACATTTATGTTAAGTTGTCAGCATGTGGTGTATGTTTTAAGAGATATAACAGTAAAGAAGAGCTCTGTGATCCAATCTCTCCATGAATAAATCCACCTCTCTCTTTTGCTAAAATGAGAAAAGAACCAAAATATTTAATAAGTTCTGCGTTTGTTTGAAATCATTTGCAGATTCACAAACAATTGCCCAGCTATTTAATCTTGTTGGAACTCCAGGCTTAAAAGTGTCTTCTCAAGTAGACAGATATTTATCTAAAAAATGTCACCGTGCCAAGTGTATTCATTCATGCCAGGAGTTGTAATCGAGTTGACAACATCTGCACTCCAGGGATTAAGTGAAAGAACAGCAAAACGCTGGGATAGATTGGGCAAATCATATTCAATCATTCTTCTTGTGGATAAATAGAGCCACTTTAAAGTTTGACATGACTTTGTGCAAACCAACTGTCAGCTACACCTATACCACACAATTTATTTCATTAAAGCATTATTGATTTCTCCTTTGTCACAAATTATAATAAAAAGCAGCCCATGTCAAGAGATGGTAATTAATGATTAGCCCTTATATGTATTACTTTGTCAGGAAATGACTGATGGCTGCATGATGGCTGATGGCCATGACCTTGACTGGGGAAATTACCAGCGAGGTGGCAGACCAAGGAGATAGGTTGCATGAAGCAGCCATTTCTTAATGACTGTGTTACATCATATCACCTTCATAGCCTATGGCTTCATGCCCCAAGAACACACGGATAATTCATTTTAAACCACTTCTCCAAGTTTAATTTCACCACGATCTACACACAAATATCTAAATTTCTTAAATATGTGAATGATCAACAAATTATAGGTAAATAGCCATCCATAATCACTATTAAAATATACAGTATACAAATTCAAATGGGCCAGACGTTTTCAATAAATGGTGTTTGCTTAACAAGTAATTCCGATGCAAAACCATTCCATGGTCTTTTTCGGCACTTACATACATCAAATAAGCCATTGGGACAGTTTTTTTCGTGTAACAACTATTAACTGAGAAATACAGGAGAGTCGGTAACTGCAGGAAGTAACTAACGCTGATTAGCTGGGGGCATTATGTCGATGGCATTAAAACAACTTTTTTAACCACTAATATTGCTCAAAATAACATCAAACCTCTACAGTAGCATGATAACAGTCCTTACACATAAAATGAAGCACCAACAACGTAGTTAGTGAACCCAGAGTTTATTAAAAGAGTGTTTTGAAAGACTTAGCAACTGGCCCTGGTACCAACTCCAAGTCCATTCAAGTCAGTAACTGAGGTCAGTCCTAAAGGAAGGAGCCCATTGCTACTTTGTTTAATGTGTAGGGATACTTATAATGCTACTGCAGAGGGTTGGTGTTATTTCAAGCAGTATTAGTGGTTAAAAAATACATTTTAATACCTTCACTGTACTGTCCTGAGCTAATCGGTGTTAGCCACGTCTGGCTGTTAGAGACTTGCTGGGATTTCTCCGTTAATTTCTATGTATCTAGGGCTTATTCGATGTATGTAAGTGCCGAAAAAGAACCCGGGATGATTTTACGCCGGAATTACACTTTAAGTTTGGAATTAAAAAAACACAATCACAACCAGCAGTGATACTAGGCTATTTCTCAGGCGGAAGTGCCTGAATCACTGGGAGGCGCTTCCTGCTTCCTTGCAGAGCTCTGCGGCTGTCTCGCGATCTGCAGCAATATTTTGGCATCTGGTCTATTTTCTTTGAGAGGTGCGAGCGAATCTAGCAAGAAAACACACTGAAAATCAGTTTTAAAGAATACACATGACACATACACAGAGGACAGAAGAGTGGGAGCCACTCACTGTGCAATTAAAAATCTACTCATACATACCTGGACACTAAGGTTCTTTTTTTTTGTGCAATAACTTTATCCACCACTTAAGTGCAATAATTTAATAATTACTATAATTTTACATTTTATAATTTTACTGCTCATTTCTGTCATATACAATCATATTATAGTTATATTTTATCTTATACACTTCCTCTACATCCAATTCATTTTCCATGAATTTTATTTTACCTGTTTTCTTACATCTACTTCATATATATTTGACCAAGAGTTTATTGCCTACTGTTTATTGTTTTTTTCATACTTTCTGTGTTTAGTTAGCTAAGAGTTTATTGGTTATCTTATACTGTATTTTTTGTACCTCCCTTCAAATTCAAGTCATCCCAAAGGGAGCAATAAAGAGAAGTCTAAGTCTAAGTCATTATATGATCAAAAATGACAACAAAAGACACATTAAACAACAAAGAGACACAAAACCACAAAAAAAGAGAGGCAAAACCATCAGAAAGTCTGTGTCTTGCTCCTATGTACGAAATGCTGGGGCCTTTTGCAAGTCTGTGCCTAGGGATCTATTGTCCTACCATTCACCCATGAGTGCTAGCTAACAATTGGGACAAGCAGCACGCTACTTACCAACATCATTTAAAGCTATAGTCTACATTCTGAAAATCAGTTGAGCCTCTGAGACAGATTTGAAAAAAAGCAACCATTTTCAAACCAAATTTCGGACCGGTTTGCTCTCTTTGGTCAATTTCTATGTAGGCCTACGGCTGATAGACTAAATGGATTTTTTTTTTGTTCTTTTTGCTATTCATATTGTGTAGATCGGACTACAGGAACATAATCGCTGTATAAACGATGTTAATAATAATTATCAATGTTCCAAATCATAGACCATTGCTTTAAACAAATGTCATGGACTTCTATGGGAGCATATCCAATTTACTGGTGGAAGTGAAATGTCAAAGGATTCTTTTTTTTTAATGATTAACATTTGACTACTCATCTACTGATTGTTAACATGTCCAGTAAACGATTAGGGAATTTTATTGCACTTTGCATCCCTAGTTGATGTGTTTAAATGATTCGATTCGTAAACAGGATTGGATAATAATATAATCCAAATATCACACACAGTTTCAGCACCCTGGAGACAGTTCTGTAATATCAGCAGTTCAAGATCCAGTTATGAGGAAAACGTATAATGTATACACTAGTTCATGTAATTAATAACAAGACAGGATAAGTAATCTAGAGACTTTACTCCTCTGCTAATTTAGACAAACTCACTATGCGTCCGTCATTTAATTAATGAGATGCTTTTACAAATCTGTAACTGGTGATTTGATCCACGCTGATCTATCATCAATCCATTTCCACAGGAAAAATACAGAAAAGAAAAGGCATATTCATCATTTGTAATATTTAAATGATCATTAACAATGTGCAATGCTCAATTTTCAAAAGAAAGGAGAGCCAGAAAATTGAGAGAGGGGCAATACTGCAGGATGGTTAACATGGAAGAGTCCCAGAATACTGATCAACTGGTGAAAGTGTCAGAGGTGGATAATGTCTGCCATTCAGAGAGGGATTATTTTGTCAAAGCATGGATCGCCTGCCAATACACAGGCCTATACCAACATGGTGCGGGGCTCAGACAAAAGCATTGAGACATTATTTTCATGTTGTCACTGTGCCTCATTCTGTGCTGAGAGGAGGGAGCAGCTGTTCAAATTAGTGGATCACAAAGTGCATTTCAAACAGCCTCCATATTGCTAGATAAGAGCGATTTCTTTCTGTATATAGCTACAGTATATGTTCTGTCTGATTCTATACAACTTTTCATTGTGGAAAACAATTCACAGGCTTTTAGCCTCAAGTACAAGGCAAACTTCAAATCACAATCCAAGCAGAGGATTTAGAAGTAAATATATGTTGACAGCCTCGGTGCTACAGTAACAAATTCAATAAACTTGAATCAATTAGCTTCACATCTGCTTTAGTATTATTTAAGAGCACTATATAACTTTGCTTCATAGTGCACTAGGAACAGGTGGCCAATTTGTAAAAAGGTTGCTGTTGAAATACTGTTTGATTCCAGGGAGTAATTAGTTATCCCTAAGCTGTAGCCACACATTCAGTCTCTACTTCACTCACATAAGTGTACTGCATGTACCTACATGTGTATCTATGAATATATCAGACTCACATTTGGAGGGGATAGGTAAGAGGTTGTAGGTACTCTCCAGCAGACAAGTATAATCTCTTCTATAAATCTGTATCAGAGCCGCTCTACTCCGAGCAGATTATCTGAGCCCAGCCTCATGAGTAGGAAGCTCTTGTACAACAAAAATGCCACAAACCAAACATTACATTTAACAAAATGTCCTCATCAGTAGCATTTGCTGCAATTATATGCAATTCAAGTTGGAGTAGAAATTACTGAGGCGACAATGTCAACAAAAATCCCCATTAAATGAATGACGACTCTGGGAATATGAAAGCAGGGGGAGCCCTGTTGCTGGGAGGCCATTTGGTAAATAACCCTTGCACCTTGTTTAAAGGTCTCATACAGTATCATGCTCATTTACAGGTTCATACTTGTATTTTGAGTTTCTTCAAGAACATTCTCTAATGTTTTAAAAACACATTATGTTTCTCAAGCGGTTCGTCTGAATATACGTAAAATACCTGTATTCACACTCCGTCTGAAACGCTCTGTTTTAGAGCCTGTCTCTTTAAGTACTGGGCATTAAAAAAGGCCCAGTATGCTCTGACTGGTCAGTGTTTCCTGGTCTTCCACATCAACATTTAAGCTTTGACATCACAACCATACAGAAGTCCTGACGGCTCGTTAAGACACAGTTTCTGAATACAGGCTGTGTGCATTTCTCTGTGGATTAAGCGTTTTGATGTTTTCTCAAACACATTTAACCTTCACTGTTTTTTTTAATCTCTCATGTGGATCATAGAAGAAAACATTTTACAATTAAACGCTCACGCATTTAAATGGCGTTCCTCTGTAAATCTGTAACTGCGCATTTAGCCGATTGTCTTCTTGATCGACACACTCCCAGTTTCATCTATTAGTGGTAGGATTTCTCCTCTCATATGCTTTGTTAAAATAAAATCAATTATCTGTGATTAGAAGAATCCAGCAGCCACTGGTCCCTGAAGCAGGAGGTGATTTAAAATTATCTGTCAGCTACGTTAGAGTAGAGATGGCAGAATGCCATCCTTGTGTGGTGATGAATCTGGTGGAATACCAGTGGAACAGAAAAAGCTACAGCTCAAAGAGAGAGAGAGAGATATTTCTGCTGTTCTCCAAAGCAAACAGATTCACATTCTCTTGGCTGCAGTCTTAAAACCATGTAGGAAAAAACAAATGCTTCAACTTCATTATACTTATTTTGTGTTTTCTCTACCCTCACTGTGAAATTACCCTCTCTGAGTTCACCCAACGCCTGTCATAAGAGGCTATATTCTCTACTCTCACATAAAAGGCTGACCAGCCTTCCCCCATCCTCACCCTCGTCTCGGTACTAAAATTGCAGCCGCTAAACTATGCTCTCATTTGTAGCTTACACTGAGACAAAAAATAAGCCTCTGGGTAACATTGTTTGATTGTGCCTGAATCAAACGGACGCAAAAAAACTGTCCGCACAAATCTTACAGTCAGCCCTTGTTATTGTGGAGTGCAGATGAAGCTCCAAATTGTCAACATTCTCTGCAGACCCCTGCAGCATCGTGAATCAATGACCAAAAGTACATAAAGATTGTGCCAATGTCTCGCCACAAATCAAAGCTTTATGACTTAATATCAACACATTTTGTCATCCAAATTGGTTTGTGGAGCTTTCTGAAACTTTAAGAAGTTGTCCACTTGGATTTTACTCTATGTGTGAAGCAAACAAAGCACTTCATTTGATGTACAGCTGGTAAAACTGCAGTGATGTGGGCACAAAAATACTATAAGCTGATATTAATTCATAACAGTGAGTAAATGCAAAATAAATCAAAGTCTTTAAACAAACATCTAGCCATGTTTGTTTTGCCATCTACAACACAACAAACCTGTGGTTATTCTTGATATTAATGCTTTTGAGCCAAGCCATACGAAAAGCGAGGCTGAGTGGAAGGGAGTCTGGGCTTCTTCAAAGTCTAATTGAAAGAACTGCTTTTCAGCAGGGCTCTTAGCTGTCCTGCCTTTTAGTTGAAAGTCTGGGCTCTAAAGCCAGCAGGTAGGCTTTTACACTTCTCATGGTTAGCTCATTAGCTGATCTGTGTCCGTCACACAGGGCCGGGGCTCTGAAAACATGCCAGAAATTATAGTCAGGACCAGCCAAAGTGACTTTATTGGCAAGCGGCTATACAATATGTGTGTTCACACCAAGATAGTTGGCTTAGATATTGATGCTGTGTTTCTGCTAGACGCCTATGTGAGAGCTTCAGGCTACGTTGGTGAGATTCACTGTAGATACTGAGGATGTGCTGTTGCATGGGAGAATGTATCCTATAAGAACATATTCCAGCTTTAGATTACCTACATGTCTCACAGATGACACATCATCTCTGTTACCTCTGGATATTTAGTTACTGCGGTTTTTCTTTTTTTTTTGGCAGTTTTCTCAAGCCTTTATTAAATAGGACGGACAGGAAATGGGGTGAGAGAGAGAGGGGGAGACATGCAACAAAGGGCCGCAGGTCGGAGTCGAACCCGTGACCGCTGCCTTGAGGACCTTCATCCTCTTTACATGGGGCGACTACTCGAACCACTGAGCCACCGGCAGCCCTAGCTTGGTTTTTCTTGTTAACTTCACCTTTCTGCAGTGATTCTCTCCTCTAGTAAAGCATAAAGAGTATTTTCTTAAGAGATGATATTTTGCCAGTAGTGCCAGAAGTAAAGTTGTGTAAACAGAAAAAGAACTGTTTTTTCAATTAGGTGAAAGAGTTTACTGGATATGACTTCCCTATCTTGTTTTCCCTCAGTCCAAAGAGATTTGTTACACAGAATCTAATTCATTTCAAATGTGAACCTTACAATTAAGAGAAAGCCACAAAACAATTATAATCTATACAAATGTCCTATTTTAAAGGGTCAGCTGTAATGGATATTCAGTGTCAAAAACTCAATTTGTTTTTCAACCGAGTGACAACCATATCAGTAGATTAGCTTCCGACAAAAACAGTGATGAGCGTAATGTTTTTATTCAATTATTGGAATAAAAGAAATTCCATAAGAGACGACATAAAATGTAGGTTGACATTACATCGAAACCAATAGGGTTGTGGATGATTTTAACCTGATGTGGTAATTCGTCCAGTTACTAACAGTCTTGTAAATTGCTGTTTAAACTTAATTAGTTGTGCAATTAGACATGTCTGAGGCTTCTGTGTTTTGATTTTCATGTTTCTTTAGCTGATGAAACGCGTTAAATCTCATCACTTGTGCACACTCGAAGCACTTAATATTCTTCAGACAAATTTCCATCCATAAAATTTTCAGACAGAGACTGTCTGACCCGTGGCCTGCCCCGGACAATAACAAGGTCTCCTGTGCTGCTGAAGCTGAGTGGCCACAGACATCTTTTGTGCTGTATCTTATTATCAAATTGGCTCTTTTCCTCCTCTCTCCAGTGAGGTAACATACAGAGAATTTCTGTTCTCTCTGCATGGTCCCCGAATGTCACTGAATCTGGGATATGATCCTGCCAGCAGTTATGTTGCAAGCTAAGGAGTCCCTTTCATTTCCTCTCTTAATAATGCATACAATGCGTAGCGGTGGCCAAATGCATACAATGAGTGGTAGCGGCCAAGGAGTAATCACTTTCAAGACAAAGCCTTAGAAATGGTGACTCACTCTTGGTCAGCCGTTCAAAGTCCAGACATTATCACAATGGCCACCTCTTTCAGCCAGGGAGATGGAGGCATCGCCAAGACCAGAATAGCTTACTGAGAAGTGGCCAAGAGTGATGGAAAAGTCTCAGTGTGTTTGTATTGTCAAAACAAAAACAAAAGAAAAAATGTGAAATGTAGGGGTAAAAAATAACAATAGCCAGTCCTGAAAAGAAGGAACATCATGAGACGAGAACAGCTCATTAGCTGCAACTGTTTTGGCTGTTCAAAACAATGTCCCACTACACGTTTCAAAATGACATCCTGCTGATATAAACAGACAGCACTTCTCTCCTGTCGCTGTGCTAAAGTCAGAGCAAACATAAAGCCACACAGACAGCATAATCTTCAAGACTTTAATATCTCCGTCCCTCTGAAAAGTGCTTTTTCTCTTCTTTTCAAATAATGTAAGCACTTTATCTTTATGTACAGCTCTTATAGGCTCACGTAAGGAGCTTTAATTCAGCATATTTTAGTGTGACTGAGGCAACTATCATTTGATTCAAAACAAACAAGGAAATAAATAAATAAACGTCAATGGGTTCAAAGCCGTGCTTTCGAACCTCAGCTCACTGATCGAGGAACATGAAAAGGGGCCCCAGGAGATGGTGGGTTTCACATACCAGTGTGATTTATGGTCTACCATAACAAATCAACAAGTTTAACTTTAATTGTTTTCTTTGCGATGGGAGGTGGGGTAGTTAATACAGAGCAATGATTGATGGCACAGGGCACCATGTTTGGCTTGGCACTTTGTCTTTTGCAGTGCAGCTCAGGAATTGAACCAGTTGATAGAAGCAATTAATTTTAGGAGGGAATTTTTTTTTTTTTTTTTTTTTAGGAACTATACAGGTCCTCAAAATATCCTGTAAATTGTACCATTGCTGTGTCGTCTACCAGTAAGTGGTCTCCCAGTCTTTTTGTCTGTTTGTCTTAGGAGGGAAATAAAAGCCTTTTGATGTCCTACATTGCCTTTGTATTCTTTATTTTTCAATTAACATGGGTTTACACCTGTATCCACATAGATTAGTATTAGTAAAACTTCATTTGAGTGGGTGACATTTAATAAAGTTAGCATCTGTTTAAGCTACATTGGTTTGCTAAGTAATTGAGACAACCATTTAATTAAATGCTTTGCTGATTATGCTTCTCTTGGAATAATGGCTGTTAACCATTAATCAGTGGTGCACACCTAATTTACAAGGACAACAGTGCAGGAATGGGGCCTGCACAGGAGGGGAAATGGTCACGCTGTTACATTAAATCACCATTAGTAATTAGTAAAGCTAGTGGCACCTGCAGCTCCGAGTATATGTTGTGATTACACTAAATCACAGGATACAAAAAACAACTATGGCTGATATCACAGCAGATCAGCACTCCATAGATCACAGCACAGCGCTTTCAACAGTCTGTGATAATTGTAGCCATGTGGTCTAAAGGTGCCTCTGAATGCTTTACAGAGTAACCTTGCAGCTTCTGCCAGTAACTCAGGGCATGCCAGGGTGGGTCTATTTATTTTTTGCATTTGTTCCAGCCTGCTGGCGACTGATGCAATAGACTGTAGATGATTTACTTCTGTTGATTATTGAATCATGGAGGAAGAGAAAAAAAAAGCCTCACCCAGAACGCTACGTCTGAGTTTTAATTAAGTTTGGACAAAAAAACAGTCTTTCCTCAGTCAATTCATAAAAATGACCTTCATTATGAATTACAGTAATGAAATATGATGAGCACAGCTTGGGAGCGTTGATTCTACGCCATAAAGAGGGGTTGGGAAAAGAATGATTATGGTACTGTGAGTGAGACTGCACAGAAAGTTTCTGTTATTACAACGGCTACACAATACACACTGAAACTGCAAAGACAATAAATCAAACATAATTGATTGCAATACTGTCTTGGAGTGTTTTTGCAAACATCAATCACATTTAGAATGAATTACTAGGACTGCTGCAAATGCTTAGAACGCACGGCTAACCGAGATGGACTCGCCACAACAAACAAATGATATTGTTGGTGCTGGAAAGGTGAACTGCAAAAGAGCTGGTTCATCGAGTTCAGATTCAAATTAAAAAGAACAGAAACGATTCATTTGTGACAAATATACTATATCTAATATCTAATCAGATGATGCAACTAATATCATTTTTATTAAAACCCAGATCATTGTTTACAATATAACAAATAACAAAACAGAAAGGGCATTTGGTGATTTTGAACATTTTAATTTATTATAGAATATATTTATAATCAAAAAATAAACAAAATAAGCAAATATAACGGTGAACAACAGAAAGAAATCAAGATTTTATGTTTGAAAAGCAGAAGAAGAAGCATTATGCTTATCTATTCTTACCCCTATTCTATACTAATCTAATCATCAATAAAGCAATTACAGAAACCAACTCTCCATCCCTGTATCCATCCTAACAACTAAAGCACTATATACAGAAAAAAGACGATATCATCATCATCAGTGCGATTTACATTCCGGAGCGGGAGAGAAATCGTGGTCTCCTGGGTGAAAGTCCTGTTTATTTGACCCAGCCCAATCTCGTCCCTAAACAGACTTTTTGCCCTTAGTTTCATCTCATATTTACACTGATGGGTTTACATTTTTCAAGGGTGCCTTGATGTAATTATCAAACACAGAGGGGCCATGATAAAACCGCTGTTTTTAACGCCCTGGGAATGAGAACAGGGTAGGTTTGGTGTATGCAAATATAAAACCTTCCTTTTTCTCCTCCTCCACACAATCTGTTTTACCCTGTTCCAAAGTATACAAGCATGTCTGACAGTCTATCATCCAATGCCACCAAGACTGTGAGAGTGGTCTCATGAGTAGGGAACAAGATAGTTTTGGGTGGAGCGGATGCTGCTCTGTGAGGCACATGAGGATACTTTGGATGTCTCCGACTGCATAATAAGCTCGTTCAAAATTTCCTCTGGACCCAACAGTGATAAAAAACAACAGTAAAACTCAGGTTTCGCAAGGAATGAAATGCCTCATCAATAATAAGGAAAGGCAAGAAGGGGTGAGGAAAGACAGGAGGTTAAGTTTACCCACAGGGAGCTGAACAGTAAGTTTAAAAGACAGTCTTTGAGGAGAATCGTTTGTAAGAAAACAGCATGAGGCAGGTGTAGAGTAGCATCAGGGTGATTATTCACTAAATAAACTCTGTGGCGAACAAAAGTTTATGATACATACACGCTCTGTTCAACAAGATAACCGTCACAAATGAACGCCACTTTTATGATTTTGTTGCATGAATGCAATTGCCAGAAGTAAAAAGCTAACGTTAGGCTATAAACAAACTACACCACCAACTGATTTTGCATGTGATGACGTTTGTTGTCTCATTTATTTTATGACGTAGAACAAAAGTAAAAATCTCTTGAGCCTGTTAACCACGGACATTATTTCAACTATCTAACCAAAAACTAATTTAAAAAAAAAACTGACTTCAAGACGAGGGAACCAGAAGTGCAGAAATGCCAACCAATTTCCATGTTTGGAAACTGGGTGACCACATGTTCTTTGTCACCTGAACACATCTTATTAAATATAATACAGAAATGGTTCCTGCTCTGCAGCACTCCTCAGTTAGTTGTTTCCGAATACACACACACAGTCAAAGGTTGGTGAAAACTGCACTCGTTTCTTGAGGGGATGCAAATGAACTGTTCACTTGCCATCCTCTTTTCTCTTCACACCCCTCTTTTCCTTCTCTTTTTAGTCCCAACCTCAGTACATTCTTCTTTGCTCCAAGACTCACCAAAACTCTCTTTGTGAGAGTTTAATGATGCATGCAAATGCAAATAGACCCATGGACATCACAGAATATTGGTCCTGAACCCAGAGGGAATGAACAGTTCAGGGCAAATAGATTTCTCCTCGATGTAGAGAAAATCATTTTTAACCCCTCTCCCCAGGTTGGAAAAATACATACATAAGATGAGTTCAGCAGCAGAAACCAATTACCCCTCCCTCACCCATTCCTCTACACAACAAACTCTTTTATTGATCTGGTGATAATTACCTCAGTCACATCATAAAGCACCTGGAACAGATTGGTGGCTCAAATTATCGATTACCCCTGGGCTACCCTTCGTCGTTCATTGTATTGCTGCTATACATTACTTGATGAAATTTGCTTTGCGGCACTTTACCGTGCATTGCTCTTTGCTGCTGTGCAGGGATACACTGACAAAGAGGTTTAGTGGTCAGATGCATGCTTTCAAAGTCATTTGTCATATTTTCTTAGTCTAGGTTATGCTGTGTGCCACCCCAAACCAAGGTTAAACTTAGCTACTGCCTGCACCTCCTCCCTGGCACCACAAAAACACTCATTTAATCTAAAACAGTTTTGGTCTAAAAATGACCTTTCATTTGTGGTTGTAACTTGGGGCCTGCCCTGGCAAGCACCAGCTGTGTCTAATGCTTCATTACCCACCTTCCTTGAGGCATGTCAGCATGTGACCCTGAAACCTCTGCCCACTAGCCACACATAACGTCCCTGACCACAGTCACAACAACTGTCTGACCTCCACTGAGGCCAATATATTTTGTCAGCAATAAATAATGAGGTTGGAATTTCATCTCAGCTCTGCTTTCTGTTGTCTCCGTTTTTCACAAAACTTACTAGAGGGTACCTGTTTTATTTGCCTTAATTTTTTATAGATCACCATGACAGCCTGTCGTAGGTCTCCCCCGGCTTGTTTCCACTGAGAAGAGAACAAGACACAGGAGATGTTCTGCTTTGTTGCAGTGTCGGTCGCTTGTCTGGGTATCAGAAGAACAATGGCTCCTGGCATTTCTCTGTCTTCTAACAAGATGAAAATATATCCACCAAAAATGGCTACGTAACTTATATACATGTATATAGTTTTTTTTCCACATGCTCATCATTTTGGTCACCTCGTTAGCTCTTAGAATTGTTGCACACTAATCACCATTAAGAAGTGGAATGGATGACATATCTTTATTTTCATAGTGGTAGTAGATTCATTATATAAAACGGGATTAATCAGTAGGTCAACAACAGAGAGCAACGTTTAATTTTCAATTTTACAACATGTAGCATATAGACAAAAGGTCAAATATTTCCATGATATGTAATTACTGTACTATGTGTGGGTTGCGTGTTGCTAAGATCCATTGAAAAACTAATTTCTGGTTAAAGCGGATAATTGCTCTGATGTAATCTCGTGTGTACAGTAACAAGCTTATCAGATGAATAGTTTATAATAAATAGCTGTCTATCTGTTTTGTGTACTAATGCCATCCTGACAAGTGCCTTAATTGGGAGACTAAAAGACATCATAGGATTTTCACTATGAAAGCATTATCGTTAACACCTATTTAACCGCAGGAGTCACAATGAGAACTGAAGCATAATCTAGCATCCAACACAAAACCGCATGATTAGCAGCACATGAAAGTGTATGCAACCTCTGTGGGAACCAGCACAAAAGCCTGATTTAAATGAAAGTAGGAGTTAAAATATGCTCCTTTATAACGCCATCTGTTCCTTCACATTCTGTAAGAAATAAAGGATCATATTTCACAACAAATAAGCAATATCGGGCAGCACCTTTATAAGATCCAATCCTGTATTATACAAATATATGTACATGATTAGGTTGCTGATTAATCTATCATCCTCCATTCATAATCGACACTAATTCTGGTTTCTCCTTTCACTCTGCAGCTTCTCATATTCAACATTACAAGAAGTTAATATAAGGGAGCAGGAATTAAAATGTAATTGCGTGATATAGCACAGCTCTCTCCGTACACAAGGTGCTGCCTGCAGGAAAAGGTTGCTGAGAATAGAAAGCTCACCTTATTATTCTGCAGTGAACCAAACTGGCTCTGGGCAGGTGTTCAACATGGCCAGGTGGAAAGCAGCTGACACAGACATAGCTCCCCCGTGCTATTTGTCACTGCAAATAACAATTGTTTCTTCAATATTAGAATTGGACAGGAGTGAGCATCCAGCCAATCTTCCTCGTTCTCCTCTAATTTAGGCAATTAAAAAGAAAGGTCATGTGTGGAAACAGATGGCTAAACTTTAACTACGTGCTGAGTCTGGAGGCTCAATGAGACAACTGGCATTTTACATGCACCATTCAAGCACTCAGGATATATGTGAGACAGCAGTAAATGGCAAAATGACTACCAGTTTTATTTACTAGAGGCACCAAAGTGCATATTTAACATTCCTTTGCAAAAAATCTCACGGGAGGCTTTTTGGTTTGAGCCTTGCACATGTTGTCCATACTTGTGTGCATGTTAAAATTGTTGCACTTTCCAAAGACAACACTGTGATCCTTTTAGATACATTTCATAGCTTTCTGTCCTTCTGTAACATACAATGTAATTGCCAATATGCCGCTGTTCTATCTAAAAGATGATGCACTGTCAGATGTAATGTCAAATAGTTTATTTCCAAGACAATGTTTTCTTTAATCATCCACTGCAGAGGGGACTGCTGTAGCCTACACAATGACGAAAAAACATCAACTATTAAACCAACTGAGAGTGCATCTGGGAGAAGAAGGGATACAGTTTTTTTGTGCTCAAGGACAGGGCAATTAAAGTAAAATAAAGTCTGCTGAAGTTAAAACAGCTTGGTGAAACCTCCCAAGAGTCACATAGGAAGCTTGTGTAGGCAGTAAGGTGGGGAGGAACAGCAAACAGAACGTTGTCACACTACCACTCCCTGTGGAGCGGAGCTAAAAGGAGGGGAGACATGGATCTGGAAACAGTACACTGCCTCCAGCTTCTGTTATTTTTTATTGGAATGTTTGTGAAATTCCTGCTGATGAGGTGATTATACTGGAACAAATGCTTCTTTCAGTCCGATTACACTGACAGTGGCTAATATTTATGTGAACAAAGATATTTTAATCTGGTTTTTAAATTGTGAATAGCAGGCACAGTAGCTGGATTGGTAAGGTGTTGTTTAGCACAGAGATTTGTGTGCGTATTTTCATGCCAACATCTGACCCCATTGTACATACAGATGCACTCTGCAAACAGTATTTGCTCAGGGGATTTTGTCAGAGGGAAAAGGTTTTGAGCCATCATCCACTGTCCATGGTTGTTAAGGTTCAATGGGTCTTTTGAAGTGAACAGAGCACAGAGTGTATGCACTGTGACCGGCAATTTTGTTTCAGCATTCTCATCATTTCACCTAATAACACCGCCGTTATTGAATGGATGAGATGAAAGTTTTCTCCATACTTCAACTGAAGCACCACAGTCTGTACTGAGAATACAAAGATTCCAGGAATAGATTTTACTGTAGGCCTGTGATGCAGTTCTGATTTGCCTTTGGGGAATGTGAACTTTTCCAGTTTATGGCGCATTTGACAACACTTACTGGCAGTGTCAGGCATTTTTTTTTAATGCAAGCTGCCACTTGGGCACTTATGCATTCAGTAGGATCGCATCATCTGTTACTACGGGATGTGTGCGTATTCATGAGTGTGTGTGAGTGTGTGTGTTGACACTAATCTGTGTGAACAAGCCACAGCTTGCCATGAGCGTGACATTACATGCATCTCTTCACTCACCAAAACTGACTATGGCATCGTATTATACAAACCAGCAAACTAAACAAACTGCCCTGTCAAAAACCTGCAGCCACTAAAAGTCCATAACAGCACAAATACTGAGGCCCGAAGAGAACGATAACCTGGTAACTGTGTCTCCAGTGTCAACAGATGGTGAATAGATGACTAGATGAGCATCCAACAGTCTTTTCAACTACAAACAGTAACAAGGTAGAAAAAAAATGATGATGAGGGTATTTGCAATGATAAACAAACACTGCTTTGTTCCAACTAGTGTCCAACTAGTATTAGGCAACATTAAGCGACAGTTAGAGTCTAACACATTAACAAGTATACTGTATACATGAAAACTCTGTACTTATATTTTGTGTGTGTGATAGTAGGACTGTTTAATGTGTACATGTTGACTGGAATGCTTTTCATTTTATGGAAATTTACTTTTTGCCTTTTAATATACCTTATTTACTAATATTTCGAGGAATAAAATATTGTTGTACAAAAGAAATAACGTGCTGGACACCTGCAACCAGGCAGTTCAGTTCAGGTTTATGCACACAAAAAATAATGTTGCCATAAAAGTAAAATTATGTGAATGCAAAAGTGCCCAAAACTGCAGTTCCTCAAATGGTAATTTCGGGCTGGCTCCAAAAGGCATTGCCCACAGACCCCCATGTTGAAATGCACAACTTTACAGCAGAAATAAACATGTTTACAGCCTGGTACAAAAACGGTTTTGGTCTACTGATTTCTCCATTCATGACAACTGTGCACTGGGGGATTTTTTTATCCTCACCAGTTTAAATTATACTGAGGCTTAAAGTTATGCAGAATTAAGAGCATGCTGCTCGACAGGTGGGTGCCGTCACAGAAGACTGTAGGCTTCATTTGGCCCGTCTCAGTTCCATCCGCACTCAACCTCTTTGCCCATTTTTTTATTAGCCGTGAGCTAGGCGGAGTCCGGCACCGCCAAGATGGCAATGGCTGGAGCTATGAGACTATGTCCATATTTGATACAGTCTATGAATTTTAGCAATATTATATGTAAGTGTTAGTCGGTAAATTCTGAAGTTGAAGTCAAAAAGGTGTTTTTTTTTCTGCTTATCTCTCCTGGAGTGTCTGAGAAAAAGAAAAAGGCTTGAAATGCAATAACAGAGGCAATGATGCCGTGTCTCTGTCACCATGAAGTGTGCACTTTGGCTGATGTCAATTAATATGGTAGAGCCAGATATGGAAATTAAGGAGCACTCTATTGATGGCTATACGTGCAAACAAGGCTAACTTTAAAGCTGCATATAGAGATATTGAGTTTTGTGATCAACTTTGGCAGCAATAGTGCAGCATGACAATACCATATAACATCTAATTAATACATCTCCGGGCACCACATATTATGGCCACACTTTGATTTAACCTGCACATAAACAGTATGATTAAGTATCATTAGGCTCCTCATAGCTGTGTTTTACAGTAAAGCTAAGCGTTCACTACATGTCCAGTACAAAAGGGCAGAGAGAGTGGTGAAGAAAGTCAAGCACTTAGCCAACTAATGACTGCCTGTGATTTTCCCGGGAAAATAGCCACAGACACCCAGTTCGTAATAGTGCAAAAGTAAGGGTTTTCACCAGTGGGCCATGGATTGAATTACCACCAAGATGACAGCATGTTAGGTTGCATGTGTGTCATTCTGTCTATTTGCGTCTTTGTTCATATTTGGAGTAATTTATGTGCATTAAAAAGTAAGCACAATGGATTAATTTGGATTAATTATTTTTAGTTGAGTTCGGACCACTTGGACAGTACAAAGCTAAAACCAAGGCAGGCTGGACAAAAACAGCAATCTCCCAGGAAGATTGCTGTTTTTGTTACAGCAACAGGTTTGTTATCACCAACCCCTGCTCTGCTAACATCTTCAGGCATCAAAAGCCCTGCTAGCTCCACCAGGCCTTGCTCAGACCATAGAAAGTGGTAAAATATCTAAATTCTGGAAGATGGCATATGTTGTCCCACTTCTGACAGGTGGTGATCCAACAAACCCCTTACAATTACAGGCCTTTATCTAAACTCTCAGTGCTAGCTTAGGTTTTGGGAGGACTTATTAGTTATCAATTAAAGGAGTTTTTAGCTAGTAATGGGATTCTAAATTACTTACAATCTGGTTTTAGAAAAAAACACAGTATGGTCACTGCTACAATGAAGGTTTTGAATTATATCATAAATGCAATTGATGAGAAAGAGTATTGTGCTGCATTATTCTTAGCCTTATCTTATTTATTAAAGATTTTAATAAAGTCGACCACTCTGTTCTATAACAGAAGCTTGTTAAATACAAAATTTCATTTTTTATGCAGAAGACCCCATTATTTATAGCTCAGCCTCATCTTTAGTAAGTGCAATTAAAGACTTACAATCTGCCTTAATGTAGTTCAGAAAAATATTTATGGATTGAACTTGCATTAAATGTTGATAAAACTAAAATGATCTGCTTCTCAGGATGTAACATAGCCACAAATGTCAATAACTTCCACATAACCAGAACCTGCACCACTCGGCCTCGCAGCCTTTTCATGCACAATCCTCGAAACCCACACTGTGTTTGGTGAAAGTGCTTTCAAATCTTTAGCACCTTCCTCATGGAATAAACTACAGGATCATTTCAATACAAGACAAGTTTAGTTGTGAGTTGTTGTTTTTTTAAATGTGAAACACATGTTTTATGCTGCTTTCTTGGCCAGGACTCCCTTGGAAAAGAGATTTTAAATCTCAATGGGAATGTTCTGGTTAAATAAAGATTGAAGAGGACCTATTATGCTTTTCCTCCTTTTCTGACCTATAAATGTTGTTATAATGTTTTATCATGTCATGTTTAATAATACCAAAGTGTCAAATAATGAAGAGCCCTGCCAACCGTCTGGGTTGGCTGTGCTCAGCTCTGAATGCTAGGGTGTTGGTCGCTATTAAAGAAACTCAAATATATAAAAATATAATGTTTTTTAAAGATCAAAGCATGTAGACCTATTGTAGTTGAACCGAAAAATACAAATATGACCCTGAAAACTAGCATAATAGGGCCTCTTCAATTAAATGAAAATATGTTACCTAATTTGGCGATAGATGGATAACTTAACAGACTGTTATTTAAATTAAAAGTTTTGACCCAAAATGTTTCTTGTCAGTATTTTCTGGTGGACAAACTGCAATTGATCGGCCTACATAGACACTGCTACCGACCTGCAATAAGCTGCTCATAGTTGGGCAATGTCACCGAGGGCTTTTACACTATTAGCATATGAATGGTAGAAGCCAGTTCTTCTTCTATTTGTTCCCACAGTAAAAGCACATTCAAGACCTAATTAATGAATCCAATGATGTCCATAAAACATGCTTATATCTGTTCAAGCACAGATTTGCGCATGCAATCTGATAGTGAATGAGACTCTTTGTCACTCCACCAAATCCTGAGCTCTCTCCTGGTTACAAAACCAACTGTTAACTGTCTGTGTCTCTAGTTTGAGCCAAATCACAGTGAATCTTAATTAAAAGAGGAATGAACCACCAGGTCCAGGGGATATAAAAAATGACACCCTTTGATAACATTTAGAGGCATTACTCTTACAGTTAGAGAAAGTAATTTGGGAGAGTAGTTTATTAGCACTCTGCCCTTTCAGCCAGATATGACCTTGCAAGCCCCAGTACCAGAGGACCAGCTGCAATCCATGATTCATTTAACACCTTCTGGGCCTCGAGAAGCACTCGAAGCACATGCACTGTTGATTAAACTCTTTGTGGGAGAATTCATATTTAAAGCATACGCCACATGAAAATTAATGATAACCAGTCAAGCAGCAGAACACAGCGCAGAAAAGCCACGACGGGCAATTTATGAGAGTTTCACTGCAATTTACAATTTATTCTGTAATCATCACAATGTTTCTTCCATATACAGCATAATGTAATGCACATTTGTGAGTGGGTGGAATTATAAGGAATATGAGTGGGCTACTCACAAAATGATATAAATGTCATTACAGTGCATTCAAGCAGGAAATCTAGCACAGGAAACTAGAGATTAGCCGCTGGGTGGGAACGCTCCACATGTGCCCATAAGAGGCTAACAGAGTCAGTGAGTGAATAAATGGGTGATTGAGCAAACTGTAGTGAAGTTTTTGTATTGCTCTGACTGTAGTATGGAATTTAGCTGAGGGTCTGAAGTAGGCCACTGGGAATTTCAAAGAATACGGCAATGCCCCGCTATACCACGCATTTATTTATTCATCCTTTGTTGCCTGTCATGGCCTCTTTGCCAACTATTCCTGCTGTGTATGTTCTCAAAAATATCTCTCATTTAGCCCGCAGCTTGTTTTTGCAGGAAAACGGCACATCTTGGACTCAACAAAACATCACCAGCAGCTTGTTGATGGAAGTAATCCATCACGTAGAGTTCAAGGGTTATACACCAGGTCTCTGCTTCACGGTCATGCTCCTAGATCTAACACCTCGTCCCATCTGTACTAGTTTTTCAACAAGTGTAATTTTGCATCTGGCTGGCTGATAGCACAACAATACATCTATAGCAGTTCTTACAAAGGGTATTAAGAAAGCACAGAAATTGGGAAATGAATGATGCTTTGTTAATGATAATGGGCAATTCAACCTTTTACTGTATTTAAAGCACTTTTGAGCCACAAAGACCTGCTAGCGTGGCTAGGGAGCGTAACTATGTTGCCCAGGTCCTATGTTCATAAGTGCCGAATTCCCCGGCAATACTCATAACGTTTCCATCAGCCTCAGGCATACTTTGTCTTTTGTGCTAATTACCAAACGTTAGTTTGCTAACATGCTAAACTATGATCATGAATGTGTTGAACATTACACCTGCTAATTAGCAAGTTAACATTACCATTATGAGCTGACAGTAGCAATTAGCTTAGAGCAGGACAGCATCATACAGCTGCTTGTGTGGCTGTAAACTCGTTTTAAAAGTTAGGTTCTTACGTGAAGAAGTGATACCAAAACACACAGGCTGACATCTAAACACTGTGTGCATGGTTGGTTGGTTCACAATAAGGTTTAGTCTATATCACCGCTTTGTTTGAACTTGAGAAGTAAAGACTGCTGCTTATAATTTAAGTTACTGTATTAACACTAATTAAATTTTTGTTCTTATCTTTAGAAGGCATCATCATAACATTTGAAAAGCAAATGCGAGGAGTTGAGCTTTCATTACAACAAACGACAACAAAATTATGACTGGTATGTTAACTGCATGCCAAATCAATCAGAGCACACAAGGCCAAATGGCCTCCTAAATTACAATATGACTGGTTGACATTTAAAAGTTTCACTTAAAACACACTAGGGATACATTGCATCACTTCCAGCAAGCTTCATGGAGAACATTGAGGGCAAAACAGTATCACCTGTTTTAACTGAATATTCTCTGGTCTAGCTCAGCTCAAATCAGAAAAACAAATCCATCAGCATTCAAGCATGCCCTTCAATGCCGAAACTACTGGAATATAGATCATGTTTCTCCCATGTGAGCTTTGCTGTACTGGCTCCCCATAAAATCCAGAATAGAATTTAAAATACTTCTTCCCACCTACAAAGCTCCTCATGGTCAGGCACTACAATATCTTAAAGAGCTCATTGTACCTTGTATTAGGTTATTATTGGGGTTGATGTGCAGATCTGGGTCTCTCTCTCTCTCTTTCTCTCTCTCCCCCAACGAGTCAAGACAGATGGCCACCCACAAAAGACCCTAGTGTCTGTTAAAAGGAAAGTTTGCATCGCCACTGATGCTCATGGGACAACTGTTGGGTCTCTGTTAATCATAGAGTGTGGTCTAAACTTTTCCACTGTTGAAAGTGTCCAGAGATAACCTTTGTTATGATTTGACACTATAAATAAAATTAAAATTTTAAGTCTTCAGCAGTTTGGAAACTGTAGACGCTTCATTCCTGCTGTAATTACAGACGTGTGAATTAACCTCAGACACTTGCCTCATTTATTGACTCATTGTGGTGCGTCGCTGCAGAAACAATGAAGTATGAAACTGCCAATTTTTTTCCTACCTACCTACGGACTTTAACTCAAAGCTCACATGTACACACTGCCCACCCAAGGTTCGTGCGTAGATTGCTGGTTACAGTAGCTATAGCTTATGTCTGTGCTCTATGACCAATTAACAAAGTCTGACCAAACAAACCACTGCTTTCTACCTTTAAGGTGATATCTCACATTAATGTACAGTAAAGTATGTACACACGCATACTTTAGAGAGAGATAGAGAGAAACTGAAAAACACAGTTAATCACAATGAATTAACGTGATTACACTAAAGCAATTAGGAGGAGAGAAGTCACAGAGAGGGCCAAAACCGTCTCACCATGGTTGTTCCAGCTACTTGGCTATTGACAGTATTGACTGGAGCTCTGTCAGACACAACTAAGCATCTTTTTTCATGTACAGTATGTGAAAAAAGTTGCTTTCTACAAATTATACTTTAATCAGCACAGTGTCAATATAGAGCCTGGCAGCCTGTAGTTGCCTCACAGCTTTGTTATTTTTCTTTTTCCTCTTCTTTTTATAATTTCAAATGTATTATTTTTCTGTATGCATTTGTTTTGTGTGTCTGCCATATGGGCAGAGCTGGTGTTTTGCCACTTGTGGTTACCATAAACTCTTTATCTTCAGATTAACTTCCTCTGTGCATTGCTTCAGTGCCTGTGGCAATTTTATGTTAACACAGCCTCAGGCTCAATGTCGTTTCAACAGTCCATCATTTTGAGTGACAAGTCTTGGCCTAACCTTCTCACCTGAGGGGACAAATCAAGGACACACAATGCAGTATTGCAAGTATTATATTGGAGCCTAAATGAACTTATACATATGCATATATATATATATATATATATATATATATATATATATATATATATATATATATATATATATATATACTGGAGATCAAAATTAAAGAACAAAGTATTAATACTTATTATATTTATAATATATATATATATATTATACATATTTTTTTATCAGAATTTGGATAAAATATCCGCTGTGGCTACACCACTGCTGTACTAGCATGTTTTTTTTATCTTTTACAGTAACCATTGTGTCAGAAGAGAAGATTTCAACAATGTTTTCTTAGGGCTCTAGGATTAAAAAATGAATAGGAAGTGTAGAGGCCCTTGCTTTGAATGACTTCAGCACATCTGCACCCACAGGACATCACTAGTTTCTCACACTGCTCTGGTTTCATCTTCATCCATTCTTCTTGCAGTTTCTTCCACAGATCGGTAACTTTAGTCGATTTCTTAAACATTACTTTGTCGCCAAGGATTTTCCAGAGATTCTCCATGGGGTTTATATTTTTAGCTTGGAGGGACTGCGTAACCCATTTTGCAGTGTGACAGGGGGCATTGTCTTGCATGAAAATTTCGGGCAGATTTGGAGACAATTGCAGTGGAGGTGTTGCATGTTGCCAAAGGAGGTTCACATAAACATTTGCATTCTCTCTGTCATGTAGCTGTAGAAGAGGCCCAACTCCTGCTGCAGAAAACATCCTCCAAACCATGATACTTCCTCCTCCAAATTTAACTGGCTTCTTTACACACTTTGGGTTCAGTCTTTCCCCAGTCCTACGCCGAACATAATGTTTTCCATCAGACACAAATCAATTGTACTCTCATCACCAAAGTGCACTCTGGACCAGTTCTCCTCTGTCCACACAACATGCTCCTCAGCAAAGGCAAGTCTCACCATTTTTCTGCTGATGAGAGGTTTGGTCACTGCAGAGTGGGCTTTCGGTCCAAATACTCTTAAACGACGAGACACGATGTGCCGAGACAGATCCTTGCCCTGTTCAGCCCTGAACTGGTGAGCAACTCCAGCTGCAGTGTTGAACCGATTCCTCATTGAGAGTCTTTCATAATCCTGTCCTCTCTTGCACTTGTTTTCTGTGGACCGGCCTTTTTGAGGGACTGAAATTAATCTGTGCCCTTGTAAAGTTTTAATATTCTTGAAATCACAGACTTGGAAGGCCCAACCTCTCTGTGATAGCTAAGAGGGTCATCCCTTTGGCCTTCACCTGGACAACCTGCTGTCTCAGGGTTTCAGTCACCTTAGAGCAGCTCGCCATCTTGCAAAGTAACCAGGAGAGCTGCCAGATAAGCAGGGTGTGTCCAACTATGAAGTAAATTGTCACCAGGTGCCAGATTAACACCAATAACTGAGAGGTATCTGAAAGTTTTCTCTAGTTTTGCTCACAAAATAAAGATTTTTGTTAAAATGCCTTGGTTATTAAAAAAAACATGCTTGGACAGCAGTGGTATAGCCACAGTGGATATTCTACCAAATTATGAACAATAAAGAATAGCAATATTTCAGAATAAATTAACAGTTAACAGATAAGAGTTTTACTATCCTAGTCGGATCACAGTGTAGATTAAATGAGAGCATATTTGAACATCTTTCTTTCTTTTTTTGAAACAAAGATTTTCTGTTTTTTTTATCGACAAATTCTGAGGCAATGACAAAATGTTTCATTCTTGTGCAAGTTTCCAGCAGCGTAGACACATGAGCTTGACATCATTGTTTTGCAATGCACAACTGTCAGATCAACATGCCAGCATTGATAAAAGGAACCGAGAAGGTCGAACAGAATATGATTCCCATTCAGCTCTTCAAGTTAAAGAGCTGTAACACTGTAACAAGTGGCTGTCTGGCCTATGACGTGACTTCTATACCATTATTTGCTTTATGTTTTTTACGTTGCATATCTTCCACAAGATTTCACAGACGTTTGTTCCGCTGTGGGAGTACATACGGTTGACAGCCCTTTGCTTTTTCTTTCAACCATCCATACATTTAAATCGTTTTTTTATGCTCAACTACTGATCTGATTAGAGCTTATTTTGTACTTTCCACTTTCCGTATCTGATGTCAAAGCTCAAACTCATCTTCTTGTGGATTGTATGGGTCCGCACCAAGGCAAGGGGAGTGTTTCTCACTGAGGAGATTTAGCCATCATTAAATAAGAGTGAATCACTACTATTACAGTATGTAGACATTTTATTCATTAAAGCCTCTATTCATTGGGAATAATTAAAACTCATAATAATGGCACTTTGTAATCTGCAAAATGAAAAGTAAGGGCTTATCTTTTAAAGCAGGAAACAGTTTAATGAAATTATGAAGTGGTTATAGATCAATCTAAGTGTGCAGTTTTTAGAAATCCCTACTTCAATATCTCTGTGTCATTCTTGATGTGGCTTAAAGTTTATTTTGGTTTGAGATGGCTGAAGCTTTTATGAAGCCATTATAAAATTGAGATTATCTTGAGTTTTTGTTATCATGATTACAAACCCCACATTAACTCCATTTACTGTATTATGCTTCTTGCTGATACGTCTTTGAACTAATCCTTTTAGTAAAATATCTAATAATTATGATAAAGATACCATATCATGTTAGTAACAGTTATGCATGGACTTCTGTTAAACTAACACTTAACTTCATCACTACATGTTTGTATGTTTGGTGAGCTACTAATAAATGCAACTGTAAATTTGCACATGAGCAGATTAGAATCCATATTTAGTTATTACATTAATAATCACTGTCCTAGTAATTAGGGTGGGACATTAATGACATTTGGTCATGCATTTTAAGATTATGTGAACACATCAGCCAACCAACGACCTCTTCAGTTCAGAAGGTCAAGCTCATTACACTGTGTTAACACAGTATGCTAAAGCGCTAACAGACACATGGCTACCACTAGCAGCATGACTACTATTTTTTACTGCTGTGATATTTAGTGTTTTACAGTACTGTAACCAGGGCCTGAAGTTAACTTTTTTGGCCACAGTGGTTTTTTACCAGCCAAAAGGAAAATGCATTAGAATGGTTCTTGAACTTGTACAGAATTCACATTAAAGTGCTGTTGAGTTATTAGCCAACTTAATCTCATTAATGACTAGACATACATAATGACTTGAAACTTTATCTGACCTGGTGTGGCAGGCAATTAGAGTAGAAAATAACATAAATCAAAACAGCCAATCATCTCACTGATCTGAACAGTCTCATTTATTTAGTTAACAGCCAACTGTAACCCATTAGTCACTGTTTCTATGTCACTGTAGTGTCATTAGATACCAAGGTTCAATATTTTTTAAAATTTTAGATTTACAATAAACATTACATTTATGACAGATGACTTTATGCTTATGTTGCTTTTCAAGATAAGACATATTTTGACTATTTTGATCGAATAACATTTAGATAAACAACAACAATAACAACCATAATAATAAACAGAAACCAAACTACATTACCCTGTAATGTCAAGGTCAGACAATTTCATGCCCTGACTAACACTACATGGTACAAGAGTTGCTGCTACCTCAAAATTAAAACTGCTCCAACAACTTAAATATCTGCTCAAAGCTTGTAGGTCAACCATTTAAGAAATTGTATGAATCATCCTACCATTACTGAGAAATGCTAATAACATTTCCTCTGACCCCAACCACCTTCTGAACAGTAAGTACAATTTGTTACCATCAAACCGGAGATACAGGGTTTTAAAATTGAATAAGGTTGGACTGAAGCACTCTTTTGTGAACCAGTCAATCCTCTAACTAAATACAGTGCTTAATCCCAGATCAAACGCATGCTGATCAGTCGTAATTGTTGTCTTCTGATATTGTAATGTTATGATGAATGTATGTATTTTTGGGTCCTGTGTAGATGTCTTAATGCTTGCCTTTCTCATCTTGTTTGTCATTTCTGTGATGCTGTAAATGGGGCTGCTGCAATGCAAAACTAATTTCAGAACTGCTCTGACAAATTAATATTGTATTGTATCCTATCGTACTGTCAAAAGCAAGACATAACTGTAAGTATCCCAATATGAACCAGACCCCCCCCCCCCCCCCCCCCCCCCCCCGATCTCATTGCTCTGATAAAGGCAGAATCAAATACTTGGTATTAATAAGTAGGCAGGTTTTGGTACTTACTGGTCCAGCTTATTAGAAAGGACGGTTTTAATTTTCTTTTGCCAGGCAACATTGGTCTTTCCACGGCTACTCGGGTCGTTCCACTGTCCACTGTTGACTTGCCTCTTAGTGAAATGCTCTCTGGTAAGCAGTGATGCGGTTAATCGTGAAAGGTAAAGAGGTGGAAGGCAAAACAGTTTGCTGTCTTTGTTCAGACTACAAAGCCTGTGGTATTATTTTATTACCTTCATAAGTCACAACTTAAGTGCTCTTCCTTTGTGCCGTAAAGCGAATCATCATTTTGCCAAAAGTTCCAACCAACAGGCAGACCGAATTGCATAGTTTAGGCTTCTAGAAAATTAATCCAAACGCCGGTCATGTCATTTTTCTGCAGCCATAACACTGTGCAATCAACATTTACTTGATAATAGAAAATGTATTTGTGTTGACAATTTGAATGTCTAATGTAATTTACAGCTATATATATAAAATATGTACTTATATTTACACAAGTGGTAATAAATGTAATATTTTATTACAGATTAAACACCAGATGTTTGCAGTTATTGTGGCTGCTTATACCTGCTCAGGATTGAGATGTGAGTCCTAATACAAACTTAAATAAACTAAACGGTTGGTTAGAGAGATGTCTAAAAGCTTGTGCAGGCCCACAAAGTCCTGTAAAAAGGTCTCATTAGACAAAAGCAGTGGAAATACCTCTGGGTTTGGATAATGGGCACGCAGTCTTTGAAGTTCCAAAAAGTTTAGCTTCATCTCAAGCAGCAACATGAATATTCTGCTTACATTTGAACTCATCAAGACCCACTTTTTAAGTGCTTGTGCACAAAGTCCGGAAGACATAAAAATATTTTGGGACTTTAGGGACGCACTCTGAAAAGGTCCACTCTGCATAATGAATACTTGTACTTTTGATACCTAAAGTATATTAGTATAGTATACAGCAGGGGTGTCGAACTGATCCAGTAAAGGGCCGCTGTGGCTGCAGGTCAGTTTGACACATGTGGTATACAGTATATCTGCTGATCATACATCTCTAATGTTAGCAGTTAAAGTTCTTCTGTTTTCTTCTTTCTTTACTTTTAGGGGCTGGTTTTCATTTGAGGGATGGTTAGGTGTGTGGTTATCACGTAAAAGTCAAAAGACAGTGAGGGGACGCCACACAGAGATGCTTCCTTTTTGAAGACACTACTCAGACCACACGCTTCACACACCGTTCCAGCTCATGAAGACCTGCACTGTTGTTATAGGGTATCCAACTACCAACAACAACCTAAACTCAAAAGATCGGGCCCTTTGTTGATTGCTTTCCTCATTTTCACCCTATTCAGCTCATTCCAGGTTAGGACTAGTGATAGAGCCTTAGATTTTTAGCTTTAGCAAAGTTTAGCTACTTTGACTTAAAGTGTAATTCAGGGTGTTTCAAAACACTCTTTTAATAAACTTCAGGTTAGATAACTAAGTCGTTGGTGCTTCGTTTTATGTTTTTAATGCATTCACCGTACTGCCACGAGCTAATCAGTGTTAGCCAAGTCCAGCTGTTAGCGACTCTCCCGGGCTTCTCCATTAATAGTTGTTGGACAAAAAACAATGGCTTATTTGATGTATGTAAGTGCCAAAAAAGACCATAGGATGATTTTGCGCCAGAATTACACTTTGAAGTTTATGTAAAACAATGACAAAAGTGGTATCTGAGTTTAACCACCGAGCCAAATTTGAATGAATAAAAAAAATAAAACAAGTTTTCAAAATCCTAAAAGCTAAGCAGAACGCTCTTCTGAAGTGCTGAAACCGCGTTCAATCTCGGGAGAGGTCTCTCAATCTCTCTCAACTGTCAGTTATGATCTGAAAAATGGGTGCTTCATTCAGGTGAAGAAAGAGAAACAGACACTCGTGCTGCAAGCAAATGTTAGTTTTAAACTTACTGTAGTTCTGTAAGAGACACTAACACAATTTTACAGAAAGTATGAGCACACATCTTTTTAAAAGCATGTGAAGTAAATCACATGCTAGGATGGTAATTTCCATGAATGCATTAATGGTTATTCCCATTATGTGTTAGCATTGAGCGCAAACAATATTTTATATAGTAAATCAGTACAACATTGCAAGGATACAAATACAGTAACATCTCTTTCTTTATGGCTTCAGTGCGTCATCGCACCATGATTTCAGATCCTTACCCAAAATCTTTTAAAAAAACTGTTCAAAGCTCCAACTCCATAACTCAGTATTCCATGAAATACTATTTTCACTTTTTGACAACACTTTTCCTACACGTTAAATGTATGTTTTGAAACAAATATCTGAAGCCAGACTTTTACACAGAACAGAGTAATTTGCCATTGTGGTATTGATACTTTTAAAGTGTCAGAGAAAGGAAACTTTTTCACGAATGTGCTTTTAGTCCAGGTAAAACAGACTCTTGAAAGCAGTAATCACAATGTTTAAAACGAGGCAGTTTGCTCCAGTTATAAACAAGCTCTGGAGCTGTTTGTTGTGCAGTAGCCTATGGTGGAAATATAATCCGAGCTCGATGTAGCTAAATGGATCCTGTAGCCCAGTGTGCTTTGCATTCTGAGATGTAGCAGCTGCTAGGCTGAGAATTACATAGCAATGTTTCTCTCACAGTAATATGCAATAGTCCAGGACAATTAAATACAGGAAGATGCCTGTCTTTCTGTATTTAATTTCTTCACAAATCAATTCACCAATATGGCTGTTAAGTCGGCATGTAATACCCTTTCAAAATATGATTTCTGGGTCCAAGCCAGTCCGAGCCTCATATTTCTACAACGCCACAGTGCCGTGTTCCCCGTTGTTTGAAAAGAGCTGAGTTTAAAAAAAACAACACCGTCACAGTCATTTTACATCTCTCTTTATAGATGAAAAGGTGTCTGACGAAAGTACCCAAAGAGGTGATCGTAATTGTTCACATGTTCGGCCGTTGCATTTGGACCCGGAAATCGTATAAACCGGAAACCGGATAAGCACAGTTAATGTTCTCTTGTGGTTTGTAATGATGCATTTTAGGTCAATTGAATTTTTCTGTGTGAAAAGAAACTGAACTAAGGAGAAAACACTCTAAACTGGTTTGGACCTGAGCACAAAACTATGGTGTGAAAATCTCCTTATTATAGTTCCTACAGTAAATTACACGAACTATCCACACTCATACAGCGAGAAATATACCATAGAAGAGGACACCAACAGTAAGGGTTACCTAGTCCTAACATAGGCCCATCATAGGGTTGCTCTGCACAGCTACTCGAGTGAAGCAGCAAAATATGAGTATTTAATGCTCACAAAGTTCTTTATTAGATCCATTTTGAAAATCTGAACCATCCACAGAAATGAGATGGTTCAGGAGATTTCACATTAATGTCAGGCATGTGTATGGGAAAATAAACATTACTTACACTTCCATTAGACTCCATGCAGAATCTAAGATAATAATAACTTGATGATGGTGTATGAGATGGTGTATAGCGTGATATCTGCCTCGCTCACTAATTAGGGGGGTGCTTCACTGTAAAATAAAAAATACTTTCCTTATCTTTTTCCCCATGTTGTTTTGATATGGTCCTAAGGAGTGATAATATCTCAGCAGTAAAATTTGAAAAAAATGGAACAATATGCTTGGATGTAAAAGTCTGCATGGTACAGTACATACTGTTTAGACTGCATCAATAAGCACCTTCACTATGACAGATTGATGTCCCTGTCTGACTACCATTAAAAGGAATATGGATCATGATATATAGAACATCCTCTCTCACACACACAACTACCACCACCACCAACAACAACAACAACAATAACAACAGCACAAGACACTTTGCATGCCATCCTCATACAAGTAATGTTTTAGCAGCCAAATAATGCATTTATGCTAATAACGTGTATTAATCACAGTTGTTCCAATACAGATCAACAGCTTGAATTAACACTGTTGCAAAAATATCAACAGTGAAAGCAGAAGCTTTCCATCCACCATTAGTCATACATAATTGCAGCCTGCAACAAATTAGAGGGGATGCAAATGCTACCACAGTGCCAAGAAACTCTCAAATATGAATGCTTTTTGTTTGTTTTGTTGTTATTTTTTACACTATAGAACATTGTCTCCTGAAAAGTGTGTAATTTGTTGAATTATGGCAACAGGAAGCTCTGTAAAATTGTCTTGCTTTCTTTAGATGTTTCTTTAGATGCCATTTGAAAAATATGTGGCCCTAGAGGTTTGTTTTTTTTTTTTTTTAATAAAAAATTGATCCTTGATAATATGTAACCAAAGAAACCTCTGCACATTACCCAGGATGTTTTTCAGCTAAATGAAACAATGTTTTGGTACAATGACTGCATGCTCAGAGGATTTCTTACTCTTCACTGCAGACCCCCAGTGACCTGCGGCGCTCTGCATATCTTATTCCTAGTGTCGGTCACCGCATCCAGATTCACATGTAGGCTGGCAAATCTGTTCACCTAAGGGAAAGTTGCCTCAGGGAAAAGTGCCTCAGGGGGAAGCACACAGTTGTAATTCCTGTCTGTCTCCATTATGTGAGTTTTAAAGCTGCTCTACCTTGTTTACAGCGCTGTCAGAAATACAGCAGCTGCACGGTCTGTCCTCTAAAAATACCATTTGGGTCCGAACAGCATTTATGTTAATTAAAACTGGCAATGTGTTGTGATGTTCTGTGTGCACATTTGAGTAATCAGATACCATGATAACAGTGAAATGTGTTTTGTGTTGTTTGTTCTTTGAGCAATTAAGTGCCAATAGTTTGTTCCTCTCCTTTCTAGGGGAAATGTTACAGATGTACAGTAGATGATGCATGGTTTCAGACTGGAGGGAAACTCTCAAAAGGCATCAGTGATGAATGATACATGGGGTCAGCGAAGGGCTGCAGGACTGTCATGACATTTCCTTATTGATAAATAGGAATAACAACCTGGATAATATCCTAACCTCTATTAACTATTCATAGAGTAAGCACACATCTTTGTAGCCAGATGAAAGAAGCAGAACTGTCAACCCTACTGTGTGAGGATGTGTGTTTCCTCTGGACGCAGTGATTGCATGCTCTGCCAGTAAGCCTCACTCACATATTGTCTTGGCTTTGAAGGCGAGCTGTCATGCATGTTTGATCACAGGCAAAAACAGACACTCAGGAGTCCCACAATCTTGGCAGATGAGCGCTATGCATTTTCTCAAGCAGAGAATTAAATTTCCATCTTATGAAAATGTCGATCTTATGCCATTTCTCCACTCGCATGGAATATGTGCTAATGACCAAACACACATCCAGAAACAGGCTGAGAATGGAAGGGCCCCTCCTCAACATCTGCTCCCTCCATCTCTGTGAGGTTTCCCAGGAGATCTCAAACACTAGATCCCTTCCTCCTTTCCACCCATCCTCCCCACTATTTACTTAAAGGGTGCGCTGAAGGAACAGGTTGTCCTGGTAACAAGTGAAATTCTGAAATGATGCACACAAACACCTAGTACCGCGTATGACTGAGTCAACTGAACATACGTCACATGTGCTGATACTTTGCTAAATAGCTCCAGTATCTTGGCTAGATCTTCCATAACAACAACTCCGTCAGCTAGTCACGTCTAGAGTGCTTACCGTCGCACAGTGTGCCGTCAAACAATGTCAACAAGAAATTGCCTATTTCCTTGGTCTTTCTGTCCACACGAGACTCCTGAAACTGGATTTTTTTTTAAAAGTTCACCCCCCTTGAAAAAACTCCAGTTTCAGGAACCCATAACTGAGGTTATGTGTGGATGAAAGGCCAAACCGTGCAGAGAAACACACGGTTTCAAAAGTACCCGTGTCCTGCCTCGAGGACCTTCAGCCTCTTTACATCTGGTAATTTGATACTTGCTATATCGGCAGTTCTAATAGTGATGGAAAAGCTGAAAATAACGTTTATTTCCCCGATTCACTGCTTTGAAAGATTATTTCATGAAAGCACTTTTGTTATTTAAATGTCTTTCTCAGGATTTCCACCTCATTAGTTGACTTTCGAGCAGTTCTGTTTTATATTGCCCCTTTGTTGTAATTTTCAAGATTGTTTTTGCAGTTTGAATAAAAAAATAATAATATTCACTATGAAAATATAAAATGTTTTGATGGAATCACCTGTGAAATTAACCGAGAGGATTGCAGTGAAAACAGTAAAGGGTAAAAGTGCGATTTCATCGGGTCCTTTAAAGGAGATTTCAAAATATCAATATATATATTGTATTTGGTGAAATAGAGCATATTTATCGCAATATACCTTTTTCCCATATCGCACAGCCCTAATTCACATTACTATAGATATTATAATAGTTACTGTTACTTTTGTGGTTGCTTGCATCTCTTGAACTGTTCTGCCTGTTTCTGTGTCCTTGTCCCTGACTGACACTTTCTCCTCAACCAGTGCAGACAGATGGCCGTCCTCCACAGAGTTGGGTCTGTCCGACGTTCCTGCTTGTTAAAGGGAAGGTTTTCGTTGCCACTGTGTGCACAAGATTGCACAAGATCTAACTACAATAATTATTGCTACCTTTATTAAAGAAAGGGTGACCTGTGCTCATGGGGGAGTTGTTGGGTCGTGTAAATCATGAATAGGTCATACAGTATGTTCTAGATCCAATCTATATGACATTGAGATAATTTTGTTATGATTTGGCACTATAAATAAAATTGAATTGAATTGAATTGAGCTTTCCACCAGCAAAATACAATAGATGGGAAAAAACATACACACTGTCAAGCTCCTGTCTACATACACACTGTCAAGCTCTTTACTTTGGATAACCTTTAACATCCCATTTGACATATTTCTATGACATTTTCAATCATTTTTTTAGCAGCAAACAACATAACACAAGCCAGCAGAAACAGCAACTTCTGCATGGTAAGACACTTCTGGGGTTGACAACAGTCTAATGGCTATAATCCTTAAATCCTAACATCCTATTATCAGACTATCTGGCAGTTTTACAACAGCCGTATCCAGAAAAACATAATATTAAATAATTGAATATTGAGACTGTCTGCACATACCTTATTAACTGTCTGATTCAGCCAAAATTCAATAAAATGTTAGACTTGTGCAAACACAATAACCCTATTTAAAACTGGGAAAAGAAAATATCAGTGAAGAAGATGTGCTCTATTAAAGACTATTTTTATCTGCCACATTGTGTGCTTGGAATTAGCAAGAAGCAGTTTTGAGATACTGAGTATCAAATGTTTAACTCCCAGCTGACAAAACCATTATGTAGAAAAAACAATATCCATGGTTAAAATCATGGTGCCGGGTATGTTTAAATTATCTTATTAAATGTTTCAGGACAATTCAGAATGATACTTTTCAAAAAGGCTGTAGACTTTCTATAAAGTTTATGTTTAAAATGGGTACTGGATGAACTAAAGTTAAACTGTAGAATTTAACTTTCCCTTCAATTTGTCATGTTGCCCTTTTTCTGTTTCTATCACTCACCTGTTTTCTCTCCTTCAACAAATGCTCTGAATGCTCTTACATTTGGACTAGAGCTGGACCAGAATATTCAACTATTTGGATATTTGTTTGTTTGGTAGATATTCAGTGTTTAACTTTGGGATTCCGATCTTTGTTTTTTAGTTTCAAAACTGTAAAATAACAGAATCCTTAAAAATATAATGCCCTCCCCACAATGTTCTGAGCAGAGGAAGTCCACTAGCTGCTAATTTGGTCAGTGCAAACACTGAAATACGGCAGTGTTGTCCCGTCCATCTCGGCTGAGAACAGAGAAATGTCGAGTTATAACCGAGCAGTCTGATGTGTGTAGATGATTGTACTGTAGCAGCCTAGATTAACAGAGTGAAAGGCCATGCGTAATGCCGATGCACTGTGGTGTGGCGCTGGCCGTGGCTGGCTCCTTCCAGATTCATGCTCCTTTGATACTGTATTTTTAAAATGAGGTCAGCATCGGATTTTGTTATAGCTGCTGTAAAAACTACCATCTCTTCAGAACTACCTTTCAAGCTAAAGCGAGTGACTGTAAAGTACTGTGTGTAGCTTAGCAGTCTTGCTGCAGATATAATAGTTGCACTATTCTAGGCAGAGAGGAAACAAAGGCATGGATAATTTGCTCAACTGCATTTCTGGGCAGCATTGTTCTAAATTTAGTGACATATATTGGCTACAGAAACAGCAGGATTTGCACAGGGCTTTTAATGTGCGGATTGAAATTCTGGTACGGAACAAAAATGACTTGCAGATATCTGGCTAAAGAATTTACATATGCTGTCAAAACTACTGGAACTTGGGTTTGTATTGAACTCCGAACTCAAAAGAATCTTAACATAAAGCTTTTTTTGCTACAATGAAAAATGAAACACAGACCTACAGTATGTAATTTCAGGCTCTCAAAGCTTATTCTGCACTACAATGTCGCTCAATGTTTGGCATGTGCTAAACTAGATTTACCAGCATATTTCTTCTGGAGGTGTATTGCTGCCTGGCAAATTCAGATATACAGTGAAGTGTAATGTAATGTTGCCTGACGGACAGCAGTAATGGATAATAAATCCCAGGTTCAGGTGCTGTTTGATCATAAATCACACTCTGACTGTTGGCCAAAGTCAAATCAATCAGGTTGCAGTGCAACAGGGAGCACTGGGCTTAAGATGTGTGAATAAATCCCATTTTGCTTCATGATTTGTCTGGGTGTACAACAAAATATTAAACAAAAACAACTTCCATAGATGTTCTGTCCCTATTAGGAGAAACCATTGGTTTCTTGGTAGCTGGCTGGGGTTAAATAGGTCAAAAACTAAGTAAACACAAGCTGGATATTGAATACTTTGACGATTGAAAAGTTCACTAGATAAAAATATATCCCTCTGCTATAATTTAAATCTTTTTCATATCCATCCAGATTCATGAGCCAGGATGGTCCACTGAATCAGAATGTATCATCTGCTCTGTGGCAGAAACCTAAGCAGTGGGAGGCAGTTGAAAGGCTCGCTAATATGATGTTTTGCTGCTTGTTTCCTTTACTGCAAGGTCATCATAAAGATAAAAATAATCCCATGACAAATTTGTTTTCAAAAGGTTTCACTCTCCTTCTCCATCATCTCCGAGGAATACTGCCCGATAGTGCTGACTCCAATAGAATACTTTGATGGCGGCCTGATGTATTACCCTGTCTTTCCTGTAATTCAAATGCCTCCACCACTTGTTTTGGGGAAGAACATGAGAGTGTGAAGTGGTCCTTTGGGAATCCTACTAAAGGGCTTCTTTATTCCCAGACACATGTTGAAACATGTCAAATTCCTAATCTGATGAAAACACTTGCCAATGAATTGTGCAAATACACGCAGCCCACTGGTAGGAGGGGCATTTATCAATGCAGTTTGATATTGCAAGCAGCAATTTGCTTGTCTTGGCCAGGGTTCAAAATGAAATGAGAATCCTGCAGTTGATGCTTCAAGTATTGTTGATAAATTTATCCAGAATGTGATTGCAGCCAACATGTTAGATATGGGACAGCAGAAATGATCCACTCACCAAGATATAATGCCTTGCTGAACTACAGGCTTTGTGTTCAGGACCTAATGGAGCTTGTGAACAATGCTTACATCTTTTTGTCTCCAAATCTCAATGAATTTGATCAGCTCAAACTACAGTATATAAAGTAAACTTTTGTTGCTTATAATTAATAACATTTGACATGTTCCCTCGTGATTTGCTTCAAAGATAAACTGGCTGACTCATACATGAACCTGTTACAGATTGACCAATTATGCCGTGTCTGTAAGAAACACTGCCATATGAGCAACAGCTGAGATAGTAGGCTAAACCTGATTTATACATTATATGAGCGCTAACAAGCTGTCAGCACACCTTACATGGACAATATATTCAGAAAACACTTAGCTAGACAGTATTTCAGTCTGTGTGTGCTGTGTTTGTGGCTGTTAATTGGCTTAGTTTGGTTATAATGTGTATATGTATAAATATGACTTCAAATCATAAGTGATCAAAACAAAATTAAATGCTAAATTAAAGCTAATCAAAACAGACAGCTGATCCATTCTATGTTATGACCACCTCTCATCTTTTCCATCATTGACACAAGCTAATGGCTACACAGGCTTAACCTCTCGCATAGAGCTTGCAAAAAATTAGCACTCTTTACATACATAAAAGAGGATCTTAAAAGTAGCCTTGAAGCAAGAGTCAGGGACACAAGCCCCTGCTTTTTGTTGATCAATATAATTCTGAAGCAACTTCCTCTTTAATGGCTGATCAAGGTCAACAAAGAATAAACATTTGCATTGTTTTATTGACAAAACTAAAACCTAAAAAGGCTGCAAGCACTTAGTTTGATGTTCCTTCCATTTAACTGAAATAACTCAAATATTCCAGCAGTATGATCAGATTTAACCATTCCAATATGGTTTAATCCAAATTTTTCTTTCTACTTGAATTCAACTTGCATGGCAGTTGGATTCTCACGATATCACAGGATCATGGGAGAATCACAGGATCACAATCACACAAAAATCCATCTAGTCAAGCTTTAAGTTAAAGCTGCAAAAGGTAAAAAGCACAAAAAAAACAATGCAGAATTTGCAGCAGTGAGACTTCTTTCAGCTCTCCCTCTCCCCTCTCTGTCCTGAGCCAATAGGAGCACTTTCTCTCTCTCTCTCTCTGAAATGACCTGTAACAGTCTGAAAACAGAGCCAAGAAGAGGTGCTGGTTTTCTCTCTTCTCAGTTTTTTTTTTTTTTAATTGAGATTGAAAATGAAATTATACATTCATGAGTGAAAAAAATACCTTTATTAAAATCTACAAAATATTTGTTCCCCTATCTTTTCTTTTTTTTTTAATAATTATTATTTCTGAGGTAGGGTCTAAACTGGTAAACATACAGTATATATATCATATTTTCTTTTCTGTCTGAAGGTGAAACTAAACATATTACAGTCCAGCAAAATGTTAAAATTTTCCAGCCCCGCATTTGTCCAGGTGTGTTTGTGGAGTTTAGTTGGGCACAATCTGCATTTAAATCACCCACTACAAAGGCTATATGTTTTCTACATTGATTGATCAGGTCACAGTCTGTGTGTGAGATGTGTCTGTGTCATTGCGGGCTGATTCCCCTTACTTGTTAGGGTGGACGGGAAACAAAATAAATGAATCAACACATAAACACTGGATTTTCTTCCTATAGATTCAACAAGAAAACTATTTTGGTTCAGTTAATTTCTGCAGTGAGTCATATAACACTCGCTTCCTGTGAGAATTCCTAGTAATAAACAAAATAAACTCATAATCTGTAAGGATGTATTCCTACACTCATTTTTCTTAATACACAGAAGAATACAATCTTCACCGTCTAAATTCAAGTATCTCTCTTTTACCAATTTAAGACTTTAGCTAAATTGCCTGGTTAACTTATCGTAAAACACACTTCATTCATCTTAGGCAGTGTTTCTACTGTTTCAAAAATCACTTACTCTGGTTTGGTTTACATACATCCTTAATTCATGAATACTAAATAAATAGTATGGCAGCTCTAAGTGCTGTTTTATCCGAAAGCCCTAGAGCCCTGTTAAGCCCTTATCACCCCCCCCCTAAAAACATGACAATGTACTTTGGAAATGTCAGAAGTCGATATATTGGTCTAATCTGCCAAACAAAAGATATTTTTTGTTTTAAATAACAAAAGCAATAACTGAATAAAAAAAAAAACCTAAGGCTTGGTCTGTGCTCCTAGTTTTGAATGTACATATTTTTAAGGACTATCAGCATATCTACAGAGATCTCTGCACATTCACACCGTTCGTGCTGTTGAACCTTTCACAGGGACGGAGGTGGAAATCCTTTATCGACAATTCAACTATCTTGCTGGCTCACATTCGTTTTGGCCGTCTTGTCATCATGGTTAAGCCATTTAGTAACTTTTTATCGCTTAGGCAGTGGTGACTGGAGTTTCTCACTGTTGTGTCACTGCTTCATGTTGGTTGACAGGCTTCGGCAGGAATTTTAGGGGGTTTTCACAGCTTTTTAAACAAGCCAAACTCAGTCCTCCTTTATTGGACCAAAAAGTGGAGCATTGTAACTTCATATGAAAGCGGACTCAATTCTCTCTCTCTCCACTTCAGCTCTGTTGGGGCATCAGTCCTCTTTCTGTTCAGTTCCTCTGGAGCTTTACTGCTTATGATTATGTGCAGTTTTCAATTGGAACATGATGGACATATGCAATTTTACCACACACACATTTTGTCCACACTAACAAGTTATCAAAATCAAACTTAAAGCAGACTGAGTTGCCGTTGTTTTGGTTTAACGAATGACCCTGGTAACTGCAGACTTTCAGCTGAGTGCCTCTGCGGTTGAAGGTGATGAAAACAGGATTATATTTTTAAGAGAGATAGTCATAGACTGTATAAAGATAAGATACTCTGAGATATGTTTTACCACACCAGGGTGATAGGTACTTGGCTGGTGGAGCACCGGGTTAATCTCTTGACTTTCATTTATTTTACCAGCACAAAGAGGTAAAAAGGTTTTTTTTTTTTTAAGTGGTGAATAAAATTCTATGCACACGCGTTTACACAAGCAGGTTTCAAAGACAAATAGATTAATTTACAAGATGGATATTACTAGGAAGAACTTGCTCTCCTCCTGTTTAGCGTAACAACAAGCAATGTACAAAACGCCACTGACACATTTACTCAAACAAAACTAGAAAGACTGATGAGGTAGGTGACATCTGCCCTCATTTATCAAACGAACATACGGCAGAAAAACGTGCGTACGACCATTTCCTGACAAACGTCGGCATTTATCAATTTGGACGTGAGCGGGAGGTACGATCAAATCTCACATCTGGTCTGAGATCGTGTACGCACATTTGAGCCTGTGTACTTGCGGTGCAGCACAGCAAAATCTGGCTGAAAATAATAAACAAACCTCAGCTGTCATTAAGCATAAGCAGTCACACATTAGGAAAAGATCAAAACGGATTCTTAAAACAAATAAAAAAAATAAAAATTGTGGTTGGAGCAATTGATTGTACTCATGTGCGTCTGAAGGCACCATCCATGAATGATTACGCATTCATCAATCGCCAAAACTACCACTCGATAAATGTACAGGTGAATTGTGATGCCAAGCTGTCGCTTTTAAACGTGGCGGTCAGGTGGCCAGGGGAAACACACAATTATTTGAAATATCAAAACAGCTCGGCTCCAGCCCCCCGCGACCCTGTCATTGAATTAATGAATGAATGTGGTGGCGCGCAGCTGCAGCAAGACGCACTGCAGCAAGACGCACTGCAGAGCCAAAGTCATCTCCTCGGTTAGTGGCTACCCTCGATAAATTGCATTAAATCAAACAAGGTATCAGATGATTAACATCTTGGTATGGTTCTTCTAGTTGACAAAGTTATCCTCTAACGGTATACCTAATAACCCGCTGGCAAACCCCGGTACAGAGCAAGAGCGCCGTATTCAGCACCCCTGCCGTGAAATGCACCCCCTCGCATTATAGGTGATTACTGGATGAGAAGGCTGTTGTTTCGACCTATAGGAGTAGTTTATATATAGCTAACCCACAACGGTCAGAACAATGGTTACTTACAGTCTTTAAACTATTTTGAGAGTTTAAAATCACAAACTTGGATAATAGCGAACACAAAAAAACACTTTTTATATGTTCTGTGGAAATATACTGCAGCCATAATTACGAAATGAATGGAATGGATCTTTTGAGCAAGTTGAATGTATTTGACTTAGCGTTTCCTAAATATAATCCCAGTTTTTCTTGCAATTAATAGGTTCAAAAGTGTGTGCTTTTAATGTGGTTACCTGTATATAAACTACTCCTATAGGTCCAAACAACAGCCTTCTGATCCAGAATATCAGCTATAATGCGAGGGGGTGCATTTCACGGCAGGGGTGCTGAATACGGCACAACACCTGTCCAACAGTGCGCACAGGCGCACACGGGTCACAGTGGAGCGCTGCTTCGGGTTGACTGCCTCCGTTATTCTTTTCCATACAGCGTTTTAATAGGCCCCTTTTATTCCACTTTTGAGACTGCCAAAAAGCACATCTTTATTTTGCTCCATCTCGGATGTCAGGATGCCGATCTGTGTGTCGGAAAAGTTTCTTTTTCGTACCAGCGTTTCTTCTCTACATGTTTGACCTCAGTGGGCGAGGCCTCCGAACCAGGAATATTTAAGGGCGTAACATGTTAATGACGATCGAATTCAGCCGCCGCATTTATCAAGGCCCGCTAATTCGTACGCTGAGATTGGTCGGATAGGAATGTTTCATAAATCACACGTGGGTCCTGTCATACGACCAATTCTGCGCTCAGTTCTGCGCCTGTTTTCACGCAAGATTGATAAATGAGGCCCATGATGTTTAACATTGTAATGAAAAACTAAACTTAGAGGCATTCACAAGGACAGCTACGCATCTCCTGTCACTGTGGTAACTGCAGACGTTTTCAGCTGAAAGTGTCCAGTTAACGTATCACTTGTTAAACCCAAACACCGGTTAGAAGAGAAAACGTCAGTCGGATGTCTTCTAGTTTCAGGAGACCTGCAGTGGATTCAGCCACTGCACCCCCTGTTCAAAATTACTTCCAGCGGTCCTGCCGGTATGTGAAGACTGAACAAAAGGTGTAATTATCATAAATGTGAGTCAAAGATCTTATTTTCTGACATAATAAGCGTTATGGATTATGCGAACCAGCGCAAAACAGCTGGGTTTTGCCGTCAGCCTTTGCACACTTACTGCTCACAAATAATAAGGGTGGAAATAATAGTAATAATGTTAACAGTGAGTGGTATTTTGTAGGGAACTGTTTTGGTTCTTGGGCTGTGGGTGACAGAGTTGTATGAATGAGAAAGGTCAGGTGGACATGGTTTTGTACACATAACTTTAGTTCAGTATTCAGTGGCCTGGCACTTCATGCATGTGTACTTTTACTATTTGAATGCAGGGAGTTTAATGGCAACAGGGTGTTTTAACACAGTGGTATTGCTAGTTTTACTGAAGTAAAAGATCTGAGTAGCCTGCTTCTTCCACCACAGGTTACTATTGTTGTTGATTTAATTTCCACTGCTGTGGTTCAATTAACTGATGACGGTGACATATGTGCCACAGTAGACTAGATGAGCGATGACAATACTCATGTTATGGATTCACAGTGTACAGAAAATTAACATTCATAACACAGGAAACAGTGTACTTTTATTTTAACTATGTAACTTTTTGGCACTCTATTGATGAATATGGTTTCATCACTGCTTATCATTGCGCATTAGTAAATCAGTGGCCAACACATATTCTAACTGTGGATTTGATTCAGCTTATTTTTTGCAGAACAGTTGTATAGAACGCATGTTAAATTGCCAATTCTTTTTGATTTTCCATCTAGAGGAGTAGAAGGGAAACAACTGATCTCCTTTTTTTGTGGAGATTATTGTGAGTCTACTATTGTTAAGTACAATATTGTGAGCACTGTGTACTTTATTTTGAAATCAACCGGATGTTTTATTTTGTTTCTGTGTTCTACTTTCCATCCAGCACGATCTGCTCTGTGCTGAAATGCTGTGGTGGCCTTCATCATCCGGCAAAAATAGAAGCCCGGCATATCTGCTCGAGAGGGCTCCAGATCGCTGGAGCTGTGACGTCCAAATGCAGGAGTCGATGGAAATACACACATTGGCCCTCATTTATCAATCTTGCGTGAAAACAGGCGCAGATCTGAGCGCAGAATTGGTCCTACGACAGGACACACGTGTGATTTATGAAACATTCATATCTGACCAATCTCAGCGTACGAATGAGCGGGCCTTGATAAATGCGGCGGCTGAATTCGATCATCATTAACATGTTACGCCCTTAAATATTCCTGGTTCGGAGGCCTCGCCCACTGAGGTCAAACATGGAGAGCAGAAACACTGGGAAGAAAAGAAACTTTTCCGACACACAGATCGGCATCCTGACATCCGAGATGGAGCAAAATAAAGATGTGCTTTTTGGCAGTCTTAAGAGTGGAATAAAAGGGGCCTATAAAAACGCTGTATGGAAAAGAATAACAGAGGCAGTCAACCTGGAGCAGCGCTCCACTGTGACCCGTGTGCGTGTGTGCGCACTGTTGAACCTGCGCTCTTGCTCTGTAGCGGGATCTGCCAGCGGGGTTATTATGTATTCTGTTAGAGGATAACCTTTGTCACCTAGAAGAACCATACCAACATGGTAATCATCTGATACCTTGTTTGATTTAATGCTATTTATCGAGGGTAGCCACTTACCGAGGAGATGACTTTGGCTCTGCAGTGCGCTTACCTGCAGCCGCGCGCCAGCACATTCATTCATTTATTCATATTTAACCTCTTGTCCCTGTTGGGGTCGCGGGGGGCTGGAGCCGAGCTGTTTTGATATTTAAACGAATCGTGTGTTCCCCCTGGCCACCTGGCCACCAAAAGGGACACCTTGGCATCACAAATCACCTGTACATTTATCAAGTGGTAGTATTGGCGATTGATGAATGATAATCATTAATGGATGGTGCCTTCAGACGCACATGAGTACAATCAATTGCTCCAACCACAATTTTTTTTTTAAATTCGTTTTAAGAATCCGTTTTGATCTGTTCCTAATATGTGACTGCTTATGCTTAATGACAGCTGAGGTTTGTTTATTATTTTCAGTCAGATTTTGCTGTGCTGCACCGCAAATACACAGGCTCAAATGTGCGTACACGACCTCAGACCAGACCTGAGATTTGATCGTAGCTCCCGCTTGCGTCCAAATTGATAAATGCCGAAGTTTGCTTGGAAATGGTCGTACGCACGTTTTTCTGCCGTACGTTCGTTTGATAAATGAGGGCCATTGACTTTTGAATTGGCGTGTGAATTGATTTGAATTCTATTTGTGTACAGGGAGTAATAGACCTGTGAATGTTCTCATTTGTAACTCAGACCACCTCGGTCTGAGTTTGGTTTGCTTCAGAGAGGTCTGAGTTGTTTTTGATCATTCACATGCAGAAAATGCTGACTCATCAATCTGAATTTGTTTGTAGGGCTGGAATGGACCAAGTGTAAAAACACCCCTATAGACTGGTGGTTCATCCAAACCAAATCCATATTGCTTGCCTCTTTTGAAATAGTTTCCAATGACGGCTTCTGTAACAAACCATCAGGTTAGTCCTGTATGGCCTTCATCAGAGACTACCCTTGTGTTTTGTTTTTCCTTTTTTTGAATGCTTTCATGTGTGGATTTTGTAGTAAAAACAGGAACAAGAATAACCCATGTCACACCATCTATTTTGGAGGTCATGACACATATTGACATTCATCATCTGCTTTTCTTCTTTCTCGTTTGTAAGCATCATGGCAAAATAAGGAAAAGAGAATAATTCCCTGTTCTCCAAAAAGAGAACAAAGTGACAAACATTGTTGTTGTCAGTTGCCTGGTGACGTTGTTCTCAAAGGTTAAATCACTTGAACACTGAGCCCCTCCTATGATTAAATCCGTACTTGCTACACTTAAAGACGGTTTTGTTGAAAATCCAGAACAGTTGATTGAATACTGACTTATTATTAAGTGTTTGATATATGGGGTGTAAATTATGGCACGTTGTAGGTTACAAGTATGGAATGATAAACAACACAAATATAATAGAAATAACTACTTGGGAGTACAAGTAATGGCTTCAATACACTTTTACTTTTCATATTCCCCTATTTTTGTGTTCTCAAAGAAAAGGTAAAATGCATATTACTAATATGGATTTTCTTATGTGCAAGAGTTTTTTAGAACAATATTGTCACCCAGCCACATTTCCAATAATATTAGCGAACATGGCACCTTGAGTGTTAGAGTGCAGTCAAGCAGCGAAGTGAGGAACTGCAGTTGTACTGTACATGTGTCATACACACTTCTGTATAGAAAAGCTAAACCCATAATCCATATTGAGTTTTGCTTAGGTAAGCTTGCCTCCACTTTAGAAAACAAACAACTAGAAACAAGAAAGCTACACTTGTATGGCAGGGGAACATTGATGTCTTGTAGAGTGATGGCAGCTTTGCCATGTAGACATATTGCAAAGGCAAGCTTTTTGAGCAGGGCATTGCATGGAAGTAAATGCTTTTCAATCTTTCCTGACTTTAGACAAAATGGTTCTTTGAAATAAGCGGCAACACAAGAAATGAAACATTGTACTATGGCTGTCTAAGATATCATTCACCTTTAAATTATTATGTTGTTCTATTTTATCTATCTATCTATCTATCTATCTATCTATCTATCTATCTATCTATCTATCTACCTATCTTTAAGTGCACACGCAGTTAGAAAAAAAATGCTCAATACTATAATAAAAGTGGTTCAGTGTCATGGGACCTCAAAGAGAAGCTTTGGGTTCATGACCTTTTCCACATCTATCATTTTAGATAACACAGAAAAGTCCAAACAAAGACGTTTATGAAACAACAATAGGTGCCTTTCATTGAATCAACCATGCAGCAGTAACTTTTTTGACGAATGATTATTGGAAATGGCATTGCATACAAATCCATAATTTAATTAATTAACAACCACCATACAGTATTTATCATTTACATTTTTGGCAGCTAACACTGGTGACTTATGCTGAGTGATCAGGTAGGCATTCAGGCATTTCGAGCACACACATGCCTAGGCCTACTGACGGATGCATAATGGTTGCTGCAAGAACTGACTGTATGACCTTTTAGTTACAAGGCAGCCTGTCTAACCACTAGGACAGTTCACTACCACAACATCCATAAACCTTGGTTGAGGAATTTCTAGCTCAGTGAACAAGCAACCAAAAGTGCGCAGGATCGAAAGGTCAGCCAAGCAGCAACACCGCAAGACGTCCTCAGAACTTGTGGTGCTGTCAGTAATGTGTTTCAGTGGACCTGACAACATACTTATGTGGTACTTATCTTAAAGAACATCAAGACAAGAGAAGATAAGAGACCAGAGCTCTGTCCTCATTTTCCATTTCATTTTTCATTTCCCCTCACCTCTGTCTCCCTTCTTCACTCTTCTTTTTCACCAGTGCTCTGTGGCGGATTGTTGAATTTTCCCTCCTCTAGCTATCATCCTCCATGAGTTGGCAGACTTTTTCACACAGCTTTTGGCCTCAGATCACTGAAGCACCTTGGGCACAGAACAAAATATAGAACCGGGACGCAGAGACAGACACAACCTCCCGCAGCAATCTCCTCCCGAGCAATTTTGATAGCAGGGGTGGTGGTGTGGGTTATTCCCTCTGTAATATACTATGAGGCTCTAAGCTTGTTCCCTGCACAGTAGAGAGCACTTGCTTCCCCCTGCATGACTCTCTCTTGACAGTCAGACAAACGGACATCCAATCTCCGGTTTGGATGATTACGCCGCTATTGACCATGACCTTATCATTCATGTGTAATTTTTGTGAGAATTCACACATAGGTTTATGGCAGCAAGAAAGGTCGAGCCCAGCTTGGTTTCTATGTGTCATCGAGGAAATGACTTAGACTTTTTCATAGCTGCTGATGATCATTTGGCTTTACCATTGGGAGGTTCAAGAAGCAGGTTTATGAAATTATCTGGATAACTTTGCTGAGTAAATCTGGAACCCACTCAAATCAGAAAAATGGTCTGTTGTTAAGCGAGAAAAGCGCTCCAGCTTACTCTTAAAACTAGAACGAGACTCTGGGTGGACATTTAGACAAACATTCACGCCTGATTTTGGTTTGTTTTATGGCTCATGAGTTATTTTATTGATCAAGTTGATAACAATGATGGCCTTGCAGTGATATATGAACTGCCAGTGTAAGAAACTTAGCTTTCTCATTATTAAAATCCTTCTGCATCCATCTGTGCCACTTTTGATGGCACCCTTCGGGTAGGGCTAATATTTAGGCTTTGTGTGCTGGAATTATGTTTGTAGTGCAAACAGATCAACTTGATGCATTTTTTAAGCTCTATCCTTAGCTTGTGTATATTTTTCACAACAATCTGAATCCCGTCTTTGTACATAAGAGAATGATTCGATTTCACATTAATGGGACAAATGATGGGTTATAATTTACATGAGCACATCTTCAATTGTCATCTAATGCAATTACCAAGAACCTGTGATACTTTTACAAAAGTGGTTCTCTGTAGCTGGCTCAGGCTCTAAGAGGGAATGAGTTACACGAAGGAATGTTATTGTTTCAAAAAGAGGCTTTAAATTTGTGCTGCTGAATGCAAATTAATGCCTTTGAAGTACAGGAATCTCAGAGAATAAAAGATGTTTTTGCATGAATAAACCTAAAAGCAGCAAGGGAACCTAGATTAAATAAATTAGAAGGCTGTTGTCAGTGGTCAAAAACTACAACCATCTCATCTTCTGAACTGTTTTTGACAAAACTTAGTCGGTAGTGTCTTTTTTTGCATTAAAGAGCATATTTTTGTTATTGAAGAGGAACCTCTATCAGGGATGTGCAGGCAATTACACCAAATGCTTCCATGCATGAAATCCCGGCTGGTTGTTATTGATAATATTCCAAACACCTCCACAGACTTTTCAAATTACCTCTCTCCCTTATTAAAACTTAACTCATGCACCCCCCCCCCCCCCACACACACACACACACGCACACACAAATCTTTTTTCCAAGGCAAGCAGGAAAATGAGCTTTCTAGAGTGTGAGAGACACTGAGGTAGAGATAAGAGAGAGAGAGAGAGAGAGAGAGAGAGAGAGAGAGAGAGAGAGAGAGAGAGAGAGAGAGAGAGAGAGAGAGAGAGAGAGAGAGAGAGAGTGTATGTAGGATTGGAGTGCTGGACATACGACCAGACAGCATCTATCTATCTTCTCCTGGAGTACCAATGGGCAGGGCCTCATTATTAGTAGGGAAGACGTAAGCCGAACATATTTTGAGTCTCTTCTGCATTCAAGCAGCATACCTCCACATTAACACAAGCCATTTCTCTTTACATGGCTGAATGAGATTGCCTTTAAAAAACATCTGAAGGTCAAATTAATTGCTATACTCCAAGGATATGTGAAATCTCAAGTTCTCATCCCTAAATATTACCTATCATCTCTCAAGGAAAGATCTGCTTATTTTAAATTACATCTTAATTGTACTGAGTGGAGATAAATGGATTGCACAAATGCAAATGAATAAGAAAGAGTAGTTAAGTTATTTATTGCCTCTGGTGCAAAACGCCCTTCAACATGTGAGGTGTCCTTTTAGACCTTTCAAAACAACAACCCTATTTAATGAGGCGTGTCTTTTGTCCTCAAAACATACTGTATTAAAAACACAATTCAATTAGAAGATAATTGTAAAAAACAACAGCCCATCTCCCCCAGTAATCACATTGCACATTTACTATAAAAGAGGTGACAAGATGCTTTTACTGGCGCTTACAACTCTTATTTCAATAAACCATTTATCTGCACTGTCAAGGGACAAATTTGTCTTTCCTCTCAACAAACACTGAAAACCTCTGGTTGCAGGAGATTTGTGCTAAACAACCAACTGGCCTTTCATGCAGGATTCCCGGTTTGGTTTGACAACTTCCACAGAGTCAGAAAGACATTTGTTGTCCCTGCTCTTGAACCCATCCTGCCCTCCAACCTAAGCCCAGGCAGATAAGAATATCCCGCCCATGAACACATTTAAATGTAAATGTAGCTCCATGCGGAGGCCTTCATGAATAAAGACACAGTTCCAACTGCGACAAGCCTTTATTTCAGTGTAATTAATCATCTCATTGGGCTAGAGATTAATAGCGAACGAAAATTAAATGCATCTTTGCACACTCTGCAGAGATTGGTTTTGTAAGCCTCAGAAAAATAATGAAAGGTGCAATATGATTAAAATAAATGACACCACATGTTGTTTGGCCCTCAAATATTTACAGGGTGTAAATATTTATCAGCAAAGTGTTAAGAGACACAGAATACCAGCAGAGAGGAGCACATTTCACTCTGATGGATGTGAACTTTTTCCCCTGAAAGCATAATAATGACACATGCTTTGATGTCAAGGCACTCTGTAGATGCCTGGAAATGCTACATAAAACAGGAGTCCTTTTTCAACACTTCCTATATGTGTCACAAAGATATACTGACAAGGCCGTACTGGAAATCCATAACGTATTCTTCTCCTACACCCTCCGTCCAGTCCTTTGTGGCACAGACATAAACACACAGCTCAAAAGTAAATGCCCAGAGACCTCTTCCCCCCTGTAGTGTAGAGACCACAGGGGTCCATGGCAGCATAGACAGCAGCAGAGGTAGGTGGCACTAGTGCCAAGCAGCAACGCAAGGAGGCAGGCTGCCACTTCTGACCATCCTGTGGGCTTCAGAGGTGTATGTAAGGCTGGATTAGTATGCATCAGTTGTCTTGAGTCATGGTGGGGCACCGTGACTATCCTGACACAGCACAGGTGGGAAGAGTGAGTGTGCTCACAAAAAGGCAGGCTTCCTTTCATGCTATCACACTCATCAGAACAATGTCACTTGCTCTTTTATTCTTTTTTTTCTCCTCCATGATTTTCTTGTCGGAAAGGGTGTCAGTGGGAAGTTGTAGTGATTGTCGAGTGTGATGTTAAAAGGAGCATATGAATCTGTTGTGTGGAAGAACGAACTAACAAAATGAACATGATGGATAGTTTTTTTTAATCCTTAATTTGCTGGCTGAGTTCACTAAGAACATATTCTTATTCATGGTGACAACGTAGAGGATCAGTAGAAGAGAGAACAGGAGTAATACATGGCCAGATAGCTGGAAGCAATAATGGATTTCTTACCACAAGCTAAACACCAGTGGCTCGAATCAAACAACTGGATTTTAAGCATCTGCTTATGCCGATGACAAGGATGATGATTATTAATAATACAGTATTGTTGTTTCACTGTACATCGTATTGCAGCTACCAACAGCCAGTTGCATGACTGCAAACAGAGATCTTGGCGTCTGCCCATATCCTTAACTGTCTCTGCTGCTGGCTGGTTTGAGGCGATATTTTTTTTTATTAGAGAGCTTCTCTGATTCATGTTTGACCTCCCTTGCCACACCGGCCCTTTTGAATGCTGGCAGAATAATAAATGTTCTTGTTGATATAAAAGTGGAGGAATTTCATGACTGTTAGGATTAAAGAGTAAATTCATAAAATGTTCACGTAGTAATGTAAAAAGCATGAAAAAAAATGGCTACTACCGGATTGACAGTTAATTCCTCCAAAACAGCTGAGGTGAAAGGGACATCGAAACACTGATTTTTTTTTTCCCCCTGTGAACACACTGATTTGCATGGCTCACAGTGTTTGAATCCTATTTTTATCCTCAATGGTTTGCGCCTGCAGTCAGGAATATGTCCAAGTTTCGTAATTCACTGAATATATACTGTAACAGGGATGAATCTATCAACGTAAATGGGATTAAATATTTCACAATATTTATTCTTCTTGAAGGTCATTTCTGACATTTGCTGGTGAACAACATGATGTCATCAAAAAATGACAAGAACAATATGTTTCACCTTGCGTCCATCCTCCCCAAAATGTATGCAATGTATAAAATCTATATTAAATGCCATGACTCATAAGCGACTGCTTGCCTCTAACAAAAGCAGACACCAGATTGCAGGTCTCATCAATGGTGCACTCCATTTAACATGAGCTGACAGACAGATTGCAATTTGTTTTACACACACCCTTTATGACAGCGTCCTTTACCATCCAGCAGACATAATATCATGTAGGTACTTAGTGCAGAGTTTTTTGCAGAATACATTTCCCTCTTGACCTTGAAACAAGGTGCCATATATTACACCGTTACCCCCACAAAAATTAAATCTCTGTGTGTCCTTGAATCAATGATTAAAGTTACAGCTGTTGATGGTGTGTTGCTTGGTTGAAAATAATTGCATAGTACCGCTTGTGATTCCATCACCTGTTAAATTCAAAGGACATAAGTGCAAGCAAAATGGATGGTGTAACGTAGGCTCTTGTGTACATGATTGCTCTACTAGCTGCTTTTATGATAAGGTCTCTGTAGCCCCTGGCACCACACATTCCACCATCCCCTCCTGCACTACTGTTGATTCATGTGAAGGGGGTGACATCTTAAGGCACATACCTGCTGGGCTCTGCTCCTTTTATCCAATATTTTTTCTTCTATATACCGTATATATATATATATATATATATATATATATACAGACAGACACATTCAACCGTATGTTGTCAAGTTACATCAAACTGCATGCCTTCAGATTCCTACCCCTGCTGCGCATGGACTGGGTTGTACAATTTATCCATATCCCTTCCAAAAGCGGTGTATTGCGATGTCAGATCTCATCATGGCAGGCATATGCAGTCATACATTAGTTACACAAGGGGGCTACAGCATCTTTGATCCCTACAGCTGCTCTCATCTCCCAAGGAGCCCGTCCTGCTCTACTGTATAAGCACGTATGACCTGCCATCGGTAAACATCAAGGGCAACTGCAGTGATCCATGAACTGGTTACTTTTTGTTTTCAATGTTCCCTTGACTTCCAACAAAGAGCTTTTCACCTGAGAGGCGAAATCAAGGTTTTCAATGTCAATAATTCTTAAAAGAGTTGTTACTGTCAGTGCTGTTGGTATTTTGAGAAAAAAAACAAAATTTAAATTGTTACTATTCATAGGCTGTCTGTACAGCAACCCAATGGGACACCTGTGTTACAGATGCATTACCTCTTAAAGGTTTCATACTTGATATACTGAACAAAATTCACTCTTTGCCAGGACTGACTGCACATGGCTTTTGCCTCTGATATGACAAGCAAACATCAAAGTGGCTGAGCCTAAATGTGCCAGCTGCGAGCTAACAAAAGCAATAGTGCTCTCATTGGCTAGTTAAAAACATTGGGCACACTTCCCAGGCTGGGCTTTACCACTTTTCAGCTGGACCTGGGAAGCAAGCTCCAGACAGGAGCAGATCTACATCTACCATCTATCTATATTGCATCTTCAAAAGAGCACTATAAAAATGTAACACTAAATTTGAAACAGCACATTGTAATTTCTGCATATGCTATTGATTTACCGTGTATGCCCCTAAAATGTCTGGTTGCGCCCCTAAAATTTTCAGTTGGGGGCCACAGTGCTCCTAGTGATAAAAGTTAGTCTGGAGCCCTGCACTCAAGCCCATCCCCAGTACTGTTTCACCATGTCTGCTCGATGTGGGCAACGGTTTGCTTAAATGTTCACCATATCATCGTTGTAATATGCCAAAATTTCTACTTGCTTTTCCGAGAAAAAAGGCCCTGTCATGCAATCTTACATATCTAATGATGACACAATTACTGGAAGTTAGTTACATCATTGATTACTTTATGATTACTATCGAATCGCTCCATATCAAGCTATTGATGAAATCTATGTACAGGATCATTATCCAACAATTAAAAAGGAATACGGTCCAATCTGAGAAAAGGAAAAGAGAAATTTGGAAACAAAAATCAATCACTTTTAATAAAATCAGACAAGATACCTTAAAGATAGATTTGAAGGTTGGGGTGATACTTTTTTTGACTGTAAATAGAAGATGCTTCACTTTTGAACTCCAAAATTGTGCTACAAAGGTGACAACAAATAACTTGTTCTAGACATTGGCGGCCTCTGCATCAGCTTCCGTCAGAAAAATTCTAAGGGAAGCCTTGTAGAATGATAAAGGAAAAGCTAACCTAAAGTAGACAGATGTCCCAATCACCTTCAGCTCTGGGGATTCGTAGATAGCTTCCCCCTGCATTAAAGAACATATACATGGATCAAAAACAATGGCCTAGGTTTCTTAAGCCTTGCTTTGATGATTATTTGGAACATGTGTAGGGAAGCAGAGCTTAAACAACTATGTATATTTCTCTTTTCCCTTTGCATGCAGGAAGAAAACCCAAGTATTTTGTTTTTTGATTGGTAAAAAGACCTCAACTTCAGTGTGTAAAACAATATGCTAAGCAGGGCATGTTTCTAATTCAGTGAACCATGCACTGGTAACAAAATATATGGAGATCAGGCTCTGAATGAAAATCTTAAGGGAACCATTAACATCATAGTCAAATGTCAGAGCCCGAGATGCTGAATGGGACAAGCAGTGCACTCTCGATTTGTGAGAAATCCTTTACCTTGAGTGACGCTGTGACGTGGGCTGGCTGAAATCTCTCACTTTTCTGTTCTGTTCTGGCCTTCTTGAGATAAAGACTCCAAAGTCTATCTGCCCACTGCTGATCACTAATTTTAAGCCACTTTTATCCTTTATCAAGTGACCAGGGATCTTAACCAGAAGTCCATTTTTCCAACCTCAGTAAAGGCAGAATGTACATCACTTAGCTAAAAACTTAACCTCCAGCTCAAATGGTGCCTTTGAGCTTAACTTGCAAAGCTGACATATTCACATTAAGAAAATCTGTAGCGTAAAGGAAGAAAATTGCGGAAAACTTCATATTTGACATGATAATGAATTGTTTTGGTACACAAAGCACTGCACTGAAAACCGTACATTTACCATAATTGCCTCTTCCATGCCATGCAATATAGGATTGCCTTCATTTGACCATTTGCTTGTTTGTGACCTGAAATCAGGGTCCAAGTACAGGTTGATCATGAAATACTCAATATTTACAAAGAGTAAGGCAACCCTTAACACAAAAACCCACTGACGAAAATGAGGGAGAAGCACATATAAAAAAAATGTTCTGTGAGAAATAGCTGTTTGGAGACAAAGGAATTGTAAGATGCTGGCTACAGTATGATGATGAGACTGTGATGATCAATTGTTCTGTGTGTCGCCAGTATGTAATTTGTCATAATAATACCTTATTATCTCAATGAAATGTACTGAAACAAATGTGTATGTGACACAAAAAGGCAGTTTATTACTCTGGCTGGTAAAAAAAATATGCTTGGCCAGTGTTTTTTTTTAACAGTTTCTTTGGCTGAGGAGTCAAAAAGTCAATTTCAGACACTGCCTGAGAGTATCTCGAAAACTAATGGCTGGTTTGGCATGAAATGTGCTGTGCACATTCATGCTTCCAACAGGGAGAAACCTATCGATTTCTGTGACCCAACTTTCCTCAAAAGCCACCTTAAGGTCAATCTTTGCGTGCTCTCATGGCACCCTGCCTGGGCGGTTAGCACTGTTGACTCACAGAAAGAATGTCCTGGATGTGAACTATTCTAAGGCTGACGGGACTGATAGAAATGAAGTAGTACAGTACTACAAATACTCTTTGTACTGCCGTGTCCAACCAACTAGCTTTAAACAAGATTACAGAAGCGCTTCTGACTGCTGCAATTGGTTCAACTGTTAAAGATAAATTCTCAAACGGACTAATTAAGTGCAGTTTCGATTAATACTTGTCCTAAAAGCTATCATTAAGTATCAAACACTCAACCTCTGCAGGTTTGAAAAGTGGCTGTAAAAAGTTGGTAGTTTTGCACAAAAACTGGAGGTGTAGTCAGCTTGCATTCATGTTGGTTACAATGCAATCTAATGGAGCCACGTTTTAGAACAAGACTAGTTTTCTCTGCAGCTTTTGTTTGAATTGTTTGATCAGTGTTCCACAGGAAAAAAAGTAGTGAAGTCTCTTAAAAATCTGCCAAGAGATAATGTTCTCTGTCGTCATTCAATATTTGATTAGTGTGCCATGGGAGTCTACAGACAAGCTAACCCCTCTGTGAGGCTGTACTTGGCTGGTTTTACAATGGTGCTTTATGCAAAATGGTCACATCAGCAAGTTCACAATTGCAATGCTTGCATGTTGATGTTTAGCAGGTATAACATTTACGATGTTAACCATCTTGTCAGCATGCTTACATCTGATGCTGATTGGTATATCATTTCACAAACTAAAATTCTAAAAACATCAACCTAATGGTGACACCAGAGGAAAAGTCGGTCAGAGGGATTCATCCCGTGGGCAACACACATAATTTCATGGCAATCAGTCCTACAGTTGTCCAGACATTTCAGTCTGAACCAAAGAAGTCAACCTGCTGGTGATGCTAAGAGAAAAGTTGGGGGATCACCAAAGTTACAAATTGTCTGGGAATGTCTTTACCACATTGCGAGCCAAACCATGAAGCATATACTGAAATATTTTACAGAATAAGTGAAAGCTTTTACCTGTCAGTGGCATTAGATGATAGGTAAGGTCAATAGGATTCATCCTCTGGGGACCATGAAGATACTAAATTGTAAAGGAAATCCATCACATAGTTGTTGAGATATTTCAGTTTTGACCAAAGCCCCGTGTGAATCGTCAGCATGTGGATAAATGGCGGGGAAATGGTTTATGATGAAGAGGTCTTGAGAAGTCTTTAAAACATTCCTTCTGTTCCCCCAACTGTTAAAACTTGTCACTGTTGGAATAAATACTGACAGGAATTCAGGCAACCACAGATACACTTCTGCATTGGAAATTTTTTGTCTGTCAAGCCTATAGGGGATGTTTGATAAGATATCAGTTTACACCCCTACCTTCATCTAAATATTCTGTCATCTTACAGAACAGAGTTGACTGCAAGTTAACAGTAACCGAGGATGGTTGTCAGACTTGGAAGAGCTCTGCTGAGTGTTTTCCTTAAGATGTATTTAAATGTAAAAACAATACATGGCTGTTGGTTCATCTGAATTCATCAGAAGCTACTTCAATGTGGTTAGGATTATGTTTGAGAATTAGGAGATGATCTAATTATTGTTAGGCAGTGGGATGTGGGAATGGATCCAAAGCGCGCTGTTTTTGCCCGGAGAAAGATGACCTTTTGTTTGTATTTCTGTTGTGGACTGGCAAGACCAAAGGCCAGTGGTTTTCAAAGTATGGATCATGACCTGCCCCTCGGATATCTATCTATTGTTCTGTCCATCTACCTACTGTAACCCGTTTGTCCTGCTGACCACAACTGCACAGTTTGTGGGGCCTTTTGAGGGAATCTGTATCAATATTGCACATTAATGTATACAAACATAATTCTTAGCTCAATTTAACACCCCCAGTTTTTGACTGTTAACTTTGGGTCATGATGGTGAATTCAGTAAAGAATAGGTTGCCTAAAAAAGTTTTAAAAAACCCTTAGGACAAACTAGTCTTGTTATGTAGAACAGGCTATTTACTGTCAGTTCAGCACAGTCCTGCTTTGACCCTCACCCACTTGATCTGCCTTGTTAATCATACTTTATACTAAAATATTATTTAAAAGAAAAATATATTGTTCATCAAACACTGGCTGTCAGTTTGTGTATTTGATCATAAGGGGTGAAAGCTGTGCTCAATCACAGGCCATTCCTTAACCTCTCGCCTCTGACTGGAGTCGAGCCCTTGTTTTTGCTGACACCTCAAAGGTCACATCGAGATATATTGTTAATAAGGGAAAACAGGTCCATAAACTATGCAACTTTGACAGTACTGTGTGTGTGTATCAGCCTTGTAACTTGATGTGAACAAATTACCCAGAAGATGGCCAGCGCCAAACATTTTGTCACAATTTCTTATTAACAGTTTAATCCTGTGTGGTCCTTTTTTTAAACTCAAAAAGTCAACTGAATTCAAGAATGTTTCAAGGGACATTTAAGAAAGCCTTGATCAATTTCATAAAGAGCTATGAGCTGAAAGTGTTTTGCTGAAAGAAATACTTTGTGTAATCTAATCAGTCATCCTTTGTACAAATATTGACATGCTATATGATGAACACTTCAATGTGATTGTACAATGAGAACAAATGGAAAGGTCTCTTTGACGGTATATTATTTAGAAGTGTGCTTATAATTAAAGGTGGGTAGCGTGCAGGAACACCAAAGCCATGTGCTGTTACCATATGAGATAAGAATATACATGCTCTAGGCTAATTTACAATCATGCCAATTACTAACTCTGTAGTGCACACAGCGTTGTCTCTCTAAGCTTCTGCAGCCAGCACCTGACCTTTTAACCCCCCCATCCTCCTTCAATCCAACTGTTCAATCCTACCTTAATGCAATAAAAGGACCAGACACAGGATGTGAGTCTGATAATGGGCAAGAACTGTAACAAAAAACGAAAAAGGCTGATAAGGCACATATGCAGGATTAATCCAGACCCTTTCAGAAAGCTAAGTGGGCATCACCCTATTATTGAAGAGATCCACTGAGAGCATTTCTTCACTCTTTCTCCTGCCAGCTAAGGTTGTAAATTTAAGACAGCAAGACTGAAGACATCAGTTCATCCAAGCTTCCCTAAAAGAGGTCCTTTTTTTGTAATTTAAAAAAAAAAATGTTCATATTCAGGCATATCACATTTCTTTTTGGAGATGTTTGTCACAATTGTAATTTCATCATCAATTCAACAGACCACATTCAGCTTACAGTGTATATAGCTATTTGCCTTTGTACATCATTTTCTATATATTCCCTCCTCCCCAACCCCATTAATGGCAACTGAAAATACCCCTCCCACCCCCCGTCCCAAAATCTATATATTAAAAAAGGAAAAAATAAATGATACTATACAAACTATACTATGTCTTTTTAATTACTTTTTTCAGAAGAGGGACTTCTTTCTCTGCTCAAGATGCCATCACTCCGCAAAATATTTACAAAGAAAATAGCTGTTTACTGCTTTATTAGTGTTCTGAATATCAAGTACGGCCCCTTCAAGACCTTCTGCTTGCAGTCTGGGAATAAGAGTAGTTTTGTTTTAATCAAAATCAACTCATTATTCAAGTGAATGAATGTGAAAAAGCCACAAATCAAAGCATAACACATAAAACCATTCAATTATTAACCATGGTGGGTTAAAAATCTTTACTTAAAGGTCATTTGTAATAATTCAACATGGTGGTTACAAAAGATGGCATTTCCATTGGTACCATGCATTTTTTGATCAGATACTGCTAGTTGCTGATTAAAATCCAGGTCTGTGCTATGGTAACATGGGCATTATGTTCAGATGAACAGTGCGTGGTCTGTTCCAGTGGCATAAGTCCTTTATGTCTCAGAAAATGTATTTGTTACATGGAAGTTTATGTGTGACATTTCTTGGAATTTGTTTGACATGCTCACTCTCAATTTTGAGAAGCTGGACTCAGCAAGTGTTTGGCATTTTTTCTTTAAATTAGTAAAATAAGAAATCGAGTTGGCCTGGAAACCAGACAAAACTGCCAAAGTCATATTTCATTTGTTCTGGCAGATAAGTCTGGCCCCTTTCCCATTTAGACTGAATTCCAGCAGACCTGGCCCTGGGCATTTTTTTTTTTCATGTAGGACAGGTTTAATATGATGACTGACAGCGTCATCGCCCAGTCTACTTTTTAACTGTAATATGAGAAAGTTTGTGACATTGTTTTCCACTGAGCTAGCACCACTGTTCCGTTGCTGTGATTGGTTGTAGGTCACGTTTCATTGCTGTGATTGTGTTAGGTCTATCCAATGGTGTCCAGAGCCATTTTACTCTGCATCATTGATAACTCCTTGATTGGAAATCAAAACTTAACAGAGAGGGCACAGACTTATATGCATACGTGATTAGTCTGGTGATGCCAGGCTAGAATCGATAACCAAAATAGTTGCAGATAGATTTTCAGTCGATCGACTACTTAATTGACTAAAAGTTTCAAATCCACATTTAGTATCCAATAAATATGCCATGATATCATATGATTTTGCCAGATGCATAAACTATATACACTGGAGATCAAAATTAGAGAACAAAGTATTGATACTTTATTAATTCTGAACAGTAACTTGTCGTGGAAACGTTTCTAGACTGGTCAGGATGTTTCCACTGGTTCTTTTGCTACACAATGAGTAATCTTCTTATTTGGAACGGAACTTCTTCAGACCTTGATGCAAGCACAAGACTTTATTTACTGGGTATACTGCGGACGTCATCCGCTAACATGTGCACAGGCAATGTTAGGTTATGGCGCACAGAATAAGAACAGGGCGTTTTTATAGGACACTTCAGATGTTCATGCGTTGTCAACATAATACCTTAAAGAGGAACTATGCTAGCAGGCGTATAATTGAACAGGATGTGGTTTTCATCTCTGGATATCCTTTCTTAGCAGGTGTGCCTGGTACTGGAGAAGTCCAAGTTTCATAAGTACAAGTGAAAAGGTCATGCTATACGCACATTTGTTCCACAGGATATTGCACAGACATAATCATAAGCAAACTTGGTTATTAGTTGTTTTACCTTGCAACAAGCATCACATCTAGTAATAATTTTACCATTACAAACCATTGTGTCAGAAGAGAAGATTTCGACAATGTTTTCTTAGGACTATAGGATTCAAAAATGAATAGGAAGTGTAGAGGCCCTTGCTTTGAATGACTTCAGCACCAGTTTCTCACACTGCTCTGGTTTGATCTTGGTTCATTCTTCTTGCAGTCTCTTCAACAGTTCAGTAACTGTAGTGGGTTTCTTAGCCACTACGTTTTTGCCAAGAATTTTCCAGAGATTCTCTGGCATTTAGATGTGGACTCAGGGATGGACTATTCATTGTTTCAATATTCTTATCTTCACGGTACTGCGTAACCCATTTTGCATAGTGACTGGGCATTGTCTTGCAGCTGATTGGGAGACAATTGTAGTGAAGATATTTCATATTGCTGAAGGAGGTTCACATAAACATTTACATTCACCCTGCCATGTAGCTGTATAAGATGCCCAACTCCTGCTGCAGAAAACACCTCACAAACCATGACATGACATAAAAATAACAAAGGGGTTGGGATTATGTTCAGCATCGGACTAGGAACGACTGAACCCAAAGTGTTTAAGGAAGTTAAATTAAGTTAAGTTAAGTTAAATTTGGTGGAGGAAATGTCAAGATCTAAATCTCATAGAGAATCTTTGGAAAATCCTTGGCAACAAAGTAATAAACCCACTACAGTTACCGAACTGTAAAAGAGACTGAAGAAGAATGGACCAAGATGAAACCAGAGCAGTGTGAGAAGCTAGTGATGTCCTGTGGGTGCAGATGTGCTGAAGTCATTCAAATCAAGGGCCTCTACACCTCATATTCAGATTTGAATCATTTAGCCCTAAGAAAACATTGTTTAAAAATAACAGTATTCGACTATAAATCAAGTATTTATAATTTGTTCTCTAATTTTGATCTCCAGTGTACAAATTAGATCTGCTAGAAACATGCCTCATCCAGCAGAAGATAACTGTTTTGACCAGCCAACTGTTTTAAGAGGAGAAACACAGTAGATCAGAGCATCTACAGCAGACATATGCACCTCTTTTATGCTAGCACTGTCCAGATCACCTCAGCTACCTCAAAATGTAGTCATCACCAGACCTACGCAGCAGCAGCAGCTCTGGCTGTGAGTTTCTTTCCTCCTTTCTTGTGACTGAATCAATGCAAACCCACATATCTACCTGTGAGAAATGTGTCAGTACTCAGTATTACACCCCCCACTAGCTCATGTACTTGTTAATTTCTCAAAACTCCACTGCTTTCTATGCTTTATTGTCTGCACATACTGTGTGCTGTACATGCATGTACATAAGATGAATTGTGAAAAGTCTACTGTGGATGTAAATGTTTTGATATGTAAAGTTGAGAATTTTTTTAAGAGCTAAAGGGGTGGTGAACTATTGTCTCAATTATACAAATCAGAATAAGACAATAAAGTTGATATTAAGGTGGGTCTTACGTTTACAGTAGGGATGTAATTGTACACTAAAGTCACGGTGCGGTACGTACCTCCATTTTGAAGACACTGTACGGTACAGGACGGTGAGGTTCATATTTAAGGGAGAAATATATTTTATATATTATATAATTGCAACTGCAGCATTAACTTAGGTTATAGCATTGCCCGTTCTGAATTCCCAGGTAGGAGTTAGTAACACCTGGATGGTTCCTTTTTAAATGTGTGTGCATGTTCATAATTAACCTGGAATCTGAAGTTATCCCACACTTGGGATATGTATGACAGGGTTACGTCTGCAAGCTCTGGTTTTAATGTTGTCCTTTGGCACGCAGTGCACTCACAAGACATCGGTCCACACAGCCGTGCTCACAGGGGTGGGGGGCGTCGGATCTACTGCCTGACACCGCCTGTTACTCTCCCCACACTCACTTGCTGGCCGCTACTGCGCACCCATGCTGCGCACGTGTGAGCCGAGCCAGAGGCTAAACGGTCCAGGGGGAACTGTGACTTCAAGCTTAAAGTTTCCGCACCGCAAAACAAGACTGTGCATTCGCCGTATTAACACTATGTATGCCACATTCATGGACCGCGGTCCACGGCTGTAACCACCCAGAAGTGCCTGTACCGTGACAGTTGGGTATGAATATGTGTATTGTTACACCCCTAGTTCACAGATTGATTGATTTTATCATATTAAATTAATAATAAAATACCTCCTTCAATGAAACTATATAAAAAGGTCCTCAGTGACAGAAAATAAGATTTTAAATAACATACGTGTTCAAGCATTCAGGTGGTTCATTGAAGTCTCTGCTGAAGACTACACTCAATGTAGTGCTGGGAAACATGACAACCTATATTACCTATAACCTATATTTAATTCACACAGAAATATAAATAAATAAATAGGCTCTGTGGTTATTTTACATTAATCATTGATTTACAGCTTGAAATGCCAGAAAAAGTGACATATATACATCAAGATATAAAATAACTCAGATAACTCAATGGTTATTATTTTTGTGTCTTCTTTTTACCACAATATAAAATAGATAGATCCATGGGGTCTAAGCCCCTGTGCAGCTCAGGCCCAGCGACCAATGGAGGTGTTATAATTTGGACCCGCAGGTCCACGGGACAACCTTGAATTTGGTTTGTGTATTTTTCGATTTTGTGTAACAGCGCCAAGTAATGACAAAGGAAGTTAGAGGCAAAAAAGCATTTTCCTTGAATATAGTGCCACGTTGTGGTGGGCATGTGTCATTTTTGGTGTGTTCTGTGGGGGCACCCGTCTGTATCTTTTCTGAAAGTTTTGTTTCCATAACTTGTACGGTTAATGCTCCAATATGAGCGATACTCACAAAAGCGCCACCTCCTGGCTGATTGATGTCATATTTTTCTCAAAGCCTCAGAGGGGCATCAGAAATTTATGTTCTAAGTTTGTTGTTAATCCGACTTATAATTGCTTAGGTTTGATGAATTCTGCATAACAGCGCCACCTAGTGGTTGGTTGGTGTCAAATTTTGTAGCATGCCTCAATAAGACAAAGGAAACTAGATTACCAAATGTTGTGTTAATCCGACACAATTTGAAGAAGATATGCAGCACTTCCTGTTTTTTACTGTCGGCCTAGGAAGAGTTTGACAACTTATTTTTTCACATATCACAATCCTGCAAAAATAGTCTAGACAGAAATGGGTGTGGCCTATCCTGAGATTCATGTAGGTTCAGGGAACGCTGTATGTAAGCATTTTGAATGTGTGAGGTACGATGTGAGTTACAGGCAAAACGCTTTTAACTTCATTATAGAGGCACCTGCTGGTGAACATGTGTCTGCCGTACATGCAGGGGTCTGAACCAAAGTTCAAAGCTTCACCTTCGTAACCTGTACAGTTTAGGCTGCAGTATGAGTTTGACCAATGGACCAATTAAAAAATAAAAATCTTTGTGAAAACAATAGGGTTCCCAGCACCGCTGGTACTGGCTGCTTGCAGGTCATATCAGCTATCACTAATTTATGTTAATTCCCTCTGTAACTTGATCACAGGTCAAAAACAGTCAACGATCAAAGGTAAAACTTGGCTGGCAGTTTTGTATGCTCTCCACAAACTGGTGCCTGTCTGCAAAAGATTGTTTATGAGGTTTAAACGTCACACTACTCCATAACACTGTACAACCACACTTGTTTTTGTAGTCCCAACAACTCCACCAAAGTGATGTCTTCTCTCTAGCTGATCGCTTCAGCTTAATTTCAGTAGTCACATTCTAGCAGTTAAACTCCACATCAAACTCCACATCATCAACATTCAAATGTATAGTTTTGAAACTACTTGACCTTCAGTATTTGATTCAGGTTGTTTGTGTAATAAAAAGGTATGTTAGGTTAAGTAGGCTACAGCTGTTATTTCAATGGGTCAGAAACATGAATCAATATTCTGCAGATACTCATTATTAAAAGGTCTCAGTTGTGGATTGAAGCCAGAAAAAAACCTTTGATCAGGACATCCTTTGTAAAAAAAACAACAACAATTGTTCTCTCTCTATTTTTCTGATATATTGTCTTTCTATTATTACATTTAATATATATTAATACATACATCCTGTAAGCACATTCAAAGCACAGGAATGTGAAGTCCAAGACTGCTCGTATAAAAAGAGCAGACGCCCTGCTTCAGCAGCCCAGACACAGAGCCTAGTGTCTTCCGATAGCTGATAGCTGGCACAAATGAGGGACTAACACACTAAATTTTGCACTTTTAAGGGGATAAGGCAGATGCTGAAGATGTTCCATAACTATATAAGCTCTATCTAGACTCGGTAATAGGATAGTGGAAGGTGTGCAGGGCAGGATTTGGGCTTGGTGCGGTAACTTTAGATTATACCCTAGTTTTTTTCCGTGTTACGACAGTGTTTTGCTTTTTACCGGGATACATCGCCATGGTAACTTATGCTGCATAGCTAACATGCTCTAGACCCGGGTGTCAGGTCCAGCCCTCAGGATGTTTTCTGCTACCTTTCTTTTCATTATTATTTCCTGTGGGCCTATACCTTGGGCCATCACAAGTTGATAACGAGCAGCCCCAATTATTTTTTTTTCATTTTTTTCATTTCTGGTGAAAGTATGTATTAAGGTACTACAACTTGTCATAAAAGGATGCAATTTGACAGGGAGTGTCCCTGAACAAAGAAAATAGCAAAATAAGATTTTGAGGCTTACTACCACTACACTTGAAAATATCAACTACAACAACCCCAAAAGATAAAAAAAGAAAAAATGACTGTGCACTTGACCAATTCCCACCAAAAAGTATTATTTTCCAGCACTTGGAATTATGGCTGTTGGACTAATGTTTAATCTGTGGGACTGCGGCTGTCAGGGTTAGTAAAGCCAGACAACGAAAATATATCCTGTGTGTTGTACTTGCTGATCTGTTCTTGTGCTCTCCTCTGATGTTAGTCTTTCAGTTTGTTCTAATGGTATTACTGTAGTTCACTGTGGACACAAGCACAAAGTTCCCTCCTAACAACTTAATTTTTGACCCTGGAGAGTTGTTTGCTTTCACAGAATGACCTTCCTCAAGTACAACAGTCTACTTTTGCCCTATTACATTATGAGACCAACCCAGGTGATATTCACCCTCCACTACCTACAGGTCATCAAAATCTGTAGCTCCTCACCTCTGAATGCTGACAGGTGTCACCAGCTGCGAGCTTGACATTTCTGTCATTAAGAAGCAGTTGGTTCTTATCACACCCCAACAAAGGTTGCTACCAGGCTTTGATTTCCCTCCTCTTTGAAATAACAGATGCATCCCTCGGTTGCTTAATCTCCGAACATAATCCAGAGTTGAATCTGAAGCCTTCAGGTATAGAACGAATGAAGTGCACAGTAACAGTAAAAGTACCAGTCACATGTTTGACTGGTATTGAGTAGCTGCTGGGAGACAGTTAGTTTATGCTGTAACCACAAGTGAATTGCACACACAATTTTGATTTGGAAATAAGGCAAGTGGGAGCAGAGGGAAAGGTTAGCACTTAAGTTGTCTAGTGGCTGTTAATGTACAGTGTAGGTTACAGTTTGTGCATGAATAAACACTGCAGCTCCTCAAGACCCAAAAAGTTGCCACAGAGAGAAGTGAAACAGACATAATTTATGCAAATATGTATATATATATGAAGTCAACGCGATAATGCGTTAGCGCCCATTAATTTTTTTGGATTAACAAGCCCACATTCTGTGATTCTGACCCTTAGCCCGCCCTGTAGTTTGGAAACTCAGTAAGCGATGCAGCATCAACGTTGTGGATGGCAGCCAATAACAAACCTTCTGAGGAAAAATGAATAAAGAGGCTTTTTGAATGGCAAGTACAGTTTCATAGCCCTGCAGTTCTGACAGATATCTGCATTTGCTGTTCATGGGAATTGAGTTACCACCGGTGTACGTTGAGTCTCAAATACCACTCGCTGGCCATAATACAGCTGATGCAGAGAGCCCTCCTCCCCTTACCAAAGGCAGACCATGCTGAACAGTTTGCACTACACTGTGGTAGTATTACTTAGTAATGTTACATTCAGGTCAATGTGCCCTTTAAGCATATTTTTTGAGCAGTGCAGGTTATTCTAGAGAATATTCTGAACAGTTTTTGTTATTGTTTCAGATTTTTGCAATTATAATAAACATACATTTGCATATATGTCCACACCCAAGAGTATTAAAAACTGTTAAAGAAATGTATGAAATATTATCAGAAATGTTTGTTTCCATGCATGTAATCGAAAAAGTTATTTTCCCTCACTAGGTTGGTATGTGAACCAATTATATTTGACCCATCCGGAGGAAAGGCTGATAAGACTTTCACTCCCTGTAAAAGAAAATGCTGAATGAGCAAAACCAACTGCGACCTTGTGAACATAAGATATACTTTGTATGTAACTAGTTAAAGATTATTGTTCATGTACTTATGATTATTCATGCAAACTTCAAATAAAAGGACACGAGGAAGAGTGGAAGGGCGGAGAGAATTTGCAGAGGGACAAGCCATGCAGTGCTCGTTGACCTCCTCTCTCCCCGTGTCAGATACGTTAAAGTGTCTCTTGTCTCTGATTGATGAAAACTGTTTATTCTTGCTAAAGAGTATCAGGAAGTCTCCATGTGTTGTTCTGTCAAGGCAACTGAAAGATTTTGACATGTGTTGTTTCTGTCAAAGCAACTGAAATATTTTGACAAAAACTAAATATCCCTTTAAGCTAAATTTAGAACAGAATTTATTTTGCAATCAATTATCAATTAATCACAAGCTAGCTATGGACTTAACTATTAGTGTTGTAATACCAAAATATTGACTTCAGTACTATACCTGTCTAAAATATCTCGATACGATACTGAAACGATACCACAGCGGAAAACTAAAACATCATCAAAAGAAATGGAATAAAATATTACATGACAGAATGTGGAACTTTCATAATTTATTTATTTTTATTGAATAAAACAATTAATCTTTAAAGTCAAAATAAAAATATATTTTTGTTAAATTTGCTTCATAGCTTCGTAAACCGGTCTGTTCATAAAATAAGACAATCCTTTATTCATCCCACATAGGGGAATTTTTTTCGCAACTCTGCAAACTGCAGTTTGTGCTCTTATCACACCATTTTCTACTATAAATGATAAATTATTGACAAAAATGTACATGCTATGATCACATTACTAGTACTGACTGACTTAAAAAAGGATAATTTATAAGTGGTGTTGTTGATCAGCATACTTGTGAACCCCAGCGCATGTTATGATAAAGTTGATGTCACCAGTGTGAACTGTTAGCATACAGAGATGTGCAGAACCACATCGGACTGTTTAACGGCTAGCTTTAAGTCTTATTTATGCTCCTGTTTTGTGCGTTAACAGAGACGTACGTTATCAACGCTTGTCTATTCAGAAGGAGGTAAAACGGCAGGCAGCATTGTAGACCGAGGCTCTCTGTGAGACCACTAAATACATCCTGGAGTGTGGATGGAGAATTCCAGTCGTTGGTTTTGCAGATGAGAGAAAATTTCAGGTTCGTCTGAAATTTCATGACTTGCTCTATCCTGCTATTCACAGCACTTTTTGTGTACAATGCCGATACTGCCCCCACGATTTCTGGTGGTACTACAACCTTTGGTCTGTATTTGTACGCATCTGGGAATGGACGGCAGATGGGAAAAATTGCACCCATTCATTCCAATGGAAAGCTTCTCAGTGGCGCAGGCTCCATTAAAGACGCTGCCATTTTGGGTTCTTGTGAACTCAGGAGACTTACCTGCAAGAAACAACGAAAAACCAAGCCATGTCTGTCTCGCGCTATGACTGTCACCATGAATTCACGGCCAGCGATGCAGTGATGACGCAGAGAGAAGCTGCACACAGACATGCTGCCCCGCTGTCGCACAAAGTTCATAAAGTACTGATACTGATAAAAGGTGAGATAGTATTGGTTCTGACAGCATGGTACCGTGGTACCTTTCTAGTTTCGGATTACCGCGCAACACCAATATATATAAATATATATATATATATATGAATGACATCATGTGACTGTGGTATTATCATAGCATGAAAATGTCTTTGTTAACTGTCAGCAATATCGACAAATACAAGCAACATAGGCTCAAGATAGTCACTGATAAACCGAAGGGGAGCGAAAATGGTAATGAAACAACATTTAAATAATGGGTTTATGGGCCATACCGCAAGAACTTCCAATATCTGGGTCAAAGAGTTTAAATTCATGAATTCTGCATTTTGGGTTCTTACTTTCAAGTACGAAGCAGTAAGGCAGAAAGACAGTTTCACAGTCTACACACTCAGACATTTGACTGTTGCTGTAGGTAACAGTACAGTCTCCTGAGGCAGCCCTGTACGACTCCGATGCTCTGCTGCCTGTCGGACACACTGCTCTCGACAAAAACAAAGAGTGGCCTGTCCTTGTTGTCTCTAATCCAGAGAGAGATTGCCACTGTCCTTGTGCATCACTGAGCTTCTCTCTGAGCGGGAGATGCCTTTGCCTCCTCGTCTCTCCATGCTTTTAGCACATCGGTATAAACCGTGTAGAACAGGTACAGTAGACAGCATACTGGACATGTCCACACATGTACTTCCATTCACATTTTATGTTTTACCACATGGAGTGTTGTAACCTAATGGTGCCCTAATAGTTCTCTCTCTCTCTCTCTCCCTCTCTCTCTCTCTCTCTCTCTCTCTCTCTCTCTCTCTCTCTCTCACACACACACACACTCACACACATACACACGTGCACACACACGCACGCGCACACACACACACACACACACACACACACACAATCATGAGGTTAGTGTGAAGAAAACATAAAATACATCCTGTGTAATACAGGGAAGAAAGCAAAAGCAAAAGACGAGGATGTGGAACACTAATGTGGCACTGTCTGTACTGGACTACTTGAAGCTTACTTGAATGAGTTATAGCCAGTTACATTGTGTACCCTTCATTTAAAACAGGGAATGTAAAAATGCAAATTCGAAAACAATAAAAAAAAATTTTTTTTAGGGAATATGTTTGTTCCCCCTTTAGGATACATACCCTGTGTTTTGGTGATAAAAACAGATTAGAAACACAACTCTTGTTTGAAAACATGGGGTACCTTTAACAAGTGAATGTTTAATGTTTTTGTGAAACACCTTAGGGGGTTATCACACCAGGTATGATTGAGTTTTAACCTGTGGTAATGGCCATAAATAATAGAATGTTTAAATAATTCAGTCATTTACATTTGTTTTCAACAGAGAAGGTTGAGGTTCTGTTCATGGAAATGAAACAGAAACCAAAAGTGTTGAGTTAAGTAGAAATAGCTACATTTTGTGCTTTTTTTTGTCTATTTTGTCGGTGACATATTGTACATATACACATCGAAACTGTACACTGTTAACCTGGAATTTGTACGCTTAAACCGTTTGAGTAACCTTTAGTTAAAATGCGTGTTTAGTTGCATTACTTGAACAGTCTGAGTATGTTGTGCTATTACGATGTGATCGCTGAGTGTACAATCTATTTTCAGTTGAACAAACTTCAAACATAATTTTTTTGCCTGAATGTCGGCATGTGTCAGAATCTTATTGGCTCATTATGAACTTCAGCAAGTGAAAACCTCATTGGCTAATCCACTCAAAACTAGTCTGGGCTGTTGGATGGAGACGGTTGCCTTTGTCTTGTTTTCACAGAGTAAGATTTTGTGTTTTCTTCATTTTGCTCAAAATATTTTCTCCTTGGACAAAAACTCTGGACTAGCCTGGGACTTATCTGCACCTGTTTGAAAAAAACTGCATTTTCTCAGTTTCTCAGTCAGAGGGACAAATAGACAGTTGACTGCAAGAAGATGGCATTTTCTCTGTCCATTGGTTGAATCGATGGCAAGAAAAGACTGTATTGTCTATGAAGCTTAAGTTAAGCTAGACAAATGTAATGTGCTTGGATTTGGGTGTGTAGCCTACATTTGAGGTCAACTCTCAAAATGCCATTATCACTGTATTATAATGTAAACTGTTAACTTAGCTATTTTCAACTTTTGTTGTTTCACACCGTTTGGCAGAGGTCGATAACAATGCAACTGATTTAATTCTACTTTTATGGGCCCTAGAGCTAATGTAAGTTTCTGTTTGTCATGTGAGCTTATAGAGACCTGCTCTGAAGCAGAATACTATTCTCATCTACAGACGATTCACATAAAAATAACCACATCACAAAGTCAATTGTCCCCATAAATTGTGCCTGTCAGAGCAGTATCCACTTTCAATTTACACATATTTACAGACAAGTTGTATTTGACATGAACGTCTTTTTGTCTCTCAAACTCTGTAGGGTCTTCATGATGCAGACTCCTTTGACATTCCAGTCAGCGTCCTCTGCTTTGAGGAAAGCCAGCAGCCCTTCAACCGAACCCCTCAAGAGTGCAACATGGTGTCTTCGACTGCAAATCTGTCAGTAAAATAGGCCATCAAATGTGAAATGCTGGATATTTTAAGTACAAATGATTTGCCTTTTCATGTGTTCAACTTAAATAGTTAAGTGCAGGCCTTTTGGCTTTATGTTGAATCTACTTAAACAAATTAAGTATCTATAGTATGCATTACTCAACTAGTTTACGTGAAATCTTATGCCTCAATTTTTTTTAAGTAAAGTCAACTTATCCGGGCTTACAGTGTAGCAAAAGTGCTGTTATGATGTCAATATGACCTTTCACTGTGCGGCCTATTGTTTTATTGCATAAATTAAGAACATATATATTTTTGTTAAAATATTATATTTATGGGATATTTTTGGTTTGAGCAACATCAGAGCAGTGTGTAGCGTTCTGTCATCCAATCCAGACAAGCATCCCTATGTAGTGAGTTGGAAATGAGAACTTCTGCCCGTCTGTTAGCAGCACCTCCCGGGGAGCTGAGTGAACAGCGGCAGAGTGTAACCTGCCTTCCCAAGGATGACTGACAGCGGAAATACACTGAACCAAAATAGTTTTCATGTAGGCTCCATGGGAAGAAATCCGTTTTTATGTACTGATTTATTGATTTTATTTCCTAGCCCACGTATCTGCCGGTAGTGAAACAGACACATACTCACAGACAGACTAGGAAGCTGATCAATCAATATAGATATAATAAGTAAGTTCAAAACACATATACAATGTGATATTTTTGTGATTTAAATAGCTGTGTCCAGATGAAAATAGACTTTAAGTTGAAAAAAAAACTTTAGGGTTAGTTTAATAATATGGAAGCATATTTGTTCTGTGAGATGTGCAACTAAAGGATGTCAAAAATGCTTCTAAAAATGCTCTCAGTCGCATAATGAGCAGAGAGGATGGAAACCGGAACCTCTGTTAACAGCAATGAACAGAGTGACAGCTGTTTCATGAACAACTATGGGGTGAATGCACATTGGTCCATGCTCATCTCCTGTATTAAATAGCAATATCCTCTCTGTCCTGCATTATTATGAACTATATAACTTGGGTCATGGGGTTGCCAGTAGCTCACCTGAGCAGTTCTTATATTTAAAGCAGTGCTTCTCATTAATTGCCTAGACTGCCCGCCATAGTCAAATTTGTCATGCCTAAGTTTTATAAATTAGAGACTGTGAAACCAATTCAGACAAGGGGCCTAAAGTGTGTGGGTTTGCTTGGATCACACCCTATTTCAAACTGGACCTGTATTTTGATGTCAGCTACACACCTGTAAAGTTTTGTGACTGTATCCTTCACAGTTTGGATGCTATGGTGGGAACAAAATCTATCTACAGACAAAGAGTCGGTCAGATAGACACTGCACTGTATATTTACATTAAATTTATTTTTATGAGTAGTGAAACATCAGGGCAAAGAATTTGCCACAATCATTTTTGGTAATTGAGTTACTTGGAATGGAGAGGAATAGTTTGAGCCCTAAAATAAAGACACCCTCCCTCTGTGTGTGTGTGTGTGTGTGTGTGTGTGGGTTTGTTGTAAACTGAGTCTCTCTGTTTGTTTGTTTGCTTTGATAGCCAGTCCGGACATGTGTTCATGTTAGTAAATGTGAGTGCCTTGTGGGTTAGTATCAGACTCTGAGGCACGTATTAGATGCATCTGTGCGAGCTGTGTGCAGAAAACCCCAGCCCACTTTTTTACTTCTCGAAATTTCCAGCACAGACCCTTTAAGTAATTAATTTGAAGATGCATACTTTTCATGAGTTGTTTCCTAGCAGTTTCCTCAATGTAACCATTTATATATATACAACCAATATCTTTGATTATTTTGTTTACCAAAGCACAAAGTTCTTCATAGATTTTGCCTCCTAATTTTGCAGCAGATTGATGCATTTCACTTTTAAAATGTTCAAAACTTTCTTGCAGGGTTGCATGCCCCCGGACCCCACTACAGGGTCCAAGGTCCACCCACTAGAGCCTCACCAAATTCTGTGGGAGACACTGTAAATAATAACCACACCCCAGTGTTCCTCTACCATGACAAGTCAAAGAATGCCTCTGTGAAAAAGTATCAGCATGAGCAGGGCTGGATAGGTGGGCAAGACCACTTTGTAGTGTAGTGGTTATGACGCATACCCGTTGTCTGTACACCATGTGGGACTGGACATCGGAGATTCAAATCCTCTCCAGTCTGTCTAAAAATAGGAAGGAGGGGGCTAAACCACGCCCAGTGAATCATCCATGACCTCTCCACAGTCTGCACTTTGAGTCTGCAGAACTGGAGAGTTGAGAGATGTTTTTTTAGGAGCGGGAAAGGGTTGGTTGATTGGTGATGAAAAAGCTAGCACCATATACAGTAACTCCCCTGCCTCCAGATCAGCCAATATAAAATTAAATTGCAGTGGCCACAGTGCAAACAATAGAGGGTAGTCCCTGTGCATGTGTAGAATTCAAATACTTTTCACTGAAATGTTAGGATTTGAACATTACTACTTATACTAATACTAATACTACTAAACACCCATATACAGTATATTTGTTTTCAGCTGTAACTGTCGTTTGGGGGTTTAGTTTTGTTAGTTTATGTATTGGCATGTTTGTAATGTACGAACCCCATTAGTATCACTGTGTGAAAAGTCAAGAGCTCAAACAAAGTGAGTTTTCAGGTGAAGGTGTTTGAGAGTGAAAGAGACATTATGTACTGTATGTTCAACTTAAGTTTAACAGGTAACAACTGAGCAGTGAAGAGGCTATGAGAGGTTGGTATTACTCTGTGCTAACAATGCTAATGACATGGCTTCACTCCAGCAGAATACATGAAGTGATAAGCTAAAAGGCTGCATTACAGAAAACGCTTAAAAGGAAAATGCTAATGAGATTGCATGTTTAAGATAAAAAGTAAATGCTGAATTTCCCTTTTTTAAGTATAATCTTAAATCTGGTAAACCTTTAGATTGTCATGACTACTTTCTGTATGATTGCTCATATCAGATGCCTTTTCTTTTGCCAGGTCTAAACCAGATGCTTTAGTATTTAATCAGCCTTTGAGAAATATTAAGACCTGTAAACAGTCTATGCACATAAAATGTGTGATATTGGAATACAAATCACCTCTGCTGCTCAGGACATAGTCATTGCCACACAGATTACTGCCTCACTACATTCATTTAATGTTGTCTCTGCTTACATATAGATCAATACCATATCCAAGAGGAAAGCCTCTGCTGTGCCCTTGATATTCTGCGCTGTAAATGAGTGGAATTGTCTAGCGGGTGGACAAAATAATGTAAAATCAGTATTTGAGGTATTTGGATCATCACTTCAACAACTGAGCAAAGACTTGTCAAAGGTCGCATGGTAATAAGCGGCATTTCTCAAGCCCATATGTAGGCTCATACATATATGCTGTGTATACTGTGTGTGATAGCTGTTCCTTAATTATTTTAGATATGAGTGTTGACGAATGTGTTTTGTTTAATGTTGTGTTAATTATTGTATATGGTTAATCTATGACATTGCATCACATTTTATCAACTACTTTCTATATTTCCCTCACTGAGATATTTCCCACACACACACCTAAGTGAGGACCAGGGGTGGACCATCCATCTGGAGAGGTGTGAGTGCCCCTGGTGGATTGGCAGGTGTAAATTCCCCACATCTCAAGTCCATCATTCCCCCTCAGCCAATTTAACTTTGTGAACTAGTATTTTTGTGCGCTGAACTTAATTATTACAGACTGACTGTTTTGCATAAATTGGAACTAACAAATGAGTGTTATGTGCCTTCAGGGTGCTGTCAGAAGTACAAGGATTACAAGTTAAGCATGAATGAATGATATAAATGATGAGGTAAATGGAATGGGACAGTCTGTAATTTCTGTATTTCGATACATTTATTTTATGTCGGATATAATCATGCCTGTTCATACAAACGCAGCTGCAATTACTGACTGATGTGTGAGCTGCTGAGTTGGCTTTATTATAGCCTCTTTATGTATAACTTTGAGATTACATTTTTTAAATTTCATTTTTAAAGCACAAGTTGTAATATGTAGAAACAGGGGGGGGGGGGGGTTGGCAGTGGCTGCATGAGGGATCATTGCAGTTCAATCCTTTTTTGATAGCACCACTAGGAGTTGCCTGAGTCAATAACTTTCAAATCTACACAGGCGCTTTAGGTCTTGGGTTTGTGTTTTTATGTTTTCATGAGCCTGATAAAGTGCTGATCAGACTGCATTGCTCACGCTAGTATTAATGAAAGATTCCTTGATCATAAATATTTTTATGGGATGAGTGTACAGTTACTGCTACAAACATTTCTGTTTCACAATACTCTTGTAGTTCCCAGCACCTTTTACTACACCGGACATACACACTGTGTGAGCTTCTATCTTTTTCAGCATCATACCCTCGTTAAAAAGCTGATAGTAAAGTATGATGTTCTTTTTCTGTGACACATTACCAACCAGAATCACCTCCTTGCGGTTGTATGCATCCGCCAAACAGTCAAGTTGCAGTTTACATTTACGTCCAGACTTAAATAGTACATGTAGTGAGGACTTTGAAGGTATTTAATAAAAGGTATTAAGTGTATTTTTGGTAGAACCTGGATGAATCACACACATCTTCAACCTGGCAGCACAGACAATCTAAATGGATGTATAAAGAGAACTGGGTTTGAGGCGGAGGCACGTTCAGTCCTGTGAAAGCTGCTCAGTGGTGCATGAAGCCTAGAGACTTCTCCTGGCCGAGCCCGCTACTTGGAATTAAACGACTTAATTGTGCAGACTTTCCAAATGTTATTGGAACAAATAAATCAAATTCTAATATTAACAAGAATCATTTTGGGGGGATTGTGACACTCGAAAAAATGTATCCACGGATTTAAGAATGTATCTTTTGCCATGTAAGCCAATGGAAAAAAAAGCATTTTTGTAGAACATTGTGATTTCACAGTGAAGTTGACCTAATACCTTTTGGATATAAAATATAATTTCATAATTTTATCTTATTAGACATTTGTGTGAAATATTGCTACAATTATAGTAGGAATTCTTGAGTCATGGCCAAAAATGCATTTTGTGAGGTCACAGTTACCTTGACCTTTGACGTCAAAAGAAATCTAATCAGTTCATCCAAGTCAACATTTGTGCCAAATTTTAAGAAAATCCCTCAAGGGGTTCCTGAGCTATCACGTGCAGACGGACAACCTTAAAAAATGTCTTGAGCCACGGCTCTTGCTGGTTCTGAGGCATATAAACAGGCTCCATGACAAATCATTTTTTCTTTAGTTATGTGTGTGATACTGTCCTTGGCTTACTGTGTGAGAAATTATAAATGAACAATTGATGTGTTTTCGCTTTATGAGCTGTAACAGTGATCTGCTTCACAGAAAACAAGTGGCAAGCTTGAAACAAACACCCAGCTAGTTTCCACTAGTTTGTTCAAAGTCGTGTTTTTGGCTCACTGGCTTCCATTATTGGCTGTGCCACAGAAACAATTCTTTTGTCTGCAGATGATTTTGGAGGCAGATTATTGGCAAGTATTAATGACTGCACCTCAATTCATTTCAGTAGTCATCTAAGCTCACCAGCACAACTGGGACACGTTCAGACGTGACACTCTGAGAACAGCTTCGTCCCAACATAACCTGCTGCAATGAAAATGATTTGGGCCTCTAGTTTGGGGACGTAGTATTGAATTTTTGGCAACACAAGAAGTTCTTAACACACAGCAGTGGTAGAGCTAAAACTGGTTGTAACAGACTGCAAAAGGAGGACTCATTAAAAATAATGAGCTACATAGGTATTTTTTGCCTGTATACGTACCAGTCAGATACAGTAAGGCACTGATCAACCTTTATCAGATTTAGTCATCAACACATTTCTAGTTCAAAATTGAGGGCCAGCAGCCTTCAGACAAAATACATCACATTTATACACTCCTGTACAGTGAAACAAGGACAAACACTCTATCCAATGATTATTTTTAAAGTGAGAAAAAGAAGCATCTTCTCCATTTTCTAACTGGCTTATTTACAGTATCATGTGTAAAGTGATTTAGATCTGTGTAACCAACTGTATTTCCTCGAGCATGAAAAATATTAATTAAGCTTGAAATTTACTATGGATTATATTTCTGTGTTGTAAAGGTGGCAGAAGACACTCTTTATCACCGGATTTCATTGAGAATCCTATTTACAATTGCCTATGGACTTTATTTATTCAGGATATGAAGAATATATTTCAATAAAACGAAATAAATAAAGAGGCTAGGTTAGATAATGACTCTTTCAGAGACATGTTGTTGTGTCTTAGATAAAAACAACAAAGCGGTTTCTCAGACCCCTTGTTTACTTCATGTACGGTTCTGTAATAATATGTAATTATTGTCAACAATTGTGGATTTTATTCAAAGAGCTGTGAAAACATTACAGTTAAAGGAATGACCATATGAGATGTCCAGTGGAGCAGTAAACACACACACTGTTAGTGCTCCTCAGAGAAGCCCCTAAGGGCCCCATTTGGACTGCAACACTTCACCACACCTGTTTATGTGTTTCCTGTTGTGTCACGCTTTGCTTCTAGTCGTTTCTTGTACATTCACTTAGAGAGCAACCTTGTTACCATGTTTGTGATCCATTCAGTTTGAAAGCAACCATCATTCCTCGTTAAAAAGGGCATGTTTACGTCTTCTATGCATATGTCACAGTCACACTTTAGTGTTGTTGTTTTTTTGTATGATTTATTTGTTAGATAAGAGATACACAATACACCCACATGAAATGGAATGAATACATAGATTCATTCTGTGAAACAAGGTACACTTTATTGTTATTAAGGAGACTAACAACTTACAGTAAGAATTCAGAGGAAAGTACTAACAAAGATGAAGAATAAATATGTAACTGACTGTAATATAAATCATCAAATCTTGGCTTCAAGTTCAGGGCAGCATGTGCTTTAAAACTGAATTCATCTTTTTATAGTGCGTATGATGATGCTAAACATTCAGTTACCCTAGCAAAAACTACATTAAACAAAGCAAGAAAATATTTCACCTCTAATCCCCATATTGTCATTAAAATAAAAGCCCCATTATGAATGATGTCGACATTAAGCTCGCTATAGCAGCCGTCTCTACTAATTGGCCAAGAGTCAAGCTAAATTGCTCTTTGTCCGATCCTAAAGAAAGAAATTGATATGCAGATTATAGCGCACAACAACAGATGAAATTGACAAGTGCAAAAGTGCCAATTTGACAGTACATTTAAAGGAACTTTGAATTGTACACACACAATGAGTGTAATAGCTACAAAACTGAAGACATTCAGAATTCCTCTGCATTACCAAATACTAGTAATGGTGTTTTCTTTAGATTATGAGAAATCAAATGGGAATAGCAAATCATGTTGATGATAAAGTCATGATTATATTTTTGTTGTTGAATAGTACAGACCCTATCCTTCTTCATATTACACTGAATTTTGTGTGTGAAAAGAAGAGATGAAGTATAAAGACACTCTTGCCATTATTCTGCTATAGTGTAAAATCGTATGTGTCAATCATATTAATGACCCATTGTGGCTGCACTTGATATAACAGCTACAAATGAAGTCACTCTGAGTGCATATTTTATGTCATCTCTAATGTGATATTAATATCAATATTTGCACATATTGTTCTCAAGGTTGCAGCAGGGTGATGAACAGGTTAGATAGTTCTCATTATGAAATATAGTTTATCCAAAGATATTAATGAATGTTAATAAAAGTCACAGAAAGGTGCAGGAAATAGCTTAAGGCTGAAAAGCATTATCATGACCCCACTCATTATGACTGTTTGATTGACGATCAAGTGTTAGGGCACATAACAGAGGGTACATTTCTATAGCCAATTACAAACTATGGGCTTCACAGACAGATTTGCTCTGTCTCGGGGACACAATTCAAAATCCCAAGTCATTACATTTGTCCCACAGAGGTAAAGCTCAAAAGGCAATTAGCCTCTGCCTCCCAGAGGATCACCTCTGTAGGGATGACATATGTTTATTGTTATTTACGTTCTTGATGTTCAGTTGACAGCAAAAATAAATTACCCTTTTTAGGTAATAAACACAAGCGCTGTAATTTACTTTCACAGTATCTAACTCATAATGCAGTTTAATAAGTCATCTATCTCAGTATCAAAGCCTCTGATGAGACTTTGATGAAAAGTTTTAATTGACTTCATTACTGATACATTCAGCATCTCCCGAGTTGTTTCTAAAATCAAAAAGCTAAACTTATAGACTAGATAAATGCTCGCATATTGATTTTGTTTTCTTTCTGAATCCTTTGATAGCACTTTGCTATTTAGTTTTTTAAATTTTTATGCAGCCTTGTTGTCCAAACTGTGGTATACAGCATTGACACTGTACAGCAGGTCTATTAGCCACTCTCATACTCTGCAAGGGTACTCAAAGGAAATGTGCAGACTAAATCCCTCTTCATTGACATCTGTCATATCAGAAATGGTGAACCTAATAGCTTGTGCCATCTTAAGAGCTCATAAGAGAATGTCATACAGGTTCAAAGTCATATGTTTGACCATGCTATGATGACCAAATGGTTTCCTTTTTCTTGGGGGTCATGTTGCATGCATGAGATCTGTTGCTACTGGCAACACAGTGTGTCTCAACCTCAGGTTTTCTTGACAGCTACATGAGGCTTTTACCATCTCATTATGGTGTGAGATGCCAGGTGTGTCAGAATGTCAGGTGTTCGTGCACAAAAATTGGATTTTGCAGTCATGGTGTACAATAATTTCTTTTCTTTCTTGCATTGTTCTGAGATCCTCCAGGGTTTGCTTTGGGATATGGATTTTACCTTGTCTGGATTTGAACCAGGCACAATGAGTATATGAGCCATGTGGGGGTGTTAGGAGGAAGGGAAGAAGAAGAAAAAGGTGTAGAAACTTCAATCAATTCAGTTTTATTTACAGACGACATGTGACTGCACAATAATTTAGTCACATAACATCAGGTATTCAAATTCATTTCTGAAACGTTGGATACCACGGTCTCGCTGCATCTTTGCAATGATGCATTTGAGTGAATTTGATTTGACATTATGGTTCTACAAGTTTTTACCCTGCAAACTGTAGGAAGTAAAGTATTTAAACTGCAGTATGTCCTTACATGATCTCTTTTACGACAACAAAGTGATGAGACAGTCACCTATTGTTTATTCATGCTGATCAGACCACATTCACAATAGGAAGTGACTGCTGTGCCTTGACGTAACATCAGACAATATTCAGGTTTATGAAATTCATCTTGTGGCATTCTCTTTGAATGTCTTTTCTTAACCCTGACATATCAATGTATTATGTATCATGCGTACATGTGTTCTTATGTTCAGATGTATTATGAGAAAGGAACTACTGCTGTGCAGGACCAATCATAGCATGGCAGCTGATTCTATCTCTTTCCCATTATATCGCAACATAAACTAATTAAAAAATACCACTGTGAGCCGTCCCTTAAAGCAAAATTATTTGGATATAGAATTGTACTTTTGTGTTTTTCTTACCTTGCCTGCATGCTCATCTAGCAGGCAGGTTCTCATTTCCATGTTTTACAATGGAAGGAAAAGGGAAAGAAATAGGAATACAGCCTAACCAGTGTATGAAATGATTGTAATAATGAATTGTAAATCCAAAATCACTTTAAGCCCAAAACTGATTTGTAACTATTTATATATATATATATATATATATATATATACATTACACTGTTTGATAACCATTAGCAGATTATATACTGCAGTCCACTATTGACGTGCAGTCAAAGGTAAATCAAAATCAATAAATCAAAGGAATTATTGGAAATATTAACGTGTGACTGTATTAGTGTTTAGAGTTAATACATGTTATTTACAAGAATAAACGGTGAGTCCGCAGACCAGAATCTAATAGCGTTTTTAATACATCATGTAAAGTTTCGGGCCCCAGCCCTTCATCAGACACGTTCTCTGATTCTGGTGTGTGGACTCACCGTTTATTCTTGTACTGCTTTTTTGTCCGGCACCCAGTACTTATCTTTTTGGACGTGCGTGCCTCTTCAACGTTCCAATACATGTTATATAAACATTAAAATTAATTAAACTAAGAATGCTACAAATATATGGTATGTATATCAACTACGTGGCTACCCTTATGTCCTAATGTAGCTCTAGAAGACAAGTCGTTTTTAAAGACCATGTGAATGTTCTCTGTGAGCAGAGCAGACTCCAGACTACATGTATTTGACAGCAGCAGTTACAGTTTGTGCTTGTATGTTTCCACTGTTACAATAGAGGAAGGATGCAGCATTTTTCTTCTATTGCTTTCCATCAGTAGCGTGCAAATTAATGAAAACTTGTATTTAGAGTTCCTAGTTACTCTCAAGTAAGTAACTAAGTAACTTTTGGAAACTAGCTGATGCCGTCATCACAGAGAGAGCTCTGGGAGCTGACAGGAACAGAAGATGGAGGTAGGAGGAGATACATTACTTTTACACAGATCGTCTGTCTCTTTGTGCTGTCATGAGATGGTGACAGTTTCAGCAAATATGAAAGACATATTTTTCATACCATCTTCAGTTGTACAATACAATAAATGTTTTGATAGACCTATTCATTTCAACCTTGACTTCTTCAAATCAACTAATACGTCAAGAATGGCCAAATTTCCAGGACAACAAGCTTAAACTGCCTGAACTGTTGTGCAGTGACCATCTAATGCTGACTGGTTGATTAATGTCATTCACTGAGTATATATATATATATATATATATATATATATATATATATATATATATATATGAGAGATTGGGTGATGTGAGATCATAACCCAGAAAATTGATGATTGAGACAGAAATTACTAGTAAGGGCTGCATTTAAATTTCCGTAATTGTCACTGCCTTATTTAATTTTTCAGTAAGTAGTTAGTTATTGGTAACAACCAAAAGTCGTGGAATTACAGTATTAGTTCATCCAAACACTGTTTTCTATTCATTAGCATATATTTTATAATTACATTAAATTAAGTTTCTGATTCCGATAAAGATAAGCCCTGTACTATTATCATCAAATCTTGCTTTTACCTAAAATATATTGTACTTAGGCTTGGGTGGTATCACGGTATGAGAGTACACCGGGGTATTTAGAAATCCATATGGTTTCAATACCGTCAAGGATAAAATAAATACTGTTATTTACCATTTACCCCGGTGAAATGTCAAGATGATATGAAAAAAATAGACATCGCCCAAACCTCATTGTACTGTGTACTACATTCAACACAAGGGTTAAAGCCATTTCCAATTTTCTAATGGCCAGAATGTTGATTTTGATAATATGCAAATAAAGGGCAGAGTTTATTTATCAATAATTAAAATTAATTCATCTATGCGGGTGATTATATCTGCAATATTCCAAGCAGCCCCCACTCTTAGAACAGTAAATTACTGTTTTCTATGCAGGCTTTGTATTTGATTAACACGTTTATCTTGGGAACATGCAATTATGAAGCCTCCATTAGCTCTCCATTGTCTTCCCCTTATTGAAATGGATTTTTCTCTGAACCATTCGCATGGTGGCCGATCCTTAATTTAATCTGGATGGTGAGGTAGTATGAAAACATCAAAGGTCTCTGAGGCAGCACCTTGCTCCCCGTCTAAGTAAAGCCTCGCTAACTCTCCGTCTAAAATAAATGCTCCCTTCACATAATTGGTGGCTGAGGCTCGAGCTCATGCACACTCCATTTTTTTTTTTTGCTGGAGCCTCCCTTGCGAAAACAAGTCCTCCATTCCCGCAGCCGCATTACTGCATAGTCACTGCGCCAGAATCCCCATGGCAACAGACATGTGCAACAGCCTGCCCTCTCCTCTCCCTCCCCCACCACACTCTTTCCTCACTAAGAAACTCCATGATATGGAGAGTACAAATGTGCATTTTTCCACAATGATCTACAGAACTAAATGCCGTAGAATGGGCAAAAGATATCTTTCATAATAATCTGCCAACTGAAAAATCTCTTTTAGTTCACCCGGTTGCTATTGGAAACTGCACGAGCACAAGGAGTAAGGAGTAACAAGCATGGCAGGCTGGAAGTAGGTGGTATATATTCACTGTGACAAGGAGAGACAGCCTCTTGTTCGTAGATGTTTCTGGTCCACAGGACAAAATCAAAACCAGTTAAAAGAGCGGGATCTGCATCACTACACTCTTCATTCATTTTTTGTCACTATAAAGTTATTGGATGACTTGCATGATGGCACACACACTCACAAAAATACCTTCTCACTTTGTCTCTCTTCATCTCTGCCGTTGTCTAGCTCTTTTACATGCTCATTGTGAGGCTGTCTGCCTCTCTCTCCCTTCCCTCTGTGCTTCTGCTCAGTCTGACCTTAAGCGTAATAATATTGTGGATTGGGGTTGCTGCGAGTGGAGAAGTCAGGCTGACCAGGCAACCCCTATTTCCTGCTTTCACAGCACCTCATCACAGTAGAAAAGACACATGATTTCTCAATCCACATCTCTCACTGTCCCACTTAGACTGCCAGCTCTGAAGTGAACTAAGGCCCAGCATTAAAGTCAAGTTCAACTCCCTCTGTGGGGAAAAAAAAGAGTTACATTGGAGCTGCACAATAAAAGCAGTCAACATATCATCGTACAGTTTACATTGCTTCACTGACAAAACTATTACATTTTATAATGTAAGATAAAATGTTACCACATCCATAGTTGTGTACAATTAACAGTCTGTTTAATCCCACGCAAATGGTGATGTAAGATTTGCAAACACATCACTACAAAGACTTTTAAACAGGAACAAGTTGGTCCGTGTATATTTTGACCATTTTTTTTTTGTTTCCAATGAACGATAAAAAGGAAATACCATGGTTTTTCATGAATGAAATGAACGGTAGACAGGTGACCCGGAAGTGGGTTACAAGTATTACAAAATAAAAGCCTAGAGGATATGTCCATACCAAATAGCCGATAAATATATTAGCTGAATAGATAGCGTTTATCTTTATATATATATTTGATGCAATATAGAACTTAACATGGTTTAATTCAAGTAATTATGGTGTGTTGATGTTCATCTAAATAATAAACTGGAAAGTATAGACCAAACGTTCCGTAACAACTGACACACAAACAAACTGATTTTCTTAAGTAGTCTTATTATTATGGAAAACAAAACAATAAGTTAACATAATTGAGCTGACGACAAATAAATGTAAATAATCATATCACTAGTGGACACAACTCAATGATTGGATGTGCAAGATATTTTCTTCAATTAAACAATGACAAAACTGAGGTAGTTGCTTTCAGAGCCAAAGACTTAGTGCTCAGCTTCAATCAGTAATTTTAAAAACCACGGACAAAGCCAGAAATCTGGGTGTAGTCATGGACTCAGACGTCAATTTAAACAGCCACATTAAGACAATTACAAAATCAGTCTATCATCACCTTAAGACAACTTGTCCCTGCATTTATCTTCAGTAGACTCACCTACTGTTAAAGTGTCTTTACAGGTCTCCCTAACAAATCAATTTGACAGCTGCAGTTGATTGAGTCCTCTCAAAGACCAGGCGAGTGAATCACATTGGTTCTGAGGTCTTTACACTGGCTTCCTGTCTGTCAAAAATCATTTCAAAATACCACTCTTGGTTTATAAAGCCCTGAATGGTTTTAGGGCCACAATATATTTCTGATCCTCTGCTACGTTATGAACCATCCAGACCCCTCAGGTTGTCTGGGACAAGTCTGCTTTCTGTCCCCAGAGTCAAACATGGAGAAGCAGCGTTTAGTTTTTATGCTCTATATATCTGGAACAAACGTCCGGCCTGCTGCAGCTCTCTGTTCTTTTTAATCCAGACTGAAGACTTTTCTGTTTTCCGCAGCCTTTTATTAAATTAAGTAATTATCAATTTCTCGAGCTGCACTGTAAGTTGTTTTGCTCGCATTTTACAACTGTCTAACTCTATTTAAGCTTGTCTTATTTTCTATTCTCTTGGCTCTCTTGGTGTCTGAAAACTGTTTTTAATTGTGTTTAAATGTTTTGTAGTGTGTTTCTTTCGTACTTTGACTCAAAGCTTTTTGCATTTTATGTAAAGCATTGCGAATTGCCTTGTTGCTGGAATCTGCTATATAAATTTGCCCTGCCTTATTTTGATTGTAACGTTGTTTGAATTGTCAGCATAGCAGCATCATTCAGATCTTATATGATCAGTCAATTGACATAAAATTAAAGGGACAATTCACCATTGGATTTTTATAGTTAGGGGATGCAGCAAGCCGATTAAAAAAAGGAAGGTCAAAATCGCAGCAGCAGTGGTCTAGACATCCTGACTTTTAGTCCCAAGTGTGGATCAAGCTCCAGAAAACCATGGATCCTACAAATCCCATAATCCATAGTCTCTTTTGTCAGAGATTCTCTGCCTGGTAAATGCTCACGTCTATCAAACTGAGACTGTCCTCAGTGCAACAGTATCAGCCACTTCAGCAAGTTCAAGACCTTCAGCAGCCATAGTAATTATGATGGAAGTAACAAAGGAATGACAAAGTCTGGGCGTATATGGTTGTTTACCTCTTCCAACCAACAGTCAGCCTTGTTTTACACCGTGACCGCGATATTTCTTTTGAGAATTATGTTCCATAAGAGGGGAAAACAATACAAGAGGCATATAATAATATACTGTATATAACTAATAACTACTTGTATACAGTTGGTACATTATTTCAGCATAAACATGTATTTTACAAGACATCTGCATACCTACACATTACATGTGATGTTCTAGAGGGCACAGAGAAACATGGTAGTTTGTCATCTAATTTGGAGGACTTGTTCTTATCTTAACCAGCCTGTATATAAAGATGGACGATGTATCTCCACTCCTTCCCACTGTACAAAAGTGAAGCCAAGATATCCCGCTCTCTTGTAATTTTGGAGTCTGTGCAGTAGTGATCAAGCGATGGAGCAGCAATATCAAACTCCTGCTCTTACACCTGCGCAACCAAACGCAAGTCAATAACAGCTGTTAAACCATGACATATCAGCCCCCTTTTATTTTTTAGCATCACATAACTAATTAAAACCAAACCTAAAAAACACCAATGTGATAAGAAGGACCTTAAATGACAAAAAACTAAATTTGGGAAAAAAGTATTCTGTGTGTCCTATGATTACTTTGTTTGACCCTTGCCCTATCTGCTAACACGATGGGGTTGGGATTTATGAACTATACTGTAGCCAAACAACAGGGGGGCGATTGTGTGAATACTAGCCCTTGTGACACGCAAACTCTTCATTTGTAAAATAAATTGGCACCTATTTTGAAAAGGAATTGTTTGCAGAGTTTTAACATTTAGTCAAGTGATTATAAGTCAATCAACACTTTTCTTTGCATTTGTGTTTGAAAAAAAGCTGAATATATGTTGGTTCTGCACCGTTAGTAGCACAACCCCCCCCCCCCCCCCCAAAAAAAAAAAAAAACAACAACCAAAAACAAAGAACAATCACATCATTATCTTGGGCTCTTGGAAATTGCAATTGGCAATTTACTGACAAAAATAAAAAAATTAGTTCTAGTCCTAGTGTAATTGTTTTTCAAGCAAAATTAAAAAAAAATGTCATTGTTCCAGCTCAATTGTCAGGATTTTCTGATTTGTTTTGTTTGATTTGACAGTAAAGTAAATAATTATACTTTGGACTATTGGTCAGACAAAAATAACAACTACAAGAAACATTGCTATGGGCATTTTTGAAATGTTATAAATAAAAAAAATTATCAATTTATCAGGAAAATAATGAACATCACTAGGATCATTCTTCTGGTAATCAACCAACATACTCAATTACTGACTGTGATAATAATAATACTTCCCACAGGGCACGGCTTACTAAATATAAAACATTTTGTATTACGGCTCTACTTTAACACTAGATATTTCAGCTGAATAATTCACATTACTCTATGTGAAAGGCTAAAAGTGACTAAAAGACCAATGCCCTTGAGAGCATTAGATTGCCCCATTGTATGATGCCATTTCTCATTTTTTTCACTTGTTCAGCTTGATTTAAAGGTGTCAGGGTCATCAAGTCTACATGACATCCAGTCCAAGGTGATAAAAGGGCGGACTCTTTAACCATGATTAGGAGCAGCTCTAGATTACTTCAATTAGTGTGTAATCATCTCAGACATTAGAGGTGAACGGCCTGACGCCTGAGCGATTCTGAAATACCATCACTTTCACGCCCAATGCTACCAATATCAATGGCACCCATGATTCATCCCCTCCCGTCTTCTGCATGTTTCCATTTTTCCACATTTGCTCCTTTAGGGCATTTCTGTCCTTTATAGAATGAAGATCATATCCATACATGTCACTTACAGTACATCAGTGTCTTCACATGTCATTCGCATTGCAGCCATACGACAGCTTCTTCTGGTTCAAGGCAACAAAATGTCAAACTCTCTAACAACATAAAAAGGTCACTAAAGATCAGTTTAGGAAGTGTGTTTTAATATCACTGTGACTGATCTGGCATTATCAATACAGCCAGAAATGGCACTGGTGGCAGTGTGAGAGAACATTTAATGTGAATTAGGGATAATGAGGACTTTGAATTGAGAATCAGTATGACTGATGTGTTTTCCATCTCTCGGTGACTGAGATTGGGGTCACAGGCTTTGAAGCAGAAAAGTCAAAGCACAATTGGAGCCTGTTTTTAAAAAAATTTCCTCCATTTTTCATGTGCTTGGTTTTCTTTTTTGTCTCTTTGGACTGTGGATGATTATAGCCCACAGCTGTCAATTTCACAAAACACGTGCAGACATTTGCAAAAGAGCAAACACACACGCTCGCTCACACACACACACACACACACACACACACACACACACACACACACACACACACACACACACACACACACACACACACACACACACACACACACACAAACACACACACACACACACACCTGAAGATTGATTCAGTTGCATAGAAACACACTAAAGGATGAACACATATATTGCAGCATGATTCAACCTCATTAGAAAGACTCTGTGCAGATTCTAGCTTGATGTTGCAGATGTACATCCTATTTGAGAGTACCACGAGGATCTTTTTTTCCCCCAGATGCTATTATTATGTCATGTGGGTCAACTTGTGAATCACAAAGACAGAGAGAGAGGGAGGAAGGGAGGAGGATAAACAGAAAAGCAAACAAGAAGCACGTCTGATATTCAATTCTCCAATGAAACCTAATCTTCCTCAGCAAGGGATTGTTTTGTGCCAGCAGGGGTCCATAGCAGCAACATCTCTGAACATGTCTTGGACCATCTCCCCCACATTACTTGCAATTTGGAGGCAGGAGGAACCACGGGAGCCCCAGTAAACTGTCTTTGGAGACTTTCATTCTCTCTCTCTTTCTCTCTCTCTCTCCATCTACTTAATTGGTTATCTATCCTGATTTTACCCTTCTGTTAGGTATTCTAAGGATGAGCTCCTCTTACTTTGTCTTGGCCAAATAGCTCAGGATAAATCTTGGACGATAAGAACAAAATATCTCTTCATCAATGCCACACTTTCATGTTAGGAGTAAAGTACTTCACCCCTGGGAAGTGTGGGGCAATATTTAAGGATGAAATAATGTCCTGGTTGTGTCCCATCACCTTCTTTATTAACTGCTTGCATCACCCCTGCTATCATTTATAAACAGACCAGGCCATTAATTCATTCAAAGACAATTTGTTTCAATTTGCTACCTAGTACAATGTCACCAATGTCCCTGCAATGGCTATCTCAGGAGTTTACAGATTTACTTAGCAATATACCAGCTCAGCTTGGCTGGTTTGCAGAAGATTTCTTTGCTCTCCCTCCTCATTAGTCAGACAACAGGTGAATGTATGGCTCAGCTCGTAATGACTACACTTCATGAGTCTGTTAAAGTCATACCAGTTATAGCCTGGGTTATTTTTGGCGATGTTAGGCAAAAAATCCATCATAATCTTTCATCATATTGTAATTCTGTTCTGAGAGAAAACTCGACTTCTGCACCTCCTCTTGGTTGTTACCAGCTTCAGAAAATCTGGCCCTTGACAGAAAACTCTGGTCAATCAAAGGTCATTTCAGAGAGAGAGAGCCTTCCTATTGGCCCAGGACATAGAGGAGAGAGTGTGAGCTGTAAGAAGAGATTTCAAATGGTGGAAATTGTTTTTTTTTTAACCTACTGCAGCTTAAATGTCCCTCTGCTTTGTTTTTCTTTTCTGCTTTCACTGTTCTTTTACCTCCTACAGTAACCTCCCTCTGCACAGGTTCTTCTACGAATAATTTGATAAATCCGGGGACTCACCATCCCACTGACAATACCTACCTTTCATGATTTATGTATAAATGTATTTGTTGTTGTCCTACATTATGCATTTGTGTGGTGCCTCTGGCATAAACACTGAGGTGTGTAATCAAAATCACAACAAATAAATAAAAGGGCTACAATCTGATATTCCTTTCATTGGGTAATGAATACATTAATGAACGATGTAAATTAGTAATGAGAAAAACTGATTAACTTAGAAGGTGAAACTAATATATGTAATTAGAGACTGCCCGATTACGTTTGACTTCCCTAAACAAAGATCACATTTACACACTGACTTGAATGAAAAATCAAGTTAGAAAACAGCTTTCTTTTTAAATTAGAGTGCTGTAAGAGCCACTGGGAATGAGTTGGAATGGTTTGGCAATTTGACACTTTGACAAAAATGACCCACTAAACTTTAAGGAATGTCACTAAAGGAGTCGTTGTACATTTAGGGAAGAATTAAATCAAAACTTGTAGTTTTTGAACTTCGGTTCTGCTACGAATTAAACAAAAAAGATATAAAGTGTTAATTGATGAGCGTTAGAGTTGTGGGTAGGTTGAGGTGTTTTTAATCTTTGTTGGGAGCCTCCCGCTTCCAGTGTCGATGCTAAGGTAAGCCAAACAACTCCTGGCTATAGCTGTTAGTGTACAGATATGAGAGTGGTATCAATACTTCTATCTAGCTCTCAAATAGACAGCCAATATCAAACTGTTCCATCAGTATGAATTCCCGTTGTCAATTGTCTCCCATGGCTTGATTTATATGTATGTTTTCCCTCCTCTTCTATATCCACCTCCGAGTTCATGTTTTGTGTTTGTCATCTTGATTATAGACTGGAGGATTATGACTGAATATTTATCAGCCTTTGTCCATGCACAACTCAACATTAATCGTTTCTCTTCTAATCCAGCCTGTCTTTTATCTTCCCACATAAAGGAGAGTTAATCCCCAAATCCCTGTTTACAGCACGCAATCATTTCTCCTGCTCACTTGATGAAGTGCCATAGGCAACTATTGTCAGGTGACGATTGCAAGTCAGAAAAGTTAGTCATCACACTTCAACGTATCAGTTTTATTTCAATCCAAATGTGATTTTTTTTTTAAGGATGATAAAATAAATGTCTTTTTCACACTTTGAATTCATTCTGAGTACCCTGAATCAATTGTGTTTCATAGAAGTCTAGTTAATCCTGGACATATTCTCAACTCAACTTCTCAACTGCCCTCTGTGGCCTAAGACTCTCACTTTTTGGAATCAGAGTAAAAGCAGTTTATCAATGTTCTTAACCAGGCAAAGCCTTTACCCTGCAGGGATGGGAGCTGCAGAGCTGTCCTTAGAGGACAACAAAGATAACACAAACAACACACACAATTCTGTAGCTGTGGAAAAACAATGTAGAATGGTGGATTTAAAACAATAAGATTCTTCAAAGCACTGTGATTATATATATTTAATAATTCCCCCAATGTCGACTCCGACCTGCAGCCCTTTGCTGCATGTCTCCCCCTATCTCTCGCACCCAATTTCCTGTCTGTCCTATCTAATAAAAGGCTTGAAAAACTGCCAAAAAATAATCTTTAAAAAAATAATAATAATAAATAGGCTTTACCATGCGTTTATTTCATATAGCCTATGTATAGAGTTACCAGAAGAAATACTTCATCCTGATATTTCATTATTTTTAATTACCTTTATTGACATCTGAAATGACCTACAATCGGGACAGAACATTTTGGCTATGGTGTCTATACAGCCCTAATCCCCACCAATGATTAAGGTTGTCAGATCCTACTAATGAAATTGTGGCCAAAGGTGCCTCTGGACCATGAGAGCAAGCTGACGGCAGCGCAAAACATTGACTACATTAAAACTGTAACCAGTGCCACTGACATATTTAATGAGACTTCAAATTCAGTGAATGCAGCGTAAGATTAAACTGAACCCAGGTTCTTTAGTCCCCAAGCAAATCCATTTTCTACCCCTGAAGCTTCATGTTGGTTGATTTTGTTTTAGGTTTAAGGTGTTTCCTTAATAGTCCCATCTCTCTTATTCACAAAATCTACAGTACAATGCCACGCAATGAGTTGGATAATCTCATTGTTGATTTTCAAGAGTGTAATGAGGCTAGTCTGAATGAGTGAAGGACATGGTATGAATATAAAGTACCCCAGTAGTGCATAAAGTTAAATTCTAGTCGGATTCAATTAATTTTCAGATCATTCCATAATGTTGCAAATGGTTAGGGTTTACACTTGTAATCCACAAGTGAAAATCAGAAATTTTCGAAGTAGTATCCATGATAACATACATGCTGTTAAAAAGAACAAAGTCACTATTGTTCAGCCCTCAATGTGGAGAGATGCTCAGAATATAACAGCACAGCTATCAGGGCATGGAGAGGTGGAAACAGCTGACTGGGCTCTTGTAATCCACGAGTGAAATAATTTTCAAGACCAATAATTTTCAAGACCAAAACCAAAATATGTACAATTATTCCTTCCCTTTGGGAGTTGTATGACTGTACTGTAGACTGCCTGGAGTCATTACATTGGTGCCTGGAGTCAAACTGAACCCAAGCTGATGAGTGGATAAGATTCAAACCCAAGATCAAACAGAAGTACATACAACCCTAAAACATGGTCATTATTTACTGTAAATACGTACTTACTTTAGATTGGACCACTCACTATGGGAGACTGATCATTTTACTTGATTAACAAACCAGTGAGGATGAACATCTGGTAGCAATTAACCTTCAGCCCTGCATTCATGCCCATGGACCAGCATGCCTCAGTAGAACTGGGCTGAGCTCCAGTTCTCTAAAGTCCATTTCTTTGTACTGAACTCTTTATCACTACGCAGGGGAAAGGGTTGCAAAAATGCCCATGTTTGCCCGATTGTAGCACTGGAGGTTAAAGGCCACTTTCACTGGGGGCTGGATAACACTCACTAAACACACACAAAAAAAAACCCTGAATCATTGTCCTGAAGAGAAATTGACTGATTGTTATCTATCTTTCTTTCATCATTTGATAGACGCTACCTTACAGTAAATCACTGTATTGATACTGCACTTCCAGACTACGCCACTCCTACTGTTTAGCAGACTGGATGGCAACAAACAGTCTGAATAAAAAAATTCTACCAATTAGTCATACTGCAAATCACGTTACAGATACATTCTCTGGTTTGACCTTGTTGCCAGGCTTGTACAAATTGCCCAGGTCTCAACATTTATTCTTGCCAATTTAGAAATGCTGTGTGTGCATGGCACTCTGGGAGAAATAAACAACATCATGGAGGCTGAAATCTTTATCCACCTGATCCACTATTTTGTGGCCAAGGTCATGGAGGTAACACAATCCTGAGAGAATTCAGGGTAATAGTATAGGTCCTTCTTGAGTGAGATGGGAAAAAATGCAGGCTGCTCTGTGTCTGTGTGTGTCTCATTTAACTGCTAGTGTGATGCTGTGGACAATTATAGCCTTTATTACATTGCTTTTTTTTCAATACTTGATACTTTTAGGGTTGCTATAGACCCAATCTCAATTTTTGTTTACAATAACTCCAAATACAAAACCCTGGCATTCGGGTACATAAATTCCTATAGTGCTGAACAAACGGGCTGGGGAAAAACTGTACATACTCTCGTCTGATTCATCCACAATGCATCTTTGATGCTTTCATATCTCAACATCCCCTTCACTAAGATTAAGTTGGAGACCTAATTTACCTGTTGAGTCACAGACTAATTAATAATTTCTGCCTGGTAAATGTATGCCTCCACCCACCGGTCAAGTTGCAGTTTACATACAAATTGTCAGACTTACATAAAATATGTAGTGATGTCTGAAGGAATTTAATGAAAGGTATTAAGTGTATTTTTGGGTAAATCCTCAACCCGGCAGCTTATAAGATTTATACAATCATCGAAGTTCTAAGTTTAGTGTAATAACGGCCAGAAAAGCATGCATGGACATACAAAAGGACGGACAACCCAAAGACATAATGCAATTCTAATCATCTTCCAGATTTCTACCTGGAAGTGATTTGTTGTTAGCGAGACGTCTTGGTGATTTGGTCCATTTCTGAATAGTAGACCACTGCTATGGGGAACAGACCCTTCCTATGGATGCAGTTCTCACCATTTATAAATCAACAAAAATCACTTTACAATCAAGATTTCATGCCAAATTATTGTTTTTTTTTTATTAAGTAGCCATGTAATAAGCGATATAATTTAGAGCAAGCAGGTCATTATCTCAAATCATCTCTGGAATGAGAATTTTTTTGTTGATAACGCCTCTATCAGACAGAGCATTGTCAGTACTGTCTTTTTGTTATTCTTGCTAGGCAACCATAGAACCATCTGTCCTCAGCCCTTATTTTACTCTGAAGTTAAATTACTTCAGGCCATTTTCTGCTCTGAGTTGAGGTTTCTAAACTGCAGGTGTTAAGTGTGCTCCGGCAAAAACGCAAGGCAGAAACGTGAGATGTTCAGCAACGTAAAAGCAGCGAGCAAAACACTTCACTCTCATTAAAAACAATTACAAAAAGCTGCTCCAGGGTGCCAAAATCAGCTCTGTGTAATCAGGGCCTAAGAATGGTAGCTTCTCACATTAGTACAAGAAAAACCTTTAAGCAGAATATCAATTAGCAATTTACATTCTGTAAAAAATGTCAGTTTCTGACCCATTTTTTCCTTTTCACCTGCCATCTGTGCTGTCTGACTCATAGCTTTGTCTTCTTTCTTTTTATTCTCTTTATGGCGGGTGGCAAGGAGCATTAAGGTGCATTACCACCACTTAGACTGAGATCTGATGTTTGCAAGTACTTACATCCCCTCATTTAAGTATTTTAGTCACTGTTTGAATTATTAAGACTGAGAAAAGTATAAGCAAGTTTGGAGAACACTTTAGTGTGAAGCTTGCTTAACCAAATGAGCATACAGAAAACATTGGTCTGGTGCTTGAATACTGTCCTAAAATAAAATAAAATATATATTTTTTACCATCAACACATGCAGCGGAGTGGAGAGTGCTGTAATTACTGTATTTATTCCTCTTGTTGCTTAAGAGAAACATGCAAGAGTAGAATTTGTTTTAATGCTTTTACTTGTGGAGTACCTTAGGGGTCAGTATTAGGCCTGAACCAATGGTTTTGTACATAAATTATATAATGTACAGTATGCAGATTATCAAAAATACTGAATAATCTAGCAGTTTTAAAGGGTTGAAGCTAGAATGGATTGTCTGCTCTGTCTCTGATTGGCTTACCCTTACCCAACCTCACCCCTCATGGCTTAACCTAACCATCAAGCAATCAGAGGTGGTGTGTTGGTGTCATTTAGGATGGTGTAGAACCTGCTTGTGGACAAGTGTGAAAAACCCTCTAATTAGCAGCATGGCGGCTGTAACGAGGATGCAGTTCAATACTTTTCTTTCCTTGGTGAAGTGGATTTGATATGCCTATTAGTACTGAAAATATGTTATATTTTGTCTGCAATATATATGTAAAGTTAATTTAAATTGATACTGTTTGTACTGTTTTATGGAAAACTGTTGAATGCTTTAATCAAGCTAATTAAGAACCTTAAGTCGGCTGCAAAGACAGGTTTAATTGCTCACCTATCCTTTTAAATGTAACTTTTAAATATATTTATGTAAAATTATATATCAGAATTAATCCAGTAAAGAGTGAAAAACTATTCCAGCCTCAGGTCTTCATTCGAGCGGCTCACATACACTAACATACATGCGTGACCCACCTTCCAAAACAAAAAACAGAGAAGCTCGATTACCACACACACAGAGGTTGTGTATTGGTGTTTTTAATATTGCATATAGCATCTTTAACTGAACATGAATCAACCAAGAAAACACCACAGTATTGAAAATGAATAACCAACCTAATAATATGAATAAAAAATGTTAACGTGTATGTAGGCCTGAGAACAATTTATGATTACTGATAACTTTGTAATTAAGCTATATTTGCTGAAAGTATAAATCCTGCCAGCCTTTTTTTTCTGTGGTGGCCAATAGACATAAATTCTGAGTTGGCCAAAACACTAAATGAGGCTTGTTGCTCTTGCCTGGTATTGTTATATTTGCCCTGCAAGCTGATGTTACGACTGGTCAAAGACTGTTCCTTCAGAAAAAAAACACCTCTCTAGCAGCTAACTAGGTAACACTATTTTAGTGTAACTCCACCACAGTAAGGGGTACTACATCTGCAACTATACATTTCTGCTCATTTTGCTTCTCTTGCTGATAGGTGGAACAACTTGGACTGGAACAGAGCCAGACCTGCAGGCCTGAAGCTGCTGGCACAGTTTCTCTTTAGATATGACTGCTGCATGAATAATACATTTGTGATTTAGAGTTTTTTATATACACTAACTGTATTTATTTCAAACATGTAACAACTAATTTAGAAAAAGAACACAAAGCAAGAATAACAACTAAAATGCACAGTAAACATAAAGCAGCCTCTCAAAATAGAGATTTTGAGAAACATAAATAAACATTACGAAGAGGAGTAGGAAGATGCATACAGTTATCTGGCCGTATTCCTTTCTCCATAACTCACACAATGAAATCATATTTATCATACACATGACTCACAAACAACCTTCCCAATGCTCTTACTAACAACGCCACTATCTGCAGTGTCAATCGTATAGAATTTAAACAATTACACAATGTTCATCCTACTCCTTCTCACTCCTATCCCTTCTAACATTATATTTTGTACACCTTCTTAAATTTATTAATACTTGGACTTTGCTTGCTAGAACCAGCTGCATCTTTGTTAGTCCAATGTTGCATTGTAATAAAAGCTTCGATGCATTTAGATATTTCACTAAGTGCTTTCTGTAAGGGTGACTATGTCAGGACTCTTTTGTTACTAGGGATCATTAAGCAGATTAATATTCAATTCAATTCAATTCAATTTTATTTATAGTGTCAAATCATAACCAAAGTTATCTCAGGACACTTTACAGAGTAGGTAAAGACCCAACAATTCCCCCATAGAGTACGGTGGCAACGAAAACCTTCCCTATAACAGGCAGGAACGTCGGACAGACCCAGCTCTGTGGAGGACGGTCATCTGTCTTGACCGGTTGGGGAGGAAGAAAAGGAGAGAGAAAGAGAGAAACACAAAGATAGACAAAAGACAGAGAGACTGACACACTTCCAGAGATGCAAGCAGCCAGCGAGTAACAGTAACTATAACAATATCTATAGTAATGTGAACATGACCCACATGTTATGGCAGTCTGCATAGCAGAACAGCAGGAACACGCACATCCAAGGTGACAGAACATGAAAATGAAAATAATTATGACAAAATGATGAGTAGGGGCAATAGCAGCTACGATACAGCAAGACATACCACTGATGGTGTTTTTATGGCTACAGATTTTATAATTTATAAAAGTAGTGACAGAATAAATGACTAATAGTTATTGAAGTAGCAGGAAGCGTCAGTAGGCACCACCACGATCAGCAGAGACCTGCACACAGGACCAGGGCAGCAGGCATCACCACCATCAGCAGGGACCAGCACACAGGACCACGGCAGCAAGCACCACCACGATCAGCAGAGACCAACAATCAGGTCCACAGCAGCAGGCACTAACACCATCGGCAGAGACCTTCATACAGGACCACAGGACCACAGCAACAGGCATCACCACCATCAGCCGAGACGTGCGCGCAGGAGCAGGGCAGCAGGCAGCACCCCCATCAGCAGGAACATATGATATAACCAAATTTTTATCATGATTATGTTGAAAGTGACACATTGCAGATGTTCAAGACATGCAGACCAGCACATTAAGAATTTATTTGTAAAGCTGTAGATCTAAACTTATTGCTGCAGGATGTGTACTGTATATAGAGGGACCTCAATGGACTAATTAACAGTGAAGCCTAATGATGCTGATAATGACAGACTGTTTATTTCACCAGAGCATCCTGAAGAAGCTGTCCAAGGCCAAGTCCAGTGGCAAAACTACCATATATCCAGGTAATGCAGCTGCATTAGGGCAATTACAAAGGTGAATTTCTGAAGTGTAAATTTAAAAACAGCCGAAAAAGAAAAGGCAAAATCCAAAAAAGCCAAGTTTCTTCCTAAAGAAAGTCGACCTGGTCAGCACTAGTTGCTTCATCGAGTATGCTGTTATGTAATGGTGCTCTGATCTTGGCGTTGATATTGTGACTGCTCAGCAGTCTGTTTTTCTAGTTGAGGTTTACACTATTTTTGTCTGAAGTGCATGAAAGAACTTTAGAACAAAACAAAACAAAGCCATTCCCCTTTGCCATTTAACCGATGTAGACGAGGTCTTTGAGAATTTGGTTCAGTTGGGCCATAGACGAAGACATATTAGCATCACATCCAGGAAGAAGCCTATGATCAGTCATTTGAGTTATATTTTCTAATGTCTGAACTTTAGCAAAAGGGGTTCCCATATATTATTTTGTCAAAAATCCCCTCAAGCAAGTGTAAAAACGTGTTAGCACAATAGAGGAAGTTTTATTGAATTTTGTCTTTTCCATAAAGCTTTTTAATGCAATATTTCAAAATGTGCATAAAAATAAAGCCCCCACCACAGCAACTTCCTGGGGTCCGTTTCACAAAGCAGGTTTAGTGAAAACTCTGAGTCTGTTAACCCTGAAATGAGGGAAACTCTGAGTTTTCCGTTTCACAACGAGAGGTAACTCAAACCAGAGAAAGAAGGGTAACTCTAGCCTGTTTCACAAAGAGAGGTAACTTAACCTCTCGGTCAGTTACCATGGTAAGTTTATGATACAAATGTGTGAATGGAAACACGGCTTCTGTTTTTCCCGACAACTGCAATTTGGGTGTCTAACGCTAAAAAACAATAGACTACAAAACCTTAGTAAATGTTGTTCTAAGGCCACAAGCTGTAACAACTGCAGCTGTAACTTGCATTGCCTGCAGGTGGCACAGGTTGTTGACATTTCTGCAGCTATTACTTTCTTTGCCTGTAAGTCAACATACATCAGCATACTGTATGTTCAACTGGTAATCTCCTATAAGAGGCACAGGCAGGCAATAAAGGTGACTTAACAGCTCCCCCCGATGATGAATCTGTTGCCTCCTAAAGTTAGTTTGTGAGTTTCAAGCCCGTTCCACCAGGGGCCTGTTTCACAAAGCAGGTTCAAAAAACTCTGAGTCTAACCCGGAACTCTGAGTTGATCTACTCTGAGATAGGAAACTCTGAGTTTTCGGTTCCAGAACAGCAGATTTGCGTTAGGTTGATCAACTCAGAGTAGTTTGACCTGGAGTTAAGCGCGTGCACCACAAGTAAAAAAAGACAGCATCAATGGAGCCCTGATTCGACGAGTCACCATGGCAACGGGGAAGCGAAGGGCTACGCTACAACTGGAAATGGAAATATTAATGCGCTCATACGGTGAGTTTGAGCAGGTTAACACCGCTACAGCAGCAAAAGAGAGGGAGACGGCGTGGGAGAACATTGCGGCTCGGGTCAGTGCATAAGTTTAAATGTAGTCCAGTTGCAATCACAGTAATATCACAGGGGGAACTGCTTGAGTGGGAGCCTATTAATTTATTTCATTTAAGTGCAACCCCGCGGGGGAGAAGCGCAGCTTAAGATGAAACATAAAAACATTTTTCAAACAGGTAAAATCTCAGCACAGTCTCATGGTGACGCCTCATTTTGAGCAGGTTTTACATCGTAAAGTAAATATTACCGTAAGTGGCTGTTTTTTATACAACATATCAATGTTGTATAAAAAACTCCCATTTGCAAAAAAAAAACGCAGCGCAACACACAATATCTGCTGTGATATGAAAGCATGTCTGGTTGTTAATGTTGGAAATGTAAGGAGGGATGAGATGGACTGTGACATGAAACGGTGTTGTGCCGTATTCAGCCCCCTCGCATTATGGGCGATATTCTGGATCAGAAGGCAATATAGGAGTAGTTTATATACCGGTAACCCAATTAAAAGCACACACTTTTGAACCTATGAATTGCAAGAAAAGCTGGAATTATATTTAGAAACGCTGAGTCAAATACATTCAACTTGCTCAAAAGATCCATTTCATTCATTTTGTAATTATGGCAGCAGTATATTAAGGACGTCTATGCGTGGTCTGATAATCATCTCCCGACCAATATTTAATTCTCTTTGCGAAATGCGTCACCTTCATTCACGGGATCGTTATCAAAATGACACGCCATGGTAGTGTAAATATTCACCACCTAATATAACTTCTATTGTAGGCCTACTGAATGACTTTTATACGTTGTATACAAAAACTCCCGTTTGCAAAAAACCGCAGCGCAACACAGAATATCTGCTGTGATATGAAACGGTACCGCTCAAACAGAGAATTGCCTGGAAATGCAAGAACATCTATAATCAATAGTCTGATAATCATCTCCCGACGAATATATAATTATCTGCGCAGTAATGCTGCAGCTTCATCCACGGGATCGTTATCAAAAGGACACGCCATGGTAGTGAAATAGTCGCCACCTAATATAACTTCTAATGACTGATGTTTGCAGTGATTTTCTGAAAAAACAGACGGAACTATAGCAGAACTATACTTCGCCAAAACTCGCCCGCTGACTGAATGAATGAGGAAATGAAACACCGTGTGTGGCTGAAAGAGGGCGGAGACAGAGAGAAACTCAAGGTTTTCTGAGAAAAACCTGGTCCCGACCAGGTTAGGTTCAGAGAGCATGTTACGATGGTAACTGACCGAGAGTTTAAGTTACCTCCCTTTGTGAAACAGGCTAGAGTTACCCCTCTCTCTCTGGTTTGAGTTACCTCCCTTTGTGAAACGGAAAACTCAGAGTTTCCCTCATTTCAGGGTTAACAGACTCAGAGTTTTCACTAAACCTGCTTTGTGAAACAGGCCCCAGGTGCATTGGCTCTAATGATAATAATAATAATAATAATAAAAATAATAATTTAAAGCCCTGAAAACTTTACTATATTCCACCTTATTGGATTCATGGAAGTTAGGGTCAGACATTGCAATTATGGTTAAAAACAGGTTAACAGTTTACAGTATTACTCCCAAGTTACCTGCAGCTAAACTACAGGTAATTATATGATTTTCTCCATTTAATTTCCAAAACGCAATTAGCTTTTCCCTCCAAGTACAAGCACTATTTACAAAAAACATAAGGCACAGGACAAATTGAAGATAACCTGCTCCTCATTTTTCAGACTCTATTTAAGTTGGTTTGACATACAGCACACTCACATTTTTCTGGATTAAAAAAAAACAAACTCCCACTAACAGATGTAAAAGAAAAATATTATGTTTCCATCTTTTTGTTAACCTCTTGTTTTGTTAAACAGGGTGTGGACAATATAACAGCGAACAAATTGAATTAAAAAGCAATTTCTCAAAATAAAGCAAAATCCTTGGCACAGTACATGAAAAGGAGAAAAACATACCTCATGATTTATTGTGAGTGTTCAGATTTGGCCACCACTGATTAACTAGATTCTTAGTTGGCTCCACCTCAAACACTATGCCCAAATGATGATTAAAAAGAACCAGTGAAGGGTGTAAAAGAAGGTGAAATAAATATGTTACTGTTAATGCAAATAGATGTAAATAACGTCAAAGTCTACGTTTTTGTTCTTTTTCCACTTCATTTATTCTGTCAAAAGCTACTGATGAATATTAAGTATGTTTACCCAGTTCCTTTTGTCAGTGGAGATGGCTTACCATAATGATACTGCCAAGGTTGTGTTGTTGTATTAATTTCCCAAACAAAAGCTTTTCATCAGTGCTTTTCTGTATTTATCAGAATGTTCAACACCCAGGTGGGAATTAGATCCAAACAATAAGAGATCTGATTTTCCCAGTTAACAAGACATTTTGGCAGATTTCTCATTAACCTGATGTCATCATATTGCAACAAGACTGCAGCTGATCATATCATTCAAATGTGAAGCTGTTCCCAAAAGTCGTACGAGCTAACAATAAACACAACAAACAATATTCATTCTTTTTTTGTAAATAGAGTGTATAGTTAGACACACTTTACACCTCCTTAAACATTCAGGCCCAATTCCCTCAAATTAAAAAGGACCCAACACAGCAACTGCGGAAGACACATGCACACAGCGGAACGTAGCCTATTTATTAACATTTAGTTAGATTATAAAATAATCTATTAATTAGAACTTAAATTTCTATTCTTGCTCAAAAACATTCTGCTTTTAACGATCAATGTCTATAATTTAATAAAAAGAAACTTTCAAGTCGATTATTTTTATCAAATTCACAAACTTTCAAAGATCTGTGGGAACCATGTTATTCCTTCTACTTTGTGCAAAGACAACTTTTAGAGATGGTTTAGTTCCTTAATAGCACTCCTGTGAAGGGGAGGTCCGCACTATTGCCATGAGAAAATATTGTTTTTCTCTTAAAAAGTGAGAGAAAAAGTCTTTAAATATGAACTGGTATTTTACCTCATGGCAAAACTAGTGATTGTTGAGTTTGTTAACATTCATTCCAGCCTCTCAAGGAGCATTCATTCCCTCCCCACAGTCCCACTCAGATATACTCTTATCCTTCTTATCCTTAGCAAATCAATACCTACCTCAGCTACTTTGAGAATCAGCCATCCACACACATCTGCTAAGAAGTGATGCTTCAGAGGCACAAAGCAGAAATCCTTAGTGAAAATCTTTGCTTGCGTTAGCATCTTTAGGTGCATCTCTGTGGTATTTAGGCTTTTGGAATATACTGAGGAAACCGTCATTGGCTAACTTATCCTCATCATTACACCAGCTAGGTATAGTGGTATTATTTGTGAATGCTCCCTTAATGCATTGAATGTGTCTCTCTTAACACAATGAGTGAATGTTTGTCTCTAAATGGAAACACTTCCAGCATGTTACCAATTTCAATATCAAACATTTAAATCAGTCCATTCCCTCCATTATAAATGAATTTCCTGAAGTGTTACCCAATGTCTTAGGGTAATTATTAAAAGTGCCTTTAATGGAGGTCAGTGAGGTTGATTCAGGCCATTAATCTAATTATGTGTCATTTAAATATCATAAATCATATTGTACATGTTTACATTTGACATTTCTTTGCACTTAACAGTGCAGTAATATCTTTGTCTGCTTCCTGTAATCATCAGTGCATGACTATTGATGTGGTATCTCTCCAGGCACTTCATCTAAGATGAATGAAGATGGGCCTCCAGCTCAGAGAGATCTGCACAAACACGGTATGCTCATTAAAGACCAATTGTGAAATAATGTGCACCTGTCTAAAGAAATGAAAGGTAGCCTGCCTGAATGTGTTCCCTGAGATGTGAATTTGGCCATCAGGTTATATACGATTTCTGCTGTTTATGCTGGTTATGTTTAGTTTTACTGGAAGGTAGAAAGAATTATTACTGCCAAATGTTTAGACTTAGAAGTGACCAAATGGATTAATTGAGAGTAAGTTGTACTATTTACAAGGTCACAATAAATCAGTCACTTAATGATTATATTATATAAGCTATTACCCCCATGATATTTAAACATCATGTTTATTGGTTATTTTGCAAATAGCATGCTTAAAGTTTGTGGTGATTCAATTTAAAGGGGGATTTTGGTATCCTTGGGGCCTGGTTTGATTACATTGCAGCCCAGTTGACTGTGTCCAGGCTACAGCGCTTGATACCAATTTTTTTCAAAAGTTGTTGCCATTAGTCACTTACACAGAAATACATGAGGAAATACTGTAGGGTCTAGTTTGAAAAATACTGAATTTCCCCTTTACGTTTGAATTCTCAGCACATTTTAGTATATCTTTATATTTCCAAACACATGGATGGAAAGGATTTTAAGACATTTTTGATCAATCCTTTCCTGGCTCGACCATCCTGTTTGGAGCGGCAGCCTAATCGAGGCAAGGTCTGGGTGGTGCCATATGCCTTCCACTTCTGGTCAATACTCTAAACGGTACTCAGAGGGAAAGTTAAAGCCTTTGGAATATTTTTCTATCCTTCTCCTAACTTGTGCCTATTCACAACTTTATCCCAGAAATCTTTTGAAAGCGATTTACCAACCATGGTAAATTATTATTTGTGTTACCATGCAATACTAGGAGTGGAATCCTCAAAGAACAGCTGATTTTATTCTGAAGTAATGAAAAACACCACAGTTGATGTCAGGTGGAGGCCAATTAACTTGGTGTGTAATTTGGAAGGTGACTGGTTATACCTGAGAATGTTTATAATGGTTATTCTAAAGGAACTCATCACTTTTCCAACCCTGCTATTATAGTTTTACATTTTTATGCATTTTCAGAAATTTTGACATAAAAAGATTCACTTGAATTACACTGGAAATATTTGTTTTATGTTTTAACATTTCAGGCTGTAAAACACAAAAAGTGACTTTTTGAAAAGGGTGTCGTTTCTAAAATATAAGTCATATAGCATGAAAAAAGCCTAAAAAATGACTAATTGACCAAAGAAAACTTAGACCAAAATGACCAATTAGTCGACTAATGACTGGGGTTTGTCTTATCCCTGGCTCACACAAAAATCTGCTGGTTGAAACAGTTGAACAAAGGTTGAAAGATCAGTTCATACATAATTGACAAAGCAAACTGAAAGGTATGCCGGTATGTAATTATATATTGAATTTAAACAGAAGTTTTAATTATAAACGTGCTTAGCATATGAAAACAAAAATTACAATCGGGTTATTATCTCAGGGTTACCAACACCTGTAACAATTTCCCTCGTAATAATCTGTAGTCTTGTGTTTGTCCGCTCAACCAAGGATACTGGTTGTGCAAACTACTGAGATCCTCAGATTTATTGAAGACAATACATGAATACCATTAAGGTAGAGCATTACTTCCTGTTTGCTGGAGTTTTTCTTCCAGAAAAGAGGTGCCCGATCATTGGTGTTAGCAATGACACATACAAAGCTTTTATGAACTATGCATGATGTACATGTATAATTTACAGTACACTTTGGGTTTTAGTCTTGAATACTTCAGAGGACGTCACTCTTCTCACCGTAAAGAACTATGGATTTTTAGAACTTGACATAAAAGACTAATGCAATATCACAAACTCTGGAATACGCCTCTGGAATAAACACTGAGTATTTGTGATCCTCTTGAAAAATGTAGGTGAACCATGAATAATATCTATCATTTCTAACAGCTTTCAATAAGCACTCAGGAACAACACTGAACTTGTAACTTTTAGTCCAAGCATCTTGTAACTTAACCAGGAAGACTACAGCCTGTGTTCACTGTGCTCATGTGACTGAATTTAGATTTCTGCATCAGTTACTAATGCAAGTCATGTCTGCTGCTGCATCTGTTCTGTTGACATACTGCTCTTTGAAGCTCTCCGAGCACAGGCTGCACCAAAAGGCTATTCTTCCTTTATTGTGCTTCTTATCACTTTCATTTTTTTGCTTGGAGACTTTCCAAAGAGCTAATTCTTTTTTTCTGGATGGCTGAAGGCAGTCAAGCCAATACGATGGAGCAGCTTCTGCCATGCTGCATTGCACCTACTACAATCCTAATAGGGTCATGGCTAAAGGGTATCTGCATGCTGTTGAAGTGACATTCCTCTCTGCACAGTTGGTGTGTGTTGTACTATTCGGGCAGCTGTCTGATGTCAATATTACTGGAGGCCATGGCACCGGATGTCTTAATGAAGAGCATGAATAAGCTATACCTACCATAATTAGTGGGTTTCTCAAACTACATACTTCATTAATGATATAAAATGTATCTTTACTTCTGCATCTGTGGTATAGGAACACTGACTTCTTCCTAATTACTTTATGGCATTTAAAGGCAGTCTTTACCTCTCCTTCAAAATCCCTATTATTCCTTTGGAATAACAAATTGATACACAAGTCGGAGAAAACTTTTGGTGTGTCCCAAACCTCGTCTGTCTTTTGACCTGTACGTATACAATCTGTGAAAAATATGCTCATCTTCATACTACACAAATCATCGTTTGATAACTACCATCCATCCTTCCATCCATCCTCTGCCACTTAGGTTTTGGCTTCCACAGTGACTTCCAATTGAAATTCATTAAGTGTGATATTGATACTTTGCGTTTACAGTGCCTGACAACTGAGGTCCTGCCATTGACGCCACTGCCTGTAAAATACGTACTAGTGACGGGGTAGCCTCGCATAGCCTGGATGCGCCTCGTGCTGCACCCATTATCATTAGGGGAAAAAAATGCTCTGGCTTTTAATATGTTTCTTTACGGATGTTTCTGATTGTGGACAATAGCCACTTACAATATGAACATTTGTTCATATGAAAATCAACGGACAGAAAATATGTTATCACCATCTCCATTGTGCAGTTAGTTTGGAAACAAATGCAGTGTGTCCTTTGTCGTTTGTAACGTTAGCTCTGAGGAAAACAGAAATCGATCCGTATCTAGTTGTCTTTCTGACAGCAGCACCAACAGTAATACCACTTGGAAATGGTAGGAAAACTTGTCCGTTTCCTCTTTCAGTATCATCACAATTGGGAAAACAATGATCATAAATTGTGCCCAGTGAATGTTCATTAGGTATAACATGGTTGTGTAGCTGAAAGGCAGAAGAGCACCAGCCACATCAGAGTACACACACACACACACGCACACACGCACACACACACACACACACACACACACACACACACACAAACGAGTTCACCCAAAAGTAAAGCAAAATATTACATCGGCTCAGCTGCACACACATTGCCTTAGGTCCAATGGTAGCCTTGCATTTACCCTGGCCAAAAAAAAAGGCACACAAATGATTTTATATTCACTTCTAGTCTTAAATATGAAACAAGTCACAATTTAGCATGAGCTCTTGCAAACGCCCCAAACCATTTTTCTGTGGTTGCAGGCAAGTAAATGTTCTGGACTTTGAATTCATCCGCCTATTGTTTTGTTTACAGTTTGTTTTATTATTATTTTCATAGAAACTAGGTCAGTCTGATATAGCGAAAACAAAACTATTCATGAAAGGCACACGCACTGTGAAACTGTTGTTTCATTTAAAAGTAGTTTATAATTGTTATGGATGAATGGAATAAAATTGAAAAAACTGCCACCAATGTTCATCACATCATGACCACTGTCAAGTCAGCCGCAATACAAAAACCAATACAGCTGGTCATAATTTTTAAATAAAGCATTTTTTTAAAAAATATAGGACAATATTAAGGGATGGCACTGTAGAGAATGTCCTGCTTATTTCTATTAAACAAGTGTGCAATTATGTCAGTTTATGTAATGGATTTATTACTGGAACACACACATGTGGCGTATTACCGCATATAAGATAAATCTACAATATAACATGGGGCATAGACGTAAAGAAGAAGTAAAATCAGAATCAGAAATACTTTAATAATCCCAGGGGGAAATTGTTTTCATTGCAAACTCCATCTATACAAACAACATATGTAAAAACAACAATATTATACAGAAAACATTTACTTGAAAAAATAGAAATATAAAACAGTATATATATATATAAAAACTATATACATATAAAACTATATATATATATATCAAATATCACATTTTTAATAGTAATATGTAGAGATCAAAAGTGTATGTAATAATTTGCAAAGTACCGTAAAATGTGCAAAGTACCGTAAAATAAATATATTCACACTGTTTCATCTTGAACCTGTGATAAATGCAATGTATTGTAGCAACTTTAAGCTACTAGTCATGCCGGATGTTTTGTTTATTGGTGTATTTGCATAATTTACTAGAGCTAACCTGCAGCGCTGTAGTACTGTAGGTGCTTCGTATGGTATAAACTATTCTACTATATCACCAAAGCTACCATAGTTTAGCGCAACAGGAAGGTGTTACATGTGTTCTGCAGCTTTATGTAGAAATACTTAAAGAAAATCATATTTATAAAAATACAGGATATTAATTTTATGTTAACTAGTATACTAAAAAATCTGGTTGCCGTCTGCCATGCATCAGGTCATCCATGTTTTTAACAGGCATTAATATCTGATAATTTTTCTTATTGTTGAAAATGGTTAATTCAGACAAGTTTGTTCTGATGAGAAATTGCTGGTACGAACATACTGATTTTTTCACAGTTGGAATGAATTTCATGTTGATTCTGACTTGATATATTCAGACTGTGTTTATTAACAGTGAGAGAAAAAATAAATCCTGCCTGTGTTATCTCATTAAAAGCCTATCCTTTAAAATCCCCCATGCGGATCTCAAAAGAATCGCCTCACTAAAATCACAGCTTTAATTTCAGATAGAAAGGAAACTTGTGAATACTATAATTAGCTTACTAAAAGTTATATTTGTTCATCACTGTCATATCAAGGAGGCTATGCTGTATATAAAACTCCCCAGTGTGAACAAAGTAGAAAAAAATGTCAGTGTAGAATTAGCTGTTAAACAGCTCTATGTTCTTCTAATGCTGTTACAGGCTTTAAGAGATATAAGCGGCTCCATGCAGCGACAGATCTGCTGCTCATCTCCACTTCAAACCAGGGTACACAGCCAGTCCTTCCGCAGACTGCCGCTCTGCATCCCTACCACCGACTGGGTTTATATGAGGTGAAAGAGTTTCAAACAGTGGGGAAGGAAGAGGAGACAGGGAAGGAGAGCGAGATCAAGAGGAAGGAAAATCATACTATACTGGTGTACAGTCATGGCTTGTGGGCGGCACTGGGAGAAAACATCGAAACCATGGTAAAGAATGCCACATGCTAGGTAAATGTCCCTTAATATAAACACATGCTGCTCATCTGTCTGACCTTCGCTCACAAATATATTTTACCTTTCTGCTCTCAACACACCCACGGTTTTCTAGCTTTCTCCTAGGGACTGACTGCAAAAGTAAACTTTACTCTGGTAAAAAAACAAACAAACAAAAAAAAAACAATCTACACTGTTCATGGACATGTACTTGATTAGACCTGACCAGACCTTTTACAGCTTGTTCCGCACAGTGTGGACAGACAGCGTTGATGCAACGTAACACTCGCGTGTTGTTAGGACACGGTGTAGCTGCTCCGTTCTGTTTACATTTTCAGTCATGACTTCCCGCCACTCACTGAATCAAAAATTATCACTGCCTGTAGTTCGCTATAATAAGTTGATAGGCGCGTCCTTAGGGCCGGCATGAGGCAGACTAGCCAATAGTGGGGCAAAAAAAACTGATGAGTCTGTGCAGAGCATGTAACAGCAGTAGATAGAATGTGCCATATAGACGATACTACGATCTCTCTGCCTTGGCAGTCAACGCGTTCTGATCCTTCACCATCTAATATCGTCATATCGCCCACCCCCACCCAGATACAAAAATAGACTTAAAATTACTTTGATTTTTTTCTGAATAAGTTTACATTTAAATCTTAATTTGAGAGTGTGCAATTTTCATTTTCACTTGCTTTTGATTATCACTTAATTAACAGTTCCTTAACAAGCTATGGAAGTTCCTTAACTGCTGATTTCACAGGCTATACTGACAATTGTTGCCAGCTTAGCTGTTGCTACCCAGTGTTAATTTTGCTAGTAAAACAACAAAGAAGAAACTTGCTGTACTCTCATTAATATGCCCTCTGCATGCCATTGTCTGTAGTTACACTGCATTTAATTGAGGGAAAATCACCACACTTATTTTTGATGTTTGAAAAAAGAAAAAGCCCAGCAGTGGTGAGTTTTTTCTCTAGATACACAATCAGTTTCATACAGGTAGCTCATTTGTAGTGGTATCTCATTAGAAGTATAAATGACAGCAGCTGGTGAACAGAGCTGTTGGAATCTCCCAATTGAACTTTCAAGCACATCATTGTTTTGGCCTGGTATGTTTACCTTAAAAGTTCTGGACTAGAGAGTTAACATTAGCTTATGCAGCTAACATGACAGTAACAGTATTGTGAGAGGTTGTCAGTGAAATAATCAATGTCTGACTGGTCTGAACCTTGGTAGGGCCGTGAAAACAAGCATATATTGTATCTAAATATATTCATGTGGAAACAAGACGTTTTTGATTACTGTATGTTTGGATCAGATATTTTGTTTAACACTATCAAGATCAATAAAGACAGGTGTTATTCACAGATAATTAATTGTAGTCAGCACATTGGTTAGAAAAATCCCAGCTAGATATTTTCCTCAAAACATTCTGCCCTCGTGGGGCAAAGGAAAAGTGAGGTGAATCAGTCTGGATTTGTATCTAGAGATGAATCATGTTTCATAAAATCTCACATACATCAGGTTGCTTGTGTTCAGAGGTCTGACATGCAATCACTGATGCAATGTATGTAAGGTGAGTATTGAGTGAGAACCACAACAGCAATGAACAATTCCACATCCTCGACAACAGGGTGTCTGTGCTGATGACGGTTTCTACATGTTGCTGCATGGCTCAAACGGCGCATCTGATTGGCTGACACCTGCAAACATCTGCTCTCACCGAATAAGAAAACAGTTAATTTAACATCCCCCCATGTAGACAAAGTATCTTGCCATATTGTGACCAGATTACATATAGTATTTTTCAGAATCATCATCCAATAGACATTTCTAACAGAGGACATTTTGACAAGTCTCAGTAGAAAAAGCGCAGATGTGAATAATAAAAAGAATGATTGTTATCACTTAGTTGGGCACTTGAATACAGCAGAGCCATCGTTTATGTCATAAGTAACACCTGTGTTTTTCCTACTATCACGTGTCTGCTGTGGAAAAGTCTTCCTAGCAAGAAGCAAACAAAAGACTCTGACAGTTTAGAAAAACAGACCAGTGCCAATTCAGTTAAAAACACAATGCTATTTGTAAATCAACATTCAATTGATCAAAATAATTCATCAGAACATGATAATTGACAGGCACGTGTTCTTGTGTAGGAGTCATTTACACATTAAAGGCATATATTGTAGATGGTGATGTGGATCAACTGAAGGTCAAAAAGGGGAAAAAAGTGAAGAAGCAGATTTCCAGGTCCATCAGTGGCAATTAACATAACCAAACAAGAAGCATAGAGGCTGCAGACTCATTTAAAATTGAAGTTTGTGATTAAACGGTATGGATTATTGGCTTTAATTAGGCCTAGCAGCCTGGGCTATATTTGTAGCTTTAGCAATGACATCTAGGAGCAAAATAACCTCTGTATGTAGGGAACATTAGAGCCCACCTCAGGCACAGTTAACAGTGTAAGCTGGATAAAGTTACCTGAGGAAAAAGGTGGAGGCCAGGCGGATGTAACCACATCAGTCAACAATGACCGAGCAACTACTGCTATGGTTTAAGCTCAGGTCGGGCTTGGACAGACACTGTGGGTTCATGTTGTGTCCGGCCTTAATTTTTGTTCGAGACACCCTCACCTGCAGGCAGTGTTCCCTGGCAGTATCCTAGGGTGAGCTGTGGTCTCATGGCTCAAAATGAGTGAAACTGAGCGGTCACCAGAAGCCCGTTCAGCATATAATTGAATCATATAATTATCATTCATTGCATCATATAATTATCATTTAAGTCGTTGGTGACGCTAGAATAAAGGACTTTATAAATATAGTGCCGTCTGACTGATCCTGATTTCAAACTGCACTACAGTCTGTTAAAACAAAAACGCAGACGACTTCTCTCATTTTATAACTTAAATGAGCTGAGTGAAAGTAAACGTGTGGTTAACTCTCACTGACCTACACACACAATTGTACCTGATTAATTATTAGTCTCTGAACAGCAGCCACTAGTCTCTTTCCTCTTTTCTTTTTACTCTCTGCTCTTGTGCATGCCTGCTCCAGCCAGGTGTCCAGGGCATGCATGCTCTAAACACACCAGTCATAATTTAGTTTAAATGAAAACTCAACTCCTGGCATCTTTTCCTGCTGTTTCTTACCACTGTATTAGAAGCAGGAAGTAACAGGAGTAACAGGTTTTAAAAGTGACATATTTTCTTTTTAAATAAGTGCTGTACGGTGAAGTTGGTTACTGTGATTTTCAAAGGTGACTGTTAAATATTTAAAGAAACTGTAAAGAAACTCCAAAGTGTTAAATTTGAGAACAAAATAAGGTGCGGTGGTAAATGTAGGGCTGGGCGATATGGCCAAGATAGTCTATCCTGATAGAGGTCATTTCTTATCTCAATAACAACATAAATGTTGTTTTTTGGTAGTCTGTATGAATTCATTTTTATATTCCTGCGTAAATGTTATACTTGACAAATGAAGTATGGAGCATTTTCTCATTTTTTTAAGTATATTTTTTAAACGATAGACATTTTCATGTTTGACAATATTCTATATAGCTTACTTTTTTAAATCACCTTTTTTTCCGCTACTGCTCTCATATTTTTAGAGCAGTCTGAGTTATTGTGCTTGTTGTCAATTTAGACAATGTAATTGTACATCAGAATTTTTACATGATTTTTTTCATAATATTGATTCAATTGAAAGATGATAAATGATCATGTTGAATTATCGCCCAGCTGGAGTAGGAGTAATGCCAAAGTTTTGGATTTCTCAGCTCAGTTCTTGCCGCACAGCTCTATTTTACAGAATCCAAAGCCAGTTTTTATTGTTTTCCTTACCTAATGTGACTAGAGCAGAGTAAAGGGCATATTCTAAATGTCATTTCTTGCACTATTCAAATGGACAAACTAAGCATATATTGGTAAATATTGCTGTGTCGCTGTGCAAGATGAAACAGTATGTGTGAGGCTAAGATCAATTTCACAGCCAACTATAATCTTTTGCTTCATGAATTTAAATGTTTATCCAGGTAAGCCTCCGAGTACAAAGAGTTGCTCCTAGTGACAAAATTCTTACAATTATGGTGTTTTATAAGAATCTCCCCTTATAGTAAAGACTAGACCCTGTAAAGATAAATGTTATTTACAAAGCATCTCTTAGCCCTTAATGGTGCTCCTAAGGTGAATAACTGTTAGGAGTAGGTAGGAGGACGTTCAACTTCTTCCATGGCCACCCCTTTTTTAAAGTGTTGAGGGTGGGGGACGAGAAGTTCAGGGGAGATAACAGGAACAGTACATGTCACATAGAAGTGGGGTACATCATCTGGAAGCTGGAAACCTAAATATTAATTTGATATGCAGCTCAGCGCTGTGTGTTAAGGTTTTTTAGTCATAAATCAGAAATCGGAAAATGAATACATAAACAATGAATTAAATAAATTATGTATCAGGACTAAGTACACTGCGATTTAAATACATAAAATCCCTTCCCATGCTCACTAATGGCTCATAAGTTGTTGCAACAATTTTTGGGTTGATATCATTTGTTACACAGATATAGCGCAGAATTTAACCATTAACAAATGGTCAAAAAAATCCCTCAAAAATATCAGATTAAGACATAAAGACCTTGAGGGACACTAGATAAAAGACCATGCTTTGATTTGGTATCAGAAACCTTTCACTTTTGGAGATTTCTGCAAGAAAAGCAATATATCCTCTGAATGCCCCAGGCCCCTAGTTTGTGGTTGTAAAGTTGCATGAGGTTGTTATTATCCTGGAGTTCACAACAGATCATTTTATACAGAGAGCTCAGGTTTCAAAATGGTCTCACTACAATGAAATAGCTGCTATGGGGACTAACATCATCACACATGAATACAAGTGGGCTCATTGAATCTACAAGAGTCTCTGCTTTCCAGTAAAACACAGTTTCCAAGATACTCCTTTACAGAATAGGCAAAAATAACACATTTGTACTTAATGAGAGAAACGTATTATAAAGTGGGCACATCTGTAAAGAGGGGAATCATGAGTACCCACAGAACCCATTCATTCAGATATCTTCAGAGGTCAAGGGACCCCTTCAAAAATGGGCATGCCAGTTTACCCTTGCCAAAAATTTAGCCTACTTTGGAGTGTTATTCAGCCCCCTTTCTGACAATGATGGCTATGGTTGGTACCGATGGATTCCTTAGATCCAGGTTTGTGTGATACTGTACCAGTATCTTTACTTTATCTCAGCCTGCTACAGCCTCTGAAAGACAAAAAGTCATCAGGGCTCACCGGCAGGCAAGTACAAGTCAAGGGGTTAAGAGGCTTAAGAGGTTCTTAAGCAGAGAAGAAAATCGCAGAAATACAAAGAGGTAGGAGAAATACTCTACTGAAAGACAGTGAGTTGATGAAATACTGCAGATTATATCGCGAGGGAGTGATGGTTTTTGTCAAACTCATTAGAGATGCGCTCACATCTCCCGCCCCATGCCATAACTCAATACGGCCAGAAATGAAACACTATAATATTTGACAACTAGAAACATGCAACGGTGCAGCAGTGATGACTTGGGTCTGTCACATCCCTGCCCTGTCCACCAGCAGGGTGATGGCACAAGTGCAGCACTCTCGCACCTTCTTGTGAGACTAGTGTTGGCACAACCTGTCTAAAATACCTCGATACCGATACTGAAACGATACCACTGCGGAAAACTAAAACATCATCAAAAGTAATGAAATCAAATATTAGATGACAGAACGTGGATCTTAAAATTATTTGTTTGTTTTTATTAATACATTTTTTTTTTTTTTGGAAAAGCAGCTGAGCTTTTTGCTACCTAACATGTTATAAAGTACAACACAAATTACTCAGACATGGTGGAGGTCTGTGCTCTAATCAGACCCTTTTCTACTCATATAAATTACAATATATTTTAAATTATTGACAAAAATGTACATGCTATGATAATATTACCAGTACTGATTGAAAACAGATGATTTATCAACTCTTACTGTCGGCTACATAATATTATGCCTTGTGTGTCTGCTTATACAAGCCTAGGACCGTCGACAGGAGAACCCATGTCACTTTAAGCCATGTCTGTCTCACTCTGAGTGACATGAAACCAGAAGAGAAGCTGCACACAGACACGCTGCTCTGCTGTCGTACAAGTTTATAAAGTAACGATACTAATAAAACGTGAGATAATACTGTTTCTAATGGCACGGTACTGCGCTACTTTTCTAGTATCAGTTTATACAGTCTAGGTGTGCAAGACTATGTGAGTCAGTTAATTTTATTTAAACTGGATGTTCACAGCTAGCAGGCTCACAAAAGAGCATTCATAGACATACTTCCCCAGTGAACTATATATATATATATATATATATATATATATATATATATATATATATATATGGTATAGATGGTCATGCAAGCTCCAATGTATTTTACTCTCAGTCTGGTAACTTGCGGCAGAGAAAATTTGGAGAAGGTTGTCCAAGCGACGGAACCACAGCGGATGAGATGAGCGCAGCTATCAAGCAAGCCACTCACTAACTCTTTTTTACCTTGGATCCTTCTGTTGGAATATGGACCGGGCACCTGGAATGGTGCCTTTTATCTGTAAATTCACGTTACACAATTGGCAAATTTCCTTTACAGACATTACAGGCACTAAAAATTAAATTGAATTTAATTGAATTAAAGTACCGTATTTTCCGTACTATAAGGCGCACCACATTATAAGGCGCACCTTCAATGAATGGCTTATTTTGAAAAGATTCATATATTCATATGTAAGGCATATATATATATATATATATATATATATATATATATATATATATATATATCATTCATATATAAGGCGCACGCATTATAAGGCGCATAGAATAGACGCTACAGTCAAGGCTGGGGTTACGTTAAGGACCTCCTCTAAATTCATTGATGTTAAGTTTGCGTGCTAGCGCGAGTAGCATCCAGCTGCAGACCCGGAGCACAAGCCCCTCACTTGACACAAGTCCCTCACTTGAAAAAAAAACTTTTGCGTCACTTCCGTCAAGCAAGGGGCTTGTGCTCCGGGCCTGCAGCTGGATAGTATTGGCTAGCGCTGTTGCCTTCAGTCGAATAGTGATTGTACAGACATTCTACTTGCTTCTCTCTGTTCAACCAACTGAAATTGTAGCCATCTCGCTCTGTTCCCTCGGAAACTCTGTTTAGTTTTCTTTACTTGGCGCAGGTCATCTTGTTGCTTCCTCCACTTCCGCACCATTGATTCGTTCATGTTAAACTCTCTCGCTGGTGCTTTATTCCCGTGTTCTACTGCGTGACTAATCGCCTTGAGTTAAACTCTGCGTTGTAAGCGTGTCTCTTAATAGGAGCCATTTTGGGGTCTTTACACAAAAACACAAATGAAAATGAAACTGCACGCTGCACGCAGTCATATATCTCAACATGCACCGCGCGTTACTTCTTCTACGGGGTAAAATAGAGTCGGCGACTGCTTACCGTAGTTGCAAGACCTGTTGTGGCTCAATATTGGTCCATATATAAGGCGCACCGGATTATAAGGCGCACTGTCGGCTTTTGAGAAAATTGAAGGTTTTTAGGTGCGCCTTATAGTGCGGAAAATACGGTAAAAGTTTCTGTCCCTTCGTTTCTCAGAGTTGCTTTGAGAATTTTCCTAAATCACTCCTAAGGTAGAAGTCCTTGCTAGAAACTTTCAAGCTAAATGAGAAGCTCTCAGAGTACTCTTTATGAAGAAGCTTTATGAATATGGCCCCTGAAGCTCAAGGACAGTTAGACAGCTACTGTAGACAAATGGGATTTTGATGTGCCAATGCCTCTTAGAAAGCCAATAATATATGCTTAGCTTTACATGTCTTTTGTTCATAACTTTACATAATGTTTAATAACAACACTAACATGACCAAGGAATCCAGATGCCACATTTCTTGTGTCTCAGTTCATGGCATTTGTCAGACATTTTAGGCTAGACAGCAGCAATGCTAGGCCAGCCCTAGAGGCCAGCGGCCTGATAGGTCAAATACAGATCAAATTGATACACCATGGCAAATATCCGCGATAAAGAGAGGCAAAGTTCACGGTGACAGAACAGCAGTTACAAGCCTCTACTATTAGAAACATATTAAATAAGTGCCCAGTCACTGAATACTGAACTAATGTTACATACTGCTTGGCGATGCTTGACCCAAGCATTTTGAGCTGTAGTTACAACATTACAACAACGCCGTGCAGGAAATTTGAAAGTGGAAGTTGGATGGAAAGGTTTGTCTAATCCAATCACGCTAGGCTTGGTTGCAGGTGCTGGGGCTGGGCATGCAGGCAGAGGCGAAGTTGTCGTGGTTGCGGTACTAGTGTTCTTCTTTACTGGTGGTGGCTTAAAAAAAAAAATGTGTTTCTGTGCCATATTTCCTGCTCATTATGTCATTAGACTATGTAAAAATGTACTAGTCTGCTGCTGCCACGGATGTATGCTGCATGGAACCGAGCCTGCTGACGTTTACAACGTAACATCTGTGAACCTGTGTTGATTAGGCCTCAAAATAATTAAATTAAAATCCAAAATACACATAATAGCCGCGTGTCAAAATAATTTCCCAAAATATTCATACGGAACTTATAAATTGAGCAAAATATTTTTATTACATTTTTAATGAGGGAGAACCGGTGGCGAGAGGGAGACATGTTCAGCGAGGTGGCCACCTCAAAATCTTGTGGGACTTACAGCTGAGACGATTGAATGGACGGCCACAGCATTGGAGACAAAGCTGAGTGCCGTAGTAGAGGAAAATGAATATCACCAAAAGTAACAATTTAACTTTATTTAAATTTAAAAGGGGGATTAAATGTCATTATTTTTTACAACTGAACTACTCTGTGAAGTTATTCGCACGTGCTTCGAAATCCCTTCTACAGTTTGCTCACATCTATTTTTAGTCACAAATGGCATGAAACGGGCGCACTACAAACCCCTGCAACCCCTTAGCCTTTAACTGATGAAATAAAGAAGGAAAAGAACCACAGGTATAATAAATGTATGTCCTCACCAACCAACAGTTATAGTTTAGATAGTGTTCATTGTCCCTTTATTTTAGTTGTATTCATTTAAAAAGGATATAGCCTATCGTTTGGGCTGCAATGGAAGTAATGCAATTCACTTTCCCCGGTTTATTTAATAAAACACACTGTGGGAGAACAAGAGCACTGAACAGACATGTACTTCATTTTCTATGTTTGATTGATGATGTCTGGCTACAGAAAAAAATGGAGCATCTGGGCCCTTTGGCTACTCTTACGCAATCTCTTTCGTTTTTATTTTATTTTGCCTCTTCTCAAACTCTTACAAAAAAATAATTCTGGTACTGTCTGTGTTATTATAGTTACCCACCATACAAGTTTACTTGATATTAAGCATTAAGCAGTTGATTGGCCTCTCACTGTATATGTGGGCACTTGGGGCGTCTTTTTCAAAATGAAGTCTTGTAAGATAATTTATTCTGTGACCGCAGGAAACCATGTTCTGACTAGTTTTAATTAGCATTGTTCTTGGAATATTTAAGAACACAGTTAATTTACCTCTTTTATTATCATTGAATTGGTGATTAATACGCCAATTTAAATATTTTACCCTATAGACCATTTTGTCAATTTCTGTTACTTACTGTAAAAGGGACAATGGGGAGAAGCTGAAACTGTCCCCTGGAATAATTTGTGTTAAAGTTACCAGTGTAGGTTATTCTGAAAGATGCTAATTAAAACCAATATGAATGGCCTATTATATAGAGATTAAAGGCAGCAAATTTGCCCCTTGTTGTATAATTGCCATTTATGTGGGTTTAGTGGAGCAGTTTGTTACCTGCTAACACTGCATTCTTTTCTGCTGTTGGTAACAACTAAGTCTAACTAAAGCAGCTACAGTTTAGTGCTCTGCAAATAGGCGTTCCGCTTGCAGTGGTTTAATCTCTCCTCTGGGATTCAAGCCCTCGACCTTCTGGTTACAATATGGCTTCACTTACATCGAAACCATTAGCATGTACAGGCCATTGTCTCATTTTAATGATGAATTGCTTTTCACTTTATCACACATTTGAAATGTGTTTTTCCATTAAAATGGAATGACACTTGAATCACTAAATGTGAATGCTCACACAAACATCTCAAATGAGTTAAGTCTGAGAAAGAGAAAAGCACATCCGCTTGTAAACCTGAATGCAGCCACTAAGTAAACAAAATGAAATAATCTCAAGGTAAAAATGTCATTGTATGACATTTCAAAGGGCAATAGTCAATTCCAGTATGATGGAACTCAATCTTATATTCAAATTCAAAGAATGTATCATTATCGTCCTAAATTATTAATGCATCTTCATACATAGCCTATGGCAAAATATTTTTAAAATATATTTATCAGAAAATGGCGACTTTATGGAAGGTTTACCAGAACCCAAAAATATATATTTCTTTAATTAATATGTGTATTGACGGTCATAATAAATCTTCAATAAATCTTAGAGTGTATTTACACGGACATGAGTATCCCATTATGTTGATTTATTTTCATTTAAGCATATAAACACCATATAAAATGCTAGCTTAAATTTTCTGGAAGAAACTGGGTACTGTTAGCCTGGAAACATGAATCGGACAAGCTCATGTTTCATTACCTGACAGGTACGTCTGGCCGCTCTCATTTAGACCAATTTCCAGCCAGCCAGATCCTAGAGATACCACCATTGAGTGACATAATATAACACAAGCAGCATCAGAACCTGTATGAACCATTTATTTACTGAGTGCTATATAATGTGTGTGTGTGTGTGTGTGTGTGTGTGTGTGTGTGTGTGTGTGTGTGTGTGTGTGTGTGTGTGTGTGTGTGTGAGAGACATGAGGGCTACTGGCAGTGAGCTGCAGGGAGGCCCTGCATGGGTGAATGCATTCATGTTACGGTACTGTTCAGCAGCACTGATAGCAACATTGCTCTGCTATTTGCTTTCAAAATGTGTTTTCCCAGCTCAGGTATCACACCAGTCGAGGCAAACTCTGGAACGGGAGAGTGTCCTCTGAAACGTACAGCAACTTAAAAAACGGAAAAAAATACCCTGCTCTTTAAAAGCAAATTCACCTTGTTTTGCATGCAACAACGCTCATCAATTACACACACTGTGACCTCTTGACATCTTGTCTCAATCATTGGTTACTCAAACACAGTAATTGCTCTCCCAGGAAGTAACAAGAAAGGGTAACACATTGCTCAATAACACTTCCTCTCTAATGTGCTCTGCTCCACTGATTATTCTCCATGATGACACTATTACTCTTCTCCCTTGGCAAAACTGATAGACAACAAATTGACTGCATAAACTAAACCTCAACCCACCAATACAAACACAAACGAGTGCTTTCCAACCTGCTTATCAGGGTGTCATCTGGGTGTTAGCTCTCCAGTGATTAAATGAGCAGGGAAAGTTTTGTGGATAATTTTCAGTGAACCCTCTGCAGTGCAGCACTTTTCTGTTAAAGATGAATCTTTTAGCTTAAAGCATTTGGGGTTTCAAGAAGATGGCCCTAATGCACTTCTCAGCTTAAACACTGCACTCTACATGTAAGCGCTGAGAAGTCTAAAGGCGCTGCTGCAGCATTCACTCAAAGTGCTTTTTGAAACAGTGGATAGTGTCAGAAAGTCTTTTTCCAAAGCTGAAATTAGGGGGAGGTCTTTTTTTATAATTATTGTTTTTCTGTCTGACGATACAGAAAAACATATTATACTACTACATCTGAACATGATTGACTAATTGCAGCAGAGAGATGTGTAAATGAGCAGGATTTAATGTACTCTGCAAATTATATAAAGAGCTGAGCCCTAGTTTGATTTGAGTTTAAAATATCAAACTTTTTTACAGCCCAGTGGTGTCATATTTACCCATTTATCTTCAAATAATATGTTTAGGTTTCTCAGAAAGAGCAATGAAATAATTGAATTGCAAATATTCTAAATACATTTAAGTATTAAAGCATTCCCGCAACTGTTCGACACTGGCACAGATGGTCTATCTTTAGCACCACTTCCTGCATCGACTACCTGGCGCTAGAGAACGTGTACTAATCACACCTTATGTTGCGCTGTATAAAGTGTAGACCACAAAATGTAAATTTCATTTAAATGGGATAATTTTGTCACATACGGCTGACCTGTTGTCAGTAGGGGGCGTGATGCGTATGAGTCAATATTGAGCTGTAGATGTGTTCAGATCTGGACTCTTATCATGCATGAGAAATTTGAGGCAGATTGGACAATGTATGATGAATTTACAACAACTTCCTGTTTCATGGTGAAATATCAATATTCGCCATGCTGCCCATGCTATATCCATGCCTATGCAATACTTCCTGTTGTCAGCAGGAGGCGCTATGACAATGAGTCAATATTGAGATCTAGATGTCTTCAGGCCCGGACTCTTATCAAACCTGATACATCTGGAGCAGATTGGATAATCTATGCTCAATTTCTATTCACCGTGCCACCATGGCAACGCAGTTCAGAGAAAATGTACATATTCAATATAAAGCATCATCAAGGTCCTGACCTAAAGGTTTTCTGACCTGATTTCGAAATGATTCTGGTCAAGCAGCTTGGAGGAGGACATGTCAGTATAAAACGATGTGTCAATATTGAGATGTACTGTAGATGTGTTCAGGCCTGGACTCTCATCAAGTGTGAGAAGTTTGGGGCAGATTGGACAATGTATGCCTGAATCTCTAGGGCCTTCATGCCCAATGTTGTTGGTGCTCTGGCACTAGTAAGAGCTAGTGGAAGAGAAGCAAATGTGGGGCAGTGAACCAATAAACCAATTATTTTTCTTCAAACAGCTACTTCTGGTTTATTCTTCTTAAGTCTTCAAACTAGCAAAGACCTGTAAACCAACTGAATTTTCCAGCGGCACTCAAAGAGATACTTTTCCCATTTTAATCCAGGTCTGTGTCATGGCAATGTGAGCATTGTCTTCAGATGAACAGTGTTTGGTCCGTCTCTAAGGCAGGATTCCCCACAGACTGGAGCGTCAGCAATCTGCCAAAATCACAACAAACACAATGCCCATATTACCATGGCACAGATGTAGATTGAAATGGGTTGACTGAAATTGAAGTATCTCTTTAAGTATTTCACAAACAACTTGAACACATGCAAATCTCATCTATATGTGTGTGTTTGCGTCTCTATAACTTTCTTCCATGACTGTAGCTAGCTATCTATGACGTTAAAGCACACCTGTTACCTTTCTTAATCCTGCCTACTAGTAATGGGCAACACCAGAGCTATAGTGTTCCTGGAGGTGTTTATCCGACCCAGAACGTATAGGCTCATAGATGTTATAACATCTATCCAACATGAGGCTGAAGTTGATGAAGTTGTGTTGGTAGCACTAAGATAATATGCCACCTGATGTGAAAATATGGCTGTATTGAGTTTTCATCATAGATTGTATAAAACATGGACAAAGTTGATTGTGATTGTCTTCCCATGACTCCGCCTGATTGTAGTGTATTCCTCCTACCACTAATGTATTTATCCTGCTCCAGCATATTTTTCACATTGTTCATCAGTAGTTGTGGCATGATTGCATTTGCATATTTGGTCACTAAAATTGCAAAATAATATTTGCCTAGACCCATGTGTACTTTGTGTTTGAGTTTGTGTTAGTAACTGTACTTGTGCCCAGTTTCAGAAAGGTAGAAACCAATGTATCATTACAGTAACTTGACAACTGCATATGTGGGCATGCATTTAGATTGTGATAAAGTTTTATTTTAGAAAATCATTTTACTGTCAGAGTTGAGGTGCCACTTCGAAGTCTACCGTTTATGGCACCTACACTCTATCTGACTTTCAAAATCATCAGATTGTTGTACTGATCACATTACACGAATTATAATGGGGTATATTAAGGTTGTAAGGGTTTGAGAAATACACGATTTATCTGGAGCGAGCGTGCATTTGCCTTTTGATCTGGGGTCTGTGATTTCTTGAAGTTGTTGACGAGTGGAAAATCAGGGCTAAAACTATATTGTGTAAACTTGTTGTTAGCTCCACCTGAAGCTAGAAAAAAAGCACATGATATCAACCTGTGTTTAATTTGAAATTTTGTAAATCATTAACTTAAATAGGTCCTTTAAAGTTGTAAACTATTTAATTGCCATTTAAGTTAATATTTATCAAATACTGAGTTAAAACAATGGTGAGTTAAAGCACTTCTACTTGCCTTTTTTGCAAAGTATTACAATATCCTTGTCTGTGGTGACATTCGCGGGCTAGATATAAATAAGCCACCATGTTAGTGACAATGCTGACAGTGGTTGGTCTGTCGGCCGAGATCGTCACCAATGGTTAAGCTGCGTTCACTTGTGATTGAAAATCCAAAATTCCAACCTCTGAGTCAGGCTTGTAAGGGTAGAAGTATAATAAGAAAGTGTGTGCATGGATTTAAGAGGGTAACATAAGTAGAGAGGTGAATGTGTTTCAATAAAGTTTACAATAGAGAAAAACAAAAAAAAACAACAACAAAAAAAAAATATATATATATATATATATATAGTTGAATGTGACAAGATGGAGTCTCTGAAAGCACAGGTTGACCTGCAATTACATCTTACCGCCACAGAGGCCGCTAGAAACAACATATCTCAAATCTTATGGAGTACAACTTTACCATTAAAGGCCTAGTGTGAATATATTTATTTAAATATCTGATTTTTTATATCATGCTGCATGTTAGGCACACTGGAATCATACCATGGAGAGAGAGTATTGTATTAAGCTTGAGTTTTCCAGGTCACGTAGACTCTAATCTTCCATTTCCTATTAACAAAGCCAGAGCTGATATCCGATTGACTTCTTCACAAATCACAGTGCTTCCCTAATCTCACTGGAAGTAATCAGGCAACGGAGGGCTCTCTAAACACCAATCACAATCACTACTAAACAAAACATTACGATTGTTCATTGATTACACTGATTGATGTGATTTGACTTTGGTGTGTTTCACTTAGATGAAGACTGAGTGAGTGCAGTCCTCTGCTGTAACCTGCCATTCCTCCCATATGCCAGTTTTATAATGATTTCATGCCCCAATGAGTTGCTCATTCTGTTGAAGAGAAATGTATGTACCCTGCATTTGTTATTAGCTTCCATTTTGCTGAACAAACAAGTACAAACAAGGCCCCTGCCACGTTGGTCATCATCTCATAGTCAAGTATCTCACCATGAAATTACACTTTTTACAGTAACTTCCCTGAAGACTGCCTAAATAATTATGGTAGAGGAGAAAATGTTTTAATGCACTTTGACAAAATTGCAAATAAAACACAAGTTAATAAAAATAACAGAATGTTGAATTACTTTTAGATTAACCAGAGAAACATTTTCTGTCCATATGTGTCTTTGTTTTTAAGTAGCTTGGCTGGTGAACGGTGTTCATGAGAACCTACAAGAATATAGTGACATGCTAATAAGTAATTACGATCTCAGTTTACCTGGAAACTTTTGAAAGGGGTTAACAAGGAGGAATTCTATAGAGTGTTGAGGATCCTATTGTGGTAAATGGATTTGCACTTATATAGCACCTTTCTAGTCTAGTCGACTACTCAAGGAGCTTTCACACTACTTGTCACAATCACCCATTCACAAAGACATTCACACTGATGGCAGTGGACATCTCCGTACCATCTAATCTAATCTAACCATTCGCACCACATTCACACATCCATGTGCAGAACAGGGAGTAAATTGGGCTTCAGTGTCTTGCCCAAGGACACTTCAACATGCAGACCGGAGGAGCTGGGGATTGAACCATCGATCTCTCGAATGGGGGACGGTCCAACACCTCTAAGCTACAGCCAATATAAATTTTGGGACTTTTAAAATGGAATTTTAGGAAAACCATATGCATATGTTTGTATGTTATGTGGAGTAGTTTCCTGCTGTTCAATAAATACAAATCACTCTGCTGCAGCTTGTGAGCTAATCAGACCGTTCTTTCTCTGCTCTGTAAATCATGTGTCAGTGTTTGTAATCATGTGAATGATACAGTTGGTCTTAAAATGTATGAATCTTGCGATACACTATGTATTATGATACAAGTGTAATGATTCAATATGTTATCCTCAAAGCAATTTCAGTCAAAAACAACTGGACTGGTTGTTTGTCTAGGAAGACGTTTCACCTCTCATCCAAGAGGCTTCATCAGTTCATGTACGCATCTGACCAGGCTGGGACTGGTCCAACTAACTGGTGTGGAGATCCAGGTATTTAACCTCTCACAAGGCCGATGATGTCACTGACCCCCTTTGTGTTCCAAGTGCCCACGCCCGTCGTTAGAGTGACAGTCGTTGGTGGGCAGTTGGTTTCGACTTCGTTAGTGCTCTATTGAGTCTGAACGACAGTCGTTGGGGTCACCCGGGCCATGTGTGAACAGTTGTCCTTTGAGGTTAGATTGTTGAATCTCCTGGGAAGGGATGAAAGTGCGGCATTGTAAATTGGAGATAAGTGGTGTCTCAGGCCCCCTCCTCTGTTTAGCGATGGTTTCTCCACTTTAACATAGATGGCTTCTTTTACTCCTCTTTCAAACCATCTGTCCTCTCTGTCCAAGATTTGGACATTGCTGTCATCAAAGGAGTGGGCTTTCTCCTTGAGGTGTAAGTGGACAGCCGAGTCCAGGCCTGAGGAGTTAGCTCTCCTGTGTTGGGCCATGCGTTTATGCAGTGGTTGTTTTGTTTCTCCAATGTAAAGATCTTTGCATTCCTCGTTGCATTGGACAGCATAAACCAGGTTGCTTTTGTGGTGGTGTGGTGTTCTGTCCTTCGGATGTACTAGTCTCTGTCTGAGTGTGTTACCGGGTTTGAAATACACAGGGAGAGGTGAAACGTCTTCCTAGACAAACAACCAGTCCAGTTGTTTTTGACTGAAATTGCTTTGAGGATAACGATGACCTGGACGAATGAGAACATTCACAGGCGTATTCAATATGTTGCAATACTGCAAGGGGGGGGGGGCGATATATTGGGACTTGTTAAATGGAATTTAAGGAAAATCATATACATGTGTGTATGTTGGACTGGAAGATTACACGATTACAACTACTTCACAATTTATTCTTTAAAAAAACTGCATGTGATCAGCATAAAGTGGGACTTTCGGTAAAGGTGAGACTTGTGGTTAACCATAGAACCCATTTTGAGGTGTCTTGAGGTGAGAGGTCAAGGAGCCCCTTTGAAATGCCATTTTTTTCTCCACGCCCAAAATTAAGTCCAACTTTGCAGCGTTATTTCGTAAACTTACTGACAATCTTTCACTCTAGCTTTAAAAGCGAAACCCAGTACAGGCTTTTAAGACAGAAATGTTGGCCGAGATCGGTCTCAGAGAGTTAACAAAAAAATATATACAGTGGTTTTGGGAATCAATACAGTAACACAAAAAAATAATATAAAAACTCTGCAGGAAGTTGTATTGTTCGACAATTATTTCATGTGAAGCCTCAAATGAGGTTTCTAAAGGTATATTCAATTTGGACAAGGTTTGTGTTCAACATGAAATGTGGTTTCAACAAATTGGCCCTACAGTAAACAGGGGAAAACATTGTCCACGAAGTCAGAGTGTACAAAGAAAATTCCATCTAATTTATTAGAAGTGGACGCTAAGCACTCTTACAGGGGAGTAGTCCATCAGAGGGTCTGAATGTTTAGAACTGGAGGCAGCAGGCCAAATGGTTTCATACTCACTCAGTGGCTGTGCATGCTAGCACACTGGCTGCCAGTGGCACTCTCCACAGGGCAAATTACTCCTCAGAGTGCAATTCACTGCTGTCTTTCAATTTGCATGTTATTTAGTATACTGGTCACATGACTTCTCAGTCTGCTACATCATATGTTGTCTTCTTTCAGAGTCGTTGGTGCTTTAAATGATCAGCTGTTGATCTGATCTTGAATCAGAGGTTTAATGTATTTTTCTAATATTTTTCTCTTGGATGTGGAATTCTTTGTATATTTTTCGACTCATGGGGCATTTGATTGAATTTACAAATTAATTATTACAGAAATTACTTCTCCTAAATGAAATGTTTTAAAAAAGTGAATCTTCTTATTACAAGAATGATTAAAGCAACAGAGGCATCCTGTTCTAAAATGATGGTGCCTAAACAAATACAAATCAAGGGTTATTTGTAGTTGGTGAAAGGTTGGTAAGGATATATGGTCATCTGAGTGGGTCCTGGTTAGTGCTGGGGGATATGGCAAAAAATCTTCCATCTTCCATGGGTCATTTCATATCTCAATAACGCTACTGTATATATCACAATATAGCATGTTTCTGGTAATTTAATGAATAAATAAATAGTCTAAATAAGATAACCTCACGGTAAAGCCTGCTTTTGTATACTCCTGCGTGAATTAAATACTTGACAAATTAACAGTACTGAGTATTGTGAAATTTCCAGGTCTGGCTCCGATAAAACACTGAACCTGTCTGCATGTTAGCGTGTCGTTAATGAGCAAGTTTGTAACCTAGGCTTCAGACAACGTTATCTTTAGTTCACCTGTTCAACTTACTTTAGCAGTTAAGATAACAGACACTCAACTGTACAGTAGTTATTAAAGACACTAAAAATTAACCACGGACAGTTGTTTGGTTCATGGAATCGCTGTGGTGTGCTGCTGCAGGATGAATACAGGGGAAACACTGAAGATGGAGACTTAATAGTGCAAAATCATAATAGGCTTTGCATGACTGAATATTATTCCGTTATCATGGATACTTGAGGAACACTATCGTTGCCAACCAATATCGTGTTGAACAATAAGCTTGTCATATTACCCAAGTTTAGACTGGACAATGGCAAACCAACACGGTGCTGTGCCATTGACCAACAAAAACTTAGTCTAAATTCATGGCACAGTATTCATTGTTATTTAAAGGGTGCATTTTTCATATAGTAAAATTAATGCTCTGCAGACTGCAGTTATATCCACAGCCCCACAGTTAATCAGTAGTGGATGGACTACGGGTGGTTTAAATAATACATCATTAATGAGGAAAATATTAATTACATTCTCCAAAATTATGAACAGAGCACAGCTGCTAGTGCTGCTGCTACTGCTGTTGCTACTGCTGCAGGAGGAACTTCATTGATTATTTCAGAAGCTAAAAATTAAGTTTTGTTTCCTCTGTCAAGTTTACAACTACAGTTTTGCTGCTAAAATGTCCCGCAATATTTGCTGCAGTAACATACGGTAAATGTGGGCATGAAAATGTTTACTGTCATTGAAAGCAGCCTCTGTAATCATTAATGAAAACACTCATCAATTAATGTAAAGTAGCCCAGTGGGATTGGTAGAGAGGGAGTAAAAATCATAATTCTGGTGGGTGGCAGGAGGATGATTTAAGTGTAAAAGTGGGTTGAGAGGGAATCAGAGCCGAGTGCATCTGTATCAAATGCCAAGGGTCGCTACAAAGTGTCAGTATTTGCTGAGTTGGGGAACGGTCTCTCTGAGCCGTGTGTAGACAATAGCAGTCAACTTTCTTTTTTCAGTATTTCGTGATCTCCTTTAAAGGTTACAGGAGATGACACTGATTAGTTCATTTCATGTTACGCTGAAAACACACCAATGATATAATTCGATATAATTAAAATAATACAAATGCCTTTGTCCCTTGTGTCTTACTTTGTGCCCGGATTATGTGGTATCTATCTAGCAAAAGCAAAATTGGCCACACCCTAAATGCACCATGCACTATAGATTACACCGGAGATCAAAATTAGAGAAGAAATTTTAAATACTTGATTTATTCTGAAATACTGTTATTTTTTATTGTTCAGAATCTGATAGAACATTCACTCTGGCTATACCACTGCTGTACTAGCATGTTGTCTTTAAATAACTAAGGCACTTCAACAAAAACCTTTATTTTGTGAAAAAAAAAAACTGAGAATGCATGCAGATACTTTCAGATACCTCCCAGTCATTGGTGGCAATCTGGCACCTGGTGACAATTTACTTACCCTATTTATCTGCCAGCTCTCCTGATTACTTTGCAAGATGGCAAGCCGCTCTAAGGTGGATGAAACCCTGAGACAGAAGGTTGTCCGGGTGAAGGCCAAAGGAATGACCCCCTTGCAGCCATTGCAAGAGAGGTTCGGTGTTCCAAGTCTGGGATTTAAAGAATATTGAAATTTTTCAAGGACACATATTAATTTCTGTTCCGCAAACAGGCCGGTCCTCCACGTAAAACAAGTGCCCAAGAGGACAGGATTATGCCAAGACTCTCAATGGGGAATCAGTTCAACACTGCAGCTGGAGTTGCTCACCAGTTCAGGGCGTCTCATCTTTTAAGACAATTTGGACTGAAAGCCCACTTTGCAGTGACCAAACCTCTCATCAGTAAAAGTAATAAAGAGGCTAGACTTGCCTTTGCTGAGGAACATGTTGTGTGGACAGAGGAGAACTAGTCCAGAGTGACTTCAGTGATGAGAGTACGTTCAATTTGTGTTTGATGGAAAACATTATGTTCGGTGTAGGACTGGGGAAAGACTGAACTCAAAGTGTGTAAAGAAGTCAGATGAATTTGAAGGAGGAAGTGTCATGGTTCGGAGGATGTTTTCTGCAGCAGGAGTTTGGCTTCTTGTACAGCTAAATGGCAGGATGGATGCAAATATTTATGTGAACTTCCTTCGGGAACATGCAATATCGTCACTTCAAATGTTTCCCAATCAGCTGCAATTTTGACAGACAAGACAATACCCCCTGTCACACTGCAAAACAGGTTACGCAGTTCCCTGAATATAAGAATATTGAAACAATGAACGGCCAGCCTAGTGTCCAGATCTAAACCCCATAGAGAATCTCTGGAAAATCCTTGGCAACAAAGTAATGGCTAAGAAACCCACTACAGTTACTGAACTGTGGAAGAGACTGAAGAAGAATGGACCAAGATCAAACCAGAGCAGTGTAAGAAACTAGTGATGTCCTGCTAAAGTCATTCATTTTTTGATCCTATAGCCATAAGAAAAGTGTTTAAATCTTCTCTTCTGAAACAATGGTTACTGTTCTCTTATTTTGCTCACTGTTTTTTTCACAAAATAAAGTTTTTTGTTGAAATGCCTTGGTTATTTAAAAAAACATGCTAGTACAGCAGTGGTATTGCCACGGCTGATATTCTATCAAATTCTGAACGATAAAAAAATAAAAATATTTCCGAATAAATTAAGTATTAACACTTTGTTCATCTAAATAGTGCCCTAAGACTATTGTATGTACTAAGTTATGTATCTACATGTGTTGCATTCAGCCATGTTATATTGATAAAATAGCCAAGAAAGCCAAGATTATAAAAGGTTAAGCCTGGTTAACTGTTGTAATAAATGACCAGTGACTACTAAGATGTAATTGTCTGACAAATTACAATTCTGAAAGTATAGAGTATGAAACGTTTTTCATTGAAATAGAGCCTACTTACAATGGTCTATCAATGGCTTGAGGCAGACGGCATAATTTCCTACAATTAGCTTTTGTGGAGGCAGAGTGGCGGGAGAGAAGAGAAACATGACAGGAACTTTGGAATGAGAAAATCAAACAAAAAAGGGAGAAAGAAACTTACCTCAGCCCTCAGAAAAATAGCCTCAATTAACATGGGGATTGAAAGTTAGGACATGAATGCTGATGAAAGAGATTTGGTATGGTTTTATTGACAGTACTGACAAAATAGGGTACTTCCTTTCATGATCAGGAAAACGTCTCAAAGTAGCTTGGTTCAGTGTTTTGATATTATCACCAAGTGCATCAGTCTTGCAAATTTTCCAAAATACTTGAACTAGAACCCTCTTCTTGAAGCTATGCAAACTCTCAAATAGAACTCACATCAACATCTAGATTCCCTTTCCTTTGTTTTTATTCTGATGCAGCAAAAGTGGTGTCAATTAGGGATGCAAAACCTTAAATCTTAAAAAAACAAAAACAAAACAAACGAACCAATAATAAAGGCAAGACTATTTGTTGATTACATATACTGTGTTATCAAATCTCTGAATGGAAGAGCAATGCTATTCTTGCAAACAATTAAATATATCAAGTGTGTATTCCAATTATTTTTTTCTCCATAATGTGCGAAACAAACCCAGCTGAAGTTGTGACCCATAAACAGCAATTCAAACCAAACTGTGAGCTTGTTGTACTGTATAAGTTTGTATGGAAATGCGAAGGGAAGAAAAGCACTAAGCAAAGGATTTGTTGAGAATGTTTTGTTGGTTGTATGACAGAGTTTAACAGCACATAAAGATGGATTTTAAAACTATTTGCGGCTGTATTTCATAAAGTATAGACACAATATACAGAAAAGGTATAGAACACTCCAGTTCTCCATGCCTTCCATGAAACTGAACCGAAGCAGACATGTCCGTTCCTTCACCTTTCTGACTCTTTTCTCCTCACTTGACTTCACTGGCACAGCTTCTGTCTGCTATTTGTTATTTCTAAGGCTTGTGTATTACATTGGTACAATAAAAAGTGAGTGACCTCGGGGCTACGGTACATTGATTTTTCAGACTTTACTTCTTGCCTGCATAAAAGCTTTCTCATGTATGATATAGACACAACAGAAGGCTGACATCCATTATTTACAGTCGCCATTCAAGATCGCTGCGCTGGTTAGGTGTTGGCGCTGGCAACGCTCCTCACTGGTCCAACTTCCAATATTCAAATAGGGAGATTGGATGGAGAGTAATGAACAGCATCAGATATACAGTAGTACAAATACAATATATCCAATTGTCAGATTTTGATGTGAGAATGCAAACATGCAAACCTTGATTATAGTACAGACTGAGCTCTCACTGTTCCATTGCACTTGGCAGAGCTTTCCTCTTTCCATTTACTGAATCACTTGGCGAAGGGGCTACTAGATCCCATTGGTACTTGGGGAAGGAACCCAATTTGCTCTTGAAATCCTGTACTTTTATATAGGTGAGAAAGTGCACATCTTTTTTAATTTACACTTAGGTAAGCAGTTCCCTAATATATTATATATAATTAAATGTTTTATAAAACTGAGAAATGACACATTCTTGACATTTAAATCGTTTTTAGTTTTCATTTGTGTGATATTACTTTGGTTTGCTTTCATCCTTTCCTCAGGTGCCACCAGTAGGCCAGAATTTGGCGACCTTTTTATGACTTTCTTGTCCTCTAACAGGTACAATGTTCACTGCTGACAAACAAACTGCTTACTAGAGACTAGACAGCTTGAATGGAGGTCCGTGCTGAGCTGTTGTCATAAATCTGGCAGTTAGTAGTCATTTACAATATTAATGAATCTTTCTTGATTAACTTTTGGTCAATAATATCAGGAAATATGTTTTACACAAAAGGTTGCCATTGTCTGTCCAACCAACAGTCCCAAACCTAAAGATTCAATTTGCACAAAATTCAGAAAAATCACAAATCTTTATAATTGGGAAACTGGAACCATTAAGTCTGAAAAAAGTATTAAATCAATGAATTGATTATCAGTAGTTGTTGATTCATTTGTGATTATTTGATTAACTGAATAATTATTGCAGCTCTGTAAAATAACACGATTTGATTGGACAATAAGTTTGTACTGATTGGCGATTAGATCATATAAAGATGATTCAAGGGTCTTCTGTGATTGTTTCTAAATAATCTTTAGAATCTGTACCCTATTGTTCATTCAGATATGGTGGCTGAGCTTTGTTAATCAGCAACAGTGCCAAGTGAATTTACCCTCTCTTTTCAATGGATCTGACAACCCGCGTCTCCATTCTGCATATGCCTGTAGAACAAAACTTTGCTCTGCATGCAATAGGAGTAGTTAAAATTATGGATATGATCTGGATTGTGATATTAAAGACAAGATAATAATGTTAAACGTTACATGAGGCTGTGATATTGTCGCACCTACAACAGACACAAAGACTTTTGAAAGGGGGTCATTGTTTGAAGAGGAGATATTGTTATTAAAATAGACTTTTTAACGTGTAAATATTTTGAATAAAGTGTTCAAAGTCTTTTATAAATGTTTATTCATGTAACTTTAACTGCATTGCTTTTAGAAAACTTAGAAGATTGATTATTTAAAATCTCGTCAGATGCTGAGCCACGCTGCCAACCCCTGGTGGTCAGATTACTTGTCAGCGATCTCAAGGAACCATGACTGGACAATATGAAAATAAAAATGATAGCACAACTGGCTAACATAGAATGCATGACACTGGGATTATTTTCACTATTCACAAGAAATATCACCTCAGAATTAAGACCATCAATAAACGCCTCTTTCAAGATTGAAGAGAGTTTAACAATCCTACACTGACAGATCAATCATAGAAGAGAAAGAGTCTCCACCAGCAGTGAACTCAATAGACCATAATGCAATGTTGGAAAGAAGGTGACATGACTCATTCCTCAACTGGACAACCTCTCACTGCTAGAATACTCTTGCTCTTTGCACCTATAAAACAGTTCAGTTAACTTTGATATTTGGTTGTGATTTCTACCCTTTAAGATTTGATAAATGAACACACACATAAGTGAATATACTGTACTGTAATAACTGGAAGAGGAAGAACTATTACCACCACTGGTGTCGGTGCATGCTTCCAAGATCCTGAATTTGATTGATAAGCAAAAATGACATCTATAAATCACAGTAGTGATCTCAGTAGTGGAGAAAAACCCCTCACAGTAATGCAGCAAAAGCTGTTAAAATTTCAATAAGTTTTTACATGGAATCATTTTCACAACCATATAATAGACCCATTAAGAAAGTCAAGGTCCACTATCAGTATGTCATACAGTATCTAAAAATATCTCTTATGTGAATGATATTTCACATTGTTCCCGCCATTCTGTGAAGGGGAGTGTTGGTACAGTGAGAGGTTGTGCAAGAGGCAGAGAAAAATTAACAGGGTTGAACTCAGATGAACTGACTTTGCAGAAGAGCTTTTATCTGTTCAGAGTTGTTCTTGCTTTAGGTAAGAAAAAGACGCAGAATCACGAATAAATCATAAAGGCAGAGCGAAGAAAAAATAACAGCTGAAAACAAATGACACTCATTCAAGGCAAAAAGCAAATTTATCACAGATGTTTGGAAATGTATAGTTAGGTGATAAAACAGCTAAGGCACAAATCATTTGATAAACTGTCTCTTGGAACTTATAAATAACCATTGAGGCACAGATTTACTAAACTGTTACTAGTCTGTTTGACTGACCATATAGTCTTTTAGTGTTGAGGGGGATTTTTGGCAGGATTTTATACTGCACAATACTATATTGTTGTTACCTTAGCTGCCCCTATGTGTCCCTTAGTTTGTCAGATATGCTTTGAAAGTAATGCATTTATAAACCATGATTCTCAGCCAGCGTTTTTGTAGGGGGCCATTCTGTTGTAGCATAAGAATATGCATGATGGAGCACACATTTAGGGACTTTAATGACAAGATGCCGTGACAACTTTTACTTTTAAAGTTGTCAGTTTGCTGTACTGTTCAAACTACACAACTTGCTGTTTTGTGTCAGGAGTCTTGTTGTGGTTTTCACACTACCAGCACTGACCGTGTAACTGCTCAACTTGCTCCAGTGATGCAGACGTGTACTTCTGGGTGTGTTAGTACACCGTGAAATTACTGTCTGCTGTTGCTGCAGGTGCTTCTGATCACACCCACCCAAACAAATCAGTGTTGATAATCAGGGGTGTTTCACCATATTTTAACTTGGCATTAAATTAATCTTTAGGATTAAATATTGTTTTTTGTTTACTATTACTATTGCAGGCCAAAATTACAAAATAGTGAATGGTCTTATGCTTTGAGGTCAGAAAGTCCTGGGGTTTCCAAAGAAAAAATATGTTGTACTTTGACAACATATACAGTGGTTCAACCAGACGGCAACTGGAAGGGCAGACAGAGACAGATACCTCTGAGCACCAGCTAAATAAGAATACAAGAAGTCAATGGTAAATGAAATTGGTAGCTTAGTATCACACTGTGTGCAGATTTACATAGGAACAGGTTCCTGTTTCAGTGTCAAGTGCAAAATAATATATATAACAAGTTGTAATCAACAGCCCTGCTACTTAAGAAAAGCTATTCTTAAAACATCACAATAGAAATAGAAGGTTAGTCCAAAGCTCCTTTAAGACATGCACCGAAAACCTGAAATGATCTCAACATTAACCGGCAGAGCTGTATGTCAGGATACAGTTGTTTATTATGACCAAATTCCAAACTGGCTTTGTGGCTGTGGTGTAATCTCTACGTAGGTACCACCCAGGAGTTCTAACATTATTCTCACCTTTCATCGCATGAATGGAACTTTTAATGATTTAATTCTTCTTGTGTAAATAATACATGTGGTGTTTGAATACTGGTTATATCTGTAGAAATAGCTATTATTAAAGGAAAGCAAAAAACATCAATACAACAGCTGATATGGATCAGCCTAGTTAAAAAAAATACAGCTACCTTCTGTTTATCAGTCAGTATAATTTACTGTCTATCCACCGACCATTAGGTCACCTTGAAACTGACACAAATATGCGTCTGTCAGTCAGTCAGTCAGACAGTCAGTCAGTCAGTCAGTCAGTCAGTCAGTCAGTCAGTCAGTCAGAAATGAATACTCACTCCCCATGGCTGCACCACCTCCCCATCAAAAACTGCCTTTAAAAAATGAACAAAACTGAGGTAAAATATATATTTATTTATTTTTAATAGTTTAGTTAAAATGAAAATGTGCATTTGTGTGTGTTCATGGCTGTGAGTGTGTATATGAAATCACACCTCAGGCCATCTGATTCATCCGAAGTGTGTTTATGAAATCACAGAGCAATGCACAGTGTTTGATGATGTATCGCCTGGTCTTATGAAAACCATGCAACGAAAAAAACAAGTATAACAGTGCCTTAACGATCTCAGAATTTATTCCAAGATGTATTTTACCAGTCACTACTGAAAGGGAACACAGAGCAGACAAACCTCAAATCTCTGCTGACATGAGGTGACACCTGATGACGCAAGGATCAGCAATAAAACTGATTAACTTAGTAGAAGTGCAAAGGCTGCACCAGCACTCTTTTGGAGAAGTGAAATGCATAGCTGACTAATGGGACAGAGCATATTTTAAGTATTATAATCTGTTATGAGATCTATAGAATTAATTTACAGTCTCATTTGCAGGTTTCTGCCCAGATTTAAGGCATGAAAATAAGACCTTGTGTATTTCAGTTACATTTACTGCCACTTTTAAAGAAAACAATTTCCATGTCCTCCCGTTTACAAGTGAGCTTATAAAAAAATGATTCACAAAATAAAGTCAAGCCCGAAGAGTAATAGAGTGAAGTACAGCATTTTATGAAGACATAATTGGCCAGATAGTTTTACTAAGATCATGTCATTTTAGCATTCCTTTCATAAAGTTTTGCATTATGTTATGTGTTTGTGATAAATAGTACAATTTCCAAAAGCTACTTAAAACAGTAAACAGTCTTTTATATTCAAGACCCCAGAAGACTGCACTGATGTGGGATTCCATTGTTTTTATACACCTACTTCAAAGTGTTAGGGATCATGGAGTATTTTGCAGTTTGTTATTCTTTATTATTTATGTGTGTGTGTGCGTGTGTCTGTGACACTGCTACAGATCAAAGCAAACTCTTAAACAACACACTGCTTTATGTATGAGACGCTTAACGACTCCTGCTCACTCACAGTTTGAGGTGTGGTATTATTCTTTAGTTTTTGCTACTTTACTAAAGACAGTGACATGCATACATTACAGATACACAGTATAACATTAATACATCTTGTTTATATAATGATTAACCCAACTTTGTTCATACATGAGTAATTAATAAACTTCGTAATTACAATATTAGTGATCATGTAACAGAAAAAAAAATAAACATAAGGTGGATTTAAGGCATTTACAATGCATTGAACTGAAACTACAATGACAAATTGCTACATCATGGGGGAAATAACTATGATGTGATTTGATGAGACAAAGATTATGATGAAGTGAAAGACTCAGTGAACCAGGACGTACTCAATGGCTGTGGGCATCTGTCCGTATGGACAGTTAAAGGAACACGATGGGGAAAATATGCTCAGCAAATACATTTTTACCGAGCAGCACGGAGTCACTACTGATAAAATAAGGAGTCAGACATAGACTCAAAACATCCCTTGTCGGTGGTGGTTACACACTATACTGTATATTATGATGGAACGCATGCACTTGTCCGTCTATATGTCCAGAGGGACAAATAAATGGCACTCAGTGCAACATATAGAATAAAAGAAATGTGTAGTGTATGAAGCAATCATGGTAGCAGCTTGCTGCAGATAGGATAGGTCTCATCTCAGGTTGTGTTAAGTCCTGCTGGTATGGTAAATTACCTTGTTTAATGAAGGGAGCATCCACAACCCGTTTGCCTGCCATGTGTTGGTGCACATTATTAACATAAAAATCAAACAGCACACCCTGGAGTTTAATAAGTCCAGGATTATACGGACATACTGTCAGCCCCTCTCTCTCCCTCTGTTTCTATCTCTGCCTCGCTTGCTGTTTCTCTCGCTGCTTTCACTTTTACTGTACCTCTCTTCTCTTCTTTCATCCCTGATGGTTGACATGTAGATGATTTCTCTTGCATGTTTATGAAAGAAGAAAAGAGCCTCCTGTGGAAATGGCTTTGTGTCCTGCTCTGACATTTCTATTTGTTAAGAACATGGCCGCTGACGCTTTGGCAAAGCTTGAGATGTTGGATTACAGCATGTACATGTTTCCATTTCAGATTGAAGCAATTGACCTTTAATAGGAATTGGTTTCTGTTTATTTACTTGCAGATTTTTATCTAGGTTGGATAGATCTTGACGGCCTTCTTTGTTTTTCCTCAGGGTTGGAAACATTTCCATGTCTTCCTAGTCTAGCCATGGGATTAACTTGATTCAGGGCATTATCAGGATTAAGGTGGTTCAAACATTTGGGATGAGTCATATTATTTATTTGTATTTGACAGCGGATGATCTTTTTTTATGTAGGATCATTTCCAGCCAGCATTTTGTCTTGCCTTCTTCTGCAAATAGTTATCTTAAATTTCAGTATCTCTTATATGTACATAACCTGATGGAATTGCAAAATGAATACGGAACTTGAGCAAATTGTATTATCATTCATCTTCAACCGCTTGTCCGTGTCGGCGTCGCTGGAGCCTATAGCAGCTCACATCGGGCGTGAGGTGGGGTATACCCTGGACAGGATGCCAGTCTATCACAAGGCACATAGAGACAAAAAGAGACAGACAACCATTCTCACCTACGGGCAATTTTAGAGTCATCAATTAACCTAGGGCCCCAGTTGGGATTTGAACCAGGAACCCTCTTGTTGTGACTCGACAGTGCCGACCACCAGGTCACCTTGTCACCCAAATTGTGTTAGGTGTCTGAAAAACAAATTCCCTTTATATATGTATTATGGCTGTCAATCATATTACCAATTTTGACCCCAGCATCCATAATTCAATGACAAAAAAAATGAAAGGTATCATGGTTTTCATGCGTTTCCAGCGCACTGTAGCGGGTCGCCTGAATGTTCTTTCCTTAGCTTGCCAGTCAGTGTTTAATAAGACAGTTTAATGGTTAGGGTTAGGCGCAGTGCCCCCCTAATTTATAATGATAAGGGAAACACTGGGTCTATCCTCTGAATGGGTATTATCTGAAGGAAAAGGGAAATCTTTCATAATGTTGGTCTTGTGTGTTTGTAGGGATGTCACTGAGCTTCTGGGTGGTGACACATATGTGTGCTTCTCTGTGGTGCTGCCTGCACTCTGCCACCTTTTGTGTAGGATGGTCTCAGATGTTGACCCTGCCTATATAGTGCGCTTCAAAGCTGCATTCACTGAGGACCTCAACAGAGAACATAAACCTGTCTTTGCTAAGTGTAGCAACAGATCCCAGTTCCTCTTTAGATCCAAGATTCAAGGGCCTCAGGTCAGAGAGGGAAGGGGTGTGGAGAAAGATGAGCCAGGTGTGAAAAGACAGAGAACCTGCATCACAGTCCTCTAGAGAGGAAATGGAACCAGAGAAACAAAAGAAAAAGATGGCCTTCCTACTGAGGGGTCAGAGTCAGGCTGAAGATGAGGCACTGTCCACAGAGAAAACTCTAGATGGGTATAGGGGCATATAAGGCCTATATTGAACAAAAGTGCTTGGCGGCACCTGCCTTAATAGCACCATGTGTGGGACTGTTCCCTCTGGCAGACCACATGGTGCAGAAGGAGAGGTCATCTCTGTCATCTCATAATGTCAACAAGCTAGTCTGCCTGAGCAACTGGTTAAAAGAGAAGTAGACATTGTGAACTGGTTGACCGTTTCACAAGTTTACAGTGTTTCAAGTAACCTTATTCCACTAAGAGGGTGAAAAGAGACTTTTCACTTCGTCTCTTCAAAGATGCAGGCATTTAGTTTCTTAAATAGGCATATTCACTGTAGCATCCATTGGGGTGAGATGTTACTTTGAAAACAATTTACAGGGGACATTTTTTACATTCACTTTGTAGAAGGCGCTGCTTATATCTTCTTATATTGTTGCATGCTAATTAAGTCTACAATTAGTTATGGATGCTGTGAGCAACACCAATCACTCACTTAGACTTTTTTTTCTCTGCAAATTAAGTGAATCAAATTGTTATTCAAATATCATCAAAACTAAGCTGAGATGTTATAAGTAAAAACATTTTTAAAAAACCTCTGATTCTTCTTATCCCTTTATTCATGCATTTTCTTTATGCCAACACAAATACAATATTATTTTAAACTTGTGATTCATTATGAATTAATCACAGGCTATTATTTCGATTAAATGTTCAAGAATTGATGGCGCCCTGTGACTCAGTGGTAGAGTGGGCGCCCCACATACAGAGGCTTAAAGTCCACGCTGACCAGTTTGACCCTGATATCTTTAATAATAAATAAATAAAATGTATAATCAATTGGCAGCATTAATTTGAATACATTCTGACTAAGGAAAAGCCTGTAGGAACCAAGTGAGGGTGCAATAGAAAACTTCATTTTCTGTCCAACTTTTAGTTGGGATTATCATTAAACTGGGGGATTAAAATTGTATCTCCAAACCCAATATAGACATTTGGATTGTTAATCGTCAAAATCCCCGTCATGATATGTCACTGTGTTCACAAAAATGCTGTAGAGCAGGAAATTAATCATGATTATAGCTCAACCAATACTGGACTTTTGAGGGGGATACCATTATCAACCTCACAGAAACAGTTAGAAGATTAATCGATTGATACCTTATCAGAAAGCTAATCGGTAACTAATCGTTATAATTATTTACAAAGCAAACACGCAAAACATCCAGTGTCTCAGTTTAATTTAAGGGTGTCTTTGTCATGTACAATAGTAAACTGGCCTGTTAATTAAAACTAGAAATTTGAAAATGTCATCTTGGAGTCATAGAGATCATCATGGAGACATTTTACCCATTTCCATCCAGGTCTGTGTCAAGGCAATCTCTGAACGCATCGGCTATCTGTTTGAAGACAAATTAGCCTCTGGGGGCAACAGCTAATATTTCAGGGTTTCTAGTGTAGCCAGAGAATATCTGGGGCAAGAGTTCCTCTTCTGAGCGGTGTTCATTGTTTACAGTCTGATTAGAAACTTGAGATGAGAAGGCCGTCTCTATAAACAGATATCTGCATATGAATGCAGATAAACAACCACAAAAAGCTAATAAGCTAAATCTTGTTCGGACAACAACTAATGGTTCCTGTGATTGCATGACAGCCAATGTGCTCCGCCTCATTTGCTCTCCACGTGGACAGTTTACACTGGAGATCAAAAATAGCGAAACATTTACTAAAACTTTATTTATTCTAAAATACTGTTATTTTTCTTTCTTTTTTTGGTGGTTTACCACTGCTGTACTAGCATGCTGTTTTAAATAACCAAGGCACTTCAACAAAAACCTTTATTTTGTGAAAAAAGCAGTGAGCAAAATGAGAGAACAGTAACCACTGTATCAGAAGAGAAGATTTAAACGATGTTTTCTTCGGGCTATAGGATTAAAAAAATGAACAGGAAGTGTAGAGGCCCTTGCTTTGAATGACTTCTGCACATCTGCGCCCACAGGACATCACTAGATTCTCACACCGCTCTGGTTTGATCTTGGTCCATTTTTCTTCAGTCTCTTCCACAGTTCGGTAACTGTAGTGGGTTTCTTAGACATTACTTTGTTGCCAAGGATTTTCCAGAGATTCTCTGCCTTGGTTATTTAAAAAACATGCTAGTACAGGAGTGGTATAGCCACATCAGATATTCTATCAAATTCTGAACAATAAAAAACAACAATATTTCAGAATGAATCAAGTATTAATAATTTGTTCTCTTATTTTGATCTCCAGTGTACCTGCATGCACCCAAAGCACTGCTCAGACATGATTGATAAAAACTACTCGGACTACAAACGGAAACCAGACCATTCCAGTTACCCAAATCTTTTGCCTACAGATTTTACACTCCTATGCAGAATCTGTTTATAGAGATTAGTGTCATGGCAATGTGATAATTGTGTTCAGATCAACAGTGTTTGGCCTGTCTCCACGGTGGAAGTCCCCCGACGAACAGAGTCTCGGAAATTACGCATTTTCAACTAATGCTCACATTGCGATGATACAGACCTGGCTAAAAAGTGTAAAGTATCCCCTCAATCTCACGTGTCCACCTTCTTACATTCAAATACAAGTCATGCTAGCACTTACGCACTACTTTGAACATCTTGCAGTGGGCTACGGCCCTGCCGCGTTATGCTAGTGGTTGTCAAGATATACAGATTAAAAATAACCTATATCAAGACAGAAGATTCTAGCCATATCCCCCAGGTCCATTGTACTTTGGTCTGCTGGTTTGGTGCTGAGCGGGGGAAGAGGCGGTAAGAAAAGAAGCTATAAGAAAACTATGCTAATTATATTTATATGAATAAGAGAAACTAAAATGGCTCAAACTTTGACTGTGCTTTAGTAACTGTAGATTTCAGAAAGTGGAAATAGGCTTTACTGGTGATACTGAATTCAATGATGTCCAAACTCATTATTTATTTACCAAAAATTGCCATGTCTTAGCAATGTAATCCAGCTGTGAGAATTGATCTTTCCTGGCTGAGTTATTGACTATTGAGCATTAACCAGTGTACATTTGTGTAAGTGAAATATTGACAGGCCAATCTGCCTCATCAAGGATGGCAAATACTCAAACATTCACAAAAACACATTCCTGTTTTTTTTAACTGTTTACATTTTTTCAATATAGTATTGTGATTTCAATCAAATGTATTGCAATTGTCAAAATTTAATATATCATAATTTTACATTCATTGTCATAAAAATCATCTCATGAGTTATATTCATTTCCTAATGCACCTGTGAGGGGCTTTATAATTATCCCTTGTGTTTATCTATAGTGAGGATATTTTTCAGTCCAAGAAAAACTGTATGCTTAATACCTTGGAGTAATACTGAGATGTTTGATAAATACAAGCTCCCAGACAAATCCCAGGCCACATAAATATCTAAATATCACTAGAAACAGAATTATCCTTTAATTAATCTTTACATTACACTAATCTTGATGAGGATAATCATAAATCTACCTGCAAAGTAATGAGATTAGTGAAGGGTCAATGAATTTCCATCATTGTCGCTTCTCCTGAGTGAGTTCAAAAAAACTACAGCTGAATAGTTACAACGATAAACATTTACCACAAAAGTCAGTCAAACTCACTTGACTCAATCTGATTGTTGCGGCGCTATTGAGTTTGGTTGACAAGAAGTATGCCAGGTCAGGGAGCAAGCTCGATCCCTTTAAATACCCACTTGACATCGAGACACAGGAACTTGACAAATCTCTTTATGGGTCCCGGAAGAGGTATCACTCTGACCTGCGGTATCCACTGCAGTACACTTCTCTGGGTGTAGAGCAAACATTCAACATTTATTGTGGCATTTTTGATTTATTCTCTTTTTGTGTCCCTTTCCCCATAGAATCTATTTTGTCTGGAGTTCAGTTTCATTGTAATTCAGTCTTACTTCGCTCACTTGGTAAGTGTATCTCCTCAGAAGTACCCTCAACAGCTGCTGAGCCATGGCACAAATGAGGAGGTAAACTCAAAATGTAGCGAGGAGGTGATGATCACCACTGGTGTCAAAGTAGTTTTTTTTTATTATTTCTTTTAAATGAAAGCTGATTCTAGAAACAGTATTGTGACTCCATTTACAATTCCCACTGTAACCCAGGTCCTAATTGACACACTTGAACAAATCGAAATTGAAAATCTATACTTTCTTTACCTTTTATAATGGCTGCATTAGAGCTCACACCATCCTGTTACTGTCTCCTGCAAAGCTCGTCATTTACAATACACTCCATATGTCCTCCTACACAACAGCATCATATTCTGTTTACGACTTTTGTACAAGAGCAGTACTTTATCAAGCGGTCACCTCAGCCAATCTAAAACAAAACACATCTTCATACCGCTGAGCCTGAATAAGTGTGTAGGAGTTTTCCCCTGAGAACATGTAGCTAAACAGAACAGTGAAAAGCCATTGACTGTGGATTGTGATGTGATACTCACTCAGTACAACCAGTGTGGGCAGAGCATGTCTGATGAGCCTGAATACATCATGAAGTCAATTGAATAACCAAAAAAAACCAAAGGCGTTTAAAGAGTGTTGTTTTTTTTATCCTGCTAAATAGCATGACTTAAGTATAAAAGGAAGAAATTGCGTAAATAATTGATCAGGCTGTAGATGGGAGTGCATTAGGAGTAAATTAAAGTGTCATGTAAACATTCTTCTAAGACTTCCACTCAATATTTTCTTTGTCTCTGAATCTGTCCGTCAGTTTGTCTCTCCCCTTTTTCCTCTCTCTGTCCTCCCTTCCCTCCTCTCTGCGCCAACGCTCTCTCTAATACACTGCAGCAGTTGTAACTCTTACATCACCCGCCTCATCATTTTGGAGGTCGTGGAGAATATTGAACAGTCACTTACCCTCATATTGACATGACTGTAGAGAAAGCACAGAGAATAGTTGATTTGTTTTTCTTTTTTCATATCCTGTCTGTTTCATGTCTGGCGTGCGTGTGCGTGCGTCTCAAGCGGGGAGGAAGACGAGGTGCGTCTCTTTCACACATGATGGAGTCGAAAAGAGAAGTTGATTTCACCTTGACTCATTTCTTTTGCATCCTTCACTTTGACTGCTGGATGATGTGCAATTTCCAAACGCCGTAACCATCCTGAATCATCAGGAGACATTTCTGCAGCGGAGATTGGTGCGTCTAGAATTCACAATACTATCATGCCTCACACACATTGATTTTTCTTCAATGCAGTGAGGATGTTATTGACTTGGAAAGATAGACAGAGGAACTCATGGCAGGGATGTTGGTGCATATCCCGATGTTTGAGATAGTACTTGTTATACCCCCTGGTGCGCTTTCACTTATTAACAAACAGGCTGCTCTGTGGCCTATATAGAAATACACTGTTGCATGACAGTAAAAACAAACCATTATGACAAGCAAAAGAACATATAGCAGGCACATATAGCTTGCATACCTTATCACGAGTGACATCAAAGAAAAGGAAGAAGGCCTGTTAGTGTAGAATAATAGGCTATGGCATTATTGGCATCCAGACAAATAGGTAAAGCAGGCCTGCCCACTGACTCATTTAATTAGATATTATCAGCCTGAGCTTGGAAATTATTCATACACTTGGAAATATTATGCTTTAGTACAGCCTACACATGTCATTCAAAGGCACAAAGCCATAAGCCTAATGTGTGTCATCCCAACACATTGTAATTTTTTTTCCTTGTGTGGTGAAAATCATACATGGAGGCATATTAAATATGGAAGTAGAGGAGAAGAAAGCCCACACCACTCTCAGCTCCGGTAATTACCTACATTCCTAGGAAAGGCAAATAGTTCTCACATGTGAATCCAAAACCTTACACATAAACAAAGTGATGTGTAGCGTGAAATGTCTTTTACTTATTGATGAATACACTATAGAATGTAAACAGCATGTGCTTAGATGAAGAGGCATTGAAGCATCACTCCTGCCTGTCTTCATGCTGCTATGGGACATCTCGTATGATTTGATTTCAGATGAAAAGATGAATTTGTAAAGAGGGAAGAAACAGTGTGAGTCTCTTATATGGGCTCGACTTTCAAATACAAAGAAAAAGAAAAAGAACAAAGTTAAAAGGGATTATTCTTTCTTATGTGGCTCATTTCTGAATATTATTTTCAACTTGATGCTTCAATAAAAATCTGTACTAGTACAGTATGTCTTGCATTTTTGCCAAACAAGAATAAAATCTTTAAATTGCAAAATGTTTGTCTATGTCTTTTGTCTTGAAACTAAATGCCTTTATTGTAGTTGTCTTTTTTTGCTGTGATTTGTTGCTATCTATGTTACATTTTACTAATTGAGCCTTGAGTGGGTTTAATTTAATGACATAATAAGCAAATGCAGATCTCTTTACATTGTAGTGAAGACAAGTATTTTGAGTCTTTTATTGTCACAGAATGCGTGTATCAAAATAATTTCATAAAAAATATTGTGACTGCTATTGACACAAACAGAACACGATGAAAATGTGACACATGCAGTTCAATAGAGTGGTTTCTCTATTAGTGGTTCTTAATCATTTGTCTGACAAATCCCCAACAACCCTGTCATACTATGAGCTAGGGTAACCGTAAAAACTGTAGGACGATAGGACTTTGCGCTACGACTCTACCGTGACACCGGCAGAGCAGCTCTGATGTAACCACACATTGTGTTCAGGCAGAACAAAAACAGATCCAACCCACAAGGAAGTAATTAATATTTACAAGACCTTTGAGTAGAAGCCTCTGTGAAAAAGTCATTCATGGCCGTAGTAGCCGATGTTGACTGCTGTTGACTGCTGTCCTCTCTCGCATCTCTGTCTCTACGTGTCAAAATAACGACACGCTGGCAGACTTGCTCCTCGTGCTTCTTGTTCCGTTGCAATCATTTCAGTCTGGTTAAATCCATGATTAAATAACCATCACAATGTTTCTTTCTACTTTGAAAAACCAAAAGGTTGACACTGAAAACGGGCAATTCAACAGCAAATGGACAGAAGTATTGTTTATAACTATCACTTTAAAGCCTGTGTGTTTACTCGGCAACCAGTGTTAAGCAAAAATCTAAATAAATTGGTAAAGCAATAAGTAACTTAAGTTAGCAGATCAATGTGGAGTAAAAAGGTAGAATATTTCCCTCTGAATTGTAGGTGAGTAGAAGTACAAAGTAGCATGAAAAGAAAATAGCCTCAAAATTGTAGCCTACTTTAAGATAAATATATTGTGATATAATACCATTACCGCTTATATATGCTTCAAAGTATACCATTATATAACTTTTAGGCCATACAGCCCTAATATGAAATCAAGTATTCCATCACCCACCATCATGTTCTACAGTGTATGTGGTCATTTCAACTGATTTTAAAAAGTTACGCAACACTACACTGCAAAGACAGCCCTTCTAGAAATAAGATTAGAGTTAAGGAATATAAGGCCTATTTCTAAGCCTAATATGTCCTAAATCTAGTCAAATTATATTGCATTGAGAAAAAAAATCAGCCAATGGGGTAAGAAAATTTTACTTCGTTAAAATTCTTAAAACAAAATAGTCTAGCCACTGAGATCTAAACATGCCTTAAAACAAAAAAATCCAGCGCATTACTATAATTATTAGCTTTTTCAGACCAACTAAATCTCTAAGACGACCAGCAAAGACTGTTTTTCCTTGGTGAGGGGTTACAAGACAACCAAAGAAATGATGAATACTGGCTGATGTAGAGACACATTTAATGGTTAGTCATTCAGAGGTAGAGTTGGGCAAGTGTCGTTGACACTAAATCGAAAGCACCCCTGGTTGCACCATAGACTGTATAATAAAGTGGGTTGCATACATAACGACAAAAGTGAGTCAACGAGCAACAACAGGAATAGCGAGCCCAGGTATTCCAAGTAGTACAGCCATTACTTTTCCCTACATGAAATTAAAGGAATTAATGTATACGTGAAATGCACATTATGCCCGTAATGCCCTTACAGTTTTTCATCCAATTCCAGTGTGACTTCTCTCAATATAATAAATATCAAAAGTTCCAAAACATCCATTGTTTTATTTTTATTGATGCACTATATAAATATCTACAATAATACATGACATTTGATTGGAGACTAGGCTACAGTAGCTTTGTCCCACAGCAACATAATTGCTTGTACTAAGTGTCCATTTCATGATATTTTTCAAAATTATCATAAATAATTCAACATGCACATGTATTTTAAGTTCTGTTCAACACTTGGTTAGGATCAGAAAAAAAGGCCATGGATTGGTTTAGTACAGACAGGAATTGAACCCGGCTCACCTGGCTAAAAGTCCTGTGTTTTGGGAGCCAGCAACCTCAATCTGCCTCTGTAAAATGCAGTATGCCATCTTGAACTACATCACATGCTTTCACAATGGGGAATACACACACAATAAATACATAGAATACACATGAATTAGTGCCCATTACTTTTCCTTGTTATATGAACGAAAACTACATGAGCACAGCCTGCTTTGTGTTATACCCAACTCAGGTTGATGGGAGCCTGTAATGTGCAATTAGCCTATACTGTGGCTTGTGGGAAAGCCGCAACCTCTGGGGATGAAGGAAATTAAACAAACATGAAATACACAAAAACTGCAGTTCCTCTAATGACCACTTGAGGCTGGCTTCAAAACAAGTTAATACCCACGGACCCCCCTATTAAATTGGCCAACATCATGATCTATATCTTTAATCTACTGCTTAAATGAACACAGACATCACCTGCATCATTATCTATGCAGAGAGCAGTCATATCCCCTTTAACCCCCCAAGCAGAGATCTATTATCTGATGCATTTTGGGTCATGTTCAATTCTATCTCTCACAGTATTGATGGCCCTCCAGATTTACCTCTCACAGTGTCAGCTGAGGTGATGCATATTGAAAAGCTTAGCGGGCTGTTGACATCGGAGCTCTACCATTTGATCTCCTTAGGTTCAGCAAAGTGGTGAACTCTGTTTTGGGATCTACAAAATAAATCCTATAAATGGAATATTCGCTCAGGAGAGTGTTGAGTTCCTGGTTTATAAGGGAGCCAGTAATCCTATAAAGTCTGGATTTGCCTTTATTTATGAGGCTCAGTATTGTGTTGGATCTTTGGGCTTACGCACTGTCAAACGGGGGAAAATTACAATAATTGACAATACCAGGGCCCCGATTACTGATTGAGGAAAATCAAAGATAAACAGCTTTCCCTGTGATCATGCCTTTCTACTATCCTTACTCTGTGAGGTGTTGTGTACTGTACAGTGTCTAAGAGCATCGATGGCTATTCAGACTAACTCTCACACCTCCACTGGCTCATTTATTTTCATCCCCACTCTGTTACAGAAATGTTTACACTCCCCTCTGTGCCTTGTAATATCCCCATGTCATTGCAAACAGTTATTGACCAATATTGGGTTGCTGTACACCCAATAAACTAGGGCAGCTTTCAGACAGCCCATGCAAATCATCTGACTTTGAACAAGGTCAGTCTGGATTTGTGAGCATCAGCATGTCTTAAAAACATGAGGGTGTCAAAACTCTTCTCTGCAGCATCTCTAAGAGCAATGCTACAAGTCTGTAACACCTGTTTACATAACAAAGAGTCCTATTCATTGCGTTTTTGGGGTGTTGACAACAAAGAGATACACTGCAGCCGACATGGAAAACCAAAATACAAAATAGATGTTGACACCAGATTTGTTTGCATAAAAACATGCATGGTTGTGTAACCAGCTTGCATGGTGTATTTGTCTGCTAGCAGTGTGTATATCACACTACAGCCATTTTGATTCAAGTCATAACACACCAGCAACAATGAGTTGCATCCAGATACATTTTTATGGAGCTGGTGGATTGATACAGGTCAATTTATTCCTTTCATTATGCCGGTAATGCAGTGCTATACAATGTGACTCAATGATATGTGATGTAACATTTACCCTGTAATGCCACTAATGTAGATTTGCTACTGTATACAAGAGGAAATAGGAAATAGCAACACTGCAATGATTTACACATCAATGTATCTTAATGCAATCCTAAACTGACACCAGAGATCCCTCTTAAACAATCTAAAGCTTAAATATGATTTAAAGTTATAGACCGTATACTGTATACTACTACAGTATTAAATTTGTAAACCATAACAAATTTGAATATTTCTCTCTTAAATATGATGCAGACTCCTTCCTTTTTATCACTAACCTTTTCATACGCTGGAGCTAATTATTATTAGATGATAACAAATGAACACGGATCATTTTGAGGTTTATCACACTGAAACCAGCATCTATTTTTAATGCAATGTTATAAGCGTATTTGCCATGTGTACATCATGGTAATAGGAATAAGAAACAAGAATATTAGCACATTTTATAAAGTTTAATCTCAACCATGGAAATGGCTGCTGAGAAAAATTAAGCTTTCAATCATATACGATCTTCATCAACAGGTGTGCAATTGCACCTCACTTCAGTCCTGAGAGTGCTCTGTAAAAAAGGACATTTGAACGTCATCAATTCCATGTCAACTCAAGCTGCTGATGGAAATCATTTCATATAATCAAAGCACCATAACAGCTACTTAATGGACCTAGTGGTGAGATTGTTTCTCAACATTATTTTGTTTAAGTGGTCACAAGCTGTAGTTTATTGGTGCTGTGTCAACACCAAGAGCAATGCAGGTAATTAAATGGTTAAAAATTCTAAAGCCATTAAGTAAAATAAGATTTTAAACAACAGCTATTTGGCTGGGTTTCCTTTTTCAGTAGAGGGTCTCTAAGTTTTAGAGATTTGACATTTTAGAAAAGGTTATTGAAATTAACAAAAAATAAATGTGACACTATCTGAAAGGGGGTATCTTTTTCTAAACCCACTCAACTGGAATCAAATTAAAAGACTGTGAGACAAAACTGAGCAAAGTAAGTCCTTATCAGGCAAAATGATTGAAGCTTGATACATATTAGGCCTGGGTGATATGAGATTAGCGTTCAACACAATAATGGTTGGCCAAGATAACAGCACAATATTAAATCATGCAATGCCTGTTATGTATGTACTGTAGGTATATCATTGTATTTCCTTAAAGCAATATTACCCAACCCTAGTACATATTTACATTTGGTTTAAATATTGTTTATTTATTTTTATGCTAACCAGTAATATCTCAATGTGGTAGTGTTAACCTGAGGCCAAATGTGACCAGGTGAATTGAGGCGTGTGAGTTATGCCTGTTGTTGAGGCTTTATCAGGTGGCCTGGGAAATAATGACATTGACTGGCCAAATACTTCTGATCGCGCCTGAGGCTCCCTACTTCGGTGGCCACTCCCACGGGAAGTTGTTAGGGTTGAAGTATTTATTTTTTTTGCTCTAAATAAATAAACAATTATAGCTGTTTTAAAGATACCCAAGTTAAATGATTTAGATATAGAGTGTGTGTATACAAAGCAAATATAATCACAGATTAATGACCACATAAAAGGCATTGCGTTTGTTGCATTTTGTATAATGTTAAGCGTTCAACAGATTGGAAGGGCATAATTGAGATAAAGAGTTAGATAAAAATATTTAAACGGAATGCAGTAGCAGACTGTGAATGAATATGGGTTCATAAAGATCTCATTTGTATTTTATGTTTGGCTTTGATGGCCCTCTGGCTTCTAAAATATGCACATCGAACGGGGAACATCTGAATAGCTCATAATGATGTAGAAATTTATGGCTCTATTGTTTAGACTGCAGAGGTTTTCTTTGGGCAGCACAGTGCACGTCTCAGCTCAAAGCACACACTAGAACGTATCAAGAGATCAGTGAAATCCTGACCATTCACAGACATTATTGGGTGGAAGATTCGTACAGGCAGAAAGCAAATCGTTATGACAGTGGTAACACAGCAGAGCCAATATCCAAAAACACTGACATAATGCAGTCAAATATATGACGCAAATGCTTTCATTAATATTCAAAGAAAACGCAACAGTACGCAACAAACGCAACAGTACACACATCTAGCGATTTAAAATATTTTTGCAGATCTCCTGCTCAATTAGCTCACTTTCCAAATGCACAATCTAATTTTAGAAATTTATGTGTGAGGTTTGGAGGTAAATAATGACAGCAGTAACTACGTTTTTCAGAGCCCCACAATTCACTGTGTTTACTTACATGAAGCCCTGGATCCATCGCTGCACCCACCATTGAGGTCACTGAGTCTTCTGTATTTACTCTGAGCTGCATACAATAACAAATTGTGAGATAATTGCCTAAAAATAACTTGACTTTGGTGTGGCAAAGATATTGTAAGTCACCAAGATTACTGATTTGCTTATCTGATCGCCACAATGTCTTGTTGTGTGTGTGTGTGTGTGTGTGTGTGTGTGTGTGTGTGTGTGTGTGTGTGTGTGTGTCTGTGTTTTTGAAGTGGATGATCTTGTCATCACTACAAGAAGTTGAATAAACAGTGGGTTTTTTTATGTCAACATCTTGAGGGAACCAAAAAGGAAGCTGAATCCATGTGAAGCGTGGTTCAGCTTCGAGAAGGGAAGAGAAGAGATATGGGACAAGATGAGGAGACAGAGAAAAAGACAAGGGGATGGAGATGAAAGACGAAGAGCAGGTGTTCACTGTGCCCAGGATAGGATCAGCATTATGTTCCTCTGATGTTCAATGCAAACAAAACTGACCTGATTAAATTCAAACTGTGTCATTACCAGAGAGATATAGGCAATTACAGTGGAACCTAAACTCTCAATTTAACAAAACAAACACCTGGCATACCCATAATGTAACGATATAGTAAAAGTATATGTTATTGTAAAACATACATTTGACTTACATTTATGTTTGAGACACATTTCTGTGATTAAAATCCAAAATGATGCAAACTCACAAAGATGAAATAATTAAGGCGTATACAATTTAACTAAAGTAGTTTTAATACACTTTGGCAGGAGCGACAAATGAGGAGTCCCAGAGAAAGGGACGGACAGAGGAGGGTGAGAGAGATTCGATTTCAGTGGCGTCTGGAGTGAAACATTTTATAAATCGTTAACATCCATTTTCAGATGTTTCATGATTGATATGGCCTGTTCCGGTTTCCAGATTGTAGTGTATATCATTCATTACCCTCAATTATAATGTTTACTTCTTGACTAGTCTCACATTGCCATACCTAGACCTGAGTCGGCGCCGGAGGGAGGAGTTGAAAAAAAATCCCACTCGTCTGGGTGTTGATTGGCCAAAGATTCAGCTGCCGTGGAAGGTAAAGAGGATGCATGGTATCTGGTGCATGAGAGACAGGACTCTCCTATTAAGGCCAGTTTGTGACCTTGGTATTTCTCAAATCCTGTTCATGCCCGGGGCCATTAAGCAAAGATATAAGTACTTCATGCTCTTAAATTATCAAGCGCTCTCTCACTGGGCGACTTCATGCCATGAAGATTTCTTCTGATATTAAATTAAACATTCCTCACAATACTCCACCACTATTTTGAGTGGTGGGGTACTTTAAACTTTACTTTGAGTAGCATTGACAATATGACACCAGTTTGCCAACTTTGCCTTGCTTAGAAAATTTTTTCCATCTAAATATCAATATTATTTCTGATTTTATGTGATTAAAAGACATACAGTAATTTACACACATTAACCTCAAGCTTTCATATTAAAATACTCCTGGAGCAAGGTGACCGTGGCATACTTAATTGCTGTTTACCAGGAGAGAGAGAGAGATAATTATTGCGCAAGATAAGATGTGCAATGAACATGGGGCAGCAGTCATTTTTCTAAGAAAATCCAAAACACGGCCAATATTTGCCATCAGGGTCTGAAATTAGTAAATACCGCTTTATTGGGAAGGGAAAATATACAACAGAAAGACAGGTTTGAACAGGCAACTCATTTGAAAGTCGCTCGCAACTGCTATACTGTATAAAAGCAACACTCCACCCCAGCATACATGCGCACATCTAAAGAAAAAAAATAATAACACACATACCGTCGGAAGCTTGCAGCTAACGACACAGCTGCACTTTCAGAATGACGAAGAAACAACAGAAATATTAAATCCTCCCTGAAGTCACCAGTGTGGCAACATCTTACCTTTCCCGTGAGTTATGTAAACAAACAACGAACGTTAAAGCTGTAAAAAAAAAAAAAAAAGTGCATGCAGCCTGAAATTCACAGTGGTGTTCTGAGCAGAGGAAGTCCTCTAGCCGCTAGGCTTATTTATACTGTGAACACTGAAATATTGTACCACTGTGCCATCCATCTCAGCCAAGAATGACAAATGCCTGGCTGAGTCGCATTGCAACGAGCAGTCTGATTTGTGCAGATATCTGTATGGTTATACTGTAGCTGCCTGATCCCACGTAATACACACATACAAATCCTCAATATAAATCTCTTATACAAGCTTGTCTCCCTAACAACAGTGTCCTTCATCTTAATTATTTTCAATAACCTTATTATCATTCATTCATCTTCAACCGCTTATCCCGGGGTCGGGGTCGCGGGGGTGCTGGAGCCGATCCCAGCTGACATCGGGCGTAAGGCGGGGTACACCCTGGACAGGACGCCAGTCTATCACAGGGTACATAGAGACGAACAGAGACAGACAACCATTCACACCTACGGGCAATTTCAGACTCATCAATTAACCTAACACATGCATGTCTTTGGTTTGTGGGAGGAAACCGGAGTACCCGGAGAAAACCCACGCAGACACAGGGAGAACATGCAAACTCCGCACAGAAAGGTCGGGGGGTCGGGATGCGAACCTGTGACCTTCTTGCTGTGAGGCGACAGTGCTAACCACTACACCACCGTGTAGCCCAATAACCTTATTATAAATTATGTAAATATATTCTACAAAAGATAAGAGAACTCAACAGCTGAACTCTATCAGAAGATGACTGTAATAATTGTAAACGAAAACCATCTTTCTGTAAATATAAGTTCACAGTTAGGACAGATATCATTTCGCACTTGGAAACAAGGGTTGTGTTTACTGTCATTTTCATAAGAGCCCAGCCACAAGTTTCTGAATCTGTAGCAGATTGTCCCAGTTTGTTTCTGGTGTCTGCATGTTGTGGTGACCCCGCTGTGGTCAGTGAGGTGGCCGACCTGCATTGATGTGCTCCAGACCAGACACAGCTGTGCAAATATTAAGCCAGGCCAAGCCGAGGCATGGCCATCAGCCATCACTTTGCTGCATGCTCTGGCATCAGGTTGTTTGACCAGCGGCTCTACAGTATTTTCCAACCTCATGCCTCCATAATTCCGTCTTTTATCCTCCAGCCATCACAGAACACAGCATCTTGGGTATTATATTGTTTGGGCGAAATATGTCTGTCTGCTGACACAATCATGTGAACACAACAGATGATTTCTCTACAAAAGTACATAATTGGATTTTGGAGCACCTTTAAACTTGTAGAATAAGTGATAAAGAACAGATCGTCTTTAAATCTCTATGTAACTACTTTATGCTTTACAATACAGAGATTATATTGGGTAATGCAAAAAACAGGGATGTTGACACAGAAACTTTCTAATTCTTGCATTAATTAGCTTAATTAATGACCTCGTTACCATAACTGGTTATGTTTAATATATCACGGTGATTATGGCAGAGCAGTAGGAAGCTGAAGAGCTTTTTTCTTTCTTATGGTTTTAGGCTGTGATCTGAATTGAGTTAAAAGGATTTAAAGACTAGACTTTCATAAATAATTTCAGATTTTTACAACAGATAACTGGGGTTGATCTCCTGTAATAGGGCCAACAGAGTGTTTAGACACTCCAACTCGTACAGCACAGTAACTGTTTCAGAGCACAGGGGAGATGCATTTAGCCCCATAACATCCTTTTGCAAAATGTTTGATTTCCAGTCTGTGTCTTGACCAGTTGCTTGTTGCATTCTGAGACAGCCAGCCAGGGAGCATCCATTAATGCTCTGTGGATATCTGCAGATGCATGATAGAATACCATTATCAGCTTTGCAAACTCATTTGTATTATGTGAGAAGAAGCAGCACTGGCGCTTTTTTTTTTTAGACTTTTGTTACATAAAGCAGAGTGACAAGAAAACAACACATACAAGCCTACTTTACTCCCCAGTCTGTCAAAGATGTGTCATGCTCTATCATCTGCACTGTTGTCATGGCAAATGAAGACTCAAACATAAAGTGATGGTGTGCCTGGAATGGCAGGCAATGGGCACTGAGTCAGACTGTTCCCCTTGATATGCCTGTTATTTGGGAGGTGTAGAACCAATTTACAATATGATAGTTCAGCAGATGAACAGAAACTGAATAACCACTATTACAGATTTACTCTATTTCAACAGACAGAGGAAAAATATGTGAGAAAATGTGCAAAAATGAAAGCATGGAGGGATGACCACGAACAAAATCAGGTTGACACACTTATTTAAACAAACTGTATTAACCAGAAACATTTAACAGAAATCATTTACTGTATTTAGCAGTGCATTTCTGTATTACCTATACTTATGATAACACGATTACATGTTGATAACATGTTGATTCAAATCGTGTTTTGTAGACTTGAATATGTATCATCTTCATTATATTCCAACCCGGCAGCAAGCGAACTGCAGGGAAGAGTGACTATTTTTTTGATGTAGAAGAAAGGTCTCAGTTAGACCAGGCTATAAGACTTGAGAAAAGAACATGCTTCATTTTATTAAAATAGAACATGTGCAGCCTACATGGAATAAGTAAGTAAAAACGTGTCTCTGCGCTGTCAGATTTCTAATTTCAGTCTTGATAGGAGCTGTAAGTAACTGATGGATGATTATTTTTAAAAATGAATCATACTCAGCTCTGATTAAATGCATAACAGCCTGGTACTGTAGGTCATAGAAGGCTGGTCTCTGACTGAGCAATAGATATAGGTCTCTTTGAAAAAGACCAGTGCCTGATACAATATTTATCACACAAGATTAATTTTTACAGTTTGATAAAGCCTAAGGTGTATTACTCCAGATTCCTAATGACCTGCCTAGAAACCTGCAGCTGCAATGTATGTTCACAGGATAATTGACAGGGCCTCAAAGGTCAAATCTATTTTTGACAGCTACTGTAGATGTGCTGTAGTGTAGGCAAGTGCCCTGTTTTTACGGCTGCACGATACTAGGACAAAACACACTGACACAAACTTTGGTTGTGTAGTTATCTTTTGCCAGTGCCATTCTCCACCATGGATACATAAGTGGAAGGTGTATATAGTGTTTATAGTGATTTGATTTGAATTTTCGTCTCGTTTTATTTTTATTTCACACTCAAGTGAATTTGCCCCGTGTGGGATCAATAAAGTTCTTATATGAATGGTGATGACACAGCAGGACAAGTGGGTTGCATCGCTGCTGACCTCTGATGCCCTGAGGATAGTCCTCCCCGGTCAAAAGTCGTACTTGCAGCAAGAGAAGGTGCGAGCGGCCCGAGAAAGCATCAAGCTCCAGGCAGGAGATGCAGTAAGCCGCCATCTTCACTCTGAGCCTTTACAAGCCAACAAGCAGAATTATTCACGATGCACGACTACAGGGGAAATGCGTCTAGCGAGGCAGAGCTGGGGAGATGACGGGATCTGCCAAGTGCCTGTGAGTCGAGTTGAAGCCCCTGGGGAGACTATACAGACCCCTCCTGTTAAGAAATGTTAAACATTTTCAGTTCATGATGAAACTATGGCAGGCCTACCTAGACTATAGGTGATTAATGGGAAACACTGGATTAGTAACGGAAAATGTAAACCGTCCTTTACCATGAAGCAACAAAAAAGTTGTAGCATGATGTGTTTGAGTTAATCTGACACATCCTGTCTTGTGACTATTTCTCATTGCAGTGTCAATTCAGAGTATCTCAGTAAAGGAAAATAGTATCCAAACCTGGAAATTCTGAGGTATTTACTATCTGAAAAACTATGTAAAAGATAAAAGAAATCTAACTTGTCCATAACTCTTATTTATTGAGTAATTGTGACTGATAATTGTGAGTTAACAGCCATCCAACCATATCTTGCCAAAACAGTTTTACCTGGTTTTGAGACTATTATCAATAAACAGTCAAAAACACCATCTGCACATGCCATGAATGATGCCAATTTTAAGTTGCATTTGTTTTTGAAAGCCATAAAAAAGAAAATTATTGCAGGTTCTGAAAAATGCCATCTGTTTGATGCTTCTGTTTTGAACCATCACTATGGTTTGTCTGTTGCCACTCAAGCTGCTTGCTGAGCTGGAATGAAAGTAATATCTCATACAAGAGTTTATGTCTTCTAAAATATATTACAGCATCACCAAATTGCAATCATATTACCTGAGTTAAAAGGTGAAGCTGCTGCATCTGAAAACTGACCATTATCACTCTTTTGTCATTCTCCAGTGTGTAGGAAGCACCATAATATCGGATCACCTTGCTTTATTGGGGTGAAACAGATATCCCATTAACATATGCTGATTTTTAGTAGAGACTAGGTTGGAGCAATTAAAAGCCTCTAGATAAATGAAAAGCCAATCTATATCACATTACAACTGGGAAATAACAATCCTATTAAAAAGTAACAACTCTAATAAAATGTTATGGAAGTCCCTACGATTTTCAAACGCTGCAGTTAAGTTTTTCTTTTACCTAGGTTCAGGGACAACAGCTATGCTTCCCCTGCTAAACATGTAAACAGAAAATCATTAAATCTCCTGTTTGTCTGTGGGCAAACAAAGTGGGATTGTAATGGAGTAATTTATGCTACACGTGTGTGTTGCAGAACACGGCCTACACCAGGGAGTCATGATTAATTTATGTGTCTGAAGGAGAGCATGCATTAGCCCTATTAATATTGCTATTTTGCATTATAAGATCATATCTTTGCAAATTGAATATTCATCATCTTAATGACTTAAGAGTCTAGCCGGTATCACACAAAAGTTGGGAATTCATTCAGATATTAGTTACAGGTTGTAAATCTCTCTCGCCAGATTTCAGAAACGCTTAGTCAGCCTGTGAGGGGGAAAGGGCTTTATTTAAATAAGCCTCATGTGAATGGCTATATAAGCATTATAATATGTTTTAGAATGAACACAAGCAGGGACTATTTACTGGATGGCTGATCAGGTGAACTTTTACAGCATGAGTGTAGGCCTGCTCTCAGTTCAGTTGTTTAATTATTTAACTACTGTATGTTTAAGCATAATTATCCACATTACTGGTTAAAGAGTCTCATTCACCTTCAACCAGCACAATGTTAAACTCACTGTAATATTATCGCATCTGGGCTGTGGCCTTTTCATCAGCTCTAAAGCCTCTTTGTCCAAATCCCTCTGCCCATATCCCTTTGTTATAACAGGCACTAATGCGACAAACTGATTAAGCACTATTAACTTGCAAATTAGTTCTTTTGTTCTAACTTTATCCTCATCAGCTTTGTCCATTCTAAACACCCTTTGAAAAGAATTATTGTACTGTCAGCTAAACTGTCCACTTGACGCTTCAAGTATGTCTGTATGACTTCAACATGAAATCATTGAGAAGAAAGAGCCATTTCTGGTATCTTCCCATGCTAATGAAACTGGAAATACAGACTGGATTAAAAAGTCTGCACTGCATTAGTATTCAGCATGACAATAATAAAACCAGACACAGTATACGATGTTGATTGATCATGCATCTCGATTTTTATACAACACGGAAATTAAGGGAAAGTAGGCATGAAAATCATGTTTCACATGTAGTATAAAACTAGATAATTCAATGCATGTGATTTTCAGACTAAAATATGCACCAACACTGTTCTGATTTTGTTAGGCTGGAGGCAGAGACGTTTACCCAAAGGAAACTTAATTGGCAAACCAAAAAAAAGCAGAACTCCCCAAAATAATTCCATAGAAACGAGAGAAAAAAAACTTTGATTATCCACAGGAAATGCTCTTTGGAGATTTGTTTAAAGTAAAAATATCCCAACATCTTTGATGGAACACCTGCTAACTTGGAATCTGTGTGGAGCAGTTTACTACTCATGTGTGTACAAGTAGAGGGGTTTGAAAATTGTTTGTGTTCAATCTAATGACACATACATTAACAGGGATCTGACTAATTTATGTTTTCTGACTTGCAACATGCAAGGCAACTAATGCAACTAAACTAATGCAACTAATGCCTACACCCAAAATTCCTAATTTCCTTTTTTGTCAAAATTGTACTATTAAGACATTGTAAGGCCTAAAATTTAAATGATTGGATTTTAAACTTGTCCTTAAAAATGACCCATGGAATCCATGAATATATTTATTGGTATTTTATTTTTCCCACAGTAATGTCTCAGCCTAAGAACATTATTTACTGTAGGGGATGTTTTCCTAGAAAAGTTGCCCTCAAACATGTTTTCGACAGCATATAAGTGTTCAATGAACTGAGACGGAAAATGTGTCTGCATGGCCCTGATAATACCAAAACAATGCGGTGGCCAACACTTTACAGATATATAGTAAATTTATAATTGTTGCCGAATCTGGAATATGCTTTTGAATCACTTTGACACAGATGTACTGATCCATTTTTTTTCAGTTCCTATCCGAAACCTGAATTTGGAGAGATCTGCTGATTCCGATACAAATGCTTGTTTTACATAACAAATTGCATTGCAATTTTGTATTCAATTTAAGATGTATCCAAAATCTATTTAAATTATCGATTAAGTATGCGTCACATACACAGTTAAAATTACTGGGATAAAAAATGAGACAACCTTAACCCCAGCCCCTGGTTCACTATTAGACAGAACACATGCTGGGTTGGTTTGACCCAAGTGCTGGGGAGCAGTTTTTAACCCAGAATGTTGGGTTTTTCATTTAACCCAACCTAGTGGGTGAAAGTAACTCTACCACTGGGTTAATACTACCCATACAATGGGTTATTTCTCATCTCATTGCCTCTCTCTCTTTTTATAATATTTTGATACCCATACATTTAGTATAGAAATAAACAAAACATTAATATGATTGTGTTATTTAAAATAATTTCACATAATCATAAAAACACAAATAGATCACTGTAAATGTGAATTAAAATATGCATTTAATGTTTGTCACCCACCCCCTGACAGACACGTCAGACCAATGACAAAAACTTTTTTTATTTAAATTACAAAAAAAAGGCTTTCGCAATAACTTCACACTTGTCCGTCAATCTCATATACAGGACCCACTGCCTTGTAAAGTTTACATGGAAAAAGAATGAATTGAAGCCTTTAACCTTTACTGTTAATACACTTTGACACGAGGCAAAACCATATAACTTACCTCCATCTGTAAGCGCTCTCTAGAACCGTTACGTTCTCTAAAGTTAGTATGTTGCCACTTACGTCAACGGTTGACTCACAAGCTACCTGTTAAGCTGATGTTAGCTAATCGCTAAGCAAGCCATAATGTAGCCGTTTTAGTTGTAACCATGGACTGTATGGCTCTGGTTATAACCAGTGCAGATATATTCTTATGGCTTGCTAGTGAGCCAACCGATAACATACTTACTCACAAGCGAACAGTTAATGTAGCTACCATTGTTTAAGGTAGCAGGATAGCGAGCTAACCGTTAACTACTTAGCTAATGTTAAGGGGGGCAGTAAATCCACACAGATAAAGCCCACAGACAGTTAATGTATGCATTAAATAAATAAAATGAGACAGACAAAAACTTGGTAGTCAATTCACAAGCCATTGGTAAAGCATATTCTATATAAAATGTTTATTAAGTTTTGGGGGAGTCAGTGAACGGTAATTTAAATTGGTGGATCTAATCATTTATCTGTTTATTATAAAGTTTGGATTGTATTTATTTATCTTAAAGTAAAAATACTGTGACAATATTCAAACTACAGTATAACGTTAGGATATAAGTATTCATATATAACCTACCTGCTGCTCTCGATGGTGTCTGGTCAGAAAGAAAGAGGCAGACAGTTCGACTTCAGCGATGAAAAAGCGGGAAAATAAATAAACCATGAGCTGGGTAATAATAACCCAACTGGATGGTCACCTGCGAAAAAGCCCCTTCTATTCCATTTACCCAGCATTAATAACCCAGCCGTGTGTTTAAAGTATTCCAAACAACCCAACATTTTGACCCAACACAAACAACCCAGCAGTGTGTTTACAAAAACAACCCAGCATTTTTAAGTGTGGGAGTGCAAATTGCTATAGCAATGTTTTGAAAGACTCGAACAAATGAAGTGCACAGCAACGCTTAAGAATCATAGTACACTAAGTAGATTTCTATACATGAGATTAGAAGTAACAGGATCATTTCAAAGAGTGCAATGGCAAACTGGCAACTCCATAATGTTTTCAAAGTGCATATATACTGTAAAATGAAAGTGCAAGTGCTGTTAAGATGGATAAAATTTTACACCATCAAGAAACCTTGTCAATTAAATTATAAACATTAATGTGCGTGGCTGCTTCTTAAATCTGATTTGATATATCATGCCCTAGACAAACCAGATGTTTTTAAAAATACACATTGTTTCGATCAAGTAATAAAAGGAGAGGCAACAGACAATGATAAAAATAATCTTTATTGTTATTGAGAACACTGCGAGTGCCTCTCACCTTAAAGTCTGGGATAAAACAAATGGCATGACGTTTTTGCCCATCTGCGAAAATACAAACAGTAGTAATGCGTTAGCTTCTTTTAGCAGTCGTTCCAATACAGCCAGAGGACATTTCGGTGATAGTCTGATATCAAATTATGTCAGTATCAGGTTTCAATACAGATATTGGATCAGTCACATTTGTCATTAGACACTGTGTGTATTTCCAGGATATGAATAGCATCAAGTTAAATCTATCATGCAATAGAGAATCAGTGTAGTCTAACAGCCCTATGAGCTCCAGATCATTCTAAACATCAAAATTTGCCACGTTGCCATGATGAAAGTGTCTTGTAACAAATCAGATGTAAAGAAGCCTGGGAGAAAGGTGCAATACTCTGGCAAACAAAGACCTGAATAATTGAAGTAGAAGAAAGCCAAAGCACACCACTAAGTAAAGGCCGAAACATGGTAGCTGTCACTTGCAATCATCTAAATGAATGCAAATGTCACAACTGGGCTTGTAGTTGGGAGGGAAACAGCCTTGTTTGTCTTAGTCTAAGCCAATCTAGTAGAGGAAATGTCTTGGACACATCTCTTACCTAAGGTGCCCTTCATTTCAAGTATGACTTCTGTCCGCTTATGCCAAGTGTCTGTTCGCTAAGTGCAATCTGCAGCTGTCTCTGGAATGTTTGTTAGTCAGGGTAAGACAAAAAAAGGTTGCATCAGACAATAAAAGCCTATTTTCGCATGCCTCTTTAGATAACAGGCAGCACAGCTTCTCCGGGCAGACTGCTCCACATCATTGGCAAGCCTTGACATAATTCAGATAAGACTGTTCTACCCAAGAGTCTAATGTTTGTAAATCACAGCTATACTTTTTTACAAGGCAATCCTGATGAACAGCGATACCATAGGTTGACAGCTTAATGAAACCCACAAAAGGACACTCGGCTAATATTCAATTCTGTTGAAAATATAGATAACATGATGAAAGACATTTCAAACAGCATTATATTGACATGGTACTCATGCTTCATGATGTAGACAAGTGGATGTTACACCAGGAAAAATTGATTTCAATACAGGTTTTCAATACACTATGACATTTATTGTTCACTTAGTGTACTATAATAACTACATAAAGTCATCCATGCAGTGCACTGCTTGCTTGATTACATTCTCCAAAACCAATGAATACATCTCTGTCAAACAGTAATGTAACTATTCATCTGGAGGTCAAAGGTTGGGCTTTTTATTCAGTTCTTGGAGGTGCAGGACAGTAACGGAATTAAAGCGCAATACAACCAGAGGCAAAGAAAACACCTTTTGCCACACATTGATTGTCACTTGATAGATCAATTTTATGGAAATGGTCATAGATTGCCTGCAGGCTACAGGGTCAGCGTAGTTTCAGTAAGACCTGGTTTTGAGACCCAGTTGTATGCATGCAGACATAACTCATTTGTTGCTTCAGGCACTAGATCTGCCACACGAGTTGCACAGTGGCTTGACAAGGCAGGCACGAGGAGAAGTTGTTCTCAGTCTTGTGCCTCAATCATGAGTGTGGGGCTGAGAATGTTTTTGTGTGCCCATGTGGAAATAACATTTCTAACTAGAATTTAAGCAGATATTTCCTGTTACAATGTAAGTAGCACATCCTTTGGTGGCTTAGCAGACTTCGCCACAATATTAACTCTCAAGAACTTATTGCTTGGCAGAAACCACTAATTTACCATGGATTACAGATGAATAGAGGTAATAACCGTTTTTCCAAGAAACCTTTCAAAATCATCAGTACCTCAGGTTTCCCGGAGCCCAGTATGACTAGAGCTAAAAGTGGCTTTAAAAATGAGTAAATATGAAAATAAAGTGGCTCATTTTGATTGTACCATGACCCAATATCAGTCTGTTAAAATGGAAGGAAATTATCACTGACCAAGCAGCAAAAAAAGTCTCGAGTGTAATAAATTAGTCATTTTAGATTTTAAAGTAATCACAATGCCACGTAAAACGTAATGTGATAAAGCCTTCGATTTTGCACACTGGGGCTGCTACTATTAGGCTTCAAAATCAAAGACGTTGACGTCGACTTTTTCTAAAATGTTTAAATTCATTCCTATCAGTCTTTCTCTTGTATTCTTTCTGCAACGGCGGTACTGATGCATTGTGGATCTAATGTATGCGGCTGTGAAAGGTGTTTCATGTGGATTTGGAAGAAAAATTGATAAATTACTAAAATATTCAAAGAAACTTTAAATTGTTACATTTGTGAAGAAAGTTTGGTTAGGTTTGGTTCACCAAAGACAAAATAATAAACCCTCTTTTTTTTATTTTAGCCTTATTTCATATGTTTACATTTTGCTTTGTGCTGCATAATACAATGACATAGTATTTTTAAAAATAAAATAAACAAATGAAACAATTAATTAGATTTTTTGGAGGAAAAATAATGGTTTAGATTAAACAATTAATCGCAAAATAGTTGTTAATGGTAGCCCTATTGCACACAACCACAAAACAGCATATCAGCATTGCTCTACTGTTGTATACTCTATGTAAAATGAAACACATCCAATATGCTAACACAGATTGCAATCAATCGCCAGTCATCAGAACATTTAATGTCTGAAATATTTGTAACACCTCTCCGAATGCACATGTGTTATCTTTTTGATTCTATGATTTTTTTGTATCTTCAACTGTATACCATAAGAGATGTTTTTCAGTTGCATAGTCAACCCTGTTGCCTTTTGGGAAAGTGTTTCTTTGGTATAATACAAAAGTGTTCCTTATTTTTATCATCAAAATAGTTTTCAATAGTTGCAAGTCGTCCAAAAGCTACCTCTGTCCTCAGCAGGAGTAGTTTGTCTACTACTACTGTCTACCAGTCCACTTTCTTTCTTTGGAACTAATACTACTGTTTGTTCAAAATAAATGAACATAAATGGATCCTTATGCATTTGGGCTTTTTCCCCACTGTAAAAATGTATTGTGACTGCTAAACCGGGGTATTACTAGAACCTTGAGTCAGTCAAACTCATCGAGAATCATCAAATGGGAACCAAAACTATCGGTCTAAATTTTAATGGGAATCCATGTAATAGTAACATGATATTTGACTAAAGAACAAAAATGTGAACCTCAACAAATTAAGTCAACCAATGGTCAACCAATGGTGGCGCTCGTGGAAAAGTCAGGGAATCATCAGTCAGTAGGGTTCATCCTGTGGTGACCACAAACGTCTTCTTTTTGAGATATTAGCCTGGACCAAAACAGTGGACCAACAGTCAGTCCAACATTCATTACCATATTAATAGCTACACCGCTAGTGCTTCATAACAATACAAAGCACTCAGATACCAATGTCAGCCGATGATATACAATCCTTTTAATTACTTAACAAGAAGTGTATAGAATCATTTCAATCATACTCTGCATTAAAATACACATGAAACAAGCATGGGTTATAGTATGTGTAATTGAGGTTCATGAGGAAAATTGTATCTGTTCAACATAGGGATGCAAATTATTGAGTAATCTATTAATCAATAGTTGTTTCATGTTATCGATTGATTAATTGATAAGCAACAATTCTTCTGAGAGGCTTAAATTCCCTCTGAATAGGTTAAATGTACCTTTTTAATGGAATTCCATTACTAGACAACAGCCTTGGTCCTTGTTAACTTCCTGTCAGCCGATGTCGTTCACATTCACTGCAACAGGAATCAAACTTAGACACATTTAGAATGTATACGTTTACAACTTTGAAAAGGTCTATACGTAACATAAAATGCTATCTTCCTTATGATATAAAGAAAAAATGCAAATCATAGTCCTTAATCACTCACTTGAGGGCAGGGGATAACATTGTAGTAGCATATCAAACATATTCTGAATAGAAAATATCAAAATATTACACAGGCCAGTATGCCTCACTGACATAGTATTGCATTCTCCTTGTATGCTCTCTGTGATTAGGACTGCTGACATTACCTGCCAGTCCGGCTGACATTACTTTATTACCTCCCGAAATCCCTGTCTGTCAATGACATTTAACGGCAGCATGTCTGTAGTAACCATGTTACATATCCGCTGGGTAATGCCCTCTGCTTTCGTGGAGTCACATACTCTTCGTCCCAATGCTGTGGTGATTGTAGTCTGAGAACCACTCGCTGCTTGTAGCACGGCTGAATGTGACATCTTTAGGTGGTAATTCAACGAAGTCGTGGAGTAAAGTTGTACTTTAAAATACTTCCACATATTGTGTATTTGGCGTCTTTGTAGTCATAACCAACTTAAAGTGGCTCCATAGTGCAGTCCGTTTTTCCCTCTTCACAGGTCTCCAGACTAACTTTTTTCACTAGGAGCACTGTGGCCCCCAATCGAAAAAATTTAAGGGTCGCAACCAGAAATTTTAGGGGCACACACCGTAAATCAATATTAGATGCAGAAATTACAATTTGCAGTTTCAAATTCAGTGTCACATTTTTATTGTGCTCTTTTGAGGATTCAAGAAAGAAGGAAAACCGACAGGACAATCACTGTCATGACAGTAGGCCTACATATAAAAAAAAAAATACCATACATTCAGAATAAGGGGTTGATTTCTTCCCATAAAGCTGACATGAAAACTATTTTGGTTAAGTAAATTTCTGCTGTCACTCGGCTGCCGACAGACTGAGACTGAGACTAGTTGCAGGAGCTCACATGTTACGTGTTTGTGTTACGGTGCTGACGGCACTATCTTCTTACAGTGCTTACATATTGTTCTGTCACTCTATTGCTGTTTAGCCACTTACATATTGATATTGAAAGACATATGGTTGCATATGTGCGATTTGGTCGCAGTCTGGAGCCATGACTTTATCCTGTTGTTGTCGTCAGAGAACTGCTTCACTTGTGTTCCTGTCTGTGCGTCAAGTATGTCTGGCGTCAAGCGCGCCCTCATGTGGACTGGCGGGGAATTACAATCAATTGCAATTAATTTATTTTAATCAAGTAATTTCTTATCGACAATTAATCAATAATCGATTATTGTTTGCATCCCTAGTTCAACAATGTATTTTTTTTCTCAGTAAATCAAACACATTTCTCAATCTGCATCAGATAAAGATCCACACCAGTATCTTACATACAGATTCTTGGACGATGGTCTGACCAAATTCCATCAACATCTTTTTGCTAGCGAGGGAATCACGAACCGTTTGCAGCTGAGAATCTGTAACAAATTGGAATTGGACTGGGAATCATATGACTACAGCTTATGAATTCCTTTTATCATTGCCGGCATGTTTTATAGACAGTCTGCAAAACAATGAGGCTATGCTGCTGGAAACTTGCAACAAGAAGGAGTTATGGTAGAAACGGCCCAAAGTGTGGCATTATAATAACATTAGCATCAGGCATGCTTACTAGAATCAGATAAATTAAAAATAATTAATTTAAAAAAGAAAGCTGTACAAATATCATCTCAGTTCATCTAGGCTACACTATGTTCAGACTTTTTTAGAGTTAATAAAGCAGTTGCGTTGACAGTGAAAATCTGTGTAGGTTGACTATTTCCGAACAGAAAATGAATCAGGAATCAGTTGGTTTGTAGACTGGGTCAGTTGCGCGGTTGGATCGGTGGGTCTCGGCGGGTCCCGTCGTGGCTCTTCAGGTGGCTTTCCTCTGGAGGTGGTTTGTGGGTTGACAAAAGGGTTCTGATCGGTTCTGTGGGGATGGAGTCGCGAGTTCGATGCAATTTGCCGGCCGGACAAAAAGGCAAAGACAGCACGAGGGGTTTAACAACTTATAAAAGATTAAGCAGTCTCTTCCTTTTCTACTCAGAAAAAGGGGGTGTCTCGGTTTAACCCATCCCTTTGACTCTGAGCGAATCAACTGCTTTTTACGCCAGAATTCTAATTCTGACATTAAACTATCTTTGGTTGATTTTCCATTATTAAGCTTTCTGATATCCAATTTAACCAAAATCTTTAGGCAGACAGTTTTAACAGATACAGATACTACACATCATCACATTCTCCTGGATATAGTGACGGGCCTATATATATATATATACTGTATATATATTTATATATATATATATATATATCATCAGTTTTTATTTCAAGCACTCAAAACAGAACAGGCCTCACCAGCAGTAGTAAACACAGGCAATGATTCGGTACACTGGGTAACTATTTAGCCAGCTAAGGAGAAAATTGTCACAAAATGTTGCTGACTGAGTATCATTAACCTTGGTTACAGGGCCATCCATCTAATGTGGTATTTCTAACAATAATATATTAACACATGTTGAAAATAAAATGGTCCAAGGCTTCAGTTATCGCCTTTAACAGCGAGAAGTTCTTAATCAGGGAGTGGGAAGTAGCTTAAGCTGCCAATGCTAGCATTACTCGTCTGAGGTTGATGGCTGCTGCTGGTAACTTTACAGTCAGGTTATACAGAGCATTCTTAAATGTGTAACAACCAGCAGTTTTCATGATACCGCTGCGCGCATTGCAGACTGCTGGGCTGATGCAAGCGTGAGTCAGTGTTCACCCTTCTGCAAGCTCCTCTTAGCCCAGGTCTCAGTCATCCAGCATAGTTCTCTTGGGTGAATTCAAACAAATACTCCACTGGGACTTTTGATCTTGCATATAAGTAATAGAAAAGGTGTACTGTATACTGTTTACCATACACTAATCTCACAATACACAATATTCATCTCACGATACGATATATATCAAGATATTCAGCCAACAATATGATTCAATACACTACATTTTCTGAAAGTTTTTAAAGGGACATTGTGATTTTGGTGACATCTTGTGAGTGTTCCATTGACGGGGATTGAATCAATAAAAACTGAAAGAATCAATTACACAATATATGTCTCTGATTGGACAACAGAGATGGTAACAAGTCACTTTTTGCAAGTCCGAGTCAAGTCTCAAGTCTCTGAGGGAAGCGTCAAGTCCTAATCAAGTCTCTTATAGTTTTGATAAAAAATAAAATAGAGTTGAAATGCAACCATATTGTATAATTACACAAAGTCCAAACTAATGAAATCTTATAATCTAGTGTAAATCGAGAAAGTCTGCTGCTCCCATTTCAGGTGTGTCTTGAACCAATTACATCCACACCTGAAACTCCAGGTCCTGCTCTCATTGGAGGATTTTAAGACATTTGATAACTTGGAGGCAGACACATCTAGCTGTAGATATTCTGCATTATATATTCATGATATGCTCGATATTTGCTTTTTTTACTTGTTATTTGATATATTCTTATTGTATTATAGTCATGTATTTTGTATAGGCTGCTCATTATGTTTATCAGAAAAGTTGTCAGTCTTGCTGCTGTCTGTCTCAGGGCACTCTGATATTTAATGTCAGTGAGCTCCTTCTGTGAAATAAATAAAGAAATCCTCCAGCCACTCAAACGCAGTGTATTGGTTAAAGCTGATAACACATTAACATTAACGTTATGTGGTCAACAATAAACCTGTAATGTGAACTTGCCTTTAGCTGACAATAATTAACGAGTATTTCTCCAGGTTAAACAACGGAAGTCAGCAGATGGAGGCAGCGCTGACAAGAAAACACTTTTCAAAAATATGTAATTTAACTGCAGCAGCAGACCGGGCTGAAGCAGCAGCAGGTAACGTGCTCTCCGTGTCATCTGCGGAGTGTGGATGTTTGTGCATCTCTGTGGGAGAGAATGACTTTCTGCTCCTGATGTTAGTCTCAAATCACGAGTCCCCATCTCTGCTGGACAGACAGCTATAAATGCTCTACAGCGACACTAGAGGGGGAGGGAATGGGCAGAGAGCAGAGTGCCAGGGGGATTTAAATGGGACTTAATGTATCGATACTTGCAGCCAAAAAAATTGATACTTTCTGTGGAAACAAAATATTGATTTATATCGCAGAATCGATGAAATCCCACAGCCCTAGTGTACTCCTGATTCTATTAACAAATAGATATCATGATTCCAGTCCACATCATTTGTATTTTCTGTCTAATCCTAATGTTAAACAAGCATTCAACACACCCACCATGTTTTGGCTGTGGACAGGGTTGCTATGTAATTGCAGCTTAAGGTAATTAAATCCACACTCTTTCAGTTGCTTTCTTCTCAGAGTTAGAGCTTGGTAATACATCATTTGTCCCACAGGCCCATAAACATTCCTATGAACTATCCTGCTGGATAAATGTCCTGGCGTGCAACATTTTCACCATTCCCAATTTTGGAAGCCCGTCCGTGGTTGTCATGAGAAATGAAAATAACGCTGTTGTGAAAATAGTTTACAGTTAATGGCACCATGCTTTATACAGTGTTTCTCTGAGATAACCTGTGCTTATTTGCAGTGACCTACCTGCATGCTGTGTATGTGAAAGTAAATCCTCATAATGACTGCATATCAAGGCATGCTCATAAACATGGCATGAAGCGAAGGGGGAAATATGAGTGATGGATGTTGTTCAAGGACATATCCATGATCATCTAACCATAATGCCCCCAGTACACCAAATAATCTCTTCTATTAGTGTGGTCATATGGCTGAAGCATGTATAGTCATGGATCTTTAACTCTGCTTTGTAGGCTTAGCCTTTTTCCCCCTCCTGTACTATATGTGGTCATTGCCTTGAGCTTAGCATTCCCTGCTCCCTGTCTCTTGATATCAGCAGTCAACTGCAACAGCAAACAGAGGTTAAATAGGTCATTCATCCAACCAGCGAAGGCTACAGACCTCAAGGTCCTTTGTTTTATGCAACGCTGTTTTTCAAGAAACCAAACAGATGTTTTATGTATTGAGAAAAGGGGCAATTAATTGATCCAAGCCAACAGAAATTTCCCAAATGCTGGCCTGATAATAGGGCACCCGTCATCATTAGGATTGATGGCACCAATTTATTATTAATGATTCGTAAAATGAGATCCAGTAGACCCCATTTTAAATACATTTTCCATTACGGAGGAGCTGACAAGCAACACTGCTGATTTCACCACCAAAGCCTTTCACTCTCTCCCTCTGAAATACAGTATCCCTACTTCACCCAGCAGAATGTCTTACTTTGGTGATGCTTGGGTTGTCCCAAATTGAAAGCATTTGTTTTAAGACTGAAAGCTGAATTTCAAGCCCTGTCACAGTACAGTGATATCCAGGTGTTTTACTTTTTTTCAAGCCACTAGTTACGATGTCTTACAGTATATCCAACCAGATATTCTCTTTCCCTGAAATGTCCGCCATCGGCCTCAGACTCTGCAGCCATCTGCTATAATATGAATTTATGTCAATCAAACTGGCATCATTATAACTACTCATACAGTATGAATCGGAATGCCAAGATGTCATGTCTGAATGTTAAGTCATTTACATAACTTGTGATTCAGAATACCCCAATTTCCCTTTCCAAAATATGACAAAAGTGCTGATGAAATCAAAGTGTAATACAGTATATTGTGCACATTAGTGAGTGTACTGCAGTGTCACAGTGTAACATCTGTCTGAAATGTCTGATAGCATTCAGTGTCTCGCTTGCCAACTAGAAAGTAATTGCAATCTGAATGGATACAAAATTAGGGTCAGACAAAACCATCTAAACTTGCTGAGACATTGCAGTTGATTTAAATACAGGCGGCATTTAAACTGCCTGTGGGGCAACAATAAATTACTTCACAGACTCCTAAACTAGACATCTACCTTCTTACAGTAGATAAAGCTTCCTCTCCAAAAATACCATTAGCAATGCCTAGAGTGTGCTTAATAATTGATGAATGGAGCATCCATGATAATTAAGAGTTAAGTGAATGCATGTGTAGGTGCATGTGTGCACTTCAAGGCCCTGTGGATGTGTGGTGATATCTTTTTGTTTCTCTATCCGCAGTCAGATTCCATGTTTGCGTGTGGTTTCACTCCTGTGGAATAGGTGGAGACTCCCGTTGAGCTGTGAAAACAGCACTGTAACAACCTGGTGGCTTGCCACTTATCCTTCTTTACACACATGCCAATGTAAGGGGAGCTCTAGGAAGCCATTCCTCCAAATTACTCTCATTTTCTTGGCAGTAAAAGAGCTGGCTTTCTGGGCTTAAAGCGAAGATGTATAACGGTTTTAATGTTGTCATTCTCTGCAGCAGCAAGACATTCACAGCAAAGATGGTGAAATTATTTTTATATACAAATTAAATCAAGGAAGCTAAATAAGTAATGCGAGGAGCTGAAGACATCACACAAACATTCATGGTGGTGTTGCAAGACATCAGGGGCGGATTACTGATGGTTACAATGTAAGTTTACATTTAAACAAGAAAAGCTAAACACTGCAGCATGACACGTCACCAAATGGTAATTGAGCACATACAGTAAATGTAATGTTGCTTACGCACGAGGGGTGGAGTTTGTTCAATTATAAACTCTAGTTTTCTGCTTACAGACAGAGTATATATGCATTTATAAACAAAAACATTTTCTTGTCATACTTAATGTGCTTGTCTATCATGCTTTGCAAGCCATTTTTAATGACTTCCTATCATTAAAAATGAAAAATAACACTAACCCCTACAAAAAGGCAAATTAAAAATAGATTTATAATTACTACAGGTGAAAATTTCTAGTGTGAAACACTAAGGTTGTCCAATACCAGAATTTTAAACTTAGATACAATACTAGTAAACACAAAATAAAAAACTCGAAACTCTATGCCTGAAACCTCTTTCGATATCGCAGCAAAAAGAAAAATAATCTTTGGAACACAAGATTAGCATCCTGCACACATTACTGGTAAAGATAAAGTAACTGATCAAATACCATGAAAAAAGAGAGTTCACGGTTTCATTTGTGGAGCTTTGGGTTGAAATTCTGATAGTAGATCTGCTTTTTAATTTTATTTTATAGCTTTGGTACTTTGATACAATTGAATGTAGATATCCATCATCATATATCATTTTAAACATGTGATATTCAAAATACAGCAAAGCATCAATACTTTTGACAACCTTAGAACAAACCATTTTGAGTTCCATTTCCACTTATCTGCTTCAGGGTCCTGGTATTGTGCACCCTGGCTCACTAGGACACTTGGAAAAAAATGGGCTGTTGTTAATGTTATAAGCAAAACCTGTAACTTGTTCAAAATTTGATGGGTGAACACATGGATCTACCTTACCACCCTGACGTCACTGTGTCATGCCATCGCCTCTGCTCACAGTGTAGGGAGCTGGTGGTTAACAGCAAGCAGAGAACGCTGATATGTATACCATCTCACACTTTTTCCTTTTCTAAATCCTGTGCCTGTTTTGTTTTAACTCATGTCCTCATGTGAGCAGAAAAGCAGCCGTAACCCAACTCCCACTCCAGCTAGGCAGAGATAAAAACAACCGCTCTGTGCAGCAAAAAAAGCACCCACCAGTGCTGATTCTGTGGGCCAGACAGATCTGACAACTGTATCTAAAACATGTTGCATCAATAATAATCTGATGAATAATGCACCACAAAGAAGAAAGTAGGAAGCCATCAGCTCTTGTGGGCAGTTTATTTCCTGTGTCAATAAGATCCTTTTTTTTTTTTCTTTTTTTTTTTTGCAGTTTAGGGTCCATCGGCAAAACGTAATGCTTCCATAATGCACATATTACTCAATTTAGCAAATCACCCAAAGGTTGTGGCTGATTGACATCAGATTTTGCAAGGACCCTCAGTGCAGCACGGGAAATTACTTTTACGTTGTGTAGTAATCCGAGAAACTATTGCAGTAACGCAACACTTCGTGTTTTGATGACAATGTACGTCTACAATGACGTCCTTTCTCTATAACTTCAACATTGTTTGGATTATTAAAAATCTTTTGCTAACTTTTGATCATAGGGTTAGAAAGATTACGTGTGCAAAATTTCATGCTCATGGGACTCTCAGCCCAGAAAGAATGTGTAAAAGTAGGTTTTGAATGGTTTGTGTATTTTTCAATTTTGCGTAACAGCGCCAACTAATGTCCAATTGACCTAAAATTTTGTGCAAATCCTCAAGTTACCATTGAGATCTACCAATCCAAGTTTAATCTTAATCAGACTAATTATTGCAGAGATAAAAGTTACAAGTTTTGGACTTTTACAATTCTTTTGATAACTTTTCATCAAGATGATGCAAGGATAATTCCTGCAAAATTTTGTGGTGATCACGGGGCGGCCGGTGGCTGAGTGGTTAGAGCAGTTGCCCCATCTAATGTGGCTGAAGGTCGATTCCGATCTGCAGCCCTTTGCTGCAAACAAAAAAGCCTTTTCCTTGATTATAGCGCCACCTTGTGGTGGACATCATTTTTGGTGTGTTCTGCAGGGGCCCCAGTCTATACCTCGCCTGAAGGTTTTGTTTCCATAACTTGTACGGTTAATGCTCCAGTATGAGTGATATTCAAAACAGTGCCACCTACTGGCTGATTGATGTCATATTTTTCTCAAAGTCTCAGACGAGCATCAGAAACTATTGATTTAAGTTTGTTGTTAATCCGACTTATAATTGCTAAAATATGATGAATTCTGCATAACAGCGCCACCTAGTGGTTGGTTGGTGTCAAATTCTGTAACAGGCCTCAGTGAGAAATAGGAAACTAAATTAGCAAGTTTTGTGTTGATCTGACACATTTTGGAGAACATACACAGCATGTCCTGTTTTGACTGAAATCTACAGGAAGTTGTTCCTTTATATATTCCGCATTTTTAAAAGTATCGATAACTTTTGAAACTAAAAGACTAAAAGACTATTGATACCAACAACGCCCTGCTAGCTAGTCGTAAAGGGGGTTAAATAAAGCTCTAAATTTAGGCTAGATTTTGCTATGGGAATATCTGACCCAGCCACTGACCTCAAGATCTATTAAAGAAAAGTCAGTCAATACTCACTGACTGAGTTGCTCTTAACTGTGTTGACTGCTGTAGAGTTTTCATGTTAAATATAATATGAATGAAACTGCTTTGCGGTCAATTGTTAATGTAAACATTAACATTTTAATAATGCAGCAGGTTATAGGGTTCCTTATACAATTTACAGCATTAGTTCTGAGATCTTTGAAACAGATATATCCCTAATAGAAGTCAACATTGTGATACAAATCATATCGTGGACCCCGTATCTTGATACAGTACGTATGGTATCATAAGGTTAAATGATGATTATGATGTTATTGCTAAGTCTGCCTACCTGGCCAAGGCTGTGTTCGAACCAGCATTAGTACAACATGAAAAAAACGTACCATCCCATTCACTCTATGCAGGGGGAGAATAAAAAAAGACACTCCTCTTTTTTTCTAAAGTGAATGGCTTGATTCTACATTAATGCAACAGAGGATGACTTGATTATAGAATGCTGCGTGATGTTGTGGTGTCTGATACGCCTTCAAACCCATGAACCACTCAACACTCAACATTTAACACTCAAATTAGCTTTCCTGGACTGTATTTCATCATATCCCTGAAACTACACACCCTGGCAATGCAGCCCTCTGTGTTTTTCTGGCTCAGGGATGTTTTCACCCTAAACTCAGTAATGCTAAATCGACTGGTTGATTTTGAGCAACATTAATATCAAACTGACATCACTTAGAGTTATAATATGGCCATTCTGTGAAATACGACGGTATACATTTTACCCTGCCACACACACACACAGGAGGCTTAAAATACAACACTAACTGTTTACTTGCTTAGCATAACAAATGCGTGGGGATTACCATATCAAGGCAATTAAGACCACAGTTCACTTAAACAGATCATTGTGTCAAAATGAAGTACATTCCTCAATGACCTATAGTCAAACAGCAGGTGTGCACAAAACAAGTGCTGAAAATCAATTTGCAAATGCTACTTGACCAGGATCTCTCACACAAACAGAGGTTTTCCCTTGTGTATACGCTACACATACATGCTGGCAGAAATAGAGGTGTACAGTATATGCATGCATGCGCTCAAATGTTTACATGGAAATATAATTTAATTTCCTCATTCTCCCTGTAAAATGTGAGTACCAGAAGAACTATTTTACATCTGCACAATAGCGACCTTCCATTATTCATTTTGTGATTCATTCTGTGTTAGTCTGCCTGAAAAAATGAAATGCATGAATTCAAAACACACTCAGTACTGTACCGTGTAATTAGAGCGTATTATGCACTTAACTGCAATTTGAATAATACAATGCAAATCACTTTCATTTGAGACCTTTAAGGGAGGATACTTTACTTTTCTTCCACCAAGACTGGAGCAGCGAATCAAAAAAAAAAAAAGGGAAAAAAGGGAAAAAAGGATTTTACTGAAAATCCCATTAGGAGGTCTTGTCTTCTACTTTTGACTCAGCTGTTAGCCTGGTAGCACTTTGTACACACCACATGATGTGTCAAGCTAATCACTAAAAACAGCTGCAACTGTTCTCAATTGCATTGCAGATGAAAATATATGCCCCATGATGCTGACCTCAATTGCCGTTTAAGTCTTTAAAGCAAACCATCATCTCCCCAAAATGCTCATCTCCCCTAATAGTTACTTTCACTCCAGTTTATTTATAAAAATGACTTATATGAACTGTCAGAGGGTTTTGATAAAACACTTCTCTGTTTCAGTTCTTATGCACTCATGGCAGAAGGCAGACAGTAATCGTCTTTCATGATTCAAGCCTCATAAGTCCTAAATTGAATCTCTGAGATGGATTTCTCTTAATGTAATCCATATTTATTGAATTACATATCTGCTTTAGATTTAATTCTTGCAATAAGCATGCACATCTATCGAGAGTTTTTATCCTTTATAGACTCTCAAAGCTCAGGGGCTTTCAATGGGGAGGGCCATTAAATTACAATGGCAAACTAACATGAGCTACATAAAATACTGTACTATTAAGTACTCAACAAGTTACAAGTAAAAGTAAATTATGTGCCAGGGCTTGTGTAGAACAGTTTCCTAATAAGAAGACTGTTCAAACTTCAGAGGGATGGAATATTGGCTGTCACACTAAGACTCTGCAACAGCCTTTTTACTGAGGCATGGAAAAATTGATTGCAATATAAACACATTTTAATGAGCCTGATGATCACTGGAATTGAAAGCTAATTTGATTGAGTATCACAACAAAATGCAGCTTTGGGAAATGTGGAGCAGATGAGCCAATGCCAAGAATTCCACATTAAATTTGGTGTAAGAAATTTAATTATGCATTGGATTTTTTTTGGTTTGGAGTTCTGACCAGATGGAGAACACGCTACGACTGCCCATGCCTTAAAAACGTTTAGACTTCATTGGTCTACTTTCTAGTCTACTTTTGACTCCTCCTGGACTACCAAGAATCCCAAAACCACACCAAAAAATGTAACAGAAGGCCTCATATTCACAACTTGTCTGTATGATCCACTTGGAAATAATTGCACAATCAAGGTCTAGGCCAAAGCATGCTCAGTCTTTCACTCAGCTATTTCCACACAACATATATCAAATTGCAGATTTTAGGGAATGGGTTGTGCCTGCCTAGAATTTATGATGTATGTTAGAGAAACTGGCATGAATGCAAAACCAAGACAGTGAGAGAAATATTTTTGTAGAGACTTTACTTCAATAAAAAGATTAAATTCAGCTCGAGCCAAAAATATTTCATTCTTATGAACCACGGAGTGCTGTATTTATGCCAACCTATAATCAGAAACCTAAAGACTGAAGTCCCAGAGGGGAACTGGATGCTTTAGTAATAGGGACATATGGCAAGGCGAAGCACTTTCCATCTAAAGACACAAACTGAACTGATACAGCATGATGGATCTTGTACTTCATGTAAGGGACTCATACATTTTGCATTATGATATGTATGTTTATAAACCTTGTTGTCACACATAAAGACAAACACTTGCTTTTGAAACTGGCCTAATCATTGTTGTCAACATCACATGTTTTCCATTCATTTTACAAAATGTGCTTGCAATTTGCATTCATTTTCATATCTCACACACAATCCAGGTGAATGTGTAATTCAAATTATTATTTTTTTAAAATCCAATCATTTCTGCTGCTATGGGACTCTCAATCCAAGCAATAATAAAATACTGACTTTGTGATGACAAGAGATAGTGTGGGATCATGGAGGTTTTGTTGTTAAAAAAAAAAAAACTCTGAGGTGACTCAGATGGCACCAATAATGTTAACGACGTTTATTCATGTTATGTCACGTCAATGTAATGACGCAAAATTTGATTCTATTGGTGGTCGTTTAGCTGAGCAGGTCAGGTAGCAGCTTAACCGCACAGACACCCTGCCAGTTCAGCTAACTTTCTGTTGCTGGTTAGACCCTGCAGCAGGCCCACCAGCACATTGTGACCTCTTGTTTGCAGGTTGCTTCAGTGGCCAACTGAAGGCCCGTCTCCGTCTTGCCGTAGCACATCACAGTTAGCCGGATTGAAATTGCAATCATTAAATGAGGTCTCTACTGGATAACTGTGTTGCAAAATGGCATGCAAATAATGAAAAAATGCTATGTGGCAGAACAAATGTTGTATTACTGTTACTTTTTATATATGTGGGGTAAAGGTTATATGGTTATTTGACCACTGATGAAAACATTTGGTGTAATGTACTGTAAGTACTCAACAAAAAAAAATATAACATAGTTCTAGTCGTTTTTAGACATTTAAATCTGGAAATGTTACATAAAATACCTGAAAGCAAAGGTTTTAATACAGTATAGCTACGTTGAAAGCTTTGAGGATGAGACCTGAACACTTAATTATAATGGTTGTTTCTTTTAAGAAAATTTCAGCTGGCTTTAAACAATTTGGCTGAAATAGGGTCAAGAACACAAGTGGATGACTTCATCCTGCTAATTGCAACACTGATTGCATCTTCTGTCATCATATTATAGAATGACATTCTGGGTGGAGGTTCATGGACAGGGGGATACCTGAGAGCTCTTACATCACCATTAGGAGACAACTTTTTTTAAATGTAAAACAAGTCTCATATGTCTTAACATTTAATATTCAAAAGTTGATTATTTAGACTGAAAGCAAGGGATGGAATAGAAGACCTGTTTGTTTTTCTCAAAACAAACAGGTCTTCTAACAGAGAGAGAGAGAGACAACAGAGACAGTAGGATTATCCTTCTGTCAGCATTGTTACGAATGTAAGTCAATATATGTTAAACCTAAATGTTTTCTACTTTCTTTGCATTCATTTCTTTTCAACCTCCAATGATGATTTTCAGCCTAATTGCCTTTTTCTATTTGTGCAGGCCCTTCTGTATCTGCTGAGAACTTTAGCTTCATTATTAAAATCAATACGGGTCATCAAGTGAGTAACAGTTTTTATTCACCACATATGAAAATGTAGCCTTAGTTTCTATGTCAGGGTTATTTTATGTAAAAATAAATGTTAAAATGCACACAAATTAAGTCACAAACTGTGGTGCTCTAATGGCCAAAACTAAGTGAAAAGTCACAAAATGAGCAGGCGAAATTATAAGAGAAAATAGTCCTTTTTTTTTATCTTGTCGACTGGAATATAAAAAGCTATAATTTGGAGACAATCTGACGGAGGCAGTGAAATAAAGTCAATATTGAATTTTAATTACAAACTAAGACCATGCAGGAGATAAAACCGTTGAAGAAAAACTTGCACAGAACAGTGATCTAATATTTTAACTGCTAACTTTAGGTTTTGGTCTTGCCTGTGTCGGGACTGACTGAATCAAGCAAGGATACTAGATTATGTTGATTCTTGATAGTGGCACACATTTTAGGAGTTCTGTGAACATGTTTAAGTGACACCCATGCAATTAATTAGTGGAGACCTTTAGTTTAAGCTACATTCACATATTAAAACCTCATTCATCTGAAAGTTGTTTATAAGTTAAATTAAAAGCCTTTCAGCCTTTTAGGCCAGCCACCATTCACATAGATTTTCAATTAATTTTGACAAGACACAGCTCCAAATGTTTTATTTTCCTGAGACCAATGGACTAATGGAATTTTAGTCAACCAGTGCTTGGTCGACTATTTGGGGGCAGCCCTACAAATATCTGACAACTTATACGGCTGTGCATTTAATTGTGCGCTGCCTGAATTTATGTTGATACAGCCACTCAGGTACTCGCCAGGCTGCTGCCCATGGCTTTCCACCCATGCAGTAGTCTTGCTAGCCTCACTAACTTGGAGCTTTGAGCCAAGCTTCCTTCATTTTGCCTCCGCTCCACCACATTCCAGCTCTTTGTCTTTTTTTAGATTATCAGGGAGATTATTTATACAGTCTATGATTAAAACACCTCCCTATGAAGTTAAGTATTTTTTATAGGTTGCAATCAGAAATCAAACCATGGCAACTTGTCTGAGAGAGTACAGTATAATCAACTAACTATGGCTCACCACGGAATTGCCTATAGTGGGCACCCATGTGTTTTGATCGTCTTCCTTATTACGTTTTGAATATACATTAACATATCTGCCTTTTCATTTGCGTTTAATTTATTCAAGAGTGTGTCATAGACATCTAAATGTGATTTGCAAGGTCAGCTCATGCATAAAGAATTATATACAGGAAGATAATTCACTGCAAAGGTGGGCTATGAAACCAGGTCACTTGTTTCAAGACTTCTATACTAACCAGTACTTTAAGAAAAAATATTAAGGAGTCATTGCAATTTACATCTTTTCTAAATTATCTTGACATATTTTATGTTTTCACATACTTTTCTCTCAACGACGGCCGGTGCTGTAAAAACATTTATAACTCAAACCCTTATCTACATTTTCTACAGCAGAGATATTGCTTCTCCATTTACTGCATACAACCTTCTACAATAGACCTTTTTCACGTCAAAGTAGAAAATACACAGGTGTAAATAATGATATTGAAATGTTGCTTTGGTTTCAGGATACTGGTATTGTGCATGCTGGTTAACTGTCACGGCTTACTGTGACACCTAAGCCATGGTTAATGACATTAGTAACGCCAGTGCTTTTCATACTATGACAAGTTAATGTGTGCTGAAAAAAAAGCTTATCTCCAAAGCTCCATGTGTTAAGGTTACATAGCCACCAAAATTGATAAAGCAAATTAAATAAACAGTCACATTTTGCCTGTGCTTTTTATTTTTTTTAACAATTGAAGGCGCCATTCACAGTTTAACGCAAAGTTCCATCAATTTCATGGCAAATATTCAATCACCATCAAACTAACAGCAGCTAATTCATTTAAGAGCACATATCAGAAGTGGAACTTGTTCAGGGCACAAATGGATTAAGAAGTCTTGAGTATTCTTAAGAAATGTTGTTTCTGGTTTTGTTTTTGTCATGGTTTCTTTTCGACCATATTCTTTGCCATTTCTAGTTGGTAGAGTTATTTTATTCCTCAATGGGAATGGGAGTATAACAGTACCTGGATGGTAATGCACTGCAGAGGCATACAGACAAATTTAGTTAGCCTCTATAAGCTTAAGGAGGCAAACCCAGATGCGTTTGCTTGTCACACCCCAGACATGACACTAAGCCATGACCTTAGATCATGTAAAGAGGTGCTGGCCCCCTTCCAAGGTCATTCCTACTGAGCCTGACTGACCTCACACAGCCCCATTAGTAGGCAAACACCAAATCCCCCACCAGAAGGCGGGTGAGTCCATCATAAATCCTCCTATTTTCAATGTGGTGCCTTTGGCTGGTCTTATCAACAACTGGTCTTAGTTCAGTACTTTTGCCAACACACAATGGGTGTCTGCTATGCCAATGTTGAACTAAGGAGTTTTAATTCACAAATCAACAGATCATAGGTTTTATGCCCTGACAATTCTCATTTACAGTTGCAAATTCTTCTTCTGGTAAACAGGAAAAAAGAAGAGCCACTAGATGCCAGTGGCACTGTACAACAACAGCTTGAGTTTGTCAGTTTACAATGCAATATGAATTCCCTTTGGAGCCCATTTGTTTTTGGTTGACATAACTCATGAGGAAGGAAAAAAGTCACACAGGTGAGTTCAGGGAAGCAGGAGGATGTAACAGTTCTAATAACTCTGACATCTCCGACTCTCGAGTGCAGCTGTAGGCTACTTGTGAGCTGATATTACACTGTGTATTTAGCTGCAGACTGGTGACGTTACAGTGTTAGAATCCCTTTGAGTGAAATACAGCCTAAAGTTAGACCTGAAGCATTTTAACCATGTTAAAGCTAGCTACTAGCTAACAGCAGGCTAACGTTACCTGCTGCCAAATGTAATATTAATCAGCGTAACAGAGAGTGTTAGTCGATAATGCCACCGGCTTCTGCTAAGTTAAGTATAAACCTGTGCAATGTGATATATACATTTAGCTACTGCATATCTGTTACATAGATGTATATATATATATATATATATATATATATATATATATATATATATATATATATATATATATATTGAATGTGTGTTGTTTTAAGCACCTTAACTTGTGTCTTAAGTACACTAAACTGCACGCTATATTTTCTGCATGTGACTGTAGGCTGCAATTGCATGGCACAAGGCACATGCTTTTTTCTGCTATTGATGTAGCCATTTTATGCCATGTAAAGGAGGGAATGTTTTCCTTTTTATTTAAATTTTGAGTAGAGGTTATTTTAGTAACCACCGTTCCCTGAAACCTGAAATGACTATGTTCTTGTTGGTAATGGGATTTTATAATTAATAATGTTTCATTTGTTCTAATTGTTTTTCTGTAGGTAATATAGGAGTACAATGAGAGAATAAGACAAGATATATTTCATGTTTTATGATCCACTATTCCAGATTATAAGCCTGAGTGTGAGTTCTGACCTTGCCCACTACATGTCAGATGGACCTATCTGAAGTTTGATTGTGGATACTATTTGATGTTTGATAGCGAGTTACAGCCCAACAGAACTACAGACTTAGTTCAGTGCAGTAGGACAAACAACTGCAGCTACCACAGTTACATTACATTTCATTTAATTAATTCATTGCTTTTGTCCAAAGCAACTTCCAATATATGCATTCAACCATTAAAGATACCACCCAAAAAGTACATAGAAACTCACCAAACAGGAAAAACAGCTTCAAATGCTCCATTTTTTGGTAAATGGTAAATGGACTTGTACTTATAAAGCACCTTTCTAGTCTTCTGACTACTCAAGGTGCTTTCAATTCAATTCAATTCAATTCAATTTTATTTATAGTGCCAAATCAAACAAAAGTTATCTCAGGACACTTTACAAACTAGGTAAAGACCACACTCTATGACTTATTTATGATAAACATAGACCCAACAATTCCCCCGTAGAGTACGGTGACAATAAAAACCTTCCCTATTACAGGCATGAACAGCTCTGTGGAGGACGGACATCTGTCTGCACCGGTTGGGGAGGAAGAAAAGGAGAGAGAAAGAGAGAAAAGACGGACAGAGGGAAAGAGAAAGACAAAGACAGAGACAGACACACTTCCAGTAACTATAATAATATCTATAGTAATGTGAATATAACTTAAAGTTTATGGCAGTTAATACAGCAGAATAGTAGAAACAAGCACAGCTAAGGTTATAGATTATAATAGTAGCAGGAAGCGTCATGCAGGACCACGGCAGCAGGCACCACCACGATCAGCAGAGACCTGCGAGACGACAAACAACTCCGGGGAAGAAGTTGAATTAGTAACATGCATTGATGACACATGAATGATACAGGTAGAGAGGAGAGAAGCTCAGAATATCTGGAAAAGTATTATCCCCGGCAGACTAGGCCTATAGCAGCATCATTAAGCTGAACAAAATCAGCTTAAAAATAACAACATTGCTAAGGGCTCGTAAGCCCTAGCTGTAAGCTTTATCAAAAAGGAAAGTTTTAAGTTTACTCTTAAATATGGGGTCAGTGTCTGTATTCCGAATAACACTTGGGAGTCGGTGGAATACAGACACTGTCCCCATATTTAAGAGTAAACTTAAAACTTTCCTTGTCACATTCACCCATTCACACAGACATTCACACTGATGGCAGTGGACATCTACATACCATCTAATCTAATCTAACCATTCACACACCCATGCGCAGCACGGGGAGCAATTCGTGGTTCAGTGTCTTTCCCAAGGACACTTCGACATGCGAACCACTGATCTTTCGAATGGAGGACGACCCACTCTCACACTGAGTCATAGCCGCCCCAATTTAAGATTTAGCATATTTATTTTTTCATACCACTGTGGTATGAACAGAACTATCAGCTGGTTTTGGATGATGGTTGTTGGACACAAGGACTGAGTTCACATCAGTGAGGGAAATTGGGGTCAAATTGAATCTAGTTTTTTGTTTTTGTTTTTCAATTACCGGGGTAATAACTGTTTTGTATAAATGTCTTTTTTTCTACTTCACAATTTTCATTTAAAAGGAGTTGTTCTTCCATTTTCTTGCCTTCATAAACACCACAACTTATATATTCTCTACAACCTTTAATACATTATAACCTTTAAGACATTCATTTACATGAAGTGTCAATTTTTTCAAGTGAAATCTGTGGAAATTGCAGCAGGATAAACAATATGTTAGAGGGTATTTAAAGATATATTAAGCCCAGCTGCTGCTGACTCAGAAAACACTGCAAAACTGTCTTTTTTCATTGTCATTTTCAAGAATTGCAACTGCTGTGCTATAGAAATACAAGCACTGTCACTTTTTCAGACTTTTGGCATCGACTTGGAACCAAAGTATCGATGCTCGTGACCATCCAGTCTGTCCTTAGAATTAGCCGTGTCAGAACTTTCTCTGTGCATGGGTTTGTTTGCAGAAGTGCAGCCAGATCACAGTCAAGTGTGCCCTGCCAAGTGCGTCAAGAGCGTGCCAGACTCGCTTTTGCTAATTCTATGGCCAGGCTCCTTTGGTGCACCAGTGGAATGTGGGAAAGGGAAAATACATAATATCAGACATTATAGGTGGGAGCACTGTGACAATCCCTACTTTAATCCCCTTTAAAGACAGAGCTCAAAATTGTTGTCTGGAAGTTGCAAGGTCGTGCCATAAATAAAAGGAAAGTGGTGTTGAATATGTGGTCTAGTTTTTTGCTTGTTAGTCTTCTAAAATTATTTTCAAACTTTAATTTGGTTAGTTGCCTACTTAATCTTCATATTGCCACATAAACATGATCCAGGTAGTGGTCAACAAATAGATTGTGACTGTGGGAACAACGCTATATAATTGAACCCAAACAATCCATCACATGTACTGTGTTTTCCGGATTATAAGTCGCAGTTTTTTTCATAGTTTGGCCGGGGGTGCGACCTATACTCTGGAGGGACTTATGTGTGAAATTATTAACACATTACCGTAGAATATCAAATAATAGCCCGGGCTATTATTTATCTCAGTCACGTAAAAGACTAGGCGTATATCAGCAATCGTCACACACGTCAACCAATCAAAATTCGGCGGGGGCGGGTCATGGCAGAAGTGCATTGTGAAAAAAAAGATGCTACCTGTGGTGTATCTGATCGAGCACTCGGTGCTCAACTGTTCATGACTGTGTCACTTGGTGTGTGCGGTGATTGATTGTTCCTGTATGTGTGTTATGAAGTTGTGCGGCTACTAAAAGAGCACATGTTACAGCCTCGCCTCCATGTGTGATATTTATCATAGAGACCCACAATGCGCACAACAATAGTCACGCAATAACATAAAACCACAACACTACCTGCTAATGCAAAGTGACACAGAGGAAGAAGAGTTCATTGGATTTAGTGATTAGGAGTGACAGATTGTTTGGTAAACGTATAGCATGTTCTATATGTTATAGTTATTTGAATGACTCTTACCGTAATGTGTTACGTTAACATACCAGGCACGTTCTCAGTTCGTTGTTTATGCGTCATATAACGTACACTTATTCAGCCTGTTGTTCTCTATTCTATTTTTATTTTAAATTGCCTTTCAAGATGAAATGTCTATTCTTGGTGTTGGATTTAATCAAATAAATTTCCCCAAAAATGCGACTTATACTCTAGTGCGACTTATATATGTTTTTTTCCTTCTTTATTATGCATTTTCGGCTGGTGAGACTTATACTCCGGAGCGACTTATAATCCGAAAAATACGGTATATTGTAATGTATATTGTAATTAAAAATGTGTGGTTCTCCAAGTGCCTTACAGACCAAATACATAGGGACCGGTCATGCAGCGTACTCAGGCGGGGTGCAGCTGGGTTTTTTACCTGCTGCACAGACAGTCAATTGCATGTTGCTGCTGCAAGTTTCACTGTGTGCATGTTGAGTTTTGCTAAGTGAAAATGCAAATGGTTCAGGAGGGTTTGGAAGCTGTGCTGCCCCACTTGCCCTCTGGTGCAATGTGGTATATACTGTATTAATCATAAACATAGTGTACTCCTTTTTTTACCGCTAGAAACAAATGGATGCGCTGCACGGCTTCCGTGGTCCATGTTGCAGCTTCAATTGGATATAATGGGGAGCCTCTGTTGCGACAGCCCTGTCACGCCTTGTACACACCCCATGTTTTTTGGCTGTTAGGCTAGACAACACGCCTGTTGATGCACGGATTAAACTGTGTAGAATAATGAATCCAAACAACTACTTTTGATGTGCATGCACAAGGTTTCTGTGATTATTTTACAACAGTCTGATGCTGGTTGCACAAAATTGAAACTGGGTGGGTCTGCTGTGCATAATTGTGGCTTGTCAGTGTGCAACATCACTCCAGTTAGAGACTGCAGATGAGACAAATGCCTGCTGCCTTCAGATGGCTGTGCAGAGAGTCACCAGTTTAAAGGAAAGGTCACAAACTATCTTAGATTACAAGGCTGGTAAGAATCACTAAATCTTTATTCTGCCTCACTGGCATTCCTGCCATAACTGGAATAAACCTTTTTTTTCTGTGGTTCACAGCAAGTCATCAAGATACCAAACTGGGGCAGGCAAGGAAATAACTTCAGTGTGACCTTGCCAACGGTAAAATCAAGGTCTGAGAATTTGTTTCAACAAAAGAAAAACACTGGATTTACAGGATAAAATTCTCTAGGCAGCGTAAAAATCATTCCGTTCATTGTGCATGAATAGACACGGGGTATAGATAACACACAGCCTCACTCTCACAGCTGGACGTTGAAAAACCCTTATTTCCATAAAGCCTAGTTTTAGTTAGTTTTGACATCTTGTAAGTTAAGAAATCTGCTATTTTTAGGCAATTTTCTGCACCATAGATTTTGCTACGGCCAGTTATGTTTAGCAGCTCCTCTAAAGGTTTATCTAAGCTGAAGGAGGGCACTCATGTCAGGATACTTAAGTAGAACAACAATGTTTATTTATCCTTACTTTACCACATTGTTCATCCTTGAACCACAACAGAATAATGCATCTACAAGTGCTTGAACAGACACTGTTAAAATATTTTTTAGAAAAGAGGATTTAAAAAAAAGTTAAAGGTAAAATTACATTTACACTTAGTTTCAATCTGGCAACTCCTGCTATTGCCACAAAGTCACACCTGACACGCCAGTGCCATTGTAATCCTCCCTCCTTTATGACAGTTGGCTCCATCTGTCAGTCTAAGAATAAGTAGACCTAAACAGAACAGAATGAGGCATAAACAAACATTAAATATGTGTTAGATAGAAGTGAATATAAACATTAACATGGATTAAACATTGTAGAAAATGATTAAATAGAACACTGAGCTCAATAGATTCCAGTATGCGCCCATATGTGAAATCATGAGTTATGTAGTCCATTCGATTTTAACTGCATTGAATTGTGTGGTAATGCAAAGTTTGATTCTAAAAACAAAGTTGTAATTTTCAAATAATATTTCCTCAGGTTTTTAAGATAACAATTTCTGATTGGGATGAGTGTATAGTGAAATTTTGATGTGATTTTTTTTTCACGATATTGATTCCATTGAAAGCCTTTAAATTATATTGAATTATTGCCTTTATGAGTAGCATATTAGCAAAGGGGATTTTGTATCTTCTTATATGTTATGGGAAGCGTCTACAATGATAATATGAAACTGTACAATTAAAATTGGCCTCTGGATAATGTGGAATGTAGGTCAGAAAATGAGAAATGATGGCAAGAAAGCAGTTGATTTTTTCCCCTCTAGTTAACGGGCTGATAGATAATAAAACCTCTAATCTTTGAAAAACAAAGTGTGAATCCCTCTTGAACCCCAGAGCCAGTACTACCACTTCAATGCTCATGTGACCACAGTGCTTTAAACCAGACAATATTTGCATCATTAGAGCCCCATGGTCTAACTTCTAGGATTTAAAAGGGTCATTAAACATAAACAAAGGATGCTTATTTAAGCAACTATGATCACCCGATGATCTTCTACAACGGAGGGACAATATGCAGCCCCACATAAGTAAATGTGGAAACTGGCAGCGACCAATTTGGGAATTTACTAGTCAGTGACAGAAGCGGGGACTATGGTGGAGACGGTACTTTGAAGGAAAATTTCTCCCCATAGCTCCAAGGACTGGCCAGGAAGATTACACCTACTGTCCTGACATACATCAAGGAGGTGAAGCACTTCTGGGACAAATCCTGCATGCAGCAGGAATCCATCAAAGGGCTGGAATCAATCATCTTTTATATCCTTCCCAATGTTCATTTAAACATACTTTAAATATCAGGACACTTTGCTGTTTAAAGTCAGTACCTCCCTCAGTCTATAATGTTTTTATAATGTAGACCTATTGATTTTATTCGCCTGTTTTTTTTTTTGTCAAAAACAAATGTCTTATTAATTAAAAATAAACATGAAATAAAAGTTCAATTTAAAAAATGACTGAATAAGTGTCTTGCATTATATTCTCAAATCCTGAATAAGTCTAGTTTTTAAAAGCACTGCCACTGAAGTAGAGGAAGATACATTTTCCCATTTTTGAAAGAAGCACAATGTCTCCCATTCTCTTGATTGTGTCACATTGAGATCCTAAAGCAAATAATGTGGCACATAGTTGCTGCTAATGCTCTACATAATAGACACAAAGGTAAAGCTCTTGTTTAGGTGATAGCTGGTTAAAAAAAATGCTGGGAAGACTGCACGTAGTGAATTTGTCCTGCACTCCTCTCACTACTCACTGTGCCTAAAGGAGGCGCCTGAGGATATTAAATAAACATTGTTTCTGTAGTTAGTTATTTCGAATAGAATATTTGAAAGCAATCTCTTTATTGCGTGCAGGGAAACATGTCATTTGAAACTTGAATTTAAAATTAGCATCCTTTGAAGATGAAAAAAAATATATATATAACCTCTCACATTTGAAAGCAGTGGATATGTCCCAGTGGGGACCGTGTGGCGGGGGGCACCACAGTGATTTCCCATGGTCAGACAGCAACACCGGGTCAAGCAGGAACACACAGGATTTGCTCTAAAACTGGATAATGATTACAGGTTCAAAGGAGACATGTTACGATGCTGGCCATTGAACAGATGGATATTGGTGAGTGAAGATGTAGCTTCAGAGTTTTCGCCTGACAGGGAGGCTGGAGACATCTTGATCTCATTTTGCCCTTGTCTAATAGAGCTACTTTCAGATGTAGTGGACTCCAAAAGAAAACTAGATTAAAGCAATGATAAAAAAAAAAACATTTTTAACACAGATTACTTCTGTGAGGTAAAGAGCTCTCTGGAGGACAGAGGCCATGGTATGTGTACACTTCTCTCATGTTTTCTTTACTTGCAAGGCAGACAAGATGAAAGGATCAAAGTGAGAGTGAACAGGGAGTTTCTGTGGGTATATTACCCCTGGCAGTGTCTGAATTTAGGAGTTTTATTGAGCTTCAGGGTTGAGCACTGTCAAGTTAAAAAGATAAAGAAAACTTAATTTCCGGTACAAAATTGTCAACCAAATGAAAAAGGTAACAAGTATAAAAAAACACATATAAAGTGAAAATTAAAGATCCAGGTTTCCAAATTACATGTCTGGTGATACAATGGGCTGTTAATAACATGTTCAGGATTACTAGGCTGCATTCTGATTCATAATAGACTCCAATTTTTCTGTAAGCTGAGAAAAGGTCCGCTCCTGACCTGAGATGTTCAAAGCGTGATTTAGAGCCAGTGGTTAATTAGCAGCTCAAATGTCACTGTGACCAAGGAGCAACCAATTTAGCGTGCAGTCAACTAGTCTCAGACTCATTCTATTGAGGACAGAGGCAGAGAGACAAATATGATTCCCAAGTATCGTTCCCAGGAAAGTATATCGAAACATTCATGGAGATGCGACCCCATGCTCATCTCTCTCTCTCTCTCTCTCAAGAGGTTTGCCAGCCTCTCTGCCTCCCAGAGGGCTGCAATCTGTAGGCATGGCTAGGTTTCTACCTGTCCCTCGGGGATATGAGGCCCCTCCTGCTGCTGTACAAATACTCATCCGCTGGAGAATCTCTGCTCTGTGAGGCAGCAATCAGACTAAAGCCCATTTACAGTCAGAGCCACAAGAGTAGCGATTTTATTACAGAAAGTTTGACGATACCATGTTATCTCTATGTGTCTGCAGCGGCGTGTTGTGTTCTCTGTTTGACGGGCATCATCTGTTTGAAGTGAGGACTTAATGCTGCCCTGTGTGGCATGTGGCCTGTTTGAGGAGAAGTGTATTGAAGTGCTATCTAGGAGTACAGCTCAGCAGAATAAACTGCACTCAGGTTTACACACAGAGCACTCATGATTAGATTCTCTAAGGCCTTCGGTAAAGATAACACTTGCGAGGATAAGCCTTTGCATGGCAGGATATGTATAGTGTGTATATGTGTTTATGTGTGTGTCTGGGGTAGGAGGAGGAGGTGGCGAGGGTCATACACCTCACCTGGTGAGCATGTAATGTCGTTGTCAAGGCCACAGACACCTCCATAGAGCACAGAGGAGATGAATGCTGATTCTTCTCATCCGCCATTTCTAAGCAGATTATGTCTCCTCAGTATTGAACTCTTCCTGTGCGCTTGCTGAGCCACCACCAGTACACAAACAGAGATAGCAAGTCATGTTAATCTGGAAAATTCATCACAAAGGTTAAAATGTCACAGTCAATATTAAATGCAAACCTATTCAGTGCCCGTGGCTGAATCCTGTGGAGGGACTTTGTGACATCAAGCCTGCAGCTCGGACAGACCCAGGCATTACTGAATATCACCTTTCAGCAGGTTTAGACTATCACAGTAACCATCTTTATCCCGTTAATCGGCTATGGCCATGAGGAGGAGCAGCACCTCCTGTTCACTTCACATACTGAGTAGCAGCAACATAAAACTCAAATGTCAGAAGAGGAGACATGGAGACAAAGACAACTGAGACAACGCTGCTTGACTTATTTCACCACAAAACACAAGAGATTACCGGACCATTACTTTTTGTTCTCAACATCAATAGCCGGAAACCATTTTACAGTATATTTTACAACGACAAACAATAGGTTACAATGTTTTACCATTGCAGGTTTACAGAGCTTCCACAGGAATTATTTATTTTCATTACCTCACAAATTAGTGAAGCCATTCGCACCACCATGGGAACTGCAGAAAAAATCATTTAAATCCCATATGTTGAAAAATAGTTCCTACATAAACTTTTCTTCCTGTAGTACTGTAGTCTACTGTATTAATTATAGCATACAGGGTTGGTAAGTAACTGATAACATGTAAATCGGTATTATGTAATCAGATAACTAAAATCAGCCCAGATTGCTTTTGAAAATATGTGTAATTTTATATTTTAGTTATATTGTCAATGATCATGTGATAACAGTTATTATGTCATTAAAATATGGTAATTTTAAAATTATAAATCAAAGAAACAACACAGTAGACCTGCAGACATTTATGCATGTAAGTTCTTTCTCGACCTGACAGATTGTAATGATGACTTGTAGATAATTGTGTTTTTTTATTTTGATAAAATGGATTTAGAATTATGAGCAAGAGCTCCTTTTGTGTTACAAGAGCAAAGTTTTCCATGGTGATTGAAAAACAGCAGCAACAAAAACATTCATGAATGTCGACACATGCACAAAAGAAACAGCATCCCACACATTGTTGAATATACACAGAATTTGTAGTTTGTACTGTTTTGTATGGGTAGTGCAAAATCGGGTTCAGCACATAATTTAGACACATCCAAAAATTATCCTCCATAATACATTTTAAGGGTTATATTTTGTGTCAGTTCTACACACTAACCATTTCTTAACACATTATGTAGATCAGGGGTTTCAAAGTCTGAGTGGGCCTCCCCTAAGACAAAGCCCCCTTAGTTTACTTGCTTTGCTCCTGGATACCTATGAGACCACGATTGTTTTATTTGATCCCATAGACACTCAACGATTGAATCAAGACGGTCTAATATTGCTGTTTGATATAAACATGAAACAAGATCTGTCCTAAAGCATTCATTAGTTTCTGACTCTTGTAAAGTGGGAAATATTTCACAATACTACTATACCTCTGAACTCTCTCTTTAACCAAATCATTTAGGTTATCCTATGACATGTTTTGATAACTAATGCAATAACTAATATAATAATCTGTCACTGAGCCTCCTCTGAAACTGCCTGGGCCGGCCTCACACTTTGGAAACCTCCGATAGCCTAGATGGTTGTTAACAGGATTGAATGAATATGAATGTCCACATAAATAATGTTTCTTTATTTAAATCACAGCACAAACAAGAAATTGCATTATCACAAGGATAATCTAGTACTTAACTTTAATAAAAGGTAGGCTATTATAAGCAGCGTTTAATTTGATTATTATTTCGGACTTCTCACTGCTTCAGTTTGCTGCTGTCTGGTGCTGAAACACTGCAGGGAGGAGGATTCTCTGCGGCCACACACCTGTCAGGCACAGGACGTGTTTCTAGGAGACATTATGCCTTTTTTTTTGCTTTATGTCTCAATTCCGAACATAGATGCTCAGAAAGTAAGTAATGAGTAGACCAGTTAGTGACATTCACCCGCCACCAGCAGACCGAGCCCTGCTCCAGCTGGGAGATGTGTGAGCAAAGAGTTCACTACCTTCCACAGGCTTTCTGAGCCTTTTTAGTCTAATACATAAACAACTGTGTCACACGCAACAGCCATATAAACACAAGCAACATAGACGTCAACCCGACACTGACGTTTGGCTGCTGTTTTTCATGGCTCAGTGTGGGTCTGTTTGTGTCAGTAAACAACACGCTCTTCATTTCTGTGTGGCGATGAACGCCAGGGACAGGTTTAGCAGGTGTAACAGGATAGGGCAATATGACAAGATTATACGATAACAGAATGATATTCGATCTTGCAATGCCTGTTGATGAATTTTGTGCTATATTCAACTCCAACTGTCCCCAAAGTGCAATTGTTTTGCAGCAAGGTAAAGACATACAAGAGGATCAAATACAAAAAGCCTACGTAGGATACATCAAGGGGTGGGGCATGAATGTTGCAGACTCAGGGAGACTAAAATCAAAATGTCAACATGATCCAACAAAACGGCACAGTTAGCCAGCATTTATAACGTCACAACCATCATCATCAACAAACAACAACATCACAGCTATCACCTGTCCCCCTGGCCTGGACTCAAAAGGTAAATGATGGTGGGAATGACCGAGTGCCTTAATCTAGGACCATTAATCTTAGCTGGAAAACAGAAGGTAGGATCTGAAACTCATGCTCAGTGTTTTCCCTATATCCATTCTGGAGCAGTGCACCGCTGTGACTCGATGAACGAGGCAAGTGTCGATGGTTAGTTCACAAATCTGTTACAACAGCACAAAATTCGAGTCCAGTCCCTGTTATCTAAACTGCTAAAGTCAGCTGAACAAGTGAAGTGAAGATAAGTTGGCAGGCAGCTTAACGTTCACAAAACGACACGCTAACATGCTGTTGGATCTTGTGTTTTCTGAGCTAAACCAGAGAATATTCTGATCAAACAGATCGGTGATGTCGCTTTGTCCTTGTGGTTCCCCGTGAAGTTCTCTGGATGTGAAGTATATTAATGTAACCCTGGTCCCCAATGTGTTTTATGTGTCGGGAGCCTTCCCCGGTTGTAGATTCAAGTTTTTTGTCGATTTGTAGACACTTTACTTTGAGAGACAATGTTTTCAGGGATTTACAGTCATTAATTAAAAAAGCCTGTTCAGATGAGAAATGCTCTGAACCCCCTATCCCCCCCATGCCTGACCTTTGGAAACTAACTGTATAATGTTAGAGATGCTATGTCCACTCCTGCATGCTCCAGCAGTTGAGGCAACTGGGGCTGGTACATCTACACACCACATCTTCATGCTGAGGCCCCAAGGCAACAGTGTTAGCGCTAAATTCACAAAGCAAGTAGATGTGACAGGAGGAGTCATAAAATTGCATTTTGTAGGATCAGTGTTTTCCTCTCCTCTCTTGTCCCTCAGCACTTCAGAAATTAGATCATTGCTCAATTTAAACCAATATGATTTATCTTAGGCTGGATCCACAATACCCACTCGTTGAGTTAAGATGGAAGAGGATGAACCAGACAGCCTCTGGGGACAGAACATGTAGATTTTCTGTGGTCCTAGTCACTGCACAGCACTACAATTTCTGTCTTTTCATTGACGAATACACATCATGTTTTTGACTCTGTGACTATGATGTTGCATCAGAGCTGAAAGCCATTCGTGGCTTTCAGGTACATTTTCTTTTTATCCTCAGACATTATAAAAGGTAAGGTGATGACTGCAGCAGAGCCATACTGACAGCAGTGAATACAATCATTTTTAGAGAGATTGAAATGTTTGCCATCGGCATTAGATGTGTTCACAATCTGGAAGATGGTCATGTGGTATGCCACACTACAGTCGTGTGTGCATTCATTACAATGGAATAATTGTTGCTTTCAAGGGAATAGCCTATAAAACCCTTATGGCTTAGCACAGATTCATATATTTTTTTTGCAGGACTCTATGGCTGCTGGGGCCCCAGCTTTTTGATTACATGAGAAAGACAGCTCAGTGAGCAAAGATGAAACGTATCAATGGTACTATAGCTCCCTCCCATCCCTAATTTCTTGGGTACTACAGTGGAGTAGATTGCAGAAGGCTCTGTGAAGCATGAAGCCCTGCTGAATACTGGGTCAGCTAACAATCTCAGACCACATAGATACAGTAGCCCGAGTTTTATATTTGCCCACACCTACTGTCAAGCAAACTGAGATGCAATATAATCGAAAACATTGGACTGAAGCCATTTGTGACTCCAAACTGCTCTTGAAAGCTGACCTCCAAGTTTTCTTCTCACTGGCTTTCAATATATGTTAAGGTCAATTTTTCCTTTTCAATTGCTTTTTTTTAACTGAAAGCTAGACTGCCACTTAAAAAGGTTTTGTCACGCATGTCTCTGCATTGCTTAAACAGTTCATGGTGTAAAAGGGCCAGAACCTCCTCCCTTTGATGATGAATTGTGGTAGTCTGAGCATGTAAATTATCTACTTTTTATGCAAATCCACATCCAGTTAATAGCTGCTGATTGCAGTGAAGTTACTGATTGTTGGTGTTAAACATATTCAAAGTATTGTCTACTATAATCTACCACCTCTGTGGAATCACATACATGGGCCCTAATAAAAAAGAATAATGTGATGAATACGATGTCCACACATTTGCCTGGCTCTGAGAAAAGGACAAAGCCATTTCCATTTGTAGTAGGATTCTCCATAGCTGCAAGCATGCATGAGAAGGAAGAAGTAACATTTGGCTGCTCAATTAATTTTAAAGGTTTTTACACTATTAAGCACAATTTATCCAGCGGCTATTACAGCCTTCCTTGTTCTCTCTTTCTTGTTTCTATTTGATATTTTTGTTGCACTGGCAAAATTCCTGTATTTTAATCTTGTGTCTTAATATGCTGGTTAAGAGTGTTTGTCGACCATGTCCGTTTGCAGCAGAGCGAAGCATCATTTTCCTCTGATTTTTATGTTGTGGCTGGAAGTATGAGCAGGGCTGCTGCCAACACTCCAGCTCCTCATCAAAATGATAATCATCATAATGAGTGTAATCATAAACATATTCGACTGAACAACTTTCCTTGCCGTTTCTGGCTGTAAACATTTTGACATCTTTAAAAAAAAAAGAAACTTTATTTTCATTCGTTGCTATAAACCGTGCTTTTAATAGGCTGTAGGCTATTTTAACAGAACGAAGAGGTTACCAAAGCGATGAACATTTGATGTCAAACACTGACTCTCAAGTGGATCATTTTCCGTTTTTCCGTTACATTATTAAATATTTAGAAGATGCTAGAGATTTTCAAATGTGCTCTATTCATTTTTTACTGGTTTTAGCAATGCACCAAAATTTCATATCCATTGTATTGAGCAATGAAAATAATGCAAACTCATGTACAAAAGAAAAGCATATTACTTATTTTCATCTAGATCAACTCATCAAACAGATTATAATTTTTCTCACCAATATAAATCCGACCGTAGTTATAAATTACCTTACATATGAATTCCTTTATCTTTTCAATGTTAGTCGCTTCCTGTCACTTTGATTTTTTCTTTCATATGTAGATGTTGGTCACAACAAATATAAAAAAATCACCATATTTTTAAAATCTGACAAAAAAAAAAGACCAAGATTTAACAATCAATGAACCCACAAATGCTCTTCATGAGTTTATACTGCCTGAATGTAAAAATACTTTTTGATATAATGTGCCTGTGGTGTTGGACATTGTTGGACCACAAAAGTTAAAAGTATTTTACTGGTTGTTTTTTTTTGTTGTTGTTGTTGTTCTGTGTGTGAATGCATTGATTGTTTGTTGTGTTGCTTCAAATGGCTGCTTGAGCAATGGCAGGGTCAGGGCCGTGTGAAGATCAAGTGGACTGGTAGCTGCTACTGAAGCAGCTCTGACATTCCTTCATATATTTATACATGCGTATAGGTCCTGTTTGTGCTTGCGTGTGCATTTCAGGCATATGTGTGTAAAAAAATTACAAATGGAATTCTCCCCTTAAGGGATTAACAAAGTATGCCTTCTTCTTCCTTCAAAAGAGTATTTTGAGTTGAGGCAAATATTTTAGCACATGAAACCAAAACTATCTGCAAGGAAAGACTCTATACTCTGCAAACTGATCCACCGATTCAACTATTTTAGAAATGAACCACAAATGCTAGAAACCTCAAAGTAGAGACCAGTGTGTCGGACGCACATCCAAACCACCTTAAAAGAAAAGGATTTCCCACCAGTGCACATAAGCATATAAATACAACATATATTATTCAGAAATAATAATAATTTTATATATTTGATGCATTATATATTATTTCTTCATGTCATGTATTACAGTGGGGAAAAAAAAAAAATACAACATAAAATGTTCGAACAGCAGGAACCAAGAATTTGGTTGTTAGAAGGAAGCCCTGGCATTTACAGTTTCTTCTTGTTACTTTTTTCAGCTGTGCGAGAAGAAAATGCTATGCTGATTCACACCTGTCTTCAAGAACTGTTGCAGCAGCAGGATGATTGCGACAGTGATTTGGTTCTACAGAGTCTTGTTTATTGGCAGCCATTTAGCCAAGCGTGTCTTGGAAACCTCAACAGAATGATTTATCAGTTTGTAGTACGCGGCAGTATTCTCCCATAGGTATGCTCCTGAGCAAGAACCTTTTGAGATTAGAGGTATCTAGTCCGGTCATACTGTTTGGAACAATGGGAATTCAGACCCATCTAGTTTTTGTGGGAAAATATTCTCATATTTTTTTCTGGCAATAACATGAAAGCTGGCAATTAGTTAAATAAAAACAGAATAAACACATACTTGCTGAAACAACAACATGATTCCAAGCTACACAAGCTTCTTCCTATTGCTTCCATAATTATTCTACAATTCTGTCTTACTTGAGATATCATATTACATCAAAAAGAACCCTGCCCCTGATCCTGACAAGCCACATAATGGGACAGTGCCCTTGTCAAGTGACACTGCTGTGAAGGGAAAGATTAAAGGATAAATCCTGCTTTTTTGATGTGATTTTCCCACAGTTCCTTGGCTTGTATACAGTCCAGATTAAACTGGAATTCAAGCGTGGTGTCTCTGAAGAAATAAAAAAACTGTGATATTCCACATTTACCAGGTGCTTCGGAAAGGCTCATCACAGTTTACAATGACAGAAGATGCAACATCTCTGAGCAGTCATGGCATCATTTGCATACTTTAGTGTGAAGTAGTGTCAGTGTAAGAAGAAAGAACAAACACTCTCCCATTATATAACATCTCATTTCTCAAGACAACTTCACAACACATTGCATGTGAACACATATCGTGAATGACAGCATTTCTATTTACAGTAATTTACAATGTGCTGTAAGTTGACAAAAACAAAGGCATATCTTGCCCTGTGGCACATAAACAACAGTATAGATTATAACTACAACAAAAATAAATGCAGAAATGTGAATTTCCATCTTGGACCTAGTCTGTTCACACTGCCTGGGGCATGGTGTCCAACCTCAGGGGAGCCCCGGCAATCCCCCAACTCTCTGGAGACCAGCAGAGAGAAATGTGCAACAGAATGGAAATCACAACAATCTCAGCCCTCCCAGATTGCTATTGAAAGCATTTACAGTACACTGGGTACGACACGCACCCAAGCATTGATAATGAGGGAGAGAGTGAGAGAGAGAGTGTTACATGGGCAATATTTGCAGTCACGTACAAGGCAAGTCGAGTCAACTCTTGTGGTTATTTGCCCCTTTAGTGTGTATCAGCTGTGGCCTTTTGGCATCAGCCCTTTGATGCAGTGTTAGTGATATCATGAATGACCGTCAGGGGGTAGGTGTGAGGGGTCTAAGCTGCACTTGGGACGAACTGGGGAAAACTGTCGGTCTACCTGAAATGTGCAATCATCTGCCACAGAGAGACAGAGGCAGAGACACAGAGAAAGCTTAACACAGAGAGAAGAGAGAAAGTCAGAGTGGCAGCCATAAAACAATTATCATACACAGGCGTGACAGGCCGGGTTGGGCTGATTGCCTCCCTGGGTTTCAGTGGGACTACACTCTGTAGATGACTACATTATTTATAGATGAAAGAGGATCCAAAACAGAGCGATCAATGCACAGATGAGACAGACTAAGCAACGACTCAAACCTGGGCATTTGAGTGCACAGGAGAATGAGAGGTGAGTGCTGCAAAATGGGCAGGTGCAGAGCAGAGCAATTTTAATGGCTCCCTGTCCCCTTTGCCCCAAAACAACCAGCTATCAAAAACGGCCATGACTATCATTCTGACTGTGTGTGTGTGTATGTGTGTGTGTGTGTGTGTGTGTGTGTGTGTGGAGGGGGGGGGGGTTAAAGTCCAGTCTTGTCCTCATTTGGGAGAACCAGTAAATAAGCGTGACCATCGAGGAGTTACAGCCATTTGGGCAGATCCATCAGAGCAGTTTGCGCCCATGTTTCCGCATTTGAACACATTCCTGCACACAAGCACCCTTACAAATCTTATCACCAAAGTAGCTGCTGTGAAACCACTACACCATGTGTGATACGGACTGCTCGTGCTAGCCAGGGTGGTGCAAAGGGATAGGAAGTAAGACCTCAGAGAGTACATTAACCCCGCACCGATCTGCCAAATACGGCAGCAATTTCACACCTGAGTGGATAAAAACATGACCATTAATTTTTGCTGGTGACAGGGAAAAACCTTTACGGATTAAATTCTACCATCTTGTATGAGACATGTGTTCCCCATCATTCAAGAGAGCGTTTCAAACAGCTGGGGAAGACATTATGTTTCATTATAATTATCTATTCAATTATTTCTGAGATGACTTGTCTTTCTACAAACATCTCCTGTGTTTAGATGTCATTTCACAGCTTATTGGGATCACGTGACATCATGTTTTGTATGAAAAACTCTTAATTGGCTGTCTGATGTGTGGGTTGGTGAAAAACAAAACAACAGTTTTCAGAAAGATCATTCATTCATGATTGTAGTCAAATAACAATTGTAAACAAAATATACAGAATGTTAAGTGTGGCGCTCTTTATTAAATAGGAACTGTTAACATTTATATCATAAGAAAGGAATCGTGGTTTTCAGGAGCAGAGGCTTTCCTTCACTACATAAACTGCGTCCTGTACCATACCTATATTTGCCGCAAGTAGAACAACAAAATCTTGTTTCCTCGATATTAAAAGGGCATGTTTCGGGTCAAATTGGAATAATAATAACAATTGACACCACTGTTTTGGTTACAGTGTGTTTACAGAGAGGCTCTGAAATGTATAATATCTTTTAAATGTGGAATTCTGCTTATATTGAAGCATTTAAAACAAACTATTGTTTTCATTTTACTGACTGCAGTGATTGTAGGTTTTTTAAAATAATAAGACAATGATTGTGTTTAATGTTGTGTTTTAGAAAGTCTCAAAAGGTATTCATGGAATTACACTAGATGTCTATCATAGATGTAATGCTGGCTCGCTCTAGCTAGTTGTTTTCGCCTTGCCTCCCATTTTGTGATGTACAGATCCTTTAAGGACCTCTGTGGTATGAACTTCAAGTTGACACTGCAGGAGAGGACTTTTTAGATTATTTGATGTGTGATTTCAAGTGAACAAGGGTGAATGTGATGTACATGTGAGAAAAGACACCAATTAAGGAAGGCACCACACTCCCAGAGAAGTCGCACCATTATTTCTTTGAGACCTACTCAAAATCTGACAAAGGGCATGAATCAAACCAAACCCTTGGGCGAGGGCAGGAAAGGAAGAGAGTGTGTGTGTGTGTGTGTGTGTGTGTGTGTGTGTGTGTGTGTGTGTGTGTGTGTGTGTGTGTGTGTGTGTATGTGTGTGTGTGTGTGTGTGTGTGTGTGTAATGCATCAGGCACAGTCAAGCTCAGAGACTGGTCAGTAACAAACAAGATAAGACAGTCAGTGAAGGAAAAGAGGAGACATTTCAGGGGGATTTTCAACAAAAGGAAGCTCGAGACAGACAAGGTGATACTCACAGCCATAAGGGTCTGTTCATACCCAGCACTTTTGTGGCCATTTTCTTGGATTTTGGAAAGTTTATTCCATTTAATTGGTTGTTTGAGCAGGTGTCAACAATGCCATTATTTGGTGTGCACCAAATACCTGCACCAGGTTTGCCTGAAAATTGGTCTCCCATGGTGCATTTCATTACCAGTCAGAATGTAGTCTCTACCCAAGGCATTGAGTAGTTGTTTGCTTTTTTTATTTATTTATGCAAACCTGGGAAAGCTGAACATACTTAAAATAAATACAAAATATATAACAGTAAATTTAGTTAAAACCGAATAGCAGCTCTGTGAGCTTAAATTTACCTTATCTTTGGTTCACATCAATTCATAATTAAAGTCAAACAGTTGAAAATGAGAGAACATTAAAATATAGCTGTTTGAAATTGTATGGATAAACACTTTAAATCTGATTTGTTTAGTTTATCCTCCACCACATGAATCTCTAACTGGCCATGTTTTGCTTGCAAAAAAGGAAACATCCACTCTCACACACTCGTTCCACATGTCATTCTTCTGCACAGTAGCTCTTCTGATTCTCTTTTATGCTCTGAGGGAGTTGCTGCCATGCAAAAATCAACAGATTAATGTTTCCATTTTGTGTAGAAACAAGTTGCATGTTAATGTCAGAGCAAGAAGAAACCCTGCCGAACCAGTAGTCTATTACTGATGGGGTCAAGCTAAGCTAAATTAACCAATTTTTTCTTTTTTTTTAAAAGAAAGATTATGCAAAGTTAACCTTTCTGTTGGAATTTCTTCTCAACAACCCATTAATAATTTAAAGAGGTCAAAACATGTCAGCTGCTCCACAGAAGGTCTGCAAACCTACACCTGACAAGCGTTTTACGCAAGTCAAAAGATACTTGTCAGATTCCAAATAATAGAAGGACAACAGATTAATATATTTTAACATATTTTAATTTGGAAAGGGAAGTTTGGGGTCCCCTGCTAGCGGTTGAAGATGAGTGAGTGAGTGTGATATTTTAATTTATCCTATACTTTCTTTTAAAGCACTTTGTAAATGAGCCGTGTCCAGGTTAGAAATGATTGGCCTGTACATTGGAAGCAACAGCTTATCAATAACACCGCTATGGCAGCTGGGCAGGTGTAATCAGTGTGAACCCTTCAGTGGTTCTAAGAGTGCTTTTCTGGTGCTTAATATGCTTTAGTAAGTAGCTGCAATATAACAGAAAACAAAATTAGATCAGCTCTTATATGTTCTGTGGTTGGGTTGCAGTTGTGTAAAAGTTGTGTCAACAACAATATTCAAACAAATTCCCATCTCTATAGGAAATATTATATGGCAGCTAGATCGCAACTTCCAGCTGCCTCAGCCAGAGATTTCACTCTTCACAGCTATAAAGCATAGACTGTATAAAAAATGGAGGTAACCTCTCTGTCAGGGTCCGTTCTCTCAACTTGATCCGATCATATTCGCCCCTGGGAGTCGCCAACTTGACACTGACTCCTCCTCATTTCCTCTTACCAAAAAAGGGAATTGATGCGACGTTGGGGGAAGGGAGAAAAGTCTGTCTGGCTGACGTTTACTGAATCAGCCACATTAGCTCCACCGTCAGTGTTGAGATCATTTTTCTGGGACCTGGAGGGAGTCGCGGTCATTTTTTTTTTTATTGGGACTCACACAGCACTCCGTGTCTCTGGCGGAGATAACACTGGCTGCGCCAGTCAAGTAGAGGCACTCCTGTGTCAGTCTTGTGGAAAACACACCGGCTCCGGGAGTAAAGTGCAGGCAGCCAGCATTTATGATCTATGATTTAAACTGATATTCAACACAGTACAATGCCCATAGACTGTAAAACACCGACCCTCACAGTGCTCCAGATTAGCATCTAGTGTTCCATCGATAGCAGGCTGTACTGCAAGTCATGGTGCAAGTGCGGCTATTTAATTAGTATAACAGAGCATACGTTAACACTAGTGTTCCTAAACCATCTGTTGGTACAGTTGATCGAAGAGCAAACCATCTTGTCACTTATGATAACCCCACCACATGAATGACCGCAGTCCAGGTCAAGATGATGGAGTTAGCATGCTAATCCTGACAACTAGCCTCCAAGGAGAAGTGAGGGCCAGAGGCTAACTGTCACTCAAGAGGCAGCGCCCCTAATTATTCATAAACATTAACCTCCAATAAATTAAAAACTAGTCTGGTTCAAAGAAATTCACCCCCCTCAGTGTTGTCACAGAGATATGACCTAAACATACAGACTAGAATGTTTTTTGTACCAGGCCTCAAACAGGTTTAATTATGCTGTGAAAACTGCCTACTTCTGGGGGGTCAATGAGAAACTGCTCTACTGTGGAAACTACTACTAGTGGACACTTGGAGAACTGCAGTTTTTGGCACTTCCGTATTTGATTAACCAGGAAGTCGCTGTGGAGGGGGCTTGCTATAAAGCAACAACAGGATTCTGGAGTGTAAATTTCTGGACAAAGTTTTGAAAGCAGAATGAATATAGAAATCTTAGCAAATTCCACAACCTTTTTTTTTTTTTTTTTTTTGCTTTACCAACATGCAAACAGGACAGCACGGTCGGACACATGACACAAGGCTGTTTATCATAACACAGTTGTGTAGCACCAATCATCTATGACAGTTAAAGATTAGGATCCAAACGTCTTGGTATTTACCTATTACCATAATTCTAGTATGGATGAGTGTATTATACCCTGTGCGATCAACAGTTTTGTGTGTAAAAGTGATATACGACACATCAGCTTAGAGCGAGTGTCACTGGTTGTCAGAGAGCCCAGAATTCCTTGCGGCTGTCCTCCAGACAGTGCTGCATGGTTGTGCAGAAAGGACATCAGATATATGTCTCGTACTACATTTTAATAGCCTACACCTTAATGAAACAATGTACTTCCCTAATTTTACAAGTCATTTGCAAGTCAATTTTAATTACTTCACTCTGTCTCTAAAGACCTTAACCTAGCATATCACAAAAGGAAATGTATGGTTAGGATTCATGGAGAGATTAAGTCAAGTCAGGTCAAACTATATTATCCCACCACAGGAAATGTAGTTGCATCCAGGTATACAAGGAAGACAGATCACACAACAGTACAAAAAGTAAGATCCCTTCAGATGAAGACAGTTGCAAAAAAAAAAAAACACTGGATACATAAAGTGCTTCGTGCAAATTCAGGAAACTAACTGCTGTGCAAACAAAAGACACTTCATATATCTTTTTGTTCTGTGAGAACAAACTCTGTATCTAGGGCTTAAAAGGCAAGAGCTCAAACTCAGGACAGTCCAATATGGCCTGGGCGTTCCTTAAGACCTGCCTATAATAGAGGTCAGGGAGCAGCTGACTCAAGCCTATAACTTTGCTGACCACTTCAACAAGCCAGCAAAGCCTATTCTTAATGACCAGATCCAGGTTCCCAAACCATACCACAATACAGAAGGACAGAACCGACTCAATGAAAAGTCTGTAGAGCAGAGTCATTGTATTGTACACATCAAATGCGTTCATTTTTCTCATGAAGTACACACAATATTGGATCTATTTACAGATTTCCTCTGCATTTGATTTGAGGCTCAGTTTGCTGTTAAACACAGTACCCAAATACTGGACTTTGCACCAGATCAATTTCATTTCCCTCAATTAGGGATGGGCATGAGTAATCGATTCCCCAAGTAGTCCTCATTTCAAATTACTCACTCAAGTTTTTGTTGTGTGCGCACATGTGTGTGCACCTCTTGCTTCTGTGCTTGATCCGAGACACAAACACCTTCAATTTTTAAAACCAGCATGTTGCCTCACCATCCGAGAGAAGTTCTGTGACCTACATCACGGAGTTACTGTGCAAAGCCCAGACGATGTGAGGGGCTAAGCAGTGATGTTCGGGGCCGCAACGTTGAGGCACTGGACACCTTCTTCGGAGAGGACTAACTCGAAAATATGAGTGTCAACAAGCTAGAAGTTGTTGTTGATTCAGTGAGCCATGCATTCTTCCTCAGCAAAACCCACTGGAGTGGTGGAAGTCTAACAGGCACCGGTACAAAAAACTGAGCTTTCTGGCAAAGCAATACCTTTTGATGCCACCTATGTGCCAGAAGAGCACATGTTCTCCACAGCAGGGCTGATCATTTACCAAATTTAATTACGTTTTTGTAAAGAAACAATGTTTTGAAGTTGTGGTTGTGAAAAAAAAATCCTTATAGGGTAACTGTAACTGTTTTGATTGAGAATAAGCATTATGTATGTGTTGGGTAGGCTGTAATGCTGTGCATTATTATTCCTGCAGGAAGATGCGTTGCATTCTAAAATAGTCGAGTAAAAGTACTCGATTGGCCCTTGAGGAATTGATGTGATGCCTCAATATTCAAATTAACTACTCATGTCCATCCCTACCTTCAATATACAGTAAGTGTTGGCATGGGTGCAGACTTCCTAAAGTCCATAATCATGTCCTTGGTTTTAGACACATTCAACTTTCCTCACACTAAGTCGTCGACTGCTGGTACATGACCTGGTTCCTCTTCACAAAGGAGGCTCACAGAATCTTCTGCAAACTTTATAATGTGTCTGATCTGGCCTTTACTTTGGCAGCTGTTTGTACAAAGAATATAAGGGAGAGGAGACAGAACTCATCCTTGATGGCTAGATAGCAATTCAAAAATAATGTAGTCACTGCTCATTTTACTTCATACTTTCCTGAGTTTGAAAGGATAAATAGAGAAAAATAATCACATTTCTCTAAACCTCTCAAATGGAAGAGGTTTAGCAATTGCTAAGTTACGGTTGCTATGGTACAGAATAATTAGAGAGCGTGCACATGAGGGTGTGACTCAGCACTATCAGTGTACGAATTGGAGCCAGTGAATAAACACTAAGAGGATGTGAAATAAAGCATTGTTTATGCAGCTGCTGCCTCCGTCGAGTAAGTAGCCCATGCCAGCATCTCAATTCTATTCCTGTTCTTCAAGACTGTCCAAGGAAGAGAGAGGCAAAAAGACCAGAAACCGGCTTTTATGGTTGCTTATATAAATGCAGATGAGGAGTCCAGAGTCCTTAAATCTGTGAAGAAGTGAGTACTCCCTCCAGATAAGATGCAGAGGTTTGTGCTTTGAGCTATGAGAATGCAGTTATCTGTTCATAGCGTCGATATATTTAGCAGAGATTAAAGAACCATGTGATACATCTGCAACACAACTGGTTGAAAGATGAACTTTTGGTTTTGTGATTTTGTACGGTTCAGTGTGATATTCATTTAAAAGAGGACAAGTAAAGTCTACACAGTGGCTGGTAACATTAACTGATGACTCACTCAGCACATCTCAGCGTCAAGGTTCTCTCTTACCTTTTCACTCTGCTTTTCTATTCTCCACTTTAGGTTGAGAATTACATGATACATGTCATGTTGGATATAAAGCCAGACCTTCAGTTCCTAAGCTACATCCTCTGTAATATACCCTTTCCATTTGAGGAAGAATATCCTCACTAATATTACATTTTACTTAATGGTATGTGAGAATTTATGTCCCCAAGGATTTTTCATGCGAGGGCTATGTAATAACCACACAGTGAAAAAAAGCAGCTCCAAACATCCATCAGTCCTCGCTCTGCTATGATCCAGTTTAAACACTACTGGGCATTGGCAGCAAAGCTGCAATAAAAGCACGTTGACATTGTACATTGTCCCATGATTCACTGTTTACAAAACTCTTTCCGTGAGAGCTCAGCAAAAGAGGGATACATATGAATGAAACACTGTTAATATATAAACAACATTTCATGAAAGGTTTTCCAGGACTCTGAAGTTTGAGGAAGTGTTGTTGATATCTGTAAATTCTCAGGGTAATCCTCAAGGAAAGCACGATGTACTAGAGGCAAATGGAGATCTACTGGTGCATGACCCGTCAATCAATAAGCGAGACACAGACTCTAGGTTGGGGCGTTACAGATTTCTTTGTATTTATCTATCTAATTCTGCCAGCAGCAACCAATGCGTCACTGTCAGTCTGAAACTGGAAGGCTACAAAAGAGTAAGGCTCAGCCAGTTCCAGGTTACATAGGGTGAGATGCTGGACTTCACAAAACTCTCTGAACACGATGAGAGAGAGAACTGCCAGAGGCAGTGTGGTGCAGAGCCTCAGATCACACTCTGGTGAAGAAGCTAATTGGCCAGCAGTGTGTTTTACGTCTAGTCTGCTCATGATTTAACCGCTTCATTAATTGGTGCTTGCTCGTATGTCCTCTGCAGCTACAAGAAACAATAATGAAAGTGTCCATGATATACTAACCCACAATGGACCTCATTTATGAAAAACTCAGTAATAAAGTGTATGGTGCGCTGCAGCAGGACACAAACAACTTTAACAACACTTTATGTTGGTTGGCACATTTTAAAAAGAGCGCGTTACAAGCACAAATTCAATTTTGAGTGATCAGTCTTGTGGGAAATTTGAATAAGCTTATTCCCCAGAGGTACAGGTCTGGCTACAGATGTGAAGCAACCAACCTTCAACATGTGAGACATTTTAACAAGGAGCTAAGGTCCAATTATTAACTGATCAGATGTTGTGTTCTTATTTCAGGGCACGGTTGTCATGTCAACCGACAGAACTCAAAAGGAACTCATCCATTTCATCATTTCATGTTTCAGACCGACACTTTTTGACGGACATACTAATAAGCTTTTGGGTTGTACTGCAATACTGTTCCCGAGTAGAGGCCCATTTTCAAGCCTTTTTGCCTGGAACAAACAAATGTGTGATGAAAGAAAAACAAGATCAGGACGATGCATCTGTGTCTATCAGTAAACGGATACAACGCCAGCTTTACAGAAAATATTTGGACTTGTTTGACCATGCAGGCCCTGAAGACGGAACACTGACCGGAGTTATTGCAGGTCAATTAACCAGAGATTTTTGCAGTCATGAGCACTGAGTTCATCCCAACATCAGCTATGATGTGCAGTGACGGCTGCCAGTGCAGCTGTCACACTGAACACCAGAGCAGTTCAGGTGGCCACTGGCCGGCTATAGCTGACTGCTACAAAACATTACATTTCACAAACACTATCACACCTCACTAAAACCTTATTTAAAATAGATAAACCCACACAGCATAAAAGTAAATGCATTCAAATATGAAGCCAGCTGTTGTTATGCATATACTGTCATAGGGGTGCGACTGTCTAAAATAAAGTACACATTTATGCAAATGGTTGCTTCATGTAACATTTAATTCAAATTGGTGCATGTATCCTTATCACATATTCATAGGGCCACTCAGCTTCCTATGAAGTATTTACATTAAGACCCTTTGAGTTTTCAAGTTAGTTGCACCGCCTGGGGCAAGAGCAAAAGCATGAGGCCTCTGCAGATGCGATTACCAACGTCCAAAAATCACTGCTGCCGCTAGAAACAGTGTGCTCTTCATTTTGTTGCATACCTATTACTTTGCACTCTGTCTGTCTGGGCAGAATCTATAGGGCAACAAAAATTACCCACACGCAGATGTTTGAGTGTTTCTCCGAAGCGTTTAAGGCTTGATGTATGCTATTATAAAAGCAGTGTGACGGCGGCTGCCTTGTCAGCACTCTGCTGTTCTACTGCTGATGGGGGCTGGGGGCTGTTTGAGGAACTGGCTGACTGAGGATATGACAAGATAAAGAATATTAAATTACACACTTCCAACAATAATTACAATTTAAATTAAGCATCTACATATTAAGAGATATTGGTTCATTTTTAATGATTCTCGTGGGACAACTCTCTTATATTTGACATGGTAATTACAACATCTCTAAATGTGAAATGTATTTTTTTTCTTCTATTTTTCAGTTGATTGCTAAATAAAACTATGTACATTTTAAACAGGACTAAAGTATTTGTGTGAAGGAGTTCTAATGAGGCTGAATCATGTTGTAATATATGACTTCATCATAAGCCTATTTCTGTGCGACATAATCAATCTCCAGGAAAAACAGGGTAGGTCTGTGTGTGTGTGTGTGTGTGTGTGTGTGTGTGTGTGTGTGTGTGTGTGTGTGTGTGTGTGTGTGTGTGTGTGTGTGTGTGTGTGTGTGTGTGTGTGTGTGTGTGTGTGTGTGTGTGTGTTTTGCCATGACAAGTTCAGTCAACCCTTAGACAAATTTAATAGTACTCCCTCCCTCTGCTTTCATATTGTACTGTCGTTCATATTACACAGTGGTCAAGGAACACAGAGCAATCAAGGCAAGAAATCAGACACTCCTGAGGCACTGTTCCAAAGCAGAGCCTAATTTTTCCGTTGTTCTGCTCCCCACTTCATCAGATATATAAACGGACAATCAGCCCAATTCGCTCGCCCTGTAGAGGGTTGCTAGGAGTGTGTGGGGTTGTAAGGCAAGATTAATGCTCCCTTTCGTATAAATACAGCTTCTCAAGTGTGCATGATGACTTAAATCAGGCGTGGAGAAGAGTACCAGGTTCGCGCTGTGAGGCTGAGTTGAGTTCATGGCACCATCACCACAGAGAAATTATTTAACATCACTTTTAATTAAGTCAGCCTACGCAGCAGCTCATTACAATGGTAAGTTGATTGACTCAGTTCATTGGCGTTTATGCCTTCGTCTGCATCCATTCAGACTCGCCCCCGTGCACAGTGGTGTCACTGCAGGCCCACAAACATTACAACACACATGACAGGGGTAATATGGGAACTGACAGCAGAATAAGAATAGCGCTGGTCTTTGCAATGCATTATTCTAAATGACCTCCAAAGGGACACCAAGTAAAGGCGGCATTGGCATCTTGTGCATGCATTAGTTTTCTGAAGGTTAAAACTTGCCCTTCGTGGAATTGATTCATTCTTAATGCCCAAGTCTGGACGTCCAAAATGCTAGTGAGTAAGGACGATATGTGCTCCATGCACAACAAGTGAGAAACTTTTCCTAGCATGAAAACTAGTGCTTTGGTTTTACACAGAAAGATAAGTGCAAAACAAGGGTGTTCACTGTTGACTTTATCTTGAGATTCTCAACTAAGGTTCAGCTCCCAGACAGTATTTTATTATGCCTAAAGCCCTATTTGAAATGGACCAGTACTACTTGGGGACATTTGTGATAATTGTGGAGGTCGTCTGTAAATCTGCCATGTCTGGAACTGGTCAAGTAAAACTCACCACAAATTGCAGACCATATTCTGCCACAGACAGAGGTCATGTCATGTCATAATATTAGTTCTATGTGAATCTTCATCTTGGTGATTGGTTGTTATATTCGCTGCAGTGAAAATTGGAATATTTTTTATAGGGACTAGACATAATAACTGGGGTATTATGTCCATAAATTCAAGTAAAATACTGATTTCTCTTATCTCATGCAAATGTACCACATGATACATACTAGCCCTGTGTGAATAGGGCTGAAGGCCAAACGATTGTAAATGCTAAAATATAAAAGATCATGCTGATTATTGTTAGCCTGAGCCTTAGTTTTGACATCAACTTCAGTATAACAGTGTATAGTTGTCTGGTGATGTGCAATCTCTTTATGGTCATTAGTATAAAAACCAAAAACTGTGTAGCCAATTAGTAATAGGATATTTTCATTGTGGCCAAAGGACTCCATTGTCCGTGTTATTTAGTCTTTTTTTAAATGTGAAAATGTACTGCATTTGTGACCTGTGAAAGATTTAGGTCTTCAGATAAGAAAAAAAATAAAAAACCTTGTACTGTAATTAAGTGAAGAAAAAAGGAAAAACAAAGAAGTTCAAAATAAAGTTAGCATAACCACAGTTGTTGTGCTTGCCTACACTTGACCATAAGCAAGCCCTCACAACACATAGATGGAAGTTACTTGTCCAATTTGTGTTGTTGACCTATTCCAATATGTGGTGGAGGGACATCATCTTCATAGAATTCCTGTCCAGGGGAACTAATTTGCATCACAGAGTTTTATGAGACTCTTTTGGACACATTGGCATTTAGCTCATTAAATATTGAAATACAGTACACATAAAGTGGTTACTCCCCTACCTGAGGGCTGCATTATCCTATTCCATTTGGATGGAAATAATTTAGGCCAACACAGCAAAAAAAACAAAAAAAACAACAACAAAAAACATGCTTATATAGTTGGCAGAGACAGCACTCTGGGAAAAATACAGAATAAACAATTCCAGTGTGGAGAGACAGGTTTCACAGCAGATAAAGTTGAGAACTGAGGAGGGATTAATAAGTGAATAATAAGCTGGATACAGCGTTGATGCTGGAGCTGTTGTTGCAGGTCTCGCTTATAATAATTAACATGTGACACCAGCAGAACACAGCATCATAGGGAAAGCAACAGACCAATTAGTGATTTATATCTTCACCATCCCACTCTATCATTCCTAATTCTGGCTCTATTCAAAATAATTTGAGACTAATGAGTTGGTTGTCACCCGTGTTCCTGGCTGAATGTCGCAACTTTCACCACCACCAGGTAACCATGGTGACCAGCGGCAACTGTCCGATTGGTAAATCATCTCGTTCTGAGATGCCACAATGCTGCTCTCCCCTTTTGTATAGCAATAACCACACTACAGGCTCATCTTTTCATCTCACTCTGTATTAGATATCCTTCGCTCCGTTTCTACAAAGGAGATTTGGTCCCTCTGTGTATTGTGGCCCTATCCACCAGCCGACTCACGGCCCTGAGCAAACATACATTTTTGTGGTCTAACTAACTCTCGCCCTAATTAGCCACAAATCACAGAGTGCATTTGAAAATCATCACTACCCTTACCTATAAAGAACACCAATAAAAATGAGCAGGTCTTCGATTAAAGCATTTAAAACCCATATGTAGAGTGGGGCAGTAGAGTACATTAAGTGATTGTAGTGGATTTCTATTGACATTATGCTATGAAGGGAGAGGAACGCACACACACCCACACAGTACGGCCACCATGAACTATGAGGTTCATGGTTTCTGTAGTAGTGTTACAGGCTCTTCCTAAAACAACTCTCAAGTATTCTTTTGCCTTCCTTTTTCCTCTCCAAGGTCCATAAAAATCCTCAGCATCTAAGGATATTCAAAACTCTAAAGTGCACTTTACAACATACTATTTTTATAATGTGTCTCAAACACACTGCAAAATACCAAACCAAGATAAATAACAGCAATTTTAATATTATCAACTGGTCATCTCATTAACCTTTACTCTGGCTTTCTTTCAGAGCTCTATGCAATCCTCTTGACCTGTCAAATCAGTGTAGTTATGTGTGGGACACTTTCAAAACAAATAACTGTGCTGCTTCACAGCCTGTTACCATGGCAAAAGACATGTAAAACACATTCCCTCCATCTTCAAACCAGAGAATATGTCTGGCTATTTGATTAATGCTGCAGCTGGGAGCGAGATCTAATTGTAAAAGCAGGATAAACACTTACTCAGAGAAAGGAAACGAAACGGAAAAGGTGCAAATCAGACCACTCCCCAGAGTATTGAGGAAGGAAATTGGTTTAAGGATGAGACACAGGCTTGCGTACCAATGTGGAGCCCTGTCACCCCTCTCTTTCTCTATCTAACCTTCTCTACCCCTCCTGCAGCAGCTTTGATTCAAATTTTCACAAAAATTGGGAGAGTGACACATCGCTTTATTTTGCTTCCCCTGTGTATTAGCTATGCTTGTCCAGTGAGCACTAAGTCAGATCCTTGGATCTGATTGTAACTGATGACTTGAGAAGATATAAATCACACTTGAATTGCAGCCCTGAGATGTGAGCCATTAAAATACAGTGCCGGGTACCCGGAATACGTATGAGATGATTGGTAGTCAGCAATGCTGTATGACACTACTGAATTACCTTATGCAAAGGTGTTCAACTGAATGTTTAATATCTGGGTCTGTTTAAAGAGCTGTCAGGATGTATTTCAAGTAAAAGCACCAGAGAGTATCATTGAAAGAATCTTAGAATAAGGAATATACTAAATGCTTAAATCAGTTCTCCCTGAAAAGGGGAACTTGATTTTTTTTGAGATGGACCCAATTTTCATGTATTTTTGTGCAAGTGACGAATGGCGACAACTCTTTTTTTTAATTATTCCAATACGCCTACTAAAAATGCTTGTTTTCATCACTGACAGGCTCAGATTGTAATACATGGGGGAAAAAGGATTGAGGTAGAAAAATACAGAAATTCCCCTTGCAGGCTATAGAAATCCACTTCCACACCAAGGAAAGCTGAAGAGCTGATCGAACTTGTCCAGCTCAAGATACTGGATTTAGGTGTTTACAAATAATCCACTGGCCTTGACTGAAGACAACACCATGCCATGAGGGAAAAACCTGATAGCCACAAATCATTCAAGCCAAAAGTCAATTAAAGAGCCAGCTAAAAAGCATTTTACGTCCAATTACATCACACAAATCGTCCTGGACAGCGCACACATGTTCACCACAGTCATTTATTTGCAATACAATGACAGCAGCCCTGACTGCAAGGCTTACAGTATTAAGCTTTTTTCTCCCATGCTTGTGTTGTGAAAGGAGTTTTTAACATAATTACCTATGTCTGTGCCATTGCTGATTCTATTACTTTTTACTGCCTTTTTTGTGATTCCTTGGGAGCTGATTATAAAAAGTGACTTTAAATGAAAAGATAGTGCTCTTTTTAATGCTGGCAACATTTCACTGGATTACATAGCATCCAATTCGACAATGTTTTCAGACTCACAACCCCATGGATAAGTACCCTGGTCCTGCACTTCCATTAGAGAGAGGTGATTTTAGTATATAGATTTTATGTAACTGGCCTCAGACGCCATGCCATGAAAAGGAGAAGGTATGAAATTATGTTCAGTGAGACAACCATGAGTGTGACAAGTCTTTATGAGGAAAAAGGCAATGGATTTTATGACTAGACTAGGTATTTCCACCTATAATTTACTTTTCTTTTTACTTGACCTATTCAAACTAGTGTCAATGTTTAATTTTCACAATAATCACAAATATCTCATAAATAATTTTCAATGCGCCATTAAGAGTCTAATTTTAAACTTAATTACGTAACCATAGCATTTAGTCACTTGTTTACCACAACCAGTGCTGACAGCTGAGTGGTAGTGCTGCATGTGATGCACAACTCCTTCTCGACTTTAGCCAATATGGCTCGCCATCAGCAGACTCATGCCTATAAAAAGACTGTCTGTAAGACTCAGCAGTCACAATAAAAATCTCTGACTGGCCAACAGGGGAGGAATTCTAAACTTTATGAGATGAAGGCTGTGGAGATTGAAAGCCCCATACCACATCACTAATTATAATTTTACAAAGAAAAGCAAAATGAAATCCCCCAAAGGACAATACTTCCATTAAACATAATAAGTGGGTTACTGTCCCACCATAAACCTGTAACTGCCAGGCCAATGTACAGTTCAGTACCTTACAACAGTTACCATTTCTCCTGCTGGCCCTTAGATAATTAATGTTCTTCCAAATTCCCAGCTCTCAGCCTGAGGCTGTGGCTTTAGGGGACTTATGGAACCTTTTTCCTCCAGACAGCTCCTGGCAATTTTTTTGTTATTAGTGTGAATATGTCATTATTAATGACGCCTTGGAAAGGTTAAACGCATAAGGTCAGGGGAACTGATGGAAGACCTTCAAATTGAATTAAGTACATCCCATTTACTTCTAGGTTTCTACTCTTCCCTGTTGCCTCTAGTGTTTGTTAAATAGAGAAGAGACATTTCATTGTCTGTGCTGTGAGTGTTAAGTAACTCATCTCACTAAACACACTGTGATCCAATACCTCCTTTGGTTTAATACTAAACATATGAAACATTCACCTGTCAAATGATTTTATAACAAACAAGGTCAGCACAACAAATAAAAGAGAAGCTCAGATGTGTTTGTCGGAACTTGAGTGCATTAAAACTCCCTGGGTCTCTTAAGTCTTCCTGGGAGTCCTGCTAAACTCACCGGTCTCTTGAATCGTATGGAAAGCAGTTGACATTTTAGTAAGGACCACCTAATTCAGCATGATTGCACGCTGGCATCTGTATGGTAAATGGACTTGTACTTATATGACACAGACATTCACACTGATGGCAGTGGACACCTACATACCATCTAATCTAACCATACAGACCACATTTACACACCCATCCAAGGACACTTCGACATGCAGACCGGGGGAACTGGGGTTCGAACTGCCGATCTCTCGAATGGAGGACAACCCACTCTTCCGCTAAGCCACAGTCGCCCCCTGTATGGTGTGGTACAGTGGTCATTTCAACCAGTCATACATTTATACTCCCAACAGATCCAAGTCCATCTATCTTGGACATCAACCTTAGCACTGACAGATTTGCCAGTCCAGCAGCCTGTGTTTATTGTCAATTCTCTGGCTTGGTTCAGGGCTTATACTTCAGAAGCCTCTCTATTCCTGTGTTTACATACAGCATACTGTGTTTACTCGACATCTACTCACCCCTATCTCAACAACCTGGTCTACCTCCACTTGGTCCCTGCCTCCCCCCAGCCAAGGTCCTCTAATATTAAAATAATGGGAATCTCTGGGAGAACTTACTCTATTGATTAAACTGTCACGCTTGACCACTGTGATTGATAAAACTTCATTCAAACATGTCATGCGACGACAGCAGTTTGAGTGACACAGCAAAACACAAATGAGAGGAAACTGGCGGCACAGGGGTGGGGGTGGGGTTGACATCAGGGGCTGGTCTGTGCTGCCTCGTACAGCCACACTATCTTTTTACTCTACAAGGTCTTGGAAGATTTAGGTCTCCTGTTTCACGGCAGAGGGGAACCTTATTGTCGTATTGCTTATTGTCTGTCAAGACCCAAGTAGTCTCTGGGGACCAGCTTTATTTAGAGAGATGTATTTGTGTGGGGACAACTGTGGTGGGCTCAACATGAGGTGAGAGCAATAAAACACTTAACCAGGTTTAGAATTTATAAGCCTAACTGCATGCATACAAAAATTTGACATGCCTCAGACAACTCTAATGCTAATTGTGCTTTGTATGACTACTATTTCGCTAACATGACTGAGGAGACTTGCCTCATAGGGCATGAATTACCCTGAACAGTTGTGATGGGAGAAACAAAGCACAAACCATTCTGAGGCAGTGCCCTGAAAATGTGTCCTGTTATTAGAAACTGAACCAACACACTGTAACAGCAGGTGTAGTCCTACTAGATGGGCATTTCAATGTACGATCTTGTGAGATGTTTTTTCTTTTTTGTGTGCATTTGCTTCTAAACACTCACAACAGATTACATGGTGACATGGGCGAGCTGCAGCTGTATGAAAGTATTCAGGATCATTCTGCATAAATCAGCAAACCATATGGATCAATCCAAATCACACAGTATGTGTCATTTTATATTACTTTATCAATATGAATCGTAACAGAGTACATTTTATTGAGAATCAATTGAGAAACTGTTTAGGGATAAAAAAAAAATACCAGACGACCGGGATGACTCTTTTGGTAATCCAAAATTTCCAATAATATCACAAACAAGTCCTGCTCATTGATCTGCAACACTGTCCTCAATGACCTAATACACCCAGAGACATTAAATGGATAACTACTACTACTAAGTGGTATGGCAACATCTCTGGCAGTCATATTCCCCACCCTTAAGTCCAGCTACAGGGGCACTTTATTTATATGAGCATGCTAACAAAGTTGCAGATTTGCTTTTGCATTTCACAAAACCTGAACGAAACAAATACATAAACCATGTATAAATAGAGGCAGATTTTGGCTTCATCTAAAATATGTATAAAATTCACATCCACAAATAAGAACGACATGGCTTCGATAGCCCATAATCTACCCATGGTTGTCTCAATAAATCTATGAATTGTTTAGTCAATAAAATGTCAAACGAGAAATGGCAATCTGTTTCCTAAAGCCCAAGACACCGCTTTCAGATTGCTTGTTTTGTTCGTCCAACATTTGAAACCCAATAATATTTAATGTACTATCATACAGGCCAAAAAAAGCCAGGAAATATTCTCATTTGCAAGTCAGAAACAGTCAACATTTGCCATCTTCTGCTTTTAAATGACTAAAACAACTCATTTATTTACAAAATAATTGATGACTTAATGTATGTCTAGTAGTTAACCAATTAAGATGGCTGACCTCACTGATCATTTCAGCTGTAATTGAAGTGATGCATTTGACACTGAATAAGCTGCTGTACTCACAAGGCAGTAATCAGCACCACAACAGATTGGACAGCTCCATCTCAGGCAAAGTCACAGTTCAAATCAAGTAACATTTGCATTTTTCATACAATCGCTTTGCATGTATTTGTCAACCGAACAACGCTGATCATTAAATTGACTGAATGCATGGAAAAACAGCATTTCCACTAGTTTTCTCTGATTTCCGCTCTCTCTGATCACTTCAAGCCCATTCCGCAGAGATGTTTTATGGCATACTCTTCTATGACATTTTATAGGGGGGATCTTATGCTTAACTTGTGTAACATTGTTTTTCACAACAACAAAAAAGGGTGTGTATTTGTTTCTAAATAAAATGTGACTGAATTGATTCCAGTGTTTTTTGTGCCATTTAAAGCATATTTTGATAATTATCTGGATCATATTGTACATTGTAAGTATTTTAAAAATAATTTTCTTCGTGTCCCGTGCCTAATGAACCAAGTCATGAAGAAACGTTATTGCAATGAAATTGTATTATTATTATTTTTTTTCCCCCATTCTCACTGAGACCTCTAGGGTTCATAAACTCGACTGAATGGACGAGGCTTTTCTTTGTGGATAGGGCAGGAACTCATGGGGAAGAATACAGCAACAGCAAAGAGTGTTTTCACAGGCAACAGAAACCAATTACACTCCCCTGTACCTTTGCTTCACAACATTGTTGTCTATACATTGTGTCCAATTTTCATTCTCCTATGAAGTGTGCTACCTACGGTCTACATGCGCATGTTCAAGTGAGAGTAACTGCAACATTTGACAGAGCAGGTTACTTGTTTTTTGGTTGTTGTATTGTTTTCTTCAAGCATTAGCACACTGTCAACCCATGTCAAAGGCTACGTCAACACACGGGACTCACTGAAATACATTTATTCTCTCCATTAACTGATGTTTGAGGCCTTTACAGTTTCAGACTTTACTGCTTCTTTTCTACAGGCAGACTCATTCAAACCACCGTGGCGGTGAGCAGATTTGCTTCTATTAGTCAGTGAGGGCTCGCTTTACCCAGAGATGAAGTGGAAGATTTAAAATTTTAAAATTCTCTTCATAATAATAAATAAAGGTAATGTTGAATGGGTCATTATGGAACTCCATTCCTACAGTGAATTAAGGGTACAAGCCTAAATACAGCTGAGACAAGTATGTGCCCAGCACCTGTCTCAGTTCAGTGAAGATGTCACTGACATTTCTTTCATTTACTTTACTTAACAAAAAGTAGCAACCAAACAATCTAGGTGTAGATTAGAGGTCCTGCGTTCACAGTTTTACTCTTGTGCAAAGACTGCAGCCTCATAGAACCATAGCCCTCATTCAGATACCACTTTACTGTAACACATGCACCAGACACAAGCATCCCACTCTGTGCCACAGAGCAACAAGATTTATAGGTAGGCGGCAAGGCTGCTGAACAAGGAGAAACAAGCAAGACTCCGAGGCCATCAAGGGTTTTAAGATCAAATCAGAAATACATATATACACACACACAACACCAACACACCGCAATATGTGAGAAATATATAATGAATCCCTGCCTTACATCCATCAACAACAGCACAGGCAAAAGCAGACGACAGTGTGTGTGTGCAAAACATAACAGAAGCACAAAAACAACAGCGGTAAAAATAAAAGTAAGTTTCACTTACCATTCCCCTCAAAATTGAGTCTATCCTAATTATTATTACGAAAAATATTTATACAGCCGATATATTACAATATTTATTCAAGGAAATGTGATTATATTGGCTACCTTTTTTTGTATTTATTTACTTATTTACTTTTGTATTTATTTACTTATTTTTGCTACCCCTGTATTGGTTCTTAAAGGTTAAATATGTAGAATCTTTATTAAAAGTTATATATTTTTGATAATAATTTAAAAAAATTAAAATAATAATTAACCCATGGGGGTGCAGAATCAAAGTATTGCTTTTACATAAACATTATAATAATAAATATAATAATAATAATAATAATAATGATAATTATTATTATTATTATTCATTAAGGGCTACACGGTGTAGTGGTTAGCACTGTCGCCTCACAGCAAGAAGGTTCCAGGTTTGCATCCCAGCCTGGGCCTTTCTGTGTCGAGTTTGCATGTTCTCCCCGTGTCTGCGTGGGTTTTCTCTGGTTTCCTCCCACATTCCAAAGACGTGCAGGTGTTAGGTTCATTGATGACTCTAAAAAATTGCCCTTAGGTGTGAATGGTTGTCTGTCTCTGTTCGTCTCTATGTGCCCTGTGATGGACTGGCGTCCTGTCCAGGGTGAACCCCGCCTCACGCCCGATGTCAGCTGGGATCGGCTCCAGCAACCCCTGCGACCTCGACCCCGGGATAAGCGGTTGAAGATGAATGAATGAATGAATAAAATTATTCATTAAAAATATTTTGACAGCATGTGACAATGAATTTCTGTCATGTTCTGTTTACATTGTACCAGCCAATAGCTTTGGGCATTGCGGGTTGCCTGTTGTTGGGTGCAGCTACTGTAGGCTGGCACTGGGTTAAATAGAGTTTGCCAATCCTGCAGCTGTTTATTTGTCCCGGCAGCTGAGGCACCGGAGACAGGCAAAAACGAGAGTCAGTATGGGCCAAGAATTCACTTGATGGACTGAGATAAAGGAGTTCAACAGTATTAAAATGCACGCCCAAAATGGCGATATGCAATACTTGTTTTTATGGTGTGATTTGCCAGAGGGGATGGGTTCAGTCAGACTCAGAGTCCGGTCTCCTGTAGGCTACTGGGCAACGAACCTGGCAACCTGACAGCTGGAATTAGTTTTTGTTGTTGAGACTACAATCTTGAGACACTAGGTGGCGGTGTTCTGCTCATTCTCCATATTCAACCTTTAAGTACTCTTTCTTCTTCAATTTACTTAAGTCTTCATAGTGTAAGAATGTAATGTTCATTGAAAGGGAAACTTCCTGCACCCACACCTGTTTGTGCCACATGATGTTTGTGAGAATTTGCAAATAAAGTTATGGAAAAAAAGAAATCACATGCCGTTAAACCAAAGAGGACACAGTGTAGCTGCTGAAACAACAACATCTTATTATGTCGGTGAATAATGTTTCTCCTGAAGATCAGCTGGGCCTCCAGGGTGTAACTTGTTATTGTTCAAGGACAATGTTTTTACAAGTTTTAAACGAAGGTAATGTCCAAAGTCTGGGGGATGCAGGTCCACTGTGTGCCCCAGCCACTCTAGCAGCAGCAGCAGCATCTGCCACAACACTATTATCTCTTTATACACACATCAAAGTGCTTGTAAAAACGGTCTAGGTGTCAACATACAGGTTTGGTTTGTCTCGTAAGTCCAAAAGAGCAGCAGGAAGTAACATTTTAACATTTACCAGTTTATTTTTTTGTCGGTTCAGAAGCTAACTCGACTGTGGCGGTTTTTCATGGCATACATTGACTCATTAAAGCACAGGTGGAATCAACTAACGTGGCTAACCTCTGCTGCTGTGCATGCGCACTCATTGGTATGGCTAACATCAGCTATGACACTTCATGGACCGTCTGGAGCCATCGTTGATATTTTCTATTTATTTACACAATATTAAAATACAAGCTCATAGGAAAAAAACGTCCCAAAAATACATCTATGTTGACTATAAAAACAATACATATACGAGAAAGAAGAATAAAATCACAACATTAAGAAGTATAACTTAAAACACAAAAAGGGCCATTGCTAATATTCACACACTTGCTTTGCACTCACTGACAGGCTGAAAAGGGTCCATCTCCATAATATATAGATAACAGTCTTGTTGCTATGTCTTCAGTTGTTGTTTTTTAAGTGGTGTGTATGTTTTTGGAAGTACTCCTTTACCACGTATAAATACTCCCCAAAACCTTCATATCGAAATGCATAGTCAGATATGAGATCATTACAAATATACAACCCAAAACACATTGTCTTATTACCAACTATTAACTATATGAAGCAATGTTTTTTTGAGACCTCCTCCAATTCCCTTTAATAATTTGCTGCAGCTATACACCTAGTTGTTAATGTTTGTTGAATTTAGATAAAATACCGTATTTGGAGTTTAATCATAACACTGGTTCAGGAGTGTTTTGACCTATAAGCTTACTTTACCCAGGAATTTCATGACATTTTTGAAAAAATGCTTTTATTATTGGCAAGAACCACAGAGAACAGCACCCATCTTAATTCAATTGGACAGGAGTGATATATACTATATATTTATTTTGTTTTTTTTGTCTATTTTAAGAGTCTTGATGACCAGTGTTGTCTTAGTTCCCATTTGAGTCAGTGTTTTGTGTTACTTTCCGCCTCCGGCTTTGCAATACTTATCCTTATTTATTACGGTAATATCTAATGTGATGAACCATTATCTGTAAAATACATCTTAAAGTAAGGCAGCGTTCAAGAACTGAGAAGCCTCACTCTCCTCCCACTATGGTGCTCTCCATTTATTTCACATGCTCTGTGGGTTGTTCAAAGTGATTCTGAAACACTAAAGAAATCCAATCTTAAGTAACCTAGCCCCTTTCACACATGCACTGCAAACCTGAAAAATGCAGACATTACCTGGCGGGACTGTATGTGAGAACACAAATGGCCGATTGAGTTGGACCGGGCATCAAGTAGTTTACCCTCTCAGTAAAAAGACTGTTTAATCTCCTTATGAACCCATAGGCGAAAGGAGCCGCAGCCACTCATTGCCCGGTGTGTACACAGAGCAAATGGGTGTGTTTATGACGTTTCTATGATGCTGCAGTCGACACAGGAAGACAACAAACCTACGACGGTGAAGAAAGGGTGAATCAGACAGCAAAAATGTGTAATTGGGGAGACGACAAGATTCGGAAACATCTGTCAGTAAGGGCTGGATGAAGTCACCAGACAACTTCCAGGGTCTCCCACTGCATTTTCTGCACTGGCTACTGTGAAAGGGATAGCACCAGAAGACTGAAGAATGTGTTTGATGTTACAAGCTGCACTTATTTTTCAAGAGAATATAACCCACAACAGTGGAGCAACCTAATTACAGAATTACAAGAGCATAATGTATATAGCCCTCAAGTAAGTAACGCAGACTATCAGCGGTATGTATAAATAATATAATGCCTCAATTATGCACAACAGCAGATTTAGAGTATGTGGTAAAACTAATTTTACTGTTGAGAAAGACAATTAACTTCCCTGATTTCTACAACACAGATCTGGTATAATGGCAAAACAAAGCACATATGGAAAGTGGACAGAGGAAGAAAATTATTCAGTCTGCGGATAAGAAAGAAGAAAATGCCCGGTTTCATTTAATTGTTTATTAAGATATAAAGCAGGCACATGAATATAAGAAACTTGTGCACTAATAAGTCAGCTCTCAATAACAAAAAATCCACAGCAAAGTAGTTTGATATCACTCAAGATTCAAATCCAAACTCAAATACAGCAAAAGACAAACTGTCGAAATTCTTGGTTCTACAGTAAAAATCCACCTGTCAGATAACCACACATACCCATCCTGTTATAGTTCACAGATGTCAAACGATCAAAGCAAAGTTTCAGCCTGAGACCAAAGCAGGAGGGTTTCAAAGCCTTGCTGTACACCAATGCACCACTATGCACAAAGACACTATGTGTGACTGGGAAACAGCCCACAGTTGTTACATGAAGATAACAAAAACACTCCTGTTTAAAGCTCAAACTCCTGGTAAATAGTTTCTAGTTTTGTATAAAGATTGTGTTCAAGCTTAAGGACAAGGACTATAATAACAAAAAAAAAGCAGAGTTTAAAGTCAGTGAAATCCCCTCCTTTCCTCACCTATCTCTTAGCTGTGGAGAGAAAACATATTGATCCCTCAATTTGGAAACATTGTTATATTGTGGAGGTGTTTGGTCTCATTGACAGTTAATGAAGCTTGTCGGCTTTGGAGAGTAACGACACAGGATCTACTCGTTGTTTAGCTCACTGGGTTCTCCCGGACTCTGAGGGACCGAGGCTTATTTACAAAGTTTGACTGCACTGGATTGAACTGTGTGCCATTAGCACAAGTACCAGTTATGCAGCAAAACAGGACGCTGAATACTCTGTCACCTTGATGCATGATGAAAAAACAACAAAAAAACATAACAGAAAATTCAACTTGAGATGTTTAAATTATAAAGAAATTACATTTTGACCAAATGGAAGAGAGTACAAGTCATTAGTCTTTTGCACTAAAAACGGTGTTTAGATCAGTTTACACTTATCTGAGCTGTTTAGTGGCATAACAAAGCATGTATAAAGTTAGAAAAGGCAGGCACACATGGAAATAAATTGACTTTGGCTCCTTACGGCTGAACCAAAACATACTTAGAATCTTACCAGTTAGCCCAGCACATCCACATGAACTCCAGTTATTGCTCAAGTTAAAAAAAAAGGCGGACAGATTTTGCATAGTTGATATTTGCCGTACGGAAGGTATTCATCTCAAACATTGTAGTGGAAAACACCAGCAAGCCCACAATATTATTATAAAACTGGTTAGAATATAAAATAATCAGAAGCCTCTTGGAATTAGTTGTTATAATATCTATGCAATCCGCTCCCCTTCCTCCCATGAACATGAAAGAGAAAAATGGGAAATGTGAAAGGAAAAATGCATTTGTCCAGTTGATTTCCCTCCAACTGCCTTCTCCAGAGAAGAAACAGTTAATGCCACAGACTAGAGCAAATCTGAATTTATGGAATAGATATGAGGCAGTGTAGGAATATTATGTTGTCTATGCAGGTGGAACGAATATGATAAAACCTTTTTCTTTTTTGATAGAATGACAAGCTCTATCTATATATAAACTCATTGGTCAACATGTTGTGTTCTCTTGAATCACAAATAGGGGAGTCTAGATGCTATCCATGGCTTTGAACTCGCTCAGAGCCTGCACAGGGTTGATATGCTTCTTCTGAGAGGACCTCTTGACCCTGTTGGTTTGGCCGTCGTCCTGCTTCTCTCTCTTAACCAGAGGCTTCTTCTCAGGAGCTTTCATCCTCCAGGAGATAGCTGGCATATTAAGGGCCTCCATGTTTCTGCTCTTCTGGTACTTAGTGGATGCAACGTAGGAGGCCTTTACGGTGGACACCACCGTGTTCATCAGGTTCTTTGCTGCCTGGATAAGGGACATGGCGCTGTCCAACTGAGTACATGGAAGAGAACACAAGAGAAACGGTCAGCCTTATAAAATGGTGAAAGCAACAAATGTTAGTTTTGAATTTACATCCGTTTTGAATTTGTGTCACATGGAGGCAAAAATGCTCCTGTCTTTCTTATACCTTCCAGTTTTTTATTGCAAGTTTTCCAGGGGCAAAACCAAGACTCAAGTGTTTGTACTGAAGAATAAACGACCTTTCAGAGTCTGGCATACAAACAGATGTGTGAAATTTGAGAATATGGAAAAGGTCACACTAATTTCATCTCCACAATTTAATAGCCTCAGTGACACTGGTGACACCTCTCTGGGGGCATTAGAAGCATAGTCTTTTTTTCAGCCCTACAGAAAAGGGGGAGGAATTCATCCTTTCCTACAAATAAAAAACTATTTGAATGAATTTGACTGGCAACTAAGTGGTTAATTAATGCCTAAAGCATTTGCAAACACCGCCCTTATCTTAAGTAGTAAAATTGTTAGAAAACATTTGGGCAACATTAGTTATTTCCAGAACAGTGAAAGCCATTATTTCTGTTATCAATTTCTCAATAATTAATAGGAAATGCAGATTAAAGTTCAGAGAATTAATCATTAACTAATGATGCCACCAAGTCTTTTAATGTATGTAGGCAACACCAGATGATAACATTTTAGAAAGCATCCAATGCATTCTATTGATTAAATTATCTTTCTTACTCGAGGTTTCATATTAAAAAAATGCAATTTCTCTTTCTCATCAAAATACATTGTATCATTAAGCCTTCAGAGAAAGACTGCATTTTCTACTTCACTTTACCTTTTTTGTGACTGGTTTCAAATCTCCCATTTCAGCTGCTCCACTACTACTTAGTTACCCATGGGCCTTTGGCACAATGACGATTGTAAACTGTAGACAATGTGTCATATGTTAAACTTATGTTGAACTTACCCCAGAGACAACCAGCTCTCCTCCCAGGTTCTGCACCTCTGCCTTGACTTTGCTGCAGATGTTCAGCTGGTGGCAATACAAGGCAATTCGCTGCAGGTAGGCAAGCAAGTCCTGCTTACAGGTAGAGTCGGGACACTGCAAGGGAGAACCACAACGTGTCAACTAATGCACATACACATTAATTAGTACATTAGCATAAGCCGTTTTGTGCTTATAATACTACCTGCTTGCCGTTGTACAATGAATCAATTTAGTCATTTGCTGGTACTACTCAATCTGAATATGTATTTGATTCTACAGACGCGATGATGTCGCAATTTATCAAGATGAGTTAGTAGCAGTGTGACGGGTAAGGTAGACACCCACATTAGGGCAGTGCTCAGAGCCAAAATGAATAACGCACGCCCACAACCTGCTAGATTGATAACTCATCTTCACAGGGTTAAGCACGATTAAGTCACACAGAATGCAAATTATATTTGGAGGCAAACACTGCTGTCAATCAATTACATTGGTGTTAATAATCTTGTGTAGTCTTTTTGGAAACAAAAGTGTTTGGATCTAAAGTGTAAACAGCAACCGTGTTTGTAGAAAATAAATTAATTTGATGTATAACTAGAAAACATTTTTGATATGATAACACCAGACCATGGCCCCTCCCTACTTCAGATGACATTCTGCTTGGATTCCATCTTTGAGCTATGCCTTCATTTACATTTGAACTATACACCCGTGTAGTTTCGTGACTGCATCTTGCAAGGTTTGCAACGTCATCGCAGGAGCAAAATCTGTCCATAGACAAACACCTGGCAAAATATTTAAAACCACCTCAGTGTTAGTTCACGCTACAGTACATGTCTCCAGGACCACATTTTGCCATTATTACACACCTACACACAGACTCACAAGTAGTCACAATACTAGGTGTCACTGCCGTGGCTCGTAACAAAGTCATCACCCCACCTTCCGCCGGTTTGAGAACCCTCCATCCCAACAACTTAAACAATGACTTCAGGTACAAAAGGTGTGAATAAGCTGCTCAGAGCTTGAGAAGCACTCAAAGTGGCTTCAATAAATACAACTATTCTCAGAGGAAACATGTAGCGGATGACAGTAAGCTTAAAATATGTGGCAAAACAGAGACCAGGGGTTCAGTACCAAGTTGAAAAAAAAACAACCTTTTTCTTGTTCCCAACAAGGCATTACAATATTGTTGAAAGTCAGCTATGAACAAAAAACACAATGCATTGGCGCCATAAAAAAATACCATCAATTTCAAGAAATCCAGTAAATTACCATAAAAACCCACTTGAAAGTGGCAGAATGGTCGGTGCTTCAGAAGTGCATGTCATTTAGCATTGGCAATCTTTTTGAATTATGTCATCTCATCATAATTAGACCCGGGTTCTACCTTGAAACACCATTTCCAATCTCTTTCCTACTTTGCTAAACAAGTCCCCTGCCAGCATAGTAATTAGGCCACTGTACTCTTGTTAGCTGCTCATCTAGTGAGCGATGTAAGCACCCTGATGGGGCTCTTACACTTTATATCAGATTGTAGATCTCAGCAGGGTGACCTGACACACTAACAGTATGTCAGCAATGACCATGACATGGTGAGACTGAGTGTGTAAGAGATAATCAGAGGCTGCCAGCTTTTCACATCCTCTACTAAACTAACTGTACCTGTGAAAAGCACAGGGGTGACCATGCGAGTGAGCAAGCCAAGAGAAAATACTGGCTGAAACACCAGCATTTGCAGGTGCTTGGCAGTCTGAAGGAGGAGTCCTTTGGCAGCTGTTAATCAGTGCGGGGAAAAGGTTAAAGGGAGGCGATAGCAGCCAATCTTTTAATTGATGAAATCTCTGCAGGAAGGAGATGGTGCGGTCAGTGCTGACGAGCAGAAGTGTGCAAGAGTGTTTGAATGTGTCTAGACAAACTGAAGAGGTCTTTTGTCTGACCATAAGTGAGCAAATAACACAGAATGGACAGCTCTCAATAATGCCATTACCACTAATAAAGTGCTTTAAATCCACATAGGTTGAAGAACCCCCTGTTTTCGTTTCTCTATGCAAAGGAAGGAATGGGAAACATATTTGTATCAAGATTTTTTGACACTTCAAACAGACTAGGACTTATGATGTTTCTAATCCTGCTGAGCGCGTCAGTATCCCTGGTGGGAATGTAGAGCGCTCTGCTTAATATAGTGCAGTGCATTCACTCCCAGACATACAACCATGGCTGAACGCATTTAAACACCACCCTGGCCAGCACAACTGTGCTCATTCATACATATCATACATGATGAGGTGCTATAGTGAAATATGGACAGAAAATACATACCATAACCAAAGAAATCCACCCCATCTATTAAAGGTCACAAAAACAAATAAAACTAAAACCATTACAAGTATGTCTTTCCTTATCAAGAGCTTTATAGATGTCCTCTGACAATATTAAGAAAAAAAACTAAGTCTTCCGTCACTACCATCTATTCCTGATTAATAGAAGAATGGGTTAAGTAGAGAGGAGGGAAATGTAAAAGTTGACATTCTATTAAAGAAAGGTAAGGAAGAGGAGATGAGGGGAAAGAGGGCTGGAGGGGATGATCTGCATACATGGCTGAGGGACGGAGGAAAACGTGAGGAAGGAAGGTTTAAAAAAAAGAAGGAAAGAACCAGAGAAAAATAAGTAGTTGGAGGAAAGACGAGGATGAAGAGGGAGCCAGAGGGGGAACAGTATGGAGAAGTAAATAAGGGGGAGAAATCCAACTGGGAAAATGGGACGTAGACAGGGGGATTCAACTTTAGTTTGGGGGGTGGGGTGGGTTTAAGTAAGTAAGAGAGTGTGCGTTTGTGTGTACAAACACACACATGCAATAGCAAAGACCTGGGATGAGGCTGAATGCAGCAGCCATGCTAATGAGGGCTTGGGGAAGTATTCAGACGGCTGAGATCAGGGCACTGTGAAAGCATCACTTGTGCTCATACTCAGCTCAGCTGCTGGCTTCACTCAGCACTCAGGAAACTCTGCAAGGCTGCTCTGAGTGTGACATGTGAATACAGAAGTTGCACAGAGAAGAGACGAGAGACACCTTGGGTTGTTTTTGGTAATGCAAATAGTAGCCCTGTGTGTGGGCTTGGGTTTGCTCAGGTGCTCAAGGTGATCATTGTTTGAGGAGCCTAAGTACCTCAGGGACCACCTGCACTGTGCTACAGCGATGTTTCCACAAACCACATGTATCAGTAGATTACTCACATGTCACAAAGAAACCTCTTATCTCTCTGCTTTTATACCAAATGGTATGAATAATTATCATGCAAATAATGTGGGTATATGTTCAACCTGTAAGTAATTGTGCAGCTCGTAGAAGCGCCATAACCAAGCAGTCGTGTTAAAAGTCACATCCTGTCTCACAATTCAGACAATTAATTTCCATTTCACAAAACAAAATTTGCTCTGGTGTGAAAGAGAAAAGGATAATTGTTCTTGTTCCCACTGAGTGATGGGCTCCTCTAATAGTGACTTCAACCATTAGAGGCTATCATTTACATTTTTTTTCTCGTCTTCTCTGAGTGCTGCTGAAAAACGTTCCTCGAGCCTGATGATATAGGCTCTTGCTGTGTGGCCAGTTATGAACTGGGACAGTTAACCTTGCTTGGTCAGCTACTATTGAGAGATGGCAAAGCAGGGAGAGAGGAACTAGAGACTTCATCACAATACTCTGGATATCTTTTCAAGGCAAACCAATAGAAAAGGTGAGTCACCATCTTTCAAAAGGAGCCAGCAGCACAGGTAGAAATGTCAATGGTTCTTGCTGGGTTGTTCTCACCTCTTCACTGCTGGCTATAAGTGCCTTCTCAGGAAAATAAAGGTGAAACATCCAAGTTGGGCCAAAACATAGCAGATCATTATTATAATTTGATAACTGAATCCTTTAAGTAACAATGCCTTACATGACTTTAAAGTATATACCATACTAATGAGGTTTTCACTTCATACGTGTGTGGGATGCTCTCTCTTATTTTGCATTATTTAGCATGTCAGCGCTTTTGCTCGAGAGAAGGTTCAGAGTATAGTGTAAACCAAAGCAAAAATAATTTTCCCTTTACAACACACAGCCCACAAAATAAGAAAAGGAAATGAGGCAATAACAATGACAGAGCAGGATATCGAACAAAAAGATTTCACTGGGCTACGTGTTGGGTAATGTCCATGATATAAAAGATGATCAGGAAGGTCAGGTCCCATCATTGGAAATGCCATGCAGTTCCGCTGAATTCCATTATACAAAGACAGAGGCAGAGCCACTGTGAAGCTGCCGACCAGCACTGACCTTTCAGGACGCATAATCCAGAGGAAATGCCAATTTCCAATATTTACTGACAAGGCAGCATTCTAATGTGGTGCTGCCAGCAACCTGTTGGTGGGTGCCACAGGGCGATGAACACAGCAGTATTTTCTGATAGGTTTTGTCATACAGTTACTTCCTATCATGACATAATTGATACTCCCACTGGCCTCAGTTATCAGTGGGGCGTTTAGAGAACCAGAGGCAGTACAGTAAAACAGCTAAAAAGTACATGTTTTTAATTCCAAAAGAATACTGACAAATAGGACTGGGCAAAATGGCCAAAATCTTCTACCGCAATATAAATCAGTTCATAAATATAAATATAAATATATATATATATATATATGAATATTGAAAAGTGTTTTCTCGTTTCATTAAGAACTTTAGCGCAAAATGAACATAATGTGCAAGGATCAGAATGTAAACATCCAAATGTGCATCTACTGTTTTTTTGACACTGCAATAGAAAAAAAATGTACTTTGACGATATGTATCATCATATTGCCTCGCCCTACCGATAACTATGCCTTAACACTATAAATCAGCCCAATATATCATAACGTACTGGCAGCCCAATTTGTTCTCCTGATAGTTAAAAGACAAGGTCAAACAAACACAAACACCTAAGCTTCACTGTTTAGTGAGAAGGAAACAAATCCAAAAGCTTAGGCCAGCCAACCTCTTTCACCATTTTGCTTAACTGATCTGATATACAAAACATCTTCCAAGGGGAGGGAGAAAAAAATCTGACATTTGTATTCCTGTGTACGCGGTAGAAGGCTGTGGATAACTAACTGTGCCTAACCTGAGAAAGGACCTTCAGAACAAGAAACCACTGGGAACCTTTATCTGCAATTACACCTCACACCTGCCACAGGGGATGCAGGGATACATAATATATGTTACAGTGTGCTGACTGCCACTGGGACATATAGTGTACAATTAGGATACAACCCATTGGAAAGACAATTTTGCTACTTTAAGCAGAAACGTATGTAGAAGATGTGACAAAACTGAGACAGGATATGATCAATGAAGATGAATACACTGCAACACAGAAAAAATGATGTAGTAAACAATAGTGGATAAAACCCCGAACAGAGAAAACTTCCTACTCACAGGACCTCTGATGGAGTTGAGTAGGCCGCTGCTTTCTGTGCACAGCCTAGTTGATGGACTTTACCGTTTATGTGCTGTACATTAGATTTTGTCAGTCTGGTGCTGATTATGTCACTGTTGATGGCTAAATATAAATCTGCCATGGTCTACCAAAATCAATCAAGATTCATTTCAAACAGAATGATGATAGCCAGATCTCCTCTCCTCGATGCATCTGCTAAAAAGATGCTCCATATTTGCGTGGGGACAATTCAATCACACTGGCACTTGGGAATGTTAATGTGACACTGATGCAGACAGAGAGTCCGGGTATGACAGGAGAAAATCAAGCTGGGGGCAAGCCAAAAAGACAGACTTTAGAAGTAACCACAGGGACCAATTAAATGTCCCTCATCAATTTTTAATGCTCATGCTGCACCTGTCAGTCATTTCCCTGTCGTACTTGTAAGCAAAACTTATAACTTAACAGGGCTGCTGCAGAATAGGTTAGTACCAACAGACATGTTAAAACATTTATATATTAATGTTTGACATTCAGACTTTGACTTTTATCTGGCCTGAACGTCGACTGCCCCAAAACCTCAGATTAGTAACTGCATGTTGATACCTAAGGCCTTCAAAGTTTTGGCAGACAAAATAGCTATACACTATTTTGTGCAAATCATGGTCATACAAACATCTCAATACATTCTTTGGCTGTTCTTTCTATGTCCCCCCCCAAATGATAAGCTACCCTTTGGGAACCAAAATATGGCTCTTTCAAGACTAAATTACTTTATTGGGCCTTCAGGATTGTCAGAAAGCTTTAAAATATTGAATTACTATGGGTAGATGTATTCCAAAAACAATCAATTGGGAGTTGATACATTTTTCCAACCAGCAAATAAGGTGGGCTTCACTCAAATGGGCTGAACTGCAGTTGGCTGAGGGCTGACCCTTGAACTGCTGAGCTGAGAATTTGTGGGCTCTCTGGGTGATTTTGCCTCTCCACTGCGGTAGGTAATTTACAACCCTGTCTGCTGTAAAGCGTCTAGGGCCAGAGCTGGGATTAGACTGTGACCAGCAACAGAGCCCATGGATCACCATAAATCTCCACTGATTGAATGCAAATTGGAAAAGTACACTATGTATGTCAGTATACATCATGAAAATCACACACACACGCGCACACACACACACGCGCACACGCACACACACGCACGCACACACACACACACACACACACACACACACACACACACACACAACCACGCACACACACACAACCACGCACACACACACACACACACACACACACACACATACACACACGCGCACACATGTTCTCTAAATAAGCAAGCCTTATTTTATGTGCATGTGTTTGTATGTGTACATGCAAGTGTTTATGTGGTGAGCAAGCAGCATAAATTTATGGGCTACATTGTGGCTTACACATTTGCATTATAAATCTCAATTACATAGCATTATTTGTTTACCCGCCTGCTCAGATGGAATTCTCATAAGGTGCCCTGCAGAGGAGGGTCATAAATTCTTAATAAACTGCAGTGCAGACCTTTGTACGGCACTGACCTAAATCCTGTAGCTCATCTCTGCACTACACTCATTTCTTTAAACTTTAATCAGGCTCTATTACACATATTTAACTGTTTTTCAGCAACCCCTAAACTAGACCATGTCCACCTAAACATCTCAGCGGAACACAATATGCACGCAAGAAAACATGCCATGACACAATCTTGCGAAGGAAAATGTGTGGTGAGATGCTGTGCTATCAGTCTGGGACCATCTGCTGATGTGTTTTATATGAGAAGTAAACCCTCATAGACCATCCAGGCCAGAGGCACAGAGCACAAGTGATTAATATGCCTAGGTTAATGAGCAGTCCCAGCATTGCCTTTGCTCCTCTGACTCTGACAGTATGTGTGCATCTTGGTGGTGATTCACTTAACTTTGCTGCTGGAGTATGTAGACCATCACAACGTACCATGCCTTTGCTGTAAGGAAGCCTGAAGCATCTCCTTCACTGTAAGCGATATGGCCCTAAATATAAACTGCCTGCGTAAATAAATACATTTTTTTTAAAATTCGCCACCTGGCAATTATATTCCTAATTAAAAGGCGAAGCACTCTTAATGGATTCATCTCTCAGGAGGGTTATTCCTCTCTCCACACAGATTCACTCCCCCTTCTTTCTACCTCTTCCATCTCTCTATCATTTCCTCCCCACCCCATGTCTATCCCTGGCTGATGTGTAAGGGGTGAGTGTCGCCTGGCCTGCTAGTGTTTTGGTGTCTGCTGAGAGAGAAAGGCTGAGAGGGACAGCTGGACTGGTTCAGAGGCTGCTGGGGTCCTCACTCGTGGCAAAGACGTCTGTTCCAACAGCCAAAGCTCTTCATTTATTCATACTTTGAGTGCTTCATACCCCAAAATCCCCTAATAGTATACACACACACACAAACATATCCACAGAGGATAAGAAAAAGAAACAAGTACCTACAAATAGTCAAGCAAGGGAGAACATGAAACACACACACACACACACACACACACACACACACACACACACACACACACACACACACACACACACACACACACACACACACACACACACACACACACACACACACACACACACACACACACACACACACACACACACACACACACACACACACACACACACACACACACACACACACACACACACACACACACACACACACACACACACACACACACACACACACACACACACACACACACACACACACACACACACACACACACCTGCCCATCTGTTTTCTTTGGAGGATAACAGTGTTTTCATTAAAGTGAATAAGCATCTTCAAAAGTGGCAGTGAGGCATAAAAAAGTCGCTTTCCAGAACGGCTTATTCCCTATTCAGATGATTCGGATGCAATTAGGTCAGAACAGATACAATTTTTATTTCTTGACAGTCATGGGCCTGTATTATTAGGGATCTAAACAATTTCCCCCTGGGATTATTAAAGTATTTCTGATTCTGATCTGAGGTCACATTAAAAGAATATATCAGTCGTGCAGGGCCAGTAGTGTTGGCATAATTCCCGCCAACAACTGCTAACAAAAAGAAAAAAAGGTACTTGACATACAGAAATGTCAACAAAAGCAGAGCAAAAGAGACTGACAAAGCCTCTGGTGTTATCAAAACTGAGATCTTAATACAAACATCTAAAGGCAGTGTGTGCCTTCCTGAGCGACTGGGTTCTTAAATAGAAATGGAACAAACCCACAGCTGCTACATCTAAACCACATAAGTATCCCATGTCTTCACAGGACAAGACCTCAATCTGACAACCATGTCTTGTTGCAAACATCAAAACTAAACTATTCCATGATTTAACAACAAAATGTATACATATTGCAGACAAAGAGGCTATAAGTCTCCGCCTAGGAGATGGCAAATGAATAAGTTGGGGGATAAATCATGTAGAGTGTCTCCCTGAGGAGTGGTACAGTGCAAGTATTTAAGTGAAATATGAGGCCATGGATAATTGAATGTGTGTTTCCCAATGTCAAGGACCACAGTCTCTGAGGTAAGGGATAGATGTGGAGGGATGATGGAATCGGGAATTGGGGAGTGGGAGATGGAAGAACGAGAGAGGGAGGGAGTGTTTGATCCTGAAAGAAATTGGCAAAGACTGGTAAGGGGTGTCTCATGAATAACGCAAATCATAGTAGTTGTTAACATCTGAAGGGATCTGCTGTGTGAGCCTTCTACTTGGATTTGCTCCTAAACGTGCAAATGAGAAAAAAAATTAAATAATGAAAAACAAAGCAAAAAATACATTTCACCGTGTACTGAATGTTGGTTTGTTACTTTTTGTAAACAACTCTTAAAGTAATAAGGGCACAGAAAATTCCATAACTCCTATTCCGAGTCTTTAAATCAGGCTCACACACAGTGCTGTTAAGGACAACATTTAGAAACAAAAGGAAGGGATGTCAAGATGCAATCAGGATGAAAGCTTTGCTTTTTTTTTTTTAAACTCTGCACGAGCACAAAAGCATGCAAAAATGTCAGTTCCTTCAGCAACACGGGAGCAGAGAAAGAGTTGTGCATTTGGGTAATGAAAAACTTTACTCAACTACACATGGTGTTAACTTGTGTGTACCATAGTCAAAACATTCATTACTTGGTCGATAGTAAATATAACTTTGGACGTAGATAAGTCATCATCACAAATATGAAATGCACCCATTATTAATACATGACTGATACTTGACAGATGTGCCCTTGTCTTTTAACACAGAATATGCACATGAAATTCAGATTCTTAGAGCTCCTTCTGAGGTCTTACATCACCAATATGTGAAGGGAAAGTATAGTTAATAGGAAACTGGAGAAGGGTTAAAGAAGGAAATTGCATAATTTGTAGCTTTGCTAGCACAAAGGTGTACGCTACATCAAATCCTCTGGGGCGGGTGTTCATCAACAACTTACATTGTCTGCGATGGTGCGGCCCAGCTTGTCCATTCGTGATCCTGCCTCTGCAATTTTCTTGGCAGCGCTGATGACATCAGACGTATTCTTCAGTGGCCCTTTTCCCCTGGGGAAAAAAAGTGAAAAGATCAGTCACTGTTTCTGATCTGCTGCAGCCTCATTCAATATGCAGGAGCAACATCTCCTACATGAGGCAGCTGTTTGTTTTGGAAGGTTGTTTTTTCGTTCAAAGGCAAGTACGGATAGAGAAGCTTAATTTTATGGCAGGGGTTGGCAACCTTTTTCATATGAAGTGCCATTTTCAAATGGCCTTGTTCATCAATATGCCATATCAACATTAAACGGTCAACCAAAACCGCTCCAGCAGTGTCGCCCGCCCCTCAACTGCGCCGCATTCCGTTTATGCTGTTGTACTAGGGATTTTATTGATTAACTTTTGAACCATTAACCAACAATAAGAATTGTATATATTATATACACACACACACACACACACATGTGTATATATATATATATATATATATATATATATATATACACACACACACACACACACATGTATATATATATATATATATATATAGCAAATTGTATTTTAGCTGTCTGTAAGTCGTTGGTTTTTCTGGTATACTGTGTGTTGTAACGGTCAGTTGCGAGGAAATCCTAAGGAATTCTAAAGAAACCATGAATCAAGAGGCTGTCATATTACTGTGGTCAAAAGTATCACATGTTTTTATCACAACACAGATTCTCATACTTGGTCTCTTTTATTCAAACAGCTCTGAGGGGTTTATTAGAACACTAAGACACAAATCAGACTGGTTTCATGTCTGTTGGCGGAGAAATGTCGGTTGCCCTCAAAAACCTTACACACAAAAACACACTAGCTTGTCATTTGTATTGCCATTTTCATCCAAGAATGGGACAAAAAAGGAGAGCCAAAGAAAAAAAAAAGGGAATTGAAAGTAGAGTGATGAGACTATGATTCCATTCAATGACTTTGGTTATTGTCCTGATGTTAAACATCCAACCTTGACTATTCAAGGGCCAAACGAAGCCTGTCCCATGACAGGTCAGTCCAGCCCTGGCCTGACCCGCTGTAAAGCTCGTCAGCTATTTGCCTTTTTTTCATGCCCCCACAAGGGACTCTGGGACACAGTTGGCAAGAAGCACAAATTGGATTCAAAGCTGCTCTCTCCAGGCTAAAAAATGAGCCATCCAACCCAGAACAGATGGAATTTTGTTGTGTGTTCTCTCGCTTCCTCTTTATTCTCATCTCTAACCCTTCCCCTCTCTTGCTATGCTGTAAAGCAAGTCAGGGTCCTAGTGGAAGAGGCCACGCGTCAAAGCACAGACTGAAAGCTTTTGGGGGACAAGTCAACCCCTTGAGATAGAGCTGGATGTATTGTGATGGGTCCTGGAAAAAAAAAGAAAGAAAGCCTGCATGGGGTGTGTTTAATAGTGTTGCTAGTTTAATGCTGTAGTTAGCCTCAATAAGAAAACATCCCACCACAATGCATAAACATAGAAACTACTGATTTCTCCCTAACCACTGATTTCTTTTCTAAAAATATCTCTTGCTTTAGCCTCGAGAAATAAAGGGCCAGCTGTTAAATTTATTCACCTTCTCCAGCTCCGCTTGAGTGGCGAAATTACGATAGGTAACAGCACAAAGAGGCCAATGCGACAGACAAGAACTCCTGACAGGAGGACTACCTTGCAATATTTTTGTAGTGGATTTGTAAATGAAGAAAAAACCAGGGACTTGAGATCTGGTGACAGCTGCAGGCCACCAGATGGGTGCAAGCCACATCAGACCGAGCAGTCCACAGCACAGGAGGGTCTAAAAAAGCTCCAAAATATGTTGCATGTTTCCAAGCCACATGCCTTATTCATGAGTTCTGCCATACGACCATAAGCGATGCAGGAGTTGACAAGAATCTCTCTCACTCTCTGCAGATTTGTCAAGAGAGAGGTCCAGAACACTTACCTCATATAGCATTAACCTTGGCAGGGCTTTGAGCCAGCTCAAGGTTAAGGGGGCAATCATTTGTGCCTGGCTGAATTAGCCAGCAACTGACCTTCCATGTGCTACTGCCGCATGTGAGAGTCAAGGCATAATCTGAAGATATATATATATATATATATATATATTCCTCCCGACAGACACTCACACAGGCATATACAGACGGAAATCCAAGTTCTCATAATGACAAATAAGAAAAGTCACAAAAAGCCAAGAAAAGTCAGAACTAAGATGTGATCTTAACCCATATATTAGCAAACGCAATAGAAACTGCAATATTGACAATACAGTCATAAAAGTAAAAAAAAACTTAGAAAGTGAATCTGAACTCATTGACCATAACTAAGGTCAAAGACATTTAATCTTTACCACAAATACTCGGAATTCAAAACCTGGCAAGCCAAGATAAATATTAGTCAACAATATTGTTTTTAAGGTATTCAAAACCTGAGCTACAAATAAAACTTATTTTATAGTTTACTGAATGATGCAAACAAAGAACAAATAAAGTAATTCATGAACTGCCATCTTAGTTAAGTTTCTAAAATGCAAATCCAGATGCGAGGCTGAAATCAGGACAACGTGAAGAACACTCATAAGCTCTGGACATCACATGGTTGTCGGTGCTAGGTGACAGTTGCACAGGTTAGCCAGGTGAATATCCAATACACATTTAATTAGGAACACGTTCGCTACTGATGATCCAACTATGGAACCATATTAGAAACATCTTTTTTATTTAAGACAATTTAGGGTGTTTGCTTGTTATTAAATCCTAGATGAAATATGCAGGAGATAAGAGACTTGTTTTTTTATGGTTTAAAATCCAGTCACTGCCTATAAAAAAGAGCCTCGTCAGGGCATCCAATCAAAACAGCATTTCTCTTTGTATTGCTCAAAGGTAAACTACTGTGAAGTAGTCCAGAAGTAACCGTTCTCTGGAGCCTAACTGGCATGTGATTTAGTGATCTTAGCTTTTGCTCTCAGGATGAGATGGGAGCAGCTACACGTAAGCAAAAAGAACACCTGATGTTCAGTACCAACACAATATCTTTATGATTAGTATAAAGATGCAAAAACCTGACCAAATATGCTCATCTTGCATTCAGTGGAAGATATGAAAATTGTATTCTATTTTTTTTGTATTCTTAAATATCTATTGGCTATTTTTTTTCCTGCCTGAGTAGCTTTGTTGTTTTTGATTGGGAGGACCCACCAAAACAAATTTGGAATCTTGCAAAATGAATAAATTTACTTGATAAAGAAACATTGATGGTGGACATGCATTAGATGTTTTCCAGTAAAAAAAAAAACTTCAGTAGGCTGTGTTCCTTATTGGAGAGATATTTTCCATTTGAATCCCTGAATTTCTTGGGTCTGCTATATATTGTAAAACAGAGAGAAGCAGCCTTATGTAAAGATGTTGCTGCGATCAATAACCTCTTAAAACATATACACACAGCTGGCGCCATCTAATAAAGAAGCATGGATGGTAGCAGCATCATTTGCATTCCATTCACATGCATGTCTACAGTGGTTGTAATGCAAAAGGCTGCAATTATTTTTTCTCGGTCCTTTGGATGAATAAGCAGCAAATAAAAGATTGCAGGGTTATGTGTGACCTCAGTCTGATCACTGGCTGTGTTAGTATTTGAGACTCTTCTACAACTTTCCGGTATTGTACTTCTTTGGCCGAGGAGACGGGATCTTTGACCCATTCAGAAGATGGAGAGGCGGCATTTCATAGTCATTACGGATGTGACTCAGAGTTAGGCACATAATGTCCTCTGAGTAATTAACTTGAAAATTGTAAAAAGGCACAGTCATACAAACACAGCTAGGCAAAATGTCTTCTCACATCCTCCACACAAACGCAGTCGCACTGTGTGAGCTAGACGATCCCGCAGAGACAGAAATGATGTCCAACTCACATCAGAGTGTGTCAATATGAGCACATGACGACAAATTCCAATGTCAGATAACCCATGCTTACACACGATCGTAAACCTATTACACAACTTGTATGCTATATCCAAAAATAACAAAAATAAAAAAATTGTTTCTGTTCTATCCTTGTGTTTTTAAGGGTTTTTAAGGGTTTTACGAACAGTGCTTAGGAAAACCAACATTTTACAATATTAGAAATCATTACATGAATACTGTCTGAGAGTGTTGATTATTTTGGGAGTAACAAATCGGGTTTATTTAAATGGTGGTGTCATCCTTTACATTACATTAGGATGGCTTGACACATAAAACCTATATGATGTTGATTAAGTATTTTGCAACCTGGACTCTATTTTCCATGTATTTTTGCAAGTAACTAATGGCAACAACTTTTTTTTAAACGACCGCTACAGCCGTGAACCCGGCTGCAGTGTAATAGAATGGGGAACCTGCACACCCGCAATATACGTCCCACTTAAAGTATTTGTGTTTTTAGATTAAAAAAAAATACTGAAATTCGAACATTTCTGATATATGAAACGAGTTTGTAAATTTTCACCCTGCTTGTGATCATAGGTTTCAGAAACAGCAGCATATTTAGAAGCCATATTTAGTCCTAGGATGTTTCATACCATTTCTCCAGGACAGGTTATGATTCCGAATTTGTTGTTGTTTTTGTTTAAACCCCTTCTCTACCATGTACATTGGCTCAACAAACACTGACAAGGGCAAATATTGCCACCTTATAAACCAGCTCTGCTGAGTGAGACAGTCTATTTAAGATTTACAGTGCACACCCAGCTTTATTCATGTACCAGAGAGAGGGAGATGTGATGCACTGCTTATGGTTGTGCATATTAAGATTAGGGGAGGAAGGAAAAATAATCAAGAACAAAATCCTACCTACAGTGCTGCTTAAGGAAAATAAAGAGCTTTGATGCATGAACAGTAGTGTTAAACTGGGTGCATTGTATTGTGCAGATATGGGCAAATGTTGGGAAACAAATGTAGGCTTATTGGGTGATTGTATTAGGCTTAACTTAAACATGCATTCTATCTTGGAGGCATTGTGCTTTAACTGCACGACCACTGGAATATTAAGATGGGCATGGTAAGAGTACATATGCATATCAGTCCTGTAGCACACTACAAAGTTAATATGTGCAGCCGTACTACAAACCATTCCTTCAGATGTCTTCTCAGGCCAGAGAAATATCTACAATTACGAAATGGGCCATCATTTGTGGGGGAGGAAAATTACTCTGGGTGTGAGCCAAGCTGTTAGTCCAAACGTACCTTGTGAAGTCAGTCATCTCCATCATGATCATGCACATCTGTTTAGCCAACACAATGATGTCATTGCCACTGTCATCCCACTTGGATACTTCTGCATCCAGCTTGCTCTTCTCTTCCTGGAAGCTAGCCACCTGTTCGGCAATCTTTGCCTTCTGCTCCTGGGGCAACTGAGCCATGATAGCCTGAAGGAGGAATTATGGGAAACACAGAGGGTTAGAACACAAGCCCTCAACAAACCGTTTCAGAAGCCATTTCTGTCTCCAGGGCATTTTGTTTTACATCATCTCCTATGTTTTCCATGAATGCACATGTATTTGCCAGCCAAGAGCATGAGCAACTTCTTTCATACATTCTTACATGTTTTTTTTTAAACTTCCTTGAATGATCACTTTACTTCCTGGCCAATTTATTAGGTCCACCAAAACAATCTAATGCAATCCAGTACAACAGCTCTACCACAGGTTCTTTTAATAGCTTTTGTTAAAATATTCAGAAAAATGTTCAACATAATGTTTCGTAATGAGGTCGTAGTTACTGGTGTTTTACTGCACTGCATTATTTTGAAATTACTTTCTAATAAATATCCTATTTTCTATTATCACTGTAAAGGTAGAATAAATAGCTAAGATGTTGTATTGGGCTGCATTCGATTTTTTTTTATTAGGTGAACCTAATAAAGTGTATAAGTATATATCAATGAACATTTTTTTTTTTTTTTTAAACTTTTTGTGCTGAATTGGAGCGAAGTTTTAAGACTGAAATACGACTACATGAATTGCTGTCTGTCCTGCAAATATTGTTTTTAAAATGGACATTTCACAGATTGTCCTATGTTAAGTCTGGACTGTAATTTTTTGTTTTTTGTTTTTTTCAGCTACAAAAGCCGGGTTCAAAAGGAGGTTCACAGCCACTAAGTAATAGTATGTGACATCTCCCGGAAAAAAATATACATTTATTGAACTCTATGCCTCTGGCCACTGAAGAAGATCAATATAAGGGCATTTATTTAGCGGTACTTAATATCATGTGCAAATGTGTTTAGCACCATTTCTATCCATCTTCTTGGGCTTAAAGGGCAGTTTTCAAAGAGGCAATCAGACATTCAATGAATGAGCTTTTGAGGGAGACACTTAAGAGCAGGAAATCGAGAGCGTTCATTCCATTACTGGTAAATAGGAGTCTCTCTCTGGAGTCACCTAAGCTTGAATAAAGCTGTTGAGGAATGTGCAGAGATGAAAAGCCTCTACCTAAAAAACTGCCAGATAATATTCAGTTAAGAAAACTAAAGCATGGAAATGTACTGATGGATCACACCACCGCTAGGGATTTTTGAGATTAATTTATTATTCTTTATTTTATTTTAACTCTCCATTTTCACCTCATCTTTGGAGGGGGCAAACAATAGCAGAATCATTCATTATCTGAGTCTTTTAGGTAGGAAAGGTTTAACCTAAACATTCAACATATTAGCCACCAACACAAATTGACTGGTTGACACAGGGAAATGATACTTAATGAACAAATGGCATAAATAATTATTTCATGTTTAAAAGCATCAATCTGATGCATTTTGAGAGAAAAATCAAGCAGAATTACAAGACAGTATGAATGTATAATAAAGTATTTATCCATACATAGTCACATTATGCTATACATGAACAAGACTTACAACTTCTCTCATGTAATGTGCAGTCTGCAGAAGAATGAAAAAACCAAGCCCTTAAAGAGTGTGTTTTGACAAGATGAATATGGGTTTTGAAAAAGTGTTTTGACATATTAATATGGGTGGAAAGGGGCAGGGGTTAGCAAACATTATGTGTCAATGACATGATGCCTACATGATTCACGTAGGTCGCCTATTTTGTTTTCAAAAGAGGGAATTTCACCGAAAGGTGAGGGATTTTTTATGCCTGGTTAGAGGACGAGAGGCTGAAGTATAATTGAAGTCTTTTTAAGTCTTGAACTCACTTAATGTCTTTGAATTTTAGGAAACTACTATGTTCAACACAACAAATGACACCCAGTTCTAAAAGTTGTGGGAGGAAAAACTTCAGCCTGGTGGCGCCAAGCCAACTGTGCGGAACCCATTAACAGTAGGTATGGGGGTGGAGTGTTTGACAGAACAACAATGGCTCTGTCAACATTAACATGAGCGTACAATCACAAAAGATCATAAATAATATAAACAACTTCACTGAAGCATGTAATACAAACTTGTAGGTCAATATTTAAACATCTTCACACCTGTTCTGTGTTGCACTAGTGAATGCAATATCCTATATGAAAAATATCAAATATAAAATGTGTGTATTTCAATTATGTATATGCATTTCTCTTTTAAACATATCTCACACTTCTAATCAGCTGTTGATGCCACTTGAAATCAGAACTGGTCTGTAAATACTACAAGAAGCTATAGAAATCTTACCCGTGCACTCTGGCCGGCAATAAGCTGGTCATCCTCGGTCTGTACACTGGTCCTGCTGCGAACATCAAAGTCTTCAGTCTCAAAGTCAGAGTCGTCCAACTCCTCTGGAGTCTGTAATGGATCAACAGAGAGGGACAAAGGTGGCAAAGGAGGAGAGAAGACAGGTGGGGAGAACAAACAAGGGGAAAAAAGGTCAGAAAGAGCAGGTAGCTGTAGTGTTGCAAGTGAAGAACATTAAAAAAATATTGGCATTCTACAGCCTTTTGTGCCCTACCAAATAACCAACCTGCATACTATCTATGAGAAATGTCTTGACGCTGCCAGCCAGGGCAGCATCAAATAAATGTCTTCTTCCCCGGGGCTTGGTATGAGAAACTGTGAACTATAAATGAATTTGTAAATCAAGTGTAATGTGTTGCCTGTGCATTTCAAGAGGGGAAATGAAGGTACAAGCTGGTATGAAACATATTGGGAGCAAAATACTTCAGAGTCCCATCTGTTGCTGCTATCAGGTAGAAAGGCGAGTGAGGCATGAGTTGTGTTCTTCAAGAGTGTTGCTACTTCATTTCTGATCCTTCACCTCTTCCCTGGCTTTGAATGCAAAGCAAGCTCAGAGCAAGCATTTTCCCATTAATATTAAAATTCAAAAGCATTTCAATCTCAACAGGTCATGCTTAAGGCAAAATACAATACTGATTGACAGGGAAATGTATTTGGTGGTGATATGGGCAGAAGGAAGATGATGTGGAGAGATAGAGGTGCATTATTACGCCTCTGCCGCTACTTGTGCTTATCCAGCTGTCTCAATACCTCCCTTCTGTAATGGATTTGTAGCCCTCACATCTAAAAATAGCTGAAGGTCTCTGAACAACCGTAAACTGCTTTATGGGATGTAGAGATGCTCTTGTTCTTGAGGGAATAGGGGCATAGTTTTAGATACAAATCTGTAGTGACTCATAGGCATCTCTTTCAACCCAGACAATGCTGCTCAGTGGGGCAGAGATATCACCTACTGTGGCCTGTGCAACAGATAACCTGTGAATGTGGGAGGATCAGAAATGATAGCTCACGGTGGGCACTCACGACACGACTGTCGAGAAATGACAACAATAGCCTGTATTTGAATTAAAGGGGATTTTGTCAAGGTAGTGCTGTTTGCACAGCAAATTCACAGTAAATGAAATGTTAATAGTATTTTTCATGCTGTGGCAAAATATGGTAATAAATATTTAATATTGTAATGGTCAGACTCTCCACTGTTGTAAATATTCAGTTCCACCTGTATCTCCTCTGTATGGCATATATAACCACATGGTATCCAAAATCTCGTAGTTAGGAGAAGAAAGGGAGAAAGCTGAAATTACAGCATTGTGACAACTAGAAAGCCGGCTTAAATCTCATCTTAGGGCGTGATCACATTATCCTTTTGGCCGCGGCCAAAACCGGTTTTTCAGCTAAAGTCTAGTACCTTTAAGTAGTGTGAGCGCACCCGCTCCGCGCTCAACTGGGGCCAGCTGGGCCGCCACGGCCCGCTTGAAATAGGTGGGCTTTAGCGGAGCCGTTTGCACATGTACGAGCACGAGCGTGCGCACGTGTACGCGCACGAGCACGAGCCCTACTGCAGTAGCGTTATGTCCGCCTGTTCGGACATGTAAATAGAAGGACGGACCATGCGCGGACATTTAACAACAACAACAATGGCGGTGAAAGGTTCATGTTGGTGTGATGCGGAGGTGGAGTGTTTACTGCAGATTTGGTCGGATGAAAATATTCAAAAACAGTCGACAAGACGCACAAAAACTGTCTGTGGAAAGATTTGTAAACAAAGCCACACACACGCGATCAATGCGTGTGACGTGTTACGGCGTGATGGCGTATGGACAGCAAGAAGTATTGGCCGAGGCCCTGGCAGTGTGAGTACAAACGGGGCTGGGGCGCGGGGGGGAGAGGGAGGGGGGACAAGTACCCTAAAGTCCGGGTCTCGGTCCGGGAGGATAGTGTGAGCGCGCCCTTAGGGCGTGATCACATTGTCCTTTTGGCCGCGGCCAAAACCGTTTTTTCAGCTAAAGTCTAGTACCTTTAAGTAGTGTGAGCGCACCCGCTCCGCGCTCAACTGGGGCCAGCTGGGCCGCCACGGCCCGCTTGAAATAGGTGGGCTTTAGCGGAGCCGTTTGCACATGTACGAGCACGAGCGTGCGCACGTGTACGCGCACGAGCACGAGCCCTACTGCAGTAGCGTTATGTCCGCCCGTTCGGACATGTAAATAGAAGGACGGACCATGCGCGGACATTTAACAACAACAACAATGGCGGTGAAAGGTTCATGTTGGTGTGATGCGGAGGTGGAGTGTTTACTGCAGATTTGGTCGGATGAAAATATTCAAAAACAGTCGACAAGACGCACAAAAACTGTCTGTGGAAAGATTTGTAAACAAAGCCACACACACGCGATCAATGCGTGTGACGTGTTACGGCGTGATGGCGTATGGACAGCAAGAAGTATTGGCCGAGGCCCTGGCAGTGTGAGTACAAACGGGGCTGGGGCGCGGGGGGGAGAGGGAGGGGGGACAAGTACCCTAAAGTCCGGGTCTCGGTCCGGGAGGATAGTGTGAGCGCGCCCTTAGGGCGTGATCACATTGTCCTTTTGGCCGCGGCCAAAACCGGTTTTTCAGCTAAAGTCTAGTACCTTTAAGCCATGTGAGTGCACCCGCTCCGCGCTCAACTGCGGCCAGCGGACCGTCCACAGCCCGCTTGAAAGAGGTGGGCTTTAGCGGAGCCGTTTGCACATGTACGAGCATGAGCGTGCGCACGTGTACGAGCACGAGCACGAGCCCTACGGCAGTAGCGGTATGTCCGCCTGTTCGGACATGTAAATAGAAGGACGGACCATGCGCGGACATTTAACAACAACAACAATGGCGGTGAAAGGTTCACGTTGGTGTGGTGCGGAGGTGGAGTGTTTACTGCACATTTGGTCGGATGAAAATATTCAAAAACAGTCGACAAGACGCACAAAAACTCCGAGGACTATGGAAAGATTTGTAAACAAAGCCACACACACGCGATCGAAGCGTGTGACGTGTTACGGCGTGATGGCGTATGGACAGCAAGAAGGATTGGCCGAGGCCCAGGCAGTGTGAGTACAAACGGGGCTGGGGCGCGGGGGGGAGAGGGAGGGGGGACAAGTACCCTAAAGTCCGGGTCTCGGTCCGGGAGGACAGTGTGAGTCCGCCCTTAGTCTGCAGATTTAGACAGGGCAGTCCAACAGTAAAACAGCCCTTTGCAATTATTTTTGTGACATTCTTCTCATAGCCTCTGTGAGAAGAGCAGATTTTATTTTAAGGACAGAGCCAGTAAAATCACCTTGGGGCGTGACGCACTGCACAAATCATAAGGTAACGACAGCTGCCCCCTGTAACTCGCTGTCAGCAGCTCCCTGACTTTGAGACAGTTTGATGTCTGGGAGGCATATTCTCTGATGTCGCTGTAGGTGAGGAGAGGGCTCTGTCCACCTGTCAAATATCCAAGTGACATCCAACATAGGCTGCCTGTGCACCACTTACAGAGGTTAACGACTTGTCTATCTTAAGAAGCCCGGACCCCACACTTGTCTCTTCTTATTTAAGAGTGGGCAACTGTTTTGCGCATGCATGTGAGGGTTTATAGAAAGATGGCTGGTGAGCAATTGGTGTAAAAGCGTGCGTGTGTGCATGTGCGTGTTTGCATGTGCGTGTGTGCATGTGCGTGTGTGCATGTGCGTGTGTGCATGTGCGTGTTTGTATGCATGTGCGTGTGTGCATGTGCATGTGTGCATGTGCATGTGTGCATGTGCGTGTGTGTGTATGTGTGTGAGAGAAAGAGAGATAGAACATACTCTCCAGAGAAGTTGTGTCATGGTGCCCAGTGGATTTGCAATATTTGATATTTCTTTGGACTGAGAGTACAACATGGCTAGTTTACATGTAAACTTTGCCACTGAATTCTAAGTTGAGATTTATTATAATTAAGAATGTTTTTTCATACATGCTCTGTTATTTTTAAGCCATCTACACACATGCGAGCACACTCACAACCAGGTAGTGTTCAGCCCGCCCCGCGGGCCCAATGTTAACAGCTTAATCAATCTGGATAAAAAGAGGGGAGCTGGGGCAGATGGGAAGTGCATGTAGTTCTCTGACTCGCAGTCCAACTCACGCATGCTAATTAAATCCTCCATCTTAAATCAATTGCTTATTATAATGCAAATACTGCATAATGGCCTCTCTCTCATTTGGTTCTTGTCTGTCTGAGCAGCATTATTCATGGAAGCCCAAGCACAGTTTTGAAGCACCATTGTCAACACAAAATGTGCTGTCAAGACTAATGATCCCAATTCAAAAGATTAAAGTGTAGAAAATAATGGAAGATGGCATTATACAACCAACCAGCACATTGTATCTCAAGGCAGTAAATACACATTTAGGTAATGTTGCACATGAGATGCGGTTTTAACAAATCCACTTACTTCTTAAAATATATACAAAATCTAATTGTGCAGTGTTGAGGAGTCAAACTAGTTATACTATAAAGCCTTAAGAACTATTCATTTCTTTTTCTAACTGGAGTGGGTTCTGCTGTTAGCTCATCGTCAGTCAATTAGGTACCCAACTACCATCTGTCTCAGTTATAGGTCCACTCAAGCAAAGGCCATTAACCCACAGACAACTGAGGGTGTTGCTGCACAAGATTGCAAGTCTGGTCAATTAGGTCTGCTCTTGCATGAGACAATTTAATCATTCGCTTCTCAGATTGCACGCATATACAGTTTCTCTCATACCATTAAAAGCAGCATCTGGTTCACATTACACTACAAAAATCAAGGACTATCATAATGTTGTGGATAAGATGATTTTTTTGATTTTCTTTTTCAAATCAAACCACATCAAATCAATATTGTCCATAGTAAATTAATTTGAACTTTCACATGAATGTGTTTCAAGGTGATACAGCCTCTTGATGTGGCCAGAGGGAAACTTTTCTATACCTGTGAAAACATCCTAGAGTAGACCAGCATTTAATTGACGTATTTTCCGCACTATAAGGTGCATCTAAAAACCTTATGTGGTGTGCCTTATAGTGCGGAAAATACGGTACTCATGAAAGTTTTCTCTGCCCATGCTATAGTGATGAAAAGGTAAAAAGTGGTCCTAGCATGTATTTATACAGAACAGGAAGATAACAAAAAATGTGTATTACAAGCTCATGGCAGGGTGAAAATCAAGTCTTAGAAAAAACAGTGCGACTCACTCTGATCATGAGGACAGCCTTGCGAATGTCACGGATGCCATCATATACCAGACGGGATGCGTCAATGAACTCATTCTCATCCACAGGTAGTGACGGGTTTGCACTCAAGGCCTCCACTGCAGACTCCACTTGTTCTGTGAACCGTGGCATGACTGACGGGGAGGTGATATGGAAGGTGGGAGGAAGCAGGGAAAAATAAAAGGAAAAACAAAAACAATATTGATGAAGATTCACTCCAAAAAAGGAAGGTAGACAACCTAAATAAGCACAGCGTAAAATAAGACAGACATAAACACATACACTGAGTGAGGGCTTGAGTTATACAACAATAGAAGAAAAGGTATTAATACTTGATGTATTCTGAAATATTGTTTTTTTTATTGTTCAGAATTTGATATAATATCAGCTGTGGCTATACCACTGCTGTCCTAGCATCTTTTTTTAAATAACTAAGGCACTACAACAAAAACCTTTATTTTGTGTAAAACAGTAACAATTGTGTCAAAAGAGAAGATTTTAACAATGTTTTCTTAGGACTGTAGGATTCAAACATGAATAGGAGGTGTAGAGGCCCTTGCTTTGAATGACTTCAGCACATCTGAGACCACAGGACATCACTAGTTTCTCACACTGGACTGGTTTGATCTTGGTCCATTCTTCTTTAGTCTCTTCCACAAAATAAAGGTTTTGGTTGAAGTGCTTTGGTTATTTAAAAAAACAACAACATGCTAGTACAGCAGTGGTATAGCCACAGTGGGTATTCTATCAAATTATGAACAATAAAAACCAAGTATTTCAGAAATAAATCAAGAATTAATACTTTGTCCTCTAATTTTTATCTCCAGTGTATAGACACACACAATACATTTTTTTAACAATGATAGAGCTATGTGTTGCGAACACTAATTGTCCAGACACAACATCCAACACAAGCCAACACAGAGCCGATGGGTTTGTTAAAGCATTAGAACTTTCTATTCCATAGACAACAAGTTTTTTGATTTCAGAAAGTAATAAAATATGTTTTCAAAAAAGCTATAATCCTATGTATTTGTACAAGAAATAGTGTACAACTAATGGGGATCTTAATAAACTAAAGTAAACTGCAGGTTATAAAAAGCTACGTGATATAAACCATCAAAACAATCAGTCTGAGGAAGGAGGAGAATATTCGAAATGATCCCATCAAAGATACAATTAAGGTGTTGTTCTGTTCTAACAAACTCTTAATTGAGCATTCAGAGTCCACTATATTCACTGACACGCTTAAACTGTAGTCATTACATTCAGCTTTGACAGATGGAATTGTGCACTGTTGGTCTGCTTACTGCCTTCTTGGGTTGCATGAGAAATAGGGAACAGAATGCTCAAGGGAAAAGATCCCACATTTGGCATAACAGTTTTCCAACAGACGGTTTCACAAAGCTCTCCCAGTAGGCCTGTGCTATGCCCCCATTGATGATATAATAACCGCTCCACAGGGCCCTAAACCACCTCTGCATTAATAGTATTTCAAATTCAGAATTGAGGATGCAGCTTGGCCTTCATGGGAGAGGCACGAATGTCAGGGTGCAGATGGGGAGGCAGAGAGCAACAGAAAAAAAGGATTAGGGGTTCGGTTTTGTAGCCTATTTATAATATGCAGGTTTCTGTGTTGAAATAATGTAAAAAGGAAAAACAAAATCTGATATAACTGTGATTGTTAGAGTCACAGCAACCACTTCCCTCAACCTACCACTGATGAGTTTTTCAAATTATTTCACATTCAAAGAAAAAAAGCTGCAACAATGTATCGTCATTCATGTCAAACATAAAGCTAATGAACTCCAGGGCTGCAACCAACTTCCAGTCATAGCTTTCTTGTCAGTGGCACAATCCCACCAACAAACCCATGACAATATACAACATCTACACATGTTTTTCTAATGGATGCCAGTAGAGACCTTTATCATTATGTATTCAGTCAGCCATCTCATAAGAAAACATTGTTTTTTATTCTCCTAGTGCATAGTCATGATTTGTATATCATTGTAATTGGCTTTTTGCAACTGGGATTCTTAATAAACACACAGTACATACCAAGACATGTACATATAATTTCTGTAAGTTCTTGTTTTTCAAATGAATGCCAAACAAAAGAAAAATGTATTTTGACTTTAAATCAGAAAGCATTTAAACTTATGAAATGACTGATTAAATCCAAATTATTTTAATGCAAGTCTCTGAAACTTGATCCCAAGTATAACTATGAAACTTTAAATTCTTGCTTACATGCAGAAATACTATATTTGTCACACAGATGACAGTGCAGAGTCACAGAGTGCCTGTCAGAACATTAAAGAACGACTGAGTTTGAACATGAATCCCATGACATGAGAAAATCTGACAAAAAGTCTCATGATAGTATATGTCTTCAGGGCACACCACCACATAAGAAATCCTGCTTAAGCCACGGCCTGCATTGTCCAATTTTTAATGGGCCCAATGTCAAGAAAACCAAGCTGTTTCTAAATCTGACAACCGACAAATCATTCAATCTTGTTAGCTTACTAGTGATAGACGCTAACACAGCTCACACATACTGGCTGATAATGATATAGGACAGAATTTGGACAAAAAGAACTTTTATAATATAACTCGGGTTGAGATATTCAGGGCTATCTGACAACTGAACACTGCTGGTTGTGCAGATAAGTAGTGTCAGTCGAGTCAGAGGTTGGATTTCACAATGCAGCAATCATAACACTGAAAATAAGAGCAGAAAATACGCTTCAACTTCCCTAAAAAGATGAAACTGCATTTTCTAAGCAAATTTTTGAGGAATTTGAGAAATGTTTTGATTTTTGAAATGCCAATAACATTGAAACTTGACACAGCATTAACAGGAAAGACAGTAACTGAGGAGACTGTCTCTGGGTTTGTTTATGACAGAAAACATTGTATCATAAAATGAAATGAAATTGACACAGTACCACACACATCCAAAGACAGATGAGTTAGGCTAATTTGACACATGCTGAATTAATAACGAGCAATGAACAATGAGTAAAGAGTAAAACAATCTCAAAGACAGTTGGATTTGTTCACCATGTCCACCTTACTGACAGAGACTCCATGAGGAAAGAAAACAAGTAGGATTGTTTGACCGTCTTTGTCATCACACTGGGCCAACAAATGGTTTCCACACAGGGCCTATTGTATTCTAGTTACATTTATATAGCAGCATGAATATAAAGCATTGTGTAGGAGCCATATAATCATTGTGGGAACCCCTTTTTTAGTAATTTACGCTAATTGGATCACATAGTGTGGGGTTTGAGGAAGTAAGGGTTATCATCTGTTCACCTGGGTTGTTTCGGGTGAACAAAAGAAGAGGGGGTGTTCCTAGGAAGTCTACTTTTTTCTGAACGCTATTGCATACCACGCTATTGCATACCACACTATTGCATACCACGCTATTGCACACCACGCTATTGCACACTTTTCGCTATTAAGCCATCACGCTATTTTAACGGTTTCCCTCTGTAATGTACAAAAACTCATTCAAGGATTCGGTTCATGATTGACAGCGAGCGAGTCGAGCAAGTTCCTCAGCCTCTCGATCACTGGTTAAGTGTTTTAATTGTCACCACTTCACATTGTGTCTGCCTTTATATGTATCCATGAAGTTACATCAATAAAACAATATGGACTAAGGCATATCATGCTTCAATAATTAAAAAGCTAGAGAAGTAATCTCTTGGTGTGTCTAAGTTTGAGTTATGACAGTTGTAATCATCTGAATACTCTGTTATAGTCATGTATATGCAGTCTTTGGGCAGATATAAACATAGAAATTCTTTGGCTTGTTATATAATTCAATTTCTGTGGTACCTGTGTCAGTGAGGAGCTTGGTGGCCTCCAGGACCTTCTCTGTGTAGATTCCAGGTTCATAATTGTCCATTTCAGAAGTGACCACATGGACGACTCTGGCAGCACGGCCTCGAATAGCTCCAGCAGTGCGATCCAAACCATCAACATCTTTCTCCTGCAGAGCGATGACACACTTATTCACATCCTCCAGGATGTGGTTCTCTAGGGACGTAAAAACAATGTTGCACTTAGTGGTGTATACTTTGTACTGCTCAGACACTTTAATCCAAACATTACATCAGTCTGCTTGGATGCAGTTAGTGAGAAAGCATAGCTAAAAAAAAATGTATTTAAAATATCTTTTCATCCAAGACATGTTTCTAAGTAATAATGAGAACTTACACAGTCAGGGTATCCTCAGCCTTCATTATGTTTGCATAAACCTCAAATTAAAAGGGCCACTGGGAAGCTCAATGATAGGACAGGGTGGGCTGCAGACAAATTCTAAGACTCCTTATTAATGGGGAGCCTGTAAAATGCAAATGTCCACTGTGTAAATTACCGTCTGTCCTTGGCAGGAGGTGAGAGAAGTCACTCTGCTTAATGCTTAACGAGAACTCTTTAAGAGTATGCCCGACAAACCATTTGTGTGCTTTAACACACGTGACAGGATGTCAATTTCAGACGTAGTGCTGCTGATGCTTCAGGGCTTTCCTCTGTAAAGCCCAGTCACCCTCTGTATGTATGGCTCTCATCAGAAAAGACTAATGGCACAGATACTTTACAGCTATTTACCTCCTCTTAAGAATGGTCTTAAGTGCTTTGTGCAAATCCATCTTAATACTTCCAAAAACACCATCTACCAATCAACTGGGCAGCATCCGTTTTTACATTTAAAAATAAATAAATCACAAATCATCAATGCTCATTAATACCACTCACCAGACACACAAAGGAAGTCATCAATGGAGGTTATGTCATCAACAGCATCGGTGAGGACGCGGACCTGCTTCTCCCACTGCTCCTTGAACAAATCCATATTGTCCTGGGCCACCTTACTGTTGGGCTTGGCAGCAAGGGCTAATGCTGCATTAATCACCTGTAATCACCCAATTACAGCCATTAAAGCTCCATTACAGCATAGCCCTCAGCCACAACATTAGCATAGCTTGATTAGGCGAAGCCCCCCGCTCTCCCACCCCAATGTTGGGACTGCAGCATCCAGCCAAATCATTCCTAGGAGTGATTATAGAAACGGTGATTTGAAGGAATGAAATAAAACTAATAGCTGGTTGTTTTTGGGGAAGAGACATCTGTGGATATCAAAGTTCAGGATGAATGGGAGTCATTAGATGAGATTAAAAAGGAGCAGTGGCAGCATAGTGGAGAAAGCTGGCAAGACTCAGAGGTACAGATTACGGACTGGTAGTTAAAATAGTAAGGGGTATGAAAAAATGGGCTCAATGGTAGACACATGGAAAAGACGACTTGAGTTATTGATGTTTTTATGTTTCTCCTTACTCTACCCAAGTTGTCCCTTATCCACTACACTGCCCTACAAAGTCAAAGTGCAGTAACTACGCAAACATTTAAAGTAAAAATGTCTTTAAAGTTTGTTTATTGTCCCAACAAATTAATATTTGACACACTGATGATGGATTATGGTTTATTAGTTTGACATTTAATAATAATTATCCAAATAAATCCTAACGTCCATACTTTCAGGTTCAAAATTGTGCAGAAATTATGTTATCAGTGATTTTGTAGTTACTGCACTTAGACTTTGTAGGGCAGTACAGTATGTGTGAAATGAAAACCACAGAGCTGGATAAAACCACTTACAGCCAGTTTTGATATATTGGAAGGACGTTTTGGAAACGGAGGATGTGCAACTACCACTGGTGTTTAAAGAGTACAGGTACATCGCAGGTGAGATGCACACAAAACATTGTCACTATACATGACCACATGAGAAAAACAGATGTATGACTATACTTGTTTCCATTTGTTAATATCTAAGGTATTTGTTTCACAGAACAACCTAAATTTTATTATACAAAATGTCTTGTCATTTCATTTATATGAATATATATATAATATAATTTTTCCATATTCTGTTTAATTGTGTAATTGTTATGAATCTGTGGGAAGAAACAACACCCACACACAGTTTTGTGTCCAGTTCACTTCACCACCTTTCTAGCACGAATGCAGAATCACAACACTGGAAGAAATTAGACTACAGTGTATTTATACCACCCTGATTCAGAAGATTGACAAGAAAGCTAGGTCTATTATTGTATTATGCCAACTCTAAATCAAACATCAACTTTATAACCCAATTAAAATGTGTAAATGGCAATTGCATATTCCTAATCTGGTTATAAAATACTTAACTGCATGTAAGTAGAAGTTACAATATAATAGTAAGTTGAAGTTGTAATATAATATTCTTTCTTTTTTTAACATCCGAGCTGTAATTTTCATTATCGCCTGAAATTAGTGAAGATGTATTGGATACTTCTAGTGCTAGTATTAAAATAAAATGTGGGAGCCTCTCAAAGAGGTGCACAAAATGCGCTGGGTGGAAGTTGGGGGCCCAACAGCCAGGTACCTGGGGGCACAGAGTTTCCAGTTGAGATGCTGCCATGCGGACCAGCTTCACTCCCTCTTCATTGTTGGAGATGGAGCATGCCAGGTTGGCCACCTAAACCAAAACACACACATCCACTTTTTAGCCCCAGGGACTCTGACACAGTCTTATTTTGAGAGAAACAAAGAAAGCATAATTAACCCAGAAGAATCGGAAATGGTGCAGCTCTGCAATACAACAAATTCCTGTGGAATACAAACCCAGTGCTGAGGGTTAATTTATAAAGCTGCTAAAATTATACAATATGATAGCACAGAGGGGAACGGAGAAGCAGGAGGAAAAAAACAAAAGCTAAGCTGTTGAATGAAAACATAAATTACAAGTTTTGTGTTGGTTTCCCAAATAAGTACATTTCCCCAAAATGTAAATTGGAGTTGTAACTGGTGACTTAAAGACGTGGTTATTCTGTGAATAAATCACAAGGCTGCCAGATTGCCATTAAGCTCCTGGATAAGAGAGGCAAATATTCCTGACACTTTCAAAAACGAATGAGAACTGGAGTGCTGAGCTAAGCAAGTCTACCTTGCGACTGCCAACATTTATGGTATGTGAGTATATTTTCTTGTATTGACCAACAAATCATGTGCTTGCACAATTATTTCCAAATATTCTTGCATCTTCAAGTGTAACATCTACCCATATTCACAAAAAATTAGGTCAGCGATTTTGAATATTCCCATTTGTTGTTCGGGATGTGCTGGCAACAATGCTGAAACAGAATGCCTATGATGTGAGGAACTGTGCCAAAGTGGGATTATCCAATAGACAGAAAATGTGCTGAAGCCTAATCAATTACAAAGGCAAAAACCATCATTGCACTACATCAGAAACAAGAACTTAAAGCTTTTTTTTTTAGCAACCTGGGTTATAGTTTCAGCCATCACTCTGTTATAATTTACCCAACAATTGAATTCTTGAGATCTAGGTCACACAGCAACATAAGCATTGAAACTATCGCAAAGGCTGTAAACAAAACCGTAGCTTTACCACAATATCATGAGATGGAAAGCAACAGAACTGTCAGTTATGATCATACATTGCCTTTAAACACATGCTGCATTTACAACTACATACAAGGATTAGATTGACATTAGAACTGAGAGTTGGGCTTGATCAAACAAATGGTTATGATGCACAGCTCCGGTTTTGATTTTAATATTTTTGATTATTTTTACAACAACATAAAGGAAAAGGTTTATTTTCATCTAATGTGATCTTCTGATTGCTCATGTTTGCCCTAATGAACTCTACTGGGGTATGGGATCTCCAGAAGTAAGCTGGTAGATGAAATGCAGTTATAAAAGCATAGAGACGTGGGACAAATCTATAGCAATAAGACTCAGGTTGTAAAAAAAAAAAAAAAAGTCCCATTAAAGCACCGGTGGTGAAATGCGTCACTGGCTGCAAAAGTGGCAGAGTGAAGGAGAGTGTGAAAGATCCACTCCTCCTCAGTCTCCTCGTTTCTACAAGATGACGCCCACCCCCACCTCAAAATTCCTGAGCCATTTTGCTGATGAGAAGCACTTATTCCACTGCACTGGTAAAGCACTGAAACATTGATATAAACACATCCCACATCACTATGCAAACACATGCAGGGACTACAGGGAGAACATTCAGTATCCTAAGAGGAGGGGTAAGAAAGTGGTTGCATAAAAAAAAACTGGCACTTTATGGAGTGACCTGTGTTTTCACTTTCATGATCTTTCACATACGCTTTCTCTTACCCTCACCATGATACCACCGGGAAAACAATTTCGGCACAAGGTAACTGGTGGAAAGTCAAACACGAAAATACTCCCCTCAAGTCAAGTAAATGCTAGTCCACTTATTATGCAGTAACCATAAGATTTTAAGTGTCAGGGAAGTCATAGTTTACCAACGAGTGTTTGTAGTAGTCCATCATGCTAGTCGAGTTAATAGACTTTTCTTGTGTCTGCTGGGGACACATCTTAGGACGCACTCACACTGTCCTTCCGCACCGGGCCAAAACCGGCTTTTCGGCTAAAGCCTAGTGCGTTTGACCAGTGTGAGTGCACCCGCTCCGCGCATAACTGCGGCCAGCGCCTGCCTGAGAGAGATGGGCTTTTGTAGAGAGCGTTTGCACATGTACGAGCACGTGTACGAGCACGAGCACGATGCCTACGGCGGTTCTGACGTCATTTATGTGCGCCTGTTCGGACAGTAAATAGAAGGAGGGACCATGCGCGGACATTTAACAACAACAACAACAATGGCGGGCGAAAGGTTTACGTTGGTGTGATGCGGAGGTGGAGTGTTTACTGCAGATTTGGTCGGATGAAAATATTCAAAAACAGTCGACAAGACGCACAAAAACTCTGAGGTCTTTGGAAAGATTTGTAAACAAAGAGACGCATTGCGATGACGTCAATCAATGCGTGTGACGTGTTACGGCGTGATGACGTATGGACAGCAAGAAGCATTTGCGCGAGGCCCAGGCAGTGTGAGTACAAACGGGCCTGGGGCCCGGGGGGAGAGGGAGGGGGGGACAAGTACCCTAAAGCCCGGGCGTGGTGCGGAAGGACAGTGTGAGTGCGCCCTTAGAACCTGAGTAATCGCTGCCAAAATGAGCTTGTTTACCGCAGAGGGAAAAGGTCAGACATCCCTTTCTTCAGAAAGAGAAGCCCCCTCTTTCCACAAAAAAGACGGCTGCCGTTTTTCACCATAGCTCCACGAGAGAGAAAACAGCTTGTGCCATGGGCCTGTAACTGATTGGTACCTTCACGGCCCATCTTTGTCTTCTTTGGACCTCGACTGGCCTTAAGTCTGTGCAGACACTGCTTAAAGCAGTGCGATCAGAACCCCCTGTCTCTTGTGTGCTATGTCCACCATGCAAAACCAGCAAACTTGTTACCAGTTGCTTTGTTTTCATTGACCTTCAAACCTGCTTTGCTTTGGTTCTTTTCTACATTCGCATCATTTCAATACTATGCAATAAAAGCAGGTTAAATGAATCAGTGCCCCATATATAATGCAAAATGGTATGTATCCATGTTAATGAACAGACTTTGAAATGCTAAGAAAATGCAGTCAGAAAGCTCAAGGAAGTACAGCCAAACGGGGTTAGATACCAGATCGTAAAAATTTCCCTTTGGCTGCCAGGAGAGGAGAGAGGAAAGGAGGAGGGGGGTGGGGGGTGTGTTTTGGATGCTAAATATGCAATGTTATCACTGTATCCTAAATAAAATCAGAGGTAAACATCTGTAGCTGTGTATTTATTTTTCAGTAGCTCTCTAAAGTTTGGAAACTTGATAAAAGTTAAGTCATATTTAAACAATGATAAGGATTTAGCTTATCCTAATCTAATTTCTTATTCTTTAACAAAAATATCTTCCATTATTTCATTAATGTAGAAACAATGAGTTATTTATCATACAATCAAATAAAGAAATGTTTATTCTTTCTTCTTAATTATATTCTTATTATTTTGTAGTTAAAAGGCATTAAAAAACAAGCTTTTAGCAAAGTGAGAATTCCTTTGGATCACTGGTCACACCTCAACTAGGAATCTTTGCATCTTCCCTTGTCATGTTGCAAATTTCTATGACTTATGGCTTTTCACTTCAAAGCCCATAATTAAAACAGAATGTGCACTCAAAAACAAATATCACCCAATCTAAATAACGTAAACTAATGCCTGGTAAAGTCTGAGGATGAAAAAAGGGCTTTAAACATTAACATAAGGATTACACAATACAGAATCCATAATGGCCAGCATTAAAGGAGAAAACATGCCATGAGAAACAATTAAATCAAAAGAACAAGGTCAGATAGAAAGAAAAAAAGATAATGATAAAAATGTAATAACTAAATGATAAAATAATTACAAAACCCTGAGATGTAGTAAATTGTAGTAATGTATTAAGCAGTAGTGTCTTATTTGACATCAACCTCACGTTTGAAATTAAGCATAAATAAAAGCTTCAGATTATATTTACACCTGTGAGATGAGAGTCTGCAAGGAGCTGGTGCAGATAGATGTATTTATTAAAATGAAAGTGTGTGTTACATGAGATGTGCAAGAAAAGAAATGTGTCTGACAAGCTTGCGGTCTCGACATGGGGACCATGCATTTGTCTGATTGAGCACATCAAAGAAGACACTTTTACATTACATTTTTACAGATGCTGAACATATTCTGCTATTTTTCTTGGCTACATTCTCCCTCTGCTAACGCAGTTCTAAAATCTCCACATCGTTTCTAAGCACCCAAGAACCTATAAGACCATGGCCTTGAGGCAACAACGCTAAGCTCAGTCTATTTTTTCCCCCTGCTCTTAAGATGATGAATTTTACAGCTATGAAATGCCCAGTAACATGGGACAATAACACTCAGCCAGTGGATTTAGCAAAAAATAGCAATATGAACATTTATTGCCTTACCTTCCTTTCAGATGTTACTACATTTGAACACAGCCTAAAAACATCTTAAACAATGTGAATAGATTATAAAAGCAATGTGAAATATTTTAGCCAAAATCCCAGTGGTGGCAATGCCTGTTGTCAGGTCAAATAAGCACGATTTAACTCATTAGGAGATTCAGTGAACTTCGTACAATTATAGGCTGTTGTTTGATAGCTTACAAAAGGTGGATCAGCAGGATTTGACACCTTCACTAAACCCATAAAGTAAAACCTGTAATTATGCTGTATTTATTGATATAAATAGCAGCTTTTAACATACAAGAGTAAAGGAGCTGCTAAAAAGAAGCCTACATATAAATGTGGGTCAGTCATAATGTTGCTATCAAACAAATGTGTGTGAACTAATGGACCATTTGCCCTAAGGCGGTCTACATGTGTACAACTCAAGACGCCATAAAAACAGAGCTTGATGTCACTTTGCTGTTCTTGCCCCTGAATAAGGGACATATTGCATTTACATCATATTAATTTCTTATGTGATAAGGAATCAAACACTTTGTTACACCTCACTGTAGGAATTATAAGTATTCATTTGCCGTTCAATATTTACTCTCCTGATGGATTTACAGGGACGTTTGAGTCAGATGTGAAGACCAAGAGTCCGGCTGTGACTTAACTTTTGCTCAGATGACTGCAATAAGTTTGGCTTGCTCTAAAGAAACTATGTTACTAAAACCCCAAAACAGGATTTCATTAAAAAAAAAAAAAAAAAAAAAAAAAACAGACATGCACCTGTCAATATGTTGATGACATTATCACTACTGTAAAGTTACACAGACGCATATTTGCCTCAATTTACTGCAGCAAGAATGAATCAACATCTGGATTTATCTCCCCACCTTCTTTGTATTGCTTTTGGTCGCAATTACAGTGCCTCTAGAATTCACTTAGCATCCGATCATTAATTCAGCTGTGTACATTTGTGTCCTTTCTTGTGTGTGTACTGGCATTATCTTGAAATGTAATTAGAATGTCTTTCTTAAAATTTGCTTAAATGAGACTTGTGATTTGAGACGAAGAATTTTTGATTTCAAATAAATAACGAAGAGTAATTTCTTCAGGGTTTTTAAACTACCTTCAGAAGACGGTGTGAAGTACAATGTATGCTAGTGCACTTGCAAAGCAATAAACGACAAAGTTTAATTAGCTACAACACTGTATTTACAACTAAATTGAGCCCCCAGGCAGATTTAGACCAAGTGTACCTAATGCTTAAGACGCAAATATCATTGTTTTACAATCTGTTATCCTTTGACTGTTTACCATTGACTGGAGTCTGTTTTTCAGTTCAATATAGTCTGTTTTTCCAGTCGGAAAAAAATCTCTCCTGGCCTAGTTTTAGTTACAACAGCAAAATTAAATAAATGTATGCATTATATTTACAATCAAAATTCAAGTTTGTCCTATTCTAATGAGACAGCCCTAATATGCCAGCCAGTGATGCTCCACGAATATATAACTACCATTCCTTATTAGTGTATGACAAAAGATACTTTTTAGTAAGAATTAGACCGAGCTAGCAGTTTAGTCCCACTTTACAAATATGGTGATTGGTTATGTCTTCATGTCTGTAAATTGAGGACATTCTGTATTCAGTACAGTTTGTTCTATATCTCACTTGAACTGAAAAACACTTGTACGGCCTTTATCTTCTATTCTAAATAAAAAGTCCTATTTTAATGCTAATGTCTTCAAATCTATTGGGAGAGGAACTCCATCACATCCAACTGCGTTAAACAACTAAAGAAAAGTACTTTCAGTTTAATGCTATTCATATGTATCATGAGTGATTGTAAGCAGATGTAGTGCTTGAGCATTAGGGGAGTCTACCAATGTCATGCTTTAATGCCACTTCTGACACTCAGACCTTCAGGGTCTACTCTCCAGTGAGGTCCCCTTTTCCCTCTGATGCTTCAGCAGTTTCCCCAGTGAAGGATTATACTGCCCTTCTTTTGCTGGTCCAATCAATTCAGCTACACTAATGGTCATCTGCCCATGGGAAGAAGTCACATTCAAATGTCAGTATATGATGCCATGACACAGAAATTCAAGAAACTGAAGGCATTACCACTTTTGAGGATCGCTCATGTTTCTGTAAGATTGTTGTCGGACAATTTGCCATCACCCTTGCATCTGTATTCTTGTTGCTACGTATACGGCACTGGAGACATAAAAATCCCAGCATTTCTGAAAACATGCACCTTTGTTAAGACATGAGATCAACCACAGAGAGGGGTAAGAAGCAGGACGCACAAGGCCCTTCTCAAGATAGTTACCTTTATAAGTATTGCTTTAGCACACAATCTGTTGTGGCAAGAGGTGACACTTATCCTTGAGTTGTGGTTGTTTCACTCTTTTGGTTCTTAAAAATTTGATCTGCTGCTATTACCACACATAGCAATGTTCTGCTTGTCTGCTCATTATAGCATCAGATTAGAATCAGCATCACCTTCTATTTACAAAAAGTGTGCGTGGAAGAAAGAGAGAGAGATAGACAGAGTAAAAGACAAAGACATCTTTGCTTTCATTAGGGAAAAAATATCTCAGATCATCTCCTGAGGGGCTGTAATCCCTAATGTTGTATCACAGAATAGAGTCACAAAGAGAGAACAGAGAAGCAAGATAAAGAATGATGTTGTCCATAGCCGATGGGATGGACAGGAATAACATAAATGTTCTGTTTTTGGGTCACATCAGGTTTTGACTCTGATAGCATTCAAAAACCTACATTACCTCGATCAGCTTGTTGGCGTGCTCACGGAACACCTGTGCATATTCCTTGACTTCTTTCTCGTTTCCATTCTTGGCAGCTTCAATCAGGACAAGGAGGGGAACATTGGTCTCCAGGAAAGAATCAGAGACATGGTCCATTACAGCTTTACGCAGCTGTAAAGTAAGAAATAAAAAAAGAACGAGAAAAGCCACTGTTAAAATAATATATCCCCTGTGTGTATGCACTGACACTTTCAGTACAGCTTGTTGATCTGACTAGCTAGTACCTTCCCTGAATTCAACATTCACTTTAGTCCCACAGTGGGAGACATTTGCCTTGGGCTTTTCACCCATGCTGCAGCCATAAAAGACAACATTATACATACAAAAACATATGCGCAACCTAAGCAAACACATCAACAATAAAACATTTTTAAAAAAGTAGGACATCCCTAAAACATGGATCATTTAGTGCCGATCGCTTATCCGACCCTGTTCAAAAGTTTTATTGAGACAGAGATACATTTATTTTCAAATCGATTTAATTTGCCACGAGGGACAGTAGCAGGTTCACAGTGTAGAACATTGGATGGGTCAGTGACTATTCTATTGGCTTGTCAATTAGCTTATTAACGTTCTTAGCCAAACTACAAATAAAATGATTTAATTATTTTAAAAATGTATAAAAGCTCAGTAAGCAGGTTATGTGCAAGACCAAACCTGTCTGCGAAGGTCTCTGGTCTTCTTTGTCATCCGGTCGATGGCTGTGTTCAGAGCATCACTCCTGTCCTTCCTTCCAGCCTGAAACATGAACATGAGAAAGCATTGGCAAGTAGTATGGTGCAGTGACAACTTTTTCCAAACATATTAGTTAGATCTGAATCTGAAGATCAGATTGAATTTACATGAACAATTCTACAGACATAACGTAGCCCATTTAATGTTTTTAGACAACTGGAGTTTGAGGTTGTCAAAAATATCAAAGTATTGTTATTTTTCAATATCACCTTTCAAAACGATACGATATCCACATTTGTGGAGTGAAACTGTGAGTACGTGATCCGTGGCCTTTCCTGAACCATCACTGTGTGCAAGTCTTTCATTTAATAAAGAATTGTGTGCTAACAACTTTTCTTTTGTCTTTCTTCCTTGATATCAAAAGGGGTTGTTTTGTAGGGAATTGCAGTAAAATGATTTTTCTGTATGCAATCAATACTTTATGCTGTGGATGCTGGTGTATATAGATATATTTATTAATTGTGTTGTTAAATTAATAATCCCAAGAGGGGTGTGTCTTTTAAATGACCAGACACAGAAATAAAACTATTCATTCATCCATCCATTTGTATGCAATAATAGTTCCATTGAGAGTAAAAGTGATCTTCACAGGTTAGTGCAGCTAGTGTTTTGTAGATACCCAGCTTGATCCATTTCTGATCCTTTTAGGTTTTGTAAACAGTTGTGGAAGACCAGCTGTCAAAATCACACCATTCCCTCTGTTGAAACACTGGAATAATTTCCTAACTGATAGTATTGTGAGCGAACCATGGAGCACACAAACAAACAGTGACCAACCGTTCCAATTAATAATATACACACACTTAAAGCAGGCATCAGTAAAAGGAACAGCTGCTTTGGGTTAAAAAAACAAAACAACAACAGCTGATTTGCATCTATAGCAGTGCTATAATTCATGGGCACCACACCCTCTTAAGTGCTGCTGTTGCATACTGCATTTAAATTAATTTTATTATTCATGCAGGGATCAGAAGAGGCTATCCAAAACCTGTCCACGCCTTCCTACCACCCCACCTCTCAACATGGATATTGTACAGAACACTGTTAGATACATACAAAGGCAAGATACAGAGCTCCTAGATAGATAGATAGATAGATAGATAGATAGAGAGAGAGAGAGAGAGAGAGAGAGAGAGAGAGAGAGAGAGAGAGAGAGAGAGAGAGAGAGAGAGAGAGAGAGAGAGAGAGAGAGAGAGAGAGAGAGAGAGAGAGAGAGAGAGAGAGAGAGAGAGAGAGAGAGAGACAGACAGAGAGAGAGAGAGAGACAGAGACAGAGAGTATGGTATAAGCAGCTTCTAAATCTTCTCAAATGAGTTCAAGGGACAACTAAAAATGTATTCAGGAATCCTTGATTTCGATTAGGTTTGTCTTTTTTAATCAACTGTTTCCAAAATCATTTCTGTTGTAAGTTGCGATTTGAATAGCTCAATATCACTTACACTTGTGCTCTTTGGGGGCTTAATAGGCCAGCATTAGTTACAATTGTAGAAACCCTGAAAACACTGCTCTCAACAAAGCAAGGATTGGCATCATTAAAAACATATTGAACAACCATGCTTTGAAAAACTCAATACTGTACAGCAGCAACCAAAGTCACCAAAAGTCTCCGAGATGCAATGACAATACTAACATTACAGCCTGGAAACAGAACAAAGCTGTCAAACTTATGTTTAATTTGTTCTGGTCATCCTCCCATATTATTAATAATAATATTACATTTTATTTATAGGCGCCTTTCTAAGCACTCAAGGACACCGTACATTTGTTAAAAACAGTGCAACACAAACAATGATAAAAATGGAGAGTAAAATAAATGATCAAATCAGGTAAAAATAACAACAGCACAGTGCAAATAAGAGACTGTGGACGGACTTAAATGTTAAGAGGAGAATTTTGAATTCAATGCGGAGCTTTATTGGGAGCCACTGGAGCTGTTGTACGATGGGGGTGATGTGGTGGTTGGATGGGGTCCTTGTGATGATGCGGGGAGCTGAGTTCTGGACTAACTGGAGTTTATGGATGGATTTGTGAGTAACACCGGAGAGGAGAGAATTGCAGTAATCGAGACAAGAAGTGACGAGGCTATGAACAAGAATAGAAGTGGTATGGGGGGTGAGGGTGGAGGTGGGTTTACTGGAGAGGTAGAGTTGGGAGTCATACGCATAACAGTGAAAACTGATGTTGTACTTACGGAAGATATTGCCAAGGGGAACAAGGTAAATGGTGAAAAGGAGGGGCCCCAGGACAGACTGGAACTGTTCATACAGGTTGTTTAGTGATAAGTGAGAGTGGAGTTGAGTAGTGACTATTTTCTTGAGGATTTTGGAAATGAAGGGCAGATTTGAAATGGGACGGAAATTATTGTAGTTGGTACATTACAGTACAGACAGATTTCCATTTTACGGACCAATCACAACCATTTTTATCTCCTGTTGGGCCGGGTTTTAGATGACGACTGAAAGTCTGCAGGTCTGTTTATCCGTTTTATCTCTATTTCTAACACTGCTCTTCACCGAAAGCACTTTGACCATGCCTGGGGAAAGTTGACATGTTGACAATCATTATTATATTATCAGCATTTTCAGAAAACTATTTTGATCCATTCTTTGATCAACAATGAAAAGCTGTTTTAAAACATTTAATCAACATGACAGGACTGAACCCAAATAATGTAAAGTCACTGAAAAGAATATTCGCATCTCTTCCCAACAGAGCATTTTTTCTCATAATGAAATGTTGTGCTGGTTAAAAGGTTTAAGAGGTTACAATTTACAACACATGGCTAACTGTGCAGTAGACACAGCTAAATACTAAACAGCAGTCAAAGCCCTAAATACTGGTCCCCACAGAGCAGAGGGATGTTCAGTCACATTCTGAAAACTGCTCAAGCGAAATGTGGAAAATTTTCAGGAAGGAAGTAGAGATGGTGAGAGAGGGAGAAAGAGAGAGAGAGTGAGAGATGGACAGACAGACAGATACTGGAGAATAGTAAAATTAGATGAACGGGAAAGGGCAACAGTGAAAAGGCAAAGAACCAGTTGGACCATGCTGTTCGCCCCCTTATCATGCTCAAATTAACTACGGTACAACACCATAGATGGTGGTGGCATTGACCTGCCCCATCCCCCACTGCCCTTTGCCCATTGGGGGGTTGTGCACATAGTAAAGGGGCCAGGGAGTTCCAACGGCACTAATCCTCTGGGATTTTGTGCTGGTTGGATGCAGTGAGTAGGGTGTGTGTGTGGTAGGGTTTTAGTCAGCTCTGCCCATACTCTCTCAATCCTATTTCATTCACGCATAGCCTATATTTCATTTCCACGCCAGAGGGTTCTAAAGCACTTCTTCAGGTGCTTATTACGGAGGCAGTTTCTCTGAGGCATCTTTTATGATACTCAAGTGAGCCTCTATCCATCTCCTTTGGGACAGATTTAAGAACATCCCTTTTCTCCAAAACCACTACTCGACTGGATTATGGAAAAATTCAATGGAAATAAAGTTTGCTCCAAGTGTCAAATGATTACAGAGTTCTATGATATTGTTTTTTTGTTATTTCAGCAAGTTCATGCTCCGGTTGAATGTCCATTTGTAATTTTGCATCATTTCCCTTAAAAATGCTTTTTAAACAGCTTGAATTGCAAATGGGAAATTAGCACATATGACATAAAGGGAAAATCCATCATGCCTCCTGAGATTTAAGATCCCCCCCCCCCCCCAATGTTTTCCACTCTCAGATTCTGCAGAAAAGTCCCAGCGGGAGATGTAGTCTACCACAATTAATGTGAATGACAGCAGCATGCTGATCAAGTGACCTGGAAAGTCACAGCAAGATGCATGTTTTGTCTGAAGATCTGAAAATGATGTAATGAAACTAATTAGGAAGAATAAATTTAGTAACATCATTTTCAAGTTATCCATACAGATTTTATTTACAGTTTGTTACTCTTACACTATCATCTACTGCCGAAGCACACAGTGGAAATTATTTGCTTTCATTGAGTAATATTTATTGCCTTTAACAGTTGCAACAAGAGTTCAAATGCATCACAGCAAGTGAATGAAAGTAATATACAAGCATAAGGGTGGGGTGTGGTGGGCTCTAGCAATCAGGTTGAAGTAAAATATGCTTAATTGAAATAGAATATGTTAAAGTGCCAAAGTTAAAGAAAACATTATCTGTGCTTTATGTTGTTTCTTAGCTCCAGTCTTTAGCTGCTTCAGACTATGGTTATTGAAATTTCCCTCACATCTCCACCCACAGTAAATAATTAAGGAAAAGTCAGCATTTTCATGCACTGAACTTCAGACATCTAATTCTGTTTAGCAATCTAACTGATACTGAAATGTAGCTTTCTTTGAAACAAAGCAACAAATAAAATCCATTTGCTTAATGTGAGAAGAAAAAAACATTTATATTAGCATTTTAATTTCTTTGATATCACCTTGTGGTTCACATCGTTGAGTAAGTATTTGGCCTTGTCCATTACATGTTAAAAGCTGTCTTAATTTAACATCAGAGCAGCTGGCCATACATCACATGTCAGCACTGCACTCAGGATATGTAAATTATGAATATAGACCAAACATCCTAGGTTAGCATTGCTATAGCATACTCACTCCTATACAGAGAGATGAAAATGGAGCATATCTTTGTTCATCCATGCTTATGTTTACGATGTCTAGAGCCACATGTAAGGAACTACGTTTAGCTTTTTTGTTATTTTGTTTATGTCTCTGGTGTACATTCCTACATAGCGCATGAAGAACAGCAAGGCGAGGCTGAGATTTACAGCTGTGGTTAATTTCAAGAGCAAGCTGCCGCAACACGTTCAAGATATCAATATTCTGATGGTGACGAGCCAGTGGGAGGGAAGTGGGGATGCAAGAGGGAGGTGGAGGAAGACTGAGGTGCACAAGCAGTGTGTGCGAGGAAGAAAGCAAGTGACTGAGCAAGAGAGTGAGAGGGTGTTTGTGAGAGTGGGAGAGAAAAAGAGAGAGAGAAACAGAAGTGATGATCGACGCCAGGCTGCCACCACTCTGTAGCAGTGAGTGGCTGCAACAAAAAGCACAGAATAACATCCCTGACTCCCTGCTCTGCTTTTTTCTCTCCCCCTGCGTCTCAGCTAGCAGACGAGGACTCCGCTCACAGCTCTGCAGAGGCTATGCTGAGGCTGAGCCGGCATCGGAAGCAGGATCCCTGGCTGCCATCAACAAGTTAAGGTTGGAAGACCACAGCCATGAAAGAGGAGCGCTTGATCTTCAATTAACCATCTGAGCTGACATCATTGCGGTTGAAGGGAAACAAAAGGGTAAAAAAAAGAAAAGGAAAAAAAAGGAGAGGGAGGGGGGTCTGTTCACCGGAGTCGCTCTGGACGCAACTGATCAACTTAAAAAAATAAATAAATATTTATTTCAAGGATTTGTGGGATGAAGGAAAAGATTCAACCCAGTCTTTAAGCTTGGATTTTATGGGACTAAGCGAAATAACAGGAATAACCATCATCTTGGGACATGGAATTTCATATTTTGTTTCAATTGGGTGGGTTCAGAATTGCTTTATTTCCAAAGAGGCTGATTCCTTTTGTGCTTAGTCAAAAGGGTTTTTTCCCTTTGGATTTTTCTTCCATCTGGTTGCTCCAAGAGTCTGCGGAAAAGGACAGTTGAATGCAGCCTCCGATGTGCACAAAAGAATGGGTAAGTTAGTCCCTTTATATGTCAGGTCTGGACATGAATAGGGAATACAAGTAAAAGCGAGGGAGGTTAAGGACTAAAAGCTCGTCAGCCTAGTCTATTTTCTGCAATTGTCCTTCATTTCTTTTCCTTCTTCAACGACACAGGAGTTGGGAATATATACATTTTAATTACCATTTGTACTAGATAGCAGACTTCTTAGGTGATGAAGACATAAGAAAAGAAAAACGAAATAAATTATAATTTAAAAAAAAATATTCAAAGGACAACAGCATTTTTGAGCTACGAAAGACATCAATAACTGATGGACAAAATTAGAGAATTTGTATATTTTGTATTTACTGAGCACTAAATGTGAAAATAAAATATGCTAAATGTTAATAAAAAGGGTGTGGAATTATATCTCTATTAAATGTAAGCTAAAAGAAATCACGCTTGCGTACATTGTGAAAGTTGTCAATGTAAAATATCTAAACTGGTGTATGTATGTTAGAACGAGAGCACACACAAAAAGCACAATCGTCACCATGAATTAGTAATAAGTGCTCTGCAGAGATAAGCATTCCCGCCCCGCAGTTCATTTTGTTATCTTTGAACCCACCCAGGTTTCCATTCAAGGTGGCCATTGGTGGGACCTGCACCAGTGGCTCTGTGTCTGTGTGTGATCAGCATGCTTCTAGTGTGCCTGCTGCCTCCTGCATCGTGCACAACCTGCCCTCAAAAATGCCGCTGTGAGGATTTGCAGTTCTACTGCGACACCCAGGGGCTTCAGGCACCCCCAGATGGTGTGGACAAGGGGGCCCTGGGGTTGTCACTACGCCACAATAGCATCACTGAGCTCAGTCCTGATCAATTCTACGGCTTCAGCCAGCTCACCTGGCTACATCTAGACCACAATCAGATTACAACAGTTCAAGAGGATGCCTTTCAAGGGCTCTACAAGCTTAAGGACCTTAATCTGAGCTCCAATCGTATCACCAAGTTGCCCAACACAACCTTCATCCACCTCATCAATCTCCAGATACTAGACCTGTCCTTTAATCAGATGACTGCATTGGAGCCAGAACTGTTTCATGGACTGAGGAAGCTCCAGATACTCCACCTCCGCTCCAATTTACTTCGTACCACACCTGTTCGAGCTTTCTGGGACTGCCGCAGCCTGGAATATCTGGGCCTAAGCAGCAACCGTCTACGGAGTCTGGCCCGGAATGGATTTGCTGGGCTCATTAAGCTTAAAGAGCTCCACTTGGAGCACAATCAGCTGACCAAGATCAACTTGGCCCATTTCCCTCGCCTTGTTGCCCTCCAGTTTCTTTATCTGCAGTGGAATAAAATCAGCAACTTGACATGTGGCATGGAGTGGACCTGGACCACTTTAGAGAAGCTGGACCTCACAGGGAATGAAATTCGTCTCCTTACATCTGATGTGTTTCAAACGCTGCCAAATTTAAAAATTCTGCTGCTGGATAACAACAAACTAAGCAGTCTGGATCCCCAAGTCATGGATATGTGGCAGTCTCTAGGTACCATTGGGCTGTCCAGCAACTATTGGGAATGTACCAAAAGGATTTGCTCTCTGGCCACTTGGCTAAGCACCTTTAAGGGAAGGTGGGAACATTCCATTCTCTGCCATAGTCCTGAATATGCCCAAGGTGAGGAGATACTTGATGCTGTTTATGGATTCCAGCTTTGCCAGAATTTTTCAGCACCAGTTGTACAGACCATTAGTACAAACACAGACTCTACTATGGCTACAGAGATCACAAGCTCCCTGTTTGGAATTATGCAGTCGACCCAAACGCAGGACTATGCCGAGGATTTGGGGAGCTTTACCACAGTCACTACCACAACAACCACAACAACAACAACACCACGCACTGCTCAAGCAACTACTGCTACATTGGAAGAGGCAGCTGCAACAGAAGACTTCTCTGCAATGGACAACACTGTTATGACTCATAGGGTTATCATTGGAACTATGGCCCTTCTATTTTCATTCTTTTTCATCATTTTCGTTGTGTATATCTCACGGAAGTGCTGCCCTCCCACCCTGCGCCGGATACGCCACTGTTCAGCTATTCAGAACCGCAGACAGATGAGGACCCAACAGCGGCAGCCTATGGCAGATCTAGCTACACAGGTACCCTATAATGAGTATGAGCCCAGCCATGAAGAAGGGGCACTTGTGATCATAAATGGTTATGGGCAGTGCAAGTGTCAGCAACTGCCTTACAAAGAGTGTGAAGTATGAACTCTTATTTATTCCTAGAGCATATGGTTTGCCATTTGACCATTTCAGATGATACAGGGTTTGCTTTTTTTATTTTATTTTTTTCCAGTTTCTGTAAAAAGCATAATTTCTACAAGTGAGATTTGAGAATATGTGAGAAATGGTGAATACTACAATGACAGAAGTTGGACAGTTAGGGGATGATGTAGAGATAGTCACAAATTTATTTTTCTATGAATGCAAGGTTGTTCATATCAGGCAGGGGCAATCATTTTAAACAAGAAAATTGTAAACTGTGAGATTTGTCTCCACATCGTCTCTATATTCTGCAGCACAGAGAAAATACTTAGCCAAACGGCCCTCTGCAAACGGAATACATAAGTGGAGAAATGTGATTAATGTCTTATTTCTGTTGAAAAGTAAATATTTGAAATCATGTTTGTAACTGCACCACAGGCACTGTACGCCAATCACTCAATCACTGGGGCAAATTAATCTGATTAATTATGAGAATGTTGTTTTATAGTTTCATTCAAAGAGAGCTATTATACATTAAAGGCACTAAGACCAAAATCAAATTCTGAATTATAACTGAAAAATACATGTAATTATTGTTACTTTACAAATAAAATAAATCCTGAAAATGTTATACAGTGTACACAAATGTTACTACATTTACCAAATCAGACATTAGTTAGTTTGGCAAGTCTATAATCTTCCAGATCAAAGGTCTCTCAGTGTTTACTAAATTTATTTTTGGCGTCCCACCCCTAAAAGCCAAAAGGGGATTCTTTTTTTAAATTTGGATTTCATCCAAAATTTCTTATGTGTGGAAATGCACAAACAAGCGTGTACCGATTAAAAAGAATGCCAAAATGGTGAATTTATGCTCAATTACATATACATTGGAAAAAGTACCTTTTTAATCAACGTTAGCTTGTAAAGGCAATGCTGTTTTTCAGCTTGTTGTATGCGGACACTCTCGCTCACAAGGGCCAACTACCACATTAAATTCTCAACCTGTGGGAAACACTAAGCATTGTTCGTCTTTGATTCATCTCCAGTATACGACGCTGCTTAGCAAAAACACAGGGTTGTCTTCCTTATCTTGGACATCGAGAACAAAATATTAGACTACCAAATGTACAATGACCTGTACATGGAATCTCTAGCCCCCAAATGCCATACACACTGTGACCATAATATTTCAACAACTTAACCTAGTGAGTACATTTTGCTGATTTGCTATTATATACTAGGATCAATATACAAATGAGCTGGTGTGAGGTGTGAGGGTAGCAAGTAAAAGGGTAATGACCAGTGCAAATGCCAGATAGCAGAGATAGGAACATTTCATTCTGCAAATAAAACCTTTCCCTCGTAGCCCAGGCTCTTTACTGCTTACACACTAATCAGGACTGACAGGCTCAAGATTGAACCAATTAAGGCAGGGCAAAAATAATCTAATATTCTGTCACCCACACCAGTGATCCAGTAACATTTAGATTGTTCAGCCACTCAAACATAGTTATAGTAGACTCATCCTCTGTACAACATAAAAACATTGTTGAACCTTTCATTTTAAGACATTGTTCTTGTTATGGAATCTGGGTTGTCATTAACATTATTAAAATGGGATTACAGTGAATGATACATGTTATTACCGCTCTTTCGTTAGCAGTCACAAGTGTCGAGTTAAACTGCGGTCAATAGCCTGAAAGAAAATGGAGATCCAGTGATAAGCAAACAGCAAGCCTGGGTCAGGACACATTTGTATGCAGTAGGGAGAGGATGTGCATTAGCATCAGACTAAAGCTGCTGCCGCAGCTCCGCACTTCTTTGTGTTCAGTTTGGTGGTGGGGGCAGGGTAAAAGAGAGAGGGATTGAGAGGAATTGATGGGACGATGGAGAGGGATAACGAAGGGGTAATGTCTTGGTTTATTAAAACCAAGCAACCTTCCTGGGAAAAGTTTTAGAGAATGAAATTATACTGAGTCATAGCCCCTTTGGCTTGAAATGCACACTGATCACATAGAAGCAACACTTTCATTACAAGTAAACTGTTGAGCTATCCACTGTCTTAACAGTACAACAAGTACAGCAAGATGAAGTACGAGTCTTAACACTCAAAATGTAGCATTTTCATGAATTCTTTACAATGGAAATTAGAATATGGTATTTTTTTCACAGTTCAACTTTTATCTCAACCAAGTCAGTGATTAAGACAACAAGATGCTTATGATAGCACAGCATCTGGAAACGAGATATGTGGCTTTGAGCAATTGGGGTGCAGTTTGTTGGCTGGTGCCCCCTAGAGGTAGCCTGGAGGGGCCATGTGGTTTTGTCTCCTTATTGAGGCTGTCAACATTTGGCTTCAATGAATTCTAAATGAATACTTGTGTCAATGTCTCTGCACACATGGTCACAGGATACCTACAACTTCTAAGAAATTGTTTGTGTCAACCAAAAATTGTTACACTTCACATTTGAATTCAATGGAAAAACATTGCATACACATTATACTGATTTCCAAAGTCAAGCACCTCCACTTTGTTTCTAATTGTGTCTTCTTCCAGCTTCGCACTGCTTTTACTACTGCCCTTCAAATCTGTCTTGCATGTTCAAAATTCAATTGAGTTGAAAATTTCTTAATGTCATTCAGCAAACATGATGAGACCTCATTTTTGATAACACCAAGAGTGGGGATATATGTGGAATCCCTATAAAGTTCTGTCAATCATTTGACATTTCACTGTTTAAGACTACAGTTGTACTAAGTGACTGAAAATCCACAAATTTGTAGAAATATGCATCCCTTTGCACTCTGGCTCTTTGTAAACTGTTTTTGTTTCCTCTTGTCATCCTCTAGCCCTGGTCCCCACCCTGCCTAAAAATAAAAAAAGACAAAAACAAATGACCCAATCCCCTCTCTCTTACCCAACCTCTTTGTGCAAAATGAATGCTTTTCTCTTCCCATTTCCTTTTGTATTGTAATATGTACAATTTCATATCTGTATAGTGGAAAAAGATGTGCCAAACTGAAAAAAAAAAAAAAAATCATTTTCCCCTCAAAACATATATTTTTTAAATAAAATGGTTATAATTTACAGAGTGTTTGCTAACTGATGAATGCTCACAACTTGGTTTGGTCTTTCATTACAGTTTTACTTAATGTATAAATCGTATTGCAATCCTTGGGCAAACCGAAACAGACCCAGTACTTGATGAGGTTGATATGCATTAGTACATTGTTAAAATTGTATGTGTCTCAATTTCTAATATTTTTAGGCACAGTTTTAAGCACTAACTGTTGAGGGATTCATTCCATTCTAACTTCCTTTCCATCAATGCATGTCAACAATGATTACATCATATTTTATGATGATTAAAAAAAGTGAATTACGTTGTTATGCAAAACTTTTGTTTCTGGGGTCCACAATGTGAAGAAGCTTGAAAACTACTGCTTTCAGTTCGGGGGATGCAGTGTTTTTACAGTTCTGAATGTGGGCTGAATTTAAGTAGAACAATGATCAATGCAGAACAATCTATGCTGTTTACCATTATGTCTACTTGGTATGCATTTTGCAGGAAGGAGTCGAAAAAGCTTCAATAGACGGCTGCAACTATTGATTGTTTTAATTATCAATTACTTACTCAATTATATTTTCCATTAATTGGTTAATTATAATGACAAATACACATCACAAGTTTAAAGAACCCAAAGTGATGTCTTTGATCTGCCTTTCAAAGCCAATGGGTCAGTCCTGTCACCATCCCCCTTTTAACCTTTCCCAAACAGTCCAAAACGCAAATATAATTAATGTATAATGATATTTCAACAAAGTGTTAAATCCAAACATTTGGTAAGATGAAAGCAGCAAATACTTCAGATAATTGACTACATTGAATAATCGATTAAAGGTTTTGCTTGTAACGTATTACATGTATTATTACAATTTTTAAACTTGAAAATTGAGACCTTCGTCATCTTTCTCGGTTGTCCATAAAAGCCTGCGGACCGACTTCTGTGTAAAGATTTCGGGATAGTTTTTCCGGGAAACTCCAAAGGAGCGTTTTGTGCGCTCCAGAGTCCCCTGCCTCTCTTCAGCTAGCCTATGGCTGACAGTGATAGCTAAATGTAGTCTGCTAATGTCAACATCACATGTGAAATATGACACACAAGCAACAGGATGCTGACTGCAGTTCACCAACAGCCACCTGTGTCGCAAACAAGTGTTTTCTGCAAGTTATAAAGAGAATCTTTAACTGACTCTTTATATCAGCACTCCTGAAATAGCTTATCAAGTAATGAAAAGAAATATTCTGAGTAATGGAACGGACACATCAGCCTCAAGATAAAATGTGAGATTGTGAATTTAGTGCCTATTATCATCTGAGTGTTTGCTGACAGTTGTCATGCTCCAGATAAGTACATTTTGTCTGTGTATTGATGTGATTTTTTTGTTTAACTGAACAAAAGGTTTTAACAAATGAACAACTACAGATTAGAAAATAAAGCGGATCGCTTGTAGATGATGTAAAGATCAAAGTCATCCATCCGGATGCAAATTAAGTTAAAAAAATGCATCACTCATACGTGGAAAGAATTGTGTTTCCCCACATTTTATGTTTATATAGATACCTTTGCTAGAACAGGGACAACACCCACTTGTTGTCTGGTAAGTCAAACTAACTATTTAAACAGATATTTGTTGCCAGGAGACATTACAATGAGACAATCAATAGATTTGGCATTTAATAGAGACCAGAGAGCAACTTATGCACTATCAAAGCTCCAGACTGCGACCAAAATTTGAGTGTGTGACTGAATCTTACGTCTAGTCGCACATGCTTAACCAGATGTTTCACCATATCAATATGTAAGTGGCTAAACAGCAACAAAGTGACAGATAAGACAGGGACAATATGTAAGCTCTGTAAGAAGATTGTGTTACAGGGCTGACGGCACTAACATGTAACACGCAGCACACAGTGTTGGGACTTGACGGAACCGAAGCCTCCGTATGTGACGAGCTGGGACAGACGGTCTCTGCTGTCTTTCTGCAGCTCCCGGGCCGAGTGACATCAAAAATTTACTTAACCAAAATAGTTTATGTCAGCTCTATGGGAAGAAATCAACAGTGATGAACTGTTTGACTTTGCTTCTACTGCCAGAACAGCGAGTTAAGCAGCAGGTAACACACAAACTGATCTGATCACTCAGTGTAGTTAAGGTCCATATGTTTTAAACACATACAGCGGGAGAAAACTCGGTCTTGAGTAGATCCACTTAACAAAATGGAAACAAATCTGTTCTGTGAGATGAGCAAGTGACGGTCATCAAAGCACTTCTTATCTCACTTTACCGCCGTGAGTACTGTAGGCTACACCATGGCTAACACAAGTACTGTGAAAAGACACCTGCAGCACCATCACAGCTCTCTGCTAAAATCAACCCCTTGTAAAGATTGTTAAAATAATGTTGCATCTCTTCACACCCCTTATTCTGAATGTATGATTATTATTTTTTTTATATTGTAGCTACTGTCATGACAGTGATGGTGCTGTCGGTTTACCTTATATGTTGCATCTTCAAAAGAGCACAATAAAAATGTGACACAAAATTTGAAACCGCACATTGTAATTTCTGCATCTATTATAATTTACCGTGTGTGCCCCTAAAATTTCTGGTTGCGCTCCTAAAATTTTCAGTTGGGGGCCACAGTGCTCCTAGTAAAAAAAAATAGTCTGGAGCCCTGACTATTCTAGCCAATGACGCTCACTGAACAATCTTTAAATATTAGTGAATTAAAACTATATGAGGGGCGGAGTTAAAAATCTGACTTGATTGCACATCAGAGGGAATACATTTTACTTCTGTTTTTGCTCTGACTTGTTTTTAACAAAAAAAATGCATGTCAGGGTCTCTATTTCACAATTACAAATCTACATACAGAAGTCAGAAGTAGAGCATGAAGAATACAGGCACTTATTAAAGTGGGAGTTTGGGTGGTGAGTGGGATGCTGTAGTATTGGTGGTGCTGTTGACAATATCTGAACCACATATAGAGCCAAATGATAACAATCGGTACCTGTGTAGTCACAATCACATTCACACATCATGCTGTAATATTTTGTTTACGGGACACCATACAAAATTTTAAAAAAAAATTGGATTTGGCCTATATTTTCTTACTGCACAGTCATTAACATTCAAATTATGTCTTTTTATTTTTTGTAGGTGTATTCATTCTGTTTATACCTGGCATATCTGCAGAGTTGCAGATAAAGATTTAGCTACACTAATATCAGGAGTGATGTATACAATTTGTAGAATTAGATTCCAGTGGTGGCTGCATAGGATTGTTTCCAACTTTTGTGATCCAATAACTCCAGAGCATTGTTCCTGTCATTGCATAATGCTGCTATAAGCCAATGGGTGCAATTATTATTTTATTCCCTTACTGGATTATTATGTTGCCTATATGGATTTATGATGACAAAACTGCCAAAACATTCATTAAAGAAATTTGATTTAATAAAAAAAAGCCTAACTTTTAGGATTTTAAGAATTTTTTTAAGGTGATGTCATTACATGTGATGACAAACATACAGTCCTACAGATATACTTTGTCTGAAGGCAACTTACTGTATGAAGCATATTAGAGTTTTGAAAGATGGAAACATTGTGAGGAATACAGACAGATGTTGCTATCCAACTGCAAGAACCATTTCGATTTTACCTGCTCTATTTTGATGAGGTCTGCAAAAATCAAGCTTCAGTACTTAACCTGCGGTGTACCAGGTGGGGAAGCCCTAAAGTGATGAGTCAGGGTCTACATGGCATTAGTAGTCGACAGGGTTCAAGTACTCGAGCCCATGTATGCTTCACATACTCTGCCTCCAATAACTCTAGAAAATGCTTACTCGGAAGAGTATATTGATCTGGACTTCATCAGCAAATACCTTCTTAATATATGTATTATTCCCATCATTTAGGGATCCAGATTCAAATAGAGGAATGAGCAAACCAACTAACAGCAAAATGCTAAAATAATTTACTGTTGATCTTTTTTTTGAGAAGACACCAACTCAAACCAAAAACATTGGCTATTTACATCTTCTTTCTTTACATTCCTGATAAATGAATCATTACTCATATCAACGGTAGGTTAGCACAGACCCAGACAAAACATTCGTGAACACAACTATACAGAATTTCTAGGCATTAAAGTAATGATTACTAAGGATCCAATGATCTGATACTGATATCAGGCCAATATTGACTCAAATCGCTGGATCAGGTATCGTGGCAATGGGGCTGATCTATTAAATTTAATTCTATCTTTATATACCATATACATTAGGACTGAAACAATTACTAGAGTAAGACGGTTACAAAGATGCATCTCTGCCTCAATGATTCGTTTAATTCCTACCTCACGCATTATGTGGCCTGTGCAGTGCAGGGATCAATGTTCCACACGGACCATTTTTGCATATACATTTTTACGCAAAATTATATACTTTTTTTTATCCGACTACTCAATCAATTGATGGAATAATCGGCAGAATACTTGATTACAAAAAGATGTGATAGCTGCAGCCCTAATATACATTATATAGTGGAATTTAGTATATTTAGTTATAAGTTAGGATCAATTTCTTGCTGCATTTAAAAGCTTTAATCTTGAATCGTAATAACAACTGCAGCAGGAGTAGGGCCTCTTGTACAGCTACATGACAGGGTGAATGCAAATATGTATGTGAACCTCCTTTGGCAACATGAAATACATTCACTGCAATTGTCTCCAAATCAGTCCGCAATTTTTATGTAAGACAATGCCTCCTGTCAAACTGCAAAACAGGTTATGCAGGTTTTTGGGGCTAAGAATATTGAAACAATGATATGGCCAGCCCAGATTCCATAAACCCCATAGAGAACATTGGGGAAATCCTCTAGATCTAGACCAGAGCAGAGTGAGAAACTAGTGATGTCCAGTGGGTGCAGATGTTCTGAAGTCATTCAAAGCAAGGGCCTCTACACTTCCTATTCATTTTTGAATCCTATAGCCCTAAGAAAACATTGTTGAAATATTCTCTTCTGACAGTGGTTCCTGGTCTCCAATTTTAATCACCGTTTTTTTACACAAAATACGATAAAAGTTTTTGTTGAAGTGCTGAAGTAAAAAACATGCTAGTACAGTAGTGGTATAGCCACAGAGGATATTCTATCAAGTTATGAACAATAAAAAAATAACAATATTTTAGAATAAATCAAGTATTAATAAGTTTGATACTAATCTCTTATTTTGATCTCCAGTGTATAAAGTATAATTATGTTAAATATTCTTTAGTAAAGTTATTTGTTTAGTAAAGCAGCCTTCTGAGTACCTTTGCAGTCATATTTTCACAATCTACACAGAACGGTCTATTTTCATTCAAGCCACAATATCAGCAATTGGAGAAGTTTTACCTCTAAAATCAGTATCATTCTCAAAAATCCCATCGGCCGTGCCCTAGTTAAGATACACAGCTGAAGGGATGAGGTAGAACTGGAAAACATTAGCAGCAATCAAAGGGGTTTCCTTTAACCTTCAAAATTACTTTTCCTCACTCCTTAGGAGCAATAAAACTCCAATCCAAAAGAAGAATGTGAGATGAATTAGACTGCACTGCAGCATCACATCTGCCATGTATGCACAAAAGGGATATTTGGAGGAATTAAGTAATCCCAAGGGCCAAAACAGAGCAAAGAGAGCTTTTAAGGATTGAAGGCCAATTGCATACTTAAATCAGTACTGCAACTTTATGGTGAGAACAACACATTGGGCCTGGACTGTACAACAAATGGGGAAGAGACTAGAGAGTCAAACAATTAATTATATATATATATATATATTTTAGTAATATGTTTTAACCTGTACAGAAAAATGCTTCCAAAACTGCTAATGAAATCATCCATTAGCAGACAAACATGCAGCAAGCATATTTCCCATAGGTTAAGTTCATTCACCCATACAACTGCTAAAAAGGGATAGTTAGACTACAGTCGTAGCATCACAAAATGTCATTTGTGAGGTCATGGAATACTTGATCCTGTTTAGCTGTTGCACGGGAGAGAGGTGTATCTTATCTACCTGCCAGCAAAGCCAATTAAAAAGCCTAGAATTCACCAGCAAAAGATCAAGGGCCAGGTCTGGGAAACGTTGCCTGACAGGCTGTTACTGACAGACCAATGTTTTATGGAGGTTGTAAATATACGAAAAGCCTTGGGGACACTAAATCTTTTCCCTGTTACATTGTGTAGAGTGTAATTTGTTTTAATTATGCATTTAGATGAGATTACAACTAGATAAATTAAACTGCTTTCACGCTGATCTTGCATCAGGTCTAGCCCCTTTGCACCTTCTTCCACTTTGAACCATTCTACTACATTGTGTGTTAGTTTTCTAGCTCTTGATTTAAACTACATTCTGACCATGTGGGTCAATTTAGTTAAAATTAATTTAAAAAAAAATATATATATATATATATATATATTTATACAAAATTAAATGTGCACTGTTTAGCAGTTTATACCTCAGAAATCATTACTTAATTTGAAAAAGAAAAGAAAATAGCCTATATATTTCTTAGATTTTATCACTTTTTGTTAAAAACATTGTATTGTGAACCTCAGTATCGTGAATCGATTCCAATCATGAGTTCAGTCAGTGTATCCATACATCTCTACTGATCAGTCTCGTGAAATTGTGTTAAATAATGGCGTTTCTGGTCCAGCTGCAGTATCATTTTTCCTTCTCCGTCAGGCACCTGGCATGGTTAAAGATTGTCCAAGCAAATATGATAATAAAGCAAAAGAAAAGGCAAAGCAAATCCAGACCAGGTGCCCGCCAAAAGTGGTGTATGTACAGCCCTGCACCACACATTGCTACCTGGTCTGTGGGAAACACTGTCATACATAAGGATTTGTAAACTAAAGGTAACTATCATTTTCTTAGTAGGTTACACGAAGCTCTGAACAGGATCAGGTAGTTAATTTGTATAAAATGAGCAGCAACTATGCAGGCACTGAGGAATAAGGATAAAATTAAATTCTAAAGATTCCTACAGTATGTCTTGTTGTACCACAGGGCAATGTTAGGCACTAGAGCAACCTTGTGGGTGATTTTACATTTCACATTAAAAAAAATCAGCGAAATCAATGTGTATCCATTATCTTGTCCGATCCTGTTAAGTCAATACTAGTTAATATAACCCACACTTCCAAACACTGCATAACCAACTGCATTAACACTTGGCAAAACTCAACATGCACACAGTGAAGCTGGTAGAAACGCCACTTTAGAGAAGGAGTCTGTGTAGCATGTTTAAAAAAAACACTCTGCCCTGCCTATGTACGCTGTGTGTTCATTCTTCATTTATTTTGGCTTTAAGGGAAATGCTAAATAGCTCAGAGTTGGAGGACTGTATTAGGAAAACCAGAAAATAAATCCAGTGAAGGGAGACGCAGGGGTCCCACTGCAATAGCCAGCTCCAAATGATAATGCATCACTTCACGTTGAAGGAATGTAAATGTCAGTAGCTTAATATGTCAAAGCAACCTAGTATCACTCTTCTGTGAAAGAAAACCATGACAGATGATGGGAACTGGAGATGCATTATTAATAAAAAGTGGCAGACACAGTTACCCTCAACACGTGCCATGCCAAACTGTGATGTCAATATAGAATAAATGAGGCCATGCCAGGGCTTCATTACCACCCCCCACCTTCCCCCTTCACTGGTTGAGTAGACAACCTTATCCTAGTCTTGTTAAATTATCTTAATGTGACATTAAATAAGAAAAAAAAAACACTGCAGCCATTGTGCCCTAACAATTAGTTAGCTTTTTAAGAGAAACTTCGGACACTAGGCTGCTGATATCAGCAGTATCTGTTGATCTCTGGCCTCTGTGGCCGAGCTTACACCACAGAGCGAGCGCACCAGCATTGCATTCTGGATGAGAGGCGGCCGCCAGGAGTTTACAGATTGCCTCATTAACATTATCAGGTTCCCCCATTAGCACCGGGTTTAAATGTGAAATACTGCCAAACAGGCACTTTTGCTTTCGCTTTGATTCCAAATCCTCCAAGTTTTCAGTTTAACTGGAGGTGTGAATTACCTTAAATCACAAGACAAGCCCCCAGGGTTCTAATCTGTCAGAAACGAAGGACGGCCTTCAGAGTTTTCCGTAATTGTTAGAGACAAATCCATCAATGACTGAAAATATTCAGTTAATGCAATCTCTGCTTCTATATATTATAGAATCCCCCAAATCTCAAAGTCAGCCTTCTTTTCCCTGATAATTTAACCGAAGGATACACCCATCCCCCTAAAAATGTGCTGCATCATAGTACATTAACACACAGCTTGGACAGTTCAAAATTTGAGCTTAAAAGAACATAACAAAAATGAAGGCAATGTAAAAACAAAATTTTTTGTTAAATAAAAACATCTGACATCTTACCTTTGAAACAAAATGTAATAGTTATGTATGGTCACGTACGGTTAAGGTTGTGTATTAGACTGAAATTGAGCTTTTTGGTCATTGTACTCATTGCTTTTATTAGCCCAATCACTGTTCTTCATGGAGACATTAATTTCAGAGCAGAATCACATAATCCGCTGAATACCCTGTTTCAACAAGCCTAGAGACCTGCATATTTCTAGACGCCATTTGAGGAGATGTATTCTGAATACAAACTCCAAGCATAAAATGCCTGTTATTAGAGAAAATCACTTTAAAAATAGGAGAGAGCCGATTCTTGCACAGACGTTATTTACATTACTCAACAGATGTAGAATTCCAACACCTTTTTCAATTAATCAATCGGTCCTCTAGTCTTGTAGCTGTGTGAGCGAGAATGTGTGTGTGTGTGTGTGTGTGTGTGTGTGTGCGTGTGCATGTCCGTGTGTGTTTCTTTTCAGCTAATCATAGTTTTGCACAGCCTCAACTCTGCTGTGGTAATAAATTAATTTATAATTTTTTTCAATACATAGTTCGCAACATAGATTCTTTTTAAATGTAAAAAAATGTAGTAAAATGGAATGATTTTGGACAACCTGCCCAGGTAGATCAACTCCAAATTCCTTTCTTTGGTCATTTCTTAATGTACACAGACCTTTTGATTTTGCCGGGAGTTTTCTTCTCTGAAAGCAGCGGACTGGATACACGGAATCCCAGGTGCTGGACTCACATAGAGAGTCCTAATGAAGCTGGCCCGCTCCTGGCTCTCAGGTGTAAAGGAAAATCTACATCTCTTTGAGCGAACTGCCCTTCCCAAAAGGGAGATAGGATATTTTTTAATTCTTCTGAACTCTTTTAAAAAGGATTTATTAATGATATTGCATGCATTTTAAAGAGACTTAGTAATAAATAAAAAAAATTTATACATATATTTGTGTCCTTCTCACTGTGTAGGTGTGGCCAGGAATCTGAACACAGAATACATTGAGCAAGCTTAAACTTGTTACATTAGCTGGAGTAGACGTTGCACTGTCACACGCCTACCAGCACAAGTATATTCTCAACCTGTGGGAAACGGTGCAAAGCCCAAGTTCCAATTCTTGAAATGTCTTTCTGAATAGATCCTGAGGTAAAGATGTCCAACAGAATGTTTGTCAAAGAGTCTGAAGAAGAGGAAGAAAAATTGAGCAGGGGGGTAAACACAACGTGTAGCTGGAGGGCCAAAAGAAACAGAAGGGATGGAAGAGAAAAAGAAAATGAGTTAGGAGTCCATCCAACAGCCTCAGCTGTGAGTGGAAACCCATATGCTGTAATGGCAACATACTGTTTAATGACTTGTACTGTCACATCTACATTCTGAATAATATGTGGACAAAATTGTGGCCATCAAAACACATACAGCCAAATCAGTGTTAAGTGTGGCCCTATAGTGTGTACTCAAGGAGGCAATTTCCTTTCCTGCATGAATTACATATTTCATCGTACCCAACAGCTCTGCTTTAAAATGAGAGCACATACGTCCTCATCCAGCCAATGTGAGATTTGTTTAGTCTGCCAAGCTTGATCACAGATACAGTCAGGTTACCTGTCACACTGTCTACTATTGGTTTAAGGCGGCAAGTCAAGGCACCAGCCTTCTCACTACGCTAACTGCATGTCAGTCACAGCTCTAAGAGGCTACACCAGGCCATTAACCGCACAAGGTGGACAAAGACAAGTGATGCTTCTCATCAGTTTCCTTCATCTGGCCGAAAGAGTAGACAAATCCCTGTCATGTCCACTCATTATCACTGTGGTGATGAGATCTGTTGTAAATCTAAGTTCTTAAGTACATACAGGGCTACACAAGTGAAAGCGAGAAGTCCAGTCAAGGAGAAAACCTGTTTTGAAGCAAACCAGAGATGCTGCATGAATGGCCTGAACCCTAAAATAAACCTGCAGTGTCCTGGATGAGCAATGAGAGCCAACTGCGGCTGTGATGCCTGAGCATGGACAGGACAGTGATGAAAGGAAATGACATGTAAACTTAGTTGACATCTGACTGCTTGTCATTTTTCCTGTCAATGTCCAGTGAAAACACACACAAAATATGGTGTTGTAACTGAGCCACTATGAAACAAAACAGTCACTGACTTTGTAACAATTATCAGTTTACAAATGTTATATTCACTTTCCTTCTTAGCTGGTTTTATTCTCCGCATCCAGTTTTGGAACATGCTATTGAAGACCATTATTCTATTTCTCATGCCCAATGTATCCCATGAAATCCAATCACAAGACATCAGTACTGAGGAAGAATAAACATTTTCCATATGTCCGATTACTGCAACTGCCATTCATATTTAAGTACCACCTAGACATGCATCATATCTGCACACAGAGGTTGTGTTTTTGGTCCTGTGTGTTTGTCTGTTCCTTAGAAGAATCCCTCAAAACCTACTTAAAAGATTTCCATGACATTGCGTGGAGAGTTTGGTCAAGGGCCAAGTAGACAAAGATTACTTTTGGGTGCAGACTTGCCCACTTATTAAGCCGGCAGGCTTAGGACATTGCCCAGTTCTCTGCTAAAGTAAATAACCCAGCCATGCAGCAGAAGTGGCAGTCCTAAATTGGCCCATTTATAACCACAAAATACTGAATTTAGATAATGTAAGGTTACCTCTTGACTTAGGAAGGTTATTACTATAGGTAGTAAGTAAGTTAGTCAGGCATGCTTAAATTAGCAGCCTCCATTTAATAATCAACTGCATTGTGATGATATCTGTGCTCTAACAGAATCACTGCTGTGTTTGGATAAGAGTTAGAATTTGTACTACTTTCACACCCTGCCCGGCCAGACATCAATTACAGTCACAGGACCACTAACATTTCACTGATCAAATGGGAAATCTTTGCACGATTTTACCTCTAAAAAGGACAGCAAGAACTGCAGAAAACACATCAATCTCATATATAGTAATAAATAAAGAAAGGCACTATCCCAGCAATGACATTTCTCTGGTTGATTGACTCAGTCTGAAATCCTGCTGTTACAAGGAGTCAGTCTGACCAAGAAATGGTCACATCCGGAGCCTCATTTATAAAAATGTGCGTAGGATTCACTTCAAAGGTGGTGTACGGACAAAACATAGGACATGCATGCACATAAAATTGTTGGGATTCATAAAACAGTGTGCACGCACGTCCTACGCCGGTTTCCCTTTATAAATCACAATCAACTCTAAATGTGGTGCAGCTTTTGTGGCTTCATGTCACGCCCATAGATGCCTATAAAGAGTCAATGAAATGCCCAAAATTAATATTCATTCATACCGACATCATGACAAACGCAGAAAACAAAAAGACAACAATCAATGTGAAGTGGATGTTATTGTTGTAGAGAGGGGAAAAAAAGAAGAAAAAAAACACGTTGTTGGGTGGTCAAAGTGTGGGCATTACCAATGACAAAACGGCCATGAGTGGCAACATGTTGCAGACACAGCTAATGCATCAGAAGGTTGGATCGTTGCCAAAATGAAAAAGAGATGAATGAAAGCATTTTCATTCTCACTCAGTGCTCTTATCGCAACATGAGCGCAGTCAACAGCACCGATTATATTTGAGAAACAGGACATTGCTGCAACTTGTGCCTTTTTACTTCCCTGTTCACAGAGGTCCAAACGAACCATGAGAACACTACACGGCAGTCCGAACCGGCTCATAAGACACTTCATCTGTCCTGAAAATAAGCGAGTGAGTGTCATTACACACGCTGTGCTGGCATTCTTTTTGCATCTACCCATTTGATTTGATTGATCTAAAACGCTACAGGTGTGGGAAATAATCTAATCTAATTTTAAAAACAAACACATTGAAAACAAAAATAAAACAAACTATATCCATGCAAATAAAGACTGTATAGAACACTGTGATATATGATAAACATATTAAATCTGTTCTATCTGCCAGATAGATCGATCGATAACAGTATCAGTGTGTAAACATTATTTGTCCTGTTCGCCTGTATTGAAAGTTTAATTTTCTGCAGTGCATACATGGGCAAATATGTTGATGGTAAACAAAAAGTCCAATACTCAATCAACAGAAAAAAGTGCTTACTTGTGTTACCTGGGGTAGTTTAAACAGTATGCCTGGCATTTACAAAGTAACTATGGTGCCTATGATGTCTACTGTCAACTAGAGACACCAGACTTTTGTCTCTTTGGTTTGAAAATGAAACCTCTGACATGCAGGACTGCAGTGAAGCTTATGCTATTTGTACCAATTTGTACCCTCACCCTGAAAAAGTGATGTTGATTTCACTGACATAATAGCTTATTTGTTTAACAAAAACAGGATTTACCATCTGTGTTTCCCAGAAATGCACCAACCCCATAGAAAACTAGTTACTTTAGACAGGTCTAATCTAAAAATGCTACATGTAAATGTATCAGAGAAGCACTCAAGACAGATCCAAGGTAATCCAAGGTAGTATGCCATGTGTATGGTGAAAGGGTTAATGTGTCCCTTTCTTTCATCCTCCCATACTGTAACTATGTCAGTTAGCATTCTGTGAAACTGTCACTCTGCTCTGTCATGTGAGAACAGCAGCTCAAGTTATCACTAAAGTTAGGTATCATTCAAGCAACATGGAAAAAATGGCTCCAGCGATTTCTACACTTATTATCAAATACAAGGCATTACAAACACTGGTTATTTTCCAATAAAGGAATAATAAAGAAATGCATATATAAAATTATTTAGAGAGCTGCTGTGTTGAGGATACAGAGTTGGATAGGTGAGTGTGGCGGAAACGGGTAATAAATAAAAAGGTAAGACACTTACATTGCCCATATACTCTGACAGTAGATCTTGAAGGGCCTGGCGCACAGAATTGCATTCAGCCACTATGCGCTCCCTGCGGTCGTCACGTGTGCAAGAAGAGTCGGCCATGAGGGCAGCACCACTGATAATGCTTTCAAGGCGCTCCTCCAGGGAAGGACGGAAGCGCTCCTCGCTAAACGCCAAGGGGTCCACGATGATTTGTTTCTGTAAGGAAAGGATCAGAGGGGATATTACAGCGGGAGGAAAAAAATGCTAAAAGTCATCATAGTACACTGATCTCTCCATCTACAAGCCCGGAGAGAGAAATCTGGCAGGCAAAGAGGGCTGCTTTGACAGACTGACAGGATGGCTGGAAAATCTGCAGGGAAAATATTTTACTCTGTCTCATTTGTCCAGAGGCCGAAACACAATAACTTGGTCTACAGTTCCACTGGAGGTGATATAATGTACCGTTAATGATGACCAGGAAATAAAGGTACGGTCACTTTTGCCTTCAATTCAATGTGATGTCACCAGTCCAGTGTGAGCAATAAAGAAATATAAAGGACTTAAGTAGTAAGAGTTGAATGTTTGTCATCAAGCACTCAAAAGTTAACACAAAGAAACCAGTTAGAGATTTGTTTTAAAAGAAAAGAAATGAGCTACTATACAAATATGCTTACTCTTAAATTTATTCTAAGTTAAACTAAATTTTAAAAAGTTATAGGAATAACAATATAAACATAATTGTTTTTGAATACAGCACAATATTGAAAATAAGAAAAAAACAACAACTGTGCTCTATTCACCTGAAATAATTCATAACCAAGGTCCTTATTTATCCAAATGATGAATAAGGCATAAAATAGGAGACCAACATTTCTGAATTCAAATTCTGTGGTCAGAAAAGCATGAGACACACACACACACACACACACACACACACACACACACACACACACACACACACACACACACACACACACACACACACACACACACACACACACACACACACACACACACACACACACACACACACACACACACACACACACACACACACACACACACACACACACACACACACACACACACACACACACACACACACACACACACACACACACACACACACACACACACACACACACACACACACACACACACACACACACACACACACACACACACACACACACTTATCCAAAAACTTTCAGTCAGTCACAAAGTAAAAAAGTTAGCACTGATGAGGAACCTTTTTTTCTACATCTATATCCAGGTGAGGCCTGCTTACTCTGCTGATAATCAGTGTTTTTTATGTATTTATGAATACAGCTTCAAAAGGCACGTTCTCAGTGTCATGACTAGAGAAAATAAGTCACAAAATTGAACCAGTTATTCTGACCTGATGTATGAATCAAAAAGAAGGCAGTAGTACCATGTCTACAAGATCTTTTTCTTACCCTTTTTGTGAAACGATTCCGATTTTTATAGCCTTTGCTACCTTTCTTTTGAATCACAAAAGTGCTATAGTAAACCACTGTCCTCTCTTTTATATCTGCAGGGGGAGAGAGAACACTTAAATGTCTGATTTCACAGGGGCAAGCCTGCTGAGGGAGGCAACTAGTTGACATGCTAGAGAGGCACTGCAGAGGGTTAAGGTATCACCTTGATGCTAGTGGCAGCTAAAGAAAGCAAGCCAATTCCCCCAATAACAAACAAACTCTGCAGATGCCTTACTGCTACAAAATGTTAAACAATTCATCTGTTAGATATGTGCTTTATTAGGAAACCCGCCCTCTATTACAGCGCCCTCAAGCCCCCTCCATTCCATCTCATCTGACCTCCCCTGCTTGCGTGTCATATCACCATGGAAACAGGAACACGAGAGACACAGAGGAGGAAACAGCAAGAGAGAGAATTGGGGGGGGGGGGGGGCTGGGTGTTTGACTCATTTGCTGATTTTGCCTTTCACTTGAAATTGGACATCAGAGAGGAGCTAGTTAGTCCAGTCATTTTATGAAAAAAGGTTGAACAAATTGCAACAGAAGCATACTCAGATCTTGTAGCCTCAATATGCCCTGAGTAAGGGAAAAAAAACCTGACGAATCCCAATAGGGGAAAGTTTTGAAAAAGACCCAAATACACCCTATGTATTCGCCTATTCATTAATTTCCTCACATTAATAGGGAAAAAAATAACCTTCAGATATCACCACGGAAATAACTGAGATGACTACATCAAGACAAACAAAATATGTATTCCAAGTTTTTTTGACATTGTTAACATGGGCAAATAGGGCATGAACTAATTATGTATGCTCTAATTTTCATAAATACCACAACGGATCTAAACACTGAGTATAGCCAGGTGAAAATGTCTTGTTGAATCTTGTTGACATAACAGTAAAAGATCTTACTGCCCAGTTCAGACCAAAGATTTGCAGCGCAATAAAAATGTTTTAGAACGTCACAGGTGAAAGTTGCAGCGTTGTGAACTGATCCGTCTCGTTGCGAATCTAGCAGGCTGATGTTGTCTCCTGTGATTAAGCTTGTCAAATCGCATGGGGCTGGTTTTAGAACGTAACAGGCCACCTGTTTCGACAGCCAATCAACCAATCGGAGGCCCAATGAGCGTGAGAGAGAGAGAGACAGAGAGATGTATCCTGCACAAGATACAAAATTAAAAATTATAAAAATATCCCCCGGATGTAACGTTAAGCTAAGCGAATGTTTATTTTATGACAATGAACTTGTTTCACCATCAGATTTGCACCAGGCAGTCAGGAGTAAAGCTAACTGTTTTACTGTCCGATGTGGTTGCACACATGTGTATGCAAACGCAACGTTCACACTAGTAACATTAACTTCACCATGATATGCTGTGCATACTTCATACTTGTATCATGGGATTCTATTAGAACGTGTTTATAATATAAGTGGCACTTATCTACCTATGTATGTATAGTTACAAAACACAAACATAAGCAGCTCATTTAAAGGGCCCAGTTTTTGAATGTTTTAATACTTTCATAGTACTTATAGATCACCAAGACCTGCTTTATAATAATACGTACTTTTTACAATATGGGAACTTTAAGCATTATGTTGCCATTTTGCCCAGGTCGCTCTTGGAAAGAGTGAATGAATGAATTTTACATCTAGTTACATAAACATGCGTGACCAGATGTCTCGCCATATCAATATGTAAGATGATAAACAGCAACAGAGTGACAGATAAAACAGGAACTATACCGCCGTGAGTACAGTAGGCTACACCGCGGCTAACAAGCACTATGCTAAGACACCTGCAGCACCACCACAGCTCTTTACTAAAATACCCCCTGTAAAGAAAATATTGAAATTTTAAAATAGTGTTAAAATCCTGTCGCGTCTGGTTCTCGTTGACTTATTCTTAATGTACGGTATATTATTTTTATTATTGTACTGTCATGACAGTGATGGTGCTGTCGGTTTTCCTTCTATCTTCTAATCTTCAAAAGAGCACAATTAAAAATCTGATACTGAATTTGAAACCGCACACTGTAATTTCTGCATCTATTGTTGAGTTACGGTGTGTGCCACTGAAATTTCTGGTTATGCTCCTAAAATTTCTGGTTGCACCCCTAGAATTTTCAGTTGGGGGCCGCAGTGCTCCTAGTGAAAAAAGTTGGTCTGGAGCCCTGGTATCTCAAGAGATCTCCTGGTTAAATAAAGGTTAACTGTAAAAATATGTAATGTAAAACACTAAGAGGCAAGAATAAAATGAAAAAAAAAAAAGTTTAAATCCATGTAGTAACCTGCATACATTTAAACTGTCCAATATATTTTGTGATTGCATATGTGCTACTTCAGGAGCAGCATAGATCCTATCAAAGGAGTCATGTTGTCAATGTCCACAGAGGAATTAGACCTGCAAGTGCAAATTACATCTGTGAAACTTGGCCACCTGTTATTTGCTTGAGATCATAAAATTAGGTAATTATTATAGAAATCTACCTACTACAAAGGGTGCGTCTTCTCTTGTCTATATGAAACATGTCACGTAGGATTAACACATCAAGTTACACACTGCTACTTGTTAAACACGCAATCGTTGATCAACACAAGATGAGTGATGCGTCAAGCGAAAGAGACGCACAATGGAAGCTTGCACAATGGGGATCTGTTATATATCTTTGGGAGCTGTCTGAATATTAACAAATCTCCGGTAGATAAAAAGGTGTCTTGCAAGTCTGATGGAAGTCAGAGGAAGAGAAAAAAAACAATTTAATTATCTTTGCATTTATCACCCCAGGAAGTATTAAGATGATTAGCGCTATGTTTTATCCAGCTGCTAGCTTGATGTTGTTTCATGTCAATATTATGATGACTAGTATGTCATGTTTCATATACCTTTTTAGTTCTACATTCTTAGTAATTTTAAGTTATCTTCCATTGAATATAGTCTTTAAAAAAATAAAAAATGCAGTTTCAATAACAGCTATATGAACAACTAAAGCGCAAGAAGAATACAGAAATACAATTCAATGAATTTAAACTAGGGACTGGACAGGGACTGGACTGGACACCTTAATGCCGATTAATTAATTACAGAACAAATAACGCGACAAAAACATAACGCAATTTATTTTTGCACTCAGTGCGGAACGTTGCTCATTGCATGAGTTCCCGCTCAGCCCGTAATACTGACGCACAGGATGCAACACGAGAGAACTGAAACCGATGAGAAGCGAGATGAGCTGTTGCTGGGTTCAGTGTGCGGACAATTGAGTTCTAAAAAACGAGCGAGTGGAAACATGGACAAGAGCACGGCTGTGTAAAAATTGTGCAAGAAAGAATTCACCTCCCACCGGAGCTCATCAGCCTCCGCTCCACCCCAATGCCAAACATGTTGCAGATAACGTTAGCACAGACAACCCTCCTAGGAGGGACTGTCATTAGTTGATGGATCATTTTTGTTTCTGTGTTTTTGAAAACATGGGAGAAAAAGGACTCCATGTTAAACTGTTTATTTCATGCCAAGGAAATTATTCTAAATATTTTTGCAATGTTAGGTTTCCACTTTTCTTGAATATACCATACTAAGAACTGTTTTTTTTTTTTTTATAATATATTAACTCATATCAAAATCCATTTAAATTGAAAAATGTTGCTACTTGTGTCAAATATTGATATGCTATTAATTAATTACAGAGGCCTCTAATTAATTAGATACATTTTTTTAATCGTGTCCCACCACTAATTTAAACAAAACATAATGTTTAAATCTAGTTCATCTGAGTCAACTGTGGATTTTAGGGACACGGACATAGAAGGTAAACACTGGATGACACTGACTTTTAGAGATATAATGGTTTTAAGCAAGAATATATGAAGGACTAGACAGCAACATGGAAAGTGTTTTAGTAGATAACGGTTCCTGTACTATATGTCAAAATTAAAGTAAACTTTTGTTTGCAACATAAGGACTGTGCCTTGCATGTTCTAACCTCTTCCCCAAAGGAAGATTTTAAGCTACTTTTTCAGTCTGCCGTGTTGACTCGAATATATTCACGTGGAAAAGCAAATGCGTTGTGACTAAGCCACTCATTTGACTTACATCAAAATTGTTGAGGGCATAGGCAAGCTCTCCGCCCCCTGCTGGCTGGCTGAGTGCTGAGTCCTCAGTGGCAGTGGCCTGAGCGGCGTTGGAGATGCCGGAGACTGCATGCTGCAGCTGCTTGTAGATCAGGTCACGGTTAGCCTTGTAGGCTGCCACGTCAGGGTGCTGGAGGCAGGCACGAGAAGCGGTGTACAGCATGGGGATGTTCCTCTGTAGCACCCCGCGAGCAGCAGCCATTTGGTCCTTGTGGTGGACGTCCTTTAGCTCCTAGCAGAATGAGATGAATAGGAAAGTATAAAAGGATGAAAAAAAAAGGGTTGGACGGGAGGATGGAATACTTACAGGGGGCTGGGTGGTAATGTACTTCGATTCAAAATGGGCCTGTCATGCCCTTATGGAGACACTAAGTGTGACAGAGTTTGTTCTGGATGACCCAGATTTATTTCTGTCCCCTGCGGTAACACAACACAGTCATAATCAGGCCATTATAATATGCCTTTGCAAATTAATGCATTGCTATTCAGACCTCAGCATTATATTACAGATACATCTTCATAGAAAAGAGGAGAGGAGATAGTGATCGCTGGCATAGATTTATGGCATAAAAAACAGCTTGCATACACAAAATGAAAGCATTCCCTCCAATTTGGAATACTCCCAGGGCCCTTTTCACCACAATTGCTTGATACAAGCTTTAAGAAAAAAACACTTTTTAGGCCCCATTACTTTGTGCATTCACTTTGGTTAAACATATTTTGCTATCCATAAAAAGTGCAATTACAAGTAAAAAGCAATTTCCATACAAGATAATCAGAGATCATTTTGGCAAGCATTTCAAGGTGATATGGAGAACAGGAATTGTCTCATCTTGGGGTGGATTTTGAAGTTAGAGATACTATTTAAGTGCTTTTGAAGCATGATGTTTGTACTCATCAGGGCTTCAACTTTTTTTAACTTGAAATTTCATCCTTCAATCATTTTTTCAGTGTGATTTGACAAATGAAAAAAACATTAAAATATTCATTATCTAACTTCTCTGAGTAAGTGCCTGGATCAAGTTCCTATAGTGGCAGAAATTATCATAATAAATTCTATGACAAAGTTGTTTTATACGATTGCTGGTGCATGTGTTTTAGGTCAGAGTATGACCAAGAAGAGGCTGTGCAATAAACAATCAAACAATCATCAATCAACTTACTCTTTTTTACTTGCAAACAAGGTTCAAGTTATAATAGTTTTGATGGTTTATAAATGTGCACACCACATAGAAATGGCAAAAGGTTATAAACTTTATAATTTAAGTTTATGATGTTTGTGGTAGTATTGTGTAAAAAAAAGTAGGCAGGCGGTAAGTTTGTGTATCCATGGCAAAATGTCACGCCGTAGGAGTCATGATAGGGTTCACACAGCCTTACAAAGAATACATGTATTTATATATGTAGATTGATGCATGTAATGCATATAACCAAGTTCCAGCTATACACCGTTTGCAACATTTGCTGAAGTTAGCGCAACAAGCGTATTGCTGAGAGAGTCACACTATGATGAGATTAAATGAAATGCCCGAGCTGTAATAAGACAAAGACTGTGAATCACTGTTGCTCCACCAAACATATCCTTATGGATTTGGGTTAATTTACGCTGTAACAAACTCACACTAAAGCGTGAATCCTAAATAATAGGTATGAACGGAACTGTGACTTCTGTGTACAGTTACACCCCTATAAAATATATACACTATGTCCTTTGCTTTTAGTTTGATTAAAATCTTGACAAATAATGGTGAACAGTATATGTATTAAGTAGGGGTGACCCTGAATAGTTGATTATTCGATCCGAGGAGCCCGATTCGACTGCCAAGCTCACAGTCGAAACGTCACAACCTGTGGTTATGAAACAATGGATTATTCCATTCTGGCTCTGGGGGGTGCCGAATGTCTGATTTTACATATAGATGCTTGGTTTCTTCCAATAAACCATGATAAATAGCCTATTTTGGGTATAAATATAAGCCTATTAATGAATAAATAAATAAATAAATAAATAAATAAATACTGTTGCTATCCAGGATCGCGCGGCACCGTCAGAGCACATCTTGGCTGGGCTTTAAATCTATCTGGGCACCAGAAATACAACAGTCTGCTGCTGTTTAATCATCAGCATAATTTCATTTGAATATTTGCCCATTTGTTGTTTTATAGACGTTTAATCCGACACAGTGTTGTGAAAGTGAAACTACAGTTCTAAATATACCGTCAGCTATTGTCAAAGAAAGATACAAACAAAACACATTCATGTTCTAACGATAAATTGTTTTAATAAGATCAGAAATCACATCACTCAGTGACCCTCTGCCTGACACGCATGACTGCACAGCGCTGGACTCACGTGCACCTGCCGCTGTCTGCTTCATGTCCATGGCTCGCCACCCCGGATCAGAAGGTTTTTCATGAGCAAATAAAAAACTGATACGACGATTAGTCGACCATAGGCAAAACGGGACAAATCAGATTCGGCTATGGAATTTTTTTAGTCGGGGACACCCCTAGTATTTAGGTTGTCAAAAGTATAGATACTTTAATACTTTTCAATGCAACATGGACCAGATATAATATCCACAGTCGATTGTATCGAATGTATTGAAATGTGTGTGTGGCGCACTCCAGGGCTACTTGCGTGTGTGCATGTGTTTGTAGCAGAGCTTTTTCTGAAGTGGCTCCTTATTTAGCTTTTTATGAAATGTTACTGTTTTGCAGGAACATATTTTCCAGCTTGTTCCACACATTCATTGCATGTTTAACAGTTTAAGTGTGGACGGATAGCTTTCGGATGCTGTCTTACTGTTAGGACGAGGAAGATGTGTTCTAAAAATAGATTTCCCTCTTTGAGGAACCGATCCCACCTCAAGTAATTCATGCGATTATTCGTGCCCTTCCCTATACCGAAACCATAACAAAAGCAGAGCTACAGGTAGACTTTCAACCCAAAGCTACACATATGAAACAACAGGGCGTTCAGTTACTTTTTCTGTAACAGGAATTTGAGCAGGATGTTAATAAGAAAAAGGAAAGAAAAAATGTGTCCTAGGACCTTTTTTCTGCTGTGGTATTTAAAGCGGTTTTATTTTTTACTAGTATTGTATCAAAGTTTAAAATTCTTGTATTGTGTATATATAAACACTATTCACTAAGCTTTCTTCATTTCCAGTAATTAGCAGATGAGAGCATATCCTGGATCTGCACCAAGAACCTTATAAAGTTGTTTAATCTGGAAAATGCATCATGATTCGCACCACAGCGGAGAAAAACGATGAGCCATTTCTCATCACAAGGAAATGGGTTTCGTCACATTTAGAGTCAAGCCTTTATGCTCTTTTCTTGCACTCTCGGCCCACTTCACTGCAATTGGTAATAAGAAGATTGTTCATGGTAACTGCATCTAATTAGCCAGCTGAAGCATGAGGCACTCTTCTTCTCCCATTGTTTTACTTACCATTTGCTATGTGGGTTGGAAAGCACATTTTGTTAGGAGTGACAACACCACTAACACCCATTCAGGTATCCGATAACCTCCAAACCCAATTAAATACACCAGACTTCTCTACTCCCATGATCTGACCTTGTCTCTGTTTTTTGTTAATTGTACATTACCTGCTGTCTTTTTGCGGCCATGATGTTCAGCTTGTCCACCTCTGGTTTCAAGGCCTTATACTGGATCCCAAGGTCCTGCTCAGTTCCCGCATTACGCACTTTCACAAGATTTTCCTCCACCTGAGCCAGGAAGGTGGGGAAAATTAAACAATACTTAGAAAAAACTTCAGTTAGCACACAAACATACTGAATGATCACTTCAATTAGTTTGGACAATATTAACCTATAACTTGTAAATTATAACTCATGTTTGCAATGTTTTATTATGTACAGGTGTGAGCTGGGGCTTAACACAAAGATTCCAAAGAGCAATTTTCAACATTGCAATAAAATCTAGCCAATCACTCGAGCTGTGGTTTTAATTTGCTGTAGCTTTTCATCTTAAGTTTCAAGAAGTTAAATGTTCCAGCCAGCTGAAATTATATCAATTTGGAATGAAAAGATCCATTTGGGGGGGTAATAGGCTTTTTCCAGAGAAATTCAAAAATGTAGTTTTAATATGGGCCTGTTACTGAAAATTAATTTATTAAACAGGAGTTATTGACAAAGAAAGGAAACAATGATTCAAACATCCCTCTTCTTCATTCCAAAACAAGCTGAGACATTTGGGTTAATGGTTTGTAATGTATGATATGCGGAAGAATGTAACCATCTCACCAGTTTAAGCTGCAGTAGAAGTTTGTAGACATCAGACATGTCTGCCAGCACCAACAGGTGTGTGACTGCTGACAGGAGGGCTCTGGCAGCACGGACCATATTGCCCCTCTTCACAGATGAGCAGGGGTCTTCTGCAAATTCTCCAGAAGCCTGCCGCATCGAATCACCTGAGAACGAGTGACAAATCAAAACATCTTCTGTAACTTCAAGGTTTAAACTTGAATCTTCAAATGAATGAGTCATCAATAACCTCAACAGTTTTGAACCACAACGAATTAGCTTTCAGAGTACTAAAATGAATAATACTTAATGCCTGGTCATCAGTGACAAGGAAACCGTTTTCCATATTTTGCAATCATTAAAGAACAATTTCCTACTACCTAGCTGCTTTCATTTGAATCACAATATGCCTTAGTGATGATTTGGAAATATGAGACAAAAAATCCACAAACTACATCCATGTATCATAACATCACATGAAATTTGTCATCCATTAAATCAGACATAATCCATCACATTTTAATCTGTTTTATTTGTAGTATTATTGGCCTAGTAGTAGTAGTAGTAGTACTAGCAGAAGTCTGCAGGGGCTGACATAAAAAGTCTGAACTACGGTTCCAGGCTTCAAGTTAATTGTGTCAGAAGTCTTTATTTGACAAAGAGGAGTGTGTAGGCGAAAAGCGACAGACACATTTCCCCTGCCTGCTTAGAGTCAGCACGTGTCACACAGAGCGAATGACACGCGCGCACACACACACCTTCAATGTCCAGTAATACTTTCTGCTTTCACACAGATATGCACACAGCCCTCTTTTAAAAAAAAAAAAAAAAAAAAAAAAGGAGGTCAAAGCCACAACAAAGAGCTCAGTGTCTGGTTTGTCCAGCACCATGCTTTGTCCTACATTGGATGGGCTTGCACAGTTGACTGGGCACACAAATAGACTTTGTAAGCTCACAATATAAACAAGAAAGTAAATCCGTAAATAGTTTAATTTTATAGAGGAACAGCCAAATTAAAACTCTAAAAAATGCTTTATAACAGCTATGTCTGTATTGGGGATCCAAAGCCAAAATAGAGAAAGTGTGGTACAGCTCTAATCATCGGGTTCATCGGTTTAAATTTTGGGATTCAGATGTTTGTTTTTTATTTTCAAAAAAGAATCCTTAAAAAAAATAATGCCTTTAATTAAACTGAAAGACAGGCGTTGCAGCACAGTGTTTCCATTTCAACTCAGTGTGAGAGTTCTTATTGTGTTATTTTGTCATTTACGGCCGCTTCTCACTCCTCTCTTCAGGTTGGAACTGGGTGAGCAGCAGGTAGCTGCAAGAGCAACTCAGCAGTCCAATAACTTATATATATATATATATATATATATATATAGTAGCGCTGTCCTATCCATCTAAGCTCATGTTTTTTCCTTCACCGTCAAAGTGCCAGTGTACTCTATCACTCCAAGATAACAAGGGAGCTGTATTTAGATACAACATTAAGTGACTTCTTGGCTTTGACCGCTGGAATGATTTCTGAGTGCTCTGGCCACAAGCAGCCAATGGATGAGTCCCCCAACTGATGTACAAAAATGACTGTTGGTGTGACAGCTGACCTACAGATTGATTTCCAAATTCATCAGGAACTCCACTTTCTCTAATTTTGCTCTGGACATCTCCTTTCGGAACTTGTATCTCAACACTAATTGAGTCCTGCGAGTCAAAAAAACTACATATTTTCAATAAACATTATCAACTTGAGCAGACATATTTTGCAGCTTCTAAAGTTTCTTCTGTCTGTCTATGTTCAAATATGTCAGCTGACATGCATTCATGCTGCATGTATTAATGCAGGCATACCCTGCGTTCAGGCCACCTCAAAGCAATCTAAAATCTAACTGAACGTCCACCTTTACTTGGGAACTGGGGATTAGATAATAGTAATCCAACCAAATTTATACATGTGCTGTTAACCTTTATGACAAAATCATGATCTAATAGCCCCCCCCTGCTTCCAGCCTTTATGCTAAGTTAAGCTGTTTGGCTCCTGGCTCCAGCTCGGCACCTAACACTCAGGGTGGTATACATCTCCCTATCAAACTCTTGGAAAGAAAGAAGCTGTCAAACCTAAAAAATAAAAAAAAGATATAATGAATGATCATCTGGCAAACTAGCAATGGCATGGGTTTTCATTTAAGCATTTCAATAATTACTTGTAAGTAAGAATATCTGGTTAGGTTATCAAGTAAATTCAATGAATACAAGTAAATTCAATGAATACAAATTCTCACAGGGGAAGACTTGCAATCATAGATAACCTTATTTTATTCATTAATAGAACAACATCAATTAGTAAGCACCTAGTAACAACAGGTTGGAGACTGTCTAAAATGCAGTCTCACTCATCAGTAAACTAATGTTAGAGCTGTCACAGCTTTATTTGGACTGAGAAACATCAGTGTCTGAAAAAATAATGGCTACTCCCCTAAGTAAAAGAAAAGCAGACCTCCCTTCCTTGGGGAAGGTAAACTGACAAACCCTGAAAATTGTTGCTTGCTGTGCTAATGCACACAATTCCCAACCTTTGTGAAGACCAGCATCACGCATGCCCATCAGCATCATAGGCGGGACTAACACCGTTAGCTGAGTGTCTACATAGACAGCACTTATTTCATAGGCTTCGCCATATCCTTCTCTGTTGCCACGGCTACAGTCTATAGTTGCTACTGTTGCAGATACAAAACTGTGGTTTTAAATAAACTCAGTTTTGAGCTTTGCAACCCCCATGAAATGACTAATTTCACTATCGGAATCTGAACAATTCAGTCTGATAAGATTTTGGAGTGTCTAGAAGAGCTGCACTATTTAATTAATTTACCCCTATTCAAGTTAGTATAGAGCTAAACCAGTAGTTGGCCAGCTCACACCAGAAGTCTCTTGTGATTAGTTAGGGAAAATTGAATCCCCTCCCCCATGATAAAGAATTAAGAGTGCAGGCAATGTCAGACTGAAGATGTAAATGGAGTGCAACTAGTTGAAAATTCGGCCGGATATCAGACAAACGAAAAAGAGTAAAGCCCCAAATTATCACGAGACATTAAGATTGTCATTAAGTGTTGTTTGGTACTTATATTGGAAATTACTTTTCTGTTGATCAACTAATCAGCCATAATTATTCCAGTAAAGACAGTGGGCCTCATTTATCAAACTTGCGTGGAAACGGGCGCAGATCTTAGCGCAGAATTGGTCGTAGGAAAGGACCCACGTGTGATTTATGAAACATTCGTATCTGACCAATCTCAGCGTACGAATGAGCGGGCCTTGATAAATGCGGCGGCTGAATTCGATCGTCTTTAACATGTTACGCCCCTAAATATTCCTGGTTCGGAGGCCTCGCCCACTGAGGTCAAACATGGAGAGGAAGAACGCTGGTTAGAAAAGAAACTTTTCCGACACACAGATCGGCATCTTGACATCTGAGATGGAGCAAAATAAGGACGTGCTATTTGGCAGTCTTAAGAGTGGAATAAAAGGGGCCTATAAAAACGCTGTATGGAAAAGAATAACGGAGGCAGTCAAACCGAGGCAGCGCTCCACTGTGATCCGAGTGCGCGTGTGCGCACTGTTGGACAGGTGTGCCGTATTCAGCACCCCTGCCGTGAATTGCACCCCCTCGCATTATAGGTGATATTCAAAAGATCCCTTTAATTCATTTTATAATTATGGCTGCAGTTTATTTCCACAGAACATAAAAAAAAGGTGTTGTTTTGTGTTCGCTATTATCCAAGTTTGTGATTTTAAACTCTTTAAAATAGTTTAAAGACTGTAAGTAACCAATGTTCTGACCGTTGTGGGTTACCTGTATATAAACTACTCCTATAGGTGGAAACAACAGCCTTCTGATCCAGAATATCAACTATAATGCAAGGGGTGCATTTCACGGCTGGGGTGCTGAATACGGCACAACACTAGCGCTACCGGTGGGTCATTAGGTATTCCATAAGAGGATAACCTTTGTCATCTAGAAGAATCATACCAAGATGTTAATCATCTGATACCTTGTTTGATTTAATGCAATTTATCGAGGGTAGCCATGAAGCGAGGAGACGACTTTGGCTCTGCAGTGCGTCTTGCTGCAGCCACGCGCCAACACATTCATTCATTCAATGTCGGGGTCGCGGGGGGCTGGAGCCGAGCTGTTTTGATATTTAAAAGAATCGTGTGCCCCCACCCCCCACCCCCGGCCACCTGGCCACCACGTTTAAAAGCGACAGCTGGGCATCACAAATCACCTGTACATTTATCGAGTGGTAGTTTTTGCGGTTGATGAATGCGTAATCATTCATGGATGATGCCTTCAGACGCACATGGTTACAATCAATCGCTCCAACCACAATTTTTATTTTTTTAAATTCGTTTAATCCGTTTTGATCTGTTCCTAATATGTGACTGCTTATGCTTAATGACAGCTGAGGTTTGTTCATTATTTTCAGCCAGATTTTGCTGTGCTGCACCGCAAATACACAGGCTCAAATGTGCGTACACGACCTCAGACCTGACGTGAGATTTGATCGTAGCTCCCGCTCACGTCCAAATTGATAAATGCCGACGTTTGCCAGGAAATGGTCGTACGCACGTTTTTCTGCCGTACGTTCGTTTGATAAATGAGGCCCATTGTATTTTCAAATGGACATTTTACTATTCATTTTTAAATTTGGTAAAGCACTGATTTGAAGAGAAAAGGGGTTGCACTATCAAAAGTGTAGAACAGGGATCTGACAGATTCTGATCATTTTATCCCGACACAGACCTCAAACACAGTTCGGACCCTCAGGCTGTTATTCCATCTTGTAAAAAACAATAAGGTCATTTTCAGAAGCCAGATAGTGATCATTCATTCATTCATTCATCTTCAACTGCTTGTCCCTGTCGGGGTCGCGGGGGGCTGGAGCCGATCCCAGCTGACATCGGGCGTAATGCGTAATGGGACAGGACGCCAGTCTATCACAGGGCACATAGAGACGAACAGAGACAGACAACCATTCGCACCTATGGGCAATTTTTTAGAGTCATCAATTAACCTAACATGTGCATGTCTTTTGGATTGTGGGAGGAAACCGGAGAACCTTGAAAAACCCCACGCAGACACGCGGAGAACGTGATCAGTGCTGCTTTAATAAAGGTGCATCCATCTACCGTTCACCTGCGGCCCACTAAGTGCATGATGAAATGATTAAATGTATATCACACATTAAGCCTGCCAAACAGCAGGGCAACAAAGACACAGACTGAGAGGGAAGGGTAGGACAGAGAGAACAATGACAAAGAGAGCCAGAAAGGGCTGTGTAATGAAAAAGTCTTTAAAGGGATAGATAGGCTTCTTTAAAGTATGCTTGTATGAGGTACCTATCCATAGTCAGTGTATTACCTACAGTAGATAGTTAGAACACCAACTGTTTGGAGGAGCAGGCAGGAGAACTGACACAGAAGCTGCGGTGGACAGGGCCAGGAGCTGCAGCAAAACATAATTTAGTCACCTTAAAAAAAGGCCTACTTAAATGTACACTTTACGTTGCCATCAGACAGCCCTTTCCTTTTCACTACATTTTCTCGACGTATTGCTATTCATAAGCGCAACAGTGCCATACATTGTATTACACTCCAGGCCAGCTGTTTTGAGTCTGACTTTCCACATTTAAGGTAATAAATAAATACAACAAAATAAAAATGAGTGATTATAAGATCGACAACGAAATTCTGTTCACTGTGGAAACGAGGATACCTTCATTAGTATACAGAAGTAGAACTTTTGCAGAGGGAGACTGAGCGGCTGAAAGAGAGAGGGGAAACTTCTGTCGAAAGTGGAGGAAAGGGCTGTCTGACAGCAAGGTAAAGCGGAGAAAACTTTCTAAATATAAAGAATATTTAAACCAAAATAGATTTTTTAGGTGTGTCTTTTTAGGTGGCTGGTACAGTAGTGGCAGTACATTGCTTCGCTTCTGTGTTAGGACTCTTCCTTCTCCAAACAGGCAGTCTGCTAACTGTTTCTTCTCGATTGTGGCTAAGTACCTCTTACAACCCCACTTCAAAAGAGCTGAACTATCCCCTTAAAACAGGGTCAGTAACGTCTACTGATTGTAGTGATGCATATTGTAAATAAAATAGGATTTAAAATATTCCTTAACTGGATAAAAACATCCACAAAACTTCAAATGATTTGAGGAAAAGTACACTAGCCACTTCATTCATGTATGCACAGTCATTCTTAATGATCATATCAGACTTTTTTTCTCTCCCATTTCAAACAGCTGGTAAGCCACAGCTGGATGGAAAATGCTTTCTGAACCAAGGGGGTGGTCGGGGGTGGGGGTTACTCTGCTCAATAGCCGTATTATCAGTCTAGGCACGCTCCGCTGAGCAGCATGGCATAGCTGACAGCCAGGCCTAGGCACCAGCTAACAACAGCCAGTGAATTCCAGCCCAGTGACAGCTTACCACAACTACAGTAACATTCCTGGGCACTGAGCACTGCACAGGCTATCTAGCGGCATGTCATCTACCTCCCAACTACTCAGACCGGAGCTCGGGCAGGGGACATTAACTCACTAGGCATCTGGGGAGAAAAGACACAGTGACACAGATGTCACATCACTAGGTGATAACAGCCACCCTCAAGTCATAGCTCCCTGGTCTCAATGGTCTGCCACTGTGTCAAAAGACAGTCAGACATCCAGAGCAGAGAGGAATAAATGAGACTAGCAAGTGTGGCTGTTAGATGATGAAATCCACTATAACAAGCAGGTAATTTAATTGGGTAACTGGATGGTGATTTGATTGTGGATTCTGGTCTCTTGATGCACAAGTTGTTCATTCGGTCACACCAGTGCTACTCCAAGAGATAACTTTATACACAAAATGTGAGACAAATCCACACTACTGATTGATTTTGTCTGCATCAGAACAGACAACTTTAGCTGCAGAGGTTACAAACGGATCCATTTTACAGGCTGACACAAAAATCCAGGAAGGACTGGTAAGAATTGAATGACACTACGCGTGTCCCCGACTAAAAATTTTCATAGTCGAATCTGATTCGTTACATCTTACCTATAGTCCACTGATCATCGAATCAGGGTTTTTTTGCTCATGAAAAACTCTCTGATCCAATGATCTGAAGCAGACAGCGGCGGGTTCACGCCCAGCGCTGCACGGCCACGCAAGTCAGGCAGAGGGTCACTGAGAGATGTGATTTCTAATTTCTGATACAGGCATCTTATTAAAAGTAATTGTTGCTATAACATGAATGTGTTTTGTTTGTATCTTTCTTTGACAATAGCTGACGGTATATTTAGAAATGTAGTTTCACTTTCACGGGGCTGTGTCAGACTGTGTCGGATAAAACGTCTATATATAATGAAAAACAACAAATGGGAAAATATTCAAATTAAATGATGCTGATGATTAAACAGTAGCAGACTGTTGAATTTCTGGTGCCCAGATAGATCTAAAGCCTAGCCAAGATGTGCTCTGACAGTCTACGAGGGTGAGGAGGTTAACTCCGCACACTAAGTAGATAGATTAAAAGCCCAGGGGGAAATTATTTTTATTTTTAGCAACAGTATTTATTAATAGGCTTATATTTATACCCAAATAGACTATTTACCATGGTTCATTGGGAGAAACCAAGCATCGAAATGTAAAATCAGACATTCAGCACCGCCAGAGCCAGAATGGAATAATCCATTGTTTCATAACCACATTTTGTGACAATTTGACTGAGATTGTAATACAGTTGAAACAGGCTCCTCGGGTCGAATAGTCAACTATTCGGGGCCACCCCTAGCTATTACAAGTAAATCGAGCTGACTATATGCTCCTCTATCAAAGGTCAAACACTACTCACACAAAAGGGTGGTGGCAGGATGGCGAGTGTAATTATATTGCAGGGCTGAGTAGTATAATCCCGGAATTCCATTGCTAGGAAAAAGCCTGTGTCCTTGTTAACTTCCTATGTGTCCTAAACTGGGACACATTTAAAACCGATACCTTTAGATTATATATATATATATATATATAATAAAAAAATTCAGACGATACCTATTTTTCCAAAGCACCGTAAGTGTCGATGCTGTGAGTCTTCCCCAACTAATGGGGGCAGTATAGACTATTTCACAGTTGTAAACAAACATTCTAAATGTGTCCCAGTTTATTTCCTGTTGAAGTGGATGTAAATGACATCTTCTGACAGGAAGTCGTTTAGGACCCAGGCTGTTACCTAGCAATGGAATTCCATTGCAATGGTCTTTGGACCTTTTCGATGGAATTAAATTGCTAGGCATCTTTAAAATGGTATATGGCGAGTGTTCCAGTTATACTTGCATTCAGAAGTAGGAAGTCAGGAAGAAGTGGAACTCACGCGGCATAACAAAGGACAGCTACTGTACAGCTACTAATTTAAGGGGATTTTGGGATTCATATATATAGGTTGAATATGGAGAATGAGCAGAACACCACCATCTAGTGTCCCAAGTTCGCAGTCGCAATAACAAAAAAATAATTCCGGCACTCGGATTGCCATGGTTGTTGCCCAGTAGCCTACAGGAGACCTGAGTCTGTTTCAGCCTGTTTGAACCCATCCCCTCTGGCAAATCGCACCATAAAAACAAGTATTGCAGAGATGTTAGACTGACCATTACCGTTAGCCGTTACAGCTAAGTAAGCATGAAAGTTAGCTTACTGGTCAAGGAGAAGCATTTCTTTACCGTTGAACTCCTTTATCTCAGTCCATCGAGTGAATGCTTGGTTATACCGACTCATTTTTGCCCGTCTCCGCTCACTCATTTGGTAACCCTCAAAACGCCCCGTGGGTGTATTTTTTTGTAAATATAGCTTTTAATAAAGATTCTACATATTCAACCTTTACCAACAGCCAAACGTTACAACGAGTTAACGTTTCTTTTTTTTTTTATCCGTTATACTGAAATGTACGTTACATTACTGCCCAGCTCCTATTGGTGGAATATCTTTCTTTTCCAACCAACATTGCAATTTAAATCTTGATTTTGTTCTATATACAGTATACTCCAGTCCTATGTCAGTAGTTAGGGGTAGATAGCTAAACATGGCGCTTTGTTCTACAAGTCAGGGCGTACCAAACTCTACACAAAAAAAATTTAGTGAACACATAGAAAGAAACATTTGGTAAATCAATATTCACCACAATGGTATTATTTCTCTCCAATGGTCTAGATGCAAGTCTTTGATTGACCATCTCTCACTTTTCTTCAAAGAAGAACACAATAGACAAGAAACAAAGAAGAGGATGCTATTAAAAGAAAAGGGAATGAGGTTTGTGGTGCTCTAGTCCATACCTCCTGAGCAACCTTAATCTGGGCTACAAGAACAGAAGCTTCTGAAGAAAAGACCTTGTTAAATTGGATCCTGGAAGGAGGCACGGTAATGACAGTGTATAGCTCAATATGAATGTGAACCATCTGCAGGCTTAAATGAAAGTCTGTATTAATGGGCCTCCTAAATAAACCAGTGTTCCTCCAAGAATTGTTTCCAGCAGTTTTATTTTTAAACATATTTAGTGTGTCCACTGACACAAGAATGGTTTAGACACCTATTTGTACCAAGTTGTAGACGCCGAAATATGTCAAATACAAAACTGCTTGCCTCTCCTCATCCTCTCACCTCTCTTTCCACACTTTCCTGTCTCACCTATAATACCTGTCACCCTGTCTAATAGTGGAATACATGAAGTAAAGTGCCTGATTAGACATCTTACAAGAATGTAGTCAAATAATTAATACGAGGCATTTTCACGTTACAAGTACATGATGCCAAATACACAAATACCCAACTCTTTAGTTCTATTCAAGTAACCTCAACTTCATCATGACCATCATCAGCATCTTTTTCTTACCGACCAGTTTACCAAGTCATCTGAAAATTAAAATATATATATTATTTATTAATATTATTATTATTAACTAATAAGCTAAGTGTACAGATATATATAGAGATCCTCTTTAAAAAACATGTCTGCCATGTAAGTCTGTCAATATTAATACTGTAATATTATTACTCTCATATGTTTAAGAAATGTGATCGAAATGTTAACATTTTTTAGAATGATTACGCCTAGTGAGAATTATTATTAGGCTTATATGAAATTGATGGAAGTATATTTCAGTGTTAGTTAGTAGCTGAAGTAGCAATAACCCATTAGCTGTTGCTACATTAACAACATTAACAGGAGCCAACATAGGCTAGTGAAACCAATACCATCTTGGCATAAGCTTAACTAACATTTGTGAATTTGTACCCCTGGACCACCCCGATTCACTTTGCTGTAAGGTCAGTGGCGAGACGCACCAACTGTGCTTTCAAACAACAAATAACCAATAACATACTGGTTATTGGGTGGCAATGTCAGGGGGTGTTTGATATATAATCATTACTCAACCCTGACTCTGGCTGCTTAAAGTAGAGATAACAAGTTTATTGCGTTTGGGAAGATTTTTACACAGCAGTGGCGCTAATTATTTAGCAGCGGTGCTGTGCTGCTGTTGCATATGTAGCCAATCGCACACAGAAATATATCAGGCTCAAAGCATATTCTTATTTCACGGTCTGCCACCGGGGCAGATGATATGTACATAGCTTATGATTTATTTATCATCTCTCCTATCTTAAAAAATAGCACTCTGTACAAGCTGGCAATCACACACTGTTGCAATATGCATTTTCAATATACCTTGCTTGCGGACATCTTCCACAGCAGCAGTAAGCTCATCCTTAAGGAACTGACTCTCTTTTGCAATCTTTTCTCCTTTGTCCAGGAAGTTCTGGGTGGCATTCTCCACAGATGCCGCCAAAACATGAGCCTTCTTGGAGCGGCCTTTCTTCTTATTAGATGGGCCTTTGTTGCTGGAGTTCACCAAAGTGGTGACCTATGGACAGGGATACAAAATGGTTCAATAACAGCGACAATTGTTTCAGGATAATGTCACCTGCTATTGTTTTTTAAAATATAGCTGGGAGGAGCTGCTTTTTCAATCAATTAATATCAACTATGCTTTAGCATCACATCTGAATGATTGTATATTAAAGCATTTTTGTAACCAAGACAGTGCAGCCATTCTACTTATGAGCTTTTATTCTAAATAAAAATGCACACTGTGTTGACATTACCTGGGTCACCAGGGGCTCCAGGAGCCTCTCCACTGCCAGAGTACGGATCTCTAGACTCTTTGGGTCCCATTTAAAGTTGATGTTAGCTGTGTTGATGTTTGTCATGGTGTCTGGAATTCTGGGGATAAAGAAATGGCAGTCAGAACAAAAAGTTGAAAAAGATGACCAGAACTGAGTCAATTAAATTTATTCAGATGCAATGATAAAACAATTTAGACTGAATCAAACATAAACATCTTTTTCCTCCAAAACACTGAATGTATATTTTTTATATGAGACGACTATCGCTCTATGTTACAGGGTAGACTTTCAGTTTGCCAAGGAAAAGGATATGTTTGATTACTAAATTAAGCTTCCTTTATTATTTTCAGACCAGTCTCAAAAGGTTTGTACAATAGTCAAAATATTAAGGCCCCTCATTAAGCCAGCAATGCTCCATCTGTCAAAGAAAGATTTCCAGCGGCAGAGCACAGTCACACTGTGGCTCAATTTCGATTTCTCTTTTCAGGCAGCGACTGCAGCTCCATTGATTAGCTATCTAACATGGATGGGCAGAGATAATCAGCAAGCCCTGAGGACGGATGGCTTCAACTGAAAAGTTGGCCAGCTGTATTATGAGATGAATGTTGTAGATAGCCACTACATTGTCAACAAAGAGGCTAAAATATTAACAACACCAGGAGAGCATTTGAATAATGACCATTTAATGTAAACAGCATTAATATTGAACTGATTCATGCTTGCATGATCAGTTTGCTGTTATGATCTATGGCTCCGTTAAACTTTTAATCCAAAAGAAGACAGCCAGTATGGATGGATGCAGATTGTCTGACAAGTTGTAACTCATTTAATCATGGGACAAAAATCTTCAAATCCTTCCCTAATACTCACATAGATTTTAAGATACAATTATTTATCACCCACTCCAATGTTTGTCATCCACTATAATTCAAAAACGCCATTTCAAAAAGTCTACAAAAAATATTTTCCCTGCCGGTATCTAGCCATTCACAGTTAGTTTTGGTGTCTTTTGTTGAGGTGTGGTTGTCTGGGTCCAGACCTTTGAATCAGGTAAGAGGACCGTGTCAAATGAAATTGCTTCTACCTGGGAAAAAGTTGCATTTAAAAAGGGGCCTAACTGGTTCACACCTCCCCTGTATGGGTGTGGCAAAAGAAGTCTCAGAGAGAAATACCTCGAAATAAGGTCAAATGGGAAAAAAACTGCAAGGCTGTGTGGGTGAAGTAAACCCGTACAACTCTCAGTAAGTGAACGTTAAGCAATTTGACCTCAAATACAACAACAAGAAAGTGTATTTAATATACGATAATAACACTTTTAAGCTAAAACAAATTACTAGTGGAGACGCAACAACAGGGTGGCTCCAACACCTAACGTTAGCGTCGTTACGACTAACTTACGCAGCTAACGTCAACTGTAGGCGCTGATACTAACGTTAAGGAGCTTATCGTTTACTAAAGTAGCGTAGGTTTTACCCAGCTATAGTAACAGTAATTGCTACCGCAGCAAGTTAACGACTCGACTATGCCGCCTATAAAAGTGGTGTTGACCAAATTTACCGATTTTCAAAAGGCATTTTACCGTTGGTCATCGCTAACACCAATTTAGCTTTAACGTCCGTTAGTTAACGTTACCTGCTAACTTGCAGTGTGCAAAACACGGTACCTTGCTAATGCTAATGCTACCCGACACAACAAACATGAACGCTGGCTCCATTAGCCTACTTTAGTTCTGCGACAAACTTTTAACTGTCGTGTTATTGCACTGTCCAATTAACTAGGCGACTCCACGTAATAAATAGTGATGTTAGTACGGTAACATTGTAAACTTGCCGAAAATAAATCCACTTGCGAAACTGGAGTTTAAAAGTTCAAAATGGAGGAATGGGAATTACTGAGTTCCTTCCCTTAAAAGTTTGACTCCCCTTTCCTCCTCTCCTTAACTCAGTTTTGTTGTGCTACTAACCCTACATAGGTACTTCCTCTCAGAAAAAAAATATCTCAAAGGTGAATACAATAGTAGCTTAAAATGATCTTCAGCTGTTACTTACCTGTAAAGTTTCGGTTAAGCTTTCGATGTCGCAGAGCGGACTATTGCCCAACAATGGATGAGACGGAGGGGGACTGGGGCGGTGACCGAGTTCCTGAACTTCCTGGCAGCGGGGCAGGGCAACCACAGGACACAGCAAGCCTGCACAACGAGGAGGTGTTTTGGGCGTGGCACCAACTGTACGTGTCCATATATGGATTAATTACTGCTTCCACAAATCTAGTGTACGACCAAGACAAGCTGTGGGCTCAAGTTTTACCTACTTAACATTTGGTCCAAAGAAGGATTTATATGTGGATTTGTGGAATGGTTTGGAACAGGAAGTCTAACTTATCACCAACATAATTCAGTTTAAGAAGAGGAACAACAACCTTTTTTAAAGGATATTGGAATCACGGTAGGTGAGTGGGATGTTCGTCACTGATTGTATTGAGATAGATGATTATAGGTCGGTGGGTTGTATATTACTAAGAGATACTGTTTTTTCTCTTTTTTGTGTGCTATTGTAAATATTTGACTAGTGTATAAATCAAATTATTCTAATGAATGACGATCGTTCTAATGAATGATTTGATTTATCTCATATATATTATATATAATATATGATATATGTGAAAAAGCTGTACATTTGTACAAATATGTTTTCTCGGACACATATGAGTAATTTGTCTATAAATATTGTTGTTGTTTGTTTGTTTGTTTTATGTTGTGTCACTTGCTTTTTTCCTTTTTTTTTAATTTGTTACAAATAAAGAAGAATGAAATGAAAGGAACACAATGGAATGACAAACCATAGCCTTACTGAAGTTAAAAACTGTGGCAGCTACAGATACGTGGAATAACCTATGTTTATTTATTTTATTCAACATTTCATTGAAAGTTCAAACAAGGCTACACAGACTGGCAAGAAACACTTCACTTGTGGATCTTGCTAACTGTGGATAGGCTACACCCTTATAGATAATAAGAGGGGTAAAGATGAATAAAAGAAAATGAAAACAAACAAAAAACACACACTGGCATCCCCCAAAGACAGTTATCAATTTGTTACACTAGATTACCAAATGACCTCTTACAGTTACAGATATCCAAGCAGTGAAAGGGAAATGTTTAGTGTTCGAGGCAAATTTTGACAAGGCAACATACAAAGTACCATACTGCCACTTTGTAAATGATTTCATGGTTAGGAATTATTAATTATCTTCTGTTGTAGGGAAATTTAATTGTGCCTTTGTCACATCCATTCTGTTTTTTTTTTATAGTGTCCAGCTGTAGCATTCAAAACTCACAACCGAAATTAATGAAAAAAAAATCCCATTATTCGAGCCTTGGAATAATGGGATTGGCATTCATACATAATATCGTTTAACTTGCATTCTCACAATTAATTCTCATTGAACTATGTATCCATTTGGGGGAAATCCTACCTTAATCCTTTCAAATCCCACATGTATGTAAGGTAGATGTATCATTAGTCATCGTTTGTTGATATTATATGTGTGTTTGTTTGTTTAGGTCAAATGAGAAAGACAGTGCACGAGTCATCTAATGCAAGATCAGGTTCACCCACACAATGAGCAGGTTAAAGCTTTGATTTCTCATATTTTATTAATATTTAAAGAGCACCCAACTACAGCAGCACTGACATTTCAGATACAACTTTTATTCAGATAGCCAGAGTTTGCAGAAGCCATGCATTATACAATTCCAAGGTCAAGAAAAACCACTGTGTATAAACTATGATGATCGATAAACAGCTGTCACACTTTCATGGTTTGTTGCTGCTATGACTGATAACACAGACATTTTATAAACATACTCAAGAGCCAGCTATTTTGGTTTGGGCCTAATGAAGTGTGAAAGCCATAAATAGATTATCCAAGGAGGCCAGGTGCCATTCCACCCGCCTCACTTGACACACACACACGCACACACACACACACAATGGATACGCTGTTTCTTTAAACAGTGGTCGCATGCTAATAAAGTAACTGGAAAGAGTCTGACAGTTTTCTAATGATGTTTTTTTCCTTTCCATTGGCTTGTGTGCTCAGTAAACCTCATTGGCTAACGATAAGTGTATATACAAAAGAAAATATATAATCAAATATGTCAAAGCAATGCAAGGAGATAGGTCATAATTCCAATTATATGTAGAAAAATGCAACGAAAAAAGAGACAATTATTGTCAATTCAAGAAGGTCGCCACAAAGAACATTATAAGAAAACAATGGTGTTTTGTTCTGCAGGCAAATACAACTAACACACTTCTATGAGTTGGCTGGAGTCGGTGTTAATTAAGAAGCTCCACCAATGCAGCATGAATTACAGTCCTGAAGAGAATGAGTTTACAAATGTACTCACAAAGCCCTTAATAAAGGCCTCAGAATATAATTATCTTCTGGGAAGACAGCCTTGAATATTTTTTGTGAAATAATAATTTGCCAAGTAATTGTTTTCTCCATAGAGTTTTGACCATGCCGAAGCTGAAGGGTCATGCGTTAAATAGGCATATTAAATGCCTGCAAACTGAGATATATCAGTGAAATATCTTGTGTGCAATATTAATTTCAGTGAGACACAGGGGGAGCTGCCTCTTACATAGTGTCGCAGAGATTTGTTTATCCAATTAATACTGTGTAGTGAAGAGGGATTAGATGTGGTGCAATTGTGTGCTTGAATGATGAATGTTTGTCCAAGTAACAGCTTGCTGGAAGGACAAGTTTGGGTGTCCTTGAACTTCAATCTTTTTTGTACCTGTTGGGCCCGACAAATGATAAGAGCACAGCATGCTATAAATAATTCCTTCTCATTAAGAATGGTGCACATGTTTGTCATACACTGAATGTATAATTGAGCACATGCAAATCTGTAGAGTCATGCAGTATGGTGCATCAAAAAAGAAGAAAAGATGATAAATATATGTTATTTTGTAATCATAATGCCCTGTTCCAATATATTGAAAACATATTTTATGTTATTAATGGGGGAAGGAGGGGGGGTCTGAGCTTACTGCTCAGTAATTCTATAGAATAGTTTTACATTTCTATTCAGGAAACACAATGTCTTATCAAATGGCAGTCCTGGCACTGCTCCACTGCTCCATGCTGATAAGAGAATCACTCGTGATTGCAGTCACAGGTGAGCTTCTTTCATAATTGTGTTATCTATTGTTTTGTAGACATAGAAGTTACTGTACATTATAGCTTCCTGTCAGTGTAGTTCCTCATACTTTGATGTTGACTGAATTGGAAGCTCCCTCATCGGAGGAGGATTTTGTTCCCTGACATAACAAACACAGCAACTTTCAGTCTGCCCACATTCACCTGACTCATCCTGACAGCTGTCCATAGAGCTGCATGATGTCATCTGGAGGCTCTCCCTTACCGAGTAAGACCGTCACAATTAAAAATGAGTGTGGTGCAATGTGTGCGTCAGTCTTCCGCAGCAATACCGAAGGGTTGAAAAGGAAAATCAACAGGCTACTAACACTGATGATTATCCTCGATAGCAGTTGTTTACTGTGACATTATTGGGGTGAAAAGAAACATAAATGAATGCAGTGAGTCAACAAGAAATCCAACGGGAGGACATATCAGAAATGTTTACAGTTAGATGTTGGAACAGTGATTTGGTGGTTTCAAGAGGCAGCCCTGCCATCTGATTGGACCACTGAGGAGGTTGCAGTTATCTTGATTCAACTGCTGCTAATACATTGCTGGCAATCTGAGCTCCATCTGCTGGTTTAGACTGTAGTGTAAGACTGTTGCTTTCTGATGTAGTACCACTCTTCGGCTTTAGAAAGGGCAGGAAGTAACTGAATGACATGCTTTTGGCCCGTTGTGGGACCTTTGAGTAACCTAGAGAATCATTCCCCTCAGATGGTCTGTGTTTACTTGTGAAACTTGGATCTGTCAGTGCCCCTCTCAAGCTTAGTCTGATAGGGTTCTTCAAAGTAGTTTCAGAGCAAGAATTCCACTTAAAGAGAATTCCACATTTCTGAGGAATAGTGTTGTATGTGTGTATGTTTCTGCCAGACCGTCCTTAACCAAAAAATGGCCGTATTGGTCGATTGTGCAAGCAGTTTATAATGACCCTTTTTTACGTTTGTTGTTAGGCGGCAACCTCTACTCCGTGACTCATTTTCAGCCAATCCACAATTTATTTTCCAAACCTGACCAAGTATTTTTGTTGCCTAAACCTAACCACATGGTTTTGTTGCCTAAACTTAAAGGAGCTATACTAGAAATAGTGAAAAAAAAATAGACTGGGATTGCCTCTACTCTGCTCTCACTGACCATTGTATGTGAATACAAATGTTTTTTGTGGCTACATGCCACAAGGGGCAGCCGAACCTCCTGCTCCCTATTTTAAGTGAAGGGGATCCGTCTTTTTCACATATATCAACTCATGGTGGAGATCCACCAACTACAGTGACATTCCACCAACGGAAAGACGTGTCAGAACCCAAGAAGGTCCACAGGCTCCAAACACTGTTCATCTGAACTAAATGCCAACATTGCCATGACACATGCCTGGATTAAAATTGGTAATGTATGTGGGTAGTTTCAATTCACTACGTTAAATAGAACGGTCGTATAAGTCGTTACTTGGAGTCACAAGTAATCACCCTATTCTTTTGTTTAAGTATGAGGAGGTGTTGGTTTCTGCTCTCCCTGCAATTGCTTGTGTGATCATATTACCTCTGTTTCCAGATGTGTCGCACAGATGTGGAGACAATAGCATGTTCATAATCATTTTTACACAATCAATGATTACTGACTGGAATGCAATTACCAGCAGACCACTAACTGGAAACACACTTGTCACTTACAGTGCACACACTATTCCAGAAACCTTGTTTTATTCCAAAATTCTCCAGGGACCTACTGGCCTAATTTCTTGCTCTCTAAATGGGATTCAAGTTAAAAAGGAAGGTGAACAATGTGGAGGAAGCCACACAATTAAACATAATGCATTCCAAAGCTGTAATGAGTTACAGGCTCAGTCTCCATCAAAAGCTCTTCAACTAGATCCCTGTGTGCTTCAGATATACAGTGTACAGTATAAACGTTGTTGTTGTAAGCACTAAACATGCACAAGGTCAAAACATCACTTGCACTGAAGAGTACTGAATATTACATCAGATGGTACATTACTGTATGGCTTTAATTTTTCAGTAAGTTCCACAGGCTTTGAAAATTAAACTAAATCTGACTGTAGCAGTAAAGTAGGCTACATTTTTTTTTCTTTGTGTATTTGTAGGGTGTCCTATACTCAGGACAAATTTTTAAGTGAAACTGGTTTGGAAATAGAATAAAATAGGAAGAAGACTTCTTTGAGGTTTCCAAAACATATTATGCTGCAAAGTTGCTCTATAGTCTTAGGGCCTACTCACACTTACCATTCGTACCGTGCCCAAGCACAATTCACTGCTAAAGTCGGATCGACTAGCCTGGTTGAGAGGGGCTTTGGCGTGGCACGATTGCACATGTGCAAGCACGAGCATGTGCATACGTACAAGCACGAGCATAAGCATTGAAGGAGGTCCTGACGACCATTTATATATGACTGTTCCCCACTACGGATTTTTAAAAAGATGCCTCCGAAGGGTTCGTGGTGGTCCTATGGGGAGAAGTAATATTTACTGCAGATTTGGTCGGTTAAAAAAATATTTTAAAACAGTTGGACAGAACAAAAACTCTCTGAGGGGTGATGATGTATAAGCAAGAAGCAATTGTGCTGCAGCCCGGATCTTTTAAAGTAATGTGAGTGCAAGCCGCTCCTGACCAGCTTGGGAGGAGGGAGGGGCGACAATCATGCTAAAGCACGGCACGGATCACCAAATGTGAGCGCACCGTCGTTCCTAATTAGAACAGTGAGTTTTGAATTTGTGACTTTTAATGTGCCAGAATAGCTGAACAATGTCATCTATGTAAGAAATAATAATAATAATAAGAAGAAGAAGAAGAAGAAGAAGAAGAAGAAGAAGAAATAAAACAATAGAAACTTGGTGTTAAGACTGGCAAGAAATCCTTGTCATGACTCAAATACTATTGAAGCCTGAATCTAACATTTTACAGTACATATGGCGTAGGTATGGTGTCTGTTTGGTTTTTACAATATCAAAGCAAATTTCTACTTAAAGGTCCAATAATATTCACGTTTTCACATGCTTTAATGTTCAAAAATTTTGTTCAACATTTTCAATTGAGCGTTTTGATACGTTTACAGTTTTTATACCGCACCTCCATCTGCTTTATTATAAATTAATGTGTAAATCTCACTTTTTACAATATGGGACCTTTTTGTATGTGCTTGTACTTTGAGCATCAGGGTCTTTTGGGGTCGTTTTTTGAATATGTTCTATCCACTGAAAACAGGGTGACGTGAGTCAGACTATAAAACGGTAGATGGTACATTGTGCTGCCTGTCCGAGTCAAGGGCTCCATAGGAAACAATAAAGGAAGTAGTCAGCTAATTTCAAGAGCAATTTTATAACACTGTTAGGTCATTTCCCAGATAAATAGTAAGAATGACCCAGGCAGTCTTGTGGCAAATTGGAAATTGAACCCAGCATGTGATAGACACGACTTCCGAGTAAGGGAAATAACCTTTCAATATTTATGATACAGAGAACCTTGACATCATCAGGACCTTTTTGGTTCCATGTGATCCATAGAAAACGAATGGATATGTGACCATACTAGAATACCAGCTCACCCACAGCCCCATTTATGCCATATTTACTTTAATGAAAATGAATCAAACCAACTACCACGCTCTAGGCTTGAGTCATGCTTTATTGTATGCAGCAGCAGAAATGTAGTAATTCGACGAGCACAATCCTCCCACTCCACACACAGCTGACAATGTCTTGTTGAAATGCGGTATTTTTTTACTTTTCTTTAGCTCAAGCAGAACTGATACCCCCAAGTATTTGTTTGTTTACTGGCCTGCTTAGAAACTACATCACACGTTGTACAATCAAATCTTCTCAAAACCTAAAACATGCAATCATCTTCACAGAAGCACATACGTTTTCTTCGGCAAAGAAAATTCTTTCTGTTAACTCGGCCTAGTCTTATTTCTGAAACAGTGCAAAGCATGGGTCAAGTCACAGAAACTGCAGTGAGGGAAAGCGATGCTCGATTGGTCTGAAATGTGGGGAGGATGTCATCACTACTATCGTTCACTACCACTTGTTAAATTATCTTGAGCTGTTTTCAGTCACTTTCATGTGAAGTGCTGCTGTGATTTGAATGGATTATGAGCTGTAGAAGTTTTTAGCAGCACCTGGTAGCAGCAAAAGGCGTTTCTCCTTCAGGGCTTTAACATTCAAGAAACATTTCTTGCAAAAAATAGCAGGGTATTGAATAACCAAAACAAGATTGAAGAAAAGCTGAGCCACTCATATGCAAAAATCCTGTACAAAATTAAATATACACAAAGTACAAAATGCAAGTAAAGTGAGTATCAATTCAATGTTTTACGTGCCTACTATTTCCCAATGCCAACATGGTAAACAGCAGTTTTTATTTCTCTAGGAGTAATTACAAACCTGAAGGGAATTCAGCGAAAATGTTGGTTGTCAAAGCGCGATGCATAATTACCCATAAATTATCCAGAGTGACATTCCTTACTTTCTCTGCAAATGCAATATACCTGCAAGTGCAAACATTAGTGTGAAGAAGCGACGGCACACGTCTGTGCTGCAGTTTGGTAACAAACCAGTACTGCTTACTTTAAAGTGTGTGGTTACTGTGAACTTGCTTGCTGATGGCTCTGAGGAGTAAGATGCAATGTTGAAATACTGCTTGACCAGACAGCAATAAACGCCCAGTCGTTGCCAGGGTCCACCACAGTAAACAATTGCAGGGTATCTGTCAGCCTGATGTCTAATCAATCATAGGGATGTGTCCACTTTAATGCACTGTCAAGAGAGGTTTATGGATTTCTATTTTGACACGTCAATGTTGCCAATAACTGGGAATCTTGGTGCGTCTATTATCAAACTTTCATGATATTTCATAAGAGCATATAAATTCTATTGTAGCATAAAATCAATGGACAGATTTCTTAGTCTGGACAATTTTTAATTCACTGATTGAACTCCAGAATGTCTTATCTAACCATACATGTAAATAGGAGCTGCTTTTTACTCCTATTATACTGAACATATTGCAAGTGCTGCAAATAACAATAAGATCATTTTCATTCTCAATTACTAATTTTCTTGATTAAGAATTTGGTGACATCTTAATATGTATTTTCCAATAAGCCCTTATGTTATTCAGTTTTACGATCATATTAAATGATTAATCCATTATCAAAGATGCAGTCTTTTTGTCGATTGACTAATTGATTCATCACCTCTACTTTTCACAGTACGTAGCTTTGGAGACACTAAAGGTTCAGTAATTTATGGGGACACTTAACAAAACACAAAACAATATGACAATGTGACAGGGGTTGCTTATAATGATGAACTAGCCTGGCACGGCCAGACCTGTCTCAACAGCCCTGTGTCAGCGCCAAAGTATGGTCCCGCTACATTGGCTAATCATTTTGGAATACGGGGAAAAAAAACACTTTGGGTTGTTTGTATTTCTTTAAACAGATCACAATCCTTTTGGGCGGCACAAAGTCCCACATGCGGCAATAGTGCCCTTCCACAATAGGGGATAAAGAATCTCAGGCCTGTTAGGTTTTATCTTCACACTGTACATCCGGTGAGCCAGACTAGTTTTGAACCTACAGGGAATGATCAGCTGAATTTGCAGCGCCTCTGAGCTTTACAGAGCATTATAGAGTTTCAGCTCATTGTTTAGCTGTCTGGCATACAACTTTACTGTATTGGTCTCACCATTCTCATAGTATTGTTTTCAGAGAAAAAGCTCTAAAAAGAGACGGACACAGTTAGAGTCTAGCTGATGAACACTGTAGAGCATTAAGCAGCTAAAGAGCCAGATATTTCCCTTTGGAACTGATAGAGACAAAACCAGAGCTAAAAAAGTTGAATTTTGGGAATACTCTCAAAATCTGAGGGAATTCTACTTACAAGATCATAATGGTTTTCCATACCAGGAAGAAGGTACCAGATACACCAGGCCAGCACTGACAGACTCAAGAAAAGCAAACAAACTGACTGATTGATTAATTAACGTTGGTCTTCATCAGGTGGCCAGAAACCAGACTCCCAATGACTGCCAAAGCAACAGTGTGTCGGTGTGTCAGTGTTGTGTTTACAATGTGTAATTATGTTAAATAATTAAGTCAAATTGTGTAAGAAAATGACAGGCACTAGTTGTACTAATGTCACATATCTAATATTGTATTCAGTTTACAAATCTGAAGGTAATTCAGATGCCTGGCGTATAGGTAAATACTGACTGTAATAATTTGTCCAGTAATTAGGGGTGTTGCAGAATGACACTACACTGAGTGACCTTTTATTGAAAAGTCCTATAATTACGCTCGGATGTTTACAAGCAACCTAAACTAAACGACAAGAATTAATGTCCAGAAAAGAACTGATCACAACGTCAGTTTACGTTTTGTGTGACAGAGCTGACATCTTTCCACTCTGTAGCAGCACATCCACAGTGGGATAAAGTACATGGCAGCGGAAACTAATCCCAGGGTTAAACCACGGTTGATGGCACTGACATGTCTTTGAAGACGGACAAAGACAAGACAAAGTGATAATAAGAGACACTGTCAGTGCAATTTCGTCAGGGAAAGTATTACTGTTGCTCCATTTAACATACCAAGGTTATCTAGTGACAGGAGACAAGCCTGAAAAAATACAACCAGCCTGTGACAAATATAAAGCAACTTATCCAAAAATGCGTCTTCTCTTAAGTATAATGAAACCATTAAGCATGAAGCATGAAAAGATGAGAATAACAAGTGGAATAAGAAAAATGACCCATCTGTTTTGTAAAAGAATTGGAGAGGAAAATGGGTTTGGAGGGGCAGAATAAAAGGAGAACACAATGTGAGGTATGGTCCTGGTTAAGAGGAGGCAGTGATCAAAGCACAGGAATATGTAAGTAATCTGCAGCCAGCGTGGGTGTTGCAGCATTAGATCCCCTATTGCGTGTATGTCAAAGAGTTTTGGTTGGCCCCTTTCTCACATGCAGGACCACAGTCTGCACCTTAGACTAATTTCTTACTGATTGCTCAGCTTCATTTCACTGATTGTGGTAAATGTTTCATACACTATTGGAGAGGGTATGCCCACAAGAAGGGCTTCCTTATGAAAGATTTATTCCAACAGATGTCTAGGTCTGCCTCCACTGCCATGTAATGCTCATCTAAGCCAACAGAGAATTGATTAGAAAGCTATCTATGCTCACTGTGAGGGCAAATTCTTCAAATGCTATACCCTGCAGCCAGTTTCATTTCAAGAACATAATTGCAAATCATTAATATCAAAGTTATTGAGCCACAAAGTTACAAAATTGCAAATTGGGCTGGAATATTATGCTATTTTAAAGATTGTGGATCCATTTTTAAAAAGATGAATTCATTAATGTTTATTATTATTCATCAAAATATGTGTAATGTGAAAGGGTCTGCTTATGGTGAATTGATACTCAGCTCTTCGGGCCAGATCTTTTAAGGCCATTTTTGCTCATGTGATCCACACATTTACAGAAACGTCGAGTAGGATATATCATTAAACACAGAGAAAGATAAGCTATTAGCTGCTGAAGAAATTGAACACCTAGCAGCTAAAAACCCAAATATTTTCTCAAGAGTTGACGGAGCCTTAAACAGAGCTGAAAGGAGTAAATATGAGACTTTAATGCATCATTTATCCAGAAATACTTCTCCAAATGACTGCTGATGTTGCCCTATATGTTTACTTCATGTGTAAGTAGCAATTGTCTGCTAATATGTTAGCCGTTACAGCTTTATAATGCCTTAATATGGCAGTAACTGTGTGATTCCGACAGATTTTCTGCCCACTACTGGCCAAAAGTCAGCATGAATACAGCTTTAATGAATGTATGGCATTGTAGCTTCTATTTAAACCGTGGGCTACATACGATGACATTCCATACAGAGTACATGTACAGAATACCAATTCTTTCATGCTTATTATTTGAAAAAGATGACCAGCTACAATGAGGATACCGGCATTATATGTGTGTGGGTGGGAGAGTGTAGGAGTCTTATGAGCTGGTAGATTGAGTCAAGACATTTTTTACAATAAGTGGCCTTCACTCGTCAGCAGATGCTATTCTATACAGAAAGATGAGCCACCTCCTAATCTCTTAATAAAAAAAAAAGTAGAAGTACGGTTAATACTCTTGACAGATTCCCGTGTTATTTCATTATTTCAGCATGTTTGTCCTTCAGCACTCTCTAAACTTTTAATAAAACAAACAAAAAATGTTAACACCCTATTATACAAATTAGACAGAATTTGTGATGTTTTTCATCTGTTTAATTGTCTTTTGAGTTCCTATCTATTAAATAGTGAGTTGAAAACAATGGTGACTGATCATATGACCCACTAATGAAAGCACTTCGACTTGCCTTTTAGCTGAGTTTTCTAATCTAAGTGGTAATTCCCGGGCTAGATGTAAATAAGCTGCCATGTTAGTAACGGTTGGTCTGCAGGCCCAGATCGTCACTAAAACAAAAGGGCAACCGTGATTTGCATAGAGCCAATTACACATTACAGTAAGGGAAGGTATCCATATTAGACTATTCTTCTGAGTGTTGCTATTAATGCATGACTGACAAGTTCTCCTAAAAAGGTTAAGAGGATAAACTTTAGGGACCTGCCTACATTGTTCTGGTGTTGAACAGCGAAAGTTGAGAAAAGTTGTTGAAATAGGAAGGCAGTGAAAGTTAAGTTAGCTAAGTTAAGTATTTCAATATGTTATCCCCATGGCCTAGGAAAGTTGGACCAACATTTGTGAACATGAGCTCCTCTCTCTCAAAGCCAGAAACCGGAGAAGTAAGTCTAAAACTTGTGATGCCATCAAATATAAAGCCTGGAGCTGCTCCATTATATATTTATTGTAGTGTTGTCAGTTCTGAAACAGAAAATGTTCCCATATTCTCAGAACAGTCCCCTGGGTGCTCTTAGTGTCATCTATAACATATTTCACAATTCATTGTCTATAGAGCTGCTCCACACTTTATACTTGATTACGTCACACATTTGAGTTTTAGCACTCTAGTTTCTGGATTTGGGAGAGAGTTGGTTATGTTTAATAATATTTTGGATTAGTTTAGACTACAGGAAAAATTAGATTTTTTGAAAATGGTGTAGTTCCCCCTATAAAAAAGTATGCCATTAAAGCACAACAAACTTCTGCTCTGGGCTCTAGACTGGACTGTTCCACGGTTTGAGTAATGTTTTTTTTTACTGCTATGCTGATGACTGTCAACTTTATAAAAAAAAAAAAACAGGATAACTCATCCGCAACTCCAAATCTTAGAGAATTCTAACTACAGTTGTCTGTAAATGTGCTGCGGCTAAGTCATGACAAAATAGACATTTTGATTACTAATTTTGATAATATTAAAATGTATCTGTTGTTACCACTAGCATCTCATGGTAAGAAGGTCTCAGGCAGTTTCAATTTGGGAACTGTTCCTTTCTGTGCAGAGTTCATATCATCCCAATTTCTGTGTTTCTCTAGATGCTTGGATTCCCTCTCACAAAGACATTTAAGTTAGCTTGATTTAGGGCACTGGGGACTAGTCCAGGGGTCTTACGTATGCTCTTTGCTGGGAGGTGACATTTAGGTGCAGCTAGCATATGACATATCATATGTAACATCATACAGATCTTGTTGAATAATATACACTATACACTGAATCATATACTCACTTGCATTAGTAAGATCTCTTTGTTGAGTCTGGGGAAGAAAAAGATCTCCTTAAAGCCAGGCTGAACATGTTATTTATTTCCCCTCTAATGTGGTCAGCCTCTGCTTTACGTAGTTACTGCAAGGGCCTCAGTACCTCATAGTTAGCATTAGGTCAGGATCCTGCTGATTGAAATTGATTTTTCCTTTTCTGTTTCCAGTGTGTTTCTGTTGATTACAATTTATAGACCTTTTCAATGGAATTCCATTGCTAGGCAACAGCCCAGGTCCTTGTTAACTTCCTGTCAGCTGCTGTCATTCACATATGCTGCAACATAATATAACAAAATATAAAATTCAGCTTTAACTTGCACTGCAACAGGAAATAAACTTTAGAATGTTTATGTTTATAACTGTGAAATGGTCAATACATGTCTTTTAGTGCAACTGAGGGTAATGCATAAGGCTAAATTAACCTTCTCTCTGTGTGCCCACAAACTCATGTATTAATTATGTTGCAGTGCTATTAACTAGGCCATTTGTTGTTGGAAACAAGGCATGATTAAAAATACATGTTGTAATGATTGAGTAAACATTCAGGCTCTCAGTCATTATAAATATGTACTCTGACCATTAATTTATATGACTCTAACAGTGTAAAGTGTTATTCCACCTAAAGATGGGCTTGCTCTGGTGGATTTGTGCTGTGTATAAGCACTGTCAACTGACTGTTTATATCCTAGAATTTCTGATTTTTTTATTGATATTTTACACTCAGAACCTTTGCTGCAAAAACTGTGCTAAATGCATCATAACTATAAATCAGATGATTGGAAGGAGCTGCTCATTGATGGTGTTACAGTTTGTTCTTCTGACCTTAGTCCCTACGCCAAAATACAAAGTTGTCTATGGTGTGGTGGAGGAATGGAGTTGAAATGTTGAGTAGCAGAGGATCAGAGTTCAAATCCAGATATGAGAGCCAGAGGTAGGAGTGGGAGAAAGCAATGCTATTGTCAGTGCTTGTTAGCTAATGGTGTGAACAAGTATCTCTGCTAATGGATTGCAATCTTCTCTTGGTTTCAAATGTGTAGGAGAAAGGAGATGGATATAGTACTAGGTGATTGGCATGTTCTATTATAATCAAAGTAATGATGTGGGGTTTTTCTTTCATAATGATATCCATCATGTTATGTAAGTGTTATATAAATGCGAAAATATATGACAGGGATTTTAGACAGCAGTCAATGATGTGTTGTGGTGTCTGTCATGAATGTCCTATATTAAACCTAAAAGAAATGCTGCTGTTCTGTGTGTGTGTGTGTGTGTGTCAACCGTGCGTGCGTGTGCGTGTGCATGTGTGTATTTGGGGGGGGTGTACTGAAGTTTCTTGGTAAAAGCTGTTTTTCTCTCTATTCTCACCTGATAAAACTGCAGTTATGTTTCACCTAATCAAATTGTATCTACAGTGAATTTCATTATACAATCTGAATTATATTATAGACTGTGGAAACTCTGAAAAATTGAAAATGAAAATGAAAATCCACATCAGCGTATACGAGATACAGCAACGTGTCAGCTCGAACATTGTAAAAAAAATGAATCTAAATTATATTAAGTGACAGACGACTGCTAACAGTGCAGTATTGATGCTTACTCTCTGTCTTTCTCATGTCCGGCTCCCAACAGTCCAACCTGCAGCATAAAAACTGTTAGAGCAAATCTGTCATCAAAAAAAAAGAGCTGTGAGGGAGAATCGTCCATCATGCTTCGATGCAAGGCTATTGTGCTGCAATCATGAATGTGTTTACCGTGGTCCATTTACAGTGGTAGTGAGTTAATGTCAATTGTATATCATGTGCTCTACCTGGAGGTCGTAAATGCATAGGCAATGGGCTATGTTCACTTTACGAGGAGCAGAGGACATCATAGCTGATCTTAGCTGTGCCATTTCCAGTAATGTGCTTGGTTATTGTAAATAAATGACTGGCCTTAGGTTCGTGAAGCCATTTGGACACAAAGACACAGGTAAGAAAACACAAAAGCAATCACACAAATAAGTAGTACATAGAATCAATAGTATTTTCTTCCTTTTTCCTTTCTTGTTTCCTAACAAACTGCTCAAGCATTTGATTGTGATGTTCTGGCCTAACAAAGTTGAGATTAGGATTTATTTTCTTATTCCATTATCTGCGTCTTGATAACAAGGTAAATCATTTGGTGATTATGGTGGATGGGGAGGCACTGAGTCAATCAGCTTCCAAATGGAAACTGGATGGAACAAGTTCAAATTGAATATGGAGAATCTGTCCCCAGGGACACAGCAGATAGATAGACTCCTGGTCAAATTCTCAGCATGCTAAACAACTTTTGGATGATTCATGATTCTCACAACCCACCCGATGGATAGCACCGGCCAATTCAGCTGACAGTATAAACAGCAAAGGTTAAAGCTATATTGAGACCCTGTGAACCAAAATAGCTGGGGAAGATTTTCATTAAAAAAGCAAGCGAAAACTAACCACTTTGCATGGACCCCGCCGAAAGTCATGGTTGAAATTCCCTCACAAAGCTTTCATCACAATGCTCCACTGACTTTGATAAATTCCATTCCACGTAGCTTCAACCCAATGGTGCCCCAGCACACTCACCCTATACACACACACACACACACACACACACACACACACACACACACACACACACACACACACACACACACACACACACACACACACACACACACACACACACACACACACACACACACACAGAGTGTAGCATTCAAGTAAACACACAAGAGGAGGAAGAGAAAAAGAAAGATAGGCATGAATTCAGTGCCCTCAGGAAGGTGAAGAAGAATGAGTCCGGGCTTCCTTGCTCACCATTTCATTGCCAGAGAAAACACACTTTCCAGTGGCTTTTTTACTGTCACCCTGAGGGACCAATGCTCCCTTCTGGAGGATACTGTCTGTCCTATATTGTAGCTTTTTCATATCTGGTGAGTATCTGTGTGTGTGTGTGTGTGTGTGTGTGTGTGTGTGTGTGTGTGTGTGTGTGTGTGTGTGTGTGTGTGTGTGTGTGTGTGTGTGTGTGTGTGTGTGTGTGTGTGTGTGTGTGTGTGTGTGTGTGTGTGTGTGTGTGTGTGTGTGTGTGTGGGGCAGATATAATTTTTCACTATTGGGTAAAATCTTCTTTCCTAAACCCTCCTGAAAAGCTCACATGCCATAACTCACACAGTCACCCATGCTTTGCAGCCAAGCCCAGGAGCTTCCTTGGAGGAGATTAAAGAAGAACATTTTGAATGCATGAAGAAACATTCCCCACTCTGAACACTTGTCTTTACTGTCAAAGGAAAACACATGCTGCACAATGACATATGGAGTTTGGAAAAATTGCTCACAAGCACACGAATGCAAATAAGGCAACATCCCACGTAAGTTAGCTTTTGTGTCGTTTTCTGTTATAGTGAGGTTAATGCTTTTTATGAAAAACAATACACAACTCTGATCCATCCACTGCTTTGTTATGAATACACTTCTTCCCATCAGCTATTACAGCAAAGACACAGGCCTGCTAAATTAAATCCAGCCTGTTGAGAATACGCTATTTTTACCAGCATCGTGAGACTGAGAGTCAATCCATGCAGGAGCCGGCTGTAAAGAGAAGAGGCAATCTTGGTTCTGAATGGGTCTGAACGCTCAATCAGCAATACACTGCACTCCAAAGGAAATAAGGCAACCACTTCAATCCTGGCATTGATTCCTTTCTCTGTCCTCTCAAACGTTGTCTTCATGATCCCAGATGGTCACATAACTCCACGTTATACTTGGAAAATGTGTATCTGTGATATTTGGCTCAAATGAAACACACGGTGCTATCCATGCACTTCATTTTTCTCATGAATTGCAGATTGCGACGGACAACTCAAGCTCAGTTTCAGCCTGAATATTGTTATCAAAAGCTCTAATGACCTGGCAAGAGCTGCAACTTCAAACCAATGTAATAATGCATCAAACCACAAGAGGGGGAGGCACCACCTATTTTATTAGCTGAACATCAGAGTAGGATGACAGGCTTAATGTAAAATGCACTATAAGAAGGGTGTGCACGCTGTGTCATCCTATTTGAGAGGAAATTTGTAGCATGGGTCTATAAAAGGGGACGTACTGGACAAATTACATGCAGAGATGCCTAAGAACAGAGACACAAATCAACGCAGGCCTGTCTCAGCCCGTTTCGATAACAGCTATAAACCCCCAGGGGCTGCCATTGATATGCTCCACTGACTGCAGTCTATTATATAAATATGCTAAAATTTTACATGCATGTCTACTATCTGCCCAAATCTCTACTTTGCAGCAGTAATTTAGATTTGTATCACAAGCTGGAAAATAAAAGGGGCGAGGAGGACGTGCAGTGCTATCAGTCGACCAGTAGGTGGAAATACATGCATATTAAGTGGATGAGTCAGTGCCAAAGAGCTTTTACCGCAGTGCCAGGAGCAAGAAGAGGAACCTTTAAAGTTTTAAGGCAAACACATACAACACATCAATTCAAACAGCATCAATTATTGAATATAGGTATTGACTGTAGAATGGTATATATGAAGTACACAAAATACATTGGCTATGCCACTGAAAACACTACAGTTGTTGTTGTTTCTGTTAAACATGACTCAGGGGTGTCGATGTGTGTTTGGGTCATTGAATCAATATTTATAAGTAGCATGAAATTAATCTTAACATTCGACAAAACAATCTCATTTCACAAGCTCTGTAGCGATCGACCCTATCTCACCAACCTCCTCACTGGTAGATGGAGTTTGTTCAGTTGCCATGGAAATGTAAATGTTAAAACTTTCCATGATGTAATCACCTGTAAAAAAGTGAACTTGCCCTTGAAAGCAGAAGTTGACAAAACAATAACAATCAAAACAATCTCCACTCAAGGTCACTCATTTGCTTGCTCTGGAGCTTTAGACCATATTAAAAAGTCCCCTTCACATTTTTTTTTTCAAAAAATGTGGTTGTATAGCTCTTTAATGATTTTGATTCCCTTAATCTCTATGCTAGATGTGTTACTGTATACAGGGTGTGCCAAGAAAATATACACACACTTTAAATAATTGTTAAGTAGGTGTGTCAAAATGTAGCAGAATTTACAAAGATCATTTTATTGTTTTGTCTCCCCCACGTCCGTTCTGGTCCAGACACTGCTGACAACGCAAAGTAATGGAATCGCACAGATCACGAAACAATTCCCTTGGTATTTGTGTGCATTCATGTTCAATGGCTGCTCTCAGTTCAGTGACTGTTGCAGGTCTCATATTTGTCTTTTAGGTATCCCCATAAATATACAGTATATGTATATATATATATATATATATATATATATATAAAATAAAAGTAATATATAAAAATGAGTTATTAGCTGCAAAGATGTGTAAATATATTTTGGGACACCCTGTATAGGCTACATCATTTTACCACAGAGAACAACACAATAATACTTAAATTAGGACTGTCACAAATCAGATTTCTCATTGCATTATTATCCTTCCCAAATGAATTCACAATAATAATATTATCACATAAACGATGCCATCAGTCCATCTTTAACTTTGCTCATTGTGCATTTTGTCTCTTTTTTGGCAAAATAACACTCATTATATGAGGATAGGGAGGAGAGAGAGAGAGAGAGAGAATCTTAAAGAAACTTATTTAAGAGATGCTGGGTGACTGACATGACATTTCCATATGTGTATTATAACATAATATCAATATTTCATTTTTGAAATGTTTAACAGTTATTATTAATACCAGTATATCACAACACCCCGGACTTGAATGACAACCCTGAACAGGAGACCTTGCACTCAAAATGATAACACAACTACACCTGATGGATTTTTGATCCACAGGACCATGCTGTGATCATGTTATATCCGGTGGACTTGATACCAGAGAATAACTTCTTTGTTTCTTCTTTATTCCTATCTGCTCGTCCTACATCTGACATTACTAACATTTGTCCTTACACCTAAACAATTGAGGAAATTGTGGGAGTTGCCTCAATCTTTTTTAAGTACATAAACTCAAACACCTGAGTTGCTGTTACATATACTTTTTGATTACAGTTAAATTACATTTAATTAACAGAACTGAATAAAAACACAGTATTTCACATTCAATAAACTCAATATGTATAAGTGTCTTCTGTCTCAGAAACACAGATATGTAACATAGATAAAGGCATGGAGAACAGTGGCACTTCTTGTGTGAATATCACATAATCCTAAAAAAGTTTCCAAATCAAAACTGATGTAACCAACTGAGCATAAATTCAGGAAAATGTGTTTTTCATTCATTCATCATTCATCATCAACAGCTTGTCCCTGTCGGGTCGCAGGGGGCTGGAGCCGATCCCGCGAGGCGGGGTACACTCTGGACAGGACGCCAGTCTAACGCAGGGCACATAGAGACGAACAGAGACAGACAACCATTCACACCTAAGGGCAATTTTTAGAGTCATCAATTTTGATTAAAAAAAAATATTGAGCAATTGTGGAATTCAAAAACATGAAATAATGAAACTTAACTCTGTGGCATTTTGAATGTGTCTCTAACAAAGATTGTCACCTGTCAGTTAAAAACCATTCCCCTGTGGTGTAAAAAAATCTATTATTGATTCCCAGTCCACTATAGGCATTGAGCTTGACTGTATCACCATGGTGAAATCACTGAAGTCTACAGAGGATTATGTTTAAGGTTGGCTGCAGGTCAATGTGCTCGTGACCATTTGCACTGATGCAGTATCTACTTCTGTAAAGAAGTCGGAGAAGAGATGTTATCTTGGATCACTTTTTGTTTGACACACTTTTTTCTATCTCATGAGCTGACAGTTGCAGATGAGCAAGATCGTATCCACTGTTCAAGTTTGGTGTCTGTTAGCATGTAACTTCAGCACAGTATAATTAAAAATTAATCAGATAAACCCACTTGACCACCAGCTTTATCTGCATCAGCACCTATTGAAATTATTAATCAAATTTTATGGCTAGTGGGGGAAAAATTTGCACAACCCCTGGTTGATTGGAACGACTGTGTTGGGGCTAGTGTATTACTCATAAATATAGCAATAAAGTATAGATCAACAAAGGGATGGGGTGGGTGGGTGGGGGGACATGTCACAGAGTTATTTGCAGACCTGCAGGCCTGTGTGCTGCATACTGATAATGCTGAAACCCAACAGACACTGTACGAATCTCCAGATGCTGAAGAGAGGTGAGAGTGTGGAGATGGAGAGCACTAATTCATAAAGCCCGCTGGGCCCAGCAGGATCAATACAGCATACAGATTTCTTTTTACATCTTGGAGGTGAAAATAAGCTGTTTGAATTTTGTTTATTTCTGGAAAGCTGACTGATGTGCACTTACAATCTTTACACAAGCATCAAAAGACCTCTTAAGGATAAACTGCATGGAGGCATTTCATACTTTCTAATAAAAGCACTTTGATGACTGTCAGGAAAAGCATGAAGAATGGAGTGATTATGCCATTGAAAACTCAAAATGACATAAAAAGAATAGCAATAGAAATGTGTCAATTTCACAATGCTGGGTTTGGCACTGCACAGTCCACACGGCGTAACAGCGATGGGAAGGAAAACAAATTGGGATTTTGTACTTTGATTGTAGTTGCAAGAAAAATCTATTTAAAAAAACTGGAACCAAATGTTGCGCCCACTACTCTGCAGTATAACTGATGGATTTTTCACATCCAGCAAATGGCAAACAGTTGATATAGTTTCTGAAAATACAGGAATGCAGTCAGCTACTGCCTGGTGCATCTGGAACAACACTGTAATTAGAGAAGAGAAAATCAAAGTTGCCTTGTCATTATAGAGTAGTGTCAAAGATAGTTGGCCAAGAATTAAATCAGACATATTTGTTACAGTAATTATCCGTCTTTAACACAAGTTTGAGAGATGACCACAGGCTGTTCTTTACTTAATTTTGCCCTTTTCTTTTACTGGAACAACCCCCCAGCCTTTTGAGGCAGATATGGCACGCACTGACAAATTGTTATCACACACAACACATACCACTGATTGTGTATACAAATATATTTGCTACTATAAAAATAGGTTAGAATAAAGAAATGAATGATAACAGTGTTCACTGTGCTGGGACTTTGCCCAACGGATAAACGCTTTCAGGGATTCTATGTTTGTGCATGTAGCAAAAGGCTATTTTCTTAGTGAGGTCAGGGTGGGTGGATGCGTCAACAACTCGTCTGTAACCTCCTTGTTTGTTTCCTGTTTCCAATCGCCAGTCAACCTCTAAAAAAGAGAAAAGAAAAGATGACCATGGTTGAAGTTGGTGCTCACCAATGTCCCCAAACCTTAACTAATGGTTATTAATGCACCTGTGACAACGTGGCTCCATTAACCTTAACAAAGCAGCAATTTTAACTTTTCCTAAACCTAAGTTGTTTATGTGCATAAACCCAACCACACTTCAACCATAGCGTGGTCACATCATTAAACTGATGTACTATTCCTGCAATGATTTCCCTGGGTTGGGACTATATGCTGCTGATCCTGGTTTAGTATCTAAGGTATCAATATCTTTTTTAGTTTGCGTATCAAAAAACATCGTTCCCCTTGTCTCTTCAGCCCTCCTCTTAGGAGAATATGAAGGCATAACGCTGCAACGCGCAGGTGAGAGCTGCCAATCTACCGACATCATATAGTCGACACTTTTTGGTTTCCAGAAGAACTCTGGGAGATTATGTCCCAGAGGCGCAACTGCAATTACATCTTACCGCCAAAGCTGCCGCTAGAAACAACTTAATCGATTCTAACAGATTACAACATCCAATATACCATTGAAATAAAATTACAAAACGAGTAAATGCAAATATTGATCAGTCTTGAGTTGTTGTTTTTTAAAAACTAGTTGGTCTTTGGCCCAACAAAAATGATCTCAGGGTAAAAGTACAAATAAAATTGAATCCTACTTTGATCTGGTTACTGGAATAATATAAGTTTGCAATATCCAGATGTCAGTGTCCAGACAAGATGGAAGCATCCATGATCTGAACAACAGATGAAGCAGCTCCATCTTGTCAACAGAAATAACTAAATTGAACTGAATTTTATTTGATTTTAAATAGTTTCAATACAGAACATGAAACTGATGTGCTGCACAGAGTGTTTAAAGATTTTTCAACTTTTGTCTTTAGTTGGGCTTTTGAATGTAAAGTGTAATCAAAACATTTACATCTTTCAGTATCATCATCATCTTACAGTACAAATATGGAAATACAATAAAATACATCACACAAAATACACCTTAGTAATTTACAGTACAATTAGTTAAAAATGGAAACAGCTCTGGGTTGCTTTTAGCCAGCACTTAACCTTTGTTTTGTTTTTTGTATCTGGAATTTGTTTTATTTTGGTAACATGCTCCAGAGTTAACATACATGTAAGATGTCCTCACCGAAAACATTAGGCACCCAATGAAGGGTCGATGGCAAGAGTCATCCAAATCCCGGCTGGGGCCCTTCTGTGTGGAGTTTGCATGTTCTGCCCGTGTCTGCGTGGGTTCTCTCCGGGTTCTCCAGCTTCCTCCCACATTCCAAAGACATGTGCGTGTTAGGTTAATTGGTGACTCTAAATTGCCCGCAGGTGTGAATATGAGTGTGAATGTTGTCCGTCTCTTTTTATCTCTATGTGGCCTGTGATTGACTGGACCGCCTCACGCCTGATGTCAGCTGGGACACCCCCCCCCCCCTGCAACCACCATGGGGACAAGCGGTTGAAGTTGGATGGATGGACATTAACGGTATCCAGATGTTGACACATATGAGAGGGGATTGTTTTCAGTACTGTAACTAGTGCTAGTGTCATAGTGGTAGTCACTGAACGTCTCACAAACTGCCCACTTTTGGACTTGATCTCAAGCTTGTGTGTGGGGTAGCTCCTTGTGCTTTTGTCCTCAGCTAGCATTAGTGATAACTCTGAGCTTTCCCTCCTGCTGTTGGTAGAGTACAGTTCACAAACCGTCACAACATGCACCAGTATGTAGGACGTATGGCACAGTAGTTGTGGGTTTGCGAAGGCAACGATAGGTGCAGAATACAACATTTTTTGATCACATTCATGAGTTCACTCCTCTCCAATGGGTCTCTCTTGTATCACGCTGTCAGGTTGTTATGTGGTTTAAGAGTTTCAAATCATTCCTGTTTAAAGGATAAGGCCAATCTGTCAAGGCAAATATTTAGTCAGGGTCAGTATGGTCTCCTTGAGTATCGACTACATGAGCAAGGGAATTTAACTAGAGGCTTCGCTGTGAACAGTCGCCTAGAAAGTAACCTGTCTGCGAGGCACGAAAACGAAAAACCCTGCTCAAGTTTAACTGCATGTAATCTTCTCAATTGACTGTCTTTTATATGTGATGCTCACTACATTTGATCGCCTGCTCAAACCAGTTCAACTGCATAGGGCACATCTTTATTCTGAGCAATTTTCATCACTTAAGTTAGCAGAAACACATGAATAAGGACCTAAACTGTATATAAAGATGGACTGATTGACAACTCCCCAAAAGTGAAACCAAAGAATTGTTATTGCCCCCGGTGGCTGGCTTCAGTATAGGTCATAAGTCCCGCCCCCTCCATATCAGTGGATATGACATTGGTACAACTAAAAATTCAAAGCACACCTAAAATTTTCATGTACGTTTGGTCTTAATTAGTGATAAGATGCTATAAAAACAGGGTGAAATATCAGGACAGACAGCTGTGATCGACTTGCGATTGGTCGGTCGGGCGGGTGTAGATGTCACTTGGATGACGTGACTCTACTCTTTGATTCTACTGTGCAGAATCTGGTTGCTAAATTAGAATTCATTATAAAATTATAATTATAATAGTTAACATAGATGCGTCCACATCTATGACATTTTGGCTTCAGAGAGGAATCTCTCTCTCACTCCTTTCTTTCCTCCCCAACCGTTCAAGACAGATGTCCGCCCCCAGAGCTGGGTCTGTTCGTCGTTCCTGCCTGTTCAAAGGAAAGTTTTCCTTGCCACTGTGTGCACAAGTTTGCTGGATTAATACTGCATATAATAATCAAAACAATCATTAATAGTGTGGTCTTTACCTAATCTATATGTAAAGTGTCTTGAGATAACTTTGTTTTGATGTGGCACTGTAAATAAAATTGAATTGAATTGAATTGAAGGGGAGCTACATTGTCCAACTCTATATACAGTCTATGATAAAGACCTCTCATGATGAATCTCTGCCCTCTCCTCGTGTGTCTCTCTGTTTCTTTCTTTTATCTGTGTGAATGATGTGTTTCAGTTTTCATCTTATATGTTTGTAGCCTATAACTTATCCTCTGAAGAGAAGGTCGTGGGGTTCAGGTTCAACACCTGTACGCTGCTTGACATTCTCCAGGATCCATCTTTTTCATACGTGTTCACATTGTATGTATCATGTTATTATATGGTTTGGCTGTATAGTAATTGTATTATATTGGTCTATTCCATACACACAACATAGATTGCACAACTTTCGGTCCTGGGAGAGGGCTCCCTCTTCTGTAGCTCTTCCTGATTTTTCTTCCACTTCTGTCCGCTGTTAAAGGGGGTGTGTGGGGAGGTTTTTTTCCTCATCCAAAGCGAGAAAGAGAAAAGAACAGAGGGTGTCATACACTGTACAGATTGTAAATCACACTGAGACACATTTGTGGTTTGTGATATTGGGGTGTTTAAAAAAATGGACTTGAATGACTCTCTCAAATGGTTTATGTATATTTTACTTGTTTAATTGACTTTTACATCATACAGTGAGGATAACAAATGTACAGCAAAAAATAATTCCAGGAATGTACAAGTTAGATAAATGTCTAATTCAGCATACAGTTTCCTCCATGCTTCCCTTTCAGTTGATTAGTCATGAAAATGAAGGGTACACGTTCACTCTGCTGTCCCTGATTTGAGGGACGCACATTATCAAAGCATGATTATGCATACCAGATCTATTGTTACTCCTTTATTAAATCTTGAGCGCCCCGCATTAGACCACACAAATGTTAATGCTTATCTGCAGAAAAAAATGATTAGGTTTGAGTCAGTTACTAAAAAAACGTCGTGGTTTTCTAGTTCATGCAGTGGGTAGAGGAATAAAAGTGTTTTTGTGAATAATAAAGAGCAGCATTATGGAGATGAGTCATGCTAACATGTAAGCTGAAAAAACTTTCTCCTCCAGCTCTTCTTGAACATTCCTGAGGTGTTCCCAGGCTAACAGGACTTTGTATTCTCTCCTGTGCTTTCTCGAACTGCCAAAGGGTCCCTTTCTAGGTAGGTGTGTCCAAAATACGTCTACTGAGGGGCATCAAGGGGACATATCAATCACACCTCAACTGGTACAAAGGAGCAATGGCTGAATTTTATTTAGCTGCTTCATTTTTCAAGGTCCTTAAAAATGTCACACTGTCATGGCTTACTGAGGTACTTGAATAGAGCTATTGTTAATGTTATAATTACACCGGGGCTTTTTTAATGACAAGTCAAAATATCTGCTGTGAAATGCAGCATTGGTATCAAGCGGAGCAGCGCAGAATGTGCAGAACCAAAAACCAAAGCAACTAAATGGAATTCAGTTATCATTCATTTTTTTATTTTCGACATGCTTTTCTACTGTGAAATATGCTTATTGTGAGAGTCTCCTGTTGCTCCAGACCCGCCATTCCACACCTGCCCACCAGCTGTCACTAATGAGTTTCCTGCCTCAGCTCATCATCTGACCCAGCTGCTCCTCATCAGCAATCGGTCCCAGTATTTATAGAGGGCACCACTCTGCCTGTGCTATTGGTCATCACTACATTAATTTGAAGAACCTCATTAGAGGTTAGACTACTTAGATGGGAAGTGTGACAGATTGGATGAAGGTACAAAATAGGTAATGATGTTCTACAAGAAGAAATTGAGAGCTTTTTTATTAATATGAAATAATGGAACTAATGAAAGATGGATGGAAAAATCCTTTCACTAGTAATTATCTTATCTCTTCTTTTTGATTTCAAAAGACATTAAGGCAGTGGTGACACTAGGAGCAGGAGCAACAACATGTAGCACTGATGGTTATTACAAAACCCTAGCATTTACAATCACTACTGTAACTTCTAGGGAGCAGAAATCTGATGCAACTCTATAACCTATTTGTGGTACTGGAAAGGATTTTCTTGATTTTGTATTCGACATGAATCTGCTGGTTGGGCACAGATAATTTGGCCTCTAAGCTCTGTTATAGGTTTTATGTTTATGTTTAAGATATATTAGAGCAAAGAATTAAACAAAAACTGTATCTTCATACAGTCCTACTGTATTTTGTAAGATACCATACACGGGCATACTTTTTCTGTACGATATCAAAATGAAATCAGTTTCAGTTAAAGTAAGAATGTGGGCTACATCCAGTGAGCCAGATTAGTGCAGACTTAGCTGCATGGGGAACGAGGTTAAAAACATTGTTAACATTGTTTTCCATTCATTACTTACAACTGGTCAAAGGAACGCATAAACTCATCTGATAAGATCCTTAAAACAAACCAAGAGCAAATTACAAATCATCTGATATGTCACTGATAAGAGTCAAAAACAGCTCAGGCAGGGGAGGTTTGTTGGTGATGCGACTACAGAATCAATTATTTTTTTTTAAACGTTCCTTCAAAAATACAGTGAAAACAAAAGACTGATCTCCGTACAGGTTTTAGTTGTCACATAGACACAGACACAGTGTTAACTGCTTAAAATGACTGTTGAAACAAGGACAAGTACAAATTAAAAGTCCTACAATTCCATCATTTTTCTGTTTTTCTTCCTATATATTGTAAAATGACTGTAATTACTTTACCTTCAGCTTGACTCAAAGTGTCCTTGCAGCAATCAAAACACCACTATTAACGTTTTTGTTGCCACAAAACAGTGTTTTAGGCATAATTAAGTTATGGATTCATGTCCTGAAGAATATGAAAGGTATTTTCTGTTGAATATCTTCATCAAATACCGACCTATTACACATATGCTTGTGACATGAATGTCACCAGCGCTTGTATTATATCAGAAATGCATTTGATAACGTCAAATACATCTATGTTTCCTATAAAAGATGAGAAATTAGCACTCTGCTAATTTTTCCACAAATCATTATTGAGCTTTGAGGGCAAGCAGTTGACCACTGTCAGCATGCGAGAAACAGGTTTTAAAACAAAAACTGTTTTGTGTCAAAGCAGATTTAGGCGGGTTTTTTTATTTTTTTATCATCTCATGAGACTTTTAATATTGATAACAATATTTGTCTTGTATTCTAAGAACATACAGTCCTTTATTGTCTGAATCAACAGGCTGTTGAAGTTAGTTGAAGAAGTTATGAGTTATAAGTAAAATGTTATCAAATCACGACTTTGTCAAGAGCCTGTAAGAGATAATAATGTTATGATCCCTGATTCCAAAATTGGTGTCTAGTGAAGTGAAGTATTTGTAGCATATAGAGTAGAGTAGATGGTTACTTTCTTAAGGACTCGATTCACCGCATCGTGTGAATTCATGTTGCTCAGTTGCCCTGAGGAGCTGCAGAAGGAGATCATATGATTGTTTAAACATCGCCCACAAGATCTGTGTCATCCAGCAGCTAGTGGAAAACAAAACAAGCTTGTCAGGACAAATGCTACGGTCATACTTATTTCAGGGTTTCATTTTCTGTCAAAGCTTATTCAGTTTGGATTGAATTAAACCAATAAAAAATAATCTAGCTTGAGCTGAGTCTGATTTTCACAACTCTACAATCTGATATAAACATGATTGGATGTAGACAAAGAGTTTTTCTGTCTTATCAGACAAAAAACTGTACATTATAGCGTTGGAAGGCACATACTGTACTGGGGATGTTATTTATATATTTTCTGACAGAAGAAAACAACATCAAAGCATGGTGGACTAAGGATTTAGGTTTTATCAGAGTCACAGGATTACATTTCATTTTTATAACATGTTTTCTTTCTATTTCATTAGGTCTGAACAAAGCCAGTAGTGTTGCAAAGCTCATGTGCTGCATGTACTGTACAAAGTACAGAAACACAACTAAATATTGACATTCATAGCCAGAGGCTATATGTTAATGAGGCTGTACAAGAGTGGGAATCTCCCACAACAGTGTAGGAATAATCATGACATTTCAACTCCTAAATGCTTATCTTGACCTTTTTAATTGTGCTTATCACATGTATGAACACTCCAAACACAGTACTTTGCATGGTCTTTTCTCAAGTGTTAAATTCAAACTATACATTGACTAGAGACCATTCAATGATAATAAGCAAAGGCCTGGGGCATTTATTGAGGTCTTATCTTAGTCTAAGGCATGTGATACTATAAACCAGGAACAAAGAGGGCAGGCGACTGTATAATTTTTGTTTTGCTGCATGTTTTCTTCTCTGGATTGGTGCTCAGCCTTGACATCGACAACTCTTTTAGACTGGCCCAGTCAAATGATCAGCACAGGCTAATGTGTATCTGTGGCCTACAAATTACAGTTTCTCACTGTGGAAAATCATAGAAGTACTCATTGTTATATTAAAATCCCTTTCTATAATGAATATAGACACTGTGGCAACTGGCATTTCAGTTCACATTTTCCTAATTCAATTATAGACCTCAGACATACCAACATCTATTCAATTAAAGATGTTCTTAGAAAGGTTAGTTAAGCGCTCCTTTATGTCCACATTTTTACCACTCATTTGTGGCAGCACTCACTGGTCTCAGCCCCGTGTCCATAGAGTTTATTCATGGGCGCGGGGACAGGATGCCCTCGGGCCTTTGTTACTTGATGTGATAGAAAGGATTTATTATGGCAAGTCACTGATCAGTATCGGAGTGTGTCTATTAAAGGTACCGTATTTCCCGCACTATAAGGCGCACCTAAAAACCTTGAAGGTGCGCCTTATAATGTGGTGCGCCTTATAGTGCGGAAATTACGGTAACTGATTGAATATTGAGTTTGTTAGATGCAATGTGGTGTGAGACATTAAAACAATATACATATGTGTGCATGTACAGTATGTGCTGTATTTACATGTGTGCAAATGATTGTGCGTTCTCTTACTGTACATGTACGGCTCTCTATATGTACACGTGAAAAACACTCATGTAGGCAAAGAGCGTCCTGTTATGAAATTACCCTTGAACCGACACAAAAAACACAAGTCAATGAAAAACACACACACACACACACACACACACAGGCGTTGTTTACATGCACCTTTGACACCAGTGACAGAGCATCCCCTTTACCATGAATACACTAAATGCTATGTGACCAAAACAAAATTTCCCAGCAGGGATAATAAAGTTCATTATTTTCTATTTTACATATAATGAATGAAAGTGCCCTTTCCCTCTTTACCTGAGCCAAGAGGGTTCATTCTAACAAAAAAGGAATGATGACAGAATGCAAACTCCTTAATCCTAGGAGTCAAGCCAAATTGCTTCGTGTCACAGGCAATTATACTCATCAGCTCATCAGCACTGTAGGCAGAAATGCAAGATGAGGGTAATGTTCAGCTGCCACATGCAGTGACATCAGAGTAAGACGAGCATTTGGACCATATTGACATTATCTATGATTTTCTATATAACACTTTTTTGAATCAATGCTGGTTTAATTTCTAGTCCAAACGGGTAATGGCTTTAGGATCCTAGATTGGATTGTTGTAATTTAAAGGAATAGTTTGAGATTTTTGGAACTAAACATACTGACTTTCTTTACACACTTTAGATGACAAGATCGATCACTCTAGCATCTGCAGCAGATGTTTATCCTACTTTTACATAAAGGCTGGAAACAGGAGGAAACAGCTAGCCTGGTTTTGTCCAAAGTAGCAAAATCCACTGACTAGCAATTTTACCGCTCACAAATGATTAACAAAATTTCCCAGCAGGGATAATAAAGTTCATTATTTTCTATTTTACATATAATGAATGAAAGTGCCCTTTCCCTCTTTACCTTTATATATATATATATATATATATATATATATATATATATATATATATATATATATATATATATATATATATGTGGTGAATCATATATATATCATTCATTCATTCATTCATCTTCAACCACTTGTCCCTACGGGCAATTTAGAGTCATCAATTAACCTAACACCTGCACGTCTCAGGACTGTGGGAGGAAGCCGGAAAACACCCACGCAGACACGGGGAGAACATGCAACCTCCACACAGAAGGGCCCCAGCCACGATTCGAACCAGGAACCCTCTTGCTGTGAGGCCACAGTGCTATATATTCAGAGTTTCATTCTATATATTAAAATATTAATTTCCTGAACGGCATGCCATAATATATATATATATATATATATATATTTATATATAATATATATATACATATATTATGAGGTTATGTGTCAAACTATTTCTTAGCGGGGAGCAGTTGACAACCAACGATGAATCCAGGAAGTAACTGGATAGTAACATTGACGCTGGTATTGTTTTCACCTGGTTGGCTGGTGTGATCCCATTGCATGGTGGTTCTAGTTCCACCACTTCCAAGCCTTATAAGCTGACCAGTTTCTGACACCAGCTACATATGGATATGAGCATAGTATTGATCTTCTCATCTAAGTGACTAAGGGTACCCAAAATGTCAAACTATTCCTTTAAAGATGTACTCCTTAAGATTTTCATCTAGTTAATTGTCTTTAAGGTTTAATATCTATCAAAGAGTGAGTTGAAACAATGGTGATTGATCATATGACCCACTAATGAAAGCACTTGAGTATTCCAATCTGTGTGTCTGTGGCAACATTCCTAGGCTAGACTTAAATACACCGCTATGTTACTGCTGACAGCGGTTTGTCTGCGTGCCGAGATCGTCACTGACGTTTATGGTGCTTTCACTTGTAATCGTAAATAAGAACTTCCAACTTCTGGGTCAGGCTTGATAAGAGGGTAACGTATAGGGGACGGACTGGAATTAGAGACTTGAATGTATGTCAATAAAGTTGGCAGAAGAAAAAAAAAGTCAACAGTGAACTTGAACGTGACAAGATGGAGGGCTCTGAAAAAACAGGCTCATCTGCAATTACATCTTACCCTATGATCTTACCACCAAAGTATCTACATACAACTGTATATATATAAAAAAAAAATGAAGCACAACTTTTATGAAGAACAATAAATAAGTGCATGTATTTGGGAAAATGTGACATTTAAACAGAAATGAGATTGTCCAGTAACAGTTTCAAACAAAGAATGCCATTATTACTCACAAAAAGAGCCACCAAAAAGCACATTATTATCTTTCATGTGCAAATACTTACTTATTCATTCATTCATCTTCAATAGCTCGTCCCTGTCGGGGTTGCAGGGGGCTGGAACCGATCCCAGCTGACATCGAGCGTGAGGCGGGGTACACCTTGGACAGGAAGCCAGTCTATCACAGGGCACATAGAGACGAACAGAGACAGAAAAACCATTCACACCTACGAGCAATTTTTTAGAGTCATCAATGAACCTAACACATGCATATCTTTGGATTGTGGGAGGAAACCAGAGAACCTGGAGAAAACTGACGCAGACACGGGGAGAACATGCAAACTCCACACAGAAGGCCCCCAGTCAGGATTTTGAACCAGGAACCCCTCTTGTTGTGCGGCGATAGTGCTAACCACCACCGTGTCGCCCAAATCCCTATTTACTTACTTTAAATTATACATCTGTACGTCTCTGCACATACCTCTATTTAGTAAATGTTCTTTAAAAGAAAAGGAAAGGAGAATCACATTATTTAGATTTAAACCAAAATCATTTAGTTGTGACATTCACTTGTTGGGGGGCTTTCTTTTGGTTACCTAATGGGCTAACCGTAGCCTTCAGCCAAGACCAGCTGGTACCCAACTGTGTTTGACAATTAACCACGACACTCTCCAGTTGGTGGGCTGGCAATGGTGACCAATTCACTACCGATCTGCTCCTGGCTTCCAGCTTGCTTCCTCTCACATACTCGATAATGAGCAAAAGGCTGTTGGTTTCTTGTTCATTTCTTCCACACCCAGAGCTGACAACTATGGCCTCGCTGGTTTTGCTGGGAAATCTCTGCAGCAGCTGACCTCCACAGGAAACAACCATGCAGGCCATCCCTTGTCCTTGCAATCCTTTATTAAGGACTGATATTTCACCTTGAATTCCTCCATGGCTGGTGTCAGGGGAAGCTATCCAATGTGATCTAATGTGTGGGCCTAATGGTTCAATGTTTGGGGAAATTCCCAACCATTTCTGCAGTTGCTGGTTGGCTTTCCTATTAATGCCCTTTTTAGCAGCCATGGGGAACTCATAAACTGGTACTTATTGGGAGTCCAGATTTTACCAATCTTCTTCAGCCCTTCTTCAGCCTGCTTCACAGCATTGGTGACATTGGCTCCAGCAGTCAGTGAAGCATCAAACCACTTCTCAAGGCACTCTATCGAGTGTCCTCAATGGATGGAAGGCCCTCACCCTAAACTTGTACACTGAACTTTCCCTTGTTTTCTTTGGTCGATCATGCTTGGACATGAGACACAGTTATTATTGTCGTCCATGAAACCTTGAAGCGCATGCTTGACTTCGCCCGACTCCAACACTGAGCCATGGATCAAGTCTTCTGCTGCTTAAAAGGAGAAGGTTCACACATAAAATGAATTAGATGGAGGAGATGGTGCATCCTGTCAGAACCATATTCTGGAGGTTCTTCCAGTTGGTTGCGAAATGGGCTGATGCATCATATAAGGGGCCAGCCTTATAGTGAGCACAGAGAAGAAATTCTTGCATTGACCCAGATCTTCCTCTTGATCTTCTTAACCTCTGGAGAAGTTTTGGGCATTTCTTGTAGACCATAAGGCATACCCCTGGGGCAGCTGATGCCTTCACAACCAGTTTAGTTGGTGGTTTCCCAGGTTCGCGAACACCTACTGGGGATGCTGTGTGCATCTCATTGATGATAATGCAACTATACTGTGGGCTTTGTGGTGTGTTCCAGCTTGTATGAGCCGCCTCAGGCCAGTGCAGTGTGTACATTATTTTGTTTATGAAGACTACCATATCGTAGGTGGTTACAAATAAGTAGTCCATGATTCAGTTGTTAAGAAGAAGCTAACCCATATTTAAAATGTCTTTTAAAAATCCAATTTAACTGAGCAATAACTTGATTAAAGCCTATTTTGGGTTTAAAAAGTCTATAAACATAAACAAGCTGTTATGTTTATTCTTATTTGATCCAGATTGGAGTTTTATTGAGCACTTGTTCTCTTTTTAAGCAATGTCCTGCTTCACATTCACACAGGTGCACACCTGCACACTCAGCGGTTGATCAGGTCAAGCACCGTCCCCTACTGACAGCCACTGGGCAGATGAGAGGTACGACCCTACTCACCCAGTCATGCACCAGTATTAACAGTGGCAGTTTTAGTTGTCTTGTGACTAAAATTTACCTTTGTCTTTGTAGTAGCAGGCTGAAAAAAGAAGAAAATCACACTTGGCATTAATGGTCATTTGTTTCACATAATGCTTTATCTATCCACTGTAACTATGAATAACCAAATATGAACATGACTAACTAGACACATGACGCATGAGCCGGAGCACTGTATTATTTTGAAGAAGAGCAAGATATTACAATATAAAACATGACCTGTGTATATTTACAAAATGATGACATTAGTAGGGGGAATGGGGGCAAAGTGGAACATTTGAGATAGTTATTATAAGCACCTAGAAAGCTCCAGGGTATAGAAAATGTTTTGCTTAGTCTTTAAAGGCTTAATCTTGACTCTGCATCATGCTGCAATTATGCCACATTTTGCAGACAGTGGGCTATTTGGAATGTATGCTACTGATAAGTATTAATCTGACAGACTGGACGTTATGTCCATCAGAGAAAGTTCAATCTGCTAACAAAGGAAGTAACCATTTCATGGCGTGGAAACCCACTAAATCCCTTAATGATGGAGTTTTACATCATTATTCCTTCCTGGATATGACCAGGGCAGGCTCATGGTCCCATGAGGCCGCTGGGCGCATGTTTGTTTTGGAGGCTCCCCTTCTTGGACCCCATAACTTCAATCATATCTCAATTTATGAATTATAAAGAATATTATTGCAGTGTTTGGCCTGATAACAGGTTGGTAGCTTAAGTAAATAGCATAGCCTATAATAATAAAAAAGTATATTACTTATACCTTGGTGAATATGGAGAAGTTTCTTCTTTCTGAGCTAAAGTCATAGTGGGATACATTTATGTCTGCATTTGCAATTTGCCACAAAACACATTCCCTCTCTATAATGCACAGTCTCTGCACTAATATTAAGTATTTTATTTATCATATACTTCAAATGATAAATAACAACCTTGATGAATATGAGAGGTTACTAATTTCCTACTGAAAGTTATAACGTGAAACATCCTTTCAGATCGTATTTTAAACCTTCCACAAAATGTATACCCTCTCTATGACTCAAACGAGTCTTTCAAGTGTTGGCAATTATATTTTTGCTATTTATATTGCCACCACTTGAAAGCTTGCCCTGGCCCCCTGGTCCAATCCAAAATCCAGCCTTGGATATGACTGAATGAACGCAGCACTTTCTGGGCTGTTATTGTCTTGAATTTCAAACTGATAAAACAAATCTAAATTTGCGATATAAGATGTGGAAGTGAGAGGCCAAAAAGCCTTTTATTGTAGCGCCACCTGACATGTGTCATTTTTGGTGTGTTTTGTGGGGGCCCCAATCAATCTGACATTAGTTGGTGTTGTTACATAAAATTGAAAAACACACAAACCATGTGAAAATATTCAATACCTATTTCCCCATCAGCACAGAATTTTGCACACATAATCATCCTAACGCTATGATGAAAGTTATCAAAATAATTTGCATAATCCAAATAATGTAGAAGTTATGGAATGAAAAAACGTCCTGTACATTTTAGTCGAACAGGAAGTGGTGCGTTACTATGCAGTAGTTTCTCTGATTAACACACAACTTGGAAAAGTAATATCCCGTGCTCCATTGAGAGTCTGTGCAAAATCTGACGTCAATCTTCCACAAGCTGGGGCTCTTGTGCAAAATTGAGTAATGCATGCATTATGTGAATAACTACTAATATCTACTAATTCAAATACCTACACTTTATTTTTTAAACTATTATTTGTGCTGCGTACACGCTGCGACTTGCGTCGTGCCCATGGACCTGAGGGTTCGAATTGCATCACCTTACCAAGTTGCCCAGGGGCTTGGACCCCGTTGATACCTGCTTGCAGGTCTAGTTGTATTTGTATTCCACAGTTATAACAAGATTAAGTCTCCAAATGTCATACATTTTGAAGTTATTTAGTCACAAATTATAATTTTGACCTCATGGTGTCGCTAGATGGAAAGTCTCACCAAAGTCATTACAGTCATCCTGAGGGGAGTGTGGATGTTTGTACAAAATATTATGGCTGCTGAGCTTTTTCACTCAAAGGCTCAAATGTGAACCTCATGTTGGCGCTAGCAAAATCCTTATCCTGAGAGACTTTTTACAAGTTTCATGGCCATCCATCAAATAGCTGTTGAGAATATCATGCAACAGTTAATAAGCTCATACAAAAATGGATTAGCCCTTGGCCTAAAGTTTTTACTCAAGAACACTTTAGCAAAGCAGATGACCTCCATCATGGGGGATTGAATGACTGTCCTTGATTTGAAAGGCAGTTCTAAGTCATAACTAACTGGAAATGGCTGCTTTAGTCTTGCAGATGCTTTGCCACTCAACATGTTTTTGACTTGTACAAAAAGATACAATCTTGTTGGAAGATGGAAGACAAAGGAAGCATCATGGGGAATGAATAAACCACACTGACCTTTAAAGCTGATTCCCAATGAGATCAGAACTAAGCTTCAAAGAAGATCACATCTTTGGTATGAGGGTTACACAACAACCTTAAGGACATATTCACCATTGAAAAGACACAAGAGCCTGAATCAGTTAAACTTTTCTGAGCTGAATCTAATTAGGATTTCGAGGAAACAAAAAACATAATGTTTAAAAGCTCTCCAGAAATGTGTAGTTTAATTGAACTGCAAAAAAGCAACACAAATCTCTTTTTATGTGTGGTAAAACCATGGGGCTTATTTGTGCAGCTATATTCTGTGGTAAAAAATTTGTTTTAATTTTTGCACATTTGTTAACCTTAAATTGGTAGGATAATTGTTATCTTTGGATTATTGATTCTACCATTCGAGTATCAACATGAAAACCTCAACTATGTATTTATCACACTGCAGAATGACCATTACTTTACGCTTATTAAAGTATACAACAGCCCTGAACTTGTTTCAGAGAGTACAGCATGAGGATGACTTAAATCGCAAATGACACACAAATCCTCACTTCAAGAGTTTGCTTACTCTCCTCCTTAATTTTAATTTCTTATCAAGGCATAAAGCAAACAAAGAAGTCTGGCTTTTATTTAAGTTTTTACGTCTACTTGTCGTTTTACATGCCACAGCGAATTATCTTGAAGGGAGGGAACTAGTGTTCCCTGAGGCGCACTCTGTTTGGTAAAGCGCACAGCGGATGCGCACGGTAAATGGTCATATCATAGTTTGCCTCCAGAGATAAACGTATTCCAGGGACCATCGCTGCTCGTGTAGTCAGACTTGATTAGGTTGTACGTTTTCCTGCTTTACATCATTTAACTTTTGTCAAGGAAACCAGGCCGGGATACCCTCGGACGAACTCAAGGATTATATGCTCTTGGAGAGTGCGCGAGTTTGCTGCCCACATTTGGAGACTAGGCGCCGGCTGGAGAGCGCCCTGTGCGCATTTTAATTTCAACCACAACCGCAACACACCGAGGCGGTTATTAAGAGGCTCTGAAAATGAATGACACAGTCGATTTTTGCAAAAACAACCAAACACAGAACTTGACTCACCCGTCATGTCTGAATTCAACTCCCGTATCTTATAACCACGTCGACATCACCACTTTCATGCACATATTCCCTACAATCTATGGCATCCTGTGTTCAGTAGGAGTGATAGCCAATGGACTGGTCATCTACGCGGTGAAAGCATGCAAGAAGAAAATGGTATCGGACATCTATTTGCTGAACTTGGCAATAGCTGACATGCTGTTCTTACTTGTGATGCCCTTCAACATTCACCAGCTGGTCAGAGACAGGCAGTGGGTCTTCGGAAACTTTATGTGTAAAGCGGTTGTGGTGGTGGATGTGAGCAACCAGTTTACAACAGTGGGGATTGTTACTGTGTTGTGCATTGACCGGTAAGTGCTAAATCCATCCATATCACAAATTGCATGCCAACTCTTGTCAGTGTTTCATTGGAATTCTTTGATAAGGTGCTGGGAAAAAGAAAGCTACTATTCTTTACCTGTGGTGGAAGTACTCCACAAGTACTCAGACGGAGTTTTTACTGAAGTAAAAGTAGTAATGCCACACTAGAGATACTCTGTTACAAGTAAAAGTCCTGCATTCAAAATGTTATTAAGTAAAAGCACAAAGGTCTTAGCCTCAAAATGTACAAAAAGTAAAAGTTGTCATTATGCCAACACCTTTTTAGAATATTATACCATTAGATAATAATTACTGATATATTAATGTAAATATAACTGTAATGTTGCCGCTGATAAAGGTGGGGTTAATTGTATTTACTTTGTATACTGCTTTGTAGCTTAATCTATAACAACATATTTTATTTCATTTGCTGATAATATTTTATATTATCTATATCTGTATAATAACTAGTAACTAGATTTACCAAATAAATGTAGTGGAGTAAAAAAGTTAAATATTTTTAATACAATATATTGTATTATGTATTTGTATATATTTACATTTACTTTCTTCTACTTTTTTCTTTTTAAACTTCTTCAAACAAATGCCAAAAGCTGAACAGGTGTAAATTCATTACAAAAAACCCACAGTGCATCCTTGCTACTGTAAACTCCATATCAAACCAACTAAATAAATGTATGTTTAATACAAGAAGAAGAAGAAGAAAACTTTCAGTGAATAACTATTTAATTTCCCCTTGTTACCTGGTGTACAAGTGCCATCAAACTCCCTAAACAGTCGATCTGAAAATATACTAATGGAGTTGTGCAACAGTCCATGAAGACATAATGTTCCCTGCATACATGATGTATGTGTCATGTTTATGAGCTGAACACACTGAACACATTTATGGGTCTGTGTGCCAAGAGTTAGACTGATAAACATCACCATCCAAAGGTAATTGCCAGAGCAGGAGCAGCCCTCAGATCTATAATGCCACACAATCTTCAGTGTAATGTACATAATGCATTCTGTAGAGCCACTAGACCGACTAAGTTTGTTCTAATGAGCAGCACCACATGCGTGGCTTCATAATATTTAAAAGTGGATAATGTGATAATTTTATTCATATTGTTTTGTAGTAGTCTATATTGACATCATGACATTTCAACCCAATCCTGTCAAATCAATTTAATTATTACCTATTAATTATAATTAGTAACAAAAGGTTTGTTGCAGCAAATACTGAAAAAGAGACCAAACAGAAACTTTTCATCATCTTCAACAAGAGCAATTAAGCGTGTGTTAAAATGAGATCAAGCTGTTGATAACAAACAAGCAAACAAACAAGCAAACAAACAAACACACAAACAAAAAGCTATCTTGTGCCACCTCAGTACAATAAATAATTGTATAAAGATGATCAACTATTAAACGGGTAACTACATTCATATTTTACTCTGCACCATTTGTAATGTATAGTTTTGTATTTTGCTGTTGTGGCTTTCATCTGGTTAGATAAAAATGAAAATAAAATAATAAAATAATCCCCTACTAACTACTGATAATTGCTAAATCGGTTTAAATATTTTTATAAGGGGGAAAAACATTCTGATTCCGGCTTCTTAAATGTGAATTTTTTCTATTCGCATATAGTTTCTTTACTCTTAATATCTTTGTGTTGATAAAACAAGACATTTGAGGACATCAATTTTCTGACATTAGCCCAAATGATACCTTGCATGAATTATGGGTCTGACTGGAATCGCAATGACCTTTTTTGGGATACACTAATCACTTTTTATAGAGCGATTGGGAAATCAAACATGTGTGAACACCACCTGTTACACCTCAAACGGGATAATGTTATCATTCCTCTGCCTGCTACTATTGAGGGATGGGAGGACGACCTGAATTAGTACGGTACACTAGCACATTTAGCTACTTTATTGAGGCAGGAGTAAAACTATTTTAGCCAAAATAATAAATAAATATTGGTTTAAGTGTACGCTATATAGAATATTTTCACCTCCTTGCTGTCAGACAGCCTTGTTTACATGGGGGGGGGGGGGGGGGGGGGCTGAAGCTGCTCTAATAAAAGCCACAAAACTCCATTGACAGGTATTTTTTTGTTTTTTTCTTTTGACTTTGGGAATACTAGACTATCGTTTTAGATACAGTATCTGATAAAACAATACAAAGCAATATTTGCTATGGAGGTGAATTACTTTCACTATTGGCAGTTAATCACCACGGTAAGTGGGGCGGTAAGTGGGACTACCACGGTAAGTGGGACTAACTAACTAACTAACTGCTACTTCCATTAAATCTCACTGGAAGTTTCACCCATAATTATTTCCAAAGTAATGCTCCCAAGAAAAAGGTGGGTAAACCAAACAAGAAAACAATCAACAAATAACCAGTAATGGTTGCAACCCTAGAAACAGTACAAAAAGCCACATAATTATAGTGTTTGAAACCTTTCACAGGGCTGATTAAATGTATTATTTGACTTCCTAATTCAGTGGAATTGTGATAAGCCTTTGACAGCTCCATTATACAGTATTCCCCTCAGCCTCATGTCCTCTAAAAACAACATCACACTTGTAGGAGCACAGTCTAATCACAGTGGAAAAATGAACTCCTAATATTAATATAACAAAGTTGGAACATGTATGTCCAGGATTTGACAACTGAAAGGCTCATCCCACACTGATATTATAAGGTACAACTCTGTATTCCCCTGGTATACATAAGGGAGGATACAGCACCATCTTTGTGCCTACAGTGTTGTTTTAATCAGCACAGAAAAACGATTCTGCTGGTTCCACTTTACCTCAGAATGAAATGTAATTTAATTTCATGTCAGTTTTGTGGATATCCACATGTTCCTGTTTCCAAATCACAGTTAAATACAAGTATAAAACACTTATTGAAGAGCAACTACAGAGGAAAGTACAATAAATACAAGAAGTCATATTTTAAAAAGATACGTTCACTTCAGAAAAATAAATCAAAAATAAATCTTGTTTTTCACCTGAATCCATTTATTTTTCAGAAGAGCATAAAACATTTAGTGTGCTGGAGCTCTGGCCGAACACTGGGTATTGATCTGCACCTCCTGATTCAACCATCACAATAAAACTGTATTTATTGAACTTCAACAGGGGGACTTCTACTTCTGGTGATGATCACAGTGCTTAACAATTGATCTACAGATAATTGCAATTTCACATGATGTCCTCGAGAAAATGTCAAGAATGTCGCTGCCGAATCTAACCAGAACAGTCTGGCATGAACACAGAGAGTCATGTAACATGTAGACAACAAGTGGAAACAACTCATTTGCTCCACTTAAATGACACTTGTGTAAGTGAGGACAAAGTGGGCATTCATTTCCTGCAGATGCACTAAATATGTCACTTTTATCTCAACTGAGCACCTCCTGAAATTGAAATACAATCAAATCCAACATCTAAATGGGAATGTGTTCATTTTCTATTGTTGTCACCCTGTGTAAATGACACTAATTTATCACTGCATTCATCATTCTTCTGAGCACGTAATACATTGAAAGTGTATCTTTGACATTTCAGCATTTTCCGTTGCTTAATTTGAGTCTCTGAGCATGTCAAGGGTGAAAATCCCTTCTTGAAGCAAAACTAATGTTCTTGACATTGAACTGCAATTATTATAGTATAGTTATATAGTTATTTGTGTTTCTGACTGCTGTCCAACTCTAAAAAAAAGTGACTTCTTCCTCCTAGGTACATAGCTATTGTCCACCCCACTTCCGAGAGGAGGACCATCCAGTGGACCATCATCATCAACCTGCTGGTGTGGCTGGGAAGCTTCCTGCTCACTGTCCCCGTCATGCTGTACGCCAAGGTTGTGCGCAGACAGCATCTAGAGGTGTGCATGATGAACCTGGATGGGCCTGAGGACATGTACTGGTACACTCTCTACCAGTCCATCCTGGGCTTCATCATCCCTCTCATCATCATCAGCACCTTCTACACACTCACCCTGTACCATGTCTTCAGTTCCATACGTCGTGTCAAACGTAAGCAATCTATTTGGGCTAAAAGAGCCACAAAGATGGTCCTCATGGTAATCGCCCTGTTCCTGATCTGCTGGTCACCTTACCACGTCATCCAGGTGGTCAACCTGACCAACAACACCCCAACTATTGCCTTTGTCTATGCCTACAACATCAGTATCTGCCTCAGCTACTCTCACAGCTGTATCAACCCCCTCATGTTGCTCATCTTCGCCCAGAATTACCGCGAGCGTCTTTGCTCCAGAAATACGCTGCACAGCTCCCAGCACTCATCCAAGGTCACGGTGGTCAAAACGGATGGTTCCAGTACAACCAATGATCCCAACTATCGCTGTACTGGCATCTAGTCAGAGAGATGTTTTTTTGTATATATGCATGTAAATGTTTTAGCTGCCCGCCCCACAAGGATTTTAGCTTGATGAATGTTGCTGCCTGTGAGTAAATTAAATACAGGTGATGTCATAGGTTTGCAACATATGCAGTGTAATAAACTCCCTCGCTCCCTTCCTCACTCACTCACATACTGGTTGAATCCCAATCTTCACACTCACATACTCACAGACTTCGAGTTGTGTTCACAGGAAGTCGGTGAGGGCTGAAGGCTGTCCCACTGTCAAATGGTCAAGTGCTCTACAGCAGACATATTTGGTCCCTTCATCAACACTTTCCGCGTTGCTTCAGACTTTACCTGAGGGAATTACCCAATTCATAGCATTGTGACATTAAAGTAAAATTCCTGTGCAAAATCATCCCAGGGTCTTTTTAGGCAAATCAAATAAGCCATTGAGGCACTTTTTTCGTGTATGAAATATTTTCTGGAGAGACGCTAACAGCCTGCCTCGGCTAACATGGATAAGCTCGGGGCGGAGAATTGAATGCATTAAAGTGGCTTTTTTAACCACTAATACTGCTCCAAATAACACAAAACCTCTGCAGTAGCATGATAAGAGTCCCTACACATTAACTGAAGATCCAACAACGTAGTATGTGAACACAGAGTTTATTAAAAGATTATTTTTTGGCAGTTTTTCAAGCCTTTATAATAAAGGATAGACAGAAAATGGGTTGAGAGAGAGGGGGAGAAATGCAGCAAAGGGCCACAGGTCAGAGTCGAAACCACGGCTGCGGCCGATGCCTCGAAGGACTATCAGCCTTTTTTACATGGGCCAATTGCTCTAACCACTGTACCACTGGCCCCCCTTAAGAGTGTTATGAAAGACTTACCTACTGGCCCCGGTACCAGCTGCTCCATTTAAGTCAATTACCAAATGCAATCCAATGGGAAGGAGCCCATTGATGATATATTCCAGCAAAACACGTAAATGTGCCTTCTGGCTGACGTATACCTCTGAGGCCTCCTAAGTGAGGGCCAGAGACTGTCCCTCAAGAGGCCGCTCCCCTAATTATTCATAAACTTTAACCTAGTCCAAAACAATTCACCCCCCTCAGTGTTGTCATGGAGATATGACCTAAACATACAGACTAGAATGCTTTTTTTGTACCAGGCCTTAAATAGGTTTAATTATGCTGTGAAAACGGCCTGTTTAACATGGGGGTCAATGAGAAACTGCTCTATTGTGCAAACTGCTCCTAGTGGACACTCGGAGAACTGCAGTTTTTGGCTCTTCCTGATTGGGTCAACTAAGAAGTCGCTGTGGTGGGGGCTTGATTTAGATGGAAACATTAACATTAAGGATTTAAGATATTTTATAAAAACACATCAGAGGAATAATGCACAACTGCTTTATTCATCAACAATTAATTGCATTTTTTTTAAATTATGCTGTTCTAATAAAAATATTACATTTATTTTTGGAGTCCTTCAATCTGTAAAGAGCCCAAGATGTTCAAAGCTGTAAAGAAGGTCAAATAAAATGTCCCAAACCTACAACAGTACACAACATGTTTTGGCGTTGTCAAGTAACATGATATGTCGCTGAAAAGGGATGTTCCACTCCTCTTTATACCATTTCGAGCCCTTTGTAGTCTCTCGCACTCAAGCACTACCCGGGGTTGAGATTTTAGGGTGGAGATTGGGACTCACTCACTCACTCACTCACTCACTCACTCACTCACTCACTCACTCACTCACTCACGTAGGTTAACATGCACTCACATGTAATTATTACTTTTATTGTTTATTGACACTTTTTATTTATTTTCATTCCTCCTCATACATGGAACAGCCCACTTGCTCACTCCTTCAGCAGCTCATTCATTTACTTCCATAACTGTCATCTCTACACCTACATATTTGATTATCCACTTATCACAGTTTCCCATCTCCTCATTTATTGACAAAACTGTCTGTTGTTGCCCTTCTGATCATTTTTTTCTTTTATTGAATAATTGGTTTTCCCTCAGATTCATCCTCCCCCCTCCCAAGTACCCCCATGGTGCTGTGGATGGTGCCATTTTCAGTGTTGCCATAACACTTATTTAGTTTCTTTTGTCTTTTTATTTTGATCTATTTTGTAGTATATTTGCTTAGTCTTCCTTCTCTCTTCTGCCTTTCTCTTTCAGTTGTAAATATACACATACTCATACACATGCCACTCTTGGCATCGATAACTGGCTTGCATATATCTTTATTTCATTTGATTTGATTTAATTTATCTCAATACTTTTTATGTCTCTACCTTTGTCTGTGTTTGTATACACCACAAAAACAGACAAACAAACAAACAAAGGTTTTCTTCAGATGGAAAAAGAAACTGATAACTGCTGAGAGGACATCTGGTTTGCTAACAAGGAAAGCGTTTCTGAGACAAAACTAGAAGGATTATCAGAATATCAGAACTGATTTTGGAAAATGGACTTTACACTGATGGCATCATCTAATCTAATGATTTAAACCACATCAACTCACCCATGTGCAGCACTGCCGTTTAGTTTCTTGGGTCATCTCTTCTACATGCGGACTGGAGTAGCCGCCGATCTAACTGCTGAACCTTCCAATGGAGAACTACCCTCGCTGCCACTTTCAAAGGTGCACAGATGAGAAGGGACGCTGAGCAGTGACTCGAGTGTGAATCTTTTTAGTTTTGGACTGGGAGATTTCATTAACCTTTATCAACCGCAGGATGCATCCAGAGTCCTTCTGGTTAGTGACAACACTGAAGTGCAGCTTGTGAGATCTGTCACCGACAAACATTAGCAAGGTCAAGTATGAAATGTTTGGTACACTAGATGTCTTATTTTTAGCCAGCATGAAATGTAATCCTATTTCACAGATGGAGGAGCTGTTTATCTCCACATTGTGATGTTTTCAGCCAGAACACCTTCTTATAACAAATCTTTTTTTGCAGGTTTTATAAGCTGTAACCAACATTGGTATTAATGATTTATAGATAGTGTGCTAATACTTATCTATTATAAGTTATAAACCATCAATAGGAACATATTTTGGAATTTCAGATACAAATAACATTGATCCTCTGAATGGGGTTACAAATGTTGGTAATCCATCATAAATGCACATTTATTAATGACAATATGTCATTAATGAAGGGTTTTAAGAATCAAGTCTTTGTAAATGTTTATTTGTTGATATATATGTTTATATTTTAGTCCAGATTGTCAGATAAACTAGTCAGAGGTAGTTTTCACAACCTGGCAACCCCAAATTTGTACTTATTAATGGCTAATAACTGATCTAGAAAACACAAATAAATTATTTATTAACAATTTGCTAAACACCCTTTCAACCATTTCATCTCTATTATTATCAAGCAATTGTTGGATATATGAAAGAAAAAAGGCAGTTTATGGTAGTCAAACATGAGAGAAACCTTTCACATTTAAAGAGAAAAAACGGTTGTTCATCATGAGTACAGATTCAAAGTCTCCCTATCTCAGTGTTATGGTTGGTTTATCTAACTGTATGTGGAGTAAAACACCGGTGACTGCACTCAGTGTCGCACCGAAATAAAGACTAACAAGAATCTGTCAGATTGTCACGACGGCCTGCGGTGGGGAAGTTGATCCCAGTGGATGTATAGCGATCTCAGTGAACTGGTTTAAAATGTTATACATCAGACCTTCTATGTTTTTTCTCTCTGTGTTATTGACATCCTGAAACCTCCTGAGTTAGTTACTATAATTTGAACTTCACACCTCACCACCGCTGCCCATTCATCAGGTGGGGGTCAACTAAAAGAAGAGCATACACAGAGCAACATCTAAACACTGACAGGTTTGTTACTTTAGAAGATATTTGGTGCAACTGATATAGCTAATAAAGTTGATACTATAATATATATTATACAGTATATTGATTTAGATGGTGTTGGTTGTGATAATTTGCAGAATACCTTGGTGTTTTTTCTCCTGCTGTCTCACTTAATGTGCAGTGTCCTTCAGAATGTAGCTGGTGTGTTATTCGTCTTATTTTCCATGCAATTCTCATCTGTATTCACTCTGAGGTGCTGCATTTGGGATTTGAAGTCTTTTTGAAGTATTTTTTGTGACATGAGCTATTTTCATAATGGACTCAGAGGAGAAATACAGCGTTATTGCAGACAACAAAGACAGCAGGGAGGAGAGGTAATGCTTTCACATCAATATCCTGTCATGTTTCTGATATGATATGATTCACATTTGCATAATGAAAAGTGAGAGGAAATGTACAGGAAACGTATGTTTGCATTATCTTTCGTTCTCAGAGTTATTAAGTATGCTTATCACGGCACTGGAGCACTAAATGTGATATACTGTGTGTGTCTTGTTACAAACCATGTCCCCTTTGTTCAAGCAGAGGTGCTTCTCACCCTCATATATGGCTCTACTCTATTCTGTGTGCAAAGATTTGTAGGCATTTCACTTGCCGTTAGTTTATGGTAATTTGATAACTAACTAACTAACTAAAAATATTCAGGAAAGGTTAATGGTGGGTTGATTTCAGCTGTGTTCATCACTTTTTAGTATCCCTTGGAAAACAGTTTACATTGTCAGGCGTGTTACTTTCAGCGCCTTCCTGTATTTAATGGTGTTCTCTCAATTTGCAGCCCTTTTTCTAAAATATTTTTTCTTAATTTGCAGTGTTGAGCTATCAGGGCCACCATATATCAGAGTCCTGCACAGGGTCAGGTACGGGGATTGCAAAAAGTTGTAGTAAAAAACAAGTAAAAAATGAATGGCAGATGAGAACAAAAAAAAAAAAATCATGTTTCTTATCTGTATCTATAAGTATATGTGGACAGATGATTATAGCAGAATCAGTCATCTTTGTGTCACATTACATTAATAATATCACATGTGACACTTGGGTAGCCAGACTTATTTTAACGTGCAGGTCGGATCTGGATTTGACTTGGTGATAACTCCCGGTTAACAGGTCGGTACTGGGATGAGGGGTGTGGGTTTGTGCAACTGGACCGATACACAGCTCCTCCAGAGCCACAGAAGACCTTATAAAACTGTTAACACTGTGCATATTCCTAAATAAAGTTGAGAGTAATCAAATTATCACAAATAAACTTGGGAATGGCCTTTATTTTTGTCTCACTGTGGGTTAATCCAGCCCTGACTTTGAAATAGTCTTTATATGTTGAGTAGTTTTCACCGTTTTGTGATGGTTACTATATTCACTGGCCAATGAAATCCTTCAAAGCTTATGTGTTTGTTGTAGCCTATGTTAAAACTTACATAACTTATAACTTATAAATATATCAAGGTTTTAACTTAATGTAAACATGCCTGTACTTTGATAATCAGTGATTGTAGCAGTGCCACACAAACTGTTGTCCAGTAACTTTAATTTAATTCATCAGTGCTCTTGTTTCTTATTTTAACAACCATAAAGAATGTGGAAATGAGAATCTGGCTTTTAATCATCGATTGGTGCAGAGATATATTCATGATTTAGTGTTAACTGCCCTGACCCATAGGAAACAAAAACACTTGACTTCGCTTTTTACAGTGTTTTTCATGAGCTCTTAAGTTATTTATGAGTCTTAGGAGCTGCTCAGTGATGCCAAGTGAAGCCAAGTGAAGCAGTAGTGCAAGAAAAGGTTGTGGCACATACTGTGGGTCTGTGTGACCTTTTGGAAGCAAAAATCAGAGGGTTGACAGCAGAAACAGTTTCAGAGTCACGAACAATCATCCACTTAAGTGACCGCGGATGAGACCTCAACCTCGACCTTGGTTCTTCTTTGATTCTCATGTTAACAACTGCAGGTTCAGACTGCAAAGGATTCCATAAGATGCATTCAATTCCCTTTATCAATGTAGTAGTTTTATGAATAGAATAGATGAATAGACAGATTCGTTTTGCTTCAGGAATTATAAATTCTCTCCTGTGTAATTTGATTTAAAAGTTGTGGACACAGTTGAACAACATTGTCATGGTTGTTGCTTTGAACATTTCTTTTCTATTGCAGAATATCGCCTTTAGTAAAACAGTGACAGTCTTTAAATTTTCATACTGGGACAGACAGAGCAAATATGTAACTCTAATATGCAATTTTCCATTAGAGGAAATCAGAACACATGTAAATAAAGAACATTCCTGAATTATAAAGGGTAAAAGGTAGTATATAAGTATTGTGTATAGAGAAGATCGGACACACGCTTGTGTGTCTGGTAAACTCAGAGCTAAGGCAACAGCAGCCGATTAGCTTAGTTTAGCTTAGTATAAAGACTGTGTACAGGAAGAAACAGCTAGCCTTACTCTAAAAAAGAGAACTTAAAAGCTCACTAAGTAACACATTGTATATTTAATCCGGAGAATATACTGTGTGATGTAAAGCTTCTGGGAGGCATACAGTCTTGAGACTGTCATCAATCTAACTCACTGCAAGAAAGTGGATAAGCTCTTCCCCATTATGTGAACTCTTCCTGCCAGAACATAATTTCTGATTGAACTAGCAAACTCGATTTAATTGGCAGGACAGGATCAGCTGGTGGCAATTACCTGGCTGTCACAAAAGCTAAACCCGCATAATATAATTATTAGAATAATCAAATCTGAAATGTATTTTGTCTGATTGATCTCATGTGAATCTCAACATTAAATTATAACAGAAATGCATCTACCGATATCAAACAGAAGGAAAGGCAGTTATTCACTGTATACAATTGAATGTGGTTATTCCTGAGAAAAATGTACAGTTTCATTTTGAATTCACTTTATTTCAAAATAAATGTCTTCTTATGTGTGTGTGTGTGTGTGTGTGTGTGTGTGTGTGTGTGTGTGTGTGTGTGTGTGTGTGTGTGTGTGTGTGTGTGTGTGTGTGTGTGTGTGTGTGTGTGTGTGTGTGTGTGTGTGTGTGTGTGTGTGTGTGTGTGTGTGTGAATTTGCCCTGTTCGAAGTGAGAACTTACAGCACGCGTGTTCACTTTCACTTGTACCAGCGGCACACCGCAGTCCTGATTTAAGAAATGGTTGGACAGCAGTCCTTTTATGAAGTGGGCAAACCCATCAATCACATGATTTCCTCCTCTTTGCACTGACTGCTCTTTCCTATCTTGGTGAAGCAGATCCCTCCGAGTCACACTGTAGACAACATAAATCAAATTATGGATTCCTTACCCTCATGTCTCAGGCCTGGCGAAAAGAAGCCAAACTTCTTTTTCTCCCCACAATACAGGAAGCTCTATCATCACAAGATCATAAAAGATGCACATCTGACAAATTATTCGCTCTGCTACAGAAACATTAAAGAAGATCACTGCATGAAAAGTAAGTGGGCTGGTTTTACAGGCCTTTTCAGGCGCTCAAGTAGAGAGTTATGGCTTGTGTGAACCAACACAGACTATAAAAACTTCACTTGTTAACACTAAAATGCTGCTGTAGCACAGTGCTGTTTCAATGACATGGATATTACACTTGAAAATAATGCCCTGTGGAAGTGGATGTAGGGAGGCCTTTACTATATTTCGAAGTTAGGCTAAAAATGAATAGCATGTACATTTCTGCTCATCCACTGACTACACCCAAACATCACCCAAATACCACACTGCCACACACAACAATGCCATTTCTATGTTGTTAAACCATGTTGCCGACGATGACTCACAGGCTGCATTAACTGCTATGGGAAGAGTTTTGTTAAAAAACTTAAAAGATAACTCTGGTGATTTTTCTACCTTTTTCTTGTTGTCAACAAATCCCATTAAAAGTGATCGTAGTGTCAACCTCTTTCTGTGTAGCCATAGCCTCGCCATTGTAGTTTAAAAAACAAAAAAACAATGGGGCGATCTCATCTACACTCCACCCACCTGCACATGAAAGACTCCTATAAGAATGCTGTTCAGAGATTTCAGTTCAGCATTCATTACCATCATCCCTCAGAAGCTGATAAGGAAACTGGACCTGCGGGGCCTGAACACCTCACACTGTAATTAGATACTTAACTATCATTGAGTCAGTAAGGACTGGCAACAACACAACAAGCACCATCACACTGAGAATGAAGCCCCCCCCCCAGAGGTGCATGCTCAGTCCCCTGCATTTCACCCAGCTGACCCTTATCTTATCTCATCTCATCTTTCAGATGATGACCTCTCCTGAACAAATAATGTTGCATCCCTGGCAGAGAAAGCCAAACAGCTTCTTCCCTTCCTCAAGAAGAAAAGTGAGAGCCTAGGTACCCATCATGTGCTCCTTCTACCGAGGCATCATTAAAAAGCATTCTGACCAGCTGCATTGCTGTGTGGTTTGGAAGCTGCACCGCTTCAAACTGGAAGACCCTGTGGTGCATAGTGAATGTGGCTGGAAATATCACTGGTGCCTTACTCCTTCCGATCATGAAAACAACTCCTGCCTAGCCTGCAAAGCATTGCAAGTGACCCCCGTCCCCGCATCCCTCACACAGCCTCTTCAGTTTCCTGCCATCTGGAAGAAGAAACCAAAACCTCCGAGCCTGCTCCTCCAGACTGGATAACAGCTTTATACATCAGGCTGTCAGTATACTAAACTCTCTCCTCTCTGCCTACAAACAGTCTGGACTGTAAATTATCCATCCTACACAGCCACTCAGCACCAGCCATAAGAACTTTATTTAAACAAACATTGACGCACACACATGCCTACATTCAGCCGCTTTGTACAGAACACTTCTGCTACAGTAATGTGACTCCTGTGGACGGCATATCACTCACTTACTACCTTTTCTTTACCTTATAATAAAGTTGACTTTGACGAGCCACACCGATGGGGTGTACTACGAAGCTTGATTAGTGGGTCAGCAAGGTATGTTGCGCTCAAAGCCTAGGTTATCTGTGACACAAAAGTAGCTCTCTTTCAGTGTTGTATTACCTTGTTTACTTTCGCTTTCAACCAAACCTGGTTGGGAGAAGGTTTTCAGCTAAGACATGGACCTAAGACCTAGACTATCGTGATTGATCGGCTACTTAAAGCTAAGTTCAGCTTCCTAGACTTCCTCTATGAGAGACACAGGTTCTCATCAGAGAGTTTTCACTATTTGATCATCAGGTTCTGCAAAGAAAGAAGCAAAGAAGCCGAGCACTTAGTGTTGCGCAGTGTGTCTTTTTCACTACCATTCTTTGCCAAGGGTACATATTTGCATGCATGCAGTTGGTGAGAAAAACGGTGTGCCATATATCTGCAGGGTTGTAGCTGCGCTCAACTCATTGCTCGATATATATTCATGAAGTATCAGAGCTTTTTGTCAACTCAAACTGTCAAGGAAGGATTTTATCGTGTTTCAGGTAAAAGAAAACTTTCGGCTCCGTGAGACAGCCGTAGAGTAAAGGCAGCGCGTCAGTCATTTAATTTTGCATGCAGGGTTCGTCTCACTTGGGATGTGCGTTGACGTGTGTTTAAAAAAAAACCAATGCTTATGTCACATGGAAAACTCACTAAAGGTTATGGAATTATGAACAGTGTGGTGTAATACACCTCTGAATTCCCTGAAATATAAAATAAAGAAGGTTGCCCCTTGCTGTTTTCATACTCTTGAACTGCTCATAGGAATTCATCGTAACGATCTGCTCCTGTTTAGTGAAATATGCGGCCCTTGATCCATCCAAAGGGTGAGTCTAATGACACAATACACGCCCTCTTTATGAGAATGCGCATTGTAACTAAAACGGAAACCCTGGCTTGACAAATTAACTCTAAAGTGAGCCTTGTGGTACCGTTTAACTCTGATTGCAAGTTTCATTTTTGTCCAGGTTATCCAAAGAAACCCTGGGTCTGTTCAGCATGCTTCGTAGCACACCCCTCGGTGCACTGGCTGACATGTTCCTTTATTACAATAAACATGGACATTGTAGTTTAAGTCAATCTTACACGAACCATCATGCTGCTGCAAATACTCATTAGAGCATCAAATGTGTATTAATCCAAAGCTACAATCTGTCCCTCAAAAATGCCCAACTCACTCCTGTTCGGTAATGTTTGCTGAACACTACATTGCCCAGCTTCCAGATCCAGTAGGAACCAGTGGGGCAGATTGCCAGATCTTCGTGGGATTTGTGGACAATCTGGATTGTAAATATGGAAAGACACAAGCCTTATCCTTTAACACTGCTTACATAGAATGTGAGAAAGCATAAACCAAAAACCCATCTTCCACTAATGCATTTCACTTAGCCAACTCAAGCGTAGAAGATAATTATGGTGGAATAACTAGCTGCAGACTCAGAGCCTACAGACAGACGCTGAGGTGGAGGTTGCATGAGCATAGCTTTCAGTTGAGCAGTGTGGCAGCAGACATATGATTAAAAAAGTGTGTTCAACATGTTGCAGTAAGAGGAGTACGCCATGTAAGTGTTGAAGCCTACTTGAGTTGGCTGCCTGGACCGACCAGACCTGTTGAGTCTGACAGTTAACATTTACATTTGGAAGTGACTCCTCTGTTGTTACTGGATGATCCTCATCAACTGCTTCCACTTAAGTACATTTTTAAAGCTAAGAGCACTGGGAGGCCTTAAGAGCGGACTCAATACCCTTAAGCACAAAACCCTGTACTAACTGAGGTGCCTCTTAAGATCAAATCAGTGAAATAATTGCTAGTGTTGTCAAGACCAGACTGGTGACTTTGTCTATTTACACGCACACAGGAAATCAAATTTATGAAATTAGGTTTAAAAACATGGATAAATTATTGGCACACTCTTAACAAATCTTATTATTCTACCATTTAAACACCAATCCATTTAAACATTCTTCTCACATCATAAATGTCATCCTAGTGTTTTCAAATTGTCACTTAAAAGTTTATTTTCTACATGAAAAGTATCCTGCTTCCTCCTCTTTCAGATGGCTCAGATGGCTAACAACATAATTGTGCATTGCAGCCATCATCTGGTAATTAGTGGGTCAGAAAAACAGACAGGTTTGATAAACGGATTGTGTTTGTGTTTGTACTTGTTCTCAGCAGGTTAAATGTACGTTCTGTCACCTACTCTCTCTGTGACCACTTAATTTTTGTGTTTAAAAGCGCAGTGCAGGCTTTTCTATTTGTTTTGTCACCATTATGTTAATTTCAATGTTTTTATTATTTTAGAGTCTTTTCTAATGCTATGTGACAGTAAAGTTTAATGTATCATGAACCTTGTTGGACAACTGCAGAGCTTTAAAACGGTGAAATTGTCAGGTTTTGCAAATACGTTGGTAAACAATGCTAGCTTACCAAGGTCGGTAATACCTGAGCTGATGCATCGAGATCCTTAGCCAAATCACTGCTTTACAGTCATCTAACGGTCTGTCAACATGAATATACATTATGTCAAACAACACCTCAATTGTGTGCTACAGCTATATAATAGGGGAATGATACGAGTGATCACTGGAGGCTTCTTCATTTTGCTGTTACAGCACAAAGCACTCACTTTGTCATTGACAGTTATCCATTTATTCGTGTTTTCAAAAAGCTCTGTTTCCTTCGTCTACACAATAATGAGAGACCGTGTGTTGACAAATTTATCCACTGTGGTGAATGTGTTGTTTAAGCGTGTGGTGTGGATCGAAGGCCAACAAGGATAGAAAAAGATACTTTCAGGTTTATCTCCATCAGTGCGGACATGGCCCAGACACATTTGGTCATTAATCTGATTTCTCCTCTGTCTCTCTGCCACAGCAATACAGATTCAGAAATCTGTATTGTCCACTATTTGTCTTTATCAACGATCACACTCGTGACTTTTTTCCACCAATTTTTCAGAATTTGAAAACCCACATTCCAGCTCCCATTTAGAGTATCCCAGAGACTGTCTTGTGATGTTTTTTTGAATGCTTTCAATGTTTCCAAAGATGTGCATTGGGTGTGAGGTCTTGTGACTGCTGACAGAAAGCCAAGCAAGTGAACACTTATTGCTTTCGCCCAGCGGAGAACTCTGATGCGATCAAGCCTTTGTCTTTCAAAGAAAACTGCAACAATATTTTTTCAGGAGGGACTTTACTACGTGTTTCTGCAGGACAGAGCAGCACTTCTCTGTGGAGGTGATCCCTTGTAACTCTGAATATGTTATATATCCTTCTTTCATCAACGTGACTGACTGCAGGTTAAGTGATGTTACATCAATCCTAAGGTTCAAACCTTTTTCTTTTGCTCTCAGCAGTTAAACGTTTTCATTGCTTTGTCACTGATTTGGAAAACGCTGTTTTCCAACTTAATCACATTATCTCTTGACTGCACTGAGAGGGGCAGGGAATTCTTCAGTCAGCTGGTGTCACGTTTGTTTTTCCTGCACGTGTCTCCCCTCTCTGTGTGTGTCTTTGAGCTGGGGGGCGTGGCTATTCCTGGCAAGCTGCACCAGGTGGATCCCATCTTCACTAATCATCTCCTCTCCTGTATAAGAAGACCGGCCTGAGACTCATTCATCGCCAGATCGTTTCATCAGCAAGAGCAGTAGTGAGCTGTGAACTTTGGCGGCGGCGGCGGCGTGCTCTGTTTTCTTTGTGTCATTGTGAATCATTTGTCATTGCTCCTGTGCTCTTTCGTTGTAGCTTCCTGCCTGCCTGCCTGCCTGCCTGCATGTGCATTACCCGGAGGACGCCATTACCACATGGACAGACGCACCATCTGGAATTGAGAACCTTCACCGGCACTGGGCACGCTCAGGAGAGCACTACACAACTCACTACGCCCCCACTCCTTCTCCCCTTGTGCACAGTGCACTTTGTTTATAGTATTTCACTAATTAAATCTCTTTAATTTGACTCTGTTTGTGCCTGCATTTAGGTCCCAGTTTCCCCAGTGTCCGTTCTTGACAGCTGGCTTTGTAAGCAGCTTTATTTTGTTCCAGCCCATAAAACGTATGTTAAAAGATCACCACAGTGTCATGGAAAAACCTCTTAAATATGTAGAATTTACCCCCCTGGAGAGCACCTTGGCTCCAGTGTACTAAATGTTCTTGAAAATGTTACAAACAGCATATTTGCATGGAAATCTCAAACCAAACTGAAACATTATCAGAAGCAACAATGACAAAATGTTTTTGAATGAAACCTGGTCACTCGTCAGACACATGGGCGGATTATGAGACAATAGGACCCATTGCCACAGACAATTGGAAAAAAAAAGACCCCACCACCTCTCCCACATAAGTGTGACCATCCAAGTACTAAAAAGCTCTTTTGTGGTGCCTTAAATTAAAAAAATATCCAAGGAGAAAAATGTGATCATCTATACGTAACTGAGAACATTATTATGAGATAAGCTGTATAAAACAACATAGCTGCTGACATGTTTTTATTGTGTGCACACTGAAAAACGCATTGAACTTGACTTAGAAAGTACAAGTTATGCTCTCCTTTCATTTAGACATAATGACGGGCCTTGTACTGATAAACACCTCCCCCCAGGCCTTGCCTAAAGTGAATCTACTTATAAATTCTTGAATTGCTCTTGAAAGAAAAGACGACACAGGTCTGTATTGAATGTCTGTTTCGTCTAAATCTTGCATGACTGAAAGATTGATAAAGTGCCCTGTGTTCTCATGTAATCTTTTAGAAAAATCATACTCACTAGTGTTAAGGCCCCCATTCTCGCCAAAGTCAATAGCAAGCTGCTCAGAAGCTTTTCCAGGCAGGGTCAACTTTATTAGAAACAAGATTAAACAAAACAAGCATTAAACAAGCTTATTAGATACAACATGGTCCAACACTATAAACAAAGAGTTAATGTATATATGGGCTGTGAACTACATTCATCACCTGTAACCCTGAGTTAAGCTTTATGTGCTTGATGATTTACTTTTGCCTTTGAGTATTTCCTGTGTGTATACAGCACTGATCTAAAGAAAATATCTGAGAAAATGTTTGATATGAGTTTCATGTTTTGGAGTGAAGAGTAAGGAAATTAGGAAACTAAACAAGATGTACATTATCTGTTGTTTTGGTTTAAAAATATATGACTAAATGGCAACATTTGAAATACAATAGGAATTCAGAAATCTGAATGGGCCAGAAGAAGGGTCGTCAGGTTAGCCAATTAGAGGGCTGACCAAAGTTATCCACAAAACAAACAACCGCTAATAGCTAACTGATATATCGCACATCTACCCACATAAACACACTGGCACAAGGACTGAAAATGATTTGTCTCATATCCAGAAGGTATTCATCATTAATTTGTCATACAGCATCAACGGCTCACCAGAACCTCCACCAGCGTTAAACACACGAGCTCACACGCGCCTATCGATGCCACAGAATCTAGTTACTTTCTGTGATTAAGCGATTCTCAGTCTCAATGAGCTGTGACGAGCCTTCCAGTCATCGAGCAGCCCTGTGTGGGATGGTAATGTGGAGTGAAATAACTGAGATTGAATATTGATCAAGTGCCTGTGTACAGCCTTGGGGGACCTCAATATAATCACTTCCACACTTGTTCTGTCTCCTTCTGAGCGCGGCTGATGGAGTGATGGCAGAGGATGCAACCACACTGCGAGAGGTGTGATTTGTCATAACTCAATGGACACACACACACACGCGCGCGCATACACACACACACACACACACATACACACACACAAACACAAACACGTAAACCAGTTATGAAAGTGAGATTAGGTTACATTTGAGCGCTGATCCAGATGCATCACACCTTAATTGTTTTGATCATCTATTTGAAGGAAGGTTTGAGATGTAGATTAAATAGTGGGGAAATGCTTGAGTGTACTGAAATGGAAATTAGTTAGAATCAGTTCTATTCACTGAATCCAGCCGGGTTTTTTTTTTTGCAGCAGCACAAGTTTAATTGAACTGTGTCAGCAGTGTTAAAAAAAAAAGGAAAGTGGTGCTCAGGCTGAAAAAGAGAGTGTCTGAGAGGCATATTGATTAGCTGCTCCTGGAGGAAAGGATCCTCCTCATCACACTTCCTGGCAACACCTCCCACAAGGTATCCATCTTAATGTGATATGACAACCCTAAGCCATATCAAAACTAAATCTGGACATTGATTTCGACATTCAATTTCAACGCTGAAAAACACTTTTCCGCTTTCATATGCACAGCCAGGCACTGGGGTGTTTGTCTTGCTGAGAGGGACTCCTGCGGAGGCTTTACACAGTGCGCACTGGTAGCCCAGACCTACTGCCAATACATACATGTTTCCCAAGTTTCTTGCGGTTGTTTGTCTTTATCACCTGACCACCATACACAATTACAAATACAGGTAAGGCAAATACTGAAAAAGGTTAACTTCTGTTTGTCCTCAACTGAGGATACACGATTAGCATTTTTAATTCCAAGTTTGAATAATATTCACTTAAGCAAGTTGCATAAATAATCATTTGTGGTTGTGGTTGCTGTTCATGTCATGGAGTTTAAAGGAAAGATTTTAGTTCAAGGTACTGACTCAGAGCTCTAGAGGCTATAAAATGCCAGAAGACAAGAGTTTTGGCAGCAAAAACCAGTAGACCAGTTTAATAGGTGCAAACGAAAAAGAATAAATACGGCCAACAGTAATGACAAGACCAAGGCTGGTGTGCTATATAGGTTGTTAACCACACATCATTCAAACTGTCTTGGCAAGCTGAAGTAATGTGTGTGTGTTGGTTGCAGTCAATGTAGGTGCATTACTCCAATGATGTCTTTAGTGACTGAGGGAAATATACAGTTAAAATTTATATCAGTGAAAAGTCAACTTATTATAACTGCTAGGCTGGCTGGTGCAGTTTGTGATGTTATCGATTGGATTTTAACAAGGTTCAACAAGTTCAGCCAGTCGGAGCTTTCTCTTCGGAAGAGCATGCAACGCTTCAAGTGAAAATGCGAAAACTGCTTGCTCACTTGTTGTGAGGTCCACATGTGAGGGCAGAGATATGTAAGAGTTTCAGGCTATTGGAGAACATTGTTTTTACTGTGCAAAATGTATGGCTTGATATTTTTCTCTTGGGCATTTTGTGTTTGCTCTCGAAAAGTGTTATATAAATAAATTGACCTTTAAGGATTCACATATGTATGCTCGTACGGCTGTGCTAGAAGACAAGTGTGCAATGGGTTAGAATTATTAGGATACAAGTAAAGATAGGAATTAGGAAAATACATTCAAAGGTGAAAAATAAATATATGTAATAAAAGGATTAAAATGCATTTCCCTGTGTGTTATTCGGGCTGTACAATATTTCTGTACATGACATTTTATTTCTCCTACTTTACTGCATACATATGAACAAACAAACAAACAAACAAAGGGGAACATGATGGATAAGGGGAGGTTTATGATTGATGTTGGAAATAGCAGGTGATAAAAAAAATGCTATCACTATCACAAATTTGAACAACATATGTGTTCAAATTTCTATTTTTTCTGCCTGACCGGTTTTAGAACCTCAATCTTCTGAGGAAGATCAAATGATATGGTTAACAGTCTGTGGAGTCTTGTAGTGATATTGTGAATTTTCTTCAGTAACATACAATGTCAACATCAAGACTATTGTCTGGATGAGTAGCTTCTGTGTATGTGTTCACGTGAATTTGTCTCTGCTGCATGTGCTTCTTCCTCCCCCTCTACCATTCCTGACATCTACTACAAAGGTCCCTTTCAAAAAGGTTGTCACAGTGTTTGGACGTCTGTCCCACATAAAAAAGAGTGACTCAGTTTATGTAGCTCTCAGCGACAGTCACTATCAGTCCAGGGCTTCAATTAAACCAAACTCAAAAGAAGTGATGAAAGTGGCTTGTATTAGCATATATTAAGGACGGGAAACAAATCTGTAGCACTAAAGAGGGTCAGAGGTATTAAAGAACCTGTTTCCCACTAACATGATTAAGTAGGACTTGTTGGCAGCTGCATATGTTATGCAACGAGGCCTTCATGATATACAGAAGAATGATGTTTTTACAAGTATACGGCTGTGTAGATAGTATATTCCAAAGTTATTCCAAATATCCCATATTTCATGCTAAATAAAGCTTAAACTCTATTCTTTATAAGGAACTGTTATTGCACTTCACGTCTAGCTGCTTACAGGATACCGTTCATGGTGGAATTTGACATGATTAATATTCTGGATAGGCAGCCATTGACTTGTGTTTTAAGATGATTCAAGGCCTTTCAAAAGCTTTACTTTGAGGCTTTGATTCTTCAATATTAAAATGGAGAAATAAGACTTGTTTAGGTGCTGATAGGGAACATCTTAATAGGTGTGTTCTGGGGAATAAGGGATATAAGGGCACATGCTCTTTAGTCCTCAAAGAGACCTGCAGTGAGAGGTCTCAATGAATGAGGTCTAGTGTGTATTTGTGCACCAGGCAGTGTGGTACAACTTCTTTAAGTTCTAAAAACCCTTACACCTAAAGGGCTGTCGGTGAGCGTCTGTTGCCCTAGCTTTTAAGGTGTGTCCCGAACATAGAAGACTATATTAAAAAATGGACGTAGTCTCTTTGTCGAGGTCTGTTCTCTCAACTTGTTCCAATCGTACTTTCCTACAGGAGTCGCCATCATGTCAGACTTTAACTCCATCTCAATTTCCTCTTGGTCCAGCACCGTTGACACTAGTCGACCCTTCTCATTGGACATGCTGAATCAGTGAATCAGTGCACGAGAAGAGAAAGGTAAGTAAGGAAAGCAAGCACTAGCTCTTGGCTGTAGACTTAAAGATCCGTTGCAACTTAAAGATCAGTTGCAAACAGACACAGTGAATTATTTTACTTTTAGGGATTTTAGGGTTGCACTGATCTGATTTCCAAATATTTGTTACACTTAATTAGCTGTCTTGTTAAGAGTAAGATTAGTCGATCAATACGACTCTCATGTCTGTACGGTAAAGATTAAGATAAAGCCAGTACACAATCAGCTTAACTTAGCATAAAGACTGTTCCCAGCCAGAGAAACAGCAAGCCTGGCTATTTTAAACCATGTCTAGCCATGGTAGCGGCTCTTTGAGGCTGTACTTAGTCACAGCAGCTAAATGCTAATGTCACGCTGCGGTCACTCTTCATACTGCTCGGCCTTGCTCTCCCTCTACCTTGTGCCTCCATCACTGTGCGCCTGTAGGTAAGGCTGAAGGAGATACATACTCATTAATGAACCATAAAGTTGGACCTCACCTTGGACTGCAGACACGCTTAGTGCTTCTCCCCAGGTCCTCCTCTGTCTCACAGTGCCATCGACTCTCTATATTGTTATATATGCACTGTATTGTTTTCACCTTGTGAGTCTATGGATTCATTTCATTACGTTAAATTTATGCTTCCTCGTGTCCTGTCTCCTCTGTGACCCGAAAATCTTGAAATGCACATTGAGGAAGTGAGGAGAGAGGCAGAGGAGAGAGGATAGAAGAGAGAGCGAGGGAACCCTGCATCCTACCAGGACGTTTTTTTTATCAAGTGCTGTTGCTGCATCTCTTTTTTTTTTTTTTTAAAGTTTTTTAAACTGTCAACATACACTTCAAAAGAAAACATCAGAATCACGCACAGACAGATGAAACAAATAAAGATCAAAGAAATGAAAGGAAAAGCCGAACAGAAAATCGAAGGTATTGCATACATTCATTGTTGAAATAGCTTTTTTTTTTTTGAGAGGAAGAAATTATGGATGTGGAATTTCGTAGTAAGATTAGATTGATAATGGAAAATAATAATGACAGATAATGACAAATCTTTGTCACTATTATCATATTCATAATCATAGAAACCAGATATAAAATCTGAGAGAATGTAGCCACATTTAAATTGTTTATCTTTTCACAGCTCTTATGTATATTTTTAAGACCAAAAGTAATTGGAGCAACTTTCAGAATTCACAGAAAGAGTCATTTACATCTTCGTCAGTTTGCAAATGTCAAGATACAGCTGTGCATCATGTCATCAGTGACTGAGGGAACAAGGATTTCTCATTTGAAAGCTATGGCTCCTCCACCCTGGTGTCTCTCGTTCACATCCTCACAGGAAGGAGCTGAGACGCAAGGAAGAGACAAGAGTGAGGGAAACATAATTAAAAGCAGGGAGACACCTACTGTAGCAGGAACTACCACGGCTGCGGTTCTAAGTATTTTTCCTGGTGTTTATATTTTTTGCTTTGTTTTGTCACTGCAATAACATCCCAACAGTGCAAGCTACAGTCACAAAACTGTAGGTCAAAATGAAGGTCTGGTTTGAAAATGGATGTGGTCTGAGCAAGGGGTCTGGCACCTCCATGTTATGCCCATGGCCCGACAACAGTACAAGACAGTCCCAAAACTTAACAGGTGTGTCGTTGAAAATGACGGTCGAGTTCAAAGATGGTCGCGGTCCGAGCAAGGGTGCCGAAAGTAGCAGGGTAGAAAGTAGGGCAGGGGCCATTAACCCCCCCCCAAAAACACACACACACACACACACACACACACACACACACACACACACACATTGGCGGCAGGAATTCAACATGCAGATTTAAGAACACAACACATAAAACCATGCAATTTAAAAACCACAGCACACAAAATAAATTAAACCATAGAGATAGAAACCAGTTTACACTGTAACAGATGCAACTCTAGTGAAACCAATTCGTCCCTAGACAAAACAACCCCCCCTTTTAGCTGGTTTAAATGTTTACCATGTCCCCATAACACGCATGCACGAGCGCGCATGGACTCACACGCACACGCACACGCACACACACACACACACACACAGACACACAAACACACACACACACACACACACCAGCTAATGAAAGTGAGATTAGGTTATATTTGAGTGCTGATCCAGATGCATTATACCTTAATTGTTTTGATCATCTTTTTAAAGGAAGGTTTGAGACAAAGATATTAGATAGTGGACACACACACACACACACACACACACACACACACACACACTCGTCCTTCTCTTCTGGTCGAGCACCTTGAGAGCACTAGAAATATATATAACGCAGATAAATATTCCAGCTAAAAATGGGTGACATGCAATTAGCTCTTGTGTGATTCTGTCTTTAAAGCAGAGCCACTTGGCTGAGTTATGAATGGCCTGAGAGGAGCTATTCTTCAACTTAACCCCACGGCACGCTCCTGTGACTGAGGCGACAGCAGATTAAGAGCAGAGCTGTGAGTTTTGTGCTTCGGCCATAATCCTTCTTGCCGTTAATTAAATTGCGCTGTGATTGAATCACAGTTTTTCAGGTAATTACAGAAGCTCATTTAATTACACCATCAACCAGTCAGGTCGGTCAGACCACAACAAACGCCACAAAACTCAGACATCATGACATCACTGAGGTCTATCTGTCTTGTTAAAGTTGAGGCCACTGCCTGTTAAGTTGTGGATCATGTGGTGTCAAAACTCAAGGATAAGAGAAAGAAATCATGTAATTTTCAAACTAGACACATGAGGGGGAAGGAGCAAACTACTTCAAAGATGAAGCGCATTCATGTTTTTCCCCAAATACTTCAAAGATTTATATTTCTAGCAACTTCTGTATGTCAATAACTCCCTCGTACCGCTCCATCTTTGCCCTAGCTGCTCTCAAGAGTGAATTTAACACACCACATGAAAAGACGGGGAGCTGAGTACTGTCATGTGATGTGTCTGTTTCTCTAATTTAGCTGACGCAGATGTGACGTCACACTCTACTGAATGGGCGCCTTTGACAGTTTGGATAATTCTCTCCACAGAGTGCATCAATAAAATCAATTGCTGTCCATGCCAGCAGGACTAACAGCCCTATCTGGAGGCCGACATGCTCCTTCTCTAATGGGGAACCACAGGAACTTTTCCCACTGCCTCTTAATAAATGGCATTCCTTGATGACTGCTGTTTGTTCAGATTAAATTGATGTGTCTGTAGTGGGTTTCTGCTCCAAAGTTGTGGGTTTCATTCCCATGTGAACCAAAGGAAAGAATTGCTACGCTTGCTGATATGCTGAAACCATATTTGTGTTACGATTAATCTGATTAATTTGTGTTTTGACGATTAACAGTTTTTTATGCTTATCATGCTACAGAGATAAAACATAATCTGCTTTGTCCACACAATTTGAAATCAAATGCAGTGCTATTAAATTGATATATCTTGACTTTTCCCACTTCAAATTCAGGGAATCCAGGTTGAGCTCAGAGTGATGCACCCTCTGGACCAAGAAGCGAGTGTCAAATGGAGGCCAATCAGCCACTCCTTTAAGATTACAAACTGTGGCTACGCAGTGCTCTTTAATTGGCTAATTACAAACTGTGTGGCTCTAACTCAGCTCATCCAAGAATTAAAACAACAACAAATGTATGAGCTCTTGAGCTGCAGACTGAGCCAGACACTGCAGGGCTGTAACTGGGGCCCCTGCTGTCATTCGCATGGTCATATACTGCAACAAAGTGTGGGAAATCTCACTTATAGTTCTGCACAGAAAAAAAACCTCAACCGATTTTATGAAGGGAGCGAGGCTTGTTAGAGCAACGCAGGTAAGTCTGTAGGTTAGTAAAAGCCCAGACTTACAAGTTGAACATAACAGCTGAAGTTAATGTAGTTAATGTTTAAAACATGATCAAAACCAAAGCAGATGTTGCAGCCAAGCTCACCAGCTCAACAACAGAGCTGAAAGAGTGCCCCCTCCAGCTAAATGTGTCTGAAACAATTAGCATGTTCTATGCAAAACCCATAGATGGTGACCAATTAGCGAATTAAAATATCTTGCAATCTTATTGCAAGATATTCGTATCTTGTTGTAACTGAATCTAACCTCTCCTGTAAGTTATGAAAACCCATGAAAGGGTCCAGTTCAATCGTGCAAATTTCCAATTCATTAGAAATCCCATGTCGATAGAGGCGGCCAAGATGATTTTCACTCATGTGAATTACTGTTTAACAAGCACAGGCCAGCCAAAAGCACTTCCATCCCTGCCAAATTCTAAAAAAAATATATTAGTTTTTAAATTGGGATGACCTAATAAAATATGCAAACTTGTGCCTGGTATACAAAGTCATCCATGACTTTGCTCCACCACCTCTACAAACTATATTAACAGAAGAACCAACACTAATCATGTCACTAGGGGGTCTATAAGAGGAGAATGCTTATTTGCAATGTCGTTATATAATGTCACTCCTGCTTTTAACAACTGTGTGTCTGCATGACCTGTTTTTCTTTTTTGCTTTGATCTATTTTAGGAAGCCTTTTAAACTGCATGCCCTTTTTTTTGTTTTTACTTTGATGTATTTTAGGAAGCCTTTTGTAACACCCAACAGACAAAAATTGCCTACTGGCATTATATATTTTTTTTTACCATGTGTATTCATTTATTTGCACTGCCCCTTCTCTCAAATAAACGAAACTAAATACATATGCATTTAACAGTTGACGGGGTATGGGACGTGTTGTTGTGGAAATGGATTCCTCAATAAAGATCAACAAACAGGATCAGCTTTTTCTCCGTGGTTTATTTTCCCAAAGCATTTTCTTCTGCAGACAAAAATACGTTCACCCCTGCGTCCTAAAAAGCCTAAAGTCTAGCAGGAATAACAACGAGCCAAATCGTGCACAGTCCTTTAGGGAGAGGGACAGGATGCGATAAGCCTTGGTTGGGTGACGTCTTTAGACCAAACAAAAAACCTGCCTTAGACATTACAATTCTGAACATTCTGAACCTCTCTCATCACAAGGTCTCTAACACAGGGTACAGATGCACAAATATGCCATTATACCATCATGAGTTAGTTATTTGCATTATCCATTAAGAAGGTGAGACAGAGGAGACACTGAACTGCGTCTGACCTGACAAAACTATGATTATGAATTACAAATATCCAAAATTCCCACAACAGTGTTAAATACACTCACCAACCTTTAATATTAAAGAGGTATTCTGCAGATTTAGATACAGCTCTGTGTCATGGCAGTGTGGGCAGTGTGGGCAGTGCATGCAGATGAACAATGTTTGGCCTCTCTCTGTGGCTGCACCTCAGAACATGGATGCCCAATCCAAAAGGCATCGTTCCATCACATCTGACAAATATTTAGCTGCTGGAGGCAAATACTAATATTTTGGGCTTACCTGTGTAGCCGGCAGAAATCCGGGCCAAGACTTCCTCTTTCGACTATGGACATTGTTTATGGTCCGATTAGCAACTAGAGACATATAAATAGATATCTGTATATGAATGAAGATACATAATGACAAAAAGCCAATGAAAAGCTGATTATATCGGCTTGTTTCCAAGGTCGCAATTTAGCCACTGTTTACCTACATGCAACCAAATTTTTTCAAACATGGTTGTAGTCCATGTAGGTATGGACCAAACAGACAACAGATCGCTTCAATTATACAAATCACAAAAAGCACCTAATGAAACGATGGTAACTCTGGCACTTCCCGTTCAGCAAGCTGAAGCTTCTCCACTAAAGTGTGCTGCTCATTCAGACAAACTTTACAAATGCCATCCTGAGACATTTACTGAAAAAGAAAGTAAAAGCAGCAGTTAGTAGATGCTAGAAAGTAGTTACCGAATGTAGCCACATCATATGCAGACAGACAAAGACAATAAAAGCTGCTGCATTTGTTATGCTTGCTCCGCCTGCAGGCAAAGCATGCCACAGCTTCATTTTTTTTCTTTATCTCTACAGTTGTATCACCTGTTAGCTAAAATGAAACATACTAGAAAAAAAATAGATTTTTAAAAATCAATTATTGTTGAGCATTAAATTTTAGCATTATGCCTGTTTATATACTACACCAAGATTTCAACGCCAAGATTTTGGGGGCTATGGGGTATGTTAGTCAACAATTCTAAGACTAAACAATAAAAATGTCTATTTCATTATTGACAGGCAGGAGGAATAAAATGGATTCTTCCCAGTACCGAACAGAGGATGTGTAGTAAACAAAACTTATTTTGGTGGTTTAAGATATAAAATTTGGCACAGACACACACAGCAGCAATGAAAAATAAGAACTACTTACTTCAAGGTGGCCAAGGTTGGACTACAGATCAGAACAGATGGTCCAGAATTCCAGGTGAATGTGCCAAAGATATGAATTTGGTTAATATTAGCTGAGACTGATTCTAGGGGCTTTGTACTGTATAAATGACTGTGTCATTAAAAACAATTCATCACAATCCAGTCTGCAGTAGCAGCTACCAATCCTTGACATATACTTGATGTATTTAATTGATGGCACACAAAGGTGTGTTACAATCATTCCACTAAATGGAGATTAGTCTTGATCATTGCCTCATTGCCTTGCTTGACAAGGTGTCACATGGTTTAGAGGCTGTATGGCAAATATGCATGACCTATGTACTGCTTTCTGCTTTCATTTCATCCACATTATAAATTCTCAGAGAAGACAGAAATCCTTACCACATCTCATATGAACAGTGTACGAGTATTTAGTTCTGAAGAAGCCTTGCAGGAGGGGGCTGCCGTTTAGCTGACATTAAAGGAACAAAGGTCAGAGAGCTACACCTGCGATAAGAAAATTGAAATTATTCTAACAATAATACGTACTATTTGCCTGAAAACCAGACAAATCTGCTCATCTCATGTTTATCTCAGTTAAAATGATAACTGACAAAAGATTGTCAAGCCTGTATGGAGTTATTGAACGAAACTGGCATTCTACATCCAGCGCAAAGTCGTACAGTAAGTACCAGGATCATGAAAATCAGATCAAACTGTCAAACTAGGCAGCGTTGATCAAATATCAATCAAGATTCTGTTACTGTGTTCACATTTTTAGTGTACTGATTAGCTAAAAATAAAACGAGAAAGTTTGTGACACTCATTTTTGTCCTGCTTCAAAACAGACCTAGTATCACCCAGATTTACATGTTGTTCAGTGCTACATCGTTTCATTGCGGTCATTGGTTTGAGGTCACATTCCGTTGCTCTGGTTGGTTGAAAATAATATGTTCACACTAAAGCCACTAGATTAAACTCTGTGTGCCCTTCCCACATTGAGAAGCGCTGCAGAGGAAATAAACGTGAAGTGGAGAGCCTTCCAAGTGTGTTAAAGTTCTCATTGGTCCAGGTCATCGTTATCCCCAAAGCAATTTCAGTCAAAAGCAACTGGACTTGGTTATTTGTCTAGGAAGACGTTTCACCTCTCATCCAAGAGGCTTCATCAGTTCATGTACGCAGCTGACCAGGCTGGGATCTTCCAAGTGATTCACCTGTTATTTTGAGGACGTATGCTGTTTTCCAAATGTGTCAATATGCTAAACATGTTATTTTTGTACAAAATGTTTGAATAATGCAGATAAATTGGTGTATAGAAGTGCTGATCGTGATTTAGTTGGTCTGATGTTTAAGTTCACTTTATAGAGATATATTTTCTTATCATACATGCTTGAGAATGTTTCATATATATTTGTGTATGATACCAAAATTGATGTTTATTTTCATTGTGTAGCGAAGTATTGGATTAATGGCTGCCACCACACATGCAACGGAGTTTGCAAAGAGACAGAGTGTAGCAATTATATTGATATATAAAGTACCAGTTCAGTTGGTAGTAATGCATCAAATGTTTCGTGTTTTATGGGTATTAATTATGTGTACTATAGTTGCCACAGCAGCTATGTATGTAATTAAGTACTTTATGCACTGAACCGTTTTACTGACTTAGGTACAGCTTTGAGGCACTTTAAGTTAATTTGTATTCAAGTCACATTACTCAAGTGGTTGATGCACTTTGTATGTTATTAACCGAAAGTTGTAAAAACTTGAATGTTTGCACAGTGAGTAAAATGAAACGGAGATTGTGTCAGAAGGGTCAAGTTTATTGTGCAAGAGAATCTTTGTTTAATCTAACTCAAATTGTATAGTTCAAATTGATTTAATACTCATCTTGTATTTAAAGTCAGAGTAGACAGAAATAAAGATCCCTGATGATCGTTTTGTGTCTGGTGTCATTCAAATGTCGACCGTCTACATACTGGTATAATTATGTCCAGAGGCATTTTGGGCTGCACTGTTGATAACACCCCTTGGAAACCAAAAATGAACAGAGTGGTAGTCTGACGATAACAGGCAATGGTACTGTAGGGTTAATTTACTATAATTTATACATACCTTTTATTTGTATACTAATATATTATATAAATGTGTGTGTGTGTGTGTGTGTGTGTGTGTGTGTGTGTGTGTGTGTGTGTGTGTGTGTGTGTGTGTGTGTGTGTGTGTGTTTTATATATAAATATGTACCTGTTTATGACTGAGGATATATGTTTGGTATACACATCTATAAACATCTGTCCTGCCCATATTCATCTCATCTTTATTTGTATTATTAGTTACTTTATTTTCACATTACATTTATTATTGATCCTTGTACCATTTCTGTTGAACTGTCTTGAGAAGAAATAGTAAGCACAAAAAAACCCTGACAACTAGTTAATATCTACACTATATGTATGTATTGGAGATGCATTCAAGATCAATATTTGTAAAACCAAATGCTTAAAGCAAAGAGTTGTTAACACTTGGTTCACACATCATGTTCAGTCAACCACAAAACAGAGTAGACTATCAACTGAGGTAATATTACACCCTCAAGAGAGAAGACACTTTTCTTATACCACTCAAATCGGTCTCGGACATCACTACAATCTCACAGTTCTGCAAACCACCAGCACAAGGATTCAGGCTTCAATTCTGACTTTGTTGGAGCAGCATATGAACTACACCATGGCTTTAGGCAGAGCTCGATTTTCTATTTTTTACACTTGCACATTCCCCAAAGAGAGGCTCTGCAAGCATGTAAGCCTATGTGCTTTATGTCAGCACATCTGATATAATAATCAGTTCATGACCACATCTAACCACACAGCTAACTATAACACAACATGGACAACTAAAGAGGGCACAGTACACTCTGCAGAGTGATGGACAACATTTTACAATTTATCTGCACGAATCAGACATGGATTGGTGAAATATCAAAGCCTATAAACAAACAAATATATGGCCTTAAAAATCGAGAAGTCAAGACTGCCTACAGAGGATGAACTCCTCAACAACAACGGTTACCCATCACATACAGATGAGAACAAAAATTGCATCATGAATGCATAATTGTATGCATGATCGGCAAACATAGCATGTTGTCATTATTTTAGATATACTTTATACTAAAATTTTACAATTCATGTTTTCTTAGAGGAGCTCCTCCTGCTTCCCTGTAGTTTGCTTCCTGGTTGAACCTCCAACTCTAGTTAACGTTAAAGTAAACTTCATGGAAATGACAAGGTACTAGTGTAACACATGGAACAACATCTACTGTATTAAGGTCAGGGGGCAGATGCACGCTTTGTGCTCTCATGAACTTGAAGCAGAAAACAATGAGAAAGCTGCAGCAGCAGAGTCTGGTGTGGTCACAGAATCTTGCAGATCTGTGACAGAGTCTGGTGATGTTTTAACTTTGCTTATAAAGGGCATGGAGCCTGTATCTAGCAGGAATATCAGTTAACTGTATTCCTTAAATAATATAAAACAGACATATTTTGAACTATGAACAACTTTGTGTAAGCTGATTGTCGCTACTGACTGTACATGATGCTTCCTGTGCAGATAAACACACAAAGCCAGTCATATTTATTGGACAGATAATAATCATGGTAGAAGCTGCTTTACATCAAATAAAAAGGAGCAATCTCAGCTGCAGTAGCTTTCCTCGCAGCCATGGAGTTGCATGCTTTATGTAAACAGGTGCAACATGAAATTGATGAATTTTCAAGGATGGCTAGGTTTACAGATGCTGTGCCCTGTGGCCAGAAACTGTAGTATAAAGGCTTCCTAAAGTCATTCATACATTGTCAAGGATAAGGCTCCAGTTTCAGCATCCTGCTGAAGTGTTTTGTATTTGAGATGCAGTTAAAGCCAATGTCAATAGTCTCTGAAGTCGATTCATTTTGTTCACTCTCTTTGTTCTCAACATCAAGGCAGAAATGTAATTGCAGGTAACAGAATAGATTCGCATAGCTTCTAGCTGCTCTCCAAAAGCCACTAATGGCAACGATACAATGCTGGCATTTAATTTCCTTCTGTCTTTTAGCAGTTTTTACAGGATTAAAAGATATAGTTACAGCGTGTGTCAGTGTCAGTGTGCAGTTACCATTTGTCTCCCTCTATTGGCTGACTCATCCATCATATGATAAATTAAAGCATTTTCTAATCACAGAAAACCTTGAAAACAACATTCCAGTGTAATTGGAACAATTAGTGTTTTATTCATTCTTCCGCTTGTGTCAGAGTCTAACAGTGCAAAGTTGCTTGGCCCCATTCCTCAGAATTCAGTGGTGAAAGAAGTATTCTTCAAGTCATAAAAAATTGTCATAAAAATGTACTTAAAGTATTCCCTCTGATATATTATACACGTCGGTACAAGACCTCATAAATTTCGTCCTGACAGGTCCCTGAGAACTCACTTCTGTAAATTCTGTTGAATCAAATTGTTTTTAATGTTAGTATGGCAGTTTACATATCAAATCCAAGAATGCACTGGCTAAAATATTGAATACAAGCAGCAAAATTAAGGTGTCTGTTCTGTATAAAAGTCTAGCGGTGAAGAGGGCAAATTCCATCGTGACTGACGTCACCCACCCTCATCATCAGGAGACTCAATCCCGACCCTCTGGTACCAGCTTGAGTCAAAAGGAACATATAAAAACAGTTATTCATCTCCACAGACGTTACCCTCATAAATAGGGGGTAATCGGGTGTTTTGCCCATCTAGATATTCAGGTCTTCTTCATCTTGAGCTCCGATTGTGTTGTTGCTGCTGGACAATTCTGTTTGATCTGATTACAACATTGAGTGGTCTGCTGGTCAAGCATTTTTATGTAGGGGGATGACAGTACAGTCATATATTGTCCTGTTGATTATTACTGTATCGATGCCGTGCTGAGTCTGTGTTACTCTGACTAACGTTATTTCATGTTTAATGTATGTTGCACTCTATGTTGCAGAGACAGGCACTAAAACTGAGCATGATACTGGCATATGCAGACAGATAATATAAGAAAAATGTGTTTTATGATCATTAAAGCGTATACACTTGTTCTAGTAGAAGCCCCAACTACAAGTATAAACCTGAAAATATATATTAAATATAGGACCTTTAATATGTCAGCAGCATTTAATTGTGGTCAAGGTGGCAAGAATTGTATATGCTTGAGTATATATATACATATTTTATAAGATGGCCTTGTGTACAATTTTTATCTACAAAATAATGAGTAGCTACCGAAATCAAACACAGTAGATGTAGTAGAGGTATGTATTGGTGGAAATATTCAAGTACATGTAAATAAAGTAAATACAGCACTTGTGTGAATGTATATACTGTTTATGTATGTTTGCTTAAAAAGGTTAAAAAAAAAACACTCAGTTATCATAAATCCTTTAATATAGGAAAGATGCATATTTTAACACAATATACAGTGTAATAGACCATGTCCCACAGTTTTAATATACAACATTTCTTTACAAGGCTACCTATTGGAGTGGATAGGTCTAAACTGAGAGAATGAAAAGAGAACATGGTTTTGTTTGTTGTATTCTGCTGCAATCGATACACAACTAAAAACTGTAATTACAGTGTAACTTCAATTCTTAATTGTTAGTTGTTTGTCAGCTGAACAGAGTGATATTCATAGTGGTTTCTATGTGGTTAAAAGATCATAAACTACTGTATCTGTATCTTCAACTCAAAACGATTTTACGTTCCAGACAAATCCCGCTTGTGTCTCAATGAAATGCTAGAACCTGGTATGGCAATGTCAGTACTAACAACTGTGATATTGCTGTTAATATGCTCACAGACAATTTAATTGTGCTACTTTTCTATGCTCTGATGGGACCAGCATCTGCACACTATGATGTAAAACTTTTGAATGTCTGATATGCTGATCATTTTTTAAAGAAAGAACATAAAATGACATTAGCAGACGTCAAAGATTGAAAAGGATCACAGGTTAGATTATCTCAACGTGACAGTGACACAATGTCACTTTTTCTATACACTGGAGATCAAAATTAGAGAACAAGTTATTAACACTTGATTCATTATGGAATATTGTTATTTTTTATTGTTCATAATTCAATAGAATATCAGCTGTGGCTATATCACTGCTGTCATAGCATGTTTTTTTAAATAACCAAGCACTTCAACAAAAACCTTTATTTTGTGAAAAAGAACAGTGAGCAAAATTAGAGAACACTTTCAGATATATCTCAGCTATTGCTGTTAATCTGGCACCTGGTGACAATTGACTTCATTGTTGGACACAGCCTGCTTATCTGGCAGCTCTCCTGGTTACTTTGCAAGATGTTGAGCTGCTCAAAGGTGACTGAAACCCTGAGACAGCAGGTTTACCAGATGAAGGCCAAAGGGATGACCCTCTCAGCCATCAGAGAGAGGTTGGGCCTTCCAAGCTGGAGTTGGTCTGCAGTTCAGTGCTGAACAGGGAAAGGATCTGTCTCGGCACAGTGTCTTGTCGTTTAAGACTTTTTGAACTGAAAGCCCACCAGTGACCAAACCTCTCATCAACAGAAAGAATAAAAAGGTGAGACTTTGTCTCCCAATCAGTCAGCAATTTTTCATGCAAGACCATGCTAAGAATATTGAAACAATGAAATGACTAGCCCAGAGTCCAGATATAAACCCCATAAAAAATCTCTGGAAAATCCATGACAACAAAGTAATGTCTAAGAAACCCACTACAGTTAGCGAACTGTGGAACAGACTGAAGAAGAATGGACCAAGATGAAACCAGAGCAGTGTGAGAAACTAGTGATGTCCTGTGGGCGCAGATGTGCTGAAGTCATTCAAAGCAAGGGCCTCTACACTTCCTGTTCATTTTTTAATCATATAGCCCAAAGAAAACATTGTTTAAATGTTCTCTTCTGATGCAATGGTTACTGTTCTCTAATTTTGCTCACTGCTTTTTTCACAAAATAAAAGGTTTTTGTTGAAGTGTCTTGGTTATTTAAAAAACATGATAGTACAGGAGTGGTGTAGCCACAGCAGATATTCTATCAAATTCTGAACAATAAAAAATAACAATATTTCTGAATAAATCAAGTATTAATACTCCAATTTTGATCTCCAGTGTATACTTATATGCATAAAGGACAGTTCAGTTAAATCATTCACGAACACACATGTAGCAAAATAGCTTTTATATCAATAAAGAATCATCAAAACCTGGACAAAAGTGATGATTGTATTGATAATCAGAAACAATCCACATCATTTGCAGCTACTGAAGAGAGATTGAACCAAAACATTGTATGAATAGTTGTTTCTAATTAATTTAATTATTTTTGTTTGCATATAAGGTCTGCACATATACCTGCAAGCAGAAAACACGGGATGCTCATCTGCTTTCATGCTTACAAAAACATATTTAAAAATGTAAAAACCAGAATAACATCTAAAATATCACTTAAGACAAGCCTTTATCTTAAATTCCCAAGCTTCACTTGTCTTGTGCATCGCACTGCATAAGACATATTTTTATTTAAGTGTGGAGAAATAGGTCCATGCTGATACAGACTTAAACATTCATGGTATGCATAAGGCTCCTCCTCGAGAATGATTTAACTGCCCACAGGGAAGGCAGAGAAATTAAGAGAGGGTTTCATAATGCAAGGCCAATATGATAAAGGACAAAGCATAATTAGCATTGTTTTCTCCCTCTCCCCAACATTAAAGGAATACAAAACCAGAATTTCCCAAAGCTGTTAAAACAAACACACTCCAGAAAGTCACCTTTGTGGAGTCTGCATATTAAAGCCACACTGCTACAACTGATTTTTATGGCATTATTGTCCAAATTACCAAGGTGACTGCCTGATTATTGGCATAGCCCTTCAGACATGGCGGTGACTGCGGAGAGAGAGCATGAGTGCTTTTTGTTTAAGAGCTTCAGCTCTGTACTGCAGCAGAACTGACACCCGTGGGCTTCAGATCCTCAGCATCACTCAAAAGGCAGCACCCCTCAGTTTTATCATGTACAACACAATATTCTCACATGTATAACTAGAGGGGAATGGCTCTCTAAGACCCTGAGCAAACACTCCTAATTAAGGGTGATTAAAGAAAAAATGAAGACACTTCAAAGATTTGTTGAACTGATTAATCACACATTATCTGCTTCAACCCACTTTCCTAAAGATCCAAGTAGAAATGTATGGAGGGAAAATAAATAGTCTTTTTTTTTATCCTGATCCTCTAGACTCAAGTGGGTCAGATTGATTTACAACAGTTAGTGAAATCAAGGAGGCGGCTGTAAGTTTTGTTTTATGGTGTAAATGTTTCTACACTTTATCTGAAGGGGGAGAACAATGTCTATTCTCTCAGATTGCCTCAGGCGCTTACTCAGTGATTACACCTAAAGCGCTAAAATGAATGAGTCTCTGCTATGGAAACACATCTGTTTCAACTGAGAGAAGTCATTAAGACTTTCTTCAGTCACTCAAATGCATTGTGTTACTTCAGATCTATTCTACTCGCACATTCGTGACACCAAGATTCAAATGACTGTTGCTCTGTCTTGTGTTTCTCTTTTTTTCCCTCCACACAAGCCATATGTTTAAAAATACATCAAAATGACAGGATATGAAACAGGTGCAGTCGGATCAGGTAGAGTTTTGAAGAGGGAAAGCAACATGTGACACATAAGCACAGCAGGCGATGATGTAGCGCAAGCGTCTATGTGTATATATATATTCTACAGCTCACGACAGTCAGTGAAGCAGGAACAGGTTTGGTGTACCGTTCACAGAATATTAATGCTATTCATCTGTCAACTTATGTGGATTTCAATTTAAAACTTTCTTTTTTGGTCAAGTGTGTCTGTATGTGTGTGCGATCCAGTAAACCCCACCCAAACCACGCCTGTGCTCTGTCCGAATGATACTGCTCTAATCAGAAAAACGTGTAGTGGATAAATGCAGACAGAAATGTACAAAAGAATCAAGTGAACCCAGTCTTATCAGAAACTACATTCTGCGAGGATCATGGACATACATGAAAAGCTGTGAGGGTGACTTAATCTGATCAAAGAGTATTTTTTATGTTGAACAACAAAGAGCAACATAAACTGAGTACAAAGTGTAAACTTGAGAAAATACAAATAATCTAAATATTTCCTCAGCATGGAAACATATACAACATGGCAAATTGTTCAAATGCCATCATGTGAGACTTGTTAGCTCGGTTATTGTACTACTTCAATAATCTAGCCCATGTTAAAGCAGCATTCATGTTATATAGAGGCTGTTGCTGATATCAAAAAGATAACAGCGTGTTTTTACTATTCTATTTAAAAAATGGTCCAAACAAAATACACAACATTGAATTGAAGATAAAAGCGATAGTAACGTTTTTAATTTTTGTTTGACTTTTCATTTCAACTGGCACTTCCCACAAAACGAACAATAAATTCACATTTTGGCTCTCTAGAAATGCTATTTGTTATTCTTGGCATTCCTAATAAAATCACAAATGTAGCCAGGATTAAAGCCTTGGCAGTTAGCTTGTAGACAAATTATATTATTTGGTCTCCATTAGGACTGCTAATAGCTTCAACAATAAGAAGAAGCTAGTCTGCAGTTGACTGATGGGTCAGAGGTAAAACAGGTGCCTGGTGTGAAGTCAATCAATAAACCTAGAATAAAAATCTGTGTATGAAAGGATAGGAAATAAAGGATGAATAAAGGACATCTTAAAAACACACAAATATTCTTATTTCAATATACAGAGGACAAAATATAAGACAAATGTGGTAACATAGGTCAAGTAAAAAAGGCCCCAAACCAGCAATCCCATGTGCCTGAGGGATGCTTAGAGATAAACAATAATCTCAACTATCATTAAACCCCTTTCTTTGTATAGCATAGTCCTACAATTCTAACCACACCAGGCCATTCCATATAATACAATACAACATCCTTCAGTAAATCTACAGATAATACAATCACTGCAGGGCAACAGGGGGACTTTTGAGGAACTGCATTATGTTAGTCTATCTAAATTCAACAGACATGGATAGAAAAACCTGGATATGATCATAACCGGAGCAGAAATCAAATATTTTCGTCCAGGCCCTGAGGTATTGTGGGGCGGGGTAGAGAAATATCACTGTAAATGAATGGCACTTTTTTTTTTTTACATTTTGAGTTAGAATTGAAATCTCCTCAAATGATTTGAAGCTGCAGACTTGACCAGCCAGTGTTCAGAGTCTTTTCAGTGGTCATAAATGGTCACGCAGGAGAAAAAAACGACACCCAGAGTAATCTGTGTATTTGTTGGCCGGCCGGCCAGCCACCCACAATTCACTACAGCAGGAAGTGGGGACAAGCCCGCTAAAAACAGGCTGTTTGTAAGAGGAGATGTTCATCCCCTCACAGAGGCTCTGTGACAATGTAACGCTTAACACAAAAAAAGAGACCTATGGTCCCTTTATCTTTGTTTTTTTGTTTTGTTTCATCCATGGCTTCCAATCTCCCAGTCGACAGGAGTCCTTGTGCAACCGCGCCCCATAAATACACTTGTCCAAGAGACAGAAAAAGAAGAATCTAAGTATGAAGTAGGCAGGTCCTCTGTATGTTTGGGTGAAATCCCAGCTGAGTGGTAAACAAAGTGTTGACTGTTTGGTATGTGAAGGATATTCTTCTCACCATTCAAGTGTTACTGATAAGCAGGGAAGTAAACACTTTGTGTCTGCACTTATACAAGTGTGAGAGTGCGTGTGTGCTGCTTAGCTCAATGGCTAAGTAGACAGGGTTGAAGGTTCTCGGCTCTCCGTCCTTAGCTGGATGGGACTTTTTGTGTGCTGTGTTGACTCGGCTTGGTTCCCTCACTTCACCTCTCTTGTCACCAATTGGCTTTGACAGCTTTGACGTCACTCACCAGGTTTTGAGCAAGGCAGATACCAAAAATCTAAAGAGAAACAAACAGGACAAAAAGGTCAAATGATGTTTACAGAAAACGACACCGGAAAAGAGCAGACTGCTGTGTTGCAGTGGTTTGCTTGATGTTACTCGTTGTCACCATTAGATGGCAGTGATGATACAAAATCAGAACCCAGACATATTGTTAGCTTTGGGTAAACACCTCATTTCAAACACACTAGATTTCCTCATGTGAAGTTTGCAAGGAAAATCAACAAACAAGCTATTCTTACCTGTAAAAGTGCAATACCAACAAAGATTCCAGCTACGATAATCAGGTTGTCCTGAAGCCACTTCTCAAACTGTCCCACACAGCCCTTGGTATAGATATATTTTTGTCGGTCCAGATCCTTTTTAAAAGAAGAAAGTAAGTTAAAATTAAAAGTGAAATTGCTTTATAAAATCACATTCTAATGATCAGTATCCAGAGAGGACACTGGCCTTTTACATGATTTTAACAAACATCTGAATGAACTCTGACCAATGACTAATGCTGAACAAAACGAACAACACTGATAGCATTTACCCACTGACTCCTTCACCTCTGAGGAGGGCCTGAGGAGACAGTGATAGCTGAGTCACTCTTAGATTACAATGTGTCAGTGTCTGGACATCATGGAGAATATCAAGGCAGTGTATTCAGTTTCTCAGAGGAACCTGTCAGGCCTAAACAAACAGGCAGAAGCTGTTTCCTGTTACCGGACAGATGGTTGTTTGTGTTGTCAGATTCACATGAGGATGTACATGGTGTATTCACAGATGTACATAAAAAAGTGTAATTTAGAGCTGCAAGACACTAAAATGGGGAGAAAGAATGGGTGTGAACAGGACCGTATACAATGATCTCTTTGTTACTCTTCAAGACAAGTCAACCAGGCAAACCCCTTTGTTCTCTTGCGAAACCTGAAAGCTGGCTGTCAACCAATGGGAGGTAAAGAGAGCCCCTTGGTGGCCAATAAAAAAGAAGGAAACACGTTGCTGTTCTGTCTGTGAACTTCCTCTGAAGCTATTTCAGCCCTCTGCCTTTTTTGTGGGGCTGTCCTCCCCACATGTCTCCCGCTTTTCCTCTTCCTCCACAAACAAGCTGCACAGGAACTCATTGCACATCACTGATAGTTTCAGCAACATGTCAATGGCCGGGGCGTTAGCAGAAGAACACAGAGGAATTCATAATAACTCATACCATCTCAGTGGCAGGTGGTTCACTGTATTGCAGTGCGCCTAGCAACAGCACTCTTTCTGACTGCAGTGCAGTGAGATATAACCACCACACCCACACACAGAGGAAAAGGAACGGACTGGCATAACCCACGAGTTGCCAATTACAGAGTGTAGTAAGGCTGCTCTCTAGGCTATAACTGGAGCCTAATTATCCCCGTTAGAAGAACAATCTGTTATTAAGGCAACCAGAGGAGAAGAGGAGCCTGTGTGTGATTTAACCCTATACATGCTCTGTTTTCAATGCTATGTTGGCCAACTGTTTCTAGGTACACATTTTGTTTTTTCTAGGTGAATTTGATTGTTTCCATTCAATTCAATTCTTTTTAAACCGTTAATCATTTTTTTTATTGGGGGCTTGAGAAAAGCAATCAAGCAACCAGTACAAATGAACCTGATTGTCACTCCACCTCCACAACTGCTGAGATCATTTCAAACAGGTTTGCAGCTTGTCAATCAGCACGCCCTCAGGAGGAATTCCACTCAGCGGCTTCACCGGCATTTTAACCAGAAAAGCTGCCATTGCCTGCCAATCATTCTTCGCAGCTGCCACTGTATGTAACGTGAATGAGAACTGCTTCCCTTTAACTACTATCATCTTATTAGACCTTTTATATTATATAGATTTATTAGAAAAACAATACAAAGCACATTATAAATTTTCTGAAAGCTAGGTCTTGACAAAAGAAAAAACTGAAGAGTGAAGTAAAAAAAAAAAAAGGTTAAGTGTATGGAGAGATACAAACCCCTTGAAGCCGAACATCATAACCACACTGCGTGTTGATGACATCCTCCTGTAAGGACACCACAAAAGTGTGAAAATCCTCTCCATGTCAGCTACTGTCAGTGTTTGAGATGTTGAATGACACTTTAAGTTTGACTGACATGAGGAGAAACAAGAGTAACTTTATAACGTATAAGTTATTGATAAAGCATGAGTCAACTGAGTATGCTCCCGAATAATAGCTATAAGAATTGCTATACGAGTTATTATTTGTCTGAAAACGACTTTTTTCCACCAATTACCTTCGAAATCAGTTCTGTAAGACTTCAAAATCAATTAAAATGCTAAAAGAAATAAAGCAATTTTGAAACTAGTTAAGGGCCGCAACTCTCGTTTATTTTCTTTATCGATTAATCTTATCGTCTATAAATGTCAGAATATAGTGAAAAATGCCCATTATGATTCCCCATTGATACCTTTAAATGTCTTGTTTTGTCTGACCAACAAGTTCAAAACCAAAAGATATTCAGTATATCATCATATACGACAAAGAAAAGCAGCAAATCCTTACATTTGAATGGCTGAAACTAGCAGATGGCATTTTTGCCATAGTCGCAGATTGTTTTTCTGCTGTTGTTCTACTAAATTATGAATTCAAATCATGATATATAACTGTGTACGATGATTCATGCATTATTATGGATGAATGACTCACTGCAGGGTCTTTGACACAGCAGGAGAAGGGGACTCCACAGCGCTCCCTACTGGGGTTCAGCTCAGTGCAGTTGAAGTAAATGTTCAGGTTCCAGTCGTCAGGCCCGTGAGCTCCACAGCATGACCACTGAGACAGAAGCAGCAACAAGCAGAGATTAACGGACAGATTTATTTTCTCTGATCTGTTCTTGAAACAGCTCTTTAGAGCCTGGCTCAGGTCATCTTGGTTGGGTAGCCCGATTACTGTGGTCGGGCAGCGACTACAGATAGTGAGACACAAATGGCGAGACAACAGCGGAGCTAATCGCCTTTACAGTGCGTCATGACAGAGCCCAGCGTTTACACACGGGAGCCAATTATCTAAACTGTCTCATTCATATAATTGGATAATCATCTGAGGGTACTACAATCACATTAATCATGAGATTTAATCCACAACTGCAGGGAATGACTTAGTCTCCTCTCTGTCTAGAACTGAGCTGATTTAATATCCGCTTTAAAACTCAAATAAACAACAGCAGTTCTAGAGAAAGAAGTGATTTCTTCCAGCCAAGAAACATGAGATGTTATGATGGATTTTATTTTAATGTTAGTGACACAAGTTTCTGTCATTTGTTGTGGACTCACATATTCCTGGGCAAAGTCAATTAAATTCTGCAAGTCGATGTCATCGCGGTAGGCCTTGACATTATTGTTGATGAAAAAGTTGAGCTGGTCTTTGATCCAGTCTTTAAAGACAAAGGCAAGGATCCCCGCAGTCAGCTCCAAGAAGAAGATCAAACCCAGGAACACAGAAAACTGCAAAGTACATCACCCACAAACATGAAACAAGCAGAAAACAATACATCTGTCACCTGAATCAGAGACTCTGGGTGTGCCAAAGAGAGTCCTGTTTTCAAGGTTCAGAACACTAATGATATTATCTCTAACATTTCTTGGAAAATAGTTAAAAGAACAACAGCTCTGATGTAATGTCCCTGTGCAAGTCTGGTTGTAGGGTTCCTGATTTGCTGAGTGAGAGTGTGGCAACAAAAACCGCAGTCCCAGAGGTGCCGTTATATCATCCCTTTACAGTAAATGCAGGAGGAGACAGGGCTAATGATAAATGCACAAAAGCCACATTAGCTCCTTTCTCTGACGCCTGACTTACTGCTGCTAATGGACATCGGCTGGAGTTAATAGCCACTCAGAATCACAGCCAGCAACAAGCCAAGTTTGTCTGTCAGTCACATGTAGCTATCAATACAGCTGAACCCAAACAAACCTCTTAAAATTGTGTTGTCATGGCTTTGGGGTTTAGAATAATTCTGATTCTTTTTACAGATGAAAAGACAAAAGTGATGCTGAAGAAAATGTTTTGACGGCTTATAAAGGGCACAGACAAGTGTTTCTGATCATTCCTTTCTGATTAAACATGACTTCGTTGAGTGATGTGATAACATATTTGTGCCGTGCAACCACCCATAGCATTTGGCTCGGGTGATTCAGAGTGACGCCTGCTGCAGTGACAGCTTCAGCTCTGGTGTGAACTGCAGAATTAAGGGGGTGTAAAGTGGTTGAAAAGGTGTCTGTGCTCGGAAACTTGGGAGCTGGCTTACAAATTTAAGCAGGGACGTGTTTTCTCTGAGCGCTCCAATGCAGCCAGCAAAGCCCAGGATGAACATGACCCCTCCTACGACGATGAAGAGCCATACGGGATCGAAGCCTCCTAGGTCGGTGATTGATGACAGATTGGCCAGCACGCCCTGACAGGAAGGAACAAAGTTGAAAGAGTGGTTGAAAGTCTGACCCTCCAAAAACAATCCTTACCATCTCTATTATAAAAGGTGCAAGATCTCTCTTCCTCTACAAAAACACACAGGTAACCTTGAAAAGAAATTGTAATATTAAAAAAAGAGAAATAGTGAGAATTTAACTCAAGGCAGCCAAGAGGCCAGCTGGGTCTGCTGTGTTCAGTGATGTCGAAGCACAGCAGAAAATCTATTAAAAGGCAATACTGTTATTCGATTAGAATGGTATCTACCCAGTGTGTTGCTTTCTAAATGCAATAACAGGCATCTGGATGATTTTTCTCAATTTATCTACTATACAATTTCACTCTCTGGCAGATCTTTGTTTAACTTACTAAATGAGTAATTTTTATCAGAAGAGGCACAGTTCAAAGCCTTCCACAAACATACACAACAGACATCTGCCCTTCCGGTCTTCATTCCGGCCCTCTCAGCACAAAGGCCACAGTGTGTCCAACAGGTTTTCCTGTCAGTTTCTGGTCTGCATCATGACTCACACTAACACATTTCTCAAACAGAAATTACATCCTGACACCACAGAGTGAGCTCAGTGGAGTCAGTGTCATGTGTTAACACATCAGAAGGAGGATATTCATATATAACACATGTTCTGGTTCATGCATGATCTCTCAGCATCTCTTCCTACATTTCTCACCCATCTTCAAAAGATATGTCACCAGGGTTATCATCTACAAATGAGATCACCTATTCTCAGTTCTGATATCCTCTTTGTGTGGTGCACGTGTTGCGGCTAAAGCCCACAAAACTGAAATCATGTACTGCTTAAGCTAAGCTCTTACTGCACTGAGTTTAGGGACAACGAGGACTAAGGTTAAACTGCATTCTTGTGTTTTTATGGTACTTGTGCAGAATAAAGTGCCTTCATTTGAATTTAAGCATGAAGCCCAGAAACAATGTAGTGTGGCTGAACGCATCAGGCTAAAAATTAATCATCTTAGTCACTGAGACCCAAACTCACCATTATGCCTTTCCATCATTCAGTCTAATCCCTTTAAATTATTCACAGTGTTCCACCAAGGTACTCTGGTGCAGGCCTATTTGCACAGAGTTCATGACCAGACGTTACTAATCAGTACATGCTTTCACGCTGGTGCAGCATTTACTGAACAGACTGCTACAATTTCTAGTTAATTAATGAACAAATTGACTGTTAACTTGATTTGAAGGGGTTTAAAATGTGGCCATGATCCACTGCACATGATAGGTCAATGGCAGCACCTGATCTTTGTAGCTAGTATACTGTGGAGCACAAACAGTAAACAGTTTCCATGCAAATTTGACACATTAATTATGTGTCGGGCAAAGGCATTTCATTCTTGGTGGCTTTGAGTCAAATGAGTTTGTAATTTTGGCCTTATCACTCCTTATTTGTAGCTATGACTATTGTCTGTTAAAGTCTGCAACTACTGGAAAAAAATAATGGCGCAACAAAACTGTAACAAATCACAGTTAAGCTGCAGCAACATTATTCATTTCCTGAGACAACCATGGCATGTTTACCAGGAACATTATCGAGTAATTTCCCTTTAAGTGCTACAAAACATTAAAGGAATAGTGCCTTTTTTTTCCAGCTTATTCCTGTCGAAATATGGAGAAGAATTTGAGCTATGCTGTTGAGGCAATTGTGTGTGTTTGTATGCATGTGTTCATACTTACCTTCTCTGCCCATGCCCACAAGCCTATGCCTAAGAATGCAGCTCCGAGTAACTGTAAAATAAAGCACAAAGAAGAGGTTTGACAAAATATTACAACGATTTATCAGGACTGTGTGTGTGTGTGTGTGTGTGTGTGTGTGTGTGTGTGTGTGTGTGTGTGTGTGTGTGTGTGTGTGTGTGTGTGTGTGTGTGTGTGTGTGTGTGTGTGTGTGTGTGTGTGTGTGTGTGTGTGTGTGTGTGTGTGTGTGTGTGTGTGTGTGTGTGTGTGTTTAGATCCCTTTCCATTTACAGGAGTGTCTCCCTGGCATCATATGCAAAAACAACTCTGATTGATCCATAGTAATCTATGACATCACCTTTTTCAAGAGCCTCACCCACATCAAAAACGCAAGAAGAGCAAAGTCAAAACACAAATTCAGAAATCTCTCAGTGAAACTAATCAGTATTCTTCTAAAACTGGCAGATAATAGTGAGATTAGATATTTTTTTTTTGGGAGTATTTAAATAAAACTAACAATCAACTGCTTAGCTGCCACAAATGTCATTCCTAAGAGATTTGGGACGGTAATGAACTTAACTGAGGCACACTATAATTTCAGGCCCTGAAATATAATAGCTCCAATTGTATTCAGATTAAATCATATTGTTGGGAAGCTGATTAAATCGGGGGAAGCAGGTAAACTGATGGCAAGCGTCAGCACACATAAGAACAGCAAAGTGACAGTATGCCACACAACAACAGTAAGTGTGAGGGGTTTCTGTAGGGTTGGCCTGGTAGTTACATTAGTGCCTGTAGTCAAGGGTGTGGTGGCTTTAGCTGGAAAGAGACATGCAGGAAGTCAAGGTAAGCATGTGGAGATCAGGTAGAAGAGATAAGAGTGTCAGAGCGGGAGTATTAAACCTTTTAGCCTCTGATTCTAAATAATCCACATAGATTAAAAAGAGGGAACAAAAATGAGACAGAGTATACAACTCCCAAGCATGAAAACTTTAGGTTAACAGGGAAACTAAACCTGGTTCTCTAAAAATATAAGGTTACAGAACAGTTCTCTAGATATTATTGATAATCACCATTTTGGAAGGCTTGATCGTTTTTTTATGTCACAATTAATGAGTACTGTCATTTTAAATGACAGAAAATCTTAAAATGTTGCCACTATTCATTTATCTTAACTGGGAAAAATAGAATTGGGATATTTATAACACTGCACTAGGACTATTTAACCTGACACTTCAGATGGTTTGTTACACAGAACCATCCGAGAAGCCAGGAAACTGTTTGGAAAAGGGCAGGCACTTTCAAAAATAATTGGCAGGCGATTGGATTAACCTTGTGTCTATCACAGTCCGCCATTGTTGTTTTGAACAAACAGTATCTTCATGTTGTTGTCACACTCTCACACACACACACACACCTAAAACAAGCCCATAGCTACCAGTAGCTCCTCACAGGATACTGATTAGCTATGGTGGCTTGTACACCAACACATACGTGAAGCCTGAGAAAATGGATTTAAATAAAGCCTGGATGTCATTACAGCAAGCGTCCATCATTGTAGGACTACACAAAAACACATATGTGTTATTACATGACAATTTTTTTGGCTTTCTTCATTCCAGTTTTGGGCCTGGAAATTTCTAAAGATGCAGCCCACAAAGGCGTATATTGGGAGAACCTAAAAGCTAAAGTGAACCTACGCCTTTTTTCAAAGTGAGACACAACCTAAAAATTAAGTTGCATTAAAGCGACCCCTGGATTTGAAAAGTTCTAAAAATGGGGTAAGAAAGTGGCTTGAACTTGTGCCTAATAATCACTCAACATGTTACATGTTATGTTAAGTGCATAATTGCTTTTCACAACAACATACATTATATGCTAAAATTAGGATCTGTAGCAGCCTCTAGGGATGTTGCACTAACGTACATCTTAAAGTAAAAAAAGTTATATTTTAGCAATTATTGTTTGCATTTTCTTAAGTAATGACATTTTCTAGTAAATGCCTGCCCAGTGTCCCCCGACACGTGGATGATGTTCTTCTTGTCTCACTCGCCGTCCTCAACAGGAAACCAAAAAAGAGTTGTTGAAATTTGATGGGTAATGAAAGCTTGTATTTCCTTAACTCTGGTTAATATCTATCATTGCTACTTGGAGAAATTGTTATTATTACTTACATAATTAGTTGGAGATCACTAAGAATATCTATATGGATTTTAGTGGGAACATTACCAGAATCTAGTGATACCTTCGAGTGCTTTAAAAAGTAACCACATAATATGGGGGAAGCAGAACTTTCTGGTGATACCAGAACTGCCGAAATGCAACATATAGGGATAAAAACATACCGACTTGATGATGTGTCATAGAGTTTATCATCCAGTACTCCATGTAAATCACAGGTACTTAAAATACATACACAACTACTTATGAATAATGGCAAATAATCATTTATAAGACACACAACACTCTTTTTTCTCACACAAGATAAGTAATTCTACATTTGTTTATGATCAAAAGTACATTGATGAACATCAAGTTACATTGCATCATGGTACAAGGTAGCAGTAAGTGAGACAACCATTGACATTCCCATGCCTGGTACCCTGATATTTCGTTTTGCTATTTCTTCAACTATTTTTTTTGGAGAGAGGCCAGGCTGCTGAACAAAACTTAAAATTCACAACATAATTTAGTCAATTTAAACTAAAAAAAAAACATAAAACAAAACAAGTTCAACTGAATGTCTTTGCTTTTTGATCACATTTAAAGAGACTAGACCTATCGTTGCTTCAAAGTATCACAAGGCTGTTGTGAAGTGTCTGTTACTGTATAAGCCTAACAATATTTAAGCAGCCTATTCTGTGCCCATATTATGTCTTCTAAAATCTACAAACCAAACTCCCCTTATGGGACAATAAGGTTCAGATTTAAGTGAATTTGACTGAATGAGCATGTTGAAAGTGAACTCAACTTGCCTTAGTTGCTTTCGTTATTTCCTTTTATCTAACTTTTCCCACAGTGTGAGCAGCCAAAGTGAAATTCAAGTCACTTGACATTAAAACACACTACCTGTGCTAAACTCTGTCAAGGCTAACCTAACTAAAACGTTCTCCGGATAAACAGTGCTTTTCACTGCAGTACATAAAAGCTAAGAGAAAATGTAACATAAGATGGTCATTTCACATGGAAACCAAGTTTATCAGCCTCGATATTCAAATCAGGCTGGTCAAGATATTTTCTGTCAAGTGCTGCCGCAAGATGTGTGTATCAAAGAGCGAGGGCATCCTTTCCATGTGGACAGAGAGATTATCAACCCTTGAAAAGGTGCCTCCTTAAACCAGCTGATCCCATTAACCTCAACTAACTAGCAGACAAACCAAGCTCCATGCTGACTGGACACACACAAATACAAAGGGTATAGACTCACTCAAGGGTGACTGCCCTTTCGTTGACTCCCTAAAAAAGCTGAATCTCTAATGTGGCTGGCCGTGTGAATGCAGCCATTCTTGATGATAGGATATCAGTGCCACTGCCAACAGGGTGAATAAAATGTGTGTGCACATATTTGCATTCAGACTTTTGAACACTAGATACTGCAAAATCAATGCATCAATATGGCTTATTAATTATAACAGCATCTAACTAAAGTAACGTTCAGGGCCAGAATGTATCTGACTGAAGTGGACTATTAACACTTGAGGCTGAGGCTCTAATAGAGAGAAGGCTACTTCCTGTGTGTCCCTGTGAACCTGAGGGCTGTGTTGTCTGGAGCCTTGTGCTCCTAGTAGGGTCTCCCATGGCAGAGTGGTCTCAGGGGAGGGGCCGGACTAAGAATGGTTCACAAAGACTCAATGGACAAACGAGGAAGAGGAAGAGAGACCCTGCCCGGAGGAAGCCCGGGGCCCCCGTCTGGAGCCAGGCCCAGACGGAGGGCTCACTGGTGAGCGCCTGGTGGCCAGCTTTGCCACGGAGCCCGGCCGGGCACAGCCCGAAAAAGTGACGTGGCACCTCCCTCCTCTCCATCCTGTGGGCCCACCACTCGCAGGAGGAACCACTTGGGTCGGGTGCGCTGCTGCACGGGTGGCAGTGAAGGTGAGGGGCCTTGACAGACCAGAAACGGGCAGCAAAAGCTGGCTCTGGGGACGTGGAATGTCACCTCTCTGTCGGGGAAGGAGCTGGAGCTTGTGCGGGAGGTGGAGCGCTACCAGTTAGATCTGGTGGGGCTTACCTCAACACACAGTCCCAGTACTGGAAACGTACTCCTGGATAGGGGTTGGACCCTATTCTTCTCTGGAGTTGCCCAGGGTGTGAGGATACTCACAAACCCCCAGCTGAGCACCGCTGTGTTGGAGTTCACCCCGGTTTACAGTAAGGACGGGACGCTGGTACCCCAACCGATGAGGTAATCGGGCGGTGGAAGGAGCACTTTGAGGAACTCCTTAATTCTCCTCTTTTGTAGAGGCAGAGCTGGTGGCTGATGGGGAATCATTGTCAATATCTCTGGCGGAAGTCACTGAGGTAGTCAAACAACTCCACAGTGGCAAAGGCCCCAGGGATTAATGAGATTCAATATGTATATGTGTTTTGTGGATCTGGAGAAGGCATATGACCGGGTAAAAGAAAAAAGAGGTGAGCCGGATGGCAAAGCTCTCGATCTACCGGTCAATCTTCGTTCCTACCCTCACCTATGGTCATGAAAGCTGGGTCATGACCAAAAGAACGAGGTTGCAGGTACAAGCGGTCGAAATGGGTTTTCTCAGGAGGTTGGCTGGAGTCTCCCTTAAAGATAGGGTAAGAAGTTCAGCAATCTGGGAGGAACTTGGAATAGAGCCGCTGCTCCTTTGCGTTGAAGGAGCCTGTTGAGGTGGTTCGGGCATCTAGTAAGGATGCCCCCTGGGCGCCTCCCTAGGTGGGAGGAGGCCTCGGGGGAAGACCCAGAGGTAGGTGGAGAGATTATATCTCCACACTGGCCTGGGAGCGCCTCGTGATCCCCCAGTTAGAGCTGGTAAAAGCGGCCCAGGAAAGGGAAGTTTGGGTTCCCCTGCTAAAGCTGCTGCCCCCGCGAACCGACCCCGGATAAGCAGTTGAAGATGAGATGAGATGAGGCTACTTCCTATTACCTTCTATCCAGATATGTCTAGGTTGCGTAGACCCAAATGAGCCAGACGGCAGTTGGTATGTTACATAAATAGAAATTAATCAGAATAGAAAAATCCCTGTGAGTGGACTTTGCCTCCCTGTTTACATTTCGATCTTATCTGGGAAAAAGGGCAAATACTGGGCCTACCAGTTAGAAAAACACATTTTCCACAGACAGAGAAAAGAGAAAAGGCTGGTATTTGGTTGCTTGTCTTGGATACATATATCAACTATTTATAGGAGGATTAGCAAACTTTATACTATGGGGTGCAACTTACAATTATTTGTATAATTGATTAATCTGCTGATTATATTCTCAATTAAGCAATTAATAGTTTTGTCAGGAAAGTGTCAGAAAATAATGAAAATGCCAATTCTGATTCCCCAAAGCCCAATGAGACATATTCAAATTCCATGATGTCTGATTAATGGTCCAAAAACCAAATATATTCTCATAAAACAATATATAGTCCCATAAAACAAAGAACAGAACCATATACTACCACTTGAGAAACTGAAAATGTTTGTCATTGTTGCCTGAAAAAACTAAAGTACCATTTGCACAGGCAAGTCTACCCTATGTTCCAGTGCAATCAGAGATGCACATATACAGCATGTGGAGACTTGAAGCCCTGTCTACCTCTAAATGTGGCTTGAACGACTTGTCCTGAAGTGGCTGCATTGACACCTGGTTCTCTACAGCTGCCCACTTGTGATGTGATAACCCAATGTGCAGTTTAGCCGGATAATAACGCACTATGCTGCCTGCATCCAACCAATTCAACAACTCAGTTTGCAGCTTAACAACTTCTTAATTGCAGCATGCAGAGCTTCCAAACATTTCAGCAGCTCAGGCAGAAAATATGATTAATTAAGTGGATGTGAGGAATGTGTCTATTGGAAGGTATGTTGTTCTTGGGTGAGAACGCCTGGCTGTCAACAGTGACCTCGGGTGCTGGAGAAATTCATACAGAAAAAGAGGTGTTAGGTTTTACTGCTCTATTCTGTTCAACAAATGTAGGGTCTTACAAGCATTCAGTCTCAATTTGGGCAGCATTTTAAAGCCTGACAAGATCACTATGGGAAAGACAAATGGGTTGATTTGTTGAAAATAAACCCCATCTCTCTCTATTTCGGCAATGCAGTGGCTTGTCCGTCAAATCCTGTTTCGCAGCATACAGACAACAGTGGAACATCTTCCAGCGATTATTAACGGAAACAGCCAGCGAGCTGGAACTTGTTTTACAGTTTCCAAGCTCAGACACAGGGCTGTTAGCTTGGCTTGAGTGTCAAAACAGTGTGAAAGAACACAATATGAGTCAGACACAACACTATAGCTCTATGACTCAATATTTCCTGGTTGATTGCTCGGTCCAATTGGATTACAGAGCACTATTCATTTTAGAGACCGACAAATGAATTTGTGCATTGTTCTTGGTGAGGGACACTATTGGACATGGCAGTGCATATCACCTCAATGACACAATAAAAAATTATAGTGTAATACTCCACATTTTAAGGGGAGTGTTGAGGAATGAAGGGTGGTGATGAAATATCCAGTTACATGTGGATCCCATGTGCCAGATGACTCCGCCAGAACAGGCATATGAGGGGAGAAAACATAAAATCACACTCTGTCCTCCCTCCCAGTCTTTGTTATCCCCGGCCCTCTTTGTGTGTTTGTGGGTGTGTGAGTGGCAGAAACAATGCTGCCCCACAGAGCCTGAGCACTATAGTGGTGAAGGGTGTGAAAAGGGGTCCTTGAAAAAGGGAGGGCAGGGTGGTATTCAGGTCTGTGTGGCCTTTTCGTTCCAACAGTGTGTGGGAAGACCCGCTGGGGCGCACAGACACGCCATTCCTTCACCCACAGACATTATAATACACCAGTCGCACAGACGCAGAAGGGTGATATGGGTGGGGTTAAGGAGAGTGAACAGAGGAACTTTTCAGACTGAGGAGGGATAAATATGGAGGGGCTACGGAGGGGCGCATTGTGAAGGAGATGTGGACTCACTTGGCATTGGCATAACAATACAGACTCATGTCATTTCTAAAATTCAAGCACAATGGTACCAATCGTTACTGCCAAGTCAGAGCAGGGAGAGAGACTAACATCTGCCCTTTGTCCATGTGAGCATGCACTCCGCCAGTGTACAAACAATCAAACCATCAGCAGAGGATTCTGTACTCTTCTAGAAACTATAGTTAGCCAATTAAATATTCAAAGTGACCATTACTGACTGGTATATGCTGCTACTAGTCTGTTGACCAGGTCCAGCAGGACATCTCACATCACTCCCATGTTAATCTTGTTACATTGGCTTCCTATCAAGTTCAGGGTCCATTTTAAAGTCCTTGTTCTGACATACAAAGCCTTGCATGGTCAGACACCTGTGTATTTCTTCGACCTGCTCCATCCTTACACTACTTATAGGCCTCAGGTCTTCTGACCAGGAATTACTGTCCCTCACACTAGCCTAAAAAACTAAAGGTGGCTGTGCTTTTGAAGCGGTGGCTCCAACTCTGTGGAGCGCCCTTCCTTTTGTGTTACGTTGTGTGGCCTCAGCTGAAGCTTTTAAAAAACAGCTGAAGACTGACTTGTTTAAAACTGCTTTTGTCTCATGTTTGTATTTTTGTGTTTTTAACTCTTTTTCATTTTATAAATTCGATTGCCATTGGTATTAATTTTTCTAATGCTCATTTAACTGTTTGGGTCTTATTTTAACAATTTTGTCACGTGAGGCACTTTTGTGACTTTGTCTGTAAAAATGTGCCTTATCAAATAAACGAATTATACTATTACACACAAGGTAATTTCAGTGATTCATGAAAGGAGAAGCAGTCGATAAAGAAACAGACTTGAATAAATTACATTCATGACAGTGAAAGTGTTTTTAAAAAATTTAAAGCACATCTGAATACTATCCTGCGCCCAAAAATAATTGCGGACTTCTTTTAAGGCAATCAAGTAAACAAGCTACTCTGTTATGCAACGTAAGTTACCACAATTAAACAACAACACACGGCAGAAGAAAAATAAATTGAAAACTTGTATGGTTACAAAAATTATCGTATTGCTGACACCTCAGTCATCATTGAAACTCGCCAACTCTGACGGTGCTAATGTGAAGCTAATTTCACCAGAGTAGTTAATCAGACATTAAGTTAGCAGAATTAGCGTTATATTTTCTTATGATGCAGCGAGGTTAAACGACTTAGAGACTGTATTTACTTACCCAGAATAAAATGTTGAATCCAAATAAGAAGTATTTCACGCAACAGCTGACTTCGGCTCCTTTTAAATGATGGTGTTTTCTACTCATTCTTCCTGGAAGAGTGGTGGCTAACTGGTGAGCTAACTAGCTAAGTTACGTTACTAAGGTAACTACGGTTGGTACTTTTATAGCTTATTCAGAGATGCAGTTGTTGAACTACTGAAGCCGAGGTTAGCTGGCTCCATCGGCTAACACGACGCCGGGCAACACTAAGTAATCAAACATATGCGGCTAATTATCTTTAACCATTAGCTCGCTAGGCTAGGTTAGCTCTCAACTTCTTTGGTTAGCATTAGCAGCTAACAACAACAAATGCAGGGGCACTTAAGGCGCAGACATTCATCTGCAGTTCACTCGATATTCAAGTTGCCAGGCGGTGATTTCGCAGCGCACACCGGGAGACAGGGATATCAAAGCTGAGGGCTTTTCAGCTCAACGTCTCCTCGAATATCTCTATCGCCGCATCGCCCCTTGAAATCTTCATCCTTGTTGTTTAGTGTTGTAAAACAAGCCCCTGCTGTCAAACGAGGAAACCACTACTGCGCTGACTTTCGCCCTTTTCACCTCAGCAGCGGCCTCTAGTGTCTCACTGGAGGGCTTCACTTCACCGGGTGGACACAGCAAAAGGAGGATCCTACTTTCACTCTACTGTAAGTTGAGCACAGAGAGAGTGAGCGCTATCGTTCGGGTTAATAGATGTACAGGTGCAGCAAACTATAACTTCATCTATGCAAAATACAGCAGGGTTTATCAACGTTTTTAGGCAAAGGACCCCCTAGCTTATAAGAGAGACAGAACGGGGAGCCACTGCTACATGCGTATATGCTACTGTATACAACCAAGTACATCTATTAAACTGAACATGAAGGGTGGCCTAAAGCCTATACATATACCCTTTTCTGATGCATTCAATACTAGACTATTACAATAATATTTATTGGCATGTTCATGTATTCAAGGTTATGTTTAACACAGGCTTATGGAAGACACGGTGAATCCTTGAGCTTTACATATTCATCTACCTACAGGCCAGTTAATGTTTTGTTTTTTATTTCACAAATAGGTATAGTTATTTTTGCTAATAATATGTTGGATTCATCTTAATATTTTGTTGTAAGAAAAAAACATTTTTAAAAAATGACTTATAATAATAAGTAATAAGCCAATAATAATTTGGCGGACCCCCTGGAGCAACCCCGAGGACCCCTTAGGGGTCCATGAACCCCTGTTGAAGATCTCTGAGATAGAGAGGAAATGATTGACAACAGTATTTTGATTACATGGTTCACAGACCATGTAATTATTAATTTCCCCATCCATTGCAAATAAGTTACATTTATTATATGTAAATGTTATTCCTTTTCTTATGGGGTGTTTATATATTTGTGTGTTTGTTTATTTGGGTGATACTGTGTATATTTGGCAGAGAGAGAGAGAGAGAGAGAGAGAGAGAGAGAGAGAGAGAGAGAGAGAGAGAGAGAGAGAGAGAGAGAGAGAGAGAGAGAGAGAGAGAGAGAGAGAGAGAGAGAGAGAGAGAGAGAGAGAGAGAGAGAGAGAGAGAGAGAGATTGTGGAAGGGAAACAGGTCAGCTTGTGAATATAAACTCCCAAACCTGCTGTAGCCTACAGCGACTGACTATATCATGCCACCTTATTTGTGTTTCAGGTCTGTGATGTCTAACATAGATATCACTTTTTTTCCCTCAAGTGTCAACACGAGTTGTTATTATGTGATGTAGTAAATTATCATCCAGGTATAAAATTTACAATTTTGACTTGTCATAGCAGGAACAGCACACATGATCATAATAATATTACCCATGCTGCTATGGCATGTTAAAAAGTCTGCAGTAAAAAGAATCTGTTCAGAATGACATTCACTCTTAATTTAGTAATGAGATAAGGAGATATCGTTGATTTAAACTGTTCTTCTTGGTGTTTTCTTGCCTCATTTCAATAATATGATACCGTCTTTAAAAGAAAATAGAGACCATGAGAGAATATATGAATTGTTGATTTTGAGAAACAGTTGCATTTACTGTTCAAACAGTGTTGCCTCATTTGAACTTCTGTCGGGAGTCCTACAGATGGCAGTCTATGAACCTGTGATAAATGTGACAGTGGTTTTCTTTTAAGCCTGGGGAGTTGCTGTAAGGGATATTTCAGTCCCCTAACTGAAAATACCCAATTCATAACTATTACATTTCAACTATTAAACTGCATCAAAATATACTTACTCAACTGTCATACAATTTTAATGGAGAGGCTGTTGAAGTGCATAAAGGGGTTGAATAAGGAAATGAAATGAATATGAATCTTTGTTTAAGAGGCACTGTGCAGGATCACTGTAGTTCTAAATGTGTAACATAGTTTTACCTTAAAGGGATAGTTTGGATACTGCAGAGTGGGGTTTTTTGAGGTACTTATCCATACTCAGTGTGCTATCTACAGTTGATGTCGGTCGGCAGGTCCCTAGTTTGGAGAAGCAGGTACGAGTACCAGCACAGAGGCTACTGCTGTGGACAGGGGCAGCAGCTAAATGTAGTTTTGCCTACAAAAAACATCAATATCTGTTTAAGTGTACGCTATATTGATATATTTTTCCCCCTTTTACTCCAAGTGTACAATAAGGGTAACTTGACTAATTTAACAGTATAAATGAGTAAAGAAATGTGTTATATGAATTCCAGTCCCATGTTTTAACCACATAATGTTCCATTGTGGTACTGTATATCTAAAAAGGGCTGCTCCACTTTACATTATTTTAAATTATACCACTATTTTCAGTTCAGCGTGATATAAAGTATAACAATAAAACAAACGACAAACAACACATTATTTCAATTGGTGTGTCATCACTTTTTTAATTTTGTATTAAGTTTCAGACAGCATACAATTATCAAATGAGAGGAAAATGAGCCGTATTGAAAAGTCATGCAATCACAGAGCTATGTTTGGTTTGTCCAGAGGTGACCCAGGTTGAAACTAATCCATAACAGTAATCCTGCTGAAGGAGCCAAAGCAAGTCTGTAAAGCAGGTGTCCCTGTCACTCAAAGGACACACATAAGTAAATATTTAGAAATGTGCTGATGCTTTTGGCCTGTATGTCTGGGAGTGAAAGAATGATCTGTTGTGGGTGCTGGTACAGGCCTGGGCAATGTGTTTGTGGAGTAAACAGAAAGCCAGATGTGGTTTGTCCACCATCATGTCAATATATTAAATTCTGCAGGAATGTTCCCATTGTTACAGTAGGATATTTACTTGGTGGTTTTATTGTGAATGACCATTAGCCATTGAAATAAACAGAAGTGCAAATCAAGTATAAAAAGAAACTTCAGAAGTTAAAGAGAATGCACATTAGAGTTATGTCTATATTTTAAATACAATCTATTCCTCTTATCATTTTCTCACAAACACTTAGGTTAATATTTCACAACATACAACATTCTTCTAACCTTTTTTTTTTTTTTACAACGTTTTGTTGTACCTTCTCGGACATACTCATTGCTTCTAAACCTCATCCAAACAGGCACTTTAAATACAGGCCATAGAAATAGCATGAGAGTAGAATGGTGAACACATTTGTACGTGCACAATTGCCAATGCAAAAAAATACTTATTCTATTTGTATTGTCAATGCACAGTGCTGAGCGCCATGTTTAAAAACTAGTTTAATTCTCTCATTCTATTTCTATGATTCTCAGGCACAAAATTGGTCAATCTGTTCCTCATGGAAGACATTGTAGGTGGTCGGAAAAATAGAAAACACTTAGGCATTCAAACATTAATCTCCAATTTGAATATTACAATCAATATGCCATTAGTCTACATTTGCACGGTGACAGCTAGTATTTGTTCATGAAATTGTTCATCATCAATGTTTAAACGTTAGCAAAAAAACCTTCGAAATCTTTTTCTCCTGAATCATTGAAACATGTATTGAACAGGTGCCCCACCGAACAGCCTCATAACTCGTCATCATTTCATCTTCTCCTCATTATCTGCCTGTAAAGCTTACATTCATTTTAGCAAATCTAGTACATAAAGCAACATATAACATACATAACATACACTGTGTTAAATTGATTATTGCACTGTGATAAGCATGTATATGATGTATTTCCCATTGATTAAAATGGATAATAAACTGGTGAATACTGTGAACATGTATGATAGTGTGAATAGCACGTGTCCCACCAAAACTCATTCTACCCAGTTTAATCTAAATTGATATTTACTATTAAATGTGATCATTTACTAATACAAAGAGAATGCCCTTAACCAAAGTACTGTACAGTCCAATGAGATATATATTTACCCATTTTTCATCCTACGTATGTGTCCCTTCTATCCCTTAAATTCTTTAAAGTCTCTTCCATTTTGACTCGCGTCGGACCAGCAAACATAATGATAATTCATTAATAACATTTCAAACCAATTTACTAAAACACAATTTTACTTGAACAGTGGCTGTGTGTTTGTTGTGAAGGTGAAAAAGTATAACATTATTTGAAGTGAATTGAAATATCCTCTCCGGGAACCATCACCTTATCGTGGTGGAGAGGTTTGTGTGTCCCTGTGAACCTGAGGGCTGTGTTGTCTGGAGCTTAATGCTCCTGGTAGGGTCTCCCATGGCAAAGTGGTCTCAGGCGAGGGGCCGGACTAAGAATGGTTCACAAAGACTCGATGGACAAACAACAAAGAGGAAGAGAGACCCTGCCCGGAGGAAGCCCGGGGCCCCCGTCTGGAGCCAGGCCCAGACGGAGGGCTCGCCGGCGAGCGCCTGGTGGCCGGGTTTGCCACGGAGCCCGGCCGGGCACAGCCCGAAAAAGTGACGTGGCACCTCCCTCCTCTCCATCCTGTGGGCCCACCACTCGCAGGAGGAACCACTTGGGTCGGGTGCGCTGCTGCACGGGTGGCAGTGAAGGTGAGGGGCCTCGACGGACCAGACACGGGCAGCAAAAGCTGGCTCTTGGGACGTGGAATGTCACCTCTCTGTCGGGGAAGGAGCCGGAGCTTGTGCGGGAGGTGGAGCGCTACCAGTTAGATCTGGTGGGGCTTACCTCCACACACAGTCTCGGTTCTGGAACCGTTCTCCTGGATAGGGGTTGGACACTATTCTTCTCTGGAGTTGCCCAGGGTGTGAGGCGCCGGGCGGGTGTGGGGATACTCACAAACCCCCGGCTGAGCGCCGCAGTGTTGGAGTTTACCCCGGTGGACGAGAGGGTCGCCTCCTTACGCCTGCGGGTGGTAGGGGGGAAAACTCTGACTGTTGTTTGTGCATATGCACCAAACAGCAGTTCAGAGTATTCGGCCTTCTTGGAGACCCTGAATGGAGTCCTGCATGGGGCTCCAGTAGGGGACTCAATAGTTCTGCTGGGAGACTTCAACGCCCACGTGGGCAATGATGGAGACACTTGGAGAGGCGTGATTGGGAGGAACGGCCTCCCTGATCTAAATCCGAGTGGTCGTCAGTTATTAGACTTCTGTGCTAGTCACGGATTATCTATAACTAACACCATGTTCGAACATAAGGATGCTCATAAGTGTACGTGGTACCAGAGCACCCTAGGCCAAAGGTCGATGATCGATTTTGTGATCGTATCATTTGATCTGAGGCCGCATGTTTTGGACACTCGGGTGAAGAGAGGGGCAGAGCTGTCAACTGATCACCATCTGGTGATGAGTTGGATCAGAGGATGGGGGAAGATTCTGGACAGACCAGGTAAACCCAAACGAGTAGTGCGGGTGAACTGGGAACGTCTGGAGGAGGCCCCTGTCCGAGAGATCTTCAACTCACACCTCCGGCGGAGCTTTTCTGGCATCCCTGTGGAGGTTGGGGGCATTGAACCGGAGTGGGCAATGTTCAAAGCTTCCATTGCTGAAGCTGCAGCGGTGAGCTGTGGCCTCAAGGTCTTAGGTGCCTCAAGGGGCGGTAACCCTCGAACACCGTGGTGGACACCGGTGGTCAGGGAAGCTGTCCGACTGAAGAAGGAGGCCTTCCGGGATATGCTATCCCAGAAGACTCCGGAGGCAGTTGCAAGGTACCGACAGGCCAAAAGGGCTGCAGCCTCTGCTGTGTCAGAGGCAAAGCAGCGGGTGTGGGAGGAGTTCGGAGAAGCCATGGAGAAGGACTTTCGGGCGGCACCAAGGTGCTTCTGGAAAACCATTCGACATCTCAGGAGGGGGAAACGGGGAACCGTCCAAGCTGTTTACAGTAAAGACGGGACGCTGGTGACCTCAGCCGATGAGGTGATCGGGCGGTGGAAGGAGCACTTTGAGGAACTCCTTAATCCGACTAACACGCCCTCTTTTGTAGAGGCAGAGCTGGAGGCTGATGGGGAATCATTGTCAATATCCCTGGCGGAAGTCACTGAGGTAGTCAAACAACTCCACAGTGGCAAAGCCCCAGGGGTTGATGAGATTCGTCCAGAAATGCTGAAAACTTTGGGTTGGGAGGGGCTGTCTTGGTTGACACGCCTCTTCAACATTGCGTGGAAGTCTGGGACAGTGCCAAGGGAGTGGCAGACCGGGGTGGTGGTTCCTCTTTTTAAAAAGGGGGACCAGAGGGTGTGTGCCAATTACAGGGGTATCACACTACTCAGCCTCCCTGGTAAAGTCTACTCCAAGGTGCTGGAAAGGAGGGTTCGTCCTATAGTCGAACCTCAGATTGAAGAGGAACAATGTGGATTCCGTCCGGGACGTGGAACAACGGACCAGCTCTTCATTCTCGCAAGGATCCTGGAGGGGGCCTGGGAGTATGCTCATCCAGTCTACATGTGTTTTGTGGATTTGGAGAAGGCATATGACCGGGTTCCTAGGGAGATACTGTGGGAGGTGCTGCGGGAGTATGGGGTGAGGGGGTCACTTCTGTGGGCCATCCAATCTCTGTACACCCAAAGTGAGAGCTGTGTCCGGATCCTCGGGAGTAAGTCGGATTCGTTTCCGGTGGGGGTTGGCCTCCGCCAGGGGTGCGCTTTGTCACCAATCCTGTTCGTGATTTTCATGGACAGGATTTCAAGGCGTAGTCGTGGTGGGGAGGGGTTGCAGTTCGGTGGGCTGGGGATCTCGTCTCTGCTTTTTGCAGATGATGTGGTCCTAATGGCATCGTCGGTCAGTGACCTTCAGCACTCACTGGATCGGTTCGCAGCCGAGTGTGAAACGGCTGGGATGAGGATCAGCATCTCTAAATCTGAGGCCATGGCTCTTAGCAGGAAACCGGTGGATTGCTTACTCCAGGTAGGGAATGAGTCCTTACCCCAAGTGAAGGAGTTCAAGTACCTCGGGATCATGTTCACGAGTGAGGGGACGATGGAGCGTGAGTTTGGCCGGAGAATCGGAGCAGCGGGGGCGGTGTTGCAGTCGCTCTACCGCACCGTTGTGACGAAAAGAGAGCTGAGCCGGAAGGCAAAGCTCTCGATCTACCGGTCAATCTTCGTTCCTACCCTCACCTATGGTCATGAAAGTTGGGTCATGACCGAAAGAACGAGGTCGCGGGTACAAGCGGCCGAAATGGGTTTTCTCAGGAGGGTGGCTGGAGTCTCCCTTAGAGATAGGGTGAGAAGTTCAGCCATCCGTGAGGAACTCGGAGTAGAGCCGCTGCTCCTTAGCGTTGAAAGGAGCCAGTTGAGGTGGTTCGGGCATCTAGTAAGGATGCCCCCTGGGCGCCTCCCTAGGGAGGTGTTCCAGGCACGTCCAGCTGGGAGGAGGCCTCGGGGAAGACCCAGGACTAGGTGGAGAGATTATATCTCCACACTGGCCTGGGAACGCCTCGGGATCCCCCAGTTAGAGCTGGTTAATGTGGCCCGGGAAAGGGAAGTTTGGGGTCCCCTGCTAAAGCTGCTGCCCCCGCGACCCGACCCCGGATAAGCGGATGAAGATGAGATGAGATGAGAGATGAGAATTGAAATATCTTTGGATACTGTATTTTAAGTATTTTTGGTATGTAAAAAGCATACAAGCCACAGCAGCTGTGTTATGTAAAAAAAACTTGTTCTTGTCAGTCCATTCTATGAATGTGAGTCATATAATACTAATGCTACCTTGATACAACATTTACCATTGTCCAGGACTGGTATTAAAGTTACTGAAATGTATCTTCTATTAGTCTGATAAAATACCATCATAAACTCTTTTATTAGATGATCCAATGGTCCAAAAGTCTATGAAAACTTAAATCATACTTTGATTGCCTTCCAGTAACACATTCACAGGTCAGTGGAGACAGCGTTTCTCTTCACCCTCAGGCTACCACCCCAGCCGCGGGGACAGGTGTTGTATGAGTGCAGGCCAGGTGATCGCAGGCCTGAGTCTTCAGACTCGACAGAGGCATCAGAGTCGGTGAGGGAGCGAGTGTTGTAGAGCCTCACAGGGGAGCAGATCCTCTGCGTTGGGGTTGGAGGAGGGCTGGTGAAGGTAGGGGATTGGGCCCCAAATGCCCGAGGCTGGAAAGGGCTGATGGGTGGTTTGTGACAGTCGTAGCCATGGTGGGAATTTCCCAGAGGTGAGATTGGGAGGTTATGACCGCTAAGTGCTCCAGGGGAGGGGCTATTTTTACGTTTGGCTGCATTGATGATGTTTTTGGCCAGGAGGCGATGGTTGGCTTTCGAGTCTGGGGTATTTACAATGGGGGACATGCAGCGACTGTCTTTGGGAACAGGAGAAATGGCAGGAGATGTGTACAGAGGTTTAGTGGCGGGGAAGGATAAACTGGTTTGAGAGAGTGATGGAGACTGGGAACATGAGCCCCAAGGAGGAGAAACGGGAGATGTAGCTGTAGATGTTTGGGTTGGTCTGGAAGTAGGAACAAAGGAAATGGTGGAAGACTGGGTATTTTGGATCACCATAGGGGACCGGCATCTTGATCCCCAAGGAGGAGAGCGTGGGGATGAAGCTGTAGATGTTTGGGAGGGTCTGGATGCGGACTTGCAGGTGACAGTGGAAGATTGGGTATGCTGGCTTACTGTTGGAGACTGGCATCTTGAACCCCAAGGAGGAGAGGCAGGGGAAGTAGTCGTAGTCATTTGGGGTGGTCTGACACCAGGAATGGAGGATATGTTGGAGGACTGGCTCACCATTGGGGACTGACATCTTAAACCCCCCGAAGGAGAACGTGTAGAGGTGGCCGTAAATGTTTGAGAGGGTCTGGATGTTGAAGTGGAGGTCACGGTGGAAAATTGGATATTCTGACTAGTCATAGGGGATTGGCATCTTGTACCCCTGGGAGAGGATACAGGAGAAGTAATAGAGCGGCTAGAGGTGGTGGTAAAGGGACGATTAGTTTGGAGGCCGGGAGTCCAGATCCCAGAGGCAGGGCCCTCTGGGCTGCTGAAACGTCTGGTGAGGCTGGGCATCCTTGTTGGAGTGGGAGTCTCACTAGGGTTTTCAGCTGGGGAGGAATCCTTTGGTGTCTGTTGGACGATGACAAATAATGATTTTTAGAAGACTGGATACTCAGAAATACAACACAGAAACTTCAATATATAACAATTTTTAGTATAATGCTTGAAAAACTTTGGAATAAAGAAATGTCCTCATTATGTAAATACTAAGGTTTTGATTTGACCATGACAAGATGTTTTGTTATGCATAAACTCACAAAAGACCATTATTCTACAATGAAATAGACCCTAACCCTAATTAATAAGGCTGAGTGAATTTGTTTTGATGAAATAGCATATATGTGTTCAGTCTGAACCCAGTGGCATTCAGGTCGTCTCTGTTTATTTCCTTCTTCTTCAATAAGCATGCTGCCAGCACACATTGGCCTGGTCTTTAGTGTCTCTCTCAGGTTACTGTCATCTAGCCTTCCTGAGATGGTTAACCTTTACAGGGATATGAAGTTACTCGACTGAAGCAAGGACAGCATTCCATCTTATTTGCATACTAATTAAGAGCATACTATCCCCACTCGTGATAATAATATGAAGACCGTCTTTAGTGTTATTTGGACTGAATGGCTCAGCTCAGTATCCTGAGATGTATTGGTCTTTCAAAATTAATATTACGAGTCCCTTTTCAAAGGTTCAGGGCATCTGTGAAAGAAACAAGGCCAAGGTCAAAGGTCATTCCATTTGTCTGAATGTTTGAGCCCTCAAGTGCAACAGGACCGAAGATCAGGTCTTAACATGAACACGCACAACTCAAATTCTTATTAAAGCAAAAAATATCTTGCCAAAATTATTAAAAATTTAAAATAATTTTAATTTAAATGTCACATACTGTGTACCAAAATAGATCTGTGTCCTGTTGTGTATAATCTGGGTACTTAATAGAGGCATCACATGTATCAGTATATTAGAAGGGAATGCAAGAAAGGCAGGAAAGTGAAATAACAAACACCAAAGAGTGAAATTAATGATTGAAAGAAGCCACTGAAGTCAGGAAATGAGAAAAAGGAGAAAGAGATTGCAGCAGAGTGTTAGCATAAAGTTTTAATCAGACAAGGAAAGACTCAGTCTAACACAAACAAATCAATCACAACAGACAGGATAACAGCAGAGGAGAGCAGTGATCAAAGTTTATGAAATGAAACAGACATAAACCATGTCGTCTAAAACAGCAGTGATTGATGTTGTCCTGTGAAACAATAATTCCGGCATTGGAACTGCTTTAAGTCACGAAAACAATCAACACTATATATGCAGATCTGTGATGCAAATTATTATGCAGCCTGCACATCCAAACATCAAGAATCCAAGTAAAAGAAAATTCTGGAAAGCAGCGTAAATTACCATGAAGACATAAAGACATAAAGGTAGTTCTCTCACTGAAACTTTCATGTCAGTGAGTAGCATTAAATTGCAAATCAGATCATAAAGCAAGATGTCAGACCATCTGTTAAAGTGCTTTGTGAAGCAGCATCACCCTGGTGCCCACAGAATTGGGAGACAAAGTGGAAAAAGTGTGAGATTGTTTCTCATCATTTTTCAAAACGTACTAAAGTCGAAGTACGTGGGTATGGGAGTTATCTGATTACATCAATTTTTTTTGATGTAATCAGATAACTCACTTTTTTTTAATCCAAGGATAACTACGACTGTTTGTGTGTTTGTTACTGTGCTAAAAATACAATTATAGATTCACTCAATTAAGATGTATTCAGTTTGATACATTTGTAAGGAACAGACAAGGTCTTGCCCTGACTATTATTATTGTTGCATTTCTTATACATCTATCCCTTTCTGATACATGTGAGGATTAAAATATTTAACACGTAAAAAGATTCCAGTTATATACCTACAACACAAGATATAGTGAGGAGAGGAAGGCACAAGTTGAACAAAATACTTTAGCCCTACTAAAATCAGTTTCAGTTTTCCAACCATTCCCCAGATGTAAACACATTTTCTAAAAATGGTAGAGAGAGGGTCTCCACACCTGTGGTGTAATCCCTGCCTTCTTGGCAGAAAATGTGGGCCTTGGTGCCTGGACCCCTGACCGCGGAGAGGACACTCGCTCTGGAGAAAAGGCTGACATAGGAGAGCTGATCCTTGGCTGCCCATAGGCTGGATTTGGTGGATATTCTGCTCCTCCTCTTGTCGGGCTGAGGGGCAGCTGTGGAGACATACACTGGGTACTGAAGTGAGAAGGAGTGTTTTTAGGTAAAGAAGCCTGTCTAGAGAGAGACTGAGTAGATATCAGGTTCTTAGGCTGTGGTGCTCCTCTGGGCAGGGTACTTAGTGGGTCCTTGACAGGGTTAAGGATAAAGAGGGAAGAGGAAAGCTGGTAAGGCCGATGCCTTGAGAGGTCCATCTCTATCTTGGAGCAACCATTTTCTAAAAGAGTCGGCTCTTGAAATGGCTCTGGTGCTGGAGCTTTTTGCCTTGGTTTTTGCTTGACTACCTGTTGGGCCTGTAGGTTTTGTGAAAGCTGAGCACTTACATCGGAGTTTTTAGCAATGGCCTTGACCCTGCCAGGCATGTTTGAAGGGTACACCCAAGATGGTGGCAGAGACATCGTGGGAGAAGGAGACCTAATTTGTCCTGCATTTTGCTTCTCAACGATGTATTTCTCCATCCTGGACTGACGCTTGGCAAACAGCTCAGCACCTTTTCCTGATACATTGGTGAGGGTCTGCTCTGGCCTGTGCTCTTCTCTCGGACGGGTCCTGGAGGTCTTGAGGCAGGAAGCCCACTCTGGAGCTCTAGCCTCCTCGGCCCTTTCCTCCTCCTTGGCGAGGAAGTTGGAGGCCTCTGCACCCAGTGCCAGCAACTCTTCCTCGGATGCTGGCTCAGGCACAGATCTGAGTCCATGTTTCTTCCTGTCATCAACTCCCTGTACCAGAGAGAGCAGCTCAGGGTTCGGAGCTACAACTGTCTTCTCTTTGAATGTGAACATTGACTTCCTACTTCCCCTTCTCGCAGCACCCTCCTCAAGTATTCCTGTTTTTATTGGTGTTATTGACTTCCTCTCTCCAGCAGGCTGAGGAACAAAGGTAGAGGGCTTTGGGGCTGTGGGAGGGCCATAATGGGGCAATGGTGGGTGCTGAGATACAGAAGACATATGTAACTGGGATAGTGGTAGGGACAAAGGGGGCATGACAGGAGACTTTGGCGATGGACTGGAGTAGTAGTCCTGCGGGGACTGGCTTGAAAAGGCCGGTAGAGGAGGTGTGGGATATGACGGAGGTGGAGGTGGAGGTGAGAATGCCAAAGGCTGGGGAGCAGTGAAAGCAGGGAGAGGAGGAGTGGCGTAAGAAGGAGGAGGGGGAATATCCATGACAGGGCTGACTGTTTCTGGAGACTGCACTGTCAGCGGGGAGAAAAAGGGCCTGGCAGTTCGATTGATGATGGTGCTTGTCTGCTTGGATGTGGACACAGACACCCTCTCAGGTCCAGAGGTACTGTGGCAGCCATTATGAAGCTTTCCTGGGGGAACTGGCCCTGTGTGGCCTCCATTAATCTCTGCCTCCCCTTCAGCATGCCCCACCAAAACAGGATTATTACTTGCAGTAGGAATCTCCTCCTTGACTTTGTCCTCAAGCTCCTCGTGGATTTTATCTCTTGCCTCTTCCTCTTCCTCCTGCTCCTCCTTGACAGGGAGAAAATGTCTCTCTTGGATACCACTGTCCTCCAGGTCATCTTCCTTGTTGAAATCCTTACCTGGTTCTTCCATGATATCACCTACTGAATGTATCCTCCCAGATGGTGACAAGAGCTGCTTGGTAGCGCTATTCTTAAAGTTCAGGTCTCTATTCTTTGCCTCAGTGCTCCTCACTTCCCATGTTAGCTCGTTAGATGAGGGATCTGTTTTCACATTGTCAGCTATGTCCACCTCTGACCCTTCTCCACAGCTTTCAAGCGTGAAGGCGTTGACCCTCTGCTTGCGCCGGTTGAAGAGCTGCACGCCTCTGGAGCTGGAGTTTGATGGGATGGTGAGCTGAGCAGCGATGATCTGACTCCTAACACGAGCCTCCTTTAGCTCCTTCTCTGATAAACTGGCACTCCTGGTCAGATCTGGAGTGAAAGAGACAGGGAGAGAAAATCAACAGGCTAATGAATGAGAGAAACAAAGGATTTTGTCCTTTTTTTAACAACAGAGATGTTTGATTAATGATTAAAAAATTATCCTTACTTTGGGGAACTTGTAATACATCTATGGTTCAAACAAAGACGACTCTTTCAACATCAAATTAAAGCTTACCAAACCCCCTTTATATACAAATAGAGAGAACCAGCAAGGACAGATTTTTAACAAGTCTGGGATTAAATATTCTCTTTAAAAAGCCACATAATTGTTTCTGCACCATATGTTTTTGATTGCCCTCTGCAGTGCTTTTGAATCTAACTAATCTAGCGAGAAAAATACGGCTTTGTGGACACTTGACTCAGCAGACTGGAGCTATAGACAAAGAACTAACAGATGTAATGTAGGCGGAGAAACTTTTAATAACCTTCTTGACTAAAGTTAATAGAAAGATTGAGGTCAATGTCTCCTACAGTACCATAAGAAGTTTTTGTCAATCAAGTCATACACTGATGTTGCAGTTTTGCTGATTACCTTGAAATTATGTCTCTGTTAACATTGACCGTTTGTTTTCCGAGCTTAAGAGCTTCATTCCATGCAGCGGAGCTATTTCCTCTGCCATCTGCAGTAGTCCCTCCCTGAGCATTCCTCCACCGCTGAGAAAACTCCCTGCCTGAGCTTCCAACATGCCTTTGGTTTCTCTCTGTAGTTAATTTGTGCAATACTGCAGCTTGAACATTTAATAGACCTTTTTTTATTAACAATCTATGGCTTCCAAAAGTTATATCGACTGCATGTCTATAAACATACTATACAATCAAGTGGACCCATTTTAAATATAGTGACTACATCATGCTGCAAAGTTCACAAGACAAAAATTAAAGTGCATCTTTGCTTTTTTTTTTTAAAAATAATAAAGTTATACATCTCTGATGGACATTTTAAGGGAGAATAATAAAACAGTTGTGGTGTGGTGACACTTCTGGTAGATTATTCACCTAATTTATGTTAACCCTGACTGGTTGAAGATATTCAGCGTCTCTCTAACACGGCCATGACTCTTCCTTGATTTAATAAGGTGATGGATCCAGACAGCTACATTATTTGATCTAATCGTGTGCCAATCACAATAATTATATGTAAATCAATCACTTGTAAAACTTTCCTATAGGCTAGAGCTCATTCTGCATGCAGTTTTTCCTGGCACAGAGTATAAAGCTTACATGATCATCCCCCCAGTAAAAAGGAATAATATGCATCTGTCATTGATTTTACAGACTTTCAGTCTGCCCTCACAGTAATTGAATTAACTCTTTGTAGGTGACCCATGAGTTCCTTTTACATGAACCCATCTAAAGTTCAATAGCATATGTTTATCATCTGTTTTGAAATATAAATAGTGACTACAGGGCCATATCTATTATATACATTTACATGTACAGAATTCTAGCCTTTAATGACTGTGCTTAAGTCTGCAAGAAAATGTTAAATTTAATTATATCAAATCAATCAACCTGACAAAAAGTGACATTATTAGCCGGAGATATATCATCCACGTTACATATTTGTGATAAGAATATAACAAGGTTGAAAGCATTATGACACAACCCCTTAAACAAGCAGTCCTCTCAACGCTATTGACACGAGCATAAATCACCTTCTTTTATAGACTGCTGCAGAGGACCTACCACACAGGTACTTAAATACACATTGCCTTTCATCAGAATGGGAATACCACCACAGGTCTAAATGACATCTATTTGATTTTTTATAATTCAGATTACCTGTTTATACCAGAGCCAGAGCAGTGAGGCTTGAAATGAAATGTACCCTTGTGTAAACATCTACGTTACCTCTAGTGGGAGCCAGACTGGTTATCAAGTAACACGCAGGTGCAAATCCCATCAGTGATTCAAATCATGACCCAAAAAACGTGAAACAAGTGATACACTTTATAGAATGTGGACTTTTGTTTAATATTTATATTCTAGTGAATTTGATAGTAATGTGTAGAAAAGTTTCTTATTATCTGATTAAATGACACCAGTCACTTTCCCTCACTGGCATTCCCAGTAATATGTCAACTAATGAAGATGTTAAACAACAATCAATAAACTGAAATTGAGTTGAAGAAATTAATTAATGTTCTTTTAAAATTACAACACATACTGGAGATTGCATACGGACCTGCTTACATAGAAAAGCTAAAATTGAACGTTTTCATTTATGCTAGAGGGGAAAAAAATACCTAAAGTTTATAGACAGTGTCCTATTTCTTCAGTTAGCTGCTTCTAACAAGTCACATTTCTTCTCAAAACAGGCAAGCACAAGTTCTTCAGTTTTAATTCAAGGCTATAAATATCTCAAAGTTAACTGCGAGTTTTATTTATGTTGCTGGACCCAATTTAATGCCCAATCCCTTACCTTTTTCACGTTCAAATTCAGAGCTCCACTGTTTTGTTGTACTTCCACAAGAGTTTCCAATTTAACTGCGCCTGATAGCTTCACACCCCCTTTCTGTAGTCAGGCACAGGATCGAATTTCCTTCTCTCCGCAGCAGCACACAGACAGGCAGACAGGCAAGGAGGGAGGTGGTCTGTAGCTGGAGGCTGTGCTGTCTGTCATACAGCCTCCAGCTATGTTTTACTTTTTCAAATCTGCTCCACCAACACCAACACCACCACCACCACCACAGGTTTCCACTAATTATAAAAACTGAGACATGCCTCTGAGAAAAAGCTGAGGGGCTTCTGTAGCAAAAGCATTGATGTTCTAGCACTTGCAGACTGCACTTTGTTTTGACAGCTCTGGAGAGGTGTTCAATCAATGGCAAGTATTGAGCGGTTTATCTATGTCTAATGTCCTATGATGGCAGGAAAGGGTGTGATCCTTGTTGCAGTCTTTGAAGTGGAAAGGGAGACCAGAGATACTCCAGTAAAAGTGTGCACAGATTAGAACACTGAGACTCCAGATATCCAGCTCCTGACCTCTGCTGCCCTGCGTGTCTGTCTGAATAACACCATGTAAGTGTGTGTTTGTGTGTGTGTGTGTGTGTGTGTGTGTGTGTGTGTGTGTGTGTGTGTGTGTGTGTGTGTGTGTGTGTGTGTGTGTGTGTGTGTGTGTGTGTGTGTGTGTGTGTGTGTGTGTGTGTGTGTGTGTGTGTGTGTGTGTGTGTGTGTGTGTGTGTGTGTGTGTGTGTGTGTGCGCGCACTCTCTGAACCCTCTGGGCCCTAAGCTCCAACCTGCAAGGACAAGATCGGAATTTCCTGTCCTCCAGCCGAGACAAAATTCAGCTCCAGGCAATGATGCAAGAGCCCCCACATGTCATTGTCCGACCCCTTTTCTCTACTTCATCCCTCATCCCTCTGTCCCATCCCTTCATCCCTGCATGGGCGAGACCAGCCCCCCACAGCAGCAGGATTTAAGTCAGGGGGCCAACACTGCATTTGTGTATCAAAGGTCAGATTACCCTGTCGGATGTTATCTTTCTCCGGGCGATGGCTGTGGGGTTTGCGGGATGACAGCACCGGCCCCCGTGGATGATGTGTGAAGCGGTATGGAAAGACAAGGATTAACAGGGTTCCTGGGATCTTACCCGCCTGAATGTGACTTAAACGCTCAGTGGATCCCATGGGGGGAAATAAAAGACCAAGCTCCTGCTGCTCATAAAGTTACTTTTTTGAAAAGTCTCTGCAGAGGTGAAACTTTGCTGTGCTATTTTTGGTGACCTGTGTTCCATTTGAGAAAACGAATTAGTGAGTAATGAGTGACGGGAACATTGCTTAACAGAGGCTAGAGATGTATATCAGAGACAGTTATCTAATGGTCATGACCTTTCTGTTGTGCTTCCTCACACTACAACGTCTTTTTACTCTCTTTGAAAACTGCCTCTGACAGACTTGTCACAACACAGAGGTAATTATCTTTCCAGCTGAGAACTGTGCCATTGTTTTTCCATTTTTCCATTTAACAACAAAATGTTATTATGGAGTGTGAACGGCTCTTTTCGTACTTATTTGTGGGTTGACAGCTGTGAAAATAAAAATAAAGGACTGAAGAAGTTTCCAAAAAGCCACAAGCTAGCTAATTATTGTCAGTGTATATAAAGACTGCTCTTTAGCAGGGATACATGATTGCATTTCCTTTGCTGTTGAGGCAGCCTGTATTTTTACAGCGTGGAAACAGATGTTTCATAGAGAGCTTCACTGTGTCAAATTGCATTGAGGAGGCAGGGCTGCCTTTTTTCTCTATTTGCTGTCAACTTCCCTCAGTTATACTTTCTTATATGATGATATACTGCAGTTCTATCCACACTGTAGCAGTAAGGAAGCACTATAAGCAAATCACAACTATATTTATGAAGTAACAGAGTACACTTTCTTGCTCCTGCTCTGGCTCCCCAAATAAGGACAGCAAACGCCAGATAAACAAACACTTACTTGTTTTCCGGCTCATCTGTTCTTTGTTGATTCCTGTTGTCTCCCATGATGCATTGCACTCTGTCCCAGGAGTGTGCGTGTTTTGCGTTGCCTGGAGAGGTTTCCTCAATCCTCCTGGACTCCAGCTCACGCCTCTCCTGATAGACGTATGTCCCTTCTCCATCTCCATCGCTACCCACGGTAAAATGCTTCTGCTGCAGCAGAAACAACAGCCCTCAGCAGTGGGATATGTGAGTGTCGCTTTCCAGTCAGCTCAATCTTCTCTACTGATACGATGAAACTGTCAGTCCAGTTGGAAGATGGAGGGTTTTGTCCTCACTGGCAGGCAGTGAATACGTTTAGAAATACAAGAAAATACACAATAAGGGACAAGGAAAGAAGTAGCTCAGCTTTCCAAGTTGCTGCTTCCGGTCGTGGCTCCCCTTTCAGCAATAATCCTTCCAAATGTTCTGCTGTAGTCTGACAAAATTTGAAAGAAGAGGTGCACTGTTTCTTTGGTCTTTGGTATTATTCTCGATTTAACAGGACCTCCCAGGAGGGTCAGCTCCGATGTGCCTTGGATGAGTTCCCATGGACAACTGCCACGAAAATTGCACAAGTTTGTTGTGCTCTGTTGAAATCTGGCAAAGAAGGCTGAGAAACAGTCCGATCTTCTCTATTGGCATCTCTCTAATACTCCTTTTTTTCCTTTCCCAGACGTTGCTCTTCCTCTTCTGCTATTTTGGTCACCAAAACATGCTTTTCGTCTGCATCCCAATCTCCAGCCCACAGATTATTTTTCTTTCGGAGAAAAGGATCTGCCCTTTATCTGGAGATCATAACTCTACGGTGACGTGAAGGGGAACCGTGTATATGGCAGTTTCCTGCTGTTAGGTGCATGTGAGGAATAACATTTCACTCTGGAAAGGTCATGCCAGAGACTGGGTTGTATTCATAGCTCCAATGTATTCATTTCGAGTTGCTTTATTCTGGTGTTCTAAGTTATTTATTATACATTAAAGCCAGACATGGCCTCTGAGGGCAGGGTAATCAATTTTGTTCTTTTGTTTATTCACAAAAGCAAAGTTGAGAAGGAAGGCTCTTATTTCTTCTGGTGCTAGTTTTGATTATTTCTGAAATGCATCAGCACACTAGAACTAAGAAATTGTCATGAATGCAGTAATTCGGTCCGCAGCTCTACCATTCCGATTTTCTGTTTGTTTTGCTCCTTGTTGAATAGTTTACATTTCTGTGTTATTTTCAGCTATAGATAAAAAGATGAAATGTTCTCTTTGTCCATTTCTTGTGCAGAACCCCCTGCAAAAAAAGAGAAAGAAGCACGTTAAAATTCAGTTTTGTAAACACTTCTTCAATTGTGTTATATAAACATGAAAAGACAAGAGCTGGATGTTACATCTAGCTACAATTTTGGCAAAAATGATCTGTGATGGTTTCAAGAAAGCAGTCCAAAAGACCTGACCTTTATGCCAACAGAAAGTCTGCAGTTGTTACAAATTGACCCCAAAAAGAATAAAACATGGCTTGAAGAACATTTTAATATACTCAGTTTGGCTCATCTGACTTTTAATCAAAACTGGTTTACTTCCAAAAAGCACAAATCTCAGTATGTCTTTTTTTGGAAACATAGAAAGTCCAATTCTCCGTCTTCAAAGATCAAGATCAGCCACTTTGAACGGTAGTAAGGCTCAAAGGGTTGAAAAGGAAATGAGGAGACACCTTTATAAAAGTGATAAAATCAGTGTTTTCTCCAAAGACAAAAGAAGGTCACAATTCATTTAGGCTTTGAGGTCGGAAATGTGTATTAATCCTGCCAAAAAATAAGCTTTATCGCTGCCTCAGGAATGTGATTTGATACATAGGGCTGAGGAAGTGAATGTGGATTAAAGATATCCATGCAGCATGGAGTAAATACACAAAGATTAAAATGTCCTACATTGAAATCTATGGCATCCCTCCCTCTTATCTGATAAAGCATTTCATTAGATCCGCAGTGTCCCCCGCTTCAAAGCTAATAATACCCACTGGCCAAGTTTGTAATGATTAACCAGCATCTGCACATCATTTTCCTTAATCAGACTTGCCTCTCCTTGAAGCTGGCAGTGGCTGCATTTGTTTTTTCTTGTGAATGTGACTCCTGACTGTAACACTCTGGAGTGGGAGGACTGTACAGAGAACTTCACACATAATCATTATTTTTAAAATCCCTCAGAGGCATGGCAACAACACTCACATTCATCTTTTCTCAAGGTGTGCAAGCGGCGTAAACTTGTTTGCAACCATTGACGATTACATTTTGTAGAGACGCTCACCCTCTGATATGACAGCTGAGTCATAACAGTCTTCAGGAGGACAGCTGATTGGTCCCTGAACACAATCAACCCAAACAAAACACTACCCCACCTCCCTGCAGAAAAGAAACAAACAAAATCCTTTTTGTATACTGGCGTGATCGTGTCAAGTGAGAAGAGATGAAGGCCGGTATTGTTTACACATTCTAACAGCTCTTTCATTTCCCCAGATGTGTTTGGATCTGACATTGTCATTTAGATTAGCACATCATGTTAATACATATCCTTTATTTAACTGTCTTTGTTGTTCCAAGATTTCATGTTTACTATCATCAATAAGAAAAGAGAGGTGGACACATGTTGAGGGCCTGTCCTAACTGCTGTATGGGATTGATTGAAATATGGTCTGATTATTTGTCTTTGATCCAGTCTGAAAATATTTATTAATTGCTAGACAAAGAACAGATGTAGGATACTCAAAATTGACATTGAACAGAGATGCAGACTTAGCTCAAAAAACATGACACAGACATATGGACTCTTGAAAACCTCATCTGCAGCAATCTGTTTTTTTTTTCACTTCATTGGTCCCAGTTTGTTAAAGGTCCCATATTGTAAAAAGGGAGATCTAATGTCTTTTTAAAAAAATATATAAATCAGGTCCAAGTGCTGTATGAATATTGTGAAAGTATACAAAATGCTCAATCCACACAATGCACACAGCCTGTATTTAGAAACATTGTCTTTAAACGAGCCGTCAGGACTTCTGTACGGTTGTGATGTCACAACTAGACAGAGTAGAAAGTGCTACTACAGTGACATTATTGTCATTCTCTGGCTGCTTTTAAGGTGCAGAGATGGCAAGAGCGCAGATGTGAAACAGCTCCCACACCCGCGTTTCAGACAGAGAGTAAACACAGGTATATTCAGACAGACAGGATGAGAAAAATACTGTGCTTTTTTATGGCATGTAAACATGTTCTAAACAAGTATGAGCTTGAAAATAAGCATATGTCCCCTTTAATATCAAGCTTGTGGTTGTATTTGTGATATCTACCCTGCTCCAGCTGCTCATATCTACTTGCCATACCTGGGATCTGATATCATCTCTCCTCCTTCCCACCCTCCAATTACCTTGAAGTTCAAAAGGTATTTCACAGTATGCCCACCTGTCCCACCCCCGCACAGTTTTCCTTTGCCACCCATTGACCTCCATGATTAGAGCCAAGGATATCTTTTACAGCCTGGCCCGTAGGCCACTTCAGTGTGTAATCACAGAGTTCCTGTACATTGTCAACATATGATGGATCCATATGCAGACAGCAAATCTATCCCACAGCTCTCTGCAGCATGTCTTGCATTGTGATGACGCACAAAAGAAATGGCTTTGGCAGCCATACAAGTTGTAATCATTCATTAGTCCCTCATGGCTGTTGTCTTGTACATTTATTACACATCTGCACCAATAGCCAACTTGTAGACCATATGTCAGCCACCTAATAACTCATATACTACATACATTTTCACCTCAGGTATGGCATCTGTACATCATCAGTTGCTGTGGGCGCACATGTGTACTGTATGAAGGTTTGGGATATGTGTGGTTGTCAGGTAAGCGTGCACTCCGCCTAGTGTAAGACTTAAAGTGTATCAGTTACCAAGCTTATAATGAGGCATCTGGTCACGACATTGACTGGCAAATCTTTATGGTTGAATCCCTTCGGGCCAGAGCTGCTGAGTGTCTGTTATCTCATTCCTTTTGCCTGGATCCTTCACAGTTTGGGAAGCAAAAAGGATTCATCCGTAAATGCTAAAGGCTTTGGCAGGGCCCTTTGCTCTCTTTCGCTCTTGCTGAGACAAAGAACCATTCAAGGGCCGTTGCAGCACTGCAAAATCATTTTGGGTAGAGCTTCAAAATTGGCATTCCTGGTTCATAATTCCTCAGGAGGCTGTGATTGTCAACATGCCTTGGCTTGTGCTGGCTGATGACTGACATGTAACACACACTACAAGGCACAGACGCAAATAAAAGTCACAAATGTCTCCTTCTCTCTGTTGTCTTTCTTCTTTTAGGAATTGTGCAAGTCGAGTCATAACTCATGCAGAGGAAAAATCTTGTAATGATGTGTCTGTTTCATGTGGAGCTCATCCTACTTTCAGAGACACAGGTGGAGAACTTCAAGGCAAAGATAAATACTTGAAATAGGTGTGTATGATCCCATGCCAAGAGGGGGAACCTTCGAAGACTATCAGTCATAATGTGAAAACTATTAGACATCAAAAGAAGGAAAAGTAAAAGCACTTTTAAAAATGCAATGTGCAAAAAATATCAATACTGCAAGAATTATTTCTTGAGCAGTATTGACTTTCAGCATAGTTATTCTCTTCACAATAAGACATTTGTCAAAAACAAGTTTTCCACAGTTTCAAAGCCTCTCCTGTCACAGCAAGCTAAAGGGGTATCATTAGTGAATATATCTAACATATGGCTGAAGAAAACCTAAAGTTGCCCCCCTGTAAAGCGGTTAACGGGCCTCACCTGTTGTGTTAACAGGAAACAATTACTTATATATGTAAGTCAATACAGCTCCACTCAGGTCTTTAATTGGATACACCATCTAATGTTACACAGTTCAGTTCAAGTCTATAACCTGGCTACGCAGCAGGCTCCACACAGTCAGGACAATAGGCTCGGATATCAGTGACCACAGTGCTAATGTAGCCAGCCAACCCCCTTCTGCAGGTCTGCAGCCTTCTCCGAGGGAAAAACAGCAGCCACAGATGTTTGTCATCTACTCAAACAAAGACTTTCAAAGTTTCCCTCCTCTTCTGCTACAGTTCACTGCACTCTCTCTCCCTCTCCAAACAAAGATTGTGTCTTACCCCGTAAAGATAAATATAATGGGCTGCAGGTGGCAAAGTCTGCAGCAATCACATTTTCACAGCAACAGATAAAATTCCAGGATTCAGTTCTCCTTCCTGTTTGATGTGTATAGTCATGCTGCTCACCTGTACTCCGGTGGGTCTGACTGTGTGAAGGCAGCGAGTGTGTGTACTGCCACTTTTCAGTTCCTACAACTCTATACACACACACACACACACACCTCCCCCTTTTACCTCTCCTCTCTCTCTCTCTGTCTCTCTCTCTGTCTCTCCCTCTCTCTCTCAATTGAAGCAGACGAAGGATGAGGGTGGGAGGGGGTCAGCTGGAGCACAGAAGGCTCTTTGTCTGGGATCTTTTCATATGGTTTCCTTCAAGCTTGCATACTGAACACATTATGTTATAATATATTTTCATATTCAACACAGGGATGGTGAGGGACCAGTGGGCCCCACTCTGTTCTCCCCCACCCCTCTTTTCCTTTCTTGACCCATTTTCCCACCATGCACACCGGGCAGAGTAATCCAAATAAAGAGTGAAAACTATGCGGGAAAAAATGTAGACAGAGTTCCTGCTAAACCCACAGAATTTGTTGATGCAGTCCCTCACTGCTTTTGAATAATAAAACTAAAGCACAGAAACACAGACTTCGAACAAGAAACATCAGCTATAAAGAGTGTATGGATTGCTCAGGACAGTTACTCATGGACATTCCTATCTGTTGTACAGTGCACAACTTTTGGCCTCTCTGCAGGGATGTTAATCCTAAAATTATTATCTTTTCTAATATCCCTTCTGTTCTCCAAACATTGATTTACTCAGAGGATCCCTCAAGTACCATAAAATGTCAGTAACATCTGGTTCACTGTGTCTGAGGATGAGAAATTATAATTGTATTTATTTATTATATTTCTCCAGTTTTCTGCAGTTAAATCTTTAAATGAACCATATTATGCTAATCTTTGGTTTATACCTATATTGTTTTGTATTTTGGGTTTCTATTAGAACATTTTTACATGCCTATGTAAGAAACAACCAAAAAAACATTATTTTTCTCATCCTGTCTGTCTGAATAAACCTGTATTCACCCTCTGTCTGAGAGCCAGATCACAAAAAAGCTCAGTCTGCTCTGATTGGTCAGCTTTTCCAGGTTTCTCGCATCTGTGCTCTTGCAATATCTTCACTGTCATTGCAGCCAAACAACGAATGACTGTAACGGCACTGTAGTAGCACTTTCTACCTATATACCTGTATAGTATATTTGTGACATCACAACCATACAGAAGTCCTGGCTGCTCGTTTAGAGGCACAGTTTCTGAATACGAGCTGTGTGCATTTCTCTGTGGTTTGAGCGTTTTGAAACTTTCACAGTATTTCTAGCACCTGGACCTGCTTTAAAACATTTTTTAAAGCTATTGAAACCTCACTTTTTACAATATGGGACCTGTAAAATCATTGATATGGAATTCTGAGTGCTCTCAGTGAGATGAGGAATTGCCCCCTGCACTGGGTTGTTGGATCCATAATGGAGATTGCATGGCTGAGTCATATTGTGGGGAAAAAAATGATCCTGAACAGCTGCCAGGACATCTTAATCTCCTTTCAGTCATAGGATAAGCTAACTTTACTTAATGGTGCAGTTCCTCTGCTTGTGGTTCACCACTCTTTCAAACAGCAGGTCACACAAAGTTTACCAACCTCTTCTTCTCAAATCAGTTTGGATCATTTTCAAAGAATCTTAAATATTCCAAGCATCGTTTGTGACTCTGAAGGTGTGGGTGATTTTGATGTCGTATGTTTATCTAAACTTCTCTTTTCACCACCTTTCCTCACCTGATGGATGGTCCTGCCAAACTCGTCAGACAATCCATCACCTCGAGGCAACTTTAAGTAATGTCTCAGCACTGCCTCTTCCCCTCTTTCAACACCCCTTTACCCCTTCTCCTGCTCTCCCTCTCTGTAGTCTACTATAATTTTCTCCTCTTTCCTTACACATCTGTCTGGCCAGATCGATCTTCCTTCTCCTTATCTCCGTATTTCCTTTCTTTATAGTCACACTTTAGCCTACTTATTCCTATTTTCCCCTTCAATCTCCCTCGCTCCATCACAATTCCTGTGTGCTCTCTCCTTTGCCCCAACCTCTCCTCACATATTTATATGTGTAAGACCCCATGCAGCTGGGAGAGCAGCCATTAGCCGCTGTGCCTATCTTTGTTTCTTCTCGTTTCCAGCGACCTGTGCTCTTCTGGCGTGACTCTCTGAAGGGCAGCTGTGCGTGTGGGAGAGCAGGGAGCTGAAGGGAAATGCTAGCACACATTCCTTCAGAAGAGGGGCTTTTGCTGCAAAGAGAACGTTGTGGAATTTCCACAGTGATCTGGTTTACATTCCCTCTCAAGTCGGGTCCATCTACAGAAGTTATTAGAGAGCGTTTGCTACGGCGAGGCCTGAATTGATTAGAATCATACACAGGCCCCTTTGCTTTCTTGCTCACCATACCAACCCTCAGCTCATCCCTTTGGATGTAATGGGATACAGCCATGGGGCTGTTCAAAGGCACAGCTTTAGTATAAACAGAGAGAAAGGCAGAGAGAATATTCACCATGTTTTTGGATGTTTTGATGAGTAGATGTTCTTCACTGATAATGAGGTGCAACTCAGTCGAGCTCACGTCTCATATGAGTAAAACTGCATACCGATTGGGTTGATTACCAATCTTCTGGGATACGGTTTGTATGCAGGACTAATTCGGTTAAGGCACACTCATGTTTCAGCGCTGCCTCTGTTTATTTTCAGTCAACCAGACATCTGTATTTCTCATAAACTACCTCAGAGGGTGTTGTGGTCTGAAGCAGAAATGAATAAAGCCTGGTAGAATGAGGGCGTGCCCACTTGTGGTTTGATGATGTATACGACTTTAAAGCTTTATTAGAAAGAGACAGTCCAACGGTCTAACGCCCAGTGGTGGAAAGGAAGTACATTTACTCGAGTACTGTCTTTAAGTACAGTTTTGAGGTGCTCTGCTACATTATACTTATATTCAATTACATTAATTTAATAAATTTAGTTGTTACCTTGCAGGTTCAGATTAATAAGACAAAATAAAATCAACAATTAAATTATAATGTGTTGTTATAGGTAAATGGGTACATTTTTACCCAACACTTAAGTGAAATTACGGCGTAAAATCATCCCAGGGTCTTTTTCGGCTAATACACTCATCAAATAAGCAATTGAGACAATTCTTTTCGTGTAACAACTATTGACAGAAACAGAACTGTTGCTGACAGTCGCTAACAGTAATTAACCTAATGTAATGCGGCTTACACTGATTAGCTCGGGGCAGCATGGTGAATGCATTAAAAAGGGTTTTTTAACCACTAATACTGCTCATGATAACACCAAACCTCTGCAGTAGCATAAGTATCCCTACACATGAACAAAGAAAACAGCAATGAAGTAAGTGAACCCGGAGTTTATTAAAAGAGTGTTTTGAAAGACTTACCAACTCGCCCGGTACCAGCTCCTCTCATAGTAAAGTCCATTCAAGTCGATTACCAAAGTCAATCCAAAAGGAAGGAGCCCATTGATGCTTCGGTTAATGTGTAGGGACTCTTATCATGCTACTGCAGAGGTTTGGTGTTATTTTGAGCAGTATTAGTGGTTAAAAAAGCCGTTTTCATGCGTTCACCGTGCTGCCCCGAGCTAATCAGTGTTAGCCACATTTGGCTGTCAGCAACTCTACCAGATTTCTCCATTAATAGTTGTTACAGGACAAAAAATGTAGTGATGGCTTATTTGATGAGTGTATTTGCTGAAAAAGACCATGGCATGATTTTACACCGGAATTTCACTTTAGAGTAGTTTATTAGCTCCACCTTCATCGTCTTGATCATTAAAAGTGATGAACACATCGATGCATCAATCGTAATTAGTACTTTTAGTTGGTACTTTGAGCATATTTGATACTAATACTTTTGTACTTTTACTTAAGTAAAAACAAAATGAATGCATGACCTTTACTTCTTTAACATAAGTACAAGATTTGAGTACGCCGTCACCTCTTCTAATTTCTGGCTTAGATACCAGCCTGGCGCCTGCTGATATATTAAAACTCACACAACCCCCCCAAATCTAATATATACTGAGCACTAAATATACTTTGTGGCACAAGTCCCAGTACAAACACAGTTTAGTGGTCTAAATTGCTTCCACAGACTGGGCAGGGCATCTGAGCTGCTAGTGGAGTCCTTTTTTGTTGTTGTTTGAAAGCGTGTACATGTGTGTGTGTCCATTAATTTATGAACTGTATGTGCATGCCATACTTACACACAAAGCACCATAAGCATTACTAATACACAGACTGAGACTGAGCACAAACCACAATCAGCTGGCTCAGTCCATGTGTTTGTCTGTCTGTCTGTCTGTCTGTCTGGGTAATGTTGAAACACATGCAGAGCCAATGGTACAATTGACACATAAACAATCTAATCAGCTATATGGCAACATGACCTCTTTCCTAATGCGTGTGTGGTACCAATTGCTGCTCAGACATGAGGGAATCACTACATTTTTTGTCCTGTAACAACTATTAATGGATTGCTGCTCAGACATGAGGGAATCAGAAATAACTACCTACTTCTGGCTTCCTTTCTTGGACCACACACATTTCGACCTTAAACTCAACATTTTGATGTCACGACGCACTGTTGGGACGTTATCGTGGTGCCAAAATCTGTGACAGATATATAAACACCTAGCACAATACTCAAAACCATCTCCATGGTGGGTGTCTCCAGCATTTTACCATGATGACACACACAACACACACACACACACACACACACACACACACACACACACACACACACACACACACACACACACACACACACACACACACACACACACACACACACACACACAGACTCACAGACTCCCAAGGTGAAAACAACATTATCTGTGGCACTGCTGAGACTGGCGGTAAATGTCAGGGGCTCGCCCTAGACTCACTCACTGTTTCCTTTGCTGCCAGCTCGTCTGGTTTTGATTTGTAATGTTTTATTGTGATGCATTTCTGGATTCAGTTTAAAATCACACTCCTCAGTGTTCGCATGGCTCCAGCAGCCTAAACAAACAAACACAGGATGTTACCAAGTTTATTAGTGGGAGAGCAAACAGATCTTTTGATTCCTTGTTTCCATATAAGGACAATGTAACACCAAATAGACCATGTATTCCACATGAATAAATGAGCACATGAAACTGAAGCAATATAAAAGGTCAGCATCACCGATCAGTGATTTTGGTGTGAGCACAACTACACAACAAGAGGTCTTTCACATGCAGTCCAGGTTGTTATCTGTACAGGACATTACTTTATTCAATGGAATGTCATGCAACGTTTTTACTCCTTATTCACTCGATTGCAATGTTAAGTGTTAAAGAATAAGGGGAAGTGGGTGGATTGAGCCCCACCCGTCATCCCACCACACACACAAACTGTAACTTTGCTGCAGCCATGACTTTTCTTCGCTATGCTGCCTTGCTGCCTCCTTCAAACAAATCAGGTTCAAGCACCCAAATTATTAAAACCTCACATATCATAGCAGCCCTTTATCCATCAAATCAGCATATGGATCAATAGATGTGACATTCCAGTCAGATTCTGTTCGGTTCAGCCCATTTCCATCTAAATGCCTTTCTGCTAAGTAGACGGGCCTCTCTGCAGATGGGATAGGAACAAGGCAGGAATTATTCTCCTAACAAGAAGCTCACTCTTTGTTTGGATCCACGCTCGATGCAGAATGTCATCAAAATTTACCGGGAGACAAAAACAAAATGCCAAACACTGATCTGGTTCACCGCCGACACAAGCTAAGGACTTAATCTGTGTCACACATTTCAAGGTCCTGACAAAATATTTATTCATCCTCCTCCTGCAAATGACATTAGTGCGTGAGCCCAAAATATCCGCAGCAGTCTTTGTGAATGTGTAATGTAGTGAAATGCCAGGAAATCAGAGACCGCAGGAGTGTGTGTGTGTGTGTGAGAGAGAGAGAGAGAGAGAGAGAGAGAAGAAGAAAAGAATGAAAGAAAGTGAAAAAGAAAGTGGGAGAAATTCACACATTTTTCATGACCTCATTTTCAGCTACAGCTAATCGTGAGTTCTTTAGAACATGTGTTTTCTGAGTGGAAATTAACACATCACTAAATTAAAATGGGTTAACGGGTAAAATTGCACCACACAAGCTAATAATTTCTAACATAAAATAATGTTTTTGAATATTTTACACTTAGCAACTGCTGTAACTGTTACGTAGCTGACTGGACTTCTGACAAAAGTTGTACCTTATATACGGTATATACTGTATACACATATCTAGATGTGTGTATATATATATAGATATAGATATACACATATATAGATGTGTGTGTATATATATAGATATAGATATACACATATATAGATGTGTGTGTATATATATAGATATAGATATACACATATATAGATGTGTGTGTATATATACGTGTATATAGTATATACCTTTTGTACAGTATACTGTATACACATGTATGTGTATACAGTATATTAGCCTACTCGTTAGTGTTGAAGCGCAACATAGGTAGGCCTACTGTCATGGTTGACTTACCTGATCCAACACTAAACTAGGAGAACTTTAAATGAAATTTCCCAAAAATAACACAATATACCTCAAATTCTTAACTTTTGTGATGGTAACTGTACACTTAAAAATGTTTTGTGATTATCAGATAGTTCCTGCTCATGCTAAACTGCATAACTCTGAAACACATCTCCATTTATGCATTATGCGATAAGGTAATACATACATTTACAAAAGATTGGCAGTTTGATTTGATAAATCATTTGGCCTATTAAAACGGTTACTTTTTGAAGTGATGCTACAGCTTTTGATGCTATAACTACCTGTTTAGATAGTTTATTGCTTTTGATATGACAGTGCTGTGTTTCCTATCTGTAGCCTGGAAACCAGATGAATCTGCTGAGCTCAAGTTTCATTTGCTCTTACAGATACATCGGGCCCCCTTCCCATTCAGACAGATTTCCTCCAGACCTGGCCCCTGGGGAGGATCAATCACAACCATTTAACTGTAGGATGGGTTTAAGACGGAGGAGACTGACAGAGGAGCGTCATGCTTTATTGTATCTGCTGAACCTAATTACTGAACATAACTGGCATTATCCGTCCAGCTCATATAATTTAGATCTGTCTGTCATACCTAGCATGCATTGATTCTGTATGAATCCAGATTCTGTTACTGCATGAACTATTTTTGGTGCTACCAAATCACTAGTCTGAACCATTCAAACTGCATTTAAAAATGCATATTTCCCTTGTGACATTTTGACTTGTCACAGTGGAAAAAGCACATGTGTAAATAATGAAATTACTGATGACAACAGAGGTACAAGTCAAATGTCTCCTGTGAGAAAGGACTACAAGGATCCTGGAAGATATAGAGGACCCTGTGAAACCCATTCCAGCTGTGATTCATGGTGACATCAAACGTCATCCCGCTGCCACAATGATTCATGTTTCTGCTATAAACAAAAAAACAAAGAGCAATTTTTAACTCTCTCCTCTGCTGTTAATGCTGCCGTCGCCACAATTAATTGCAGTGATTCCAGACATATTGACTTGTAATAATATTCAACTTCATCAGAAGTCTCTCTGGGTGTATTTGTGCAGTTACAATAACTTGAACCCCCCTCTGTTTGCGTGTCTGGAAGCAATTAAAATCCTACCTTCATACCTCCTTCACACCACCTGGGCTCTGCACTGACTTCACGCTTTTTATTCCATATTAAGAAACGAGGTTGAATTTTTTTTTTCCATTCTGTGGGCTCATGTGTATTCTCAAGACACGAGAAGCTTTGTATGCGCAGTTTTTCTTAGCGTCATTTTCCATTTTTCTGTGAAAATAAGGCGCTGGAGAAGGTTTCAATCTCTCACCTGGGAATAACTTACTGTAACACGATTTGCAATGTACAAATAACGCAGCTGCAAAAACATTCATGTCAAATGATGATGTTAGCCATTTATAGTGAGCCATAGTATTTTGAATGATTTCATTCATGATGCAAAATTCATTCACAGGGCTTATTCGGGGAGAAATGTGATCAAAGAGCATAAGCTGTAGTGTCATTTCAGTTGGCAGGTAATGCCCCGAGGTTTGCCAAAGGGTGAGTCAAGCTGTAATAGGTGTTCCTGCTGTTCACATTTAAGCAGAGTCTCCACAGTATGCTCTGCTCATCACTGTCACTCCACAGGTTTAATGGTCTATCACTGGCCTGCAGTGGATCCCATTACCTTTGGCTCAGTGCAGACACTGGCAAGGACATGACTTTTCCATTAAGGAGAAAGTGCTAAAAGAGTCCATGGAGGCCGATGGACAGGTCATGGTGAAGCTGCTTCATCAGAGATGGTTATTTATCCTCTTTGGACAGGCTCGAGAGACCACAGGAGACATGCATCTTCTAAAGAGGACCCCTCTGAGCTGTCCAACAGCCGCCTGACGGATGGGACTAACAGCAACAGAGATGTGTCCCCTGCATCCTAGAAAAATCCTACTCAGTAGTCCATAATAGGTGGCAAAATCTCTCCTCTCACTCTCAACAGCTTCCCACTTCCTTTATGAACAATGAGGAATAAAAACGTTTTCCTTTTTTTTTTATCTCTGCTAACAGGAAGGTGTGAATTGCACAAACCTTGTTAGGAAGAGTTGCAGAATCCAACCTACGTTTTAAGCCTGTTTAATAAGATGAAGCTTTAAATGCAAAAAGTTGTAGAGGGGTTTTTAAGTGAGCGGCCCGTAAGTCTCATGGAACTTACCCACAAGCAAGAGGAGAATGGCAACTCCTTTATGGCTTTCAGTGATTTGGCCTGTTTCACCACAATGACTTATCCAATAGTGGTTTGTGTGAGTAAAAGAGATTATAAAAAATCCCCAATTCGAACCCCTGAAAGTTGTAGGAAAGAATTTCCTCTGTAAAACTTACAGACAACTTTATAACAGTTGTACGTAAGGGAAAGTTTTGACACATTCAGGAGGGTTCACATACAAAGTAAATCTGTGTGAACATAAAAAAAGGTTTTATAGGACTCATACAAAGTAAAGGAATACTGGAGCTCATTGTGGAAGTGGCGGGCATAACTTTGGTGTCTGTGTGTGTGTGTGTGTGTGTGTGTGTGTGTGTGTGTGTGTGTGTGTGTGTGTGTGTGTGTGTGTGTGTGTGTGTGTGTGTGTGTGTGTGTGTGAGCGCGTGTGTGCGTGTGTGTGATGGTATATGCTTGTTTGGATGTAGTAAAGATTGGTGGTCACACCCTCGTTCATTTATTTTATTTCAGTGCCTTGAATAATGTTTTTTTTTTTATGTTTCAAGTCCGAACTCCAATTGGACTCCTGATTGGACACATTTTTAGTCATTAGTCATTGCGGGAGCCAATCATAACCAAGTTTACCAATTAATCAAAGGCATGTTTATTTATATAGCACGTTTCAACAACAAGGCAAATCAAAGTACATGAAGGAAAATTTACTTAAATAGGATATTTCTTTTTTAAAAAGTGTAAAACAAAATTAAACAGGAGATATAAATAAGCTAACAGAATAAGATCTATCAAACTGTAGAATAACAATTACAGTGCTGCTACAGTGCAGTGTAAGATATGAATATAGTCTGAAGTTCAAACACTGAATGCTGTTTCTTCATGTTAAGTTTAAACTCTTACAGTATGCTGACCTGTCCCAGACGACCTGTACAGACAATGTTACAGTAACTGAATCACCTTGAGGTGGCTTTCGTTAAGAAGGTAGAGCTGGCGTCCCCAACTTCAAAAATGGGTGGTTTGATTCCTGGCCCCCTGATGAATACATGTATACATTTTTCTAAATCCTGCTGAGTCATAAGTCATTTAATTCTTAATATGGTATTAATATTAATATTATAGTTAATTGTCTCAATGTGGTTGTTAAAATTTGAGTCTATGGCGACACATTTTTGCAGTTGGAGGTGAAAACTAACTTTTAATCATTCTTTTTTTGGGTCCAAACCCAATTGTTTTGGTTGCATTTTTATTTAACTGGAGGACATCAGTGATTTGTTGAATGCACTTGCTCAGTGTCTGTTTGGGACCATGATCACCTGGTGATATTGTTGTGTAAATCTCTGTGTCGTCTGCATAATTATGGAAATATATTTAGTTGTTTTCCATAATCTTTAGGAACAACAGAAGAGGCCAGAGAATCCTACAAATAGGACTCAAAGCAGTTTAGTATTGTGGCGCAAAGCCCAGTTTTCCAGTCTGTCTGGTAACATGTTGTGGATCGACCGATCTAATAATACCAACTGAATCTTTTCCACCGTCTGTGTTTAAGTGGACGCCTTAATAAGAGCAGTCTTCGTGCTGTGGTGTAGTCCAAATCATGACTGGAAAACATCAAAACAATTGTTTAGTGCTGGTGAAAAATAGCAAGTGAGGTGTCTAGATTGTTCTTTAAGAGCGGCTTAATAACAGCACTCTTGGGCTCTGTCACGTGCTGAGTCATTCCACAGTTATACATAACACTATTCTTTACTGCTGCCGGATGTTGTCAACATGAATGTTAAAGGTCCCATATTATGCTAATTTTCAGGTTCATGCTTGTATTAAAGCTTCTACTGAAATATGTTTAGCTACTTTGATAAAAAAAAAACACTCATACTGTTTGTCTGAATATGCATGTATTCCCCCTCTGTCTGAAACGCTACGTTTTAGCTCCTGTCTCTTTAAGAACACCCAGTCTGCTCTGATTGGACAGAGGTATTTAACATCTTCTCTCTCTGTGTCTCTGTAGCCAAGAATGAAGATGTAAATTGCAGCCAGGGAATGATTGTAACAGCACATTCTACCTATATAGTATTTTTGTGGCATCACAACCTTACAGAAGTCCTGATGGCTCGTTTAAAGACACAGTTTCTGAATACAGGCTGTGTGCATTTCTCTGTTGACTGATCGTTTTGATACTTTCACAGTATTTATGTAGCACATCAACCTGCTTTATCTCTTTGTTCGTCTTTGTTATCAGCTAGGTTGTTGTTACAGAATGTGCTTAGTTGGGGTTGTTGTGACCGGGGATGAATCTAGTGCCAGCATTACCAGCGCTTCCATTTTATCAAAATCCCAAAATGGGTGTGGCAGGGGAGAGGGGAGAGTGAGCAAAGGAGGAATTAGGAGACTGATCCATGAGCTGGTTGTCAACATGCTGACATTGAGCTTTGTTGTTTTGTCTTCATGGCGCCAAGGCTGCTGTGTGTCAGAGTGCATCATCTTCAGTAGTACTTAGTACTTAAAAATCTGTCTGTCCTTGTCCTAAGAGTCTACTGAATCAGTTGATCCCTCTGTTGACCATTGGCAGTGGTCCACTAATAAAGAACTGGGCTTCCAGTCTGTCTCCCAAAACACATAATACTACCATGTATTTCCCCTTCTGTCACAATGAGATATATCAATAGTTCAAACCTGTTTCCCAGTTATAACATCGTGTGTGACTGTGATCTGTTGTTATGTCCGTTTGGATTTCCAGACAGATGTCCGGCATAAGAGTTGGTTGAGCTGACTCCATAAACATTGTCCTCTGTGGGAGTGCAGACTTGCACGTATCTCAACAGAAATACAGATCCCATCCACAGCACATGACTTCACTGGTTTCATCTCAGTGAGTCTTGGGAAAGTTATGGTGTCATTTAGAGATAGCTATTCTGTAACAATATTTGACAGTCTGTGCATTTTTATTCTTATGAGCAGACAGGCGTAGTACAATAGAAGGTACAGTCCTGTCTGTAGTCAATGAAGTTACTGGTTGGGCCTCGTTAAAGCTGTCGGTAGCAGAAGGCAGGAAAAAAATAAGTAGAAAAAGTAAACGATGCAGAAAGTAAATGAGACGTGCATCTGCACTGTAGCGATGCATGAAGCGTAGGCCTGAAGGTAATGTAAACAACAAAACATAATCCAGTTTAATATCTTTTAATTTTAGGATTATGGGTAGAAAAAGTTGGATAATTAGATTAGAAAATAATCCATGATAAATGAGAGTAGACAGGTTCCACCAGGCAGCTGGACAGGCTTTTAGGTCCCCAGCAGAGGGGGGGATGTATTGAAATGATGGTTATGATCCCTGCTTGTATCTGTTGGCTCATGGTTTATTATTTCATCCCAGAATCTGTATCTGGTAATTGTGATGTATTAGCTGGCTAATCAGCTTTATATGCCTTAGAGTTTTGGACTGACTCAGAGACTGAGAGAACTCGGCTTTTGCAGTGTCCTCTCTGAACTCCTGTCAAAGCCAGTCACAGCTCAGTGGTCATGTAAACACTGATGTCAGTATAATTGTTTCTACAATGGATACAAATCATTATTTACTTCACTCTGCACTCTATGTTTCAGTACTTTGTTCATGACTACTGTGCATTTAACACAATACACTGTCTATTTAGGCACATTCAATAGCAGTTTTTTTTTAATACGCTGAAATGGTTCTTTACCATTCCCCATGTTGAAAAAGATTTAAAGCTTACAAACACCAGCATCGACCTAAGTTGAATGTCTAAGGTCGGACATGCAGAGTTGAGCCTGGCTAGTCAGTACATACTGTACTTAGGATAAAACCAATAAAAAGGAAAACTATTGTTTCATACAACTTTGATTTTTTTTAGTTGCTCCAGCCATCAGTTTTATTGGACATAACATTGTGATGTGTTATCAAATGTTAACAATGGACAGTTTGGGTTAAAGCTGCATTATTTTTTCTTCCAAATAAGTTTGACTTCCCTGGGGGTTAGTTTGGAGCCTATCTGAAGATTGAAGACAATTGCTTTGGTCTGTGCAGTGTTATTATAACTGATATAACCTAGGGCAGGAGCCACAAAAAGATAACAGAAGCTGTATTTACCTGTAGTTTCCTTTAATTTTGGATATATCCTGGCCTTTTAATCTAAATACTTGACAAAATGTATACTTTTTGCCACAGTAAAGGGGAAGGATGGTAGGAACAGCCAAGTCTGTATATTTCATCCTTACAACTATTCTGTTTTCTGGTGCATAATTTCAATTACAGCCTCATGCATCGTGACAGATTTTTAGTCTTGTTTTTTTTTTCCAAACATAAAAAGAGTAAAGAAGTCACTGAAGGTCTCCCTAAGCTTGTCTCCATCAACTGTGACTGTTAATGAAACATAACTCCTAAAATTACTCGCTGTGGAAACTAAATACCAGACGGGATGGAAAACATTCCTAAATACCACAGATGGGTGATTCAGTCTGTGAAAGCACAATAGAGGAGTGGAGGAACATTAACTCTTTGAACTTGCTGAAGCACCTTTCACTAAGCCCTTTTGAGTTATGTTAGACTGTAGCCAGGTGATTCAGATGACTGGGGCTTCACTCTACACTCTGAACATGATGTGTGTGAATAAATGTGTACATGCACACACACACACACACACACACACACACACACACACACACACACACACACACACACACACACACACACGCTCACACACACACACACACACACACATGCACACACACACACACACACGCTCACACACACACACACACACACACATGCACACACACGCACACACTTTTACTAGAACTGTTAAAACTGCCTCATCGTCTCAACCGGATGTCTGGAGAAGACGCTCTGACATCATCATCGTCTCTTCCCATAAATACCAGATCATCCATAGTGTCCGCTCCAGCACCTGACCCCTGACAAGCACTTACTGTAGCAAGGTAGGGTAATGTGGAATCAATACCCAAATTATTCAAACAGCCTGCAGAGGAAGTGTCCTTCTCGATTTAAAGTGAACTAATTTGTTATTGTAAAGAGGAGGTTAAACCTTAGGCCATCCAAGTTGTTTATCCATAACTGCCTGTGAATGCTTGGTAGCTTTAATCTCATCTGCTCAGCATATGGCTTTGAGAAGAAAACTCTCTTCACTCTTTACAGTGACCAATTAAGAAGACATGTTTTTTCACCAGATACATTAATGGAAAAACGATCTACGCCTCAAGAAAACCCCCCATCCAATGTTACCAGCCACCCACCTGGTTGATAATACCGCTGTGGCCCTTCCGTGCAGTGCACTAAATAAAAACAGATACCAGAGGGTTTTTTTTTTTTTAGACATCCCACACAAGCATGTTTAAGCTTTTGTCCCACTGGCACGACTGAGCGAGAAATATAGTTTATGCAAACTGCAGAATAGCCAGAACCTCTCCATAGCCTGCAGCTCTCTTGATTATTGCTCTTGCAGTCAAATGCAGGCATTCCAGACAGCAGCAATGAGTGTGTTGTAAATAGACAAAACATGCTTCGACAAGCTCCCTACATGGTCTCCTATTTTGGTGACAGTTGCTTTCTTTTACTTCTCTCTCTATTTTGATTTTTCCTACTCCACCCGCTTTATTTTGCTAGTATTCTATAACCGCAGATATTCTCTATGAACCAAGCCAGTTTGGTTAAAATATGGACTGCAATGAAAAATACTTTTATAATGCCTGAGCAAGCTGCTTTCCCATGAGCTCTTTGCGCATAACCTAGGGATATTTTATGGGAGTTTCAGTCAGTGCCATCACAGCTCTGCGGTTCATCGGCCTATGAGAGTCAGATGGATGCAAACGAAGCTTCAGAAACAGTTCAAGTCACCACAGAAGAGAGGGACCCCACAGACTGGCAGATGAATGACAAATTAGATAAACTGGGAATGTTTGGCACGTTAGTCCGTGTCTGTCTGTCTCAGTCTGTGCGTGCCTTCTAATGTGTATTTTATGTCTACGTATGTGGTGGCATTTGATTGTGCGCACTCATGAGCCTGTGTGAGAGTGTTTAGCCTACGGAAAGAAGAAAGGAGCTTGCAGTCTGACAAAGACAAATAGCCAAGTTTGTGAACGTGTATCAGCTCATGACATCATCACTTCCATTTTCAAGCCGTTGCCTGGCTGGTGGCCAATGTGCTCTGTGCATGCTCAGGCTCTGAAATATATAATAAGTAGGGTGTATGATTGGAAAACAGAGGGAGTGAGAGAAAGACAGCGAGGTTGGGGAAGTGGGTGATTAGATAGGCGGTATGCCATTGTCACAGGATAGAGCAAGCTACCGTGGTATTACCAGAGTGTTAACTACATGTGCAACATCAGCGCAAAAATATGCTGAGCAACAGCAACAATTTCTTTTGTGGAGAGAAAATCCTTATGTTGTAAATATAACAAACACTTGGAAGAATGATATGAATGCATTTGGTTAATATCAGTCAAAAGTCAACTCAAAGCCAATTATATTTATTACAGTTTTACTAAACTGCATACTAAAATACAGGCAGAATTAGCATGTCGTTAATTATGTTGGTAGATTTTCTTATCTTATTAACATGATATTAATATGGTAGCCGCTAAAAATATCTACAACCTGTCCCTGTTTTACAAGCTATTTTGTCTTTAGTCCTATAACATCCAGCACCTCATAAAGTGTCGTCATATGACCGTGTTCGCAGCAGAGGTAAAAACAACTGTAGGCCTACAGGGAAATTGTTTGTTGGCTCTGAATTCAAGGAGTATAATTTGTTATTTGATTAAGTCTTATCACAGTTCCTGTAGTCCCATTTCTCCTTGCTTGGGCTCACTAACATTTCCCGCCATATTCCTTTGATTAAGGAGCACATCTGACTCCCATTAAAACTTCCATATGCAGATCCAGGGGCTGCCTTGGATGGAAAAGTTCTTTTTTTTCTTCTTCTTCCCTTTTTTTTCCATCCAACCAGTGGCCAACTCAAAGTCTTCAGGAAAGAGAGAAGTATCTGCCTCATAGAGTGTTTACGTTTGGGGAATAAAGTGTCGAAGCAACGGTTTTCTCATTAACACGTTCCTATTTTAGTGACACTCTGCAGGCTTTTATCGCTCAAAGTTAAACTTACCATCAAAGAAGCAACTAAATGTTTCTTTAACTAACACCATATATGGGTATGGTTTAGAAAGATTGCTGGATAAGCGCTGTCTGCCTTTGGCCACACAATAAAGTCCACCGCCAAATGCCATTCAAAGCCTGGGAGTTATATTGAAATGGGTGACAGTTGCACTTTTTACTTTCCCAACATTTAAATGGGAAAGGGGGGAAAATGCCAAGGAAGAAATGTTTTTGACAGTAGTGGACATGTGCTGACCATGGCACAACCATAAGGCCATGAAAGCAGCCATGGACAAAGAAGCACTGCAGCCAAGTGGGCCACTGCCTGGCAAGGACATTAGGAAATGATATGACTAATCCAGAGATTCCAGGGAGGAAATGACACACTGTGGAAAGCCTCAGAGGCCTTGAATCCCACAGAACATCAGATGCGGAGTCCACCCCTGAAGAAAAGGAAGTTATTTTAACAAACTGGGCACATAGTCTGATTCCTGTGTTACTGTCCAGCTTGTCACTCTGGCAGTTGTGCAATGTGTAATACAAGAGATGAACTCTGATGGATTGGAAGGCATTAAGACACATCATGACGGAGCTCTGCGCCTTCCTGCTCTGTGTTTACTGTGAACCGTTACTGTATGAGTGTCTTCTCCTCTATCATGTCGGTGTGTTGGTCGGTCAGTCCACTACTTTGGTTTCAGACTGAAATATGTCAACAACTATTGGATGGATTCCTGTTATTTTCTACAGACAGTTATGGTTCCAAGATGATGAATCCTACTAGCTTTGGTGATCCCCTGTCATTTTTATTTGGTAAAAACATTTATGCCCCTCTCAATCTTGTTTTAATATGTTATGGTGATTTATCAACTTTTCATCTAGCGCGATCATCAGGTCAAAGTTTTAGTTTGTCCAATACTTTGGTTTATGACCTCCCAAACTAATGACATTCTCATCAGCCTCAGCTAATGTTTGGTGCTAATGTTTGGTGCATTGTTAGCATGCTAACACACTTGTAGCTGCCTGATCCATACTGGAAGCCTAATCCATTCTATGCATGTGCATAGATGGTTGAGGTTACACATTGACCTTTAATGGTTAGGGTTGGATAGTCCATTGGTCCTGGGATAGGTTAAGAACGGCTCAGGTGTCTAGTGCAGATCAGGGAGTGACAATGCTAAACAAGATTGTGAACATGGTATAGAAAACAAGAAGAAACCAGTTTTCTATTTTATTTCTTCAATCCAGCACCTGTCCCATTGGGCACAGGGATGTGCATGTTTTCTTTATAGTTTCTTATTGAACATGGTAAATATTATTTTTATTAGCATTGTCATTGTGGGCTGGCATAAGCATTCAAAGTACCAATAAAAGATTCAATATTTCCCTTTGTAAATTTTATTTCTGGCAATGTAAAAAAGGTTGTGGAACACCATGTGGAAAAATAAAGTTTACATAAAATATATGCTATTCATCAGTTGATAGTTGAAAATTCATAAATTAAAGCACATTTACCAAATACATACACTTATTAATATATATATACATACATACATACATACATACATACATACATAATATTTACTCTTTTTAATTGTCAAAATGTTCTGAAGGGGCTAGGTTGTTTAGAGGTTGCAAAGTGAGACATGGACTCACAACCTTAATATTTATACTAAATATACGCTGTATGTACACATGTATATAACAAGCTTATTTACTAAATCTGAACAGAAGTCTTGAAACATTTGGATTTCTCTCTGCATTGATCAAAGCGTGGAACACCATATGGGATATATTACCATTCGCGCCCTGTTTCATACAGGCTACCAACCCCTCTATATCATAGCAGATTCATGGCACTGACAGACCAGCTATTTCAGGTCAGGCACCCCTGCCACAACAGCCCAACCATGCTGTAATTTGAGCCTGTCGCCAGGAATTAATTGTCAACTTTTTTGCCAGAAAACATAAATCAGTTGTCTGCATCCTTTCAGTGTCAGCCCCCTTTTGCACAGCGAGAGGCAGCCAGGCTTGTGCACTTCTGACAACTGTAACACTGTGGTGGGCCATGACCAACCATGAAATCAGCCACTCAAGATGCTCACGCAACACTGGGAGGTAAAGGTGAAGTTCAAAACCTTCCAAATAAAACATGTCCAGATGGAAGATAGCAAGATATCAATCCTTTTTGGTGATAACATTTCATTTCAGTGAACTCAAAAAGAAAACAAAGATGTCTGATAACATCTGGACACATAATCAACAGTAACATATTTCTAATGAATGAGTTCGACATAATAATAATGCCGGACTGGTTGATTGTTTTTATAAGTCCCTACTTCCTGCTTGTCTGGCTCTTTTCTAGGATTAGCTAAGTGTTCGCAAGGTCCAACTAAAACAAAAATGACGTTGGTAGCTCGAGCTCTGCCCTAAACCGCCATCCAAGCTATCTGCTGATCTCAACCTAGATCCTGTCCAGACAATACCCGGCTTCCCCATGCTGCACCAATCAAAACACATGCCATTATATGGCAGCCGGGTGAGAGACCTGGAGACAAAAAACAAGGAGAAAAGGAGAGGGAAAGTGACAGAAAGAGAAAAGAGAAGAGGAAGAGGCATTTAGACAGAAATACCAGGGTAAGCTGTTATTACTTAAAAGCCAAAGTCATCAAATGAAAAGAGGCATTTGTGTAGTCTATTTAGACCACCCTCTCTGCCTTTATTTAGTCTTTTGTAGTATTCTCATGCTGCCTGCATTGCCTCCTCTCTCCAGTGCTCTCAAAGAAAACCCCTTCAGAGTGATGGAGAGCAGTGTCCCAGTCACTGGCACTGTGCAGACCAGTGCTCTGATGAACTAAAGGGACTGGGGCTGCTGGTTGTCGCAGTGAACTTGGTCCTTCCCTGGTGCTCTCTGACAGAGCCTAATCCATTTAGGTCGAGTCCTGGCAGAGAATCTAACGTTTGACAAAACCAAGCTCTGTCTCTGTGATCCAGCCCACTGAGTTTAAAGCTTTTACAGATGTGTGGAGAGAGTGGGCATGGAGAAGGCCCAGGCTCGGTTGGCTGACTAACTGGACGCGGGGTGCTAAATCTGTCTCGCAACGACAGCTTGATGAATCTTTCGCATCTGCTTCCCGTCTCTCTGTAGAGTGAGCTCGGAGCTAAACAACACACAATGAACTCAGACAGCTGGGGCCTGGGGGGTATTTCCAAAACTGATATTGCAGAATTTTGGATGTCTTCTGCTTTTTTGTTGTGTACAGGGCAGACGGCCAAGCGTCCTATCAGCCCTGATGTTGTCTTTCATGGTTTCTGCCTAAATGCTCTAAAAGAACAAAAGGAGGGTCTGATGAAGAATGTAATTTCTTTTGACTCCCTTCAAGGATCACTCATGAGTGACTGTTACACTGTTGCCACCAAGCAAACCACTGAAAAATCTGGAAAAATGTAACATATCTCCGATCAGACAAGCCATAGCAGGCATGACTGTACGCCAAAAGTGAAGTGGAGGACATCAAAGCAGGCAGGCAAAGTTGACTTTGATGACGGCAGTACATCTGGATTATGCCATGGCAACTGAGTACAAAAAGATATATTCAATATGATGCTGAAACAGATGTCAGCAGTGTGCGTTGCCATGTGAATGCCCCTTTGTTTCATTTTCCATTCAAGAAAATGAGTTAGAGGGCTGTCATGGTGAAATCCAGCTTCTCTTTCCCCCCAAAATAATCTTTGAATCAATTTTCCTTTGCTCTGATCAAGGCCAAAACCCAAACTTAGAAAGACAAGGCACATAATGAATCTATTAGAAGATTAAGGAATGAAAACATCATCCTCTGTACTACTGTACAATCATGCTGATCAGGCATGAGCAAATAATTATTTTACTAAAAGCTACAAGATACAAAACTACTACAATGCAAGGTCGGTTACATGTGACGGCAAATGACACATGACTTGGACAGGATAGACACAGAGGGTGTGTTGGTAAAACCAGGATATACAGTAGACTGTGGATGTTTGTGCAGAGAGATGGAGAGCATGAGGATATGGGGGTTGACTGAAATAAAATAGGTATGTGTTAGGTGTGATAGCTCCACTTTCCATGTGTCATTTCCTTACCACCTGTTTGCCAGCGAGCAGGAATAGGAAAGTACTGTGCTTGTCTAAGTTAGCATCCCCTGCAGCAGTCTTTCCTCCTCCTCCTCCTCCTCTTCATCTTGCTCCTCACAGAACAACAAGCACAAGTAAGGTCAGACGAACTTTCAATAAAAGAATAACCAGCTAGTCATTTTTCCAAACATTTACAGAGAATTGGAGATCATGTGTGGGAGACCAGTGTGTCTCATAACCCTAATACTTGCAGGACATACATAGTTGTGGAGATGTATGTTGAGGAAGTTACTAGAAGAGGAGTGGAAGTTTATCAGAAGTTCAGTAGAGGATAAAAAATCCCAGATGGATGCTTATTAGGGAAAGCAAACTAAACTGCCCTTGAATACCACTCATGACTTCCTGTTCAGTATGAAGCCATAACCATCAGCTGGTAAGTTTAGCTTAGCATAAAGACTGGAAACAGCTAGCCTGCCACCATGACGTCACCCATAGTTTTCTGAAGAGTCATAATGAAGCTCGGCCGCTTCACTTTGGCTCTGGCCGCCATCATCTTGGCAGTGCCCGATGGTACCTAACTCTCTAATCAAAAAATAGGCAAAGAGTTGGAGCATGGGTGGAGCTGAGGCGGGCCGAATGAAGCCTAGTTGCTGAGGTAGACTCCTGTGACAGGAGGTTGCCACTTTCTCGGAAGACAACAAATCCTACCAGCCCCCCTTAAGCTCATCAACATGTACAAAAACAGAATTGTAAAAACAGCAATTTGCGGTTTTAGGGGGGGGGGGGGGGGGGGGGGGGGATTGTGTGCTGGACTGATTCTTGGCCGGGTGAAGTGACTCCACACTTAGTTTTTACGGATTAAATAAACATTAATTAGTGAGCTTCAGGGGTGTTAGTAGGCAGACTTTGTTTCATCCAGACAGAGCCAGGCTACCTGTTTACTCGTTTCTAGTGTTTATGCACTATATGCTTTATAGAAGAGCATGTTTTCCATAATTTCAAGCTATTGAAAAAAAAAAATATTCTGGCTATTCCTTTGTGCAGGGAGCTTGAGAGAGCATCAAACGCAGGCAATGTGAGCAATCAAGTTGACACAAGAATGAAAGCCCACAGCAGCGCAACAATGTTATTATTGTCTGTAGAATCAAAGAAAAAAACATTTCCTCTGGGAACAAATCCAAACCAGCATTCTGCCTGCTAAATCTGAGTCAATAACCATCGTGTGTGCTTTCCAATGGCAAGTCTAATTACTGGCTGCAGCCAAGGTTAACTGACAGTTTGGGCTCTGCCATATTTCCCCTCATAAACCTTTACTAATGTAAGGCAACACCACACAACCCATTAAAACAAGTATGTGACAAATACCTCTTTCTGCAGAAACTGCGCACCCGTGGGTTGCAGAGGCTGAAGAGCACATGCTGAGAAGAAATGGGTTCAGCTCAGGTTATTTGACAGCACAACTAAAAATCAGATTGTCACAATACTAGGCATTACAGCTGAATATAACACTGTTTTCTCTTTCTCACTATAGCCAGGGACTAATGCCGGTTTACATTGTTTATCAGAGCATCCAGAAAAAGAAAAATCAACAATATTATTGGCATGTAAGATCTCCTGATCAAAGAAAACTCAAAATCTGAAAAGGTCCTCGGCCAATCAATTATTCTTGTGCAGACTAAACATTCACATAATTAAAAAAAAAAAGATTAATAAAGTCATTTTAAGTTCACATCTTTGGTTGTGCAGTGTTGTTTGTAAACTCATCTGTATTGATATAACAGCCATGTAAGTTATGAGAGTATCCCTGGAGACCCACCCAAATATAAACAGCCCTAAATACACGCCTGCCAATCCAGCCAGCAGCAGCCATCTGGGCCTATCCACTTACGGTGCTGAATAAGAAAATGAGAAAATAAATAGCTTGCAGTACCAGGTTTCTGTTCAGGCTGACTCAAGAAAACCACCATCTCCTGTTCCAGCCCACAGGTGATCAAGCCAGTGTAAAATCGCACTAATAAATTCAGCACCACGGTCCCGGAGGTGTCTGGGATATGGCGGTCTTGATTGAGGGGATGTTTGACCTTCAGCTTGGAGCTCTATGCCTCAGGAGGGCTGTTTTAAGCACTAAAAAGTTGTGCCTGGGTTTCAGTTTCGTGACCCATTTAAAGGCTACGTGCTGGCAAACGTGCCCAAAAGGTTTCTTGTCTGGCAGGAGCCCCGGTTTGCCCAAGTCCTGGTCTGTCAAAGCTTAGTAACGGCACTCTTATTTTTACTCCCCTCTAATTAGGGGCTGGGTGGACCGGGAGGAGAGAAAGAAGGAGGGATGGACTAACGGAAAGATGGGCAGAGTAACAAAGAAAAGGAGAAGAAAGTAAAGACGTCGATAAAATCTGTGAATAAGAAGGAGAAAATGAAAATACATGGGGAGAGGTGTCGATGATTTTTATTCTGCGCAGGAGGAGAAGGAATGCTTTGTTTAGCTTTTCATGAGGTCATGTTATGATAACCCTCAGCATGAAAATATTTAAGAACTCAGTGAAGTAAAGGGGGAAAAGGCCCTTAGTAACAGATCATGTTGGACACAAGTTCCTGCTAATAATGTTGTGCAAGCTAACCCAGAAACATGAAGTCATTGCAGTCCTAAGGCTTACACCCACATGTTGTTTTACTCATTTAAAAGAATATCTCAACAGCAACACAAAAGTCTCTATGTGACTCTAATCTGTATGAAACTACACCTCAGAGGTGGGCCATCTTTCAACATCCCACGAACGGAAAGTTTTAATGCCGAGCAGAGTGATGTTGATGCAGTGGGGAATGTGTTGCTCTTGCTTCAGGGTTAACAAGGTCAAGTACTCAGGGGTCAAGCTAATCCATCCTTTGGCAAATGGAAAGTCAGAATGTCAGGCGCATATTACTACTGCGCGGCCAGGAGTGCAGTTCCATACCTGTAGCTGTGGGTGAGCTGCCGTGTCTACACACTTTCCATTTCGTAGCCCTGCTATTACTCTTATTGTTGTAGATTGGATGTTGCCCGCTGATAACCATTAGCATCTTGTTTTAACACAAATTATAGTTTACAGCTGCAGACACACATGGGAATTCAAATGAGCAACTGAAGAAGTGAAATGAGGAGACCCTGTTTCTAAATCTCAACCATCATGGAGGAAGTTACACAGGAAAGGAGTGACAGATGCTTCAGATTGGTCCATGACCAAAATATTCCTCTCCTTTGAAGACATATTTTTCCCCTCCAGGACTCCTCTCTCTCTCTCTCTCCCCGTCTTCGATCTTCATTATTACTTCCTTTATATCTTTGACCTTCTTCCACCCTGGGACAAGGCAAAGCCACTTCTACTGCATTACAACATCACTACACCACACTAATGTACGTGTGTGACATATTGTATAAAACCAGATTTGCATTCAATTGTTGCAGCTGGTGGTAGTTAAAACTACAAACATATAACTACTACTACTACACACACTGTGTCTTATTCATTATCATTCTCTCCAATACAAACTCTCACCCACCATGTCTTATCAAAACTTAATTATGAAATAACAGTGAAAGTTGTGGATGGGGGTTTTGGGGTGGGTCTTAGATAAAGTCATTGTGGCTCACTGAAGTGAAATTCTCCCCCATCCAAGTCAGCGGATTGGCAGCAAGATTAGGTTTCCTTCGCAGGCAGGAAATCAGATCTGTGAGCCCCATCAACAGGAAATTAAAGAGAACAACATGGTTTAAACAAGAGCCAAGAAACCCTGGTTAGATCCTCCCAGCAGCCACTTGATCCAGTCACTAGGCCTGACAATGCTTGAGGACGTTCTGACAGTGAAACACTCAGTCCAATCTGTAGATAAACGGCAGCAACAGTCCTCAGACAGCAGATATGCTTTTGTAAATAAACGTTTGCACCTCAGACACTTAGTGAATGTAATCTCCGCCCTCTCCGACTTTTCTGGGTTTCTGCTTTCGAAAAGGCTTGGTTAGTATGGCCTCTTAGATTTCATTTTACCTCTGACTACATTTAGCTTTCTAATCATACAATGTGTCATGATGATCCTGTTATATGTTCCTTGTTTTATTGCTTCGGCAGGGATGGTCAAATGTAATCTTAATAATAGCCTTAAATTCCTTAGGCATGACCGAAATTTGTAACTTAGCCCTCTATTCTCTGCCGACTGTAATCATCTATCTATAAAACCCTTTTACAGATGATCCTCTCATTAAAGCTGGGGTAGTTTAGTTTTTGGCGTTTTGGGGCGAATTTCCATAATAATCTTTTTCTTCATATACTGGTCATTTTAGAGAGAGATGGTGGGGGGGGGGGGGGGGGGCAGAGAGAGACAGAGACAGAGACAGAGAGAGACAGAGAGAGACAGAGAGAGAGCTCCTATTGGCTGTTCTACAAATGCAAATGCAGATGTGCGTGCATGTCCCTTGGTGAAAGTGCTGTTGCTAAATGTGGGCAAATGCTTGCAGCTGCAGCTAATTCAAGGCTAAACTTTAAGAGGCAGTACAAAGAGGGACGAAACTGTGTAAAAATGTAGTCCAGTTTCTTCTCATTTGCTGTGAAAACAGAGGGGAAAACTCGCCTGCTTCTTGATGGTCAGCTTTTAGCTTAGCAGCCTGGCTCGTCAGAGGCTTATATGGGTCTGTGTTCGGATTGGCAGCAACGCCCTGCTACGAGGTCCAGAGGCTGAAGCCAAGGCACTGCTTACTGCTGCCATCCGAACAAGGAGACACTGTAGGTCATGTGAGAGGAAACATAAATGCGACAGAGGAGTCCATATTGATGGTAGACTAAAGGCTAACCCCGGCTTCAAGATTGTGTGGGAGCCGGTCCCTAAATTCCAGTCATGTCTGATGGTTGTTATCATTCACTTTTGCAATCAACATTTAGCACCATGTTAGCAGCATGGGAGTGGCCGCTACAAGCAGGCTGCTTCAGGTGTGAACTACAACCGGCAGAGTTTAAACAGTTTTGTTGCAGCTTAGTAACATTACATTCACCAGTTTGTAGTTTTTAAGTTTAGAGTTAAAGTTAGTTAAGACACGCATTTTTACAGCTCTTCTTCTCAACACTCCATGTGAGTGGCATGACAACTCTCCAACACACACACAAACTAGTTACGTGACTGGGGAGAGGAGATTTCACCACACACAAAAACATTACTTGTGATTTTCCTTTTTACATGGCAACAAAGCAGGAATGAAGACTGTGACGTTTTGTGACTAGGGATATGGCAAAATACGTAGGTTAATCGGGATATCCCTAGGGCAGACGCAGCGCAATTACAAATCTCCCTGCTGAGTCTAAGTGCCAAATACTTTCTGCCAATACTCAATTATCACATATCATCTGTCATAATAACAACTTGTCTTTTTTTCATTCACTTGACTCTCCTGATTAAATAATGTTAGTTAGCTAAACCGCAGCCAGTAGAGGTTGCTACTTGCAACAGATGTCCAACTGAAACTGACTGCTGGTGGCAGAATACAATATGTATGTCACTAAAATGCTGTTTTACATTAGTGGTTCTCGACTTTTTGGGTGTGTGACCTATTAGCGCCACCAGCCAAATGCTAGTAAAATATGCAAGATTTGCTTCACTCATCAGCCAAAAAAAAAGACAAAATAATGGATTCCTCCTGAGTTCACCAGCCACAGTGGCAGGTGGACAAAAAAGTTAATTTCCAATTCCAAACCTGGATGTGAGCGGGGACTTTTTCCTTCACAGATTTGTCTCATTTGATGGATTGTTCAAAAGCCTGAAGGGGTAAAAATATTCCACAAGAAGGAGTCTTATCTTGGGTTGCCAAGGGCTTCAAGCCCCAGGTTTGGACCTTCTCTGTATCATTTTTAATACCTATGTGTATGTGCAAAAGAAAGTATAATCATGTATGCAGCTGTGATCATCCATCCATCTTCAACCTCTCGTCTCGTGAGGCGGGGTACACCCTGGACAGGACACCAGTCTATCACAGGGCACATTGAGACAAACAGAGACAGACAACCAACCACACTCACGTTCACACCTACACGCAATTTAGAGTCACCAATTAACCTTACACGTGTATGTCTTTGGACTGAGGGAGGAAGCCGACAGTGCTAACCACCACACCACCGCACCGCCCCAGCTGTGATCAGGCAAGTCAAAACACACTAACACTGTAGGTGGACACAAAATCTTACTGTGCACCTGCAACCTGGAACACCCATAACTACAAATTATTTTACTTAAAACTGTTCCTGTTTGTACCTAAATTTCTCTGTTTTCATTATTCTGTGTCACTTTCCATTTCGGATATTTCAGATTTGCTCATGTATTTTTCCAACGTTTTGTGTTTTGTGTTTTTATCTCGGCTATATTGCAAATGAGGTTGCTCCTCAATTCAATTGATTCCAGTTCAATCCATATTTGTGAACACGAGATACTCTATTTCAAACCAGACACTAAAGAAGTAAGTCTCAAACTTTTAATGTCATCAAATATAAAGTCTGGAGCTGCTCCATAGACAATGAATAGGAGACTGATAACCTGCCGCCACAGTGACGCTGGTATTGTTTTCAGTTTGTGAACCTTTGTGTGTGATCATGGTAAACTGTGATCAATATTTTTGGACTGTCTTAGACCAAAGGAATAACAAGTATGAATTTTGAAAATGGCCGTAGTTCCCCTTTAAGGGCCTCTTCAGCCTGTAAATGTGCCACTGATAGAGTCGACAACAAATCCACATCTATAGTTTGACATTTCATATTCCTGCACGGTAAATCGAGTGGAGCTCTCATTGATTGCCCACATTGATTTAACTAAGCTTCTCCTGGGTGAAATACAGCACTGCTCGGAGATGGGAACTTGTCTGTGTATATATGCTGGATGTGGATATACAGTATTTGGTGGTGTGTTGGGAGATAATGTTGGGCTGGGCTTCTGTGGGTTTGGCTGCACTTCCCTGCAACGTCTGCACAGTGGAAACCAGCCGCCTGTCTTCAGCATCTATCCAAAAGTTCTCAGCCGCCAGCACACTTTCACCAAGACCTAATGGGGCTTAGCTGCTCAAGAAGCCTCCGGCTATGAGACAACAATAGTGCTTCTTACAAGTGTTTCCCTAATTGAAATCCTCTTTTTATTGACCCTGCATTATTGCTGGTGTGTGGCTGAATTTCCTTGGGGCATGTGATTCATTTCGGCAATTAATGAACTTGTTTGGGTGGATATTTGCAGGCCACAGAGGATTATCTTGTGTTGGGCATAATTGATTATTAAGATCTTAGTGTGGCAGGTGAAGAGTTGCATGACTCTTTTCTATAAATATCAAAGGAAGTCAGTCTCTGCTCTGTTTGCTGATATAAGCAAATAAACAAGTGTCACTGACTCATTCGTGTCCAAGGGTGAAATATCTTGTGACCGCTTACACGTCTGTGCAAAAAGACCCAAAGCCTTTTGGAAAATTCAGGCCAAGGTGTGATTAGGTGTGCTAAGCAGCTGCTGGCTCGCAAACCTTAGGGGATAAGTCAAGTTTTATCTTCTTTTTCCAGATAACATCTTCCAAGGTATTTTTGTGATCTCACAGATCTTAACACTTTTGCCAAAAATTATGAATTTCCACAAACTGCACCGCTCACCAATTCGTTCTTTGTTGGAATGTAGGTTCGGACAACGGTCTGTGCAGTCTGTGGAAACATTGTATTAACATTTTTTGCTTAAAACTAGGAAAACATTATCTCTTCAGACAGACAGAAGACATCTGTGCGATCACAAAAATACCTTTGTAAGAAATAGCTCTCTAGAGAACTCTGTGTTACCGAATATAAATGGGGCTATTCAGTTTCCTCCACTAAACTAGCCTAATCCTGATTGTCTGATTTTATTTCTACTCTGGTCTCTAGATTCAGTGGGAAGATGTGGAGCACACAGCAGACTCTCGGCCCTCCAGTGCTTCTGTGATTCCCCCGGGACCCCAATCTGTGGCGCTGGCTTTAGCTTGGGGCGCTGACACACTCGTGCCCTAACACACGTAATGCACCCGGTGAGCAATTGAGCAAATGATAAATGAAAGCAAAGAGTGGGCCTGGAGTCAGCAGACTGATGGGGGTTTAGAGGGGGTGTCGAGGGGTCAGCTGCTTTCTCAGAGGGATCTTTTTCAACTAGGCATCCAAAGTCAACATTCCAACTAACCTTCAGCCATCAGAATGCAGACTGAATGAAAGCGAGAGGAAATGGAGGGAGATGGAGAGAAAATGACAAAAAGAGTATCGTGGAGACTTTTTTTTCCTTCTGAAAAGCTAATGTTTCACAGGTTTGGTTTTCCCTGCTTTGGAAACCCACATGCCTACAGTTATTCATCTGGGTAGACATCATCCATTACCTCTAATTAACCAGATGATGGTCTGGTGAGCAGAAAATGAAGTAGGCGATTAATCACTCACAGCACCTCCAGGCCTACTGATCAACCTAAAAAAAGAGGGGGAGGAGCTCTTTCCCAGAAACAGGACATGTCCAAACGATTCTGCTCTACAAGTAGGAGATAAGAGAGACTCCTGTGAGGATTATATTGGCAATATCTATGCACCTGAAAGATCAAATGAAAAATACTCATACATGTACAATACGCAGTTGATCTGTTAGAGAGGCTGTAATATACAGAGAAAAGATAGTCGTGCAGGGATCTAGGTGACATCTTTTTTATTTGCTGGCGTGAATTTACTGCCTCTGTTGAGTCGTAGTTTCTCTCCTCTGTTGCTCGTTTGTGTCATGCTTCTTGTGCGGGTGAGTTACTGGCGGTTTGAGCAATGACGTAATTGTGGAAAGGTCCTGGGTGCAGTCAAACTTGTAATTCAGTGAGGAATTTTTCATCTGGTCAAGGCTGGCCGAGTCTGTCTTTATAAATAAAGATGTTAGTCTTCAAAAGAGGAAAGGAGGGACATGAAAGCCTTTTAGTAACCCTCTCACTTACTTAACACTGCAGAGGAGCCATGATATTCATTTCTGATCTCCATAACATGGTCGCAGGTCAGATTTCTGTGCTGTTTACATTATGAGGTTCCACAAATAAGAACACGCTGATGCTGAGTATGAAATAATTGGACTCTTGATCCAGGAAAATATTATCCTGACCAGAAGAATCCAGAATCTGTCGTCCAGACGGCGGTTTTGGGGATCATTCAAGGTCTGTTCATGAGTCAGTTATAAGGTTACTGCATAAATCTCCACTTCCATATGCAATTCAGTCATCTAAAATCACTGTCTTCTCTGTTTATCTATATTAAATTACGGCCATGACTATGTATATACAAGTTTAGCATAGCAAGCATTCATCTTTTCTAATAAAATATGATATTACCGGCAGGAAAGCCAACCTCCCAGCAAGTGCAGGTACAGCACACCACAGCTGTGCACTGAAAGTCAGCTACTGCTATCATCTGCTGTGCTTGAAGTGGGAGTGAGGGTTGTTTCAGTGGTACGGACTCACCCTATGTGTGCTTTATTACCTCATTTTCAGAGGTGATTTATGGCTCTCACACAGGCCACTCTTCCGTGCTGTTTATATCTGCTGAAGATAAAAGAAAATCATGGCTTTATTACCCAGACAGAGTGGGTCTGTTTACACAGCAGACGAGCCTCACTGGAGAGCCACAACAGGCCCGCTGCATCACACTGATCTGATGTGTCTTTTCAGAGGCAATAAACTGTGCCATGAGTGCAACGCATCACTGGATGGGACTGATATGTGTTAAATACAAAATGGTATCTGTTGGAAAACACATTCTATTATTATCTACTCCTAATGTTGACAAGTGGACATTTTATCCTCATGACTCACATCCTGAAAATAAAAAAACATCCAGTTTTGCTTGGATTCTTCAAATGTTCCTGTTGGTATCAGCGTGATTTATAGCTTCTCTGCCAATCATTATTATAATGAGATGTGGTGTTTAAGCTTGGAGGGTGATTCAATATCACACTGAAGAATGCATGTCCCTGTATGCTCTCTCAACTTTCCAAAGCACTGTCGCATCAATAAACTGTTGGCATGCAGCGCCATCCTGTGGTGAGAAAGAAAACTCCAAAAAGCACAGTGAGAGTTTGATGGTCAATGGTGGGATTCAGAGAGCCACAATTCATGACAAAAATACTTTAGAAATCATGTAAGCCCTTAACAAAAAGCCATCAGGCGCTTTGTTACAGTATAACATTATTTTATTAGCCAGTACAGAAGATTAACTGGGTTATTCGGCTGTTTTACTAACACACTGGAGACCAAATATGACAGCAGTTTACAATATACACTGGCAGTGAGTTCTACAAACCAGGAGGATACGTTTTTTAATCAGAAAAAATTATAGTGTCTTAATACATTTAAATAATGAACACGGCATCTTGTACATCCTTTTCATAGTGCCAGTGAAGCTTACTGTTGGTGAAGTTATGCTTAACTCAGGAGGAACAGTACAGGATCAGTAACTGTGATGACTTGTCTAACATGTGCCATATTTACTATAGTTGAAGCATGCGAGTTAATACGATATTACCGTGTGTGGAAAAGTATGTTAATGGGGATACATAAGCTGAAAGCGCAGAGGAGTGTGCTGCACAGCAGGGAATTGTTCAGATTGTTCTCAAATATGATTTCTGATTCTGCTCATCACTCATTTACTCTCAATCATTTCTATAATCTCGATGCTGTTACATAAACATACATGAATTTACGACCAATATCCCACACAAAAGAATTCAACAACTAATACAGTGAATAAGACAAAACATACTTCGTAGTTGCTTTGCCATTTTAGAAAATACTGTATGTGGCACAAAAAAAAATCATTTTTTTGCATTCATTTCCAGCAAAGAAGTTGTCATTTTAAACAAAACTTTAAGTCATTTTATGTATTTATAACACAGCTTTGTTGAAAACTTGATTCCAATTCAATTCAATTTGGGCATTGTACGGTCTATTATTTCTCAACAGAAGACTGCTGCTTTTTATAACAGACCATTGCTATGGACGCAGTTCTGATCACAGACTCAGGAGGACCATTTTTAAATTAATAAAATGTTTTTTTGATCAAACAAAACATCAGTAAATAAAGTTAAACTTGATGCACTTCAGTCGCATGCAATCACTCCACAATGTATCTGGTGATGCAATTTGAGCTAAAACTCTGAAAAAACTGTATGCGAAGCAGATCACAAATAGCTCTTATATATCAATAAGCAGAATCAGAAATCATCTTTAAATTAAAATGATCCAAGTTTACAGAAATCAGTTCAAAGAACCCAACACTAGGACTGTTTTTGCATGTTAACACCGTGTTCAGGGAGCCAGTGGTCCCAGCCTCAGCTCTACGTGGTGCGTGAGCCAAATGGCCTCAGTGGTGGTTTCGGCTCCCTCCTCGTTCTGCCTGACGGGAGCTGCAAGGTTGCGGAAGTCATGTCGGATCTTAAATGAAACAGTGACGTCCGCATCCTCTTCTTTCTGAGGGATCACTTTGATGAAGAAACCAATCTTGTTGGATTTCCTGAAGGCAACAACACTGTGGAAAGAACAGAGGGATCAGGTTAAAAGTTACCTCACACTATTAATTGTGTGTGCGTGTGCGTGTGCGTGTGTGTGTGTAATAACTTACTCTGGGTCATCCTGGAAGTCCTGAGGTTCAGCTAGTTCATCATACTCAGCAGCAGCATCCTTTCCTGCCAAGACCAGTTCTTTGCTGGGTACCATAACCTAAAAACACCAAGTTCCAACATTCAGTGACTTTCAGACCATTGGATGAGCCAACTTAGATTATAGTATCAAAATAGAGGTGTTGAAGCACGCCAATGTCGATGCTCATTTAAAAAATCCCACGTTTTGCTTGTTGTGGCTTCACTTGGAAGTTTGACGGCTGTGCAGAGTTTGTCACTAGAAAGTCATTTTTAAATTATCTGCAGAAGGAGCAAAGTTTCTCTGCGCTCACCTTCCATCTGAGACCAAGAATATCCAATAGTTTCATTTTCAAAGCCAATAACATTTGCATATTCATAAATTCTGGATTGTTTTCCAACAAGGGAAACTAAAGGGTAATTTAACTTTTTTTTACTGTTTTTATACATATGTCTTCACACGTCTGGACAGATATTAGTTTGCAAAAAATGTTTTTAAATAATTACTATTAATGTGGCTTTTATGTTTTTTAAAACACAACACTCACTCAAATAGTCACGTTATAATTTTAGCTCTGATCTGATCTTCTGAGTTCCTCTGACAACAGCTTGGGACTCTATGGAGGACCACTTCAGGTTTTTCAGGTTTGTACTTGAGTTTCTAAAAGCAACGATGCAGCTCTTTGAAGTGGTGCTGGGAAAAGAGGACATTGGATCATATTTACTTGTAAAATGAATATACTGTACCTTTATAGTGTCATCAACAAACTTTTACATACTATAATACAATGCATAATAGACATGTAAGAGGTGAGCACAGCCAGCCTTGGGAGGAGCTGGTCGATGAAATAAACCAAGCATGGCTCGCTGCGGCTCAAGTTGCCCTCCAGGTGTTTGAATATCTGATCAAGCAGAATGACAGGACTGCACACCCCGTTTGGCCCCAAAGTGAACTGAAATGGGTCATGAAGATGCTCTGTTTAGGCCAGGAGCTCTTCCTCACCCAGTCTGGCCCCATGACTTCATCGCTAAAGAGGCCAAGACAAACAGCCTTTAGTCGCCGAGAGCCTCGCAGTGGCTGCTGGCAGCTGAGCAGACCATTTACCACAGGAACAGGGCACTCTTAGCTGCATGCGTGACAGCTGACAGATGGAGGTAAAAATGGGACCCAACTGTTCTGCATATGAAATGATGACAGGGCTACCTACTCCATAAGGAACAGGCAGTCAGGGAGCAGACCACCCTGCGCTCACTGAAGCTGGCTTTTAAGATTGCAGGAATACTGCTTGATAAAATGTGTAATATTTAAGAGGAGGCAGGTGGTAAACAACTGCCACAGTCTGTCACTGTGCACATTTCTTATACTCTGCTCCTTCCAGCAGTTAAAGCTCCATTCATTGATGTTTGACCACCATATGGGGCAGACGTACTCCCACAGGAGCTGATAAACACATAGCCCTGACATATTGTTGCCGAATAAAGTGGTTTTCGTAAACAACTTTGTACCATGTATAACAAAATTATCATCCTATTGAAGGTTTGCCATGAGAGACCGCTCAATATGGATTTATACCATTACTGTTTACATCACTGTGTCGATAGCACCATTTGTTGCGGGGCTGTTGCGCCTTTATTACGCCCGAAACGGAATGGAGAGACCAATCTGTTACGCCTCTGAGCTGGCAACAGAGGAAGTCACAGAGACGCAACAGCGCCGAGTCGACGTCTCTGTGTATGGGAAAGCCGCCAGGGCGAAACGACACACAGTAGTGATGCGGGACTCGACCCGCGACCCACAAGAAACCAAAAAGTCTGCGTTCCTTCATTGAGGTGCTTTTGCGGAATTTGTGTAAAAAATCCCTAATGTTTGGTAGTAGTTTGATCAGTGATGAGTATCAGTGCAACCCCCACTTCTTGAAACTATCGGATACTTTCTGTAACTACAGTTCATTTCAACCAATAAAGGACAACATAGAGTTAAATACCTTTGCAGTGCTGTTGATGTCATCGGGATCTTCGTCCTCACAAGCAGCCAAAGTGACGTGGGTGATGTTCTCCACCGGGTTGGTCAGGGTCAGCAGAACTTGGCTCTCCTAAAGAGACATGATGAGCAAAATGAAAAGTTTTAGTCAAATTACCTTTCAAAGCTGATAAAGTTCAGTGTCACAACACTAGGCACTGTTGAAATGTCCTTTATTATCTTGATTTTGATGTTATTTTGTTACATTTATTTCTCTTCTTCTTACTTCACATTTATGCACTTTTTTATACATCTGAGTGACTGTTTTATACCTGGACTGCAAAGCAAATTTCCTTGTCGGATGATAAGAATAGAGACTGCCTTGAGCTCAAAAACCTTTGTTAGTGATGAAATACTTTTCAATTGAGTTGAATACTTGTTTAAACAGCATGTTACAGAATCACCATCTTGAGGTGAAGATTATGAACAGAAAAACACAGACTGAATGTGTCAGGACCAGTGCACAAACTGACCTTCATAGTCCGGAGATTTGGAATGGACATAATTCTCACTTCAGGGATGTAACTCCTGTGAGAGGAAAAGACAGACGGCCAATCAATACACAGTTAGGGTCAAACACACAGACGTTGTTCGACACAGCATTCAACCACATTCACTACAAACTGAGAATTGATCTTTGGTAATAACTATTAAAACGCAACCCTTGAAAAACCATGAACTCCTGAGAACACCAACGTCATATTTGTTAAAGTATGGATTACCCCAAAACACCATTTTGGAACATGTATAATGTTGTGTTTTTTCCCTTTAAAAATAACAAAATGTGTTTAGGATTAAGCAACGTATGCATGAATTTCCTGAACATGTGCTTATAGTTGCACTTGGCTACAATGTAACCTTGGTCCAATTAAACTACATCAGGCTTCAGGCTGATGTATGTATTTTATTCATTAAAAACTGATTACCATCATCATGAAGACACAAGTTGAGGACAGAATCTGATGAACAATACTCACACAGCCACCAGCTGAATTTTAAACTTGATTGAAGTAGGATTAAACTCTGGCTTGCTCAAGTTGTGCTCACATTTCTGGAGGATGAAATGAACAAAAAAAATGATTATCTAAATGTGATCTACATAAAAACAGCAGCCCTTGATTGTTACAGGAGAGTAAAACCCTTAAGTGATACTGACCCTGCAGCGCAGTGAGCGCTTCATCAGGAGGTGTTTGTGTCTGGGGTGAAGCTGAGACGCCCCTGCAGGCTGGAAGTCAGGCTGCAGAAGCCGCTGGCGCAGCGTGGTCACTGGGAGGACACAAGATATCTTCAATAAACCTCAATTAGAGAGACAGAATGGATCAGTATTGTTGAGTGAGCTCTACACAAACTCATACCCTCTGGTAAACTGATGGGTCTGGTGTAACAATCTTCAGGCAGAGGTTCCACTTCATCAAGAGCTTGGGCAGGTTCAATGCTGATCTCCTTCTGGTCCTCGCCCTCTTTGAGGCTGGTGAAGTTACACAAAACTGAGATTATTCACCATTAGGACCATGTTACAAATGAATAATTAACCTACTGCATAAACCGTTTAGCCGATAATAAGGTATTTGACTGATTATTACTTCAGTTAAAGGCATTGTACTTAAAAAAATCTATGTAAAGATATAGTGGAGTAATGGCCTCCTGTGCAGAAAATTAAGTCACTCTTCCTCTGTGTGTGTTGTAATCAAAGTTTCTCTGTTTGTTTGTTGTGATAGACGGAGTGGCTGCATGTGCATGTTAATGCATGTGTGAAAAAACATTGGTATTTTACGTATTGGGGTGAGATCTGTGTGGAGGCAATCCCAGCCAGTAATTCAAGTAGCGCACCTTTAAACAGTTAAAAACAATACTTCAAAAATGGAAGTCAGGCTGCCGCTAAGTGACACATGCCAATATACTGGTGAGGACTGGCGGGTTAAATCAGCCGTCCTACACACAGGAATAGGCCAGGCAGAGACACAGCTGACAACTTGCAGGTGGATGTGGTAGAAAAAGGCTCAGACTCCTCGGACAGCTGCTGGCTTGTACTGGTCACAGAGGAACAAAAGCAGTTCCCTTTACTGGGAAAGTGGCTGCATGTATGGCAAGCCCTTTCAAAATTTAATCAGTAGTGGCGATTTAGTTGGTAAAACTGTCTGACTGTTTTGACTAGTCAAAGTGTTCATTTACGATATCTGTAAAACTACAACTCAGTTGCCTGTTTGGTGGTTAACGGTTAATGACTGATCGGTCAGGAGGAAAAAAAAGTCTAAATTAGCATCCGTAATTGCTACTGAGCATTTTTTACCCATTTGAATTCAGGTCTGTGTCGTGGCAATGTGGGCCGCTCAAATGAACGGTGTCTGCCTGTCTCCGTGGCGGAAGTCTCCACGGAATCGAGCATCAGAGATCCGCCAAAATCCACTGACAGACGCCACATTTTGTGTCATCACGCTTGATCTCCGATGCTCCGTTCTGCAGAGGATTCTGCCACAGAGACAGGCCAAACACTATTCATCTGAACAAAAAGCCCACAAAGTATCTCTTTATCAGTCCAGCAGCTAGATTCTATTTTTTGACACTAAAGTTGCATGGGAATACAGTTGAGAAAAGAGACTTTTGAGAACTTGCCTTCGAGGACACACTGGCATCTGAGATTTTACATTTGGCCACTAAACAGCAACCATTTGACACACAAAAACAAAATTCACATCATTCTTTTTATGGTCCCCTGGCCTGTTTTAGAAGTCTCTCCTAGATCTGACAGCACACTTTGTCAATATAGTGCCTTTTGTCACCCGGTTATTCATTTTCAGACATAAACCAGGGTCCTTGAATGCATCGCAGTGATGGAATATAAAAATGGCTATCGCTCACAACTGTGTTGCAAGGTGATGATGTAACTTTGAGTAAAAACAAGGGCGATGAACTGTTCACTCTGATGGATTACCCATGGATCTCACGCAAAGTTTCAAGGCTCTCCAAGACTTTAATTTACCCAAGTCCCCAAAAATATGCATGTGCTATACTATACTAGGAAAAAAAATGTTCTCTGTGTGGAGTCAAAAGCAGCAGTAATTCAAATGAAAAAAGACGACTCACGAAAGGCCAGACAGGCTTGATATGGGAGCTCCAGACCTCTGTCTCTGCAGTCTGGTTCCAAGGCCATATTTTTCCTGAGTGAATTGAAGGTGAAATAAAAAACAAGATCAGGTATTCTGCCAAATAGAAATAAGGAGAACTCAAGACGATTTCTGAAGTTCCAACAACCATTTTTCTACATGACTACTTCTAACACAAGGTCTTGACCCAATCATGAAATTTATGACAATAAATGGAAAGGAACAATTAATTTTCATTCATAAACAAAAAAATGAGCCAAAAACAATTCTGTTTGTCTTTTGGTTAGAGACAATAACAGGAGCCTTTCTGCCCAGGATAGTGGGAGAGAATCAGACAGACTCAGGGTTCACAACTTAATTGGTATGAAAAATAGTTTGGATCTGGTTACACAGAAGTCAACAAAGTCTTCTATTTCTTCTCTCACTCTAACCTACAAAAAGGCTCCCATTGTGTGAATCTTAGTCTCATTTAGCCAAGGAGACATTCATGTGATCTGTGAGGTCACACAGTAACAGATTAGACAGGAACAGAGATACAGAGAAGACAGTGCTACTGTTAAGATGAGACTATCCAAGTTGTGAAAAATACAACTCACCACCACATGAATAGTGTGTTGCTGGGGGGCAAAAACCAAAATATCAGAGTGCACAAGCAAAGAAAAAAAGAGAGAATACAGAACCAGTTGAAACCAAAGCAACTCAGCAGACATTAGTGGCATTTGATGACATGCAACAGCAACAGAAATGCATCAGTGATGGACAATAACTGCAGCTCATCACAGCTTAAGTGTATAAAATGGTTCTAATATGCAATAGGAAAGTCTGGTTTGCATTATTGGAGGTTAATTATTGTAAAAGCAGAATGCAGGAGGTATAAAATATGTGCCAACAAGCTGAAGAATAATGAAGACCATGTCCACACACAAGTGTTTTGCACATTAACTTTTTTAAAAGCAATCTGAAAATCTTGGTATCGTTTCCACAAGTAAACTGTATTTTCATTCTTATCCACCTATAGTATAGACATGGTGTAAATCTTACACTCCAACCAAACACTACAGCAACTGATATAGGTAATAATTCCCTCCTGGTTTGGTTAAAGGTGTGATAATCATATAATATTCCCAATGGCTCAAACTTTGAGAACATCCGTGGTAATGTTATTGAGACATAGAACAAACCTCTTTATCAAATGAATCTCTTAAATGCATATAATCGATGATCTTAATTATGCTCCAAGAATACCCGGACATTTTGAGACAGATTACAGAGAGACCGTAACAGCTGTCTGACATTTGAAAAGGTTAAAGAAGAAAGTATGGATTTTTTGAAAAGGCTGAACCAGGCTCAGAGGGAGTAGAGTACCGAGAAGGCCAGAGGCATGCACTGTCGTCTCCTGGCCATCTTCTTCCTGTCTCTCTCCTGCTTTTCTCTGTGGGCCAGCTGCTGGTAATACTCGACCAGCTTGTTGATCTGCAGGGAACAAAAGTTTCATCCAGAGACTGGTCATCATTTCTTCATGTATTTCTTTTTATTTACCCCCAGGGTCCCAACACTTCATATTGTTCGGTTACACAACCGTTTGAGGAATTTGAGGTTATATAAATACAGTTCAAGAGGGAACTTTAAAATACAGCACACTGAGATTTTACATCTATGAATTTGATGTACTGTTGTGTAACAATAATCTAGGAAGGCATTTCAGGTACGGTTCAAAACAACTGGTTGACAGACTTTGAATTAACTTGGCGGGGGATGCACAAAAATATTAGATAATTTGCTTTAACAACCAATTAAATCGTTAAAAAATGAAAAGGGAGCATTTATGATTAGTTGTTTGTGGACTCAAAGACTAGCAACCACATTAGTTTGCTTTCGCCTGTGATCGGCTATGTGTGGGGGTTATTTATTCAGAGACACACATCTATTCAAAGAGAAGAAATGCATGATCAGTAAGCATGTGAGCAACTTGTAAGACTTTAAAAGACTGCGGGGGAAAACTTACCCGCTGAGTATGAGGGTTCTCTGGCTCCTGCCATCCACCGCTGGCTGCAGTGAACAAAATTCACCACCACCATTAGACAGCCATAAGAAACAAATACAACAGATGACAGCCTTCTTCATGAACTGAGTAAATCATGCCACTGTAGACCTACAGCAGCACTTCAAAGTGTGTGGTGCTTTGGTAGTGCTGATGCTTCCTACTGCTCTTTGAAATTAAACTTACGTAAATACTATAAATACGACCACATTAACATTAATATCAGCACCCACCAACTGATTTGTCAGCCATTCCTACGTCCCTGGAGGTCCAGCGACAGAAGCCGCAGGCCAGGTAGTAGGCCTTCTTCATGGCCGTCTTCGTGGGATCATCAGGCAGGGGAGCTGGGATGTTGGTGGCTCGGGTAGACAGTGTGTGCATGCAACATGGGCAGTCGAAACAATTTGCACACCTACAGCAGAGCACAGATAATCAGGAATGAATGAAAGGAGTTTAATGATGACGTAAACATGGTGGAGTAAGAAAACCACCGGACAAAGTCAGCAGCGACCTGCATGAATACTGTACTGTATTGCACTGTGTGTGTGAGTGTATGTGTGTGTCAGTCTCACCTGTTCTTTTTAAGCTTAGCCTCTGCAGATGGCATGTTCTCCAGACAACTCGGGCAATAGTGGGAGTCCACCTGATCACCACAAATAAAGTGTTTTGATTAAGTGCTACAAAAATAAACGTGACTATCATTAACCATTGTTAGCATGTATTTGGACAGTGTGTTACAATGACGAAAGGGGGGAGCTGCCATTCTTTTTCTCAGGAGGAAAGATTGGTGTTTTTTATATGAACAGTAAGAAATAACATGTTTTACAAATACAAATCACTAAAGCTGCAATAAGTGAAACATGTGAAGCACTCTGGGTGTGGTGTCCATAAGTGTGAGCCACGTTATCAATATGTTGGTTTTTATTATCAGTCAGGACAGTGACGTTAGCTGGGGTGGACTATCGTTGGAACTACTATAATTTACTTGTTAGGCATATTCTTCATTCAAGCGAATACTTTACGTTGAAAGGATAGCAAGAGCTAGCTAGCTTGTTCGCCCATTTATGCTGTGCTCGACCGAACGCTAACTCCGACGGAAGTTAAACCGTCGCTAACAGCCAATAAGATTAGGAGAATTTCTGATTGACACGCGGTTGAGCCATACAACGCGCGAGTTGGTTGGACTAATCCCGCCTACCTGTCAAAGCTACTAGCGAGCCGGCTAACAACAAAGTAGCTGCTGACTAAATCAAGCTAACAGCTAGCCGAGGGGGAAACGTCCACGTACCTCATGAGAGACACACTCCAGAGACCGCAGCTCACTACAGTAGCGGCAGAAATAAAGTTGAGATAAAGGGGCTCTGATCCTTTTCTCTCCACGGACCAGATAGATAACTCTATCTGGCTGCAGAAGGGACGCCATCTCTGAGCAGCACAGCCGAGACTGTGACTGCGCTGGTGCTGTTGATGTCGCCGCTGAGTTGTCTGGTCTGTGAGGAGACAGTGTGCTCAACGGCGACCTCGTGTGGTCAACGTTGAAACTGCAAAGCTCACACCCAGGGGTAGAGGAAGGTTTCAGGGGGCTCTCTAATATTTTGAATGGACCCTTTTAACGGAATTCCATTGCTAGGCAACAGCTTTGGTCCTTGTTAACTTCCTGTCAGCTGATGTCGTTCCCATTCACTGCAACAGGAATCAAACGTGGACACATTGTTGTTTACATCTTTGAAAAGGTTCATAACCTAATATTTGTGGAGAGGAATATCAGTATGATCGGGTCTGCTGCAACTCTCTTTTCTGTTTGCCACTGCCTTTCAGTAAACAAAACAATTTGTTAACTGCTTATATGAAACTGAAACTTATATTCCACTGGTTCTCAAAATGTGAGGTAAAGTAACTGAAAATAGAAAAACTCAAGTAAAGTACAAGTAACTCAAATTTGTACTTGAGTATATGGACTCAAGTCTTCTCACCACTGCTTCATATCCAGCATGGACAAAATACTGGATCCAGCTTTCAACCAACAGCAGATCTTCACAGTTATGGTTAGCTTCAAAAAATGTCTCTGAATGACACAAATAAGAAGCAAAATGATCTTAATTGTTGTGATGGGGTATTTTATGTTCATGCGGCTGTGTCCAGGGGAGAGGTCAAACGTTTTTGTAATCCACCCATGCTCACAGCTGCACCAGACTGCTGCAACGTCTCATAGTTTTAATGTAAGATAGTTACATGTGTTTACATGTTTCAAGCATATAGCTGCTGAAACAGTGTCCCCGGAGGAGTTTATGCCAATATCCACCTGTGTACCAGCTCTCGAAAGAACAGTCAACAACCAAGTGAGGTGAAGGACATTTGTCAGGTTTAAAAGTAAGTGGTCTGTCACTCAAACTGGGATCATAACAAAAACAAAGAGTTGCAAAAAGGATGTATGTGGGCTTAGATCTAAACTGAAGACTGAACTGTAAAATATAGTTGAATAGGAAGCCTACTCTAACAGGACAGGACTACCAGCTCACCATGGCAACAGCTGATTCAGGAGAGAAGAAGTGATGCATGAATAAACATGAAACAACAGTCCTTCTCCCCGTTTCACCAAAGGTGACGCTTCTCTTCTTGCGTTGATTGAGATTCACTCCAATAGACATTTCCCTTTTTACGCTTTCGTTCTTCGTCTGTTGAATGACATGTTATTTATTTGATGCGTGTTGTGTGATTTTGTGTGGTATCTTATGTGGTTTTATGTTGTGAATTCACAATAAAGGAACTTATCATTTATCTATATCTTTATCGGTCTCAATAGATGTTGTCTATGAATATTCACAGCAGGTCGGTAAAGTGAATGTTAGGGAGAGCCTAGGCTAATTTTGTTATGACCAAATAATATAAACATCGATTAAAAAATATCTCAGTGAATGCTGAGTTACTTAAGAGTTATTTCCATCTAACTTTCCATCTTCCACGCCTGTGTACGCCATTACGTCAGCAGAGGGCGTCAACTCGACCAGCTGTGCGCTCCTCCTCCACCCCCCTGTGCCGGAGCGGTTCATCCCGAGGGAAAGGCGGACAGACAGCCACACCGTGAGCGGTCACCGTGTCGGAGAAGCACGGCATGATGCGGCCCTTCTTACCGCTACTGCTGCTCGGTCTGCTGCGACCCTGCACCGCCGAGGCCCCACTCACACAGGTAGGCAACCTGTTGATGCACCACACGTTCATTTCAGGACCCATATGGAGACAGACGTGACACAAGAGGACATCACTGAATGTGCTGATGAAGCATAGTTACTGTTTACCTTAATCTACCAGCAGAAAGTTGTATTTATTCATGATGTTTAGCTACTTTGGAAAAGTTGTAACCTGTATTCAAGTCTGTCCCAATTTGACTGTTCAAACAAATGGAGAGCAGTATGTAAAAACACTAAATGACTCCGACTTCTACATAGTATTTTTTTTTTTCATGGTGTTTAGCAGCGCAACAGTATCTCAGCAACATGAGACAATCAACAAAAGGTAGATAATCCACATTTAGTTACTGTTACAACTGTTTCTCCAGGTTGTTATCATGTGTTTTAAATGGTGGCTTATGTTGGCCCAGCGATTCACATTCTTGTACACATTACATAGACCATAAAGCAAACATAACATTTAGAAGGTACACAGACAAACCATCCTGTTCCTGTTCACACACACACACACACACACACACACACACACACACACACACACACACACACACACACACACACACACACACACACACACACACAGGGTCACCTCTATTATGCAGATGCACTCTGAACTGTAGAAAAATTGTTGCTTTGGTCTAGTTGTAAAATATACAGGGTGTTATATTCAGTGAGTAAAATCTACTGAGATCTGTGAGTGTTCATTTAACCAAGTGGTCTCTGGTTCTTTGATAGCAGTGTCCCGCTGCTCTGTTGACACTCGGCTTGTGTTTTGCAGTTGGTCAGTGAGGATGTGTCATATTTGGTCAAGGCTTTGGGATCCATTTAGTAAATAAGTCTGATGTTTGCATTGGAAATGGCTCCGCCTACGGAGGCACTAAACAGAAGGCAGTAGAACTTTAGCCTTTTTAACATTTCTTGGTGCATTAAAAATGTAATTTGTTTTCAATCGCCATAGATATATAAATATATTTGGGACTTGTGAATGGCAGCAACTAACATATTGTCATTATAAACGTTGTTTTTCTTGTTGTTGGTTTTAAGAAAATTAGAATCAGATTAAACAAATCATTAAAGGGAGTGGGTGACTAAAAAGTTGCAAAACAAACCACCCAATCAAACATTTATGAAGTGAAAGAGGTCAAACCAATGTCAAGGCCTACCATTGGATAGAAAATTGGCATTTTAGAAAACAGAAATCTAAAAGCAAATAATTGACTTATCATGTGCTGCAGTACGGCATTGCTTTTTTTTTTTGTATACATCAGGAAAGCATCTTTTGTGAGCAGAAATACTACACTGAAGAAATACGGATTATAATCATGGCTGTTGGCACGTTAAAACAAACCTATAACTTGCTTTGACCTTTCTATGTTCTCCCAGCGCTGTGAGTCCTCAGATGGCACCATTTACAAATACCAGGCAAAGACTCTAAACGAGAGTCACACTGTGAACCTCGGTGACTACAGGGGCAAGAGCGTCCTCTTCGTCAACGTGGCCACGTACTGAGGATTCACCTTCCAGTATGTGGGTAAGAAAGAGCACAGAAGGCATCACTATTTTGTGTTGCAGTATTAAAAAACAAGCTTCTCTACCTGAATCCTTTTTTTTTTTTACATTACCAGAACTGAATGCACTACATGACGAGATGAAATCTCTTGGACTCACCATTCTTGGCTTCCCCTGCAACCAATTTGGAAAACAGGAACCAGGGAATAACACTGAAATCCTGCCAGGTTTAAAGTAAGAAATGTTTCTCTTCAAAGGTCTCATGTTGTAAAAAAGTGAGATAACGTGATTTGATTAGGTTGAGGTGAAATATAACTACTGCGGAATTACCAAAAGCTCAATCCACAGAGAAATGCACACAGCCTGTATTCAGAAACTTTGTCTTTAAATGAGCCATTAGGACTTCTGTACGGTTTGTGATGCCACAACTATATTATATATAGGTAGAAAGTGCCTCTAAAGTGCTGTTACAGTCATCCCCCGGCTGCAGTGATGGTACAGAAAAACAGAGAGCACAGATGCTGACCATCAGAGCAGACTGGGCTTTTTCAGTGGGGCTTAAAGATACAGGAACTAAAACAGAGGGAAAACAGGTATAATCAGACAGACAGTATGAGAAAAATAATGTTTTTCTTTAACTTTAAAGCATGTAAACATGTTTTGGTGGAAACAAAAAATGAGGCCAATATGTATGTATGCATGCATAATATGTCGCCTTCAAATCAGCCACAACTCAGTAAATGAAAACACCATAAACCCAGCCATTAAACAATCTCATTTAATTTAACATCTAATTTCAGTCAGATAAAAACCTTCATCTTTCAAAATGCCATCTTTTTTGGATTATCATACTGGATTTTTGTTTTCAGTTTAGAAGATGTGAAACCATGAGAATTTGACAAGCTTCTCAGATGACAGTATATATATATTGTATGTTCTGTAACATAAGAACGTTAAACCCTGAATGAAGAGAGGAATTTGCAATATTGGTAAATCCTCTGTCAATCAACAAAACTTAATTTAACATAAAACATCCTTTGTTCAGTAAGATCAGTTTCCGTTAGCGGCCATGCATAGAATTCGTCTCAGGTTTGTCAGACATCTTATATCCATAGCAAAGCCATAGACTTGTGTTGCTCAGCTTGCAGTGAATCTAGGGCAGCTGCTATGCCACAGTGTGCTCTGAGGCACGTCCACTGATAAGATGCCCTCTTTTTGGATTCCAGGCATGTCAGACCAGGCAATGGATTCGTTCCAAACTTCCTGCTGTTTGAGAGAGGTGATGTGAATGGAAAAGATGAGCAAGAGGTTTTCACGTTCCTTAAGGTACGTCATGGTATCAACAGAGGTAGCCTGTTTATAGTTGATATCCCGATGTATGTTAGCCTTCTAATGCTATACTCCAGCTGTGCACAAACTCTTCAGAGACATATCTCAGTCTCATTACTCTTAGCTATAAACAGCCGTTGAGACGTTGTTTTGTAAGGCAGAGGTTGGTCACTTGCCTGTGCAGACTTGGTTGCTCTCTCATTATAATACTGAGCTTCCTGCCATGCAGAATTCCTGCCCTCCAGTTGGCGACGTCTTGGGTGACCCCACCAGGATGTTCTGGGAACCTGTGAAGCTCACCGACATCAAGTGGAACTTTGAAAAGTTTCTGGTGGGACCGGACGGGAAGCCGGTGATGAGGTGGCACCCAAGTGTCAGAGTTTCTGAGGTCCAAGCTGACATTCGCAAATACTTGCTCCAACTATACACGCAGCAGATGTTTAATTAGAGCTCTGATTCATCATCATACAGTATTGTCTGTAATGAGATAAGCAGGATAGGTAGTAAAATGTAGACAATAAAAGAGAGTAATGCTAACAGATTCAGATACATGAAGATGGCATGTTGAATGAAGAGGAGGCTTGAAAACAGGAACTCTGTGGTGCCTCTTTGGAGTCTGGGGTTCAGGACGGCTCTTCAGTGCATTCGGGCGATCCTGCAATCCCACAGCATCATGTCAACTTCACACCCCAGGACCTGTTAGCAGTTACAGTCTAAATGTTAAGTACTTCTAATAAATCATGGAGAATAAAACACTGATGTGTGGACTTTTTTTTTAAAGGTCCCATATTGTAAAAAGTGAGGTCTGTTTTTATTACGAAGCAGGTCAAGGTGCTATATACAGTGGAGAAAATAAGGATTGAACGCATCAACATTTTTCACAGTAAATATAATTCTGATGGGGCTATTGACATGAAACTGTCACCAGACGTCAGTAACAACCCAAGTAATCCACACATACAAAGAAATCAAAACATACTGTATGTCCACAAATTAAGTCAGGTGTAATGAAGTGGAATGACACAGGGAATAAGTATTCAACACATGCAGAAAAGGAGGTAGAAAAAACATGGAAAGCCAAGAAACCAGCTAAAATATTTCAGTATGTAGAAAGCAATCCTGCCCCCTATCAGTGCAAGTTAATATCAGCTGCTTTTGTCCTAATTGATGGCCTGTAAAAAAGTTTCTCATTACCATGGTTTCACACAATGCGCATCTCGTGATGGGTAAAAGCAAAGAGCTCTCTCAAGACATTCGCAACCTTATTATTGCAAAACATACTGACTGCATTGGTTACAGATGTATTAAACTTCTGAATGTTCCAGTGAGCACTGTTGGGACCATTATCATCATCATTTCACCATAAACCGGCCACGACCAGGTGCTCCTGTCAAGATTTCCGACAGAGGACTCCAAAGATTAATCAAGCACCACTCGTGGAGAGCTTCATAAAGACCTGGAATTAGCAGGTACAGTGGTTTCAAAGAAAAAAAATAAGTAATGCACTCAACTGGTCAGATGAGACTGAAACTGAACTTTTTGGTGTCATAGCACACACCATGTGTGGAATAGAAATGGCACTGCATATCACCCCAAAACACTATACCAACAGTGAAGTTCAGAGGTGGGAGCATCATGGTGTGGGGCGGTTTTTCAGCATATGGTACTGGCAGACGTCATATAATGAAGATGAAAGGAGGGTGGACATTTCAGCAAGACAGTGATCCCAAACACAGTGCTAAGGAAACTCTCAATTGGTCTCAGGAAAAGAAAATAAAGCTGCTGGAATGGCCAAATCACCTGACTTGAATACAAAGCCCCCGGAACCTCTAAGATTTGACAGCTTGTGCGGAAGAATGGGTCAAAATCACACCTAAGCAATGCATGTTAGTTTCTCCATAAAGGAGGCGTCTTGAAGCTGTCATTTCCAACAAAGGCCTTTCTACTAAGTATTAAATACATTTCTTTAAGTGTGTTCAATACTTTTTCCCTGTGTCACGCCACTTTATTACACAACTTAATTTAAGGACATATACATTTTGATTTCTTTATATGTGAAGCGTGTGAATATTCTCATTTGTCAGGTCGTCGGTATACCCAAAGAAATTTAAGTCAAAAGCAACTTGGACTTTGGTTGTTTCTCTACGAAGACGTTTCACCTCTCATCCAAGAGGCTTCATCAGTTCATGTACGCATCTGATCAGGCTCGGACTGGTCCAACTGTCTGTTTGAGCTCACTCCTCGGGCCTGGATTCTGCTGTCCACTTACATCTCAAGGAGAAAGCCCACTCCTTTGGGGACAACCATGTCCACGTGCTGGACAGAGAGGTTGCCGTGGAGAGTTAAAAATGAGTGCAGCTCAGGGACGGATGGTTTTTCCACAGAATTGTACAAAACAATGCAGGCCCAACTAATTCCAACATTATTAAAAACATTTAACTGGGTTTTGGAGAACAAAAATATCCCCCCCTCATGGAAGGAGGCAATGATTTCGATAGTACCTAAGGAGGGGAAAGATAAATTGGAGTGTGGAAATTACCGTCCTGTAAGTCTTCTAAATAACGACTATAAACTGTTCACCTCCATTTTATCCAAACGAATAGAGTTGTTATTACCATTATTAATACACAAGGACCAGACGGGCTTTGTCAGACAAAGACAGACCCAAGATAACATCAGGAAAACACTGCACGTTATGAGACAAGTCACACATCAACAACTGGAGACACTGACATTAAGTTTGGACGCCGAAAAAGCATTTGACTCAGTCAGGTGGTCATTCTGGTACAAAGTACTTTTGAAATTTGGCTTCAATGCAACTATAATTGACACGTTTGCAGCACTATATAACAAACCAACAGCTAGAATCAAAATCAATGGAAACTTAACCAATTCATTCACTTTAGACAGAGGAACGAGGCAGGGGTGCTGTGCGTCGCCGCTCCTCTTCACCTTGTTTATAGAACCCATGAGTCGACTAATTAGGCAGAGGAATGATATAAATGGGGTAACAATGACTTCTGGGGAACAAAAACTGGCCCTATTCGCCAATGATTTATTGATAAGTATAACACAACCGACTCAGACATTCCCAAAACTGATGAAATTGTTAGAGGAATATGGTTTAGTTTCTGGTTACAAAATTAATATTAATAAAACTCAAGCATTAACATTTAATTATGACCTTCCACCTTCAATTAGGACCATGTACAATTGGAAATGGGATGCGGAGTCCATTACATATTTGGGTGTCTCACTACCTAGGGACTTCACGAGACTGTATAACATAAATTATGGCCCACTAAATTCAAAGATAAAAACTGATATACAAAGATGGAACGTTATTCCCTTTTTAGGTTTAAGCTCCCGAACAGAATCAATCAGGATGAATATTCTTCCACGTATATTGTACATTTTTCAATGTTTACCAATTGAAATACCATCAAAACAATTCTTAGAGTGGGACAGAGTAATAGCAAGGTATCTGTGGCAAGGGAAAAGGGCCAGAATCAAATTTAAAACACTGCAATTAAGAAAAGACAAAGGGGAAATGGGCCTTCCCTGCTTACAGGATTACTACCACGCAGCTCAGTTGAGGCCTTTAATCTGCCTGTGCTCACCTACATACACTGCAATATGGGAGGAAATTGAAGGAACAACGATAAAGGGAGCTCCAATAACAGCTTTGTTAAGCGACAATATATTACAAGAATAACAGGAGATCCCAGAGGACTCTATAGCAAGTGCTTCCTGAAGTCCTGGCAGGAAATAGTCAAAATTTGCAGATTAAAAGACACATCTAAGATTATGAGGTGGTGTGCCTATGATTCAGACTTTACCCCAAATAAAACCGATGGCAGATTTAAGACATGGATCACAAAAGGTTTAACTACCTATTATCCATTCGTCCACAAGGGGGCATTTCAGAGTTTTGAGTACCTACAGAAGGATCATGGTCTAGGGAGAGACGATTTCTTTAGGTACTTGCAAGGGAGCGACTACTATAACAAAACTATCAAAGAGGTGTTAAGAAAAGACGAGTCAGGGTTCATGGAGGTATTCTTATCATTAACTAAGTCCAGATCCTGTAACAAAATCATCTCCAAATTATTTAATGCCATACAAATATCCAAACCAGAGAATACAGAATACATAAAGAGGAAATGGGAAACGGAAATAAGGATAATTATTACACAGGAGGGTGGGGGAAAATATGTCAATTACAATGGATCTCAACCGGGTCAAACACTTGGAGGGAGTTCTGTTGGAAAAGTATAACAAGATTTTTTATCACACCCATCCAGAAGCGTCATCAGGGTAACGGGGATGCTTGTTGGAGACTCTGTGGGTCTAATGGAGCCAATCACTTCCACATTTTTTGGGACTGTCAAATAATAAAATCCTACTGGGAAGAGATCCACAAACATATGAAAAATATATTTAATGTGAACATTCCATTAAAATGTGAAACTCTGTTTTTGGGCAACATAATGTTTGAAACATGGAACATAAAAGACAAGAAACTGCTGACCATACTGTTGGCAGCTAGTAAGAAATGTGTCACTAGAAAACTGGTAAAAGTGGAACCTCCCACCATCGACGAATGGATCGACATTGTTTATGAGATCTATGTTATGGAGATTTATTTTTCCCTAGGATCTGGACCAAATGGACCGAGTATGTAAAACCAATCAGAACTGACTTTATCTGACTAAAGATGTACTTTCTGTGAACCTACCCTCTTTTATTATGTATGATATAATGATTATATGTAGGGGTGCGCTCCCCGGTTTTGTTGTATTTGTGGTTCCACGGTTTGGGTCCGTGGGAGAACGCTCCAGAAGGGCAGTTTGTATAACATCATTGTATCTTTGACAAACTGAATCAATGTATGTGAGAAGTGATGTATGTGATGGAGGTCTGCCTTTCTGAATAAAAAGAGAATATCAAAATGAAAAAAAGAGTGCAGCTGAACATAGACTACCTTCTCCAGAACCTTAGACAGAAACGGTAGCTTGGAGATGGGTCTGAAATTACAGCATGTTAAAAGGCAGCTGACACACAGCCTGAACTGAGACAAGTGTTTAGAAAAACAAGAACACTTGAACCAACAGTATCAAAAACTTCTTTGAGAAGGCGAGAGGGAATGCTATCAGAGGGGCAGTCCTTAGGCCGCAGACCCTTCACTATATCTGAAAGTGATGACAGCGTTATAGGCTCAAACTGATCGAAAACAGCAGGGCACACCGGTGTAACAACAAAATCGGGGGCAGGGGGCAGCCAGGGTGTGTATCTCAGACCTGAGAGCAGAGAGTCACGTGGAGTCTCCACAAAGGGAAGTTGATGGCAGGATGGAAGGAAACTTACAGGTATTTACAAGAGTTAATAATGTCAGAGTACTTGAGGCTTGTGACTGTGAGGACAAGATTAGATACTTTGTTTTAGCAACCAGACAGTTGGACCAGTCCCAGCCTGCATGGTCAGATGCGTACATGAACTGATGAAGCCTCTTGGATGAGAGGTGAAACGTCTTCCTAGACAAATAACCAAATCCACCTGCTTTTGACTTAAATTTCTTTGGGGATTTATACGTGTTGATTACATGGGTTGTTACAGACATCTGGTGACAATTTCATGTCAGTAGTCCCATTAGAAATATGTTTACTCTCTGCCTTTCACACAGCTCTGTGTGCGAACAGAGCTACAGAACAATCAGAGCGGACTTGGATTTTTCAGGAGGGGGGCTTACAGAGACAGGCGCTAAAACAGTGTTTCAGACAGAGAGTGAATAAAGGGTATATTCAGACAAACGGTGTGAGGAAAAATAAAGCATGTAAACATGTTTAACATAGTAGAAACCCAAAATACAAGTATGAACCAGGAAATTAGCAAAATATAGGACATTTAACGTGAAACAGTTGATATGTTGGTGTCATGGAAAGGTGGCCCTGACATTTCTATCGTGCAATAAAAATGGGAAAATATGAATAAGCAGGGTAAGATTCTAACAGACATTTAGAATAGATTTATTAAGCCAGTCAAATACAAAAAGTCTCACATGTGCTTTTGCCTACAGCAAAAAAGGAAAAAAAGGGCTACAAACCAAGAAAATACAACTGCCAATAATTACAGCATACCTTTCAAAGTGCAATTCTTCTCAGTTCAGCTCTCACCCATCAGGATTTTGTTCCCTGTAACTTAACTAGTTTGATAAAAATGGAGCCTTTCCTAATTCATCTGTTCACTTTTTGAAGCCCTTCATCTGACTACCTGACATACACTATACTAAAGGAGATTTTCATGGGTATTCAGTTTAAAACAGTGGCTTGATTTGAGGTTGTATCTTTCTTTAAAATGGTGACGCACGCTATCTGGAGGTGTGGATCCCGTGTCTGTTATCAGGGCTCTTGAATTTGTGTTACAGCAGTTCACAGGACAGTCGGTGCGGCATGGATTGCTGGTTGAAGTGGATCGAGAGCAAAGCCAGACATCCTGGCAGAGGTTTTCCTCTGAGGAGCGGCTGTGTCGCTAGAACACTGGATCTAGTGCCTCCAAATACTGATGAAAGTCTTCCTCTTTCTGTTGCTTGAGCAGAATTTGAATGTTTCAGTACTAGTAGTGCAGATTACAACACAATGAGTTAACACGGAATAACTTTATGAAGAGGAAGACCGTCACCGCTGCTGCCTAAAGGTTTTGGTGCTGTAACTTCTAGACACTGTATGTTGGGGCTAAACTGCGGGTACAGGATGCAGTAAGAGGAGTATGAATAATCTGAATGAGTGGTCAAATCATCAAATCAATTGTGGTCAAGTAAAGTGTTGTGTTTAATGAGATTAGGTCCATCGTCATGGGGAAAATAAAGTTGTGTATGTACTGTGCATTGTGTATTGTGTCTGATACAAACATACAATGTCAATAGCTACAATATATTGGGATCACACTAACAACATAGAAAGAACAGCATTACTAAAGACAATGATTTACACTTAGTCAATGCAACTATCAAAACAGCAGGTTAATAAATAAATAATCAATAATCACAATCATGTTTTTGGTATGATACCATCAAAATTCATTTCCCCAAATTTTTGTATTTCAACAACCACTTTTGAACAGTTACACGAATGGGACATTTCTATAACATCGATGGTACTGCAGAAATTGTCATAAATCAATCAACATTCACATTGTAAATTCTATGATTCAATGTATCTATATAATCATTCATTGTTGGAATGAGTATATGCTGTCTTAGTCATATTGGGGAATGGCTTCCTGTAACCCTACATGTAACAAACCAAGTGTCAAGTTGTTACATATTTGCAGAGATACAAGCACATAGGAATAATTTCTGGAAAATAAGAACAATGTTAATTATTCCAACCTATTTAACAAATGACTTCAGTTCCTGATAAAAAAAAAATCTAAATAATATTTCATGTATATATTCTGAATAGCGAAGTGTTTCACAAATAGCCTTATAAAACGCAAGTATAAACAACATTACAATAGGATATCTACAGTTCAGTAGGAAAATTATAGATCAAATCACACCTTGTCAACTCAAAAACAAACTGATTTCATGCTACTACCCAGACTCCATTTGGTGGGTACAGTGATGCTTTAGTGCTTTCCAGGGTCAATGTTCTGTCGCTCCCTTTTTCCAAATCCTCCTCCTGCTCCTGCTGCTGCAGCTGCTGCGGCTGCTGCTGCTGCTGTTGTTGCTGCGGACTGATCTACAGACACACAGAGGAACAAAATTGCATTATCTTCACACTTACAAACTTTGCTGCTCCTTACTTTGCCTTTGAAATGAATATAGTGAATATTTACCCACTGTGTGGTATTATCTCATGAATCAATGATGATTGGCTCAAATGGATAATGATGGCATTAGTCAATATTTTTTGTCAAATCCCAGAATCACAATGAATTGATCCTGCTAACAAATTAAAAGTACTGCAGATTGACTGCGGCCCAATTCAAATCTCCCCTCTGAGGCCTTAAGACTTGAACCCTAACAGATTTAACTGACGTCACCTGGTAAGTGGTTGAGTGTGAGAGGCTGCAAGGGCTCCGAATTAGATAAATACAAAAGGAACAGCACTTTGCAGCGACATATCATGTTACTTTGACGATGTCAAAACATGTCCATGTTACGTTCATTTGTGGCTTTGGGACATTTTGTTTTACTTTCTTCACGACAAAGGCACTTAAAAATGTGCTGTTGATATTCAGAGCATTGATATAGCAGCAAACAAATATATGATATGTAAAAATATAGTGGAGTAATGGCGTTTTGAGCAGAGAAGGAAGTCATTCTCCCTCTGTTGTTGCAATCTGAATGTCTGTTTATTGTGATAGACGGTTCAGCCGCACGTGTATGTTAGTGCATGTTGTCGTGACAAAAAGTCGGTAATTCACATATTGGGGTGAGAGCCAAGTAGAGCACGTTTAAGGGGCCGACTACCTAATTTTAACATCTTCCAGGCGCTTTTCTTACAGAGTGGACAAGAGGTTGTATTTGTCAAAACAGCATCATGAAGCAAATTTAAAAGAAATGGTTGATGAACAAACCAGGTGTGTAATGAAGCCCATGCCTGTATTCCTATGTCCATCCTATGTCCTTGTTGATGTAGTGTCCATGTGAAAATTTCATATACTAGGCTAAACAGCCACATGCCAGTCTTCATTAGTTACCTTTTTTATTTTTTTAATGCCTTCAGACTTTCCCTGGTAGCTCCGTGTTTTAACTTCACAATAGTATGAATTGTGGGTAATTCCCAAAGTATACAGAAATTCAGACTCTTGGAAAGTGTGCATAAAATGGTAATGTTGCATGGACTTTGAGGCGTGTTCCTGCGAGTATGGACAGTGAGATTGGACCAACTACAAACACATTTTTGGTTGTGATGGTATTGACAATAAGAAAAAGAGTGACACCAGCCTTATCCTTTGAGTGAAAAAAACAGTGTACATAATGTGACGTATAACAAACATTCAGAATAAAATCTTGTCACATACCTGCATTCTCTGGTGGAGGTCTTGAACTCTCTCCTACCGCCCTGGCCCCTCTGGGCTGCGGGAATGATGACTGCCAAGGAAAACCCTGACCAAAAGGAAAGCACCTCCTTAGTTGAAATCACTTCATATACCCATTCATCACAACCAGCAGCCCTTAAGTCTTTGCCGTAACCTAACAATGGTTATTGAATGCAAGCGTGGCTAGGCTGAGCTACAGTTAGACCCTATTACATCTGCTTGTTCCTCCCAAAAGATAAGGGGAGTAGAGGTAAGAGAGAAAAGAGCCTTGTTTCCTCAGTGAACAAGAGTCACTCCAGAGACAGAGATAGAGGGGCCTTAGAGGACCCTTACCGGGGTAACAGGCTGGAAGTCTCGTACAGGGGGCGGTGCTGCGGCGGCTGCGGCTGTGGCGCCTGCTGCATTTGGCATCCGGGGAGGGAAGTGTATGGGCCAGCCCTCAAGGCCCTGCGGTCCCACCTGCACAAAGGGACCACAGTAGGGAGGGCTCAGCGGGCCGTTCACTGAGTCTGACGTGGGGTCTGAGGTACGTCTTTCCTGCTGCTGCCCCTACGAGGGATCACAAGTACACACGTGATCCCCAATCAGTGCACGGCTGCTACTCTCAGCGAGCGCAGTGGCCCTGTCATGGCATTGACCACTGCTCCCTTTCAACCCTACTGCAGCTGCCTCCAACTGAGAAGTGGGACTGTTCCACCTGCTGATCCCGTATGCACTGACAAATAACCTAGCTGGAGTGAGGCTCTTGTCCTGGAGTATTAATTTGTCCACTATGAATTTATTACAGTCAACATCTACGTGACTGCATTACTTCACAAGGGGCCTCTAGTCTGCAAGGTTTAACAACTCATATCCTATTATATGATGCTTCTCAAAGGCTTGTAGAGCAACTTTCAGTGAATGCCTTGGCCCTAATTAAAACTACTGGCCAAAATGACCAACCATATCACCTATCCAGTCTGACGGCACCATTGTTTAAAATGTCTACAACACGATCAGGCTCAGACCTGAGCTGCAGCCAGTACCTGTTTGTGATGCTGCATCTGCAGTCTCTCCAGCTTACATCTTTCTGTACGTTCTCTCTGACACTCGTTCTGTGCCTGATGAAGCTGAACCACAAACACACAATTAAAAAAAAGGAAAAAAAAAACATATCCCACATTAGCAGTTCAGTTCAATGCAAGAAACAAAAGCTAAAGCATTCTTTATCATGCCACATATACAGGAGAATTGCATTTCAGATTTACAATTATAACTTGTGTAAATTATATTTGTGCTAGTAGTTATATTTGAGGTATCTATAATCATTTTTATAACTAGATAGAATTGAGTTTAGATATTAAAAAAAGGAATTCCAATTGTTAAAACGTCATTGTTGATATCTTCAATAAGGTAAATACATATCCAACGCAAGTATGGTAATTTAAAATTCAACCAATGGCTGGTACTGGAATGATATGAACCCCACATATACAAAATGGTTTGATGATATGCTGGACATATCGAAAATATAAATGTTGATATCTGAAATGGGAAATTACATTTCCAATAGTCCTTTTTCAGCATGTGGAAATCCAAGTGTATTGTATATATCTGTAATTGTCATTCTTTCTACTGAAAAATAATCTATAATTAACTGATAGATATCAGTAAATCAGTTCTGACTAGTCAAAATGTAATTTCTACATGTGAAAATATATTTAGAAGATGTCACAATTATTTTATTAATATCTTAAATTAACATTTTAACCAGTCATAATTCCATTTTTACATGTGGAAACTAAAATTGCTGAGTCAGCCCTACTGATTAAATGTTAGGTGAGTATACTGTAAACACACAGCTTACCTGATTGGTCAAATTAGTAATCTGACCCTGGAGTCTCTCAACTTGCCGCCTCAAATCCTCTTTTTCCTCATTCATTCGCTCCCTGTCACTCCTCTCTTTTCTGAAGTCTTCCTCAAAAATCTTCACCTGAAGTTCAAAACAACTATTAAAAGCAGTTGAGGAAATACATGTATAATTTCAAAAGAGCTGCGTATGTGTGCGTGCGTACGTTTGTTGCATGTCTGACCTGTTCCTTTAGTACAGCGATTTGAGTGAGCAGTTCCTGTTTCTTCAGGTTATTGGCTGCATCGGAAAAGTTACCTTGACCAGGTGGTTGTTGGGAGGATGAAGGGGTGTGCAGGTTTAAGGCATCCTCTAAAGCCTGATGTAAGACAAAACGAGTATTACAAGGAGGGAAATTTCTCTGTGGAAGAGATGCCGAAAGAGAGAGAGAGAGAGAGTACACTCACCCTGTTGAGGCGTTGGATCTCCTTCTCCTGGTACTCCCTTTGTTTGCTGAGGGGCAGCAGCTGATCTTGCAGGTATCGAATCTTCTGCTTCAGCTCAGTGGTCTCAGAGTTGAGGCACTCCTTCTCCCCCTGAAATATACACACCCAAAACAAAGAACTCTAGTATCCTGAAACATTTTTCTTCTGTGTTCCAGTTTGGAAATGTTAGAAGAACTTACATCTGGGCTTTGTGTCTTTGCATTCTCACCTGCACATTTTCGATCTTGGACTTGGCCAGCAGCAGCTTCTTGTCGTAGTCACGCTGCCTTTGCTCTCGTTCTGCCTCCAGCTCAAGCACAGTTTTCTGTGACTCAGCCAGCCGTTGTCTGAGGTCTGTGATCTGAGGGATAATGTAAACCATTTAGTTGAGGTCAGCATTTACTTGAACGCACTAATCACAGCGCTGAGATTCAATTCACATAAACACAAACCAAAGAAAGAAACGAGCGCCGGGTTAGCAGCTCTCCGGTAAAGATAAACATCAGCTGTTGCATGTGTTCCGATACAGCCTTATAAATGTGTGAAAATAAATTACAAACTAAACCATAGCAACAAGGACACATTTACAAACACACACTGTTTTTTTTTGTGTAAAATATGAAAGAACCTAGTGACGCAAATGGATACATCTAGGGTTCTGTGGTCTAAACCCAAGGCTGCAAGGTGTCGCTGTCTTCACAGAGTGTGAATATAGGTTTGTTTGTGATTGTGGGTGTGCACATGCGTAGATGTGTCTCTGCTGCCCTCTGACTGCACCACAGGAGGAAGTCAGCGGGTACCAGAGAGGTGAGGGGAATTCTTACTGAGGTGTGACAGGCCTTGTGGTAAGTATGCTCAGATAGCGAGCTATTGCAAGATTGCACCTTTTCCACTGACTGGACAAGCATATAGAAAACACACACAGACAGCTGCTTCACTGCCAACTGATGCACACAAACATCCATTGTTCCTTCAAGCTATTTCCAAATTACAAAATTCCCATCTTTTAATTAATTCATTGGAAAAATGTGATACAATTCCTGTATATCATGGCTATGATGTCCAATTCCCTGACATCATTCTATATCACTTCACTTTCGTCTTTGGATACAATCCAGGGACTTTAACTTAAACTTTCAGAGGATTTCAACATATTTATAAAGAAATGGGTTTGTCTTATTTTTTACAACACTCCGTTGTTAAAATGTGAGCCGTGTTATCTTTAGCTCAAGCTAACCCTACATGTTCACGGACGTAACATAAGTAGCTAAATCTGTCCATGGGAAAAAAAGAAAAGAAAAATTCAGTAATTATCTTAGTTACAACATGATTGAGCTAGCAAAGCAGTTTAGTGTTTATGTGTGGTATCTATTCAGTTTGAGAAACTTCCCAATGTCTACAAGCTAACATTTAAAAAACGGTAGGCTACTCTCGGTTAAGCTAACAAGGCAGCAACAGGCTATATCAAGATAGGATGTTCAACAGCAGCAGTCAGTCAGGCGGGCCCATTTCTTTGTTATAACCATGCTTTATGGATGATTTTTCTTAATAGAAATGGTTTAAATTGGAATCTGTCCATCACTGATGATGTGTTGGGATTACATCACAGCTAAGAGGCATTGTTTAGCACGACGCGAAGATGATCAGATCGATATTTTCACGTTGCATCGATGTTATTGGATTGTTGATAATTGAATCGACATATTGATCTAGACTGATGCTCCTTTACACTCTGACGAAGCACATTCATTACTTATATAGTGAGGGCAGTTTTATAAAATACTCCATGTACTTTTTGTACTGTACAGTGGTAGAATGTAACTATAGTACATTTACTTAAGTACTGTTCTCAAGCAAAACATCCCAGGTACTTGTACTTTACATTTTATGCAACTTTATACTTCTACTCCACTACATCTCAAACGCCAATATTTTACTTTTTACTTCACTATATTTCTCCTACAGCTTTAGTTACTTTTCAGATTACAGTTTTTCATCCCCTTCATGTCTAGTGAAATATATGTTTCTCCAAATGTGCTGATTTTTTCTGATAAAGGATGGGTGTTCTTTTGTGTGTTGAGAAAATGCTTCGACTTCTTAAGCTGAATAAACTTAGATCCACTGAAAAGTACAATGTCACAAAGCTGAAAACAGGACTGTTTTTCTGACACCATGAAAAGTTAAATATATGAATACATTGTTGAACAATGATACATTGTTTTCACAAACATATGATTGATGATCTTATAGAATATGATGCACTGCTGTAGATTTAACTATACAAACAGTATATAAAAGAGTTTAAATGTAGACTTTAGTTTAAAGCACAACCTTCTACAGCAGTAAAATTTAACTTACACAGCAGTAATATTAATTCAAAAACATAAAATAATACTAAACACTGACAGGACATTTTAATACATAATGTATATTTTTACTTAAGTACATTTTGCTGATAATTTTACTCAAGCAAGGTTTCTTAATGCAGAACTTTTTTTATTTATTTTTTTTTAATTGTGATATAAGTACTTTTACTTAAGTAAATGATCTGAATACTTCTTCCACCACTGGCACTGTACATGTACAGTAGATGTATCCTAAGTGCTTTGTATTATTATTATATTTCATTTGATTCTAATAGGAAACAGTGTGTGGAAGTCTCCACAAAATTAAAATGGCGCCATGTCATGAAAATTCACAAATGTTTCTTTTTTTTTTAAAGTAAGATTTTAAAATGACAAGATGCAAATGTTTTTCAGAGGAATTCAGAGAATATTAGCTGTTAATTCTCCTTTAGCCGGAGGACACAGAGAGGTCTTCCCACGTCCTTCACGACAGCTGTAAAGTCATTACTGTACCTTCTGCTCAAACTGTGACTTCATGGAGTTCCACTGAATGTCCCACTGCTTGTTCACCTCCAGTACCTGCAAGTGAAACAAATGACACTGAACAAATAGGAAACTAAATACACAGAGACTTTCCCCTATGGCAAAAGAGGATGCGCTGTAAGAGCAAGAATAAAAAAACCCAACTCACATCCTTTCTCTGCTTCTCTAAAAGCTTGATCTTCTTTTCATAAACCTCTACATCACAAGGTTTAGTTGGGGTTTTCTCTGCAGCTTTTCCACTCTGGGTGCACACAAAACATTTCTTAATTCACAACATGCCTCCATTACCCTAACCCCACATGGTAAGAGTTAATAAGTAAGGAAGTTTTAAGTCACAAATTATTGAAAACTTGTATTTCTCAAAAGGGAAAAGTTTAAAATAAAAATGTATAAAGCATGCACATGTAACTGATTTATTAACAGGTGCATCTGTACATAATGACAAAATTTAATTTAAACTACCTTCTGTGGCGTGGTTGCCTCCATCTTGGGTCTTACAGCGGCTGATTCCTCCTTCACTGGCTCTTCTTTGGGTTCAGGAGCTTCGGTGTCAGGCGGTGCTGCAGATGTTGCTGTTGGTCCTCCTGTGACCAGCTCTTTAAGTTTCTGATTCTCTATTCTGAATAGGGAAGAAAATGAAAATGATAGTGATCAAGGTCGCTTCCCAGGGTTTTGTTGAAGTTTTCACACAGCTTCAGGATGTCCTTTGGGAAGAACCTACGATACCCGCTAGGTGCAATGACGCCAATAGAAAGCAATAGAATAATCCCCCATCCAAAGTGAAAGCATTGTCCATAGTCCACATCCAGAACAAAGTTGAAGTTATGTATGGGTTTTGTCACCCAAAGCAACAGAAACAGAAATTGTTTGTATTATTTGTCGATAATGTACTGTAGATCTCACAATGTGTTCTCTTGACCTTACTGCCAATAAAGATTGTGCTCTAGCAGAAGCAACACAAAGTCCAGTCAAATGTAAAAGGAGAAGGAAACACATTACCTCAACTGTTCCAGGTCTCTATTCCTGATATGATGATCCTCTTCCATTTTCTTTCTAAGCTCATTGTTCTCCTGTCTGAGCTGCTCACAGAGAGTCTATAAAACAAAAACAAAAAACAATAATTACATCAACGTATATTCATTTAACTTTAATATACCAACACAGGGCCAGAAGAACTTTCTTTTTGTTGCGGCAATTCTACAGCAAATAAATCTATTTGTATACTGTTAGAAGTTTGGTTTAGTTACAAAAGACAAACTGAATTCAAAGTACAAAAGAGGTACTCATAATCAAATAAAAAACGATCCACAGCATGATCTATTAGATTCATTCTTTCATGACAATGCCAATCAAACACACGTGTGACTGAAGGTTTAACAGCTGACAGGGAAATGCATCCTGTCCCAAACATATATAAACCAATTATTTCTATACATACATGTCTAGGACAATTTGAAGATTATGCTGGAATACTGTTGTTCCTGTATTTTACATTTTCAGTCCACAAACTGACAACCATGACTTTTATATGTTCCTGAAAATATAGACAGTCACTGCAAATACTGCTTTTCTTTTGTTTACTAAAATGGGGCCATAATGTGTTTCAGAAGTTCCAGGTAGTGATAAATATCCACTGGCACTGGATATGAATACAACCTCCTCTTCATGTTATAAAATCATTAAGATTTAAGATTTTTTTATGTTATATTGTTACTCCGTTTGGAAACAAAAATGTAGCCCTTGAATTATCACAGGTCAAAGTGTTGTATTTAATGTAAATCAGCCTGTGAACATAGAGTACATTAAATTTAAAATAGTAATAATAATAATTGAATCATGATATTGTTCTATATGCCTGTAAAACCATGTTGGAGAAAATATAACGTAAATCTAATGAGCATGATGGTTGCTTTGGCATTTACAGTCATACAATCGTTGGGTCGCATACCTGTAGGAGGGAAGTCCTCTGTTCATTCTTCTGGACCTTGGAGGAAAGATGGTGAAATTCCACAGCCATGCGACCGAGGTGAGCCAACAGCTGGTTTGGGTTGGACTCCTCTGCAAATATGCTGAAGGAGCTTTCTAGTCTCTTCAGCTGGCTGGCTAGCTCGATGTTCTCCTGAGGCAGGACGGGGATTACTCCTGCCACTGACCCGGCCTGGAGATACCCACACAGGTGAACAGTCAGCCACCGCTCTCAAGTTGACTCAGTATGCAAGCTAACAATTACACAAAGCATTTCAACCAGCACAAAACATACCGAAAGAGTCACAGTGCTACCATTTCTATGAAAGCAGCAGCTGATTTATCTGAAAAGTCAAACCAGTTTGTCCTGTTGGATCTACAATTAGTCCTCACAGAATAAAGTTGCTGATTATAACTCTAACCAAAAATAGTCTGTACAGGTGTGAAACTGTGCCAATAACATTAGTTCTGTTAACATGTGTGCCAAAAAATATTCTGGCAGTGTCCTGTTAACCCATCCCTTAGGATGCAGTGTGAATGAATCAGCGGTGTAATTCTAGTCAGTAATAATCCTGGACTTTCCCCTGGCTGACTCAGGCAGGAGCTACCAGTATTGAGTTTGTTTGTGAGTCACTGCACTAAGGATATGTTCACAATATTGAGGAAATTGCTACAAAGAGGAAATCTTGAATCTAACCTAAATAAATTACACAAAATAATTACTTTTGGGAGTGAGAATCAGGAGCAGTATGATATTCTAAACATATTAAATAGTTTGGTAAAATTAAAGATTCTCTTTGGGACTAAAACAATCTGTAATTGGAAAAATATTCATCATAATTTATGTCAGAAGAAGTCTGGTACGTACAGTCAAGGCATCTGAAGTCTTTCCATCTACATTGACAACCTCAAACTCTGCTATGGCCTCCTGTGAAGACAGAAGATTAAGTAGCACCGCTGTACGCGCACTGACCGTAATTGCGTCGATAAACTTAGAAGGGAACATCTAATGTTATTTATAATTCTGCAATCACCAACAATGTGCTCATGCCTGTAGCAAAAGCTCTGACTCACAGTACAAATTACTTACATTGGCCTTCTCAGAATGAAGGGTCTTCCCTAAACAGATTGTTTGCTCTTCCTTCTGCTCTGCAGTGGGGTGTAAACAGGGTTTACCTGAAATATAAGCAATACCAAAAGAAATGTTGATGCAAGTTTCAGAAAATAAGATCACATCGTATAGTTACTACACTGTCCAGAGGAATAATCCACAAAAATTGAAAATATGTCTACAAGGTTAAATTAATAACTGCCATTAAGTATGTGAGACCTACTTTGTGTCTCAGTCTGAGCGGGTCCTCCCATACACAGACTGGCAGCAAAGCTGGAGGACTTAAGGGCCTCGTTGTCTCTCACAAGTTCCTCCACTCGCTGCCGAAGCCTTGACGCCTCTGATTGCGACTCTTCCAGCAAATCACCTGCAAGTTTCAGCTAGATCTTGTCTCCATCCAGTAGCACTTCACTTGAATATCAGTTAATCTAACTTCATTTTTTCAACCAGACTAGATCTATCAGCCTGAACAGTCACCAAATATGACAGGACATGAGTTCAATGAGACAGTAGTTCTCCTTTGTTGAGTCACAAAAGAGACGATTAGGCTAGTCACATTGCATGCAAGCTTAACAAACTAACAATGAAGATCATCAGGTTATACTACATTCCACCTCATTTCACGACATTTTCTTTCCTTCATTTGTATATTTTGACTGAGGTCCTTTCATGTAATCTGTTATGGAAGACATAAGATGTCTTTGTTGGTGCATTAAGCTAAAATTAAGTAATTAACACCAAACTGGTATAAGATCACATAAGACGTGTAATGCCAAAAACAGCTGGTATTAGCCCTCCGTCCACAGCTCTGAGGTAACCATACGTCTTTTAGGAACCTACCCAAACTCTTAAGTCCCTTCATGCGCTCTCTCAGTATGCTGTTCTCCTCCAGTAGCTGTCGATAGCTGCTTCCCCCTCCGGCCTCCTCCCTGGCCTTGACCTCACTCCCACCTGGATCATAGATGCGGTATGGGCCTTTCCCTTCCATCGCCGTCGCTCACTTCCTAGACATGGTCCTCTGAACTGTGGGAAAAAGAGACAAACTGCTATTTTCAGCTTAGTTAAAACAAATGGAGTACCAGAAACTACTCAGTGAAAGATAAAATAAATCAGCTTTTTAAAAAAGCAGGGGTAGCTGACCTTGAAAGAAAACAAAAAGTGCTCATATTAACTCCTTTAAACATAGGAGTAAAGACTTGTGGTCGTCCACCCTTTGTAAAGAAGCACCTTTAACAATGAAAACAATCACATTTGAATCCTAAGTTAAGTTTGTACTGCTCATAGAGGTAGTTTGACAGTATAGTAAGTGCAGCATGATAGCAACCGACATCAAATGTCGACACCCAACTGTTCATACATAGGAAGAAAACAGCTGAATAGAAGCACTGACTGTAACCAGGGTGCAAAATTGGCACCATCTACTAGCCAAATGCTGGTAAAATATGCAAGTGGCTGGTACATCACAAGCCAAAAAAACCCAATGATATATGCATTTGTATAATTTGAATATTGCCTAGCCCTGACTGTACAGTATGAGAAAATAACTCCAACATTCGCCATGAGATTCTTGGTTCTCATGCTGTTACACTAAAAAATTCACTTTGAACCAATACTTATACTATAGCAATATTACAGCCACTCAGGGGTATAATAAATAGTGTGTCTGTTACTTCGTGATCGCAGATTAAACACATACCACCCACACAGGTATGCTGCTGTATGTGCCGTAACGTGAGGTTAGCCAGCTATAGAACCTCCTATCGACCCTTCTCTGAGTTTATAATTTATAGCAGGACGAGTGTAAACTACTGGTAAAGACCACTGACGAAAATAAAGACCAACCGACAGCATTGAGAGGACAAAAGCAGCAACAACATCACGGTAATGCTGCCCTGCCAGAGTGAAACCTATGTGTGCTAACGTTTGTGATGGCTAAATATGACAACTAGGTTATTCATATCCGAAGAAAGAAAAAGACAAAAGCAGAGGAAAAACCTGAAATCTTACGCGAATCCTGCTAACACACATATACCCAATTAGACGAGAGTCAAATACAGCACAATCTAGCAAATGGTAGCTACCTTGATTGGCTGAAGAAAGCTAATATTAGTTTTCGCTGTTGTCATGCAAATCGCTAGCAACATCCTCGTTAGCTGTCGGCTAGCTCGCACTAGATGACAGTGCGGGACTTCTTTTTTATCCACTACAGATACTTTTATCGATGCCGTAAAGTCAGTCATAGAGAGCGGAGTTAAACGAGAAACAAAAGAACAAAGAGGTGTCTTTTGTCTGGATACCTTTCAGCTCGCAGTGGCCTCTCAGTCTGCCCAGACATCTATTGCGGAAGTGGTCTACTGGTCTATGCTGTAACCCGGGAATTTCCACCTCGTTTGATGTAAACAGCGTTTGATTGACAGCCCGGCGGACCAGTCAGGGCGCAGCCCTCTTTCAGCGGGGCTGTCCAAGAGGAGGCACTGACCGTAATGTAAACACTGGAGCATAAATGTTTCACACACTCATATGTCATAGTAGAGATTTGACCAGAATGACTAATGGTGGACTTTGAAACACGTACATGCATATGCATGTATAACAAGGATGGCTTTAATTACACAATGATTTTTCTCTTGACTCATAAGCTAATTATTTTTATTTTACTAAACAACTTATTATTATTATTATTATACTTTTTACTAGCCGAAACTTACCCCTCATTATCCAGGGACAAACCCGACCATTTTCACAGAATTACTTTTTGCTTCATTGATAAATTTAGAGAAGGGGCTGGTGGGGGTTTCTGTGATTGCATCACACATTTCCTCTGAACTAGGAGGGCAATGAGGCCTAGTTCAAGTTACACTGAGCCTTTTAAGCTCAAACTATTAGGTTCACAAGAGGTATTTTGGTAAGAAAGATGCTGTGGGGTATTTTTCTTTACCCTTTATTTAACCAGGAATATTCCCATTGGGATTTAAAATCTCTTTTCCAAGGGAGTCCTGGCCAAGACAGCAGCATAACATAAGTTTCACATTTAAAACAAAAACAAAACACACAACTAAACATGATAAATCAACAAAATAAAACAGCATTAAAAATAAGAAAGCAGATCAGTGCTCAGAGTCAGTACATGTGCAAATTTTATTTAAAGAGTCCTTAATTCTGCTTTCTACTGATGAGGGATTGCAGTTTGAAATGATCCTGTAGTTGATTCCAAGATAAGGGTGCTAGATATTTAAAAGCACTTTCACCAAACACAGTGTTGGTTCAAGGAACATTGAACGTAATAAGGCTATATAATGTTCTTATTGTAATAAGGGCAACATAAAGATAACGCATTCATCTGACAGTTATTTTTCTTGATCAATTCACTGTTCAGTCTATAGAACATTAAAAGAAATGCTTTTGGAAAAACGCCCATGAAGCTCCAGTTGACATATTCAAACTGACTGTTTTGTCCAATAAACAGTCTGAAACCTAAATACACTTTACGTATTTATCACAACACTCAGTTTGCTATCATAGTAGAAGTAATATACTTTACACAGCAGTACACTTATTATTCATATTTGAGGATTAAAGAAGGACTTGAATCCATTATCAAAGACAACTTGTTATTTTTTTTGTCAATCAACTAATTTAATTAATTAATTAATCCTTTCAGTTCTGACTGCTATACATTAATAATACTTGGTTATTTTTTTTAAATAATACCAAAAAGAAGTTTAAATGGCATGTTTTCCTAGTCTTGATTTCAAATACGAAATAGATTTTAAAGCGTTATGTCAGCCACAGTTGTCAGGACTTTATTTCAGGCCCCTGACTGACAAAACATGAATGATTTTGAGCAACAGTGACATCTTGTGGGAATAACCAAACAGGTAATCTGCGGTCATATTTCTTCATCAGGCTGTTACAAGTATCAATTATACGGTTGACTGGAAGCACAAACTACCTCTGATGCTATTCAGCTTCTGTGCGCTCACAGTTAGACTGAGTAATATGTGTTTCTAAAGCTCTATAATGAGCCATAATTACTAATGTAACTACCAAAAACTCCTATATGAATCTCAAGAAAAAACGTACTGCTGCTTGTCCACAAATGTTAAGGAAACACCCTGATTATAGTTTATATTCCAGCATCATTATTACACTATACATGACATGATTCATGATAAATAAATCTAAACTAATCAGAATCACACCCTTGTTTTTCTTTTTATGTGCCCATCATTATTACTTCCTGTAAGGCAAAAAAAGTGCATATTGCATACACCAGTAATACTGAGGTAGCATGTGTTAAAACTGCTGCAATAAAGAAACCAGTTTAGAAATAGCTTATATAATTAAATCAAATGTATATAGTACCTTCATTATACCAATACTGTACTACTGTGCTCTGAAAATCGTACTGTAAAGAAAGAGCATCAGTGAGAAAACAAGAAAGTGTGGGAAGTCAGCCTGTAATGTGTAGGTCTAGTGTGTTTGTTTGTGTGTGTGTGTGCGTGTGTGTGTGTGTGTGTGTGTGTGTGTGTGTGTGTGTGTGTGTGTGTGTGTGTGTGTGTGTGTGTGTGTGTGTGTTTGTGTGTGTATGGTTGTGTGCGTATGTGTGTGTGTGTGTGTGTGTGTGTGTGCGTGTGTGTGCGTGTGTGTGTGTGTGTGTGTGTGTGTGTGTGTGCTTTAACAAAAAATAAACCGTACTTAAAAAATCTTTTTCATACATTAAATCTTAAACTGCTATGGATGCAATTGAAGTCATATGCTTCCATCCAATCTGCATACGTCAACAAAACAACAAACAACAAACAATAACATTTTAGACCATATGTTATGTGGACCCCCAGTGCCCCATTGACACTGGTAAAATGTGTGACTGTGTTCCTAAGAGACTCATCAACTGGCTACAGGAAAAAGAAAACGTACAGTTCACACGACGTGTCACCAAACACCTTGTCCTTATTTCTGGGTGCATAGTGTTTCCATCTCAGGCTTCTGAAATAATAAACAGGCCGGTGACTCTGAGCACAAATACAACAGCCAGAGCATACAGGAAATGTCATGCATCACTCAGTCCCCCTGGGTAACAAACTCTACAATAAACTAATATTTTTATGCATTTTCCCTCATAGCACAAAGACGGAAGAGTGAGCAGATGACATGTGAGAACGGGTTATTATCAGATTGAAGCCAACAGTGTCTCAAATATGAATATGCACCCCACCATCTCCTAGCAGCAGAAACCAGCAGCTGATAGTAATTAGTTCTGTGCTTCTCAATACAAAATGTCCTTTTGTTAGCCGACAAGTGACTCCAGCTGTCCTCTCAAGGCCTTAAACTAGGGACATCCTCACAGAAGAGTCCCATCATTATGCTCAAAAATGTGGACGACATGCACTGGTACCAGCTATGCTTCAATGTTAACTATAACAGGCTCTTCATATTACTTTTTAATGATTGAAAATCCAAATTTTAGACAACAAACAATAAGCCAGTGCGACAGTTTGCCAAGTACATTTCAGTTTATATATTTTTATAAATAATAATAATAAGGTATACATTTTATTTTTAAGCTGGAAAATAATGTTTTATTCTGTACTTACCATGTATTGAGCAACATAATATTTGCATTTAATGAATTACAAAACCATATTTACCAGCAGAGTATTTGCTTTGGGAGGCAATTCTCCCGTAAGTCAGAAAATACCATACAATTATAGAGCTTATAGCATTGTTTTTGGCATATAGAAATTACTATTTTTATTATGTTACGTTTCTAACTCAGAACAACAACACTTGTTTGAGTGGAAACATTAAGTTATTCAACCTTCCCTGAATAATAAAACAAACAAAGAAACAGACAAGTCAAAGCCGTAAATAGTGAAAATACATCAAATATTTTATTGCTACTACACTTCAAATGTTAAAACAAATAAACAACAACTCACCCACACATTCAGCTTGTCGGAGAGAGGCACTTTTTAAGGAAACTGGTGAATAGGGGGGAAGCAATTTCACTGTGAGACTCGGGGAATTCCCATAACCCAGTAAAACGGCCTGATACTGTACGCTTAAAGCCTGAACACAACCTGGTGTTTGTCCAACTGTGTGCCCTGCCTTTACTGAGCAAAACACAACACGTGAAAAAAAACTGAATGCATTGAATTCATTTTTGTACAGCAGCTTTCAGCATGTACACCACGCTGCACAAATTAATGCATGTCAACAAATCTGAATGAATAGAGGAGGCACATGACATAAAGAGAGCAGCATGCAAGAAAATGCACAAATGACCTCTAATATATATGACTTGGAGTACATGGTTTGTTTGCATGATCATTATGCCACTGTAATGATGGGGACGTAACAGCTTTGAAACATGTATACGTCAATCTATTGAATTCATGCAGTGCAACATCACAATAAAAACTTCCCCCAACTATCAAAAGGGAAATTCAAAGTAGTCTATTTTTCTTACATTGGCTGCATTTTAACAATGTACCATTAAATTAATCTCTTAACGTCTCATAATTAGCATCAAATGGAGCAATTTCAGGTTGGGTGTGCGATTAGAACCAGAGTGTGACTGCTGCTGACTCCATTTGTGGCCTTGGATTTCAGCGTGCTGCAGGGGATTTCCTCGCCACATATGTCTTTTTTTCTTCTTTCCCCTTTTAACTCAAAGATGGCCTGACAACAGCTGCGCTTACACATACACAATGAACTGAGACAGCGACAAGAACAGAGACAGCTATCTCAACAAGTCCAACTGAGACATATAAAATGAAGCGTTAAGTCACGTTAATACAGTTAACTCACTTATGCTCATTTAAATGTGTAACCGTTCGATGATGCGCGGTAGTCAGGTATAGCCAAAGAAGTCACGCTACACCTCTACAATGTGTTTGAATGTAAAGCTTACAAGAGCCTGATTTGTTTAGATTTAGGCCTGCAAGCTGCTGTCCAATAATCATGTTAGTATGAATGAATGGCGATTATTTAAATATCACCCTTTGTTTGCACAATGTCAACATTTATGAACAACGATAACTCTTTAAGACTGTTAAGCTGAAGAGGCATTGAATTGGAGTGGGACTTTCCTGATGTTAAATATTCTAGTTCTCATTCAGCTCGGCCTGTAGTTATTGCCAGTAACAACACAGTTAATCATTGAACTGCCATGCCAACCAAACCAGGGCACCCCACCCTGAACACATACTGTGAAGTAAAAAAGGGACAGCAAGTGTGAGCTAGCATGATTTACATTTCACATGAACTTCATTTATACATTAAAATGTATTAACATGTTCAAGAAGAAGAAGAAAGAGGAAACAATTTGTTTTTTTTGGATTATTTTATTCTTTATGATACCTTAAAATCACAGTAATCATTGGACGGCCTGCAATCTGAAGGCACTGTTTGACTTGCTAACTTCCAATATGTTGTGCATGTGAAGCACCTTTCTACACCAACGTGAACATCGCTGTGTTACATATATGACTCTGTAAAAAAAAGAAAGAAATACATCATCCTGAGGGACAGGACGATCAGACATGAGAGCAAGAGATTGGCGTGGAAGGCTGGGAGGTCATAGGTCACTTGGTTTGGCAGAGGAGCGGCAGCAGTTTTGGGACAACAGATATTGACGTTAACCATCGCAGTTTCACTCTGTGATCAATGTGAACGAAGCTGCAGCAGAGACTTGACCAGTTTAATCTTCCCCTCCACAGAGCATCAGCAGGGTTTTACGGTAGTCTCCTGAGGTATCACCCTGAACAATGGAGAACACATGCAGGGGCTTGAGTTAGTGGAAAATACAGTCTTTGTCTGCTGACATTTGGTCATCACAGAGCTGAAACTGGAAAGCTGGATTTATTCTTACTGTATTCTTCTCTCAGACAATAGCAAAACACTCTTTATCTTTCACTTATGTTGAATGAATGTGAGGGACAAGCAGAACTCTCAAGCCACAAGTTATGAATTGAACTCAAATCAACTGAGTGGAATTACCCTTTATATCAGCTGACACTCATAGATTTCTATCTTTATAATCAACATCACAATTATTAAGAGTAGAGCTTTGTAAAGGACTAGTTCCTAATTTAGGTAAACTAAAGTCATTTGATTTCTTGCCAAGAGTTAGATGAGAAGACTGACTCTGCTCTTTACGGTAAATATGAAGCTACAATCAGCAGTTAGCATAGCTTAGCACAACGACTGGAAACGAGGGCAAACAGCTGTCCAGGCTCTGTACCAAAGTAACAAAATCCACCTACCAACACCTCTAAAGCTCGAGCTGGTCGCTTTAGAGGTGCCGATGGATGGATTTTATAGACAGGTGGGATTTGTATGGATCAAAAAATATGCCCAAATGTCAAACTAGTCTATGAATATTTTTTATGCATCTCAATCTCAACTCTCACAAAATTCATTAAATACACACTGCATAATAAATTATATATAGCAATATTTGCTATTGCATAATCTGATAATATTTCTAGCAAGTGAATCCAGGGCACCCAACTTGCCTTTTTTGTATTGGTGTCACGCTGATTTCATCTGCAAATTATTATAGAACTGCTTATGGGTACTTCCTGTCTCTGCGGCCGTCAGCCAATCACACAGCGGATGTAGAGAGGAAGTTAAACATGCAAGGGAAATTCCTAAACAGCTGCAATAGCCACAGACCCGTAGTCCACCGCAGGAAGCTATAGATTATCATATCCCCCCTCCCCTCCACCACAGCAGCAGAAGAAGGATGTGAACACACACTCACACAGAGACACACGGATGAGAAACGAACACAACAAACAAAGCAAGCACGTTAGTTGGCAAAGACTCTGAACTTACGATCATAGTTTCTACCTGGATGAATTCATGGAGGGAGACATCATGTATTTCCTTGAACTCTTTACGAATGTTGAAAAGGTCGACCTCGCTACGGGACACCATGATGCGGATCAGCGCTCTGTCGTCGGTACCAAGGCCCTGCAGCCGGTATCAAAAGTTACTGTTAACTCTAATTGAGTTGAAGTAAGTGCTCCTGTCTGGCAACGCTCAGCAGCATTAATACCAAGATAGTACACAGAAAAAAGACACAAAACCCTCAATATATTGCATGAATTAACAAATCAGACCTTATTACTATCTGGCATCCAAGGCCCTGATGACATGCTGCAGACCTGAAGCTGAAATTATACAACTGCATAAACTAGCCATATTTACAGGAGACATATTATGCTCATTTTTCAGGTTCATACTTGTATTATGAGTCTCCACCAGATCATGTTCACATGCTTAAAAGAGCTGGACATTCAGAACATTAACATAGCAGCAAATAGCTATATGCTATGTAAAGATCGAGAGAAGGAATGGGATTCTGCATTTCTGACACATTTACTGTGAGATAAATTTCACAGTATTTATATAGCACCTCGACGACATGGATATTTCACTTTTTACAGTATGGGACCTTTATAGCTTCATGAATTAATACCTTCATCGCTTTGTACAGACGGTCTGCAAAATAAGATGGCTGGTTCTTTACACTGCGGACTGCAAAGCAAAGAGAAAGCAAGAAAGGGATGAGGAGTCACAGAATCGATTTAGTCAGCAGTATACACTGTGACACACTCAAAAGTAAAATACAATCAACAGCCATTACTTATTGCATAAAAGGCATTTTTGACATCTCCTGACATCTCCTTCTTGATAATCTGTTCAATGTCCTTGTTGGAGTATCTGACAAACTCCTGGAATACTGTGAATAGCAGAGGATATGTTCAGTTATCACACACATTTAGATTTGTGATTAACTGATCAACATGATCTGTCTTGGCCTTTACCTTTCCTAAGATGGGGGAAGCTTCTGGTGCACAGAATACTCATAAACTTCATCTCCATTTCATCAGAGTCGGCATTGCATGCATCAGCAAGTTCCTGATAAGTTCAGGAGGAACAAACATTTAAACCCATTCTTCACTTTCATATTTAACAAAGTAAAATGTTACAGGATACACTAAATCACCTGAGCATCGGCATTAGCTCTTTCCTCATCTGCAGGGCCCTCCTCTCTTGCACCCTGTACGGAGTAAAGACAGTTAAATGCTTAAGTTTTTGGTTCACCAAGAACATTTGGGGTTTTTTGGAAACAAAAAAAGACTGTTTGAAAGAAAGCGGACCATGTGTTTAAATGTACCTTTTTTGTTCTCTTACTACAGTCAGCAGACAGACTGCAACCAGTGAGTGGGTGTGGAAACAAAACACAGTCTAAGTTCTCATGATGATCATTACCTGCACAAGAGAAACAAGGATGCGGCAGAAGAGGCCTGATGTTTCTGAATGAATGGCTTCCTCCATAGACTTCTTATAGGCTGTGGAGTAAAAGGTTTGCATGTAAAAAATAATAAGTTCAAGAACAAGAAAGGGGATATTTTTTTGCTTTTAGAGAAAAAAATTAATCCAACTGACCATCCTGATATGCAGCATTCATGGCAAGTATTTCCTCATTGTGCCTGGTGACCAGGATCTCAATCAGACTATGTTCATCTGTCCCAGCCCCCTGTAAAAAAAAAAAAATACAGAGTTAAGCACAAAAACGCTGAGTTTCATAAAAACGCAAAAGAGTGTGGAAGAACTGTGCCTTCTTTTATCTACTGACAAAATCAATTCTTCTATTTTTTATCCAATTTCTATCATCTCCATCTATATTTTAATGACAAACCTTTCTGATGCCATGTTGATCACCCCATGCTTGTGATGAGGGAGGAAGTGTCTTGTGAAATATCAGAGCTAAAACAAGCTGATTCATAGGTCAGTGCAGCCTAAATTACACAGTGAACGATTCAGTGCTCGTGACCATTAAAGTTTTAGAAATGCGTCAAACAGGAATCTATTTACTCCTTTTATAGATTTGTATTTAAATGTATGTCTTCAAATAAGCAAATTATTCAATACCACTGCATCAAAATGTACATACTAGGGACATATAATTGTAAAACACTATTTTACCCTCAGTTCCTATATGTTCAGAATAAAGGATGAGTCAGGCTTCTGCAGTCAGTGTTTAATAAGTCATAAAACCATTATTGTGATTGTCCTGCTTTTCCAGCTCCCTTGTCTTGTAATTGTTTTTGCTTTATTAAAGCTACAATGCGGTCTTTAACTATTATTAAATTATTTTCATATGCATTTTTGGTATGTTTACTATATATTTTAAATATATATGTATATATTCTACTATGGATTATTACCTGTTTATATGTACTGGCACTGGCTTTAGTATATTATTGAATGAACAATGTGTTAAAATCCTACTGGTTAGTCCTCATGATGTCATTGGCTCAGTGCCTATATGATTTTGTAAAAATACTTAATAATAAAAAAGACATGGAAATCTCATTTTTTTATAATATGGGACCTTTAGCAGTGTATTTATGAAATGGTTAATTCCACCATGAGATTATCTCTTCACTGCACATATACTGTAAATAAACCATGTCAACAACAAAATCAGTACGGTGATTTGGGTCAACTGTACCTCCATCGCCTTCCTCATCATTTTGGCATCAAACTCTGCAGGGTTCAACATGAGCCCAATGATCAGCCTCTCTAAGTTCTTCGACAGCTCAGACTTCAGGTCCTTCATCAAATCCTGAGGACAGATCAAACACACTGAGTTACACGAAACAACTTGAAGCAAACAACCAAGAGGTTTTGAGTTTGAAATATTGGGTTTAACACATCCAGCGGTAGATGTAAACGTGCATGAAAAAAATAAATTGTGATATATGTTCCAGCTTGAGATGTCCTTTATTTTTGTTGAGGTTTTCAGCACTTCATTTCTCTCACCCTTCCCAGTAGTGATTTGAAGACCTGTCTGATCTCTTGCCTCTGAGCGTTGCTTCTCTGTGCAACAATGTCGATGATTGCGTCTTCATCTGTTCCTGTAGGCAATAACAAGGGTAACATTTGTAAAACTTGCTTTGTAAAATTGTAGCAGTGTAAATGTGCTTTTCAGGGTTGCATACCGAATCCCTTCATAGCTTTCCTCAGCGCTTGTGCATCAGCAGCAGGGTCAAAACTAGTTGCAGGGCGGATTGTTGGCCTTAGCTAAGGTAGTGGGATGACAGGATTAGAAGTGTGAGATTCAATATTATACTATTAATGTTGTGTTAAAAAAATCCAAACTATCCTTTTAAATTAAATATGATTAAATACACCAGGTGTGTGAGCTTAAAGCACAAAACATGCAGAACTCTACAATATATGCAAAAGAGAAAAGAGCCTGGTGGACCGTGCCCCCTTGAGGTCAGAGGCCATGATACAGCTAACAATGAAGCGGTGAGTAGGCTGAAAAACAACTCCTTTTTATAGAGGGCTAGTGAGACAAGCTTTTGTTAACCCAAATGCTGAGATCCTTTCCCACTTTAGGGACAAAGTGAAGCAATCTGTGGTTTATAACAAAAAACATTTGTATTTGAGTGAACAGCAGATTCCGATCTTATCCGCAGCTACACAAAGCCGTCGCTGTGTAGACATGGCAGCGTTATCAACACAAGTGAGTGGCACTGCAGGTCGCAGGTCATTGCAGGGCCTGCAGTTAATTAGGATGCATGCCACTGCCAAGCCAAACATGCAATGACACATCTAAAAAGGGAGCAGATGGAGACCAAACCTGGACTTTGGTCATGGCACTTATTTCCCACATCTTGTAGGCTATCTGAGCAGCTTCAGGGAAGAACTCTCCAGCTAAGCTGTAATGATCAGTTTGACACAAGACAGCGTGGTCAGCAAAGCCAAATCATCAAGGGGTACATTTCTGGAGACAGGGATCTATTGTTACATACACTGCTGCTTTACTTTCAGACAATCTTTAGATATCAACTTCAGCATATAGTCTTAATTATTGCAGAAACCTCATTTTTCTCCCATTAGTCAATACAACACATCCTTATACTCCGCTCAGAAAACAATAACTCCTTAAAGGTGGTGCTCTATCGCCCCCACCCGGTTGCTGCTGTTGTTTGCAGTCATACTGTAACTTACTCATCATCTCCTCCGCACAGATTCAGTAGAGTCCTCTTGTAATCCCCTGATGTGTCATCCTGACAGGTTTAAACATACAGAGTCAGGTAAGTATACAATCTTCTAATGCTGTTTAATTAAATAGATTTATAAAAAAAATCGTATTTGTGTCTAACCAACCTTAATCATGTTATAAAGTGACTTCTCATATGCTAAACGGAAACACTCTCGAATGTCCAACATATCTATTTCAGAGCGAGAAATCATGATTCTGATCAGGGTGTTGTCAGCTGTACCGAGACCCTGGAAATGAGGAAAAGGACAAGTGATCAGGGTCAGGACACAACTATGTAGTCCTTTTAAATTCTAACTATCATATTACAATGTGAGACTGCAATGTGCCACAAATAAGAAAAACATGTCACAATGACTGTGTTGCTAAGGCATATCTGCCTGTTAATATTTTAGAACAAGACTGAATGCCTCTTTTTACTTTTTCTTTACCTTCATTGACTTGTAAAGGCGCTTGGCAAAGAACATGGGAACACTCCTTATGCAGTGAACTGTGAGAAACACCAAGGACAGATCCCAGTGTTAAATTGACAACTTGACAATCCCCCCGTGCCATAAAGTGGTACCTTCAGTGTGTTTCTTACCAACAGCCAGCATCAGCCTCTCAAAGTCCCCAGACAACTCATGCTTTATGCTGTCCTCTATGGACATCTCTGTGATCTTCTCATATGCATCAAAAACTAAACAAAAAAGAAGACAACATTAAGTGATGTTATTTATCTTATCCTAATGTCATAATGATCTGAGAATGATGGTACCAAGCTATACCCATTGGCTCCATGTCATTCATATTCTCATATTCATCTTGAATGACTTCCTCTCTGTGATGCATATGTTTAAGGCCTCAGAATGTTTTCTTGGCAGTGGTAGAGGAGTGACAACAACTTTTAAAGTGCAATTAACTCCTGAGAGACTTGGGGTCACAGTGGGAATGTCTAGATGCATCACTGTCGTGTTAATTATCGTGCTCACCCATGCGGAGGTGGGTCACACTGCGGTTTCCCAGGATCATGATGAATTTGGCCTCGTCGGTCCCCCACTGCTCTTCTCCAGCTGCAAACAGATCCTGCACAGAGGTAAGGAAACACAGGTTGAGAGAAAATAACAGACATCCAAAGTCTATGATTGTATGCACCTTAATTAGTAATTGTCTATTGCAAGTTAATACCGCATGTGTGTGTGTGTGTGTGTGTGTGTGTGTGTGTGTGTGTGTGTGTGTGGGGGGGGGGGGGTTAAAGAAATAAAACTGTTTTTGGCTACGCTAGTATCCATGGCTTTAGGGATAGCAATGTCAGCCAGTTGGTCGGCCTACAACTTGGTTTTAAACTGAAATATCTATCAACCCCTATTGGATGGATTTCATTGAAAAAATCAGCAGACATTCATAATCCCTAGAGGATTAAGTCTACTGACTTCAATCCCCTGACTTTCCATCAAGTATCATCAGGTTGAAACATCTATGGAAAATGAGTGGCATTCCCATCATCAGTGTTGCTGTACTTTGCTGGATTTAGTGATAATTAACACATGTTTGCATGTTAACTCGCTAAACTGAGATGGTCAACATGGTGAATATAAAACCTGCTGTGTTATTATGAGCATGTTAGCATGTTGTTGTTAGCATTTAGCTCAAGGCATGTACAGTAGGCCTACAACCTTACATAGATGTACTCATAGTCTTGCTGATATATGTTTTCAATGTTTCAAAATTGTGAATTGTATTGGCGCAATCTTTTGTTACAAAGTGCCAATAAATTTAAATTAGGCAATTCAACTTTACAAACAGTTATGGTTCTTTTAAAGTTTTTTAAAGTATTAGTCTACTTAAGTAGGCTAAAGGAAATATACACACAAAAATGCTGCACTTCTCCACTAATCATAAATTGTTTAAATTCTCACTTGTGCATCCTGCTCCACCAGGTCTGCATCCACCACTCCTGACTCATCTCTGGTCCCCTGAAACCATCAAACCAAAACCAGTCAGTCAGTGCTTAAAAGTTCTGGTTCAGACAGTCACTGTGTAGGTAATCCAATTCTTTCCTGGTGATTATAAACTCCTCAGTGAACTGACCTGAAGTAAAACAACCAGCATCTTCTTAAAGTGACCTGACGTGTCTGCGATTACATCCTCCTCCAAGTCACTGCCATAGGCTGAAGACGCAGACATCAATGTCAAAGGTTGAGAGATTCTAAGTAAATATGGTGATTTAAAATTCAACTTATTTAAAATGCCTTACCGTCCTTGTATGCTGCAGCCATCTCATGAATCTGTCTGTTGTTTCTAGAAGCCAGGACTTCAATAAGGCATCTCTCGTTTGTTCCAACTCCCTTGAAAAAGAGCATGAAGTTAAATATGAAGTAGTTTCTGCTTCATTAGATGTGATTGGAGATGAATCCTACTATTAGGTATATGTCTTACCTTGAGTGCATCATGGATTTCTTTGGCATCATGGTAGGCTGAGGTTCTCATCAGACTGACGATAAGACGCTCAAATTTGCCAGTCAACTCATATTTCAGATCTTCAATCAGATCCTGTTGAAACAACAAAAATATTATAGTTCTAACTACTGTCTATGTATCTAAATGTGCTGTAAGTTATTGTATTACATGACATTTATGTCTGAAAAATGTGTTTCTATTTAAAAAAAAATCAAAGCTGAGAGGACCTTTCCAAAGCTGCATTTGTACGCTCCAGTGACTTCCTGCCTCTGTGCATTGCTTCTTGATGTGACCAGGTCCAATATAGCCTCTTTATCACTACCTAAGGAACACAAAGCAACATTTTCAACAAAGTCAGCCACAGAGACTGATCTGCATCATTGTCACGACTGCTGTGTGAAATTCCTGCGGAGTGGAGAAGATGAAAGATGACCTTTTCCCCTCCACGGACAAAAATCTCGGAGGCGTGAGCCACTCACCGATGCCTTTCATAGCATTGTAAAGGGTCTCAGCGTCAGCGGTGGGATCAAAGTCCGGAGCATTTGTTATTGTGCCTCTGAACACCTGGAAGAATAAAAAGGTCAGCTCAATTTCAGAGTGTTTTTAAGTGGGATGATTCAAGAACAAAATGTAATCCTGTATGGGAAACATTCATTATCACATTCTTTTGTAACTTGTTTATGAAAAACATGTGTGTGACTTGAACTATTAGATGATAGTCATCAGTTTAAATTGGCAAAATGTCCTTGACAGATTAGAGGTTTCAAACGAAACCTGGAGGGAGGTTTTCTTGAGGCTTGAGAAGGTCTGAGAAAGCCTAATAAGCTGATAATAATGTAACTGCTAGTTTATTAATAAACTCCTTATATGTTCATGGTAGTGATGTAATGAAACTGTTAGCTCATGTTCATTGTCGAGAATAAAATACCACAAAGACATCTGAGTGATCTTTTTTGAACAAATCCTTGTTACGGGATTTGTAATGATGTTTGGGAATGAGTTTTAACTGTGCCTTTGTGTCATATAGTGTTGACACCAACCAGCTGGGTTGTGGCTATTGAGGTGAGGCTACGAGCCACAGCTCAGGGAATTCTAAAAGTCACAGCAACGACAACAATGGCAGAAAAAAGAACCGCCACGGGAAACAACAGTGTCTACTAAAAGGAGTAAGTCGGCAATTGTCTGGAAAGCATAAATCAATTATATATAACTATTCATTTTAAGAATGGTTAAGCATTCATGGTCTTCTTGAGATGAATTTCAATGGTGATACATTAACTGTTCACCAGTGCTGTCATCAGGTCGACATTTGAACTTGATATATACATTGGTTTAAGGCCAAATACCTGCAAAACTAATGACATTCCCCTCAGCTGTATGTTGTGTTTAGCGAATGTTAGCATGCTAACACACTAAACTAAAATTGTGAACATCATTCCCATTTTCAGCATTTTATTAAATCTTGATTTAACCAGATAAAAATCAATTGAGATAAAATTGCTTTGTCAATAGAGGACTTGCCAAGATAGCAGCTAAGTTACACATAGGTTACACATCGGTTATACGGTTACATACATAAAACCCAAAAATACAAGATAAATACAACACAAAAAAACAGGGGAAAAAAACTAAATGGTACAGGCATCAACAGGGCAGGTTCAATGTGCACACAGAAACGCATACGGTTCAGATACAAGACATAACAAATTGTTATGCATTATATCAGGAAAGATTTGTGATTAAAAAAACCTTAGATTAGGGTGAATGGGGGATGAGGATGTCTAGTTTGAGTGTAGCCTGAAGGGCTGCAATAAAATGGACTCCTCTTTCCATCAGTCCCCCCTGTGGCATCTTTAAACTATTCCAATTATTGGATCTTTGTTTGTATGTATCATGTACAAGTACAAACTTGGAGCATGTGTACATAAGTCATCTTAATACATATCCTGCAAAGCAAGTGAATACCATCTGTCCAGAGTGTTCAGTGTGCAGTGATGAGTCCTGTAGCCTGAGTTTTAAATATATCTGAAAGCAGCATAATAAAGAATATTTGCATGCTGACATTAATTAGCTCAAAGCTGTGCCAAAGTACAACCTTGCATGACTGTAGTCTTGTTCTTTTACAGACTGGCTATGTTCAGTGTTTGCAGATGCTCATCTCAACACAGACAGGTGAAGAAGAGGTTGGAAGTAAACCTTCTCAAGTAAGGGTCAGGAGGTCAGAACTCCCTTTGGGTGTTTCAGAGTCACAAGTTTACACAGCATTGCCCTTTTTTAACAGTACCCACTTTTTTAACAGTACCCACACTTCCCTGAAGAGTCTTGGACTGTGTAAAAGTGGCAGTGTCGGGAAACTGGGACAGTGTGAAGCCGAGTCTGCAATTACAGCGACTGACGGCTTGCACCTGTCTCTAGCAGATCAGAGGAAAACCTGCTGTCTGTTTGTGTGTGTGTGTGTGTGTGTGTGTGTGTGTGTGTGTGTGTGTGTGTGTGTGTGTGTGTGTGTGTGTGTGTGTGTGTGTGTGTGTGTGTGTGTGTGTGTGTGCGTCCGTGCGTGCATCCGTGCGTGCATCTGTGCGTGTATGTGTGTGTGTGAGAGTGTGTGTACATGTGTGTAAGGGTGGGACAGTGGGTGTGTAGGAGCAGCAGGGAGTCAGGTTGCACATAATGTAACTCCATTTGCAGGGGTCTGTCATACAACAGCTCAAATATAATGTAAGATGTCAGAGAATACAAACAAACTCCATTGGGTATGGAAAGAGAATATGAAGCTCTGCACAAGGACACTGTTTTAAAAATGAAATGAGCCTTGCTCTATCACTTTGGCCCTGTGAAATTGTGATGTGATACATTCATTTAATGTGGGAAAAAAGAAACTTGGCCTACGTATTGAAAGCTCAAACTGCAGCTGCTGCCGTAAAGATCCCTGCTGCATTGAGGCAGTCAGCCAAAATATGCTCTACACCCTGGTGAGGGGCCACTGCACATGCTCTGATCCTCTGCTTCACTACAGCGACCATCACTCTTCACGACAGCTGGAGAGCTTCACATACACATAGCAACAGGGCCACAAAAACAAGCCCCTAGCAACAGGCTGTTAACTAATCACATTTCTTATGACGGGTCTTTATGTGAAAAAAGTCCTTATGTGGATTAAACGTAAAATGTCTACCCCTTTCTTCCTCCCTGTGTACTACTTGTTTCTTCTGTGCAGAGTCTAATTTAGAGCCAGCGTGTTTCACCTCAAGTAAGGTCACGATGAAAGGATACTTGCATCTCAGACAATAAAGTTAGACAACAAAGCCTTTGGAAAGATGCTGTCAGGTGTCTCTATAAGATGTGCACGCGCCAAAGGTAGCAATGACACCCAACACTGCTGCTTTTATTATGGGGAGGAATCATATGATAGCAGGTGGCAGAAAAATGACCTCACTCTGTCCACACGTCATTCAAGGGTACAAAAAACCACCCGTGTTCCATAAACACAAAATCTGTTCAGCAGTATGATTCATCCACATCATACTTACATAATGCAAGATGAGAAAAGCACCTGACCACTTACCATGTCTATATTTGGTCTTCTGTGTCAACACTGTGCAGGAATCAATAGTTTCAGGTCTAGAGAGAGAGAGAGAGAGAGAGAGAGAGAGAGAAATGCTGATGTGGGACTGCATTGCAAAATATCCCTGTCCTAAAAAAGGTGTCATTCCCCCCTTGTGTGTGGGAATGATGATGATGATCCCTCCTTTTCCTGAATGAATCTAACAAGGTGGTCTGTTCAGTGTGGTGGCTGACAGCTGTAATAGTGATCACCACATGCAGCCATTCTGAGCAAGAGCACAGAGCAGGGAGACAAGTTTCTATCAGACCTAGCATTCACCTATAAGGACACGCTGGCAGATGGAATTTGCATTAAGTCAACTGGCAAGAAAACTAGTCAAATTTTCCATGCTGCCATAAACATATAATGCAGCCATTCAGACGCATAGGCAGCTGCTATAGAGAGACTTTGCTACTTCTGCAAACTTTCCTTGTTGGAATTTGTCTGAATTTAGACTCATAGTGCTACATGACAATACTTCTACAAATAGGATCACAATGAAGAAGTTGTTGTGATCATCAGAAGTTGGACACACAAGACTCCATTTAATAGACTACAAACGTAGTTTCTAAAGAGAGAAAGAGAGGAAACTTCACCAAGGTTTTACATGCTGCCTGCTTGTTTCAGGCAAGTGAAGCTCTCCTAAAATAGCATGCACAGTTTAACTTTTAATGTCAGAATGCAGGTCTGGGATTGGGGGGGGGGGGGGGGGGTGGGCCTCTATATTTACAGAGCCACACCCTCCTCAGGACCCCACACTAGAATCAAAGTATAGTTTCAGGCTAATGTGTCTTTTTTTCTAGCTGTATACCTTTTCACTGTAACATTATAAATACGTTGTAGTTGTAAATTACATAGCTTTTATATCCATTCATTCATTAAATTAAATTACAATTAAATCTTCCAGGGGTGTCTGCTGCAATCCATTGGAACGTTTAACGCATCAGCACATTTCTCCAGACGCCGTTTAGCTTCGGACTGAAGAGGTTTCAAAATAATAATAACAATAATAATGACTTACCTTCTGTGTGCAGAAAGTATCCGGTGAGAGCGGTCCTGGTCCTGCTGTCTCTGCCCTGTCCCCGCTAACCCTGCTCTGTCCGTCTCCTCCGGTCAGACTCAGTCCCGTTACGTGTCCTCTGTGACGCAATGACTGCGGTGCTCTCTCGCGCAGCTTTTTGTGTGTGCGTGTGTTGCTTGAACTGGGGGGGGGGCAATGTCGTTCACCAAGACCGTGTGTGTATACAGTACATCTATGGGTAAAGACAATAGCCCTCTCAAAAACACACAAAAAAGCATGTGACCGGGTATCTTCGCGTTCTCAATGAAACAACGCACGGAAGCTTCCCATTTTTACGCACATCTTTTTTAGCATTCTGGAGTTTATTTTTCTGCACGACTTACTTATCTTTAAAGATAAGTACATCCAAGTTAAATACGTAAAGCGTCAGCAACACGCAAACTCTCACGTTGTTCTTGCAACAAGGCAGTTTTCACTTTAAAGTCGGAGTATCTGGAGTTTGTCACATGACCGAGAGCTCAAATGTGATTTCAACAGAGGGGAGCGGAGAGCTGGTCTGCTCTATATCTGTCCTGTCATGCGTCTATTCCAGTAAGAGGCACCAGCATAGTTAGGGGGGGCAGAGAGGCCATGACTACTACAGAAGGAAACATGATAATATGAAACAATTAATTCACAGTGTCCAATAAACCCTCAGTGGTGGTGTGTTATGAGGCACAGACATTGCTACAAACTTGTTATTTTTAACTACAGTTGATTTATAGCCCACGGATTTATGTCAGCAACAGAGTTCCCGTTGTATATGTTTTATGCAGAGAGTTTTGTAACTGCTGCATTGCATTGTATATATTCTGTTGGCAGGAGGAGAGAGGGGAGGTGATTCCCAGGAAGCACAGAGACTTCAGTGCCACACATAGCTGAAGCATGACTCCGGGTTGTTTCATCCTGACTGGAAGCCAACCTCAGTGTTAATGGCTTTGTGGTTACTATGTTTCCCCAGACATCACCAGATCTCAGCATACAGTATAAATATGAAAGACACTTTTTATTCATGCCTCTATTTGATCAGGCCATCGGGTTATGACTTGTTTCCCTAATTCTTACATCTTTATATCGTTGTCCTGGACCTTTAACGTTCTCTCTGCCAGTGTTCAGAGTGAGAGGGGCCATATGAGGTAAACATAGATAGTGGTGGGAGGCACCACTGATAATTGTTGTATACTGACCTCTTCTGCTTTGAAAATGCATTGCCTGAAGACATGGCTGTAACTCAGGCAGAGCTGGGTAAACTACTTGGACATACCCAATGGTGCTAACATAAGGTTAATATGCTTATTATAAGTTAAGACAATGTATTTATTATGTATTTTGGAATGTGTTGTGATTAATAAAAGTTTTGATTACACTCTTGATTTCACAATCTACATGTTTTGGTTTTTACTTTTAACCATGCACTTTTAACAAAACTAACCAGTGATAGTTAATATTATCAACAACGTGAGAAATCTATTTATATATCACCACTATTTGACAAATTTAAAACAAATGGAATGAAAACAAAACAACAAATGAAGAGAGCACAACAGCATTGTTGCCATTCTGAATGGGATTTGCTGTTCACAATTCTCACCCTGTGCTTCCATGCAATAATGAGCACATTATGATCCAAACTGGAAGGGAGTGAGAAAGGCTACTTTGTACGTAAGTCCATTGAGTGGGAGGGTCAAACAGGCAAGTCTTGTATATATTGCAGTAAAAAACATGTTTCCTTCATCCAAGTCAACAGCGCGGATATCTTTGCTTCATTGCTGTTTTCACCGTACAGTCACCGGTCACTCCTCGTGGGACTGAAGACAAGGTAAAGAACTTGTGTATACTGAATTCAATTTGTCAGATTTAAATCCCTGACTGCTACTTTAACTTTTGAGAATTTGAACGCTGGACTGCAATATTTGTCTGTAACACATGCATCTGAGATGTTTTCTTTAATTGCACAGTAGATAGCTATAAATAACACTTTAATGATCATTAACTGAGCTTTACTGTGATCAGATAAACCCTCTGATAATAAAGCTGCACATCACGTGCATAGTAGCTGTTATTTAGTTAAGCATTTCCCCCATTGTCCCTCTGGAAACGATATCTCAACCTGTAAGATCTGAAGATAGGGAGCCTGAGCATTAAGTTTGGTCATAGGTACTTTGACCGTCCACACAAGCTGCATTCCCACTCTCCTCCTGTCTGCTAGGGTAGATGCCATGGGGGATTAGGTGAGCTGAAACCCCTGATCGGAGATGAGAAGGCCAAAGCTACCTTTCAAGTGAGCAGCCTGCTGTATGTATAAGCCATGAAAGCTGCTTTGTCCTCCTCTGTTTCATTACTCTGGCAGGCTCGTACCTCCAGGTAGAGATGTGGACATGCTTCCTATAGAACAACAAAAGTTGTCATGATTAGGTCGCAGGCTTGTTTCTAAGCAACGTATGTAACATATGTAAACACACTTTGAGAACATAGTGTAGTTTTTGGGGGGTATGACGTGCTGTCTGAAAAGCAACAACGCTGAATACTTGTATAATAAATAATAATGTTTTATTGATGGTCAAACACAAGGACGTTTTTCTCAAAGTTTTTTTGAATTTGGTAGGAAGGTTTTTGAAGGACACATTTCAAAGTCATGAATGTGTGCCTGAAAGTCTTGGATTATCTTGAGGGCATAATCATGAAATGATTACAAAGCCGCAGCTCTCACTTACATTACAAGCTTGAGTTACACACAATAAAAGAAATAAATGTAACACACTCCCTGTTCCTTAGAGGTTTGTTAATTTCCTTCTTTTCCTCTATGTCATCCCTGCTGTGTTAGATATAAGAAATATAGGCTAAAAAAACAAAAACGTCTGTCTCAGAAGTTAAAAAACGTTTTTACAAACTATCCAGCAGATGTAGCCATTTTAATGCAAAACAAGCGTGTCAGCACAGGACAGGTAAATAATAATAATAATAATAATAATAATAATAATAAACTGTATTTATACAGCACATTTGATAACGTAAAATGTAGCTCAAGTTACAAAAAATAAATAAATAATATAAACGTACACACAATAAGCTAATAAAAGCTTATAATACTGTAATAATGATTTAATCATTTATTTTTTATCGTCAGGGGAAGTACATGTTATAAATGAATTTTCTACATTCACCAGAAATGTTCAAGGAAGTAATTGTGTAAGTAATTGAAAGTTGAGTAAAGTGCAGTCCTTGAGCTGGGCGTTGCTTCTGCACTGTGGGCGGCAATGAAAACTCCAAACATCAGCACTATCATATCAGGGGGGTGATAAAGAAGGGCATGTATAAAGGAATAATGTGATTTAAGGGAATGACGGATCCTATTACAGTAATTATCTCTTCTAAGCACACCTGTGAGGCAACAGATTACACAGGAGAGGTGAGTGAATTCAATTATTTTGTCCTTATTGAAAATTAAATATTAGTGGAGAATTTGAGTCGCCTTTTATCATATAATCACAATTAAGCTTTAATAAAATGGAATCCGTCCAAGTCTCTGTGGGCAGGGCTTCTTTAATGTCTTTTTGCCACTGTTTCATTATTAACAAATTTTGAGATTTATGTTTCTTAAAGAAGAAGAAATGTTCTTTTTAAAGGTTGGTCTGACAATTATTCACTGACCGGGTCACTGATCTGCCTTTTCCTCCCCACTCCTCTTATCTCCCCTCATTCTTTCTCACATTCACCATAACATTGATCTTCACTCCCACCTGTCTCTTCCTTTATCACATCTTTCCATCCAAATCCAAAACCCATAAAAGCATGCAGTGCGGTGGGGTAAAATCCTTTTTGGTGAGCCTGTCTCGGAGGAAGCCCCTGGAGCCAGAGGGGGAGCAGTCCACATTTAACCGATGCCTGACCACTCTGGACTTGGTTGCCCTCGGTGTGGGCAGCACCCTGGGGGCTGGGGTCTATGTCCTGTCCGGAGAGGTGGCCAGAGACATTGCTGGACCCAGCATCATCATTTCCTTCTTCATCGCCGCCCTGGCATCCATATTCGCCGGGCTATGCTATGCAGAATTTGGCTCTCGGGTTCCCAAGACTGGCTCAGCATACCTTTACAGCTACGTGACTGTTGGAGAGCTGCTGGCTTTTATCACCGGGTGGAATCTGTTGCTCTCCTATGTCATAGGCAAGTTGATACACAAGATTTGTTTCATACATTATCAATTACAATCATGTCTATTTTTTCAGTGATGTTGGTTTTGTCCTCTTATAATAGTTATTTTGAATATAAAGTTGCCCATATATGTCAACAATGCATAGAAAATATGATTGCAATGTAATCTCTGTCTTAATATTAATCTCAGCCTCAAGTTTTTGTTGTCCATCCTCTGACAAACATATTTTCCTATTGTGTAACATGTTTGGCACCCTGAGAACATTGGAACCCATAACTGATCAACCATTAACACGAGACTCTTAAACGCTACGTGACCTTTCACCTGCTCCAAAAGCAGAATCCTAATGGCTTTTCTAACAGCGAAAGTTTTAGTTTGACTGTTTTTCACATGTTCAACTCATTGCTTACATGTCAATAACAGCCATAAACCAGGATTGTTATTTGAGTCATAAAGTGTGAAGGACCAGGAAGGGACCACCATATTTTCTGCTCATGGTGACAGTTAAATGACTCAGGCTGATTAATTTATTGCATCTTCCTCTCCTTATCTGTTCAGGGACATCCAGTGTGGCACTGGCATGGAGCAGGACATTTGATGAACTCATAGGGGGCCAAATATCAGAATACTTTGAAATACATGCAGCCATGGGCCTCCCTGGCCTGGCAAAATACCCAGATATCTTTGCTTTTGGCCTTATCTTGCTACTATCAGGTAAAATGACAAAACTGACAAAAACTGGTGTTGTTATGGTGGTGGAAGTAACAAATCTAAAAACATTAACATTCCCCATGTTTCCCATGAAGGTCTGCTGGCATTTGGAGTGAAAGAGTCAACAACAATCAACAAGATCTTCACAGCAATCAACATCGTGGTGCTGCTGTTTGTGACCATATCTGGTTTCATCAAAGGGGACATCTCCAACTGGGAAATCAGTGAAGAGACTCTGATAAATGCCACAGCAAAAACCCAGTAATGTCATAGAGCAATACAAGCGTATCCATAAATATAGTAGTATTGCTTTGATGGCTATCTCACTGTAAATAAACATAAAAAATGCTCTCTTACTGCAGAAACTTGAGTTCTACTGCCAATGTGACAAGCATGTATGGAGTGGGTGGATTTTTGCCCTATGGCCTTAGTGGAACGGTGGCCGGTGCTGCAACATGTTTCTATGCCTTTGTTGGATTTGACTGCATCGCTACAACAGGTGTGAGGACAACGTCTCTCTTTATCAGTGTCAGTGTGATTACATATGGTTAGAATTACCAGTAGATGATCCTTTACTAAAAAAAATATGAGATCAAATAAAAATAATACTGTTGTTGTAAAACAGAAAACTTATTTCAATATTTTTATTGCTAGAATTGTGAGGAATTTATGATTTGATTCTTCCAATGAGATGCAGCAATACTGTCCGAATATACCTGTGTTTACCGTCTGTCTTAAACACATGTTTTAGCGCCTGTCTCTTTAAGCCCCCCTCCTAAAAAAGCCCAGTCTGCTCTGATTTGACAGCGTTTCTGGGTCTTCCGCATGTGTGCATACACTAAAAACCCTTGGCACTTACTCAACTTATTCCTGAACATTCATCCACATCTTGTGGCCTTCATGAGTGGCAGCAGTTTGCTCACTTGTCTTGGAGGCGGTTCAGTTGTTGTGACCTTTGTATGGAATTCCGGTCAACTGATAACAACCGAACCATCTCTGGGACAAACTCCATCTGATGAAGGTCATGAAAGCTGAAAGCTCTGGACATATTCCAGTATGTGGACCTTAGAACTTTGTTCGTCAATCTGTATGTAACCCCAAACAGCTAAAGAGGAATATCATTCAAACTGTTACCCACTTCTTTGTTTCTTTCTTCATATAGGTGAGGAGGTAAAGAACCCCCAGAAGTCTATCCCTCTGGGCATTGTGGCCTCACTACTTATCTGTTTCCTGGCCTACTTTGCTGTGTCTGCTGCTCTTACCCTGATGCAGCCCTACTACCTGCTCGATGATAAAAGTCCGCTGCCAGTGGCCTTTGAATATATCGGCTGGGGTCCTGCCAAATATGTTGTGGCCGTGGGATCGCTCTGTGCTTTGTCCACCAGGTAATAAACCAACCAAACTGTGCATCGTATGTTTCTGCAAACTATACATCGAATCTAAACGTTTCTGAACTATGGAAATTGGATCTCACTTCGTTTAATACTTGACCTGACACTTTTTGATGCCGCAGTTTTAAACAAATTATTAACATTGTGAATTCAAACAAAAGCTATTAGCGATAAGGCATAAAACGACATGACTGGGTTTAAGAACAGATTGTGCTTTGGGTTAAAATAAGAACATCTGTTTTGCATTTAAGTTTCACTTTGACATGGGAAGGGACATGAACAGGACATGAACCGCGGTCTCTTGGGTGATAGTCTGGTGTCTCACTCGGCACATTCAAAACTAATCTTTCATGGTCAGAAGTTTTAATGTTTTCTCAGATTAGACTGATACTAATAGTTCTTCTGTTGGGAACTACTGTAGCAACAATAAGAGCTTGTTGCTACTATTACTGTGACTGCCAAATTCGTTCTGATGTTTGGACAAGATGAAACAAGATGAGATGTATCAAACAACACATAACACATATTTTCTCCAGAACTAGCATCTGTGAAAGAGGAAGGGCCTCAAATAGACAACTAATACAAGGAATCATGAAAAATCTCTGTTTGGCATCAAGGTCACTTTCTAAACACTCTCACAAATAACTAAGGAATAGTGTAGAGCAGTAGGATTTTAGGGTGATCTGTTGGCAGAAATGGAATATATTATCAAGAAATGTGTTTTCTTTACTATAAAATCCCCTGAATATAAGAATCATTGTGTTTCCATTGCCTAAGAATGAGTTGTTTAAATATCTACATAGGGAGTGGGTTCTCTTTCAGGGAGTCCGCCATTTTGCGCACAAAACAAACACTGACTCTAGATAGGCACCATCAGCATTTTAATTCCACCATAGTAAGATTATTGAATGACCTTGCAGAGTCTATGATCAGAAGTGTGTCAATAGCAGCGGCCTGTTATTTAGAAACTGTCGTAATTGACCTGTCAAAATCGCATATTTAACAAAGCTGTGTCGTGAATAGCATCACACACCAAAGACCATCACATAGTTTGAGAAAGAATACGACATTTTAGGGTAGGACTGACAAATTAGCAGAGCTGTTTATCTGTTGTACTTAATTAAAGACAAGTTGTGTTGGCCTGGTCCTAAGAGCATTTTGATAGTCGTTGACTGACCCTGTTCACATCTGTGTCTCCAGCCTGCTGGGTTCAATGTTCCCGATGCCCCGGGTCCTTTTCGCCATGGCAAGAGACGGTCTGCTTTTCCGACCTCTGACCAAAGTCACCCCCAAGGGCAGTCCTGCTGTAGCTACCATATCATCTGGAATTGTGGCAGGTACAGATATTCCAGCTGTCCGTCAGCTTCTATATACATGTAGTGATGTTTACAGGCTTAAACTAACTCTGTATTCCTTGTTTCTCATAATTAGCCATCATGGCTATGCTCTTTGATTTGGAAGCCTTGGTCGAAATGATGTCCATCGGCACTCTGTTTGCTTACACACTTGTGGCCATATGCATCTTGATACTGAGGTATTTGATGTGCTTCTTCTCCCACGGTAATTTAGCTGGAATATTGGGCAAAACTCACGTTACACATTTCTTTTTTTTCAACCAAGGTACCAAGGGAGTCCATCTGAAGACACAGAGAAGATCATAGAATCAAACCCGAAGTTTGGCCTCCTAAAGCCTCCATCATCTCCCACTGCACTCACCTCAAGAAGAGTCACAATCCTGACTATAACCACTGGTACGCAAGGCAAACATGACTGAAGCACTTGTTTTTTTCAACCGCACTCCTTCCTTGCCAATTTCTTTGCCTTAGAAAATTACCTTTGTTTCTCTGGTCCACAAAGGGATCTCTCTCATTCGTCTTTTCTTCTTGTGCAGTTGCATGTATTACTGCACTGTGTGTCACCCTGAGCGAAGCCATGGATGCTCTGTCCAATATGGAAGCATGGAGTCTGGTGGTTGTCTGCATCCTTGTCTTCATCGTGCTGCTCAACACTTTCCTCATCTGGAGGCATCCGCAAAATGACAGCAAGGCATCTTTCATGGTGAGAATATTTTCATAGAGCAACCCGAGCAGGTTCTTAAAAAAAACACCATCCAGAAAATCCTTTTGCATCTTTTATTTTCTGTTCACAGGTGCCCTTACTCCCTGCTTTGCCATTATTGAGTTCATTCATCAACATCTACCTGATGGTCCAATTAAGTGGAGAAACATGGATACGATATGCTATTTGGATGTTAGTGGGTAAGAATATATTCATGCTTAAAAGGTTTAGAGGGCTTTTATGGAGGTAGTTGTTGGTACTATAATGCCCCCCACCTCTTCTATCTCCAGGGTTAATTATCTACTTTGGCTACGGTGTCCGTAACAGTGTTCAGAGGCAGCGTCTCAGGGCCAACCAGATGGGGATTGAAACCGTCAGTGGCAGAACAGACATGGACATCATAAAAGAAGAAAAATTCTGAGCTCGGCTGGAGCGGAGAGAAAAAGATTGAGATGTTACACCGAGTAACTGCTTTACGTATGTAAATAAATGCACCGGTATACTGATTTCTTCCTGCAGTGTTCAACATCTGAATGCAACAGGTTTTTTAGCGTTTAGTGCAGACAGATGGGCTGACTTGTTAACTTGTATTCCACATTGTCATGGAATTTGTAATTAATCCATATATTCTCGTTTCCAACATTGAACTGAGCATTGGCTGACATATTTTTGGACCTTCTATATGTTGTTTTAATGTCAGAGCCGTGTTCTGTTGAAAAGAAAAAAGGGCTTGAGCTACTTTCTGTTGATAATTACTATTTTTAATAACAAGTTTACACTTTTCATATCAACTGTAAAATGTAGAAATATATTGTACTTTTATACAACTCTAATTATGATAATGTATAACAGGATAATTGTTTTTTTATGTATCAAAATATAGAGTGAGATTGTACAAAAGTAAGTAGAATGTAGATACAGAAAATCTTGTGAAAATGTATTTTTTTGTGTTACGTCTGTTTAAAGATTCACTTTATTAATTGTTTGTGGTTTCAATGTGTAAATACAGAAACTGTACATGTTTTATAATGATATGTTGTAAATGTATTCGTTAATTAAAAAGAAAGAATCCGGTTTTCAAGACTGTCTTCAATCTGGAGGTGATTTTTTGCAGGACATAAAAAAAGTCCAGTTCCACTCGTGATTCTGGACAAAGAGCCAGAGACGGCTCAGCCCAGAGGTCACTGAGAACAAAAGCACCTTTCACAGCAGCTTACCTGCGTCATGTTCAAGATCGTGGCTTACTCCCTCAAAGGGAGAGGTTTACATTGATCTCACTGGGTTCAGCATGCTATGGATTTAATCAAATATGAAAAAACCTTGATTTATTTTCCTGTTTAGAAACGTGGAATTTCAGATTGGAGAATTGTTGAGTATAGAAATAGTGTCACGTTTATTTATATAGCCTAAAATCTGCAACTCTTCTCAGGGGGCTTTGCTGAACAGCAGTGTATTCACATTAAAGTTTTTTCTTCCACAGAATTGTTTCACAGTAAAAGGGATGCATTACATCAAAAACACAGAAACTTTTAAAACAACAGATAAATAGACATAAAAAGGGTTAATCTGTAAATGTAAACCAAAAGGTGTACTGGGAACAAAATGCTTTTTAATCACCTTGCCACAGCCTTCATCTGGGCTGTGTGGAGTGTTTCTGAGGGCCAGACTCATGCTGCTGTAGCACACTTCCAGTCCAGCAGCTAAGCAAACAGGCTGTGTGATTCCACACGAAGGGGCCTCTGTGCCTCATTGGTCCAGACAGGCTTGAAAGCCTCCATTGAGCCAGTCAGGAGGAATTTGGGGTACTAATGCCACTCTCAGGAGGAGGAATTTTTGTGATTCTGGTAAACAGCTGACCGCTCACTTTGCAGGCTCTGCCCTCCTCCTCTTCTCTCTGGTTTCTGCGGGACGTTCTCTCTGTTGAACTGCATGAACTAACAATCCACAGACCACTTGATATTATCCCCCTGATCAATCATGCTTTTGGTGAACTTGTTTGGATCAAAGGGGAGGCTGGTGCTGAGTGTTCTCCTTTTTTGTGCCGTAATCCTTGAGTTAGGTAAGTGACTTTATTGACTTGCTCAGCAATTCTGTGAGCATGTGCTCCTAGAATCTCTAAAGAGGTTTTCTGTTGGCCTAAGGCATGGCATGGCTTACTCTATGTGATAACCATTGATACATCATGAAACAATTGCAACATTAATCTTTTTTTACCAAGCTATTAAGATATTATTATTAAATGTCCCATATTGTAAAAAGCAGGTCGAGGTGTTATAATATAGGTAGAAAGTGCCACTACAGGTTTCCCAGCTACATTGACCAATCAGAGTAGCCTGGGCCTTTTTGTTTTAGGTTTTTGGTTTTAAAGTGACAGACGCCAAAGCGGAGACAGACAGAGGGTGAATACAGGTATATTGGAACAGACAGTATGAGGAAAACAATGTGTTGTGTTGTGTGTTTGTTGTGTGTTGTGTGTTTTTTTAACAAAATAGACATTTGCCTGCATCCATAATTGTAAATGATGCGTCATGTGGGTGTATACTACACAGCCTATTGTCAAAAAGAGGCCCAAGGACAGAGGACCACTCCAGGGAAGAAGCCCAAGCCAAACAAACCCAAACTTGGGAAATCAACAAATAAAGGGCCCAGAGCTGTAACAGCCAAACCCAAGAAAGCTGCACCTGCAACACCAGCACAGACTCTCCTCACACAGGTATGTCATCTATGACACAATACGTTTGAATGTATTCAAGGAACATCCATTAAGCACAGAAAAATGACTGCATCCTTGTATTCAGTAACTGTGTGATTTTATATCTGGCAAGTAAAGGTGCTAAACAGAGGGAAGTTTCTGAAGGTGGGAGAAACAATAAGTGTGCAGACAGGAGACACTCTGGAGCTGAGGTGCAGGGGCAAACCTGTGCAGTGGAGTGTCCCCACGTACTTGGAGGAGGACGATGAGGGAAGGCTCTTGTAAGAAATATATCTTGTTCTGCATGATGTACTAAACCTGGGATAAACTCTGTTGGCGAGTCATATCTTCTTTGACTTTGAGTCTTGTTGTTGCACTGCAGGATTGTCCAACACGAGCGATATGGCGTTCTGACATTAGTCAACACTACTGGAGCAGATACTGGGGAGTACACCTGTTATCCTATGTACTGTGAAGACACAGACTGCAGGAAGGAGTATGACAAAGCTGTCAAAGTCTTCATCTTCTTTCCCGGTACAGTGAATAAACTCACATGAAAAAACACGCTATTTGCCTTGACATGATATGTATTCGGCAATGTTGCCATATCTTCTCTCCGTCCCAATCAGACCCACAAGATCTATTTGTTCCGTCGTCTGACTACTACGAGGTAATTCAGCTGAGAACCAACTGGCCAACGCTCCTACCCTGTCAGGTGACGTCACCTGAGGCTAAAGTGACACTGCACCGCGAGTTTCCACCAGCGGAAGTGGCAGTGGACGGGACGGAAATCTCCTTTAATGTGAAGAGGGGCTTTACCATTCACCGCCCCCGGCCTTATCATGCTGGAGCCTTGTACTGTGTCGCCAGTCTGGGAAACCTGAGGCAGAGCTCCACCAAGTACATGCTCATCTATGTCAACTGTAAGTGCAGCCACTAAGTCGTTCATGCCCTTAAAGCAATTTTTACCTTTCTGGCATTTTTACACTTTTCTTTTGTAGTCTTAAAATGCTCCTAATATGGCACACTAAAATGTAAAAGAAATTCACCAGGGGTTAAAACTCATCAATATTAATTTCTCATATATTTCTGATAAAAGTAAGTCTGACCAATCATTTTATTCGGTCCGAATAAAGCTTCCTGCCTGTCATTTGTTGCTCTCTTTTACTTGCGCTGCTCATGCTGCTTTCAGGTGCCATGGGAAGTCCGAACTTTTAGACCCACATGGCACCTGGACGCAGCATTTCTCTCTCAACGCTCGTGTCAGGGGAGGAGGGAGCGTCAGAGGTCAGTCAGGGGGAGGAGGGCTGAGTGCTCTAATTGAAAAATGCCAGAACAGTAAGAATGGATTTAATAGTGAATTGAAAAAATCTGACCTCTCCCTTTAAGATTGCAGGAGGAAGCCACACAGAGCACTACACAGAAAATTGATGGTTACAGACACAGTTCAATTACGCTGACCCATTTCAATTAATGATTGGTTACTTACAACTTACATAACTGACTTATTGTCCACATTTGTCATCAGACCCCATGGCTCCTCCTGCTCCAGTGATCCAGGCCTCATCAAGCTCAGTGACTGTGGGGGAGAATCTGCATGTCAGCTGCTCTGTGGTGGGGGAACAGGACATGGTCGTGGAGTTCACCTGGGAATACCCAGGACTGCAGGTCAGACACTCAGAGACACAGGGATAATTACAGATTTTTGCTTTAACACTTTACAGTATGGCTTAATTGCTATAAAATACATTTCAGGTTGCTTGCCAGACAAAGTAAGTGAAGGATCTGTGTGGGATGTATATCCTGTGTCATATAGCACCTTGTCTTTTCAGCTAGTTTATTATTAGTTAAGAAGCATCCAGAGCACCCAGGCTGACACCTGTCTATTAATGATTTACTAAAATTTAAGATGAAAATGCACTTTTCTCCCACGCTCTGTTGCAGATCGGGAGGCCTCTGTACACGCAGGAAACTATCAGTCCAGATGGTGGAGGAGCTGCTCGACAGCAGTCTCAGTCTGTCCTCCAGGTGGACGAGGTGAGGGACGTAGACCAGGGAACCTACACCTGCACCGCCCAGAACCTACAAGGAGCCAAATCTGTGTCCACCACAGTTAAAGTGGTCCCCAAAGCCAAACCTAAGAAACCATGACCCATCCAAACTGGAGGATTTCACTAAAGCAAGAGATCAGGAGCAACATTCTGCTCTGTGACAGTATTCAACCGTATTTTATCAGTCACACACACACACACACATATATATATATATATATATATATGTTATAACACAACTCATCTTCTGGTATCACTGCAAGTAGTGGAAACACAGCCCACCACAATGACTGACAGAGATTTTGTTGTTTAGATCAATGTATAGTAATTGTTGTGCACTTAGCTTATGTATTCCAATGTTTATATACACACATTCTTGCATGTCTTTTTTTACTTATTTCTCATTTGTCATGACCTTTCCAAAGATTATTATTATTATTATTATTATTATTATTATTAGGAACATAGTTTGTTTTTATTTCTGAGATGTTGTATCCATAAACATGTAGTTTGATGTTTAATTTTCTTGAATTTTGATACATTAAGTGATAACTATGTTGATGATTATTAAATTGTAATGTTCATATTGGCCATAAATACCACCATCTCATAATTGGGACATTTTTCATTACAGAATTTTGACAATTACATTAATGGAAAAAAGTTGTCATATCAAGAAATATTACGGGTGAAATTTGTTTATCAGAAACAATTAGTCGGTTAGTGCCTAAATTCAACAATAGATTATTATGCAACAATTCTAATAACTTAATAGTCTTATGTCATATTCAAGCAAAACGGTCAATTGTTTTATAGTTCAGGGTCCTCTTTTTCTCAGTTTATATTTAGGTTTCTCACGGTAGGTCAGACAAAATTGGATATTTGATGACATGTGTGGTGTAAATTTTGCAACTAAACAATTTATTGACAGATTAATCGGAAGCTAGTTGCAGCTTTACAGGAATGATAATGATATTTCCTTCAGAAGGATATGCTAAATAACTGTATTAGTCTATAAGGGTGGCAGCAGTTACCCAGTGACACACTAAACAGTGCACTCAACACACTACACCGAGCAGCAAGTGTGGCGTTCATAGACACTGAGAATGGACTTTACAGTGAAGTGGGAGACATCTTGTGTCCAGCAGGAAAACTTTAGAAAAAGAACACAATTTGCATTAAACGCTTCCAGATTTTTTTTAATGAGGTAGAAGGAGTGGAATCCTTTTAGAGGATTTTAATGTATAATGCTTTTTAGCTGAAAAAAAACCCCTATATCAGATGTACATGATTGTTCTGAGCAGACTATTTGTATATGTCTTAGAGGTTGAATATGTGGAATCTTTCTTAAAAGCTGAATGAAAGTATTGCTTTTCCATAAAAAAATATATTTAGTCTGAATTAATATTAAAAAAAATTTGACGGGTTCTGTTTTCATTGTACCAGCCATTGCGGGTTGCCAGGGTTGTCTGTTGTTCGGCGCAGCTGCTGTAGGCACTGGATGAAATCGAGTCCTGCAGCTGAGTAACCGGAGACAGCAAGCATTCACTCGATGGATTGAGATAAAGGAGTTCAATGGCATTAAAACGCACGCCAAAATGGCTATATTTCTCCTTGATCGGTAAGCTAACTTTCATGTTTACTTAGCTGTAATGGTAACTGTCAGTCAAACTCCTCTGCAATACTTGTATTTATGGTGGGATTTGCCGGAGGGTCTTGGTTCATACAGACTCCGGTCTCCTCCTCCAGGCTACTGGGCAACAAACATGGCAACCCGACTGCCAAAATAATTTTTTTGTTGTTGTGACGGCGATCTTGAGACACTAGATGGCGGTGTTCTGCTCGTACAGTCTATGGTCTGGAGGGGATTTTTTATATATATAATACTTTGACACAGGGACCCTCTACAACACAGACTGATAACAATAGCTAATAATACAGGACCTGTCGTGTAAAATGGTCATTGTGCAGCAAATTCCCTGGTTGGGAACATTGGAAACATCATTTAAGTGTGAGAGATAACAAATTCTCTTCAACCTTTGTTTCAACTTTCTTCAAGAATTCAATGTAATATGAGGTACATAATTCTACAAATTACCATTTTGTGGGGGAAGCAATTTTCTCTGAAGGTATTTTGATGTATTTTTCACTTGTTCCCTGAAAGTTGCATTCCCTGAAATTGAAAATTAGTGAGTGTTTCTCTGAGGTGCTCCTGGTGTGTTGTGTGGCGCACCTGCATGTCTTATCGCTAGATGGCGCTGTCTCCCCTTCAACAACTTGAAGTGTGTCGGTCCAGTCACCGGGGAGCCGGCACATGTTTCCCTGCCTCTCATGTTTCCTCTCACTCTGTTCAAACCTCAGAGAGGGAAAAGAGACGGCCCCAGTCTGCGCTGCTCTCTGCACGATCACTGCCTGCTGCTCTGCACTAAAGTCCTGGAAAATATCCCGCGGAGCCACGTGAACGCTGTTTGTTTCATTACATAACCAGCAAGAGACAAAACTGCAGCAGAGTACCCGTGCCGGTCCAAGAGATGTCCTGCGTGCAGAATATGGTAAGCGCCAGTTTTTTTCTTATCTCTCCGTGGTCCGCTCTACCCTGCACATGCTGAGTGTGTGCCAGTGTTAGGGCACGGTGTGTTTTTGTCCATGATGATGACATGTCCAAAAGTTTCTCCACACCGGACCTGAATAAATAAACTGTAAGATCTGCTTGACTGTGTAGATTAAAGCCTGCAGTGTAATGACAGTGTTGCTCTCAAATGGATCAGTGAGTGTTAGTCCCTAAATCAGGGTTAATCCTTACAGTTTGTTTTCACTGTTGACCTGGCAACTGTGTGTGTGTGTGTGTGTGTGTGTGTGTGTGTGTGTGTGTGTGTGTGTGTGTGTGTGTGTGTGTGTGTGTGTGTGTGTGTGTGTGTGTGTGTGTGTGTGTGTGTGTGTGTGTGTGTGTGTGTGTGCGTGTGTGTGTGTGTGTGTGTGTGTGTGTGTGTGTGTGTGTGTGTAGGAAGAAGAAGGATGGTGTTGAATGAGCAATGTTTTTTTATACATTTTTTTCTGTCACTTTGCAGAGCATGGTGGTCTCCACTGCAGTGTATTGAATAGTGTTTGGCCTGCAGGGCTGTTACTGTTTGGGTGGACGCTCGCTCACACTCCTGGGTCTCTTTTGATGCTCAGGAGTTTGGGGACAAAAGCTGTTTGAGAGCCTGAGTGTGTGTGAGGGTGGAGGGGGAGACACCGGCTCAGTCTTGGGGACTGCCAGACTGTTGTCGTGGAGACCAGAGGCCACAGGTGACCTCTGACCCGAGGACTCATGGAGCGTTGCAGGAAGAGTCCTTTGAGTGCGGTGGTTGTGGGTGCATGCTGACGTCAGTGAGGGAATCAGGTCTGACAATAGAGAGACAATAGATGTGTGAGGTGTTGTTGGAGACTGCGTGGTAACCAATCCTGTAATTTAGAAACATAGAATTCAAAGAGGTGATGGTGAGGTGATATAGTGCTGTCTCTGCTGGTGTGAAGTGTGTGACTGATTACGGCATGGCAATCACTGAGACAGCTTGAGTATTGTTTAGGGTTCAAGTCACCGCACAAAAATGCATTCGTTCATCTCCTTCAGCCCACTTCTTTATGACACAGAGGTGACCAACAGATAAGATGTTGCATTCAGCTCTCTTTTATCACCAACTGCATCACATAGTGCTGGGGTAGCTGGAGTTGTTTGAGGTAAGGAGTGACTGCAATATTACAGTATTCCAGGTTAAAGGGTTAGCACACACACACACACACACACACACACACACACACACACACACACACACACACACACACACACACACACATAAATACACAAATATGTTCTCATTTACCTCAATTTTTATGCAGAAGTTTTGAATTACTATTGTGAAACTTCTGCCACCAACCCAATAAAATGGGAATGAGTTGAATTGAATTTGTGCTGCTAATTAATTGATTGTTTTGGTCATTTATCAAGCAAATATAGCAACATGCTGAATTCAGCCTCTCATCTGTAAGGTTTATTATGGCTTGTCTCTGTTTTTTGTCCGAGTTTGTCTCTTTAAATAAGTAATTTGAAAACATCGCTTTAAGCTCTGATAACTTGTGATGTCATCACCTTGAACCTTTTTAGAGACATTAAGAGACAAATCGAAATAACGTTTAATCTTTTTTTTAAGAGGTGACACTGATCATTGCCACATAATTGACGTTGGGATAAACGATTGAAAGTCTCATGATGCTTGATTGATTTTGACAATATTGCAAAGCCCATCTATTAGCTGAAAGCTTGTTGGTTGATTTGTGACGACAGCCTATTAGCACAGTCTGTCTATTTGCTGCTCTTCTCTCAGCAGAATCAGACAGAGACAGCTGATGTGATGTTCTTCGTTCAGCTGTTCTGTGCTCCCATGGTGTTGTCACTCCTCTCTCTCTCTCTCTCTCTGTGTGTGTGTGTGTGTGTGTGTGTGTGTGTGTGTGTGTGTGTGTGTGTGTGTGTGTGTGTGTGTGTGTGTGTGTGTGTGTGTGTGTGTGTGTGTGTGTGTGTGTGTGTGTGTGTGTGTGTGTGTGTGTGTGTGTGTGTGTGTGTGTGTGTGTGTGTGTGTGTGTGTGTGTGTGTGTGTGTGTGTGTGTCCTGAAAGTACTGGCAGCTGATGAAACACTAATTCTGCTGATGGGTCAGATGTCTGACCATTTGCTTCTTGTTGCCTAACCTAGAGAGAGGAGGATACAAACTCTCCATCAAGCACAGTAAGTTTAAATAAACTCCACGCCTTCGTATTCCCACAGTATGTTACTCATACTGTAAAACTCTAATGAAGGTGTAAACCAAGTACTTGTCCTGTCAGAGCCAAATAAATCCAACATCGCCAATGCTGTTAGGCTTTTTCTTGTCGTGTAGTAGCGTGTAAGTGCATGGCAGGTCAGTCATGCATACTACAGTCTAGCAGATGGTGCAGCGGTGAGAGCTCAGTCATAATGGCACTGTGTTGGTTGACACAGATTTCCCCCCAGCCAGCTAATCAAACACTAATCAGCCCTTCCCACCAAGTTTGGTCCGTTTCCCCTCCTCAACACTGTTTCCTCAGATTCTCCTCCCCTTTCTCCCCATTTTCTTTTCTAATCTTGGGCTCATCCTATTACCCTATTCTCTTCTTCATGTCTGCACTCGTCTCACGACTCTTTACAGACAAGGCCATGCCTGATTGCTCTGAGGAGAAAGTGTTGCTCACTTAGCGCGCACTCACACTGTCCATCCGTACCGTGCCCTAGCACGTTTCACTGCTAAAGTCTAGTTCGTTTGACCAGTGTGAGTGCAACCGTACCGCACCTAGGCCTTGCCGACCACGGTCCGTTTGGAAGAGGTGGGCTTTTGTAAAGCAAGTTTGCACATGCACGAGGCCTATGGCGGTTCTGGCGTCATTTTATGTGCGCCTGTTCGGACATAGAAAAAAAGAAGGACGGACTATGTGCGGACATTTAAAACAATGGCGGCGAAAGGTTCACGTTGGTGTGATGTGGAGGTGGAGTGTTTACTGCAGATTTGGTCAGATGAAAATATTCAAAAACAGACAAGACGCACAAAAACTCTGAGATCTATGGAAAGATTTGTAAACAAAGAGACGCATTGCGATGACACGCGTGTGACGGCGTGATGACGTATAGGCAGCAAGAAGCATTCGCGCAAGGCCCAAGCAGTGTGAGTACAAACTGGCCTGGGCCGCGGTGGGAGAGGGAGGGGGGGACAAGTACCCTAAAGCACGGGGCACGGTACGGACGGACAGTGTGAGTGCACCCTTAGAGCTTTTTACTCCTCAGTCATCCCTCTACCCGTGGCTTGTCTGATCCCCTTTCTGGGCCGTCTGTCGCTGCGATTAAAGCCTGGCTGGGTTAAGAAAATCACCCTGGGGCTTGGCCAGGCTGCCTGCCTGCATTCTGCCACTGTTGGATATAAGGCAGTTTCACATAAAAGCTGTAGTAAATGGTCTGATGTGTGTGAGCAACTTTCAGATAAAAGAAAAATTCTGCACTAGATGATCAGTGGTTGAACTGACCACACAAACAAGGGTTATCCACAGTGCTGTGTGAGATTTTGTGTGAGCTCAGATTTCATTAGCCACATTAAAACTTTTATTACTTTTTTAAAAGAAATTCTTGGGTCAAGTTGCAGGGCTAACAGGCTTGAATTGAGTTATTTTCCGAGTGCCAACAGAGAACACACCTATGTTAATCATTATCCCCAAATGACAGGTTTTCCCTTATAGATGAAGATTGATCTTTTAAAAACTATATTGTCATTCCAGACATTTCCTCCTGGACTGATTTAAAACTAGAATATTTAAAAACTACAAATTCATTCAAAGAAAACCCCTTGTTCAAGAAACACGTTAAAGCTGCACTCATCAGTACTTTATATTAACAGCGGCTCAGTTGACTATAAGAATGGAGTTGTTTGTAGAGATGAACCCACAGAGAAATATCACCCAGCTCTGCAGTTCTCTTCAGCTCTGTTTCAGCTAAAGAGTTCAATAGCTAGAAAAATAATCTGGCTGAGTAATTCTCTCTACGACGGGCTCTGACGGCTCCACCACTGATTTAACATGAATCGGCTGAAAAACAGCCAACCAGAGCAGACAAGTGCTAACGAGGGCGGACTAACTGCCAACAAGGGCGGACTTGTTTGAACGGTGCAGGACACACCGCAAAAACTAGGGCGACTGAAGCTCACGATGGCTGAGCTTTGACTGACTGCCGACTGTCGGCTTGGTGTCTCCTTGTCTTTAGCTGTAACAACTTTATAAGATAGATAGATAGATAGATAGATAGATAGATAGATAGATAGATAGATAGATAGATAGATAGATGGATTGATAGATAGACAAATAGATAGATAGAGATAGATAATTACTTTATTCATTCCCGAATGGGGAAATTATATTGTTGCAGCAATCTGGTACAACTGAATATGATGCAATAGGTGGTCTTATCTCAGTGTCTGTGTTTACAGCCTTTTTGTTGCTCTCAAATGTCCCCAAAACAATATTTATCCCACTTATATAATATATAAGTGCAATGTTGGTGGGGCTTTTTTAATACCTGTAAGTCAAATGTAGATATTGTCAAGTTCACAAATGATAGATGATATATAAGTGCCTTACATGCTTATTTTTCGTCACTTTCAGTGGTTGAAACGCAGGTTGAAACGGCAGGCATAATAAATTATAGCAAAATCTCCACTTACCAGTATTTCCTGAGTTATTACTGACTGTGTGGCTGGTTGACCTGCCACCTTGCTGCTGAAAAATAGTTTTATCCTCATGGGACAAGTGGGACCCTGTGACCTTCAGAGGGTAGAGGTCTGAGAGTGCAGGAGGGTGGACAGACCTCATGCTGTGACCTTTGTCTATAAATGTCACCAACTCAGAGGGCACACGAGAAATAGGCGCTAACTCTGACAGCATCTCAATCTGGGACTATTGTGTTGTTAACAAATGTAGTCACATTTCCCTGTGAGTCAGCCCAGCCTTATCGTTTCCTCATGTTTTTATTGATCAGGCTTATCTCCCTTCTATAGATATCAGCAGCAATGGTTACATTGTGTGTTGGGATGAGTAGTATGCATACAGAGTAATTGGCACATGTCGCTTTTATTTAGTCTGAAGAGTTGTAGCGCAGCAGAACAAAAGGCCGTGAGTCAAAGCCCTCCTCTGTGAGTGGGCATTGTTGTATATTTATATCTACGTGTACAAGTAGCAGTCATCGAGCCAGCCGCAGCTCTTTTTTTTTCTCCAGTAGCCTTTCAGTTTGCTATCACATCCTGTTCTTTTACACAGGATCAATACAGTGGATTTAAAGGTTACATTCAGTTGCAGCGACCTGCATATGTCTCACTCGGGTCACACAGGTAGTAAAGTGGAACAGTGGTTAAGACTCACTGGCACTTTACTTTTACCTTTCTTGTTTGTGTTTATGCCTCCGCTCCAGTGGAGGGTCGTCCGTCCATCTCATGAACCCTGTAGGAAATGTCTTGACATTTGGCACAAATGTCAACTTGGACTCAAGGATAAACTGATTAGATTTTGTTAGATATTATTCCTTTAAGAATGGAACTACTCCCAAATGATTCATTCTTGTTTCTTCTATGGGAAAGCTGTTTCTGTTAAATAAGATACTCCCGCTATCTTCTTCTACGTCCTTACTGACACAATTTCATAATGTCATGTCATGTTTTTCTAAAAGAACTGACAGAGACATGGAGCTCAGGTGGATGTCTGACCGCGGATAATGTTATTTCTGAAGAGCCAGACATCCGTGCCTCCCATAGCTGCTTCCGGTAATGTTATTGTCCAAAAGAGCTTAGGCAGAGGAAATGAGTCTAGCTTGGGTTGTTGTCTCGTCTAGTTGACTGGTCAGACAGGTACAGTATCTGTGAGCAGGCTCCGACTAGTCCCTCTCTGTTCTTCTATGGACTCTACATTCCTCCTCTCTCTTTGCCCTGTCCTCCCTCCTGCTGCTGCCATTTTTCCATCCATTCAAACACGCATGCACTACTCCTCCAGGTTCCAAGAGCTTTCTTGTTGCCGGTTCTCTTTCAGCCAGCTGAGAGACTTACAACCGGGTATCTTTGGAATCTGAGACTGGATGTGCCTGTGGGGCCCCTGTTAATGACAGGGGTACAGCGGCACCTGCTCAAGTGCTAGACTGGGCTGCCTAGCTTTGATGGGGTTATCCCCTTCTTTCATTTTTCAGCTGATTTTCTTCAAATTGCACTCGGCAGGCCCAAAGGCACCACAAAACATCACATTCTTGCTCTGGAATGCGTTTAATAGCATGCCAATTGCTACGTTGTGCATCTTTGGTTGGCAAGGTGATTTATTAGCTGGGATTCCTGTGTGCCCACCTATCGGTGCCAGCTTTAAAAAGTCCAGAGACCTTCTTCTCTCCCCTCAACTCAAGAAGCAAGGAGTCGATCTCTTCTCCTGGTTGAGGAGCAGAGAACAATGTCCTCTCTTTTCTCCCCCCTCAGACATGAACGTCTCCAGTTTGAGTTATGTAACTTGATACGATGCAGAACACGTCCAGTAACCCAGCCTCAGGAAGAGGGACTTACACTCAGACTATTGTCCAGACAGTCCATGCTGAGACAACCCCCACACCACTCTCATTTTCCATTCATTCCTCTTCTCTCCTCTCTTATTTTTTCCTACCGTCATCCCTCTTTCTCTGTGTTCCTGCTGTCTGTCTTTAAACCCAGGTCTGATCCCTCATTATTGTCTTATTATCCGCAAGCAAACAAGACACATTGTATTGTTGATATTTGTCCGGTGAAGCTGGCTCTCTTGTGTCGATGCAGGGTCTGAATTCACTGCCTCAAAGCTGTTCACATGCGGGGCTTTTGTTTGGGAAACTGGGTGAACAAGTCCAACCACACTGGCCCCTGAGAGGGCTCAAACAACACAAAGGGATGATCAGGTGAGGAGGGGAAGAGAGAGGGTGTAGGGTGAGTAGGAAAGTACCAGGTTCTCCCAGAGGAGTGAAAACTGCCTTATAGCTGCTCTGCAGAGGACGACTAAGTGATGTCTCCCTGTTTCTTATATATAACACAGTTAAACCTTTAGTGATGCTGCTGTCTGCATTGAAAGCATCAGCTTAGTCTTCTGTTTAGATTGGTATAAAGTCATACTGTCGTGGCCTGCGGGTCAGCAGGTAGTACCCATGCAGCTCCCTCCCATCCACACCTCCCAGCTGCCATCACAGACTGAGAAACAGGAAGTCATGTGGCGTGATAATCAGTTGCACGAGCATGAGACAGAAAGAGAGAGGAATAGAGAGAGCATGGGAGTGGGAGCAGAGTAGTGAAGTTTCAGGTGGACAAACGGACTAACAGGTAAATAAGTGACTTTTTCCTTTTATTTTTATCTCTATTAATACGGGGGGGGGGGGGTTGTTAGAAAGGTCAGTCTTATGACACTGAATTTGAATAAACCCCAGTCTACTGGGTCACACTGGGCTCCAGATCAAAGTAAGAACTCAACTAACATGTGTGTGCATATTTTTACGTTCCTAAGCGTGCCGCTGGGAAAAGTTTGAATTATTGACATGCCAGCAAGTCCAATATGCTCTGAACTCACTGAGATTTAAGGCTGTACTTTCAGAAGAACAGCTTGAGCTGCAGAGAGAAGAAGAAAGCAGCCTGATTGTTAATGACTCATCCCAGGAGGCAGGCTTGTTAGCAGTGGAGTTGAATTGTAATTGGATAACTTTTTAACTAAATCTTTTCTCCTGGGTGAATGAAGTCACACTGAGCAGCAGCCTCTGCCTCCCCATTCACTTTCAGCACTGAACAAATGTGCTAATTAACCGTAAATTATTGAATGTCCCAAAGTGAAGCCACATGGTGCTTAAAGAACAATATATAGGATTATCTGCTCCGCTGAGCTGTACGCCTCCAATAAAACCTCCTTAAGTATGTTCTTTTTCTGAGGTTTTTTTTTTTTTTGGATGATTGTCTGTCTGATTGAGTCTATTTGTGTCCCTGGAATTTCCCCTGAGGACTATTGATGGCTCAATGTTGTACCCAAGCTGAGTAACAACATCTCATTAGACCAACTTGTATTGTTTCCTCCACCACGTAGGCTCTGTTTTGGGCTTGGTTTATCAGTTTGTTTGTCTGGTTGTTTGTTTATCTGTCAGCAGGATTACGTAAAAACGACTGTCCCGATTTTCATTAAACTTGGTGGAAGGGTGAATGAAGAACCCATCAAATTTTGGAGTGGATCCAAACTATGGAGCAGAGATACAAATTATTCTCCAACTATAACAACTAGTTGTTGATGAATTGTATAGCTTGAGGCAAAACGTCACAGCTGCACAAGGTGAATTTCTTCTCATGTTGATGTTTCATTGTTCATTGTTACCAGCCGTGACGGCAATGAAACCAAAGTTGTGACCGGTGTTGGATGAACCAGCTGATTTCAAGTAGTTCCCTGACGAAACAACAAACACTCACTTTATTTACGGTGAAACTCCACGGGAGGAAAAAGTGCTGATCCTCTGACTGTATCAGCATGCGTCAGCACCACTGTTTACTAGCTGACATGCAGCCTGCTTGACTCTTCCTCTGGTCTGACACTGCAGATGACAGCAAAGAAAAAGTTTGCTGGGATGTGAGCAGTAAAGCTTTTTATCTTTGCAGGCTATTTAGGCTTAAATAGGAAAGCATTAACATCTAGAGCGGTCAATATTTAGCTGCGGTCCACACGTTTTTCCTTTTTTTGTGTTTGTGCTGAGTGTGTGGTCTGGCATTGAGGGTGTGTGGATGGATGCATGTATGTTCACTGCAGCTGTTAAGTGGAAGTGGTTCAGGTGTGGGTCGATGTGGGAACCACTCGATTTCTATCTCTATTAACAGAATGATGACTCCTACATGAACCGCTCCAGGAAACAAAGGAGCCACAGAGAGAAAAGAGAAAGAGAGCCCCCCCCCCCCATCCTCGCTCTAATGAATTTAATAATAAGCTAGCTCTTGTTCTTTCGTCTTTATCAGCTCAATTTAACACTGTACCGCTCCCCCGCTCTAATTATGTGGTAGAACTATCAGTCATTGAGTGTCTGATATTACAAACTTCACATGGGAACTAAGGTGATTTGGATAATACACACTTGTTAAGTTTTAAATAACCCACAACACTTCAGGACCTGTAGCAGAGAAACAGGCCCCTGTCCACATCACCCCTTATCAGTGCTGTATGGGTAATGTGAAGGCACATTAATAATTACCTGGTGAGAAATGTAAGGAATGTGAGTTTGTTTCCTCACATCGCTCTCTCCCTTTACATTCTTCACTCTGAAATTGTGCTCTGTGTTGAACACACTCTGCTGATAGCAGCACTTAGCAAACATTGTACAGGCTTTGCTTGTTAACAACAGAAACCAAACAGAGAACTTGAAGTGGACTGAGGATACGGTGAAAATAAGTTCACTCTGTTGATGCTTGCTCAGAAATTCCAATGAAGTTAGTGAGAAAATATTTCTCTCTGGTGCTGTTTTTTTATAGTTGTTGACCTCCTTGATGATATCAGGAGAAGAGAAACATTCTGATCCAGTGTGTTTATATATGTTAAAAGTGGAACATTACTGTTTGAAAATTTGAAAAAAAAAAAAAACAGCTAAACAGGGTTATGTTGATCTTTTTTTTATTTTTCCCCCTCATCACACTTAAAATACTGGGACTATCTGCAAAACAAGAACAGTATGATTTCTTTATCGCCATGTCTTCTGAATAGATCATCAGCTGTTGCTGACTTTAGCTGACTGTTAGCTTTAACCTCAGCACTGTGTGTTATTAGTAAGACCCCTTGTACAGGGTGCTTTAAAGTTATCTAATAAGTCAGCCAAACAACGACGGTTTTGTAGAAATGAGATGCTGCTTTTGTCTGTCTGGCGTCGAGGGACCATTATGATTGTTAACTACACTATGTGACGTTTGTGAAAAGAAAAGATTGGCAGATGTGGTTTTAATAACCAAGGGGTGCAGCATGGTTTAGCTAACGCACAATCTTTCAATTCATTTAGAAATGCAGGACTCACTATTTGTTGTGATAGTGGAATAGATGGATAGTGTGAGACGTGCCGCTGGACAAAAACTATATTTTATTAAAAGGAACACAGTGCGTGTCATTCAATTATATTTGCTTTTATCAGATTTACCTCTAGTATCAAAACTGTTTGATCAGCATGTTGCTGCTTTTACCACTCAGCGTGATTGGTAGATTAGTAGTGTGTGTGTTTGTGTTGGGGATTTGAAGGGCAAGTGGATGTCACTTAAAACAACACTGAGGTCAGGTACTTATCCGTATGCTGCTAGTACTAATATCTCTCTCACACACACCCATAGAAGTTGAACTTGTAACCTCAGTGATGGATCGACACAGACATTTATGTAAACAAAGTTAGGGATTATGTAATCAATCCTTTTTCACACCACAACTTGAAGAACCGGATATTTTAACAAAACAGATTCTTTGTACGGTCGGGAGAGAACTAGAGCCGGGGTGTTGTTGAATAAATTTCCCCATAAATAACACTATTAATACATTTGGAGGCTAGAGGTGGCCCTGTGGACACACTCTCTCGGGTGCCATCTTCTCACACTAAAGCAGCCTTATGCAACAACAGTCAGATCCAGATCAATAAGGTTCCATGAAACACCAGTCCGACCAGTCACCCCAGATAACCCCACCATTGCTGCTGTAGTCAGAGCTTATAATTGAATTCTGTGTGGAAATACAATACCGTAAAGTCAGCAGAGGCAGAAAAAGGCCAAGGCGCACTGTGCAGACCGCCATCAATAGGCTAACAGATGCAAAGGTAGGAAACCCACCTCAGCCTGTCCGCCTCAGTGGAAGTCTTGACAGCTGATTTTGTGGAGTGAGACCAGGTCAAAACCAGCAGTCAAGATCAGAACGGTGAGACTTCTAAACAGAGTTGTAGGGCTCATAAAATCCTCTAAGGAAGCCATTGTTTCTAAATTTGTCCCAAGTTTTGAGTTTGGAGGTTTTCTTTTCTGGGTCAATAATTATGTAGAGTGCTGTGGAAATGATTAATGACAGTTTCATGACATTCAGTTTCATCTTATCTACTCCGCACAAACTCGAGACCAATTTGGAGAGAAAACCAGCTCAGATCCGCTCGACCACTAAAATGTTGTAAATGAAGATATGAGATAATGAGATGGATGACAGGCATGGCAGCAGTTGGGGAGGAAGAATTTATCTTTCACATTAGTCACATATAATGTAACTTTACTAGGCAGGCTTTGTATACTGAGTTATGATATGTTTCAGTCATGTTTAGGGGTAAACCTTGAGATACTGTATGTCCTCAAAATTAAAGTGAAATACAGACATATTATCCAATGGAAAATGTGCAAGGTCCAACTCAGAGGTTAGGGATGTGCTCCTATATCACATGAGATTGTGTACAAAATGCATTTCAAATGCCCAAACCATTAAAAAATGTTATCATAAAGCAAATAGACAGGCACCAAGATGTAAGAATCTGTCAGTACGACCCGCAGCGTATTTTTGCACTTACATTTTTTCTTCTTCTTTAAGTTATACTACAGTGATGTAGTGTAGTGTTGTTGTGTTGACACTGTGTTAAACTTGCTTTATATAAATGTCTATGTAAACTTGTTTAGCAACTGCATTTTTACTTTTATTATATTAGTACAAGTCAAAAATTGCTTTAAAAGCCTATTAGTGCATCACACAGTGTCAGCAGAATAGTTGGGCTAATATTTAATTCATAATAATGAGTTCAGAGTAAGTGTGTTTACTAGCACAGCAGTAACCCGAATATGGCCCTTCTATGGATAAGGGACTAATCGGATCATTGTAGTTCCCCACTTATACTTGAAAGGGGTTGAATGGTAAAATGACGGGAGTAACTCGACCTCCGGTAAAGTGGGTGGCGCTCCGCCAACATACAGTTTGTCAAAATCACAACGATTTGGAAAGCGGGGAGAAAACGACTTTTGGACAGAATTACAACAGACATGGGTCTTCTTGGTAGTGATGTTACTTGCCAGGGCGAAGTCCTCAGACTCTTTATTCATTATTCGCCGTTGCTTCCTTATTCAATTCCATTCAATTTTATTTACAGTGCCAATATGGCACCCGATGGAGTGTGTCCACAGGGCCAAATCATATCAAAAGTTATCTCAGGACACTTTACAGAGTAGGAAAAGACTTATTTATGATTTACATAGACCCAACAATTCCCCCTTTGAGCACAGTGGCAACGAGAACCTTCCCTTTAACCGGCAGGAACGTCGGACAGACCCAGCTCTGTGGAGGACGGCCATGGGTCTTGACCTGTTGGGGAGGAAGAAAAGGAGAGCGAAATTGAGAAAGGACAGACAGATGGACAGAGAGAGAGAAAGACAGACGGAGAGACACTTCCAGAGATCCGAGTAACCACAAAAGTAACAGTAATTTTAACAATATATATAGTAATGTGAATATGACTCATATGTTATGGCAGTTAATATAGCAGAATAGTAAGAAACGAGCACAACCAAGGCCTTATATATTCTTTTTCCCTGTCAAAAATCATTGCCGCGGAGTGGGGAGGGGCAGTTATAACCAAAGGAGCATGCGCAAACACGTAACCTGATATAACTCCGGGAACACTGTTTACATGCATGAACATACAATTACTGAAGGGGTTACCTAGGTCTGTTAACCGGGGTATGAAAACTCAGATTTTACCAGGGGTATGGTGTTTGAGAAACCAGAGTATGCCCTAAACCCAAATATAATCAGATTTTAACACTGCATGTAAATGCACTGGGTGTATACAATGGTATAGTATAATCTGGTCAAGTGTTCCCTAAAGTGTCAGTTCTCCCCTGTTAGAAAACGTCTGTGTCTACTCTTGACTGTCTATGTGCTCAATAGCACCCTGTATCTACGGCTGTGACCAAATATGACCCATTGACCTCTGTAAAGGCTCAAGTGTTGCTCATCAATGGGGACAGTGTGAGACTGAACACTGGGCCTTCAGCTTTAGCACCACCACGTCTAACCGCCTGTAAGTTATGTCCCATGTTTCACAGAGAGACTGCTCATCATCTTGAGTGTCATGAAGTGAAAGTCGACCTTTAACACACAGTTCTGCCGGCTCTCTCATTCAGAAAACAGAGGACTCTACTGAATTTTCATGTCTGTGTGTAGCTTGTCAGAATTTATTGACACAGACTGCCTTCAGACGCGCAGAAGAAGGAACATTTCACGACCCTGCTGCTCAGCGTCCTGGCTCCCCAGGAAGGCCTCAGGGTCTGTGTTGAGGAACGATGTCTGTCTGCCTGATTGTCTACCTTACATAATGAATAACCTGCTAACAATTAGGGGCTGCTGCCGAGCACTCCTCTGCTGTCATGCCCCACAGCCAGAGACACTCACTCATTACACGCTAGCATGTAAAAGTCAATCAGAGAGTTTGATATTTCCTTCCTAGTCGGCCTCTGGCGCAGTTCACCCTGCTGCTGCTGCTGCTGCCTACAGATTTAGACAGTTGATTCTCCACCATATGTGACATGTCTGTCACATGTGAAATCACATTAATTAAATGTTGTGCTCTCAGTGGTAGACACTGGTCACCCAGTCTGCCCATTTTTATTTGGAGTAGTCGATGAGATCCTTGTTTTTTTTTGTCCAACATGTTGAAAAGTTGCCCTGAATGGCTTTTGTGGAGTGCGATGTGTTTTTGCGTTCCCACGGTGACCTGTCCTTGAAATTTTATATACTTGCGTTGTTGTCGCTCAACTTGCACAATATATTGTGTGCTGTGCTGTCGGCCATCACTGGAACACAGCAGAGAAGTGTTCACTGGGGCTTCAGATTATGATCATTTTCATTGTCAATTCATCTGTCGATCATTTTCTCAATAAATCAACTAGTGGTTTTGTCTAGGGATGCACTGATCCAACGTTTTATGTCTCGATACCGATCCGATACAATTGTTGAATTAATAAAGTGTACACCTCAGCATGTGGAGGAGACTAAAGGCATCAGCCTTGACTTAAACATTACTTCCCCTACTTTCTAAAACAAAATGTAACAAATGAACACCTCAATACTGAATTGTTATGTATTTATTCATTTGTTATTGAAATAAACAATTGTGCACCGGCTTAAACTTCTAAAAATTTAAATTAAATAAGTAACTTAGACAATAAACAGTAATGGAACTTATTTGTAAATATTTAGTACAAACAGGAATTCAAATTAAAAAAATATCAGCTGAACCTGATAACAAAGTAACTTAAATAATAAAGTGCCGCCCTTTTTAAGAGAGTTTTTACGGCAAGTTTTGTCTCTCAGACTTGCCGTAGTTGTTGTGATGTAAAGGCAAAGCTGTGGTTTTACCTCTCGCTATTTTTTATTTCAGCTGTACCTTAAGGAACACATGTCTATAAGTAACTATCCATATTTGATTTAATTATGTAACATTTTGACTACTGAAACTTAGTTAAAACTGTTGTTGGTTCGTGTGGAAAAACGTGAACTGGGCTTGATGCTAATCGTGCAAGCCCGTCTTTGGCATTTTAAGTGTTCATTTTAATTGAATATTTTCGTAACTATTAATAAAAGAAAATCATAGCATAGGCTATTATTACAGTGTTATGAACACATTAAAATTTGTACATTTGTATCTTTATTTCGGCTCACTGAACTAAGTGAAATACCGCCATACAGCTGAGTCTTCGCTCTCTCCATGTTGTAACCAAAGATATTCAGTTTACTGTCATAGAGGATGAAAGATACCAGACTGTATTCACATGTACGAAGCTGGAGTCAGAGAAATTTGACTTTTTTTTCTTAAAAAGGACTCAAATCCATTAATCATGTTGGGTCCTTGAATTTGAGGGAACGGGATCTGTAAAGTCATTGAAATGAACTGGGCAGATAATGTCCATAATAAGTCTGTTTGGGTCATTAAATGTGGCAGAAGCATCTTTGTTAGCAAGATGCGTATAACTAACGACACTGCCATAAACCCCCATGATATCCTGTCATAGCAGAGTATGAGGAGTTAAATATAATACTGCAGCCGTCTGTAGCGAATAGATTAAATAAGGCCAGTGGCTGACTTGGTAATCGCTCTGTAGTGTTTTACACAACTAACAGCTGTGAAAACTAGCGAGCACAGCTTTGATAGAGCTTATATAATGTAACAGTGTGCGCTGTGTGGGAGTTTCAGATGTAACCTGCAAAGTTACCCCACAAATAAAAGAAACTTTGATCGCGGATCAGGGGAGTGAGAGTGCCGAGGGAAGAGGGCAGAGGATCTGGAGCTGCAAACAGTGCGTATGCTTTTTCCGGGGCTGTGTTGAGTGACCCGCGTGCACACACACAAGTGTGAGTGAGCGTCCGTGGGAGTGAGCGTTCTTGTGCATCAAAAACTGACGAGCCCGAGCTTGTGTTGTGTAAAGCATCTTTGGAATTTGGCTTCCTCGTCCTTCTTTCCTCTGTCTCAGTCCCAGCGCTGACCTTTGTGTCTCTTGAGGGTTTGAAATGTCCCCTCTTCACGCTCAAGCATTTCATTTCATTGAAACCTGATTACAATATTTTTAGGAGAGAGCGTCCTTGAAACCCTCCTTTTGAAGCCTGCATGCTTTGTGTTCTTTGTGATTAAAGTGAAGTGGCAGTTGTACGGTTATATCACCCTGAGGAAACTCGAGCTAAAGCCTTCAGTGTGTTTTTGAAGCCTCGCTGAAAGCCTTAAAAAGCTCACACCTCATGTTCACATCTTTCCTGTTTAGTATGCACTGCTTTATATCACAAGGATTGTACAGGATAATGTGATTTTTATTCCTCCTTCAGTTTAACATGAACTATGCACTCTCACGGGGTTATTATAGTGACGCTCATCTACATTCAACAGGATGCCAAAGTGTTCTGACCGGATACAGTCAGTAAATGTGTTTCATTCATGTAGTGATTTCACTTTATAGCTCCTGCTTACAGCATTTAACTTTTGCAAGGAGGCCACCAGAAACATGAGCAGCGGCAGTGGCAGGTAAAAGTGTACAGCATCAGATCGATAGAGAGGCTCATCCGTTACCTACACACCACTTTGACACGGCAATGTTAAACATTTTGATCAAAGTTTGCACTGCTTTGAAAGAAGCATAAATCAACAACAGAGCACTTTTCAATTAGACCATAACTGTTCAAGGCTGGTAGGAAGCACTGCTTTGATATATATATATCCTGTGTGTGTGTGTGTGTGTGTGTGTGTGTGTGTGTGTGTGTGTGTGTGTGTGTGTGTGTGTGTGTGTGTGTGTGTGTGTGTGTGTGTGTGTGTGTGTGTGTGTGTGTGTGTGTGTGTGTGTGTGTGTGTGTGTGTGTGTGTGTGTGTGTGTGTGTGTGTGTGTGTGTGTGTGTGTGTGTGTGTGTGTGTGTGTGTGTAAGAGATTTAAAGGTGTGTGTTTGTCGGGGGGGCTGGGCTGTAAATCTTGCTGTCTGCTGGTTTACTCAGGCCCATAAACTAGAAGGCAATTATAGAAAACAACTGGATGCAAGATTTCTTCAGTCTTGCTAGATTTGTGGTTGCGGCCTAAAATGACTGTTACCCTCCTATCTAAAGGAATTGATTTGCCGCCCACCCCACCACCTCAGCCCCAGATTCCCATCAAGCATCGATTGGCCTCATGTCTTTGGCAGGTACAGGACACAAACAGAGTAAAATACCGTGACTAAAAATACTGTCAGACCTTGGCTGGTGGCCATTAGGTTTGAAACACTCATGATTTATTCATATGGTGTCAGACACATACTGTACGCACTCAGCATGACCTGCACTGACTCACATTTGTCATGTCTTACTCTGACCCAAGACACGAAGACTTCCTGGTTGGACGGACAGACCAAGTTGTCACATTATACATGATTATATTCATCATCATTGATTAAAAGGTTTCTCTCCTGAGCCTAAGTTGAGCCTGTATTATATTGGCTAATTAGAAGCCGGATGTTTTAGTGGAAAGTTTTACATTGGGAGAAATTGTACCTCATGAATATAAACATGAGCAGCTTGGGCTGCTTTCATCTTGGACTGGCTGAGAGCCCGGAGTGGAGTGGGCTGGAGCTGCCGTTGCAGAGCTTTCTATGCCTGTTTTAACCATTTGCATAATTGTTATAACTATAGAGGCCAGCAGTGCAAAGCTCTTGATAAATGTGGATTGTATTAGAAGCAAGAGGAGATCCTAGAGTGTCACTGCTGTGCTCATATATAGTGTACAGTATTTCTGCAGCAAGAGAGATATTGCTTTAAGGTAGTGTGTCAGGAGTGTTTACTGACTGAGAACTGAGACCCCCCCCCCCCCCCCCCCCCCCCAAGCTTTGTTGTACACAATGCGTTTTATGTAAAACAACACTGTTTCGTCATGAATCCTGGACAATTTGTGTGACAATTTTGGTGTGGCACTTAAAGACAAAAGCTCCTGAATCTCGTGGTCTCTACAGTTAGACCTTTTGTGTAAATCACCCGCTTGTTGGTGCGTTTATGGACACTTTAATATCTGAGTTAGTATAAGAGCCATCTGTCAAACAGCACCCTTTCTAATGCAAGAAAAACAACATTCATGTTTGCTTGTTGGTGATCTTTCAGATTGGATCTTGTGAAAACATACCGTTACAGAAGAGTTGTTTTTGGAAGCCATATCTCAAATATCAGATATCTTTGAAAGTACGAAGGAGGAAAATGGATTACCACAGATCAATATCATGTTCTTTGTGATGGATTACCAATCTCAAGCAATTTAACTCTCTCCGGTTTACGTTCATAATAAAATAAAATAAATCAAGACCAATAGCTACAAGTTAGAAAATTAATCTTGGTGTGGTTGGAAAAATGGTTAGCAGTGCTGTTAAAGACATATAATGCTAATTTTCAGGTTCATATTTTGGGTTTCTACTCCATGTTAACATGCGTTTTACACTGTCTGAATATACCTGTACTCTGTAACTCTGTCTGAAACACACGTCTCTTTAAAACCCCTCCTGAAAACGCCCAGTGTGCTTTGAGTGGTCAGCATTTCTTCTGCGTCTCTGCCGCAGGGGAATGACTGTAGCCGCACTTTCTACCTTTATATAGTATAGTTGTGACATCACAATTGTACAAAAATCCTGACGGCTCATTTGAAGACACAGTTTCTGAATACGGGCCGTGTGCCTTTTTCTGTGGATTGAGTGTTAAATACTTCTGTAGTATTTATTAAGCACCACAAGCGGCACTATAATAAAAAAGACATGGAAATCTAACTTTTTGCAATATGAGAGTTATATTTAGCTAAATTAAACAAAATGTTTGATATGGCCCTTTAAACTCTACCTGTTCTATGAGTGCCACATTATCTGGCTGAGCACAAAAGGAACTCCCACCCCCCAGGTCCTGTTAATAGTCAGAGAGACTCCACTCTGCACACTGTTTGTGTGTTTTATGGCCTTGAGAATGTTTTATGGCTGCTGGGGGTGTTTATGCACGGGAAGAGAGAGGGTCAAAAGGGTGAAATCAATAGTAAGCCTTAATGAGGTTGTCTGAAAAGAAGGAAGGGAGGGGATATGCGGGTGATTTGACAGACGATGTTGAGAGAAGATTTGCAGCGTAGAGCTGAAGAGGCTCAAACTCAAAGTGTTGATGTAGCTGGTTAAGTTTTCTCAAAGGCAAAGGAAAATGTTAGCCATTGTATTGTTTATTTTCTTTACAAAATGCTGCCTGCGGTGACTTACGTAAAAAACTTAATCTCACACAGACAGCCATAATATCTGGACCACGCTAGACTTATTAAGCCAGACTATGATCGGTACATTTGTATACACATGATTTTCATGGGAGACAGGAGATTTGCTGCCGCAGCACTTGATTGTTTGTCCGTAGTGTGTATTGATACCAAACCACTTTTTTGAAGGAAATGAACCCTGTTATACAGTAGTAAACTTGTTGAATCAGAGTCAAGTAGCAGGACTGTAATCCTAAAAAAACAACAACATAACCCTCACAGATTCACGTGATCCTGCAGTCTTTTGATTTGTCCTGTCGGGAAAGAATAACATGAGCTTCTGAGAGGCGAAACAGATGCTGTAACAACAGTATTATGAAACACAACATTTTAAATTGGTTTGGGATTTGTCCTCTTTGTAAATACATCGTTTTGCATTCATTGTTCTCCTATAAAAGGTTTTTCAGGGAGATCAGTATGTGTGTGATTGTTTTGTAGTGAAGTGCAACACTGTGATGTTGTGAGAAGCAGAGTTGTTGTAGCTGTGCCCTGAGACAGCTGCCTTTACTGAGACACACAGCTGATGAAACGTCTCTCTCTACCTCCAGGGATCAACATCCACCCAGAATAGTAAAGGAGCAAGAGGTGAAGTATATTTTCAGTACAGTACATTTTTTAGCCACATTGAATTGACTAGACTAGATCGCTGTGCTCTGAGAATGCAGGGCTACTTGTCGTTCCTAGAGTCTCCAAAAGTAGAATGGGAGGCAGAGCCTTAAGCTACCAAGCTCCTCTCCTGTGGAAACAACTCCCAAGTGTTATTCGAGAGTCAGACACTGTCCCCATATTTAAGAGTAAACTGTAAACTTTCCTCTTTAATAAAGCTTACAGCTAGGGCTTACGAGCCCTTAGTTATGTTGTTATTTTTAAGCTGATTTTGTTCTGCTTAATGATGCTTCTATAGGCCTAGTCTGCCGGGGGATAATACTTTTCCTGATACTCTATAGTCGCACTATAGTCACTGTTACTTTGTGGTTGACTGCTTCTCTGGAAGTGTGTCTGTTTGTCTGTCTTTGTGTCCATCTTCGTCTCTCTCTGTCCATCTGTCCATCTTTTTTCTCTTTTCTTCCTCCCCAACCGGTGCAGACAGATATCCGTCCTCCACAGAGCTGGGTCTGTCTGGGTCCTGCCTGTTATAGGGAAGGTTTTTGTTGCCACCGTACTCAGTGGGGGAACTGTGGTTTATACCTACTCTGTAAAGTGTCCTGAGATAACTTTTGTTATGATTTGGCACTGTAGATAAAATTAAATTAAATTGAATTGCTGTAGACATTCATGGTGTCCAGAGGATGATTTTGGCTCTTACTGTGGTTAGTCGTAATAAGCAAATGTTGCTATGTAAATGTAGGCTAACATGCAAAGCGTAAAGAGTCACTACGTGTGAGTGTGTTTTAAGGGAGCACTCACACTTGGCATTCGTACCATGACAAAGCATGATTCACATCTAAAGTCTACTTTGTTTGACCAGTGTGAGTGCAACTATACCAAGCCTAGGCACGCTTCCATGCTCTGGCCTGGTTGAGAGAGGTGGGCTTCAGCACGGCATGATTGCACATGTACGAGCACGACCATGGAAGGTACTGTATTTATAGGCGTATGAGCAAGAAGCAATTGTGCCATGGCCCGGATCTTTTGAAGCAGTGTGAGTGCAGGCCGGGCCTGGCCAGCAGGGGAGGAGGATGGGGGGACAATTGCATTTACACAGAAAATTAATCAGCAACTATTTTGGTCATTTATTTATGGTTTTAAATCATTTTTAAAAGAAAGAATGCAAAATTCCCAGGTTCCATTCTCTTAAGTGTGTTTATTTTTTTCGTTTTCTGTAGTCTTCTGTGACAGTAAACTCAAGGTCTCTGGGTTTTGGACTGTTGGTTGGACAAAACATTTAAAGATGTCATGTGAAAATAATCACAAGATCATACTGACTTAGGTAATTGTTAGTTGCAGTCCTAAAAAGTCCAGAATGAACAGGTACCTTGTATTTAAAATGGTAAATTTGCTTAAAACACAGTTTGCTTTCTTAACAGAAAGCCTATAATGATATGTTGCCATCAAGAGAAGGTCATCTTGGTCATCAGCTCATTACTTACGATAAACAGGTTGACCTACTTCACTTTTCATTTTCTCTTCTTTTACAGTGCACCTTTGCTCCCCACAGAGCCCTGTAACCAATGGCAACCTCAGTCCAGACTCTTCCTCTGACCCGTGGCCCCAACAAAAACTTCCGTAACCCGTTGCCCCTCTCGTCCCGTTGCGGCATGGGAAGTGTAGGCAGTCTGGTTGAGAGGCCTGACGTGTCTCCGACTAAAGGCAGCCTCGCAGTGCCCCAGGTGAGACCCAAACAGACCAACGGCCTCCTAAAGAAAGGCTTCACCCAAAGAGAGCTACTCAACTACCTCAACATCACCAGGTGAGTGCTGCTCTAAAGAAGCAGATGCTTTTTGTAAAACATTTCACATGCTGCAATGTTGGCGAAGTATTCTGGAAGCTGTAAAACGTGACAGGACTTGACCCTAGCTGACCTACTGTGCTTCCAAACAGAAAAGAGCCTAAAGCGAGCAGTGATGGCAAGAAAGAGGTTAACCCTGGCCGTGAGGAGGACAACTTATACGCCAAGGTCTACCATAAAGACGGCACCGAAGTAGATTTAACAAAGAACTCACTGCCGAGTGGGGGCAAGTATGCAAAGGTGAATATTGCTTAAAACACTGCAAAAGGTCAATCTAATAAAGTTTATCATGAATTTGGATGCTCAAAGAAACTACATTTTACCATATTATATATAATTTAACTCATTAGTATAAGAGAAAAACAGATAACTTAAAGAGATCAGAGCAATCTTGAAAGTATTACATTTCAAAGGCACTTGAAGGTATGAATAGAACTAGATCTCATTCACTGATACAGGCACAGATGCAGCTGAACTACTTCCCTTTTTTATGAATTATATACAGCCAGTGACTGGCTGCTGGGGCTATGTTAAATTGATCAGTATCACATTTATGTATCTCAGGCAGCGGTTCGCAACACCCCTGTAGCCTGTTACCGACATAAATCAGCCTCAAATCTCATCCAGCTCAACGGCATAGGTTGAGAATCTGCTGTGTTGCTGAATTTATTGCAGAAATCAAACCTCACCTTCTTTTTGCTCGAATTGATCAACTCTAAGAACACAGAGGGTGGGACAGCATCGATTTAATAGAAACACTGTGATTTATTGTGCCGTAGCCCGGCCCCCTTTGCTGTGAGTAATGTCTCTCTCTGCCTTTTAGCCTTCACTCTGCTACTTTCTGCTATCTTTGCCTCCTCTAAGAGTGCCTCTTCCTTGGTTTCTCCAGGCTCGTTTAAGGTCTGCCTTCAAGCCTGTCACCCCCAAAAATTTCAGCTCCATGCAAAACCTCTATCCGTCTTCCAAGTCGGAGGATGTGGAACACGGCCTTTCCAACGGGCTGCACAGAGCCTACGCCCATGCCCCCAAAGCTGTCTCCACCTCTTCCTCCTCTTCCTCACCCTCCCGTCACGCAGGACCAACACCCAGTGGTAACAAGGTATCGTAAAACTATGATTGTTACTTTAAGCCTTTATCCAGTCCCCATGAAACAATGTCCATGCCAAGTCATTGACCATTTATGTGGTCATTCACTTATCAGAATATCTCAAAAACCTTTTCATAGGCTTTAATTAAATGTGTTGGCAAGTTAAGCTCTGGGAACAAGTGAATTGAATCCAGTCTCCACATTGATTATAGAAGCAAAACAATTATATATATAATTTTAAATTTTATTCAGCCATTATTTGGGACTATTTTCTCAACCTATTAATGTCTCAGTATTGAATAACTGTATATTTATGACTGTCAAGGCCCTCTCCTCAGTGCGTGGAATGAGTCAGGAGGATGATAACCTGTCAGACTCGGGCCATAACTCCATGAACAGCCTGCCGCCATACCGGCCTCCCTTCCGCCCACACCTGTCTCACATCAGGTCTGCCGCAGCATTATTGTCTTAGCACTACTTTATATTCAAAAGGAGTGTTGCTATGATTGTTTTTTTATACTCATGACTGTGTGGGTGTTGGTGATAATGGAAGACATTTTAATGGTCTTCGGGGGATTATTTTTTTTTACCCTAGTGCATCTATGGGCCACATCAACACCATTGGCTCCCTTGACCGCACCTCTCTGGGTGCGAAGGCTGCAGGGTCAGGGGGCGCGGCCATAGGGGAGATGGCGTGTCGGAGCATGGCAACCCTAAGCCGTCTGGCTCCATATGGAGGGGAGGCTCCACCTCCTTATGAATGGACACTCTCCCTGTCTGTTGAGGAAGTGGTAAGTATTGGATGTATGGATGGATGCATGGATGGATGGATGGAAGGGGAAGTCAGAATGACTTACAGACTGGTAATTCCTTCATGTCATTTTTTCCAGGTCCGGGATCTGGAGGAACGCCTGGTGGAGAAAGAACATGAGCTGAAACAGATGAAAAGAAACCTGGATGAGAGTGAGGGCGCCATCGCTCAGGTGAATCTCATTGTCTGTTTTTCACCATTAACTAGCTATACATCTAGCTGCTTATCTTTTGAAGTTTGACCCCCATCTGCTTGCTGCATGCAGGTGTTTGAAGGGAAACAGCGTCTGTGGGAGAAGGAGGTGGAGGAGCTGAAACGCCTGTATGCCGCCAAGCTGCGTCAGGTTTCCCAGCATGCCCAGCGCTCCCAGCGCAGCCTGCAGCTGCAGCTGTTCAAGGCCCAGCAGGAGAAGAATCGACTGCAAGAAGAGCTTGACAACCTGAATATGGAAAGAAGCCATGAGGCTGGAGCCATGGCGAAGCGAACCAGCCCGACTCTGGAGGAGACGCAATGGGAGGTACAGCCTTTGGAGGGGAGGGGGGGACTTTATTGCAGGGAGCAGCACTTAAAAAGTAGTAATTACAGGGGAGATAACTGAATTCCTTTCTCATTTGTCCTGTTAAAATGATCGAAAAAGGTCAGTAAAAATGTATCTGTCTCCTGTCCCTATCCCTTATCTTCCCATTACTCTCTCTCTCTCAGGTATGCCAGAAGTCAGGAGAGATCTCCTTGTTGAAGCAGCAGCTGAGGGACTCCCAGGCGGAAGTGACCCAGAAGCTGAGTGAGATCTTTCAGCTGAAGACGCAGCTCAGGGAGACCCGCACAGATCTGCGCAACAGGGAGGGCCAGATAGATGCACTAAAGCTAGTCCTGCAGGGGACACAGCATCGCAGGTGCCCCTCTCAGATTGGACATGAAGACGGAAAGGGAGCAGAAGACAGTCCTTCAGCTGGGGCTACAGGTAGATTTATGTATCCGTCTCTTGTTACAGCGTATATATCGTCACTGGCAGTGTTTTAACTACGTGCTTTGATGGTTAAAAGGAATATTCCTTCCTTTAGTCATGCAGCAAGCGCTGATAAAAAACAGGGACTTTACAAAAAAATAACTGGATCTAACTGATAAACATCAAAATATTTCAAATCTAGTTGAAGGGAAATTTCAGTATGTTTTTAACCCAGTCAGACACTTATAACAATCTGAGCCTGTCAGTGGCAAAAATAAAGACTTTTACATATATTGTCGGTGAGCAGTTGCCCTGTTTGATTAAATTGCAGCGCGGTTCACAGCGGCCAGGCTGCAGTACTCACACTCAATACTGGATCAATTTCACAAAACGCTGTTGCCATTAGTCACTTACACAGAAATACATGGGTCATACATTTTTCCAAGTTGTAAAATACTGAAATCCCCCTTTAAAGCCTGGAAATTGGAGCCACAGACTTCTGTTTAACATCACAGCTAGTGAGGCATCCGACCTGAGTTTCTTATCAACCCAGCTAGAACTTGTCTGGGTTATTTTGAATTCTTTACATGCAACATTTACATGTACCCAAAATCAGGTTATTTGACTAACCAGGTCAGGAGGAGAGCTCTCTGCACATTTAAAAGCAGCCAATGTCTTTCATTATATTTCCCCTAAGGCTCTGCTGGACTGTAGTTGAAGCCATGTGGACCTTTTCGTTGCAGGAGGGTGTGGGGGCCCTACAGAGGAGCGTCTGCGCGCAGAGCTTCTGCTGGAGCGACGCCAGTGCGAGGCCCAAGCCATGGCTTTTGAGGAAGAGAGGCAGACATGGCAGACAGAAAAGGACAAGGTCATCCGCTACCAGAAGGAGCTGCAGGCCAGCTACTTAGAGATGTTCCACCGTAATGAAGCGCTGGAGAGGGAACTGCACCAGCTGAGGGCATGCAGAGAGCGAGGAGGAGGAGGGGGAGGAGGAGGTGGAGGGAGCAGAAATGGGACACTGGAAAGAGAAGTGCCAGAGCTGAGGAGTGAAAAAGTGGATGAAAAACAAGAGGACAGACTTTCCTCTGGCTTGCCGTGGATAGAGAGAATTGAATCATCTGAAATTTGAATTTGGAGGACTTAAAGGTATTTGCAACGCAAACTGTTTTCTCCCTGATGAATGGCTCTGTGGAAGCCCAAGCCTGCCAGGAAAAGGGGAAAAAATGACTTACTATGTCAAAATATTGAGAGAAGTAAACATTTTTACTTACTAAGACAAAGTTTAAGGAACTCAAATTTGACCTATGTCAGAGTTATGAAATATGAAGTTATTAGTTATACATAAATAATATGAATTACTAAATCGCAGGGAATGCCTTTCCCATCACCAAAACCATTGGTTATCCGTCTGACAAAGAGTTAGCTTTACATAAGCCTTTTGATATTATTTATTTGTACTCATGCAGATATCTGTTCATAGAGACACCATCTCTCAACTCCTTCTCAATTCTCTAGCTCAACTTGCTAATTGCTAACAATGAATGCCTCTTGGAAGAGGAAGTCTTGAACCGGATGTTCGCTGGCTACACCGGAGAGCCTGAAATATTAGCCGTTGCCCAGATAGCTGATGGGTTCTTAGATTTCCTATGATGTAAAAATGAGTCAACAATATGAGATAGTACGTTTGATTTATTATCTCATAATTTTGATTTATCTTTATTTTTTATCATGCATCACTTTTCACCTGCTTTTCTTCTCCTGGTGAAAATGGGCTTCCATAGTTTCCTGTCCATTTGCATTCTCTGTCCATGCTCCCTTGTTGATTGTTTAATGCCTTGATCCTGCAAAGACTGGACCAATAACTTCCTACAGACATAGGATAGGATACACTAAATGCTGAGGGTAGCTGCACAGAAATAGTCTGTGCCTCGTCTGTCCTTGGCAGAAGAGTTGCGTCAATTCTGTAAAAATACAACCAAAACCTGGACTGTCCTGCTTATGACTTCTGTGCAATTATACACCTGTAAATGAGCAAATTGATATCCTGATATTAACTGGTCTCTGTTCATTTGGTATTCAATTTTGGACTGCTGTAAAGTCTTGAAAGTAACCAAAGGATTCAAAGGGATTCATGTGTTTAGTCTGTGCAAAAGGTTCTTTAGATTCACGGTTCACCTGGGTTCTGAGAGGAGAGCTGCATCTCTACGTTAAGTATCGAGGATTAAAGCGATCTAGTGCCAAGGTACTAATGCTATATCTTTGCTGCCAAGAAAACTGAGTGACCACACTTAAGAAATTGGAAACATTGGAGCTGTTTCTAGCTTCCTGTCAGATAAGATCTATATATTTTGTACATGTCAATGTAATTTTGATCTGATTGTACTTCAAGCACACTGTTGTCTTAAATGGGCGATTTCCACATCTTTTGATTGCAATGAAAGTTATCAACAGATTATGATGCTGAACATAACTGCCCTGCACATACCCAGCCATGAACAATTAATGCATGACATATGTGAAGTTGTTCTCTTGTATTGTTTATAATTATACATATATGAACATTCACAAGCCAGCTTTCAACCGACCTTTCAACATACTGTGACTCTCTTCTCTATTTACTGGAATCAAAACTGTACAGTATAAATATATATGTTTGTTCTGGATTCATAATAAACATTTATGAATTGGTGTAAAGCTGTTTAGTTGGTGCGTGCCCTGATAGCATTTGTAAAAGTGTTGTAAATCAAGGCTGCAAAATGCTTTTCTTGAATTAAAACTCACTAAAAATCACTTGTCAAAATGATAGCAGTGTAACTGATGGCATTCACCCGAGGGCCCAGACGCCTGCCTGCTCTGAAGGGGCTTAAAATCTCTACAGAGCGTGCCAATAAAACCCAAGGAGAGGAGCTTTATGACAGAACGAACAACAGAGCGGTGGAGGCTTTTGGGAGTAATGTGGCTTTTAGAGGTTGAGCCTTGAATCCTAAGGCCCCCCCTCCCTGCTCTACCCCCACATAGCATCTCCTGCTGCTGCACCACACACTGCAGGGAGGTGGAAGGTCAGCTGCGATGGAAACATAGGAGGATCCCTATTTGCCCAAGAAAATAAGCACTAATATGGAAACCATCAAATGCAGAAACTAGAACCGAGTGCCAAGGATATGTTGGCAGAGATGAAAGCTTATCACTTGACTCGTGTTGTTTATGGCTATGGACGGGAGCATATCTATAAAATAGTGTGGAAGAGGGAGAGATAGCACATGGAAGTCCACACACAGGTTTATTTTTTTGTCGGGGTCATAATCTGAGTAGCTATGACTGTGGCTGACTCACAAGGCCCTTACCTTGTTCTTTAAAACATTATATAAACTGGGGCTTAATATAACTGCACAGCTCAGAAGTGGTTTACTGAAGTGGGACGAGAAATGAATCTTACCTCACGTTATCACTCTGTAGGAGGGTTGCAGTGCTGAATGCCATCAGTGCTGTCTCTCTGATGAATTCATGTTTTTATCGAACATTGGTGTTTAATTCATGCGGGGGAAAAGTGCATTGTTGTGAAACTCATTCTCCAAGGATATTCAGGCTGAGGATGGATAATGCAGCAATATCACCACCAAGTGGTGATGAAAGGAGGAGCGAGAAGTAAGAAAACCATAAAGGAACTTAGTGAGTTATATTAGGAGCCAGTGTTGGAATATAACGAAATGCATTCAAATTTTTGGTACTTGTACTTTGTTTTTATACCACTTTCTCCTCCACTACATTTATCTAACAATTTTAGTAGCTTTACAAATTACCCTTGGTTTTTTTTGGCAAATAAAACATGTAATTTCTGTTTCTTTATATATTACACTACACAATATACAGGCCTACAAGTACAGCTGAAATTATTTGGCAATTTATCAATTAGTTGATTGACATAACTATTTGAATCGTTTTATTTTTTTAATTCTGAAGATTTTTCTAGATCGAGTGCTTTTATTTTTAATACTTTAAGTATCTTTTCCTGCTTATACTTACCTATTTACTTCAGACACATCTTTGATGCAGGACTTTTACTTGTAACAGAGTAACTTCACAGTGTGGTTTTTGTACTTTAACCAAAGTAAAGGCTCTGAATACTTCTTCCACCAATGGTAGGAGCAGGCCATTACACGCCTCCAAAACTGACTTGGAGTATAAATGTTTATTTTAATTTCAGATGCAAGTATATGAAACATGTTAGAGGATTAATATTTACAATAAAAGTTGAATAGCACACAAAAGCTGGAAATGCAAACATTCAAGAAAAATAATACGACAGAAATACGGAGCGCTAGCAGTCTATCTGAAGGAACACTCAGAGAAGCAATGAATGATTGTCAACCAAAGAAAGAAAAACAGGAAATTCAGTGAAAGTCCACACAAAATATATCCTTTAACCCATTTCTAAATGAAACCGAGACGAAAAATAAAAACAACTTTTCTGAGACATAAAACTGTGTGTAATGTCAGTGTGAGCTATGCTGGTGTGGTGCTCGCTGAACAAATTAGCCTCATTAGTGTGAGGTGACATCACCATTTTAAGGGGACATCGGGAACTTGCACTATTAGTATTGATCATCTTAACATACTGTATTGTACATCCAAATGCCTGTGACCTCGTGACATGCTTTCCCCAGTGTATGCTTAAACATCACCCGCTGAATACTATGTACACCCTCAAAGCCACCCAAACTATCAGCCTCACCAGTGAAACGTGGCATCTTTGTTCAAGACTCCTTATATAAATGTACAACTTTAATACTGTGGTATGAAGTGTTACAATGAGCCCTGAGGAAATGTATGGATTGTAATGTTTCTATTCTGATTCCATCTCAAATAAAAGCTATGCAGCAGAGGCATTTTCTAATATATTAAACAACAGCCACAATTATCCACGGACTTTCCCACCCACGACGAGTAAAGCTGAATCACAAGCCTACAGTCACTGCAAGTCAGACCATACGGCTACCATCACACCACTTTACATCTCCAAAACACATGGCTTGCAAGCTTAGGATACACAATGCGGGGCAGAGTGGGGCGATGGCACAACTGCGGTGTGAACTGTTGAGTCGGTAGTTCTGACAGTTGCTCTAGTGTTGATTATGCATGTTGCTGTTCAGTTTAATTTACTATTTTACATGAGCCGTTGTGGCGGTTGCAATGAAAAATAGAAACAAAGCACATTTCACAGTAGTATATATTTTTTGTTTCCTTTTTGTCACTGTTTGTTAAATACATACATAGAACAAGACAAATGGCTTCTACAATGAGGAAAATCTTGCTGGTGCAGGCAGTCACAAAAAAAAAAAAGCTGTTCCACCATTGATGAGTTAATTGTTTTACTGATCAAACGGAAACATCAGCCAACAGTGACTTTCAAGCTACGTGAGGCCTTTATTACATTATGGAGGAGCAAAGAGTTCAAAGAGAGACCTCCACGGTTCCCTTCACCAGCAAATAATAAACCTTCAACAGTTTGTTTTTCTGTGATTTTTCTCATGTATAATAGAAGTTTATCACCATTCTGAAATCAGAAACTGCCTATCTATACCACTTACCCACACTCACCCATCCATAATCATTCAACTACTTCTGTCACACAAAAAAAGAAGCAGTCATCCAACTCAAATAGTCGATTAAGCCGAGAAAACAAACACTATAAAGTATTACATACTTTAAAAAAGTAAGCCTATTATTCTGCAGGCATTTGCAAATGAGTTTTAATGAATGAACATTTGTCAGAGGTGCTTCTTCGTGAGGATGTTCTCTTTACTGACAGACTCCTCGCTCTACTACAAGTTGTAGTTGGACAATCCCCGCTGGACTCTTTATACTACTCAAAGTTGGAGGGTCCGAGGTGGGTTACGGGATGGCCAAGGCTGTCCAGAGGAGCACTGGGATAAAACCTGAATGCTTACAATAACACGCCAAGAGGCCGGAGACAGAGGGAAAAGGGTCAGAGCAAATGGTCCTGGAAATGCAAAGAGCTCCAGGGAACTTCATCCTTACTTATGAAGAAAGTGTGCGGTATCAAAAGTAGATCTGCTTGGCATGTGACGGATTCTGCTCCATGGGGCAGTACGGACATTTCAACCTGAGGACGAGACGGGAGGGGAGGGTGAGGAGAGCAGGGGCAGGATGTTACAGAGTGCAGTTTGTCAGGTTAACAGACCATATTGGATGTTTTGGCTAATTAACTATAAATCCTGTACACTGTATTTAGTGGGCCATTTTCTAAGATGAAGTGTTGGTTTTTGGATTGTTTTTTAATTAAGAGCGTGCTCACACTATCCTTTTGGCCGCGGCCAAAACCGTTTTTTCAGCTAAAGTCTAGTACCTTTAAGTAGTGTGAGCGCACCCGCTCCGCGCTCAACTGGGGCCAGCTGGGCCGCCACGGCCCGCTTGAAAGAGGTGGGCTTTAGCGGAGCCGTTTGCACATGTACGAGCACGAGCGTGCGCACGTGCACGCGCACGCGCACGAGCCCTACGGCAGTAGCGTTATGTCCGCCTGTTCGGACATGTAAATAGAAGGACGGACCATGCGCGGACATTTAACAACAACAACAATGGTGGTGAAAGGTTCATGTTGGTGTGGTGCGGAGGTGGAGTGTTTACTGCAGATTTGGTCGGATGAAAATATTCCAAAACAGTCGACAAGACGCACAAAAACTCCGAGGTCTATTGAAAGATTTGTAAACAAAGCCACACACGCGATCAATGCGTGTGACGTGTTACGGCTTGAAGGCGTATGGACAGCAAGAAGTATTGGCCGAGGCCCTGGTAGTGTGAGTACAAACGGGGCTGGGGCGCGGGGGGGAGAGGGAGGGGGGACAAGTACCCTAAAGTCCGGGTCTCGGTCCGGGAGGATAGTGTGAGCGCGCCCTAATAGAGGCCACTGGTTTCCATTAATTTTGCCACAGTACTGCAGGCTTACAACATGCTTATAATGAGAAGTGGCCTGACTGGACGGTAAGTTTTAAATGCAAAAACATCATGTTTGCTATTTGGTTTTCTGTTATTTTCAAACATATATGAATATATATATAGATAGATAGATAGATAGAGATAGATAGAATCGCAAACATAATGGATGAATGGATGGAGTATCAGAGCATATACTTGGGTACTTGGCAGTATCTGATACTATACCGGTGTCAAGTTTTTAACCGTTGCTACTCACACAATCTCCCTACCATTCACATATCGATCAATCGAGCTGTATTGTTGACTTACTTTCCAGCATTAGTCAGTTTGTTGAGGGCATCTCTGGAGATGACATGGCCACAGATTAGCTTCATAGGAGGATTGCTCTCGGAGGTCTGCTGCCTGAGGATGGGGCAGGCGAACACAGAGTGGTACCAGCACTTCTTCCCAAGGTCGATCTCAATCTATCGAAACACATTGGGAATCAGTTGAATGATGATTAAGAATGAAAAGGAGTGATAGATGCTTTTTGGAGGTTCATAGGGACTTACAGGCAGCTCATCTTTGTGCGTCCAGACTCCGCTGCACTGTCTCTGCTCTATCACCTGCTTGATGTTCATCAGCACTGGCAAGGCCATACAGCCTGATGCAAAACTACAGAGAAAAGACATGGCAGCATTGATTAAGTTTTCCTGTAGTTGAAATCTTTGAAGCACACAAGCTTAAATAAGACAACACAGCGATGGTAATTCAATGGCACTGCCACCTTGAACTCTACTCTTTAGTCTTAACTTTGGTATGAATGTCTTGTGTGTTCATGGTTTTCTAACCTAACACTGAGTGGAGACTCTACAGAGAGACCCAGTAAAGCGCAGGCATCCCTGGTGAAGATGTTACAGATCTCGGCCCATTGATTTGTCTCCAACAGACTGCGATACGGAGAGTTATCAATGCCGTGGCGCAGGTACACCAGACTCCCCATCAGGATCTGAATATCTGCAGGAACAAAAAAGTGTGGAAAACAACAAAATCAAACATTACATAAGCATTGTGAGGTAAGCCTCGGAATATTCACGTATTTGTCTCTTTTATTCATTTGCGGTTCCCATTACACAATACTCTGATAGTTGTAGAGACTCTTCTTAAAAGCAGTGAAACACAACTCAAGTTAAGCATCATTTTTATGTCCGTGTGGCATCACTGTGGCACAGGAATGTCATAATGATAACACTGTAAACTGTCTACCTCTCTGGTGCTGAGAGGCGAAAGGCTGGAAGTGCCTGGCATACTGCAAGGCCTCCATTTGGTTCCCGATTCCCCCACTGAGCAGGCTGATGAAGTATAAGCGGTGCAACTTGAACTCTAGACTGCTGTTCAGGTCCAAAAGGCGCTGCCGATTCGTCACAGCCCACCTAAGAATGCACAGATTGAATTAGTACAGTCAACAATGTCAACACTTATAATATAGCGATCAACACCCAAGAGGTTTTTTTAATCACCATTATGTATTCAAAAGTGATATTTTGTTACTAACAAAGTTAACCTAATCTCAATTGAAATCCCATATGTAGGCTATAATAGTGGTAACTTCTACTAAGTGGCCAGAGAGTTCCCCAAAGTTTGAGAAGTCAGCCAGAGAGTGTTTGGCATTTTTCCCCATGTTTTTGTATGGTGTACTTTAACATGAAGCAGCTAAAATATATATATCTACTTAAATAGGAGAATATTTCAAGTCATTTTATTCACTTTATAAAGATGATGACTGTTGCAACACAGATACTGGGAAAAAGAGAACGTACTCTAGCGCTGGCCTGAGGTCCTGCATCCTCAGAGCTTCAAGGATTCTGTTCAGTTCCAGGAAAGGCTGCTTCATACTCATATCTATAACTACACCAGACTCCTAGAAAACAAACGAAAGTATTTTAAATCACAAAGAATTATTTTATTAAAAAAAGGATAGAACCTTCAAATTTCTCAAAAGCCGACTGTGTGCCTTATATTCCGGTGCGCCTTACACATGAACCAATATTGAGCCACAACAGGTCTCGCAACTACGGTAAGCAGTTGCCGACTCTATTTTACCCCGTAGAGGAAGTAGCGCGAGGTGCATGTTGAGATATATGACTGCGCGAAGCGTGCCGTTTCATTTCCATTTGTGTGTTTGTGTAAAGACCCCAAAATGGCTCCTATTAAGAGACACGCTTACGACGCAGAGTTCAAACTCAAGGGGATTAGTCACGCAGTAGAACACGGGAATAGAGCAGCAGCGAGAGAGTTTAACATGAACAAATCAATGGTGCGGAAGTGGAGGAAGCAACAAGATGACCTCCCCTGACTGTTTTGTTGACATTCCCTTTAGCGCAGCTCCATCTAATGGATGCATAACGTAACCCAAGCCTCGACTGTAGCGTCTATTCTATGCGCCTTATAATACGGTGTGCCTTATATATGAAAAAAGTTTCAAAATAAGCCATTCATTGAAGGTAGTAATAGTGCGGAAGATACGGTAAATTTGAAGCCCCATAATGTTGATTCCACTCATTAGCATCAATAAATTTAGGATAAGAATCATTTTAAAGCAATTCAGGCCGTGTTTGCACCAAAAACATTTTGAAAATTCCGTTACTTACCTGACAGAGATCCTCTGCTACACTGAGCATCCCTTGTCTGTACAGGTGCTCTACAATTGTTTCACTCAGGTATTTCTGTCTCTCTGGGGTGTCCCACACTGTCTCTGCCACCACAGCACTTATCTCTGCATCAAAATTCTGCAGAGAAGTATATCAGAGGTTAAGCAAACAAATGCCAAACATTAAAGAAAAAAAGCATGCATGTAAGTCCCGCAAGGTGAATTTCACTTTTCGCAAGTTTATTTTTCATGTTTAACACACACACGCACGCACGCACGCACGCACGCGCGCACGCACAAACAGGTCCTGTATACATGCATTGATGGAGAGATGTTAGAATGAGACAAAGTTAAAAACTGTCCATACCCTGTCAATGGCTTTGCCCACTTTTGACACACTGCCGTGGATGTCCTTATGCCGGGAGGCTAGCATCTGCACCGTTTCTTTGATATTCTTACAACACTGTGCCATAGTCTGAGACAGGACTGATAAGTCTGCATCTTGAACTCCTGCAAGGTAGAAAAAGGAAAAGTCTTAACTGTGCATCTATACCATTATATGTGCTGGATAAATTCTGCTAAAGCACGAATGAAGCGTAACTAACAAAGCACCATTTTAAACTAATATGAAAATGAAATTCAATTATATCCTCATCATGTTCAGTCACCTTGTATGAATCAGGTTTTCTTACCAAAAGCAACTAGCTGTCCTCGTATCTCACAGACACTGCGCAGGAGCTCGTCTAGCCTCTCCTCAGACTGGTGACCGTACATTACAAAGCGATGAAGCACTTTTTCCAGCTCCCGCTCGACACATGCACACTGTTCCATGTTTCAGACTGGAACACTCACACACACAACGACAACACCTAGAGAAAAATTAAGATATACATATTATACGATTTGAGGAGGGAAGAAACAAACAGCTATTTTCAATGTAGATTAATATGCCTATTATTTTCTCAATGAAGTGTTCGATCAAAGGTCAAAGAATGGTTAAAGATGTTGATGTTAATTTACTAAAGCCCAAGGGGATTGCTTCCACTGAAAAGATATGCAGTTTACAACTAGAACTAAAAACAAAGATCTGCAAATCTTCACATCTGAGAAGCTGGAACTCGGTTATATGATTATTTTTGTTTGAAAATCAATTATTCTATTTTTCAGTTGGAGATCAATTTCCCATCAATGAACTAATAGTTTCAGATATATAAATAAATAAAAATAAATGTATTATTAAATTAATTATTAAATGTATTATTAAATTATTAAAATAATTTATGATTCTTAAGTTAAGGTTAATATATATATATATATATATATATATATATATATATATATATATATATATATATATATATATATATATATATATATACATATACTAACCTTAACTTAAGAATAATAAATTATTTTTTATAACAATCCCTTAAAATTTGTTTCTTAAGAATCATGACATATAAGATATGCACTAGGCATATGTAATGTAACAGAACCACTGTTTTTTAAACAAGCTAAGAAACATGCCAGTAGGTAAACGTTTACCCAGAGGATACACTGGTCAGACTCAAATGATGCATGTTTTTGTTAATTTCTCTGCAATTTGTAGCTCTCTGAAGTTTGCTGCAGTGGATTCAGTGCACAAGAAAATCCTGCACATTTGGATTGAAATTCTATTAAAAAGATGTAGGATCCCACTGTATTATTATAATTTCAAAAACCTTTTAAACCTGCAGTATTTGACAACACTGATCATACTGACAATGTCGTGATTATCACACCAACCAATTATCAACCCAAGCGCTGAGGTACAATGTTTGAAAACTGGCAGTTTCGTTTTTTCAATCAAGAGAAGAAGAAAAAGTAGTCCTGCCCCAATAAAAAGTTTTGCCTGGTGTAACACAACAACTAACCAGACAATAACAACGTTAAACGCAGGCACACTGTGTACTCTGCGGCCTAGTGTTTACGCACGTAACTTACTTGAGTGAGTTAAAATAGTCAAAAGTATAACTTAATCATCAGGTTATGAAAGAAAATGTTGTATGTGTGGGCAGCTGGCCTGCATTCAGTATTAGTTTATTCTTAAAAGAACAACAGATCATTGATAGGCATTGGCTTTGCTGTAACTCACTGCTGAACATAGAAAATGTCGACCCACCGTTAGCAGTCACCGTCATAAAGCTAACCAATACAAATGCGCTACATTTCTATTTTAATATTAAAACGCCACATTTCGTATTTGTATTAAGTACAAGCAATACTAAATACGAAGTGTCACAAACTAATAATGTTGTTTTGATTGGGCGCGGTGATTTAGAAGATTAGGCAGTCGCACAGCTAACATAAACAAACGGTATTACAGTGGCTAACAGTTAGCAGCTAACTTAGCTCGTTGATGTTCGCCAGCTGCTGACTGACGAGGTCCAATGACAACTAACTTGTCTTCATTATTTTGTTTTATCCCAACACTTTAAACCTATATCGCCCTTTGAATTGAATTATAAGATGTGTTTCAGTAAACACCACTCACCTATCCTTCTAATTAGTTAGCAAACATTAGCGTTAGCCACTCGCCTGTTATGGCAACACTTCACCAGCAGTCGTGATGCGGAACTTCCTGTGTCGCATTCGGCCTTAACTGGGCCTTTCACAATAAAAGTCCTTTTCTCTGCGACATCAAACCACAAACACTAGTGTCTAGTTATTCGTGTACAGCAGGATGTTTGACTTTAATCAGATTTTCTCTTGCATACGGGCGCTAGGAAGTGGTCAATTCAATTAAATTCAAGGTGATCTTAGGACACTTTACAGAGTTGCTTTAGACCACACTCTATAGCTTATTTATGGTTTACATAGATCCAACAATTCCCCCTTTGAGCACAGTGGCAACCAAAACCTTCCCTTTAACAGCAGGAACGTGGAACAGACCCAGCTCTGTGGAGGACGGACATCTGTCTTGGACAAAGTCTATGGTCTTGACCGGTTGGGGAGGAAGAAAAGGAGAGAGAAAAAAAAGCAAAAGATAGACAGATCAACCACAAAAGTAACAGTAACTATAATAATATCTATAGTAATGTGAATATGACTTGTATGTTATGGCAGTTAAAATAGTAAAATAGTAGAAACCAGTACAGCGTAGGTGATAGAATAGGACAATGATAATAATTATGTCACTTATCATTTTAAAGGTTGTCACCATATAAGCTAAACAACATTTAAATGTTGTAGCTAGTCAATGTACAGCTAATTTGACTATTTTAACCTATAGTAATGGGTAGTTTCATCTGTCGCAATGCATCATCATTTTTTTAAGCCAATCATATGTTATGTTCAAATAAGTAAGAATTGCCTAATATTAAATAATCAGTACGTAGCAGTCAAATCTATGTAGTGGAGTAACAAATATTTTTAAAATATTTCTAAAAAGTTCTTCATCACTGATAACCAAAAAATGTTATTATTGCTAATATTAGCAGTGGTGGAGGAAGTTTCAGATCCTTTACTTAAGTTTAAGTACCAATTGCCCACTGTAAAAAAACTTGATTACCAGGACCTGCCCTGAAAACATTTCTTAAGAAAAAGTATTCTCAGGGAAATGTAGGCTACTTAAAGTATCAAGAGTTACATTTTGCCACTCGAAATTTGGCTTGTATAAAGCTTGGTCTAAAAGAGGAATTGGGTTAGTTAAAAAAAAAAAATTGAAATGTGATCTTATGTTTATATTCTTACTGTTTGTCCACTACTAAAACTTAAATAACCCATCATGAGACTGGACCCTGGTTAGAGTCACATCCCACAGATAGAACACTGATGAATTTAAAAACTATATCAAGTGTATTTATCTTTGCACATAAGGAAGTGTTGTTCCAGACCTAATTTTACATTTGCTCAACATGTGGATATTGAAAATCATTATCTCTGCCAAGCCCCTTGATTTAGAAGGTCAGTATACATTTGTCCCAGTTGTCCACGCAACATATTGTTTATGCACGGCTTAATGGTGTTCTCCATTGCTGAGGGTGGGTGAGGTCTTTGGACTTGAACAGACTGGATTGACTAATCTATCAGTGATGTAGACTGAAGCTCCCCATTGCCGAGGTGCTCATCATTCTTTCCCTCTGAGTCCTCCTCCACTCTACTGTGCTGTCGTAACCACAGAGGTTCACATTTATCAGCACTGCTGTACACTCCTCATACCCAGCACACACATGCATGCATGTTATCCTCTCCCTCCAACCATTTAAAACTTTATTGGTCTAAATGATCATGTTTAACACTTTCACTCTGTGTTTTTCGATTATTAAAATATCTGTGTTTTATTTTAACAGATAATGAAATAGTGTATTCCAGTTTACTGTACAGTTACTGTATGAGTTCTAAGCATACAGTATCTTCCACCATGCCTGTAGTAAATGTTAAGAGTTCAGAGGGAAGATGATTCTTGATTTTTGTCATGCCATAAGAGCCTCTATTGAAATATGAAATACTTTACGGGATATCTCTGAAAGGGGGCTATAAACAATCATGAATGTATCTATTGCATATATACCATTTATATATTACACATTACATTAACTCCACCAAGGTCATGTACACAGTTCACAATTTTGACTAGTCACACTTGTAATGTTTGCACTTGTGGCAACTCTTCAGACAGAAAAGGGGGTCAAATTAAATTATGCCATACATATAATAGATAGTTGACTTTTGAGTGTTGTATCAACAGATTGATACAACAGATATAATATTCTCAATTACAGCCTTATGCAACAGTCAGTTGGGCTGCAATCAAAGATTTTCCATTGGCTTATCCTGAATGACTTAATGACCGAGAATGAATGGTAATCTCATGAGGTATTAAGTTAGGGACGGGGCTTATCCGAATTCTCTGCCATCAAACACACCCAGACAGCCACAGTGTGGCTCAAAGGCTTCTGCTATGGTAGCAACAATAATAATAAATATAGTAATATAACACAATCCCTTTTGATTGAACCTTTGGCGTGTGTTTTCGTATGACAGGAAAGCTTAAATGTGAATTTGAACCTAAACATTTTAATTTGCTGTAGTGATCCTGGACCATAAAATTCCCAGTAAAGGAAAAAACGTGACTTAAAACATGTGTTGTCAGCCATACAGTGCACAGGAGTTCTCCATGTGAGCTGTCAGAGTTGGGTGGTCTATGTCCACCTTTGACCTGTTGCACCCCAGCTACACACTCATACATATATACACACACCCAGCATATATGAACTACACTCTTAACTTTAAGTATAACCTCATATGTAGAGGTTAAGTCGACAATGTGTAGGCTGTACTTTAAGCATTGTATTCTCCCTTTCTTTACCCTCCAGTGTTCCCAGGCAAACAGCAAAAGCTATTGCTATCTGGCACTGATAGTATGGGTCTATATATAGAGGAGCCCTGTGACTGATCTGGCTGTAAGTGTCAGATTCCAGGCACACTCATCCGTCCTGGCTGGATCAGCACCTGCTGCTAACTATAAACCCACCCAGCCCCCAGCACCACCCCTTAGCCCAGCTCACACAAGAAAGCCAATGCCCAACCAAACCCCAGCCTGGAGAAGAAAAAAGATCCAGGTTAGACTCTGTAAGCAATTTTCCTGTGACTCAGAGAGGCGGGGCAGAAATAGAGATGGGGGCATTAGAGGATCTAATGGGCCTGAGTGAGATGCCCGTCTTTGCTTTTTCTATTCAAGTCTGATACATGGCAGTGCTTTTTACATTCTGAAGTTGTCTAGCCAGTGTGGCTCTGCCAGACTGGGCTATACAGAGTTGCTCAGTCCTGTATTCGGCACATGCACAGAGGTCTTGTAAACGTGGAATGTGCTGTGGATTTTGAAAAACAGTTTGGTGGATGAGGGGCAAATATTGCAACACAGAGGGACTCCATGCCCTATGGGAAAGCCTCATCATTGGCCAAAGGTACAGTACCAATCGCTCTGTCTTTCTCTACTTGCATGGGGAGCAGGCTTTCACGAATGCAATGTGGAAAGTATAGATTAAAAGTATGTATATGGCAGAGCTAATCTAACAATTGTCACTTAAGAGTAATAAAGATGAATCTTTGTAATTCAAATAAGTTGCACGTCATATCCTGTGTATTCAGAATTTCTGGTATCAACTGAATATTTTTGGTCATCTTAAAGTGAATGTTTATATTGTGTTGATGTGCCAATTTCAAGTTGCTTGCAGCTTCTTTTGAAGACATAGTGAGAGTTCTATGTATGTTCTGAGCCCCTTTTTGGAGGTTTACAATATCTCTTTGTACTGCAGGTATTCTAAGAACATTTGAGGGTTTAACACTAGATATGCAATTGGCAAGGTAACAAAACAAGAACAATGCACAGTTTAGCCTCTGATTTGCTATTAATAATATTTTGCCTCTCAATGATATTCATCACTGTCACTGGTGATATAAATGAATGAGCTACACATCTTCCAGTTGACCATATTTTATTTCCAGTCCAGGAACACAGCCCAGAGCAGACTCGAGGAGCAGACTGGACTGGCCACAGTGAGAATTTGGAGCTTGTGGACGAGCAATGGACAGCTGGACTCTCCAGGGGGACAGCTACTCCTTCCTGCGCAGTGCACCCCGCCACAACTTTTCTCTGTGCCATCGTGACGGCACCCCAAACCACGTTGAAATCTTCGACATTATCAACGTCCCTAGTCAGCGTAGTGTCATTTCCGAGACCACCTGCCTGTGTGACATTTTTGGAGACGACTGTGAGTCGTCCTCCCTCTCAAGCAGCCCTGCTGTAGGGGCTATTGGCACTTCCCAGACAGAGGTGGGCGTGACAGCTGCTGCATCACCTCTGGTGGATGATCTGAACGATTCAAGCTCTTATCACACTGCACCGGGTTCCAGTGAAGGAGAGGAGGGTTTTGAAGATTCAAGAGAAAGGCTTTACAGCCCCCAGTTGCAGAGCGAGTCTTCAGAGAAGAGGCAGCCGAAGGGTGAGGGACTGAGCTCAGAGCATCCAGAGGTTTCTGAAGACAGAAGTCCAAATTTAGAATCGAAAAGCAAATCACTAGTACCTCAGCTTAGTACAGCAAACTCTTCATCTGAAGTCATCAACACTGGTGAGAGGACCCCCTCTCCTGGACAAAGAAGCCCCTATACCCTTAGTACGGACGGGAGAGCATCATCCTTGTCATATTCCTCAGTTGAAAAAAGATGTTCACCATCATCACCTAGTCCTAAACAAGATCACTCTATTCCCGAACTAAGGAGAACCACACCAACTGTCATAGATAGACATAACAGCCTTTCGCATCTGGAGTCTTTATCTCAAAGTCCCTCCCCTGAGCCCAGGAACTGTGTCAGCTCACCATCCTCTGAAACAGTAAACATCCAGTTGCTACCTGAGTTTAGGGTTGCACAAGGCTCACCTGAGCCAAGGAGCTGCAACTTTTATCAACACAGTGTCTCACCTGAGCCCACATCCAAAGATTTTTCTCTAGATTTTACAGAATCAGACTTGGACTCTAGAGCCACCCTTTCATCTCCTTTACTTTCATCCAGAAGTGCATCCCAGTCGAGAGAAACACTGGCCTCTCCTGAGCTGAAGAATAGGCCCTACTCCCCTGATACTCAAGCATCGTCTCCTTTTTCTGAGCTAAGAGGGAGGGTCTCTCTGCCTGATCTCCTCAGCAGAGGCTCCACACCCGATATTGAAGATTCCACCCACACCCCTGAGCTGATATCAGACCCCTCCACTGGAGGAAGAGACACCACGACTACTCCTGAGAGCCAATGTACAAGGTTATTTTCTGAACCTGTCAGTACTGTGTCTACACCTGCCCCGAGATACACACCTCCTTCACCTGTCATTTCAATAGCAGCATCTACTGAGCGTGTGGAGAGTAGTGTCTCACCTTTATTAAGACAAACAGCTCCCTCACCTGGCCTGCTCACTGCTGCTTCTCCAACTGAATCTAGGACAAGAACTCCCTCTCCCGACCCTTCACTTAAAATAAGACCCATTTCAACACCTTCAGAAAGCAGGTCCCAGTTGTCTGGGTCAAGTTATAGTTTATCACCATCACCTGACGTTACAAGCAACAGCTCTTTCACAGAGCACAGACATACTGTTCCCTCACCTGAAATTAGAATTACAGCATCCTCACCTGAGGTCAGTAGGAGAGAGTGTTGTTCTGAAACTGAGACAACATCAGTGTCTCCTTTCCTAGAGCCTCACTCTGACTCTGCCTCGTCAAGAAGCCTCACTTCATCCCCTCAAATCACAGGGATTTCTTACTCTGTTGTTCAGCCTGGGGACAGGGACACTCCCCCCTTTCCTAAGCTCTCTCGTCTCTTCACACCTGAGCCTGATAGGACACTTGCATCCCCTGAAGCAAGGAGTCCTACCCCAAGCAGAAACAGTATACGGAGCAGTATAGCAGAGTCAACTGGTACACCGAGAGACTCACCAAATATATCAGGCTTCACAAGCTCTCTTCTGCAGCCTGAAACAACTATTTTGCATCAACCCAGGTTTCAAACACCTTCACCTCAGCCAAAGAATAATACTCCCTCAACTGAGCCAAGATATCTAATCAACTCATCTGACAAGTACCAAAGTCCCTCCCCTCAGCACAGAAGTAGAGATCCGTCACCTGTTGCCCCATCTCCAGAGCAGAAGTACTATCAGCATTCACCAGCATCCTTCTCCACTGATTACAAACCTCAGTATACACAGCCTACTCCTCTTAGAGATACACCTGAGGTTGAGAGGGATTCCTCTTCAGTTGATATTACAGATAAACAGTATCACACACATTTGGAAAAAGAGAGTGTGTCCCCCTTATTTGAATTAGACAAAACAGTTGTAACTGAAATCAAAAATAGTTCACCAGTGGTGGCAGTTAAGTCACCTGTGTCTACTTCACCTTTCTTAGCTGAGGACAAAGTAGACAATTCACTGAAACAACAAAGAACAGAGAGACAAGCAACACTAAAGAAAGCAAACCTTCAGAATAACCTGAGTTTAGCTTCCTTCCCTGAGGAAAACCAAATCACTGGCCCCACCTTTGTTCAGGAAGAAGACACTTACAATCCCCCCATTGAAATCAAGTCCCCATCCCCTAATCTTCTAGTCTCTAAGGACAGTCCAAATATTTCACTTGTCCACAAGACTACAACCAACTCACCTGTGCAGAGACTGGAAAACCCACAGCCTCAATTCACTACTTATTCCCTAACGTATGAAAGCAGCAGCTCATTAAAATCAGATTGTACACCTGAGCCTGCTAGAAGACAGCTGTCAACCAAAGTTAGACGTGAAAACAGAGAGCAGATAACAGAGGACATGGCCCACCATATAAAGAGAAGGCGGACTCCATCTCCGCCACTCACTAGGTTTACACCTGTCCACATCATAGCCCCTGAGAAACCATACAGACAGTGGCAGAACAGAAGCCGTAGCCCTTCTCAGGTTGTAGCATCCTCGCTGAGTGGTAATTTAAAGAAAGCAGTGACAAATAGGGAAAGACCCAATGTTACCCATGTTGACAATAATAGCCAGGCCCACTGGGTTAGGCAAGGAAGGCAATTGGAGATGGAGAGGGAAATGCAGCTGGAGGAGGATAGAGAGGTAGAAAGGGAAAGGCAAAGGGATAGGGAAATGGAGAGAGAGCAAAAGAGGGAGGAGCAGGTTCCTGAAAAGGGGAAGAGTAGGAAGGGGGACGGCAGTTACAGAGGGGAACAGGTTGAGCTGTCATTCAATGCCAGGAATAGAAAAGGGCCTGCGAGTCGCAGTACAGCTCCCACAAGCAGAGAGACCCGCCAGGGGCTGCCAACAGTGCATTCCTATTCAGAAAGCTTGCTTGCTGCCAGACAGCTACAGCAACAACAAACTCTGCTTAGACTTGCTTCCCAACAAGACACAAGGGGTGGTGGTCCTGGCAGACGGCATCAACCTCCTGCACCCAACAACAAGCACAGAGTTCCTGGGCGCGCGACCACAAACAGGCCCTGTCGGAGTTCCAGCTCCAGCATGGGAAGTGAGCTTGATGAGGCAGACGATGAGGTGAAGTGGTTTACAGACTCTGCTTTCCGCAGCCTGTCGAGCCCTGAGGTAGATTACCTTGACATGTACAACTCCAGCCAACGTTCATCGACCAACGTTTCTCAACCATCTACCCAGGAGAGCCCAGCCGGGGTCAATGTCGCCTGGCCAGCTTATGCTGACTTAAGGGGTTCTGCTCCAAAGCTGGACAATGATGAACTCTCCTTCCAGCAACCATCTGCATACTACTCAGATGGCCTAGATCCATCAAGGCGCTATGAGATGGGCAGCTTTGAGTGTGTAGATGTGGCTGTGGAAAGAGAGGACTCCAGAAGGGTGAGAAGAGGAGTGCCAAAAAGACAGATCCAGCTGAAGAGAAAGAGTAACGCTGAAGGGAAGCAGGATGAGAGCAGTGAAAATAGTAGTCCAGGGTTACCAGCGACGATGGAAAGCCCGTCTCCAGAGAGTTCCTCCAGAGAGACATTCATGAGACAACACAGTACACCAGCCACAATGCAAGCATGTTACCCTTCTGAGCACAGCCCTGAGCCCAATCAACAAAATGAAAGAACATCCAAACTCCAGAAATCTGTTTCTCTGGATGAAACATACACTAAAACCAAGATGGCCACTTGTCTCATTAAGAGTGTGTTGTCCAAGAAGATGCAGAGTGTTGATAAACCTGATGAGCAGGCAGGAGAAGAAGAAAGCCCCACTTTTGAGGAAAACAGCCAACCAATAGAGAGTGCAGCTGCACCAATCAAAGATTCCCCCAAATCTGATTTACATAATCTGAGTTCCAGTATTCAGTCAGATTATAGTCTCTCATCTGAGGGTCTCCCTGCGAGAAGAGAGCCGAGCACAAAGAGCGAAGCCAAACCACCAAAAAGCTTCGGAGTGAGAGCCAGTAACAGGCCAAGTTCCTCCAGCAGCAGCCGAAGTGTTAACTTTTCACAGACTGAGAGTGAAGAGGCTGATTCTCAAAGCAGGAATGCAACCTCATCAATGTCTGAAATGAGATCAGAATTTAAAATGCCATTTGATAGTAAACAGTCAAGAACTGGAGTACAACAAGCAGATGACAGTAAAACATGGGACGAAAGGGAAGGTGGTGAGTCAGCAAATGCCACTGCTGGGAAAACAGGAGCTTCTTCTGCCATTGGACTCAGCAGCCACCTGACAAACAGAGACCCGGAATGTGAAAACACAGGGGGCCGTAAACAACTGCAACAGGATGCCAAGGGTGCCTACATGTCAGAAACACAGGAGATTATACTCAAACCTGTAGAGAAAAAGAAAGCCTCCCTAAATGTCTGCCTCACACCAGAGGCAGAAAACAAACCAGAGGCAGAAAACAATCCTGAAGTGTCTTCATTAGATATAAAGGAGGATCGACTAGAGACCAGTGTAGATGAGAAAACAGAGGAAGAAGAGGGCAATGGAATCAATAAAGTTAAGGCCCCCATTCACAAAGTTAGAGATGTGAGGCGACTTGTAAAAAACACATATAATCTGTCCTTTAAAGCAACTGGTGCTGTAATTCCATCAAATGTGGATGAAGAAAGGATTGAGATTTTAAATGAGGAAAGGAGGGAAGCAAGGGAGGAAAGGGAAGTAAGGTCAGTGATAAGGAGGGGGGAGAGGAGGGAGGAAAAGAAAGAGGAATTCAGGGTGGAGAGGAAAGAGGAATACAAAGAGGAGGTAAAAGACTCAAACTTTCTAACCTTATCTCCCTGTCTTCAGAGCAAAGGAAGTCCTCTGTCTCGCCCACAGCCAATGCAAATAGAATACAAGGCTGTATGCTGGAAAGAAGACAAAAATAAAATGTCATGCAGCAAAGAAAATTCAAAGAACTCTGGTCCCATGGCCTCTCCAAAGGTGGTCACAGAGGTAAGCAGAGAATCACCCTTGAATGCAAACACACTGCATTACACAACAGGAGGTCAACTTGGTCTACACACGGCAACAGAAACACAAGAGACTATGACAGAACTACATAAAGTGTCAGACAATGATGACAAACCTGTTGTGGTTAGAACAGACCAGAAACCTCCCATGCTCGGAAGCCTCCCCAAACTACCCAGTAAGGAAAGAGAGGTGTCCACTGCTGTAGTGTTAATAAGAGGTGGCTCCAGCAAGACAAAGACATCTGCATCTCCAGTCCAGGAAGAGATTCCCACCCCACTCCAAGCCCCAGCTGCTTCACCCTCACCTGGACCTACTACCACTGACAGTACCCACGGCAGCAGCAGCCACTCAGTTTCCATGTTATTAAAGGAAAAAGGCTACCAAGCTGACATTGGAGCAGTGGTGGGGGACAACCAGAATGCTATTGGAGATAAAGATGTTCCACATAAGCATGTGAACTGCCTGGAGATCCCACTTCAGACCACCACTCCTTCAGCTGGAGGTCGGATCAAGTCTCATAGAGAGAGAACTTTCTCCTCCTCATCCATGTCTGGCCCCTCAGCAGTGTCTGACAACACAGACATCCTTACAATGACCACAGAAGATGACGGAGTTAGCAGTGAGCCTACAGTAACAGACACAGCAAAGCAAAAAAATGATTATCCGCTGAGGAATGTGCAGGAGCAAACACCAACACTAACCACGCAGAATGAGCTTGGAGATTTTGAATCATTGAAAAGACAAGATCCAACTTTCCCCCCAAGGTCCCCTGCAGTAAGGCGATTCAGACCCCAACCAATTGAGGTCAAGTCATTGTCTAAGGAAACCCAGAAACCAGAGATGCACACAAACTCTACAGGAAACGCCAGGCCTCAAACCATTGAAGTTAAATCTATAGCCAAAAATTCTCAAAAGCCAGTGGTGCCTCCAAAACCAAGCTGCAAATTTAAACCTGCAGATTTAGGAGCAATGCCAACTGAAGCACAGAGACCATCAGCAACAACATCGACTTTCAAACCACAAGGTGAGGAGAAGTCTCAAACGATTGTAGTGTCCTCACCCACAATCTATAGAAAGATCTCCAACGAATCCACATCAATATCAAACTACACAAGAAAACTAGCTGTGTCTGCAGTATCCAGCCTAAAACCTCCACCTTGCAAAGCAACAGCAACCACCATCTCCAATCTCTCAAACCAGTCAACAGCACAGTCAGAGACAGAAGCATCTAATGACAGAGGTCAGCAGCAAAAGCCAGGGGCCTCGCCTCAAAGCTTTAGATATGCACAACCAAGACCCACAACGTTAGCTGCGGCTCCAATATCAGCCTCTGGGCCATGTTTAACCTCAGCTCCAGGTCCAGTGTCTGACCCCAAAGCAAACCCTGTCCCTGGGTCTGACTCAGCTGGAGCTGACCAACCAAGCCAGCCAGCTGTTATGGATCAAGACAGCCAATCACAGTATCCCAAGACGGCATACCCTCATGAACAAGCTATGTCGGTACCTTCAAGCAATACAAAACAACCTGCAGCTGTTTCAACAACACAAGTGCCAGGATACACACACCAGCCATGCTGCAGATCACTTTTCAGCGAGCGCTCCCAAAGTACAGATGAATTGCGTTTTTATGCCTCAGATGACCCACCAAGCTATGATGAAAGAGAGAGTTTCAGTCCCCTCATGCTCCCAGATCTGACCTCCAGGAGGTCAAATCGCTATCAACCCTCATCCCGCCCTCCTCCCTGCTCCTGCACAGCTGGCTGCCCTTCCCACCCTGGTCTCACTGGTCTCACCCCTCCTCACCATCACCACAGTCCCCATAACCTCACCCCTCCTGCCCCTCCACACTCACCAGGCCAGGCACTACCTTACCCATTGGCTCAGCCCCCTCTACGTCCCTATCAGGGCAGACCTGACCCTCAGCAGATGAGCTACCAGCCTGGCTCTCCCAAATCAAGTCCTCTTGGTCCAAGCCAGCCAGCGGCCATGTACCAGCCTCTCCACCAGCCTCCTCCCTGCCCTCCCCACCCCTCACTCATGCAAGCCTGTCCTAATGACCGCCCATTGCAGCCACCTCAGAATATTGACCCTCGACGACCCACTGTCCATAGATCCCCCCATCAACAGCCACCAGGCATGACTGGGGCTCCTTACAGTGACCCTAGCCACAGCCACTCTCCTGGACTTCCCCCTATGGATCCCCAATACTTGTGTGGCCCTCAAAGCCTGGGGCCTTCTTATGGCTCTGAATATGGGGGTGACAGCTCCAGTTTGTACTCAGAGAATAGCTATGGACAGACACCTCGCAGAGTGCTCCTGGATCCTGAGACAGGGAAGTATTTTTACATTGAGGTGCCTGTACAACCACTGAGAAAAATGTTGTTTGACCCAGAGACTGGCCAATATGTGGAAGTGCTCATCCCACAGCAAGCAATGCCACATTCAGGCATGTATCCTCCTTCAGCAGCCCCCTACACATCTCTTCACAACCCCAACATGTATGCTCCTGCTCCGCAGTACATGCCTTATGCAGCTCCTCCTCCCCAAGCCCATCCCCAGTCTCAGCCTCAGCCACCCCGATATCCTGAGGCCTCTGCCACAGCAACATTGCACCCAGGTGGGCCTGGGGTCAGCTACAGGAATTCCTCTGGTCAGGGGTCCAAGACAGAGCCCCAGAACCATCCACCACTAGACCAGAGCTACCTGGAGAGTATGTATTATGTCCCTACAGGGATGAATGCAAGCCCCAATCCCACCCCACCAGACTATTACCACAAACATCCCCCCAACCTACCCCCTACAGGGGGGAAAAGGTCCTGAAATAGAGGACAGGGGCCGTCATCCTGGAGCCTGTTGGGTTTAAAATACACAGTGTAAAAAGGGGGTTTCTAATGTTAGCCTGCAATGTTATTTTCACATTGCAACTGAAGACAACAATTTTGGTTGTTGTTTATTTGCTGCTGCTTGTTCTTTGCTATGCTGTTTTAGAAAAAGATATATCATTTTTGAGTTCATAATTTTGAAAACACAAGAGCCTTTTTAGCAGGTGTTCTTAGGATTTTCTAAAACTAAAATGATCTAATACAATTTTTGTCACTTTTGATACAGGGTCAGCACATCGTACTGTGCATTCACCAGTAATGCCCTGTGCACTACAAATCAATAGGTTTACTGATTTACTGATCTGTTTACTTTAACAATAAATGTTTTTAAAATTCTTGAAAATGCTGTTTTAAAAGAACCTCATATTTATTTTATTATTGTGTTTCTCTAATATTGGATGAGTGAGTGTGTGCACATGATGTCTGCAACAACAATGCCAATAAAATGTAACATAAATGCTCTGGTCTTACATGCCTTCCTCTGATTTTTTGTAGATTATGTCTATAGCTCACTATCTCTGCATTCATTTACTAGCAAGATCATGTAACTCAATTGTAAAATACTGAAACTTTAAAGTTATGTAGCTTTCCAGCCAATATAGTCTTGCAAGACCTTTGTTGTTTTTTGGTTAGTTTATTTTTTGGACCTTTTCCTTTATGTGATAGGACAGGAGTAGATAGAAAGGAGAGGGGAGAGAGACGGGATGACATACACTACAGGGCAGTGGGTGCATGTGCACATGCACATGCTCTACCAGGTGAGCTACCTTGCACCAAGTTTACACAGCATGTATTCATGTTACATTCATTCATTTTCAACCGCTTGTCCCCGTCGGGGTCGTGGGGGGTTGGAGCCGATCTCAGCTGACATCGGGCTTGAGGCGGGGTACACCCTGGACAGGATGCCAGTCTATCACAGGGCACATAGAGACGAACAGAGACAGACAACCATTCACACCTACGAGCAATTTAGAGTCATCAATTAACCTAACACGAGCATGTCTTTGGACTGTGGGAGGAAACCGGAGAAAACCCAGACACAGGGAGAAAAAAAGGCTACAATGTAATCCAATTATACGTTTTAACAATACATAAAACATTATGGCTTTCAGTTAGAGAGAATGATGATAAAGTGTGTAAGAAGAAGTTATTGATTGATATTTCCACTATAATGCATCAAATGTTGCCGTCACTGCTTTAAAATCAGCTCTAAATAAAAAAGCACTTTATTTAGTTGCACTTCTAGGCTCTTTCTCTCTTTACCGCTAGAGGGCACTGTCCCTATTTACAGATTTAAGATTTTTAGGATTTATGATTGATTTAAAATATTCATTTTTCAACCATGGGTTTTGGTACTGATCTTGAATCACTAGGCCAGATGACATGGAAGTTAGTGAAAAAAAAGTTATCAACTCATTATGACGTTTGTAAGACAGAGAAAGCATTAATATTCAGTGTGTGTCCCCTACATGCTGCTGAGAATTTGTAGCAGCACATCGTACTACCTTGACCACTGGAGGGTGCCACAGACCACCAGAGCAACACAGGAAGTCCCATCCTGAAGGTATGTCTAAATCTGCTAACCTCTTGTGAGAAGACCCGGTCGATGTGAAACACAGTTTAATGATTTCCTAATCAAAGCCTGGCCTTTTTAACTGAAACCAGGGCCCAATCTGTTAGGCCAGAGGGACAAAATTGGCCTCCTCTTTCTTTGATGTGGATGGCAGTAAAATTAATGAGAGGTCTGTCAAGTAGTTGAGAGGCTTTAGTGTGTAAGTGTGTGGTTGTGTGACTGAGTGTGTGCTTGATTGAACAAAGCACTTTGTCATCGGAAAGAAGCAACTCAAAGCCCAGGGACACATCTGGTGGGGATATAATACTGACAGCACCTGGTAAAATGTGTGGTGTCCTGAGATTTTAATGCCTTCTGAATCAGAAGGAGAGAGGAGATGCTGTGATGGTGTAATCCACACAACAGCCAATGTGTTACTAAGGACACTGAACCTGTGTAATTATGGCAGGTCATATAACTGAGAAGAGACTTGGCCACAGAGTTTATCAGTTAAAAATCAACTGCACAGCTACAACATGTAACAATAAACACTAGCGATAGCCCACAGGTTCAAAATGAATACTATGTTTTTTAAAGGCCCTATGTATATTAATAGGTCTCAAAATAACAAATTTGGACTCAATCCATCTCCCTACGTCATCCTCCTGGTCAATGGAATGCAGTGTATAGCTAGTTCAGTTTATTGCCCTGATCCTGTATTGTCACAACCTGGATAATCATTAGAGAAACACCTTAGGAACACACACTAATCTGTATAAACCTACCGGCACACCTAATGGACCACAAAATCACTTCCAGACAAATACACACACTTCCACACACCTTGGGACTGTTCCAAGAAGCAGCTTCATGGAGTCCAACTCAACTTTTGAGTAAAACCCAGAAGCTAATATTTGATATAAAAAGACTTCTTCTGCAACATCACATAAAACCTGCTTCTTTAAACAGATCCCAGTACAGTGTGGATTTATTGTTTTTATTGTGAAAGCACTCTGTCTACAAAGAGAGACTACCCGAGACCCTCAGACAGTGATGATAGCGAGGTTTGACCCCATATTATGCTTTTTTTCACGTTCATAGTTGTATTTTGGGTTTCTACCAGAACATGATTACATGCTTTAATGTTCATGAAACGCATTACTTTTTTCATACTGTCTTTCTGAATATACCTGAATTCACCCTCTGTCCGAAACTTTCAGACCCTCTCTGGAAAAAGCCTAGTCCGTCCTGATTTATAGTGTGCATTTCTCTGTGGATTGAGCATTTTGATACTTTCACAGTATTTATATAGAACCTCCGTCTGCTTTATAATTTAAAGAAGACGTGAAAATCTCACTTTTTACAATATGGTACCTGTAAATTACTTAATAATGTAGCTTTTATTCTAATAATCATTTAACATCATCAACATTTTCCAGCATCTTCCTCATCATGTGTGTGTGGTTGATGATGAATTGCAATCAGACGAACACACTAAACATACACCATAACGTCATTACAAGGGCTCTGGGTTTCCAGTGTGTCTGTTATTGTTATGGTTCTCTGACTTTTCTACTCCACAGTATGAGGACACACACACTGTATCATCATCATCCATGCCGCACCCAGCACTGAGTGGGTGGGTTTGACTCCGGAGCCACATTTGATGTGGACCCACTCAGGGGCTGATTGGTGAATGGAAAAGTCCTCTTTACATTGTCTTTCTGGTATCAGGAATGTAAAAAAGAGTGGGTGGCATGGGCCAGGCAGCTAGATAACAGGCCAAGTTTTAAGTGATGATAAGTGAGTTGTTTGGAATAAAACGTCCAATGTGCTTCCTGACATTTTCCAGCCAGTGCCCTCTGCTTGTGCGGTCAGAGATTAGGTGTCAATAGTTTATAAAAGTGATATTCTAATGATGACTGTATCGGCGACTCAGAGAGAAATAAAGTAGTGCTTTGTGTATCAGTCAGTCTATCCATGACTGTCTGCGTGTGTGATGTATCGATCAAAGGGAGGAAACCAGATCATGAGGTGAATGTCTGGTCCCTGTCAGATATTAGTAACCTCTGTCTGTCTGGAAACCTTTATTATAGGGCTGAAACATGTCCTTTTTGCCCACAATAAATAAGAGTACTTATCTTTGAGTACCAGTTATGTTTTATTTAATCCTTGCAACTACCGATACTATTCAAGATTTGGATATGCATGCTATGTTCCATTAAACCTTTGATTGTGAACATAGAAAGGTCAACTTGACCTGGCAAAGGACACCGACATTAATAAATTTACATTTTAAAAACCACCTGATTAAATGTCCTGTACAATTGTCTTGGTTTGCAAAATGTGCTAATAATAACATCATGCATAACAAAACAAAATACATTATCTGCACTTTTAAGAAACATGATATTATGCCTTATTAGCAGTTAACATGTTCTAAACGAGAACAGTGTGTTATTAGGGTAATACACCCTTTATTATGAACTTATTAACACTTTTTAGAAGATATTTATAGAGAGGGAATTACATTCAGCAAAGACAGTACATGGCACACAAGGACTACCAGGTGAGTGAGGTAAGTTATCGGGCATCCATTAACAGTAATGTGTTTCTTATAAGTGCTTATAAATGTCATAAAATGTAACATTTAACATGTTTTTCAACGATTCTGTTTTATACACGTATAGTCTTATACCTAATAAGACTTAAAAAGCTCTTATTACCTGTTATTACAAGAAACTTAATACATGCATCTGAGTTATGAGTTTCCTTATTTGATTTCTTCCAGCTACTTCAGCTCTATATTGAGAACCTTTATTGCCTGATACTGCCATGTTACATAGGCAAACTTTCTTGATTATGTGAGGCCACAAAAAGAGAGGTGACTCTTTGATAAATGCAGTACAGCAAGAGAGAGCAAATACAATTAAATCCTCTTTTTCTCAAAGGTTGCCTGTTCGCTCAGGTCAAAGCCCATAAAAGGACATCCAGGAGGAAGTGGGTAGGGTTTAGTAGTGTGTGTGTGTGTGTGTGTGTGTGTGTGTGTGTGTGTGTGTGTGTGTGTGTGTGTATGTGTGTGTGTGTGTGTGTGTGTGTGTGTGTGTGTGTGTGTGTGTGTGTGTGTGTGTGTGTGTGTGTGTGTGTGTGTGTGTGTGTGTGTGTGTGTGTGTGTGTGTGTGTGTGTGCGCTCACGTGCGTGTCTGCTAGCGTGAGTGTGTGCTGATTGTGACAGGAGGTGAGTGAAGCAAGAAGAGCGGAGATAAGAGACAGGAGGGTCATGTGAGACGGAGGAGAACACCTGAAACCGTGCCTTCCGGCATTCACCTTGTTGCCTAGCAACCACAGTGCATAATAATGACTCTGTGTGTGTACCTCCACCAGGTGGGGTGCCTACCTGTCTGATTTCACGTCATCTGTGATTGCTTCAGCCCAAACTCTGGTAATAATATTAATCAGCAAGAAATCATTAAGCTTTACGTGACTCACCTGTACAGTTACTACAACATGTGTTTCTAAGGATTGATTTTGGCAAAGTGCTTAATTACACAGAGAAGCTCTAGCCTGAGATTACTGTTATATGAGCTAGAACAGCTAACTTATAAGGGACTAAAAAGGGCTCTGTGAGGAGAGGTTTTCATTTATAGTGGAATTCATTACTCTAGACTAGTCTAGTCTCTTTGGTGTCTAAGGACCCCTCATGTCTAGGGAGGAAATTGTTGCTTATAGTATGAGTCTCGTCTCCAGGACTAGGGCACACACACACACACACACACACACACACACACACACACACACACACACACACACACGCACACCATACACAAACACACTCGTTGAGGATGAGGTAGCCAAAAAATGATGTCATAGCCTGATCACTTTTCTCGTCCTCCTTTTCCTCCCAGGACCTGGAAAGCAGATCAATGAGGAATGGAAGGAATGAGAAGAGAGAGACTGAGTGCATGTGTGTGAGACAGAGACAAAGTGAGACAGAGAGGTGAGTTATTGACAGGAACAAGCTGTTTGCTGCTTTTGTCCTGAATCACTCAGAGCTGGTGACATGTCTAAATTCTTATTGATAGCATGCCATGTCAGCTATTCACTACACTGTTTCTCTATACTCAACATATTGAGTTGGACAGAGATGTTAGCCTGGGCTGCAGCCAACTGCAGAGAGGTCTGGCAGATATTAATGTGAGGGGATCTCCTGGGAATCAGCCTTTGGTCTCGTTCAGTGGTCAGGTCCGTTATGGGCTGGTGTGTGTGGGTCACTGGATTCCTTGAACATGAGGTAAAAGTAATGAGTCACACAAGGGTGGCCCTGCAGACCATAGACATCCAACATTTATTAATGCAACTTTAGACATTAGAGCAGAAACCAATAACAGTAATACATCAGTCTCAATGGTAAGATTTATGAATCTCTTCTCTCACTTAAGAATCCTCGTGGTGTGCTTTAGATCAGTGGTTCCCAACCTGGGGTCGGGGCCCCCCTCAGGAGGGCGCCAAAGGTCACAGGGGGTGCACGAGGCTTTGTTTGCACTGAGGTTGTCAAAATTAGATTTGTGCATTTTAGCTAAAATAATGACACACTTAATGGATAATTTATACAAAGGCTTGTATACAAGGCATAGTAGACTTGGTGATAGATGGGGGATAGATATACAAGTTTAGTATTCATATTAATTGATCAAGCGAGTCAAAGCTGAAATGCCTCAGTTCCAAATATACACAGGGCAAACACAAGCATCACAGAAGAAGTCTGCAAATAATTTATGATCCCAGAGTTTTATTACAATAATAGAAAAGCTGGTTTGGCATTTTGGAAATAAATAACTTCCGCATCAGTTCCATGTCAGTGTTATCTGGGATACTCTGAAAATGAGATATTAAAGCAATTCTTACCTTTCTGGCATTTTTGCACTTTTCTTTTGTAATCTTAAAATGCTCCTAATAAACATATGGCACATTCAAATGTCAAAGAAATCCACCAGGTGTTAAAACGTATCAATCACTTATTCAATTTTCATATATTTCTGATTAAAGTCCAAATAAAATTATTTGCAGAGCTTCCTGCCTGTCATTCGTCGCTCTGTTTCACTTGCACTGCTCATGCTGTGGAACCTCTTACTAGTGAATTCGAGGGAGATCGACCTACCCCAAGGTCAGAGTTCAGGCATGGGTAGGAGGGTGTAGGGAAGCGCTGGCCTTTTGTAGAGAACTTTCAGTTAAAGACACATTCAGTAATGAGGCCTACTCTTTGTGTGAACTTGCTTCTTAAATCAAGTTACTTCTCAGCAAATGGTGCTGCAACTAAGAACTGTAAGTAAGGGGTAATGTCGAGCGAGACGATCATTATTGCGAATTGAAGCCCAACAGGGTGATTAGGACCTCAATCACATTTTTTAGGGGCATTCTGAGATTTCTTGGGACATTTTTGCTCTTTGATAACAGTTAGATTAATTTGGAGTTGTGTTTGTGGAAAATGACAAAGTTCAATAAGTTCAATATTCACTTTACATTTGGCTCCGTTTTGGTCCTCACCGACTCCCCAGTTAACTATATGCTGCTTATCTTAATGATTTTTTTACCAGCTAATTGCTAACTTTGCCTTCTGTCTGGTGCTGGGGCTAAAAAACTGCAGAACTGAGGGGCACTGACACACTGATACTTTACATTACAATTTGAAGTGACGACTGCATGTTAATTACCGGAGGGAGGACTTTACATTGTATCTAATAACCACCCTTATCCCTGCGGTCACAGTAACCATGACATTAACAAGACAAGCAACAATACGTTCAGGAAACTCAGCTTAATAGTTTTGTTGACTGGACCATTTGTCCTGTAGATCTTTGCCTAGACTGTTTGTTGTATCGGTGTTTTATGGGTTTTAATTTCCATCGCTGAGCCAGTGATGTTTTTCAGGCAGCAGGAAACGTATTAGCAATAAACAATATTTGTTGTTTGTGTTTTTATTCTTAAGAAGTCACCCTTAATCCCTGATTTTGGATCGATGAGATTTTCGCCAGAAACCATAAGCTAGAATGCAGAACATCTCATTTCAGGCGTTGAAGTCAGCCTCCTGTCAAGTTTGTTATTGCGTTGATGGGTGGAGGTACAGTGTGATAACAGATTAATGAGCTCTCTGTCATACCTCGCCTTCAGCTCTAAGCAGCACTGCTTAGGCTTAGCGTTATTTCTTTTTTTTATATGACGTTGACAGTTCTTCTAGTGCCAACAAGAAAAGATAAACAACGGTCAAAAAGGTATTTGTTTTGGAAAAAGGTTTGCAGGTTGGTATGTACTCAGAACCAAATACAGTGACAAACAATAGGCCCTTCTTACAGAAAACATTTTGACATGTCACAGTACGAAAAGCACAGATAATGAAATGAACGATGGGTGAATTAAACATCAACGTCCTGCGCTCTGACTCTCTGTCACACTGTCTTGGTTTACTGACACTAAACAGAGCCATCGTAAATGTTAATGTTTTCCTGCTATAACGAGTTGAAATGTCTGCTATGAAAAAGGCCAGCGCCATCTAAATATGTATGGTGAATGAATGACTATACATTAAATAGAAACTATGTCCCAATCTTCAATGCACTATCGTTATGCTATTGAGTTAGCAGATAGTAAACATGGATGTAAGATTTAAAAAATATATCTCGAAATTGGCTTTGTAAATGTTTAAAAGATTGTTTAATAGTATGTTTGTTAGACCTACAGGAAACATGCGTTGCTTCTTGGTTAGTAACACTGAATGCAAACCTAATGTGTTTGTTTACAAGAAAACTCTGCAGGGCCCCTTTAAAATAGGATTTTCCTCAAAGCTATTGGGACACAGGGGGTGATTGCAGCCAGGTGATACCAGGGTTCAGGAAAACCTGTCATGAGTTCAGTAAAACGTTGGCATTTGACTTCATAGATGATGATGTAGGATATAGGCTAAAACATCAGCGGGGGCATTTTTGGGTGAAGTGCTGCGAGTCAGCAGGGTGAGAACAGGCGGAGAAGGCCTTCTATTGTTGTGGACAGAATGGAAACTCTCACACAGCCAGATTCCATCCTTCCAGTGCAGTCACAGTGGCAGCCCTCTGATAAGCTTCTTCTGAACCATTCTCAAAGACTCTGTTGTCCTGTTCTACCAGGAAAAAATGATTTCCCCCTTTTGAATACCTCTGTGGCCTATTTTCAGACAACAGCTCACAGATTCGATGGTGGCACAGTGTCTCAGGCTTATGAATGCGTACATTGATGTCTGTTTGATCTGATAAAGCATCTGTATTGACAGGTCACCTGTGGGAAGTGCCATTGTTCTTCTGTCTGAAACAACTGCATGAAGCAGGTGTGGTTGTTCGTTGTCATTTAGTATATTAAATCACACCTCTTGACTGAATTTTTGAGTGCCACACTAACATCATAGCCTCTCCACTTGCGTCACTTACTGCGGTCACCGCTGGCTGGCTGGCTCCATTTCTCAACTTCTCCACCCACAGCATCCATTCCACAGTATCAGTGCATTTGAACACAAAATCAGAGTTTGGATGGAAACCATGGCAATGACTTGTTACCACAGCAGTGACTCGCCACCACAGTCACCACAGCACTGGGCAAAGCTTCTGTAGACAGTTGCAGAACCACAGTGTTTTCCTCCACTGGTCTCTGAAAAATTTATCACTCTATGGTTTCTAGGCTTTTTGATTCTGCAATGTTTAGACCATGGTCATTGCTTCATTACAAAAGGTTTTTCCTAAATCTTTTTCTGTGAGATATATGCTACAGCCTTTCTAAACAACAGTTGAGAATTGAATCTGGAAGCATTTATTTTGGATATATATTTAACTTGTGACCACTGGCCTGGATCATGCAAACCATGCTAACTAGCTGGGGCAGGGCTATATTTACAGTGGGCTGGGCATCCATCAACGCAAAAGCAAAGACAGGCAGAGAGCGAGGAAGGGAAAGTGTGGCCCATCAGTCACCACACTCCAATCCCAGGGCTTGCCTATTTAAAACACCTCACAATTTGACCACAACACTGCCACAGGTCACGCTGTACTACTGGACTTACAATGCAGCACTAAACATCTGAATCCTTACACCATGCCATCTTATGTGCACCAGTGCATATTGCATGTTTTTCTGCATGCACATGTGCAAGCATCCCCAGGGAACCCAGACAGGAAGGTGTCCGATGACAGAAGAAAGGGCAAGAGGGGAATAAACGCTGTTGGTAACATCTAGGCCTTCTGCCCTGGCACACTGCACCTTAATGACATCACTCAGATGCACAGACAAAATAACACATCAACTGTCAAATACAAATGGGATAGACTGTCTGATACTGCAAATAGATGGCCAGACAGACAGCCTGTAATGACAGATAGTATTAAAGCAGACAGACAGACGGACAGGCACAAGGTCAGAGAATGACTGACTGACAGACAGACAGACAGACGGGAAGACAGAAACTGTGTCACTGCTCAAGACAGAGACTGACTTTCCTGCATTGTGTCTTTGACCCAAAGTATGAAAATGATACGAGATACATCTTCTTTTTTACTTTATTATCTGAATACATGTTGCATAGTACATAACAGGTTGAAGTACATAACAGTTGAATAATGCCAAGACATGCCAAGTAATTCACATTGATAGTATGAAGGAAAGGAAACAGTATTGAAGTCAACTGTAGTTTTTGTGCATATATTTTTTATTGCTTGTGTTGTTGTCATGCCTTTATTTAGTCGAAGAAAGTTGACTGTGCATATTTGCTCTATCAAAGAGCTGCTCAGGACAACCACAGTCTTCTGCTGCTGACCACTGAACAGTCCCAGTGGAGCAGTTGGGGCTTAAGTACCTTGTTTACCACAATAAGCATTGTTGAGGTAGATGAAAGTGGTTGCCATTAATCCGACACAGATTTTCCCAGGCCCTCAGGGGATTTTAACCAAAACAAACCTTTGACCCTCCAATCACAAGTTGCCCAGTTTGCATCCAACTCTTGCTCTGAGAGACTACTGTGTGGACGTGCATGTGTGCTTGCTAAGGCAGCAGATTGTATAGGTTGCACTAATGGCCTGCAGCATGGGGTCCGACAGGTTGGCATTTTCAGCGTGGGGCCAAGTCGTTAGCACATTGGAGTGGAGAAGAAACTCGCCATGTACGGACATTTGTCTGTGAGCTCAGAAACACTGAAACCAAAGAAGCCTCTCAAATCCTCCCAACTGACCGCCTCTGGGGTATTAATAACACACACCCATATACACACTCTCATAAACTAATGATTAACAATGACCTCGAGCAAAGTTTTTATTCTGATGCGCGCTAAAAAAAGGTGTTATTGCATGCCGAATGCTTAGTTGGAGAAAGACAAGAAAATCTGCTTCCTTTTCAGCCTTCGCTTGCTGCATGCATACTGTACGCACTTTAAACGGAGTGCATGGGGTTCATGCTAATGTTGGGGTCAAGTCTGGGCTGTGTTAAGGGTGTGTGTGTGTGTGTGTGTGTGTGTGTGTGTGTGTGTGTGTGTGTGTGTGTGTGTGTGTTTGTGAGTGTATGTGTCCAGTTTAATGACATCATGTATTAACACCCCTGCTACCCAGCGTGCCCTGACCATGTGTATGTACAAGCCTCCTGGATGGTGAGGTCATGATGGTCTGCTAAATACAGAGTAAGGTCAGGGGGAATGTTGGCTATGCTCACCCAGTATACTGTGTATACTATGTTTGGTTACCCCACCATCACCTTTTTACTCCTTCTTACAACTACTGTGTGCATTATTCTTAAAATGTTGGTTGCTAAATTACACTGCAGGTTGTGTATTTTTTTCAGATGCAATGCAAATGCACTGAAAAATGATGAATGTATGAATGAACATAAAAAACCAAGACTGTCCTGGCAATAAACTTGAGCCACAGCTGCTCCAGTCGGTGAGCATGGGTTTACGACCTCTGGTCTATGAACAGAGACTACACATGCAGTGGCTCAGATAAAGGCGCTATAAATCGTGCATGTGTTGAAAGCTGTAATCTGTGACGTGTGTGTTTGTGTGGTATGCTGACTGGTGTCACAGGCCCAAGAAACAACGGGGTAAAACGAAACACAGGAGGCGAAGAGTAAAGGTGTATGTAGTTATCATCAAGCAAAGTGTTTCATAAAAAGTTTATTGTTAAAACTAGTGTAATGTTACTTTGGAAAACTACGCCAGCTGTGCTTTGGAAAAGTACCACAGACGGGCTCCTGGAAGACGGGGGAAGCCTGTGCTGCATTCCTGAGTTGTGAGAGGTGTAATCACTCAGTGTGATGTCATGACAGGTTGATAGGTTGTGCTCACATACATGTCCAGACAGAGCACCGGTGTCAACACCTCACCACACACCTTCACCAAACAGCACCATCTTATTTCCTCTCTGTCAGGGGTCTCATGCGAACATGTTTCTCAAGACACATTGCAGCCACAGATATGAAGAGTCATAAAAACAGCAGTGTAAGTACAGGGACATTATGTAATAATTAGGATTTTACATCATTACATAATCTTATCAGGGTTTTAGCCACAACTATTTGATCAGTTGCCATAAAACCTTATACGGTCATGGTCCCCAGAAGGTGACTCCAAATATCTTTTGTTGTTTTTCCACGGTAAGGTACAGCTCAACTTTTTTTTTTGTTTTCCATTGTGGATAGTATTTTTTTGGTACCACCTTTGTTGAGGTTCAAAGCGAGCTGAGCAGATACTAAAAGGTGAAGTTAAAACACTGCAAACCCCTGATTGGTCAGAGAAAATCATCACTACTGCTACAACCCTGCCATTTTTAAATAGCCAAGCTACCGTCAATAGTGGCCACCATTTTTTAATATACTCCAAGATTTTTTTTAAATAGCAGCCTGAAAAACTACGTCATACAATTGACAAAGTGCAGCCATTCCTCTGTTTGGTCACTGAAGAAAGGATTCAGCGAGTGTTGCGTTGAAGATGATGTCATTATTGGGACCTATCCACAGTGGATTGCCATGGAATTTGATCACTTGATTCGCTGAACATCAGCATGTTGGCATTATCATTCTAAGCATGTTCGCATGCCGATGTTAGCATTTGGCTCAGAGCACAGCTACACAGCTTCACAGAGCTGCTAGCGTGGCTGTCTCGTCAGAACCAGTTGGAGAGCTGCTCGTCTATATAGCGTTGCCGCAGATGTTCATATTGTTCAAACGTGTAAAAGTGGCTCTGGTGGGTTGTGGGTTTTAACACTGGCACTGTGACCTACTGTGTAATATTGGTGTTTGAACCAAAATGTTGTCCTAATATATAATATCTAAAATGTCAAACCCATAAAATTTCCACACGTCTGGAGTGTGGAATACGAGTGCTGATATTACGTCTGATTCCTTACTTCATCATAGTGGCCAGTGTCAGCCAAGTCATCCGACTGTCTGCTTGGATTGGTTTTATTTCCAGTATAATTCTCATCAAACCGAATATGTCTGTCTCCCACACATCCTCTGCATATTTCACATAATCCATTAGGCGCAGCTGAGACCGCCACCATATTCCCTCCCTGCAGGATGTGAGTGTGGTCCATGATAGAAAAACAAACCAGGCTTTTCATCATGGGAGGCATCAATCGCTCAAGGAAACCTAAGCAGACAGACTTGTCTGACTTGTGACAAATGTTTTTTCTTTCCCCCCCTTTTTTTCTCAAAATCAACACACTTCTGTTCCATATATTCATTTTATGCTGGCTTGTGAAAGCATAAAAGAAACCACATCGTCCCAAAAAAAGAGTCTGCACAGCCTAAACACACTTATGTTGGCAAAATGCACCAATAAATTGCTGGGCATGTAAAAAAAAAAAAATAATTTGTCTCAGGGATTCCCCCCTGTCATACTATGCACACACACATTCACTGTAACTGCCTGGCTCGTGTGCAGAGACATTTAGTCTTTCAAAAGCAGCATTGTGTGAAGGTCAGGAGAGTCTGTGGAATGGAGATCTATCGTTGTGACATTCTCCATTCTTTGAGAAAGGCTGGGCAGCAGGCTCCTGTTACATAGGCACCAGAGGAAAGCGGGATAAAAGGCAAGGAGTGTATTAGCCTTGTTACATGTGTGTGTGTTTGTGTGTGTGTGTGAGAGAGTTTGTGTGTCTGTGCGTGTGTGCCAAAGCCAGAGAGCATCAGAGAGACAGTGACTACTGAGGTCTGTCTGCCTTTCAGATCAGAGATGAGTGAGTAAGACACACGGTATCAGTGATTTCTTTCCTTAAAAATAGCCACACATCATAATCCTCATCCTCATCATCATCCAGTTTCTAGTTACATAAAATATTAATGGAAAATGGAGTAGGTTATGGATTGTCCAGCTTGTAAATGAACTTGCAGAAAGTGTGACCTAATCCTGATAATAAGTTCAGTGAATTTACACAATATGACTTCAGAACGCTGCAAAGTCCAACACGTACCCAAGACAGCTGCCACAGTGTAACATAGGTCAGGGTTTGAGATATGGTTTTGACTTTGAAGAAAAAATAGTTTAACAAAGGATATGTAAAAAATACATTTTAAAAAAAGCCTGAACACCAAAATCTGTATGGATAGATATGACTAGGGAAGAGAGAGAATCTATTTGATTGTAACTTGGTTAAAAATACAAACAACAAAAGAAAACAATGTTTAGGGACATGAGAAAGATGATGAAAGATCTTTCCCAAGAAATGAAACCCCATACAGGAAGGGCAGTGGTTTACAAGTATGTGGCAAAGCAAGTCAAAGGAGAACCACAACCTGTCCTTTTCACTTTCATTCCCTCTGTCTTCCTCTTTTTTCTTTCTATGTCCCTGTACTCATTGCTGCTCCTTTCCTTATCAGGGTTATGTGTATTTTCTAGTAAATCACCCTCTGTGCATTTCCAGGTTCTCAGTAGGTCAACGGTCAATGTTTGCAGAGTACAGCCTCAGGAATAAGTTATAGGAATGGCATGAGTAACAGGGAGCTGACAGGTGAAGAGTATCGATCTCTGTCAGGCTTCAATTATGCTTTCCTTTTCAGTGTGATGACTGAGTTCAGATATCACCACCAAAAATATTGTTTAACCACACAGAGGCTTTTATATTTCTGACCACTGCTGTTGCTCCTTTTCTTTGCCTGTCATTGAATGCCCCAATAAAGCGTGTTTTGCAACCCAGGAATAGTGGTGGCAGCACCCACGGTGCTTCCTGCAGGTGTGTCAGAATCCATTCAGCCTGTGTGAATCACTGGGTCATCCTGCTCAGCGTAACCCAACCCCTCAACTGTAAACTGACACGCTAGAGTGAGGATGGATGGGTTTATTAGCCACCAAACGTTAGAGCCCAGACCAGTTTTCTGTTAGTTTGTTATTCGTATTTCCATATAAAATGCTAGGAATGTACAGTCTCTTAACAGTCAACATGGTTCCACAGTGAAAGTGTGGCTCATTCTCTGTATCGACTGGTAGTTGGAGCACTTCCAGAACTGGCATTATTATGAAACTCTCTCAGTTGAATGATTGCAAAAGATGAGGAACTGCATTACAGCAACTGTTCTTTGGGGGATAACACAAGGTACAAGCTTGTGTTTATAAAAATGTTAGTTAAGAAGACACCAAAGAGCGCAGTACGATTTTATTTTTTCTAAAGTACTTAAAGAACCAAATCTAAGTTTATAATAAACAGGGTTTCCCCAAGCGTACTGCTAGGCATCTTAATGTATTTTTAAATGAGGTTATGTAGTCTAAAGTTACAGCGGGGCGGCTCGGCTGGAAACTTAGACATAATGTCACATTTTCAAATCTCCGCTTCTAGCACTGGCTTAATGTAGGGCCTACATTGTATAGTTATTTTTAAATTCTTAATTTCATGATTCTGTCCATGATCCTGTTATTACAGAAACTTTAGGGCCCTACTTTAATGCTGCCATCAGTCTGTCCCTGGCCCACACTGTGCCCCTGTCAACCTGCCATGGGAAACCATGGTTAAGGAGTGGACGCAAGTAGGAAGGAAGTAGATTAAGCTTTTTAAAAGATGATTTAGATTTTTTAAATCAGCTATTACTGGTCAATGTCAGATGAATGCAGTAACTCTGGTCCTGTATTTTGATCCCAACAATGAAGTATTCTCAATTTACTACATCTCTGATTTGCATTCTTCTCCCTATACATTAGCGGCTGAGGCTTAAAGGTATTGTACACATCACTTTCTCAATTGTGAGTGCACTGCATCACATCCCTCTCCTGATGTGATGCAATGACAGTGAGTCATTAGCTTGTCGTGAACACCACCAAGAACCGTGGTTCAGGTTTATCAGGTGCCATGGTAGTTTCAGTGATCTGCTTGTTGCAAATGTCAAACATACCTAACATGCATTTGCAAGGCCTGAGACAAACGCACTATGGAAACTATTTGGATAATCTGTGAATTGTTCTGCTAAGTATTTAGAGGAATGTTATAAACCTAAAAAGTATTTGACCCTTGTTCATGACATCCATGGTATGCTCCCGTCATTGTAAACGCATGTAAGCATCTCATGTCTCCTCCTCTACGTTCACAGAGTGCATCGGTGCAAGATCGAACTTCAATAAAGCCGTTCGTGACCACAACAGGCTCTTCACCTGGTCTTTGCCACCCTGGAGAGTCAGAGCAGAAAGAGGAGTGTTGACAGTGATCGAAGGATTCACCACGGATTCTCTATCATGTCAAACAAAAGGGAATAAATGCGGCCTCCGACTTAAAAGCTACTGACATTGTTTCTGTGGCAGTGGAACATTCCAGGAGAGAAATGTGATATGTTTGTTGAAAAGAGAGCTTTGAAGTTACCTGAGTGCTGTTGCCCAATCACGCATTTACTCAGGTTACTATGGCTGGCTCAGAAGTCAAGCACATACTAAGCCAAAGACAAAGAGAGAGGACAACAAGCAGCTGTACAAAACTGTGTAATCTCTGTCAGTCAGGTCTTGTGTAAATTATGAATCCATTCAGGTTTTACCTTTACAGAGGTAGAAGAAGATGGCCCCAGGCTACACTTGGCACACTTCCCCTCTTGTTCTACTGCTCTTGCCTCCACGCCTCATTTATCACCTTCCTGCATTCCTGTCACAGCTTGCATATGAACTGAAGAACTGTGTGCATGTGTGTGCTGTACGTGTCAAGGAGGTGAGCTATCATTCCACAAAAAGGATTAATAATTGCCACATACAGTATAAATCCTATCTGTGCTGGTTGAAATCAGAAACACTTTGTTATCATGGCTACAACAGCGGCCAAACCTAAAGAGAGACCTGTGTTTATTTATAACTTCAGTTCTATTATTTATGATAACACTGTCTTCATAACTTTAATACTGAGATCTCAGAACATGGCGTCATTGATAAAAAGTCAGACTTGGCCTTTACCTTCCCCACCTGCTTTAGGGCCTGTCCACACGAGGACGTGTTTTCCTATAACCGCACAACTTTAGTATCGGTTAGGCCGACCATCCACGTGCAATCTGCGTTATAGGAGCCTGAAAAAGTATTTTTTGTAACCAGGTCCCAGAGTGGGAAGATTTGAGAACGCCCCCGTGGGGTAGTCGCCTGGAGGGCGAAACCGCTTTGTTAACTATGCAGTCATCACCCGGCATAATAACAACATTGCTGCTGCGAGTGGAGGGACACGGATCCATACACTGATCTGTACTCTAGGCCACATGCATGGGAATGAATTAAGCTGACCATATATTTCTCCCTTTTCCCTGATTCGCTTTTTATAAATGAAGTTGCCAAGAAGGTCGCAAAAAGAAACGAGACAGTGACCTCCTGTGAGTGCTTTGGGACGGGTAAGGGGCTCACAGCAGTCAGTGTCCAATACGGCACACACAAGAAACAGATTTCTCTCTAGGATGGATGAGGATTTGGGAAGTCGCCAGATTTTGTGAGAAACTCTCCAGTGTTTGTAGTATGATTACACACAACAGCATCTCTCTGTCTCTTCTTCTCCTGTTGGTGTATTTCTGTGGCAGTTACAGCGCCACATCCAGGTCTGGCATGTGTATTACAGCGTTTTTAGTCGGTTTCACTGGTTTCGTGTGGATGCAGATATTTCTTGAGCCGAGGCCATGTGGAAAGAAAACTTTTTAAGAAAATAAAAGGTTGTTTTCGATTGTATGGACATACCCTTAGTTGTGCTCACTTGCATACTTTCATGTGCAATCAAGGATTGTTATGCTCACTTAAGACTCTACCTTGAAATAAAATAATTTTAGATAATCAGACTCAACTGTCGGCTTGTTTACAAATTGTCTGATCACCTATCACAGTAAGCATCAAAGTGTCAAAACACTCAATCCACAGAGAAATGCACACAGTCTGTATTCAGAAACTGTTCCTTTAAACGAGCCGTCAGGATTTCTCTATGTTTGTGATGTCACAACTATACTATACATAGGAAGAAAGTGTTGCTATAGTGTATAGTGTTACAGCCATTCCCTGGCTGCAATAACCATGCAGAGACACCAGGAAATACTGACCAATCAGGGCTGACTGGGTTTTTTCAGGAGGGGTTCTTAAAGAGACAGACGTTACTAAATACAGGTATCTTCAGAAAGAAAGTATGAGAAAAACAATGTATTTTTCAAACATTAAAGCATGGTTTTAGTAGAAACCCCAAATACAAATATGTCCCCTGAAAAAGTGTTCCTAAATTTTGGTAAGGAAAGTTTTTTATATACATGCAAATACAGGCTTGTTGGCAGTTTTCATTCCCATGCGTAGTTGAATAAATGATGATGAATATTAAAATTAAGTGATTAACCAAAGCAAATAGCAATATGAATTCAATACTAACAGTAGTCTTCCAGTAAATGCACAACACATTTGCCATTACTGCATAACATATCCAGCTTTAAAAGCCCTGGTGCCCGGCCGTCTCCTAACATAACAATGTTACATAGTAATGTTGCTTAGTAATGCTTGGCATGCCAGTAGTGCGTTGGCTGAGCTATGAGCATACTTTAGAATATGGTAAGGTCCTCGCAGGACTTTACACACATTCCATAGAAACAAAGCAAAAGCTCATAAAGCAGACTCTCCTTTACGGGAAGCTCAGCTCTTAAACCTTTAGACACGACATGCCATAAAACAACCAGGAAGCGTGCTTTAGACTCCTACTGTATGTGTAAAAATACCGACATGAAACTGAAATAGCGGCTTCCCACCGTTTGTGCCCATACGCAAGGGAATTATGGAAAAGTGCTATGCCATTGTGTGTTGGTTTGTGTCTGTCTTCAAATGTCCAGGCAGGGCTTATTTTTTCCATTTATTCTTTTTAAGGTCAAAAGTTCTGTATAAAACACACAAAGATTTCTTCGATGAGGCCAGCAGACAAAAAGCTGGTTGAACCCACCCCACCCCCCTCTAGGCTTTTATCCTCACAACAATCCCACTTCCTCACTTCACTTTGTTATTTCAGCTTCTTAGTGTTTATGGAGGGTAGACTGAAGATCCACTGCTGTTTGGTGAGCTAGTGAGGCCATATCCTCTTAAATTGCACTCTACTATTAGCTCAAACAATCTATAAACATCACCCGTGTCATGTTTATACGTTTTTAGCTCAAAATTATCATGCGTCGAGGCCACCAGCATTTCCATGGCATCACAGCAGCAGTGATCTCACTGGGCCACCCTCTCTTGACGTCTTGGCCCTTTCCCTGTCCTTCTCTCTTTCCTTCTCCCTCGTCGGTACAGGAACTGGTCAGGGAGGAATGTGGTGGCACAGCGTGACACAGATGGAGCACCCACACAGACATAACAGAATTCAAAGAGAAGGAGGGAGAAAAAGGTGTCGGGAGGGGGCTTGCTGGGGACATACAATGAGAAGTCAATGAGGTGTTGGGACTTTCTGACTCAGGCATTAAAGCGCATTAAAGAGAAAACCACATTTGAGGGTGCCGTCACTGTATGAAGGAAGTGAAGACGCTAACGTAACCACAATGGTTAAAATAAAGCAAGGAAGTGATCCGTGCGTTGCCTCTTACATCCGCAGCTGTCATTTTTCTGGAGAATAAAAAGTCAGACACTGACACATTCAATCAGGGAACTTTGAAGGCTTTTATTGTCTGCATGTGCTTTGAATTTATAGTGTATGTGCAGGTGTGTGAGCATGTGTGTTTGTGCTGTTCTTTTCTGTCTTCACAGTGACTCAGGACTTATGGTTTGCAGACTAATGAAGTACCTAAGATTTTTGATATTTTGTCCCCAGTAGGTTCAAACTGATGTCACAGAATATGCTCTCGGGTAAAGATGCCCCATGTATGTGTGATACAGTAACTGGCGTGTCATGTGGTGAGAACGTACTGACCACCACGCGTCTTTCAGTTTATCATCTCTCACACCAGGATGCATATTCTGAGCATGTCTAAATATTTACAAAATAGGATTTTGGTCACATTGTGATGATCACATGACCCTAAGGGGAAAAACAAAACAAAGCAGTACAATTTAGAGGACACTGGACTTTCTGGTCACTTTCTGTGAACCTGTTAAAGCCCATAAACTGCAACAAACCAGGTCCATTACTAGAAATTTATGAACAGCAGTAATGACGTATCCTCTATATCTACTTTGCCTACTCTGCAGAGGTATGGAAACCAACAACCATAGCAACAACTGGACGACCAACCACGTTCTCTCAGTTCGACAACCACACTATAAGCCTGGTCTTTTTTATGTAAAGCCTTTCCATGGCAGCTACTCCATGTTTTAAAGATGCAATTAAAACTGAACTTAAAGCTCGTTTCAGCTGTGGAGGAGTTCCCATTGATCTCTTTTGTGGACACAAACACTCAGAAAGTCAGAGTCAAGGCGCATGTGACAGATCTGTGTTAAAACTTTTACAGTAGCTGGCCCCTCACCTCAATAAATACCGGGGTTACCAGATCGGCGGTGTTTTGAAAGGCCACAAAAAACAAATGATTGGGTCAAGGGGCTGCTCACCAACAAGTCAATCATTTTGGATCTTTTTCGTCAACCGGCCTCAATTCCAAATGAATTGAATAGCCCTGCTTTGATATACTGTATATATTCATACTTTTTCTCTCAAAATGCATCAGATTGAGAATGCATTTTGACCTTTTTCACCCCTGACCCGTTTTCATGCCTGAACTAAACTTTTAACAAAACCTAGAGGGTTCATACAGGCCAAAAATGAGTTGAAGTAGGTGTTATTTGTTTATTTTGATGAATATCTTTTAAATGTAGGCGTGGTAAGACAGGCAGTAGGAGTCAGGGTCAGCACTGACGTCACAGGTGGTGGTCTGTGACGCCAGCCATTAACAGTAGCACCTGCGTGGAGAGGTTGGAGGTGCTTTTGGAGCTGGGACAGACATACAACGAGGATGACGCTGGACAAACTACCACTGCATACTGTTGACCGAACTGAGCATCCAGATGGAAGGGTGGGCTGGCTGTCCTGATCAACTGAGTTGCACTTGCGTGATGTTCAGTCCTCCAGTCGGAGCATGCTGGTCCCAGGGAACAAGAGCTGTGAACTATTCTTACTCAAACACACACACACGCGCGCGTAAGGAAAGTTTGTAGTCACCCAGGGGAGGACTGGTCACATCCTTTTAAATCTAACACAGCACGTAAAGCTTGCTGGCCATTCAGTAGATGACTGGTCAGCGTAGCAGTGTACAAGGGGAAATTAATATATAGCTGCTATGTAGAATCTTAAAATTGTGTATGTTGGCGCCCCAACTGTGTTGAAAAAGACACTGTTGGAGACATCAATGCAGAGATAAATCAGCTGAACGTAAGACACAGACCGCACTGATTCACACAAAAATCCTCTCATTCCTCTATAAACAAAAACATGAGGCATCAGAATCATTTGACAGATGATATGATCACATACTAATTCTACACATGATAGTTTTAAGTCCTGGTGATAAACAGTGGAAATGCTGAACATTGAAGAAGAGAGAGCCTTGTGGTTACTACAGTTGGAAGTTGAGTTCGATATGTGACGCTTGTCAGCGATTCAAGTGTATTAGATCTGAAAAAAGTTGGATCAGCAAGACGTCAGTAAGTAGTGACCTCAGCAGTGACTGCATTTTGAGTAAAGATTGGATTCTGTTGTACTCATTTAACCATATATTATGATTTTTCTATATAACTCAAAGAGCAAGTGTTATCTGTTTTATTCTTAATTAAGTTCACCAACCTGCAGGTCTCTCACTGAACTATGAACTGCTAATGTGTGTATGTGTCTGTGTGTGATATAAAGGCTGATGACAGCTGTGCACATAAACAAACGCAATGTTCAGACATTAGTTTCTATTAACACATCCTCTTCTTCCCCCGGTTCCCTCTTTTGTTTATTTTTAGGTCATTTTGAATTCTGTATTTTCAGTGTGTTCGCCTTTACTTTAGGCCACTTACACCCACTTCTAAAGAAAGCCTCTTTAAATAGCACCACTGACAGACAGATGGAATAAAAAGCAGCTATGTTGGTAAGCGACAGGGTACTGGAAAAGCAAAGGAAAACAAAGAACAATCTTTGTGTTTATGCAAGACAGGCCTTTTCTTGGGTGTGTTGGGTCAGCAGTGTGTCGTCAGTGTGTGTGTGTGTGTGTGTGTGTGTGTGTGTGTGTGTGTGTGTGTGTGTGTGTGTGTGTGCGTGTGTATGTGTGTGTATGTGCGTGTTTGGTGGATGTGTGCCTGTCTGTGTTTCTGTTTGTGGTACTTATGACTGTGCAGTAATCAGCCAGGAGGAAGAGCCTGTCCAAGTGCAGACAGCGTATCTCCCCCTGGCCTCCAACGAACGATCCACCCGTTTTCTCACACAATAAACACACACATGCAGGCATAGCCTCATTTGACAGACTACAGACAACAATGTGTAGTGTTAAGATTACAAAACCACAAATAATACCAGGAAGAAGTCAATGAAAATGTTCACCAAATTGGCAAGTAAGTGAACCAACAGTGCAGCTCTGTTTACTATGGCATAAATAGACACAATGATCTTGACAGAAGGGTTAATTTTAACAACTGTGCAGCAGCCTTGATATTGAGATAAGTGAATGGAAAGAGAGGACAAGTTGGAGAAATGAGCAGGGCCAGTGGAATGGGAGGAGTAAGATAAGATTTGTCAGTAAAGCAAAAAAACAAATAAAATTCCTGTTCAGGCTTTCTATGGTGTTCACTGGAAAGGCTCAATCAAAGTTTTCAACCATGTTGAGGAAGTCTCACATTAATAAATGAGAGAAAAATCAGAAAACTGGATTTAGATTCCTTGTTGTCAATTGCCAATCTTAGACCTGTCAATCAATTGTAAAGAGAAAGCCGCACCAAGCTTGAGTTGTGGGATTTTGAAAATTGCCATTTTGTAAAGCCTCAACTATCAAAGAATCCTCAGAAAGTTTTAAATTGAAGTATTTCTGGAACTTTTGACACACAAATACAAATAATAAAAAGATTATGCCTATAAAATGATGACTGAGGATAAATTACCTTAAAACCTGTAGTATCACATTTGACACATATATATATATAATATATAATTCCAATACCGCATTATCTCAAATAGTGCCCTTTTTTTTACCTTATCTACAAAATATAGGAGGCCTTTATTTAACTTCTAGCCTTTATTTTAGGAAATACGGAATTCACTCTCCTCGTAGCTCTAAGCGTCACAAACAATGTTGATGAGAGCAGTTCAAATAATAAGCTAATAAAAAAATAACGCTCCATAGAGCTGGTTCATTGCTCATATAAAAGTATGGATGAATTCTACTTTAAAAATATATATATAAACTTAACCCGTCATGGAAATTAGTTTGCTCTGCAGTGTGTTATATCTTGGGAAATGCTGCTCTTCAGGAAATTAAGACTCCTGCACTCATTCACACGGTGATAGTGACGGAGGAAAATGACGAAGGCAAAAAAAATCAGGACAAAGAAAGTATTATCTCCTAGCTTTTACAGATTGAAAATGATAAGAGACAGACACTTTTGGAAAGGGTGTGTGAGCTCCGAAAGATGACTGACTAACCTTGACCAGGAAAACACTAACCTCATCCTAACTGTCTACTGTAAGTGTACTGTGTCACACAAGCGCACAAAACATTTCTTTCAGTCTCACAAAGGGAGAAACATCTGCAATGAATTATTCCCCACCCACCCAGTCAGCTATAGAATCCAATAATGACTGTGAAATGCAACAGCAATTTTATTTTATGGTGTTGTTTTCCCTGCTTGGCAGTGCTTTCAGTAACTATAGAGATGGATGGCAAAGGCTGGCACTGACTCTAGAGAACGATGTTCAATTCAGTGGTCACATTAGAGGAAAAAACAACTTCCACCGTTACTAAGTCCACTGGGTGCTGTTACCCTCCCTGTCTTCTCTATATAAGGTGCTATAATGAGATCTTAACACACACACACACACACACACACACACACACACACACACACACACACAAACACACACACACACACACACATACAAACACACACACACACACACAGGAGTGACAGGAATGTCAGTCCTGGACAGTAGCCAGTACCTACTCACTCTGCTACAACCACTCTTGAGAACCTGGGGCCTAGCAGGGAATGAAGTGAGTCCACCACGGTGAACCAAACAAAGACTTGCGGTGTGGTGATGTCACGTCCTGGCAGGCTGTAACTCTGTTTGATGTGGGGCCTCTGTTGGTGGACGAGGGGGCGGGGCGATACCCCACTGGGGTGGACGTAGGTCGGAAAGAAGGCTGTTAATGAGCGTAGAAGCAGGAGGATGTTGTGGTCGGTCACAGTGCGGCGGTCTGGTTTACCAAACTCATTTCCTTCTCAGGCTTCTGCAGCAGTGAGATGTAATCGCTCAGCAGCTCCTGACCTGAATGTTAGGTCAAAAAGAGAAAAAAAAAAACGGCACAGAGATACAGAGGGAGTGTTTGAGGAGGGACGGAATTTAGTGTCAATAAAGATGTCTGTGAAGAGTCTGTAATTAACGTCAAGGAACTGAGAGGAGTCGCAAACACACCTGCAGTCTCGAACAATCAAAACACTGTCTAAAAGAGAACTGAGGCCTTATGGGGAGGCTGCTCATTGGTGTGTGTGCATGTCTGTGTGTGTGTAATATAAAGAGAAAAATTATATCAGGTGGGGAGGACTGTGATTGAATTCCAGAAGTGACAGTTCTGAAAGTAAGATATAAAATAACTTTAAAGCCCCACATAATCTGCGTGCTTCCAAGGGCAACCTGAAAGGTTTTAGTTTAAGTGATCTCAAACAGTCCTGTAGGCGGCACGGGGTTTCACTGCCTTTGTAAATTAACTGAAAGAAGTATTCAATGAAATTCAAACTAGACTTTGCTGAACCACTGGCACATTACCTCATCCAATGCAGGGGTTCAAGGGTTAAATTTCCCTTTGAATGCCCCTGACACACAAGCATCAAAGAACCAATGCAACAAAGGTTGACCTATCAAATGCTTCGTGTTGCCCCCTGATGTCTGTTTCGTTAAAGTTGCACTTGAACGCACAGAGGAAAAAAGTAGACTGTATTATAAAAAAATTGTTTCTTGCCAGTTGTTTCTTGGGAGATAGAGGTAGCTCCCCTAAAATTGCCATCACCAACAGCATTGTATGAATAAGCAAAACTAATGACATTCCCAGCAGCTGTACTTTGTGTTTAGTGGTAATTATACCCTCTTCCACCGAAACTTGCGTGCATACGTGGGGGTTTTTTAAACGTGGGAAAACCCGGTAAAAATAGGCAAAGGTTTCCCTTTGCCAAGAGAAGAGTGTGCCTTTCTTGCTTTTTTTCCAGTGTTTCACTGAAAATGTCACAAACGCATCAGTAGCCATGAAAACATGTTGGAAAGCAGCGTGGAGGCCACTGACGATGTTACTGTGGTTATTTCTTTTTTTATATCTGTTACTTTTTCAGTCTCTTCTTCAAACTAAGTACTTGGACGGACATGGATGGAATTTGTGGCTGAGATGACAACGAGTCTCAAGGGTGCTGATGGAGGCGACGGGCATCATAGGATGTTTCCACCATTGCCGATCAGAGGTGGAGCTGATAAATACCTGTGACTACTACAGAGTAATTTGTCCGGGGAATGAATGCTGATTGTAAACTTTCCCACTAGACCCAAAAGCCAGATGTTAGAGACCATTTTTGCCTCTTTTGTGGGAAAGAGGCAAATGTTAATATGATACATTTCTGTGATAAAATGATTTGCGTCCCATAGCAAAGGAAGATTGCAGCTCTTAACCTGGAGAACTCCATCAGCTGCTGGTGTGGCCAATTTGCTCAGTCAGCCAAACAGCAGTGGATAATAGATGAGGCAACCGTCAGACACAGTGCAAAAACTTTGGCCGATGGTCAGCCGCAGACACTCAACAAAAACCCAACATCAGCTTACGGTCCACTGTGAGCTTGATGTGTCAGGGCTCTTAGATTTCTGGCACGAGTGTTGAAGGTAGTGCTCAGTGAAACTGTACGTTCTCTTAAACTGAGGCTGTGACAGTTTGGGTTGGGTTGTAAGAGTGACTCCAACTAATCCAGCTCACAGGATGAGGATCAGAGGACGTATGAAAACAACAACTGCTCCCACAGGGATGTGTCACATTCGATGGGGGCCTTATTGTCCCCCGACAAAGCTTTAGTGCTATGTCACATTCCCGAAATCCACGCTGAGGAAGGGGGCGATGGGGGCTTGGGGAAGGAGAGATATTTTTCACACCGAGGCACAAAAGCCACAGAGCGTCGGTCTCCGTGACTCACACATGGGGAGGAAAAGAGGCTGAGTAATCACAATAATAACCACCATCATCCTGCTCCTGTCTCGACAGTTGCTAAAAAACCAGGACTCCTCGCCCAATCAGTACAGTAATACATAATCAGATCACTCCTCAAGATGAGACAATATTGCTGTTGAATCAGCTGTGATGGTGCATATGTCTGTGCTTAGCACGCTAATTGTAGTGTTAGTAATCACTTCCATCTCTCAGCTAGTAATGGGGCAAGTGTAAGCAGGGATTTTCACATGGCTGAGTTCGCTAAAGTGGCCCACCGGGGCTTGACTTGACAGACTTGTGCAAAGCTGGTTGTCGTGTGTGGTGTGTTGATAAAGCAATCTGGGTTGGAAGATTAGCTGTGGTGTAATGGACAGAGATGAAAACTAGATGTCATCTCTCTGTCAACCAAGTGCTTCCATGGGCTCAGCCCTTTCACAGTGTGTGTATGTGTGTGTGTGTGTGTGTGTGTGTGTGTGTGTGTGTGTGTGTGTGTGTGTGTGTGTGTGTACTGGCAGAGGGAGGTCAGGGGCGCGTCTGCCACGAGCTCAGCTCTTGCTCCGAGAGAAGCCATCATCCATGACCTCATCCAAGGAAAAATCCCCCTGTCCTGCCTTCCTCTCCTCCCTCTTCTCTCCTCCAGCAGCTGAGCTTTGAGCGCTCCCTCTGCATTCCTGCTCTCTGAACAGCTCCCACACTGTTTCGAAGCCGCAGAGAGAGGGAACACACAGAGAGTAACAGTGAGTGGATGGATAGACAGGGAGCAGCAAAAGGGAAAGTCTTGCTGAGGTCACGGACCCCGCTAATAGCCTGTGGGCTGCTCAGGCGGCCTCACAGGGGGGAATGTAAATTTGTTGAGGAGTCAGAGAGATGGGGCAGATGAATGAAGAGGGGAAACCATTCCTTCATTTGCTTTCAATTTTCCAGTTCTTTGTCTTGGGCGTTCCACCATACATTGAGCAGAGGGCAGGTTGACACCCTGGACACCTTGCCAGTCTGTCAAAGGCCTATACATGTAGACAGTCCAACACATTTAATCACTAGCAGCATGGTCGGTCGGTAGGTCGGTCCACCACTGGGGTCTAGACTGAAATAGGTTAGCGTCTGAGGTTTTTAGTGAAATGTCCCAGGACTATTGGATGGATTGCAATGAAATTTGGTACAGAGGGAGGTTATTGGAGAGTTAAATCAGTGTTCTGTGATTACATGTAATATCTGACACATTGCATGAGGAATTGAAAGTGCCATTCTTGTTTTCTTTGGGGGGATAGGAAGATTCCTCCGCTGTCTGTATTTTAAAAACACATATCTTAGGTATTTCTCCACAAGGAAAATACCTCTACTCTTTCCTAACAATCGGTTCATGATCAAACTGGAACAATAAAGATTAAAGTGTTTTCCCTAAGGGTGAGGGGTGGAGGTGGGGTGAGGTGTTTCAACAGCAGCCAACCACAAAGGAAACACAGAAAGAAGAATGCCTTGAGCTCACTTCTTGCGGTAACTGGAAGTTGCTGCCGTCTGCTCTGACATCCGTTCGCCTGTCCTTTGTCATAAGCTGTGGTGTCAGCCAGCTCAACTGGCCAGCACACGTTTTCCTGATCCTCCAAAACCACTATTAGGTACTTCTGCACACACACACACAGACACACACACATACACACACACGCACTCTGGGCGGATATGGGAGGATTTTTTTTTTATTTCAGAGAGCTGCAGGGCATACTGTAAGAGGTAGAGAAAACAGATGAGTCAAGCATGCAGTCATCAAGTCTTCCTGTCTGTTTGCCGGCATGCTGTTGTTTGTGTGTGTTTTTTTATTTAGCTTATGTATGTGTGTGGTTGTGGTGATTGGTCAATTACATCCAATTTCTTCCCTGGCTTTCTCTTCTCCTCTTCTCTTCCTTCCTTTCTCCTGCTTCTTTACCTCGTCCCCTTCTTAACCCAACCACATCCTTCTCTCTGTCTCTCATTCTCTAACTCTCTCTTCTCCTCTTACCCTGTAAGTAATGCGATGCCACCATCAGCCTCCTTGGGGCCTAAATAGACCTCAGTGAGAATTTAATAGTGTGACCATGATACATAACAAGTGTCTGTCCAGCAGGGTGACATCAGCAGAGGGGAATCTGCTGCTGGTATCCCTGCCCAACTCCCGCTGGCAGCAGGAGCAAGTGGAGAGGGACAGCACTGAGCTGAGCAGCTTTTTTTTAATACTACTAACACAGAACGCAGCGTGGAGCAGGGGCAGACATGGAGCAGGGGCAGACATGGAGCAGGGGCAGACATGGAGCAGGGGCAGACATGGAGCAGGGGCAGACATGGAGCAGGGGCAGACATGGAGGGTCCTAAGCAAATTGTGAACCTGACCATTTTCAATAAACTCTTAAGTTTTATTCCTGAAGATTTTAATCATGTGACACAGCATTTGTGATATGGCTGGCATTTTTTTCAGCACCCGCCGTTCAGAGTATATGCAAATACATTACCAATGTCTGCGTTTGGATTCAAAATGCTGATCCAAATAGAAGCGAATCACAGTGAATAAGGCATGCATCTATCAGACGTGATGCAGTAGACAACATTAAATCTGACTGTTTAGCTGTGTTCTTTCATTTTTTAGCTGCTTCTGTCGGTTGGTCGGTCGGTCCCCAAAAACTTCCTTTGGGAGCCACAGTTCCCCCCCTTCAAAGGCTGTAATGTGGATGCATGCAAGTACGTGGCCGCAGCTATTACGAATTTGCACTTGTTGTTTTCATATTTAATTTTAAAAGAAATTTGTTGACCCATATTATTGCTGGTCAGTAAGTAAATATCTTCTATATTAATGGGAAAAAAATGCTTTCATGACTTGATATTGTTGTGCATTTGCAGGCTGCAGGGACCTATGTGGCTTCCTTTGGAATGATATGACTGGCTGAGCATTTGTCAGTTTTAGGGTTAGATGGAAGAAAAAGGAAACAGGAAAGGGATGAGGAAATGGAGGAGGGAATAGGGATGTAGGGAGGACAGGAATAAATAATAAAGAAGGCAGTTCACAGGAACTGAAGGGTAAATCAAAGTCAAGGACCAGAAACGGAAGAGTGAGAGCTATAATAGGCAGTGACAGAGTGACATTGCTCCTCTCACTTCTTAATCTTTTTTATCCACACACAGGCGAAGACAAGGCTGCACCCTCTTAAGTAGAAGTCCTCAACTTGAACCATTCTCCATCCTCTCTTCTTCCCTCTCATGTTACGGCGTCAACTGTAGCTCTCTCTCCTTCTCCACATTCCTGTCATCCTCCCGCCCTCCTCCTCTCCTCTTCTTTGGCTATCCTCACTGTGTAACTCGGACACAGTCGGCACAACACCCTGATCCATTGCAGTCTCTGTCTGTCATGTGACGATGGCTATGTAGCTGTTATCACCTCATCAATCAGGCCTGATTGGCACACTGAGGCTGAGTAAGGTGCTTCATTTTGACTTTACAAGACTAGTTGGGGACTTTGTGCCTGAACACATACAAACACATTTTAGTTTTTCGGAATAACAAATTTTATACTTTAATATCTAAGCCGCTTCTGACAGACACACACACACACACACACACACACTCACACACTCATTAATTTCAGGTAATAGGCTCATGTGTTCCTGTAGATGATATCCGGTCAGAGAATAATTATATTTCCAACTGTTGGCATGCGCACTTCCATATTAGTGTGGAAACTACCCATTGTTGCTCCTCAGCGGGGCAGGAAGCACCTTTCACAACAAACTCACCCTCCTCACGCGGATTCAATCAAATACAACCACTAAAGCATCTGATTACTCAAGTCTATTTGGCAATATATCAAGACATCAGGGTGCTTTACTTTGCAAACTAATTTCGATTTTTCTATAAAAGCTTTACAGAGAAATATTTGGTGGCTACAACTATACAAAATTTACAGTACAGAGGCACTGCAGGGATACAGAATCTGTAATCAGTCAGTGATTTTACTGTAAAGACTTGAAATTGGTGGTCAGCATGAGGCAAACTACCTCCATCATACATAATTTACACTTTATTTCCCCAAAAATGTATAATTAAAACATTATCACTGTTAATGAAAACCATTTATTGTTATATAATATATTAGAAGAGAAGAGAAGAGAATAGAATATGTTTTATTATCATTGCACAGAAACTGTACAATGAAATTTCAGTGCATCTCCTTCAGTGGTATATTGCTACTAACTAGAATGTATCACAAAATTTGAAACATCATAGTTTTTTATGGTACAGACAGTAAAATTAGTTCAGGCGAGTTCACCTTGACGTGAACGACTGCTGCCAAAAGAGTTTCACAAACAATAGCAACTTTGTACACCAGCAATTCCCACGCCAGTGTGGCACACATTAAAATCTGCCACTTCCAGTGAATTTTGGCCACCCTGTAGGGAAATGCCTCCTGAGCTGTGGAAATATCCTCTTTGAGTCTCTCTAGCAACATCAAGAACACTCAGAAGGCGAGGACCAGCAACAGCGTTACTGTGACCCTACAAGGAAAATTCAGGAGTGGTACAGCGCCGATGCCTGATGATGGGCCACCATGACGGACATTATTTCCTGGCTGTGGTCCACCAGGCCACTGAGAAACAGAACGCAGTGAACTCCCTTCTCTCTGTGCATTCTGGTTCTTTGGTGGCCATCAGCCCCGGGAATAGCAGCTATGTGAGCATGACTGCACAGCACTATTTCTGTGAGCTCTGCTACTTGACATTGAGAGGCCGGGATTAGGTGGCTTCACTACTGTAAATGACTAGCCCCTGTCACACATAAACACACGTACACATGTGTGTGCTTTAGCAAATACACATTCATAAGTACACAAGTAAATTCTGTGACAAATACAGAATAGAGATTTGGCTAATTGGCTACATTTGTAACTGAGAAACCATAGTCATCAGCATATCGTTGCTGTCCCATGAAGACAATATATCTAGTTAATAAAAACAGGTCTGTTTTCATCTTTGCGACAACCAGTATTTTTCCGATAATCCAAATGGTTTCTAGATGTTTTTACACATCAAAGTCTCTTCACAGGTCTTCAGGAAAACTTGTGCATATGTGAAAGACGCTGTGTAAAGCCTTTTGTGGTTTCAGAGGGTAATGTGCAAAGTCTGACACATTACCTCAAGTGATGTCGTTAGTCGCCAGGTTTTGACAAGGAAGAAAAGTTTGTAGAATGAAAATGATGATTTCTCCGGTTCTGATTTATAGTTTTGTATTTTTTTCTTCTTTTTTGTCCATCTTGAGTATGACATTGTATAAGTGTGATTCATTTTCAGGTTCATACTTGTATTTTGGGTTTCTACTAGAACATGTTTACATGTTCAAAAACACATTATTTTCTTCATACTGTCTGTCTGAATATACCTGCATTCCCCCTTTCTGAAATACTCAATTTTAGCGCCTGTCTCTTTTAGCCCCCCTCCTGAAAAATCCCACTCTGCTCTGATTGGACAGCATTTCAGGGTCTTCTGCATCTGCGCTCTTGGCATCTCTGCACCATCATTGTAGCTGGGGAATGACTGTAGCAGCACTTTCTACCTATATATAGTATACTTGTGACATCCCAACCGTGAAGAAGTCCTGACGGCTCATTTAAAGACACCGTTTCTGAATATGGACTGTGTGCATTTCTCTGTGGACTGAGCATTTTTGAAATCTCACTTTTAACAATCTGGGAAGAAAAATTTGATTTTGAGGGACACTTAATCCTTCAGTTTATTTGAAAAGAATCTTAAAATTACAGACTGCCTTTGTAGCTGAGTGGTCATGTGCATGCCACATTGCTGCGATGTCCTGGGTTTGATTCCAGCCTTGGGACCTTTGTTGCAAGTCATATGCTAACCACTTAAATAAAGACCTAGACTATCATATGCTGTATTTGTGTTCATGCATGTGAATGAATTGTGTAGGGATTTGTGTTATGTTTGCTTGCCTCACATTTCTATATTGATTGTTAAGTATTTTCAAATTGAAATGAACATATCTGCCATGCAGTGAGTTCATCTACTAAAAATGCAAACTGAGAATATGTGCATGGATTACTTTTTTCCTGAGAAAGTTTAATGCTGAACTGCTGTTTTTTTTAGTTGCTCAACAGCATGAGTGCTAAGTCGGGAATCAGGTACCACACCCATATGGTTCAGCTGAACATCTGTCTTTAACTAGTGTGAACATATGAGTCTGACAGTATCTTGTTTATTCAGTATATATAGAAAGTATGGGAATCGAAGCCACAAACAGTGTTGAAAATGATCCCATAGCAAACATGTAAACACTTGTGTTTTTGCTGTGGACTTTTTGCTTGTAACGGTTCGGTTAACCCTTGTATCCCACTCAGATCCAGCACCAAGGCATTACTCTCCCACATTCCCCCTCACACACACACAGTGTCTGTGTAACAACATCCGTGTAGGAGGTGACTTCAAGGGGTGACTAACATTTGGCTGGGTCTCAGCCTGCCTTTGAGTCCAGCTGGTTCTTTTGACTTTCCTTACCCCCATTAAAACCTGCGTGCGGCTTACATGACAGCATTGTTGCATCCTGCTACTATTTGCCGTATGTGGTCTCTCTGAACTCCACGGCATTCAGGGCTGGTTGAGGTCTCAGATGTTGTACTTGGTGGTGTGTCTTTGAACGTGACATCTGTTGGCTGTGTGAGTAATGGGTGTGTGCTGCTGTGGCATGATGTGTTGTGGCTGAACATCAGGTGTTCCCCAGCCTCTACGCCACACATCTGTTCCCCGTGGCTCATATGTATACACACACACACACACACACACACACACACACACACACACACACACACACACACACACACACACACACACACACACACACACACAGGTGTAAGTGAGTCCTGACTCAACTCATGATTGATCTTTCTTGAGTTTGATGATGCTGTTGTCAACACATGAAACTGATCATGTCTTCCTTTACATCATTGCCAAAGAGAAAGGCCTCTGAGAAACACACAAAAATAATTTGTTAAACAGTACAATTGAAATAAGAATTGTGATAAAATGTTGATATCCACCCAGATAACCAGATTTAAACATAATAAACTAGTAGGGCGTTGTGACTGACTAAAAATATTTTCCTTTTGAGTGCTGAACATAATAGCACTAATGGCCAGGATACAGGTGCTTTGGTTAAAAGCGTCAGATACAGGGGAAATAAAAATATTATGTGTACTATAATTACAGCTCCTGAATGGTCCAAAAGAACACACTGTGTTATCATTATCCAGACTCTAAAATATCACATTAATGTGTGGCCCAACGCAGGAAGCAAACCAAGGAGTATAAATAAACTTGACCTTCGCAGTACAACATCTGAAACTCCTACTAATGCTAAGAGCATAGCGGTTGGATGTTATGAAGTGCGGGACTCAAAAAGTCTGATACGTTTTGTTTTTTTTATTTTGCTCTGGAAAAAAAAAAAATCACATAAATAAAAATCACTTCAAAACTGCAGGACAGGATTTGAAAGAGTGGAACACTTGAATTCACATTTTTTTTTTTTGCTTGACAGCTTAACATGGATCTGAGGGAATTTCTCCTCTAATGATGGTAAGACAACATGACAACATATTCAAACCAAATTCTTGCTGCAGTGCATTTGATATTTGACTCCCTTTTAAAGGGTTCTTAACAACACAGTCACTAAGTGTAGTTTGTTTATGTTGCCTTTAATCAATACATAGCCAGTGCAATGCATTCTAACGTCATATATCATTCTGATCTGATGACATTAAGGCAGAACACTAAGCCTATTGTGGCCTTAAGATCCCCAAACCTGCAGGACTAATTTGGGGGGGAAGAGCAGCCCCTACCCCATTACCAGAGCTGATCAGTGGCTTACAGACCAACTGGTTGCACTGGGCAGCTCCTAAGAGTGAGTGTGTGTAACTGTGTGAGTGTGAGCAGGGCGTTCCTGAAAAGCATTGCTCTCAATGAAACTACCCTGAGAAATCTAAAAAAGCAATCATGTCTATTCAGCGATCAATTTATTAATCACAGTGCTATTGATCATCTACAGAGTGTCAAAATAAGAGCCAGAAATCAGATAGTTATGCATCATATCTCTTTTCATGAAATACTGAGTATCTCAAGGGGCTTCTGCATTGTCTGTTTTTTTCTGTTTCATAAATAAATATTGTCCAATAGGAAATATAAAAACTGTAACATCATTACTTTAAAAACAGTTGAAGGTGGTTAAAATCTCTATAAATACAGTTAGCTTAAATAAATAAATTAAAATTATAAATATACCGTTTACTGTACACAACAAAAAAAGATGGACTTGTGCAGGAAAATACAAAATGCTTTTGTTAAAAATCTTGTTCAGTTCAGTCCGAGACGACCTCTTTTCACACAGTCAAGAAGCAGCACAGAGTCTAGACATGTCCCTTCTTCTTCTCGTTCCTCCACGCTCGTCACGTCTCCGGTCCGTCCTCCTGGCCGTCAATATTCCAGTTTCAGGTGGGCCGACTTCTTCTGAGGCCTTCAGGAATATGTTCACCTGCCCATTTTTCCATCTGAGCGTCTAGCAGAGGGTTCAAGGCAGTCAACAACCTCCGTTCCCTTCTTCATGTACAATCCTTTTTCCCTCTAGGACCTCCTTTTGCAGTTCACTTCTCTTTTTCTATTTTGAGGTAGAATTTCCACATCTTTGCCTAACATGAAAAAAAAACAGAGAGAGACAATGAGTGAAACCTTGTTTTTATTCAAGCAGTAGAATAAATAATAAAGAATAAATAAATAAAGATGTCTGTCAGTGTATGTGTCTGTAGCCCTGTTCCTCATGACTCACCTGTCTTTGTTTCTTCAGTGGTTGGACGCTAACCCTAGTTTGACCTTCTCTTCATTCTCTACATCATACGCGCCCCGCTTATGAAACCTGTAATCAACCAAAGAAAAGGAGCTTGTTCAGACTACTTATGTGTCTTTTTAAGGCAGGTATCAACAAAGCCTCTAGAAAAGGCCTTTATCTGTGTGTGTTTACAGTTGTTAGCAGGGATGCACCGATACCGACTCAAATAACTGAATCAGGTATTGGTGACAATGCGCCCATATTCTATTGTCAATAAAACAAGAATACACAAAATGTACATCTACGTATGTATATGCTTCATTTGGTTTGAAAGCAGTGTTTAAATCATTTCTGATGTTGCCTTACACATGAAACATCCCAGTCACTTCCACACAGTGAGACACACAGCTTATTAATTAAACACTGGTGTTACTGGTACTCTGTACTGGCCCATACCCAAAGCCCAGATTGTGTATTAAGGCTAAAAAAAAAAATCAGATTGGCGCTTCCCTAGCTGTAAGTGTGTGTTTGTGGGTGAATCTGGGCGTTTTTCACTTACCTAAGCAACAATAAAAGGCCTATGATGGTGAGGCAGACGGACGACAGCACCACCGCCACCACGGCCAGAGCTGTGGTGCGGTTGTAGCCCTCCTGGGGTTTCTCCAAGGGTAAGGTGAAAAACTGACACCTTTCCCCAGAGTAACTCGTGTGGCACCTGCAGACGGAGCAGAGAAAGAACCGGTTAAATGTTTAATAAGTGGTGTATCCCGAGAGGTGGAGCTGGTGTGCAGGCAGATGCGGAGCTGATACTTACACACAGGATGGAGCATGGATGTCCCTCAGGTACTGGCAGGTGCCGTGAATGCAGAAATCTTTATACTTCCTCAGGCAAGGATTCCTCTTCTTTCCCTTGCCTTTCCCCCTCTTTTTTCCCTTTCCTCTCCTTCTCTTTCCTTCAGTGCTTTCAGTCTCCAGGATGGCAAGCGGGTCTTTTGGTTTGCTTACCATGGCAACTGAAAAAAACCCAACAACAACAACATTTTACTGTCTTTGTACAGGAAGCAAGTAAAACAGTGGTGAGGATTTAGAGTAAATGAAAAACTCCCTTACCTCGTGGCAGTTCCTCGTAGTCTCCAGACATGCCATCTTCATACTCGTCTCCATAATAATAATCAGCGTACTCCTCCTCGCCTTCCTGCCCATAATCTGCTGTTGTCACATCCGTGCTTCTGCTCTCCTCCTCCACCCTCCTGCCTCTGGTCGTGTCCAAGTTGATAACAGCTGTGTGCCGCTGCCTGTCGCTCTCATACCTGTCAACTGCAGCACCGCTGGAGGGTCTGGACACCACTGGAGGAGAGAATAAGAGTGTTGTGATGTTAAAATTTCATGTAAATTTCGTATGATACAGTCTTTAACAGAATAGCAACCCCCAAACACCCTAGAAACCCATCCCCTAGGGGAAAATCAGTGCACAGGGGTTAGTGTGCCAAGGTGGGAGGGCCTCTGAGGGCAAGTCGAAACATGTTGCGCACAAGGAAGCTCCAGACAGGATTTTTTTGGCTTTTGGTGCAATCATACTGATCCCTGTTAGGAAATGTACAAGCTCACGTAATGAACATGCTCCTAAAGGGTTTGTAGGTATTCACTGCCTTGCTCGGGGGCACTTCAGTAGAGTGTAAGCTGGCCAAAAAGTGGGACTTCAACTCAAAAGACACTTCCTCCCTCAGGGGGACAGTTTAGATTTGGCTTTGGAAGGGAAATGTAGTGGGAGGGCAAATATAAATTGGCATATATACTCTGTGTCAGAAACACACACACACAAACACACACACACACGACATGCATGGACAGACAGTTAGCTAATGTCAGGCAAGAATATGAGTTAAAAATAAATATATCCAGTTACATAAAGCATGCTCTAAAATAGAGAGATGACCCCATTAGCTCCCGAATAGCCTGGCATCATGAAAACAGTTGCCTTAAAGGTTATGAAGTTTACAAGACATGTTACAGCCCGGCCATGCTGGAGTCTGACACAAGAAGAGACGGGGGCGCACAGGTAGACACGGAACGTCCTAATCCTGTCACTCAACAGATAAAATACGTTATTATCTGAAACTCACCAAAGGCGTGAACCAGTAAGAAGACAACGCTGAAAAAAATCCTCATGATGTCAAAACTTCCAGTGATTTTGTTGGGAAGAAAAAAAAAAAGGATGATTTACAAGTTGTATTCCTTCCACTTGTGCCGGTTCTAAATATTCCTTCCTTTTTTTCCCCCTCGGTGCGTTTGTGTGAATTAATTCCGTCTGTTTGCGACCTCTCCGTGTTACTCTTCAGAGAGCTGGTGCGTCCCGGGTGTTTCAGTGAGAGAGGAGAAGAGTGAAGGAGCGTCAGGACAGAGGCACCGCGGTATTTATAGGCCTGCTCGCTTCACCACGCCTCCTCTGTAGGCTGCTGCTGCTGCTGCTGCTGCTGTGAACGTGGACGAGAAGATAACCACATGTAGACTACTGCTCACAGTGTGGACTTGTTTTAGAAATATTTGAATACATTCCTGCGTTAATTCACGGATTGTGAGGCTAATCACTTTGGTGTGGAGTAGGCTCCTGTAATAGGGCCACTTTCAAATGCAAAAATGACTCTGATGGTCACAGTGGTAGGCATTACTAATGTATTACAGCCACATTTAAGTAGATGTGAATGCGATTTTGCCTATTTTTTAAATGTACATCCTGTGGAAGTTATCATATGGATGCATTATGTGAGGTCGTTGGCACTTTTAGCTAGGAGTTTATTGGTTATCCTATACTGTGTTTTTTTTATATACCTCCCTTGTGTTTTTGTAAGCTGCTGGACATTCAATTTCCTTGCGGGAGTCATCCCAAAGGGATCAATAAAGAGAAGTCCAAGTCTAAGTCTAAGTGACATCATCTGCCGTGTGAGAGGTTATATACCTGGATCTCCACACCAGACAGTTGGACCAGTCCCAGCCTGGTCAGATGCGTACATGAACTGATGAAGCCTCTTGGATGAGAGGTGAAACGTCTTCCTAGACAAATAACCAAGTCCAGTTGCTTTTGGGGATTATATGTGGAAATTCATTATAAGGTTGTTTTAGCAATGATCTAATGTGAATATGAATATATGAGTCTCACCCTCTTCTCAAAGCTTGAACGTACTGTACCTGAAGTGTTCCTGTCTTAGATAGATAGATAGATAGATAGATTGATAGAAAGATAGATAGATAGATAGATAGATAGAGAGACAGATAGATAGATAGATAGATAGATAGATAGATAGATAAATAGATAGATAGATAGATAGATAGATAGATAGATAGAGAGACAAACAGATAGATAGATAGATAGATAGATAGATAGATAGATAGATAGATAGATAGATAGATAGATAGATGGATAGATAGAAAGATAGATAGATAGATAGAAAGATAGATAGATAAATATAAATCCATATATATAGATAGAAATATATATATAGATAGATAGATAGATGGATAGAAAGATAGAAAACAGATAGATAGATAGAATGATAGATAGAAGGATAGATATATAGATATATAGTAATATGACTGCACTGGTGAAATGATGTAGGCCTATAAATAATAAATAAAAAACACCTTGTAAGAGGCTTGTGTAGGTACATAATGCACAGCTTGTCTGCGCCACCAGGCGGTGAAATGGGGTATTACAGCACACCTGATCTGGGTATTCTGGAGAGTTTGGAGTTGTGAAAGGAGTGGCCAGAAGTCACTAATCGGTGTGTTCATTATAACTTATTATCCTGTCAAGATGTTTTCTGAGATTAAGAGTAAGTACTTAATGGCTATAGTAATTATTTTGGAAAGTTGGGAGTAGCCTAGGATGACGATACCAAACATGACCAAACATTACACCCGTACTTCTCCTGCTGTGACATTTCAAAATGTCTCATGAGAAGAAGGTGCTGGCTATAAAGTGGATCAAGGCCTCGAGATTAGATAAAAGTGCAGGTTTTCTCGTCGCCTCGCGCTCCAGTCCAGTAGGTGGAGGCACTGCGCACATTAACAGACTTCGTCACAGCTCATTTAGTCCAGAGAAGAAGAAGAACGGGGTTTTTTTGTCTCTCAAAACTTTATTTACAACGATTCGTAGGAATATTGAATTTGCATTTCTTAAAAACATTATAAATATATTCAAAGCGGCAAGGCTGTATTGACACTGCATTAAAGTTCATACATAAATAAAACACATTTTAAAAGTACAGATATCAAAGTAAAGAAGAAGAAAGTTCTCACACAGTGCGCGTGATTTGCCCTGGTCTGGTCACGTGAATACTCCGAGAGAAGAGAGGGGAGGGGGGGTCAAACATGGCCGACCAGGCAGGGGAGGTAAACACAGCTGTTGAGGATGGAGAAGCAGAACAACAGCTCCATGAGCCCGAAGCCTCGGAAAACGCGCCCGACGGCGAGTCCGGCGACAGTCTCGGGCAGGAGCGGACAGAGAAGCCGGCTGCGGCCGCGGCAGAGAGCAGCTGGTCGGCTCCCATCCTGTCTCTAGCCCGGAAGGCCACGGAAACGATTAGCAGCGGGGTGAGCTACGCTGCCGCCCCGAGACATCCCTCACATGCGTCCGCTGCGAGTTCCCCGACGGAGAAAGAGTCCGAAAATGATCTCAACAACACTTCAAAGAAGTGTCCAGGTAGGCTGTATTTGTAAACTTTGACACTCCCCATTTTGACCATAGTTATAAAACATTGCAGCCATAAAGTCCAGCACACTACTTCCTCTCCGTCAGGAGTGGACACATGACTTAAAGAGCAAAAACCTACATATTATAACTTAGATGTGATTCTGCATTTGAAGTGCTCAACCATGCATCTCTAAATGACTGACTGATCTCATTTCAATGTGTATCCTTTGCCTTTGATTCTTTACAGTTGTGGCCCCCAAAGACCCCATGGCAATAGAAAGATCCAACCTCCTCAGCATGCTGAAGCTGAGCATCAAAGTATTAATTCAGTCCTCCTTGAGCCTTGGCAGGACGCTCGACTCTGAGTATCCTCCTCTGCAGCAGTTCTTCATCGTCCTGGAGCATTGCCTCAAACATGGGCTGAAAGGTGAGACTGTTCACGAGGATGACCTTTTGAGAGAATTAGCTTTTATTTAAAGCGATCCAAACCCCATGTCGCCGTCAAAGCGAACATATTGACCTTTACATTTTGTTTTACAGCCAAGAAATCCTTCATTGGTCAGAACAAGTCCGTATGGGGACCTCTGGAGCTGGTAGAGAAGTTGTGTCCAGAGTCTGTTAACATTGCCACAAGTGCTAGAGACCTGCCCGGCATTAAGTACGCTGTTGCAAACCGTTTTACAATGCAAGATACCCTAAATACCCGTTTGATTACTGATTATTGAATGTTACTTTTATTCCATTTTTTTCAGGACCGGCTTGGGGAGAGCAAGGGCTTGGCTGCATTTAGCGCTCATGCAGAAAACAGTAGCTGACTATATGAAAGCTTTACTGGACCGCAAAGATCTCCTGAGGTTAGTAACAGGGTTCGTACAGGTGCTGGGAATCCTTGAAAACAATTGAATTAGAGTGTGGTGTTTGAAAAGTGCTTGGATTTCAAATAAAGTGCTTGAGACTGTTTGAGATTTAGGTTATATGAGGTGGCATATATGATATAAAACAGAGAAAATAAGATCTCCATATTCGAGAGACTGAAAACCGCATTTTATTACATTTTCGCATGAAATATTACTTTTGAAAAAACTCCTTCTATAGAAAGTTGTCACAAAACATAGTTTTGGTTGTTTACAACACAATGACATCTAATTTAATGTGAAGATCAAGTGCAATAATAAGTATACTGAATATTACTGTATGTACTGTACACAAACACTTAGTTTACTGCTGTAAGGTGTTGGAAACGCATGAAAATGCACCTTGAAATGCTTGAAAAGTGCTTGAATATGACTTTGAAAAAGGTGTAGGAACCCTGCAGTAAGCATAATTAGTTTTGTGGGGTTAATACAGCATCCATTTTATACTAATATTAACATGGTCAGTCAATCCGCCAATTCATTCTTTTTCTCTTCTTACCCCTCCTTCAATCCCATGCACATCTGTCTCTTCCTAGTGAGTTTTATGACTCTGGAGCATTGATGTTGGAGGAGGAGGGAGCAGTGATGGGGGGACTGCTGGTGGGCCTCAATGTTATTGACGCTAATCTCTGTATCAAAGGGGAGGATCTTGATTCTCAGGTGAGTGCTGTTGGCAGGTCTTATGGGCCTACACATCCCAGCTGTCACACCTCATTTCCTCTTTGAGAAGCAAATCATTTAGGACACACAGTGATCTGTTTCTCTTTCCCGTTTAGGTGGGCGTCATTGACTTTTCCCTTTATCTGAAAGACCCTGCCAAAAGTGAGACTCCAAAAGAGTGAGTGCCCGCCTTCAGATGGATTGAGCCTCGCACCTACACTGCTTTTTTATCATGTTTTGAACCAATCTGTGTTTGAATACAAGTTTGATATGTAGAACAGACCTAATGCAGACTCAACGGTTGTACTCTTCCTCTGTCAGTGATGCCAAGATGACAGCCGTATTGGATCAGAAGCACTACATTGAGGAGTTAAATCGTCACCTAAGTGGCACCGTCACTGACCTTCAGGCTAAGATGGACTCTATAGAGAAGACCAACAGCAAACTTGTAGAGGAGGTCAGACTCGCTGTGTGTGATCTGTTGTGTGATCGTACTCGTACTTAGTGAGTGTGACACTCTGTGGATAGCTCAAACCATCTATTTAATAAGAAGGCATTCCTCTCTAATGTCAACATACCATCTGTGTGCGTTAGGTGTGTTTCGCCTGACTGATGATGAGCATGTGTTTTCTTTTCCTCAGCTGACGGCAGCGACAGACAGAATCAACTCTCTGCGCGAAGAACAGGAACAGCTAAGAAAGGAGAATGAGACGATCTTGCAGTCCAGCCAGAAAAAGGAAGAGGTCAGAAAGCATCTATAATAATGAGTCATTCCTTTTATGCAATGCCATTTAGGCCTTGAACACGTTTGACGTTTTTTCTGCATTAAAAAAATAGTTAATGTTTAACTGTCAGGAATACATATTGGCCAATCTCAAGGAACTCAGATAATAATCCTTCTGGTTGGACTGGTTCTTTAGTTTGCCATTGCTTGGGCCTTTAAAGTGCTTGAAGATGGTGTTTAGGTTTGGGTACCAGTAATGTAAAAATTTGTATTTTTTAAATGTGCATTGGGGATAATGTTTGTTGCGTTTTTGTTATAATGCAGACCTAAATCTTGAATTTAAGCCATTTGCTATGAATGTGACACATTTTAAAGAAAATACAAGGAAGTATTTAATAGGGACAATAATGTTGCTGCATAACGTAAATCAATAATAATATAGTGTGGTCTTTATCTACTCTATATGTAAAGTGTCTTGAGATAACTTTTGTCATGATTTGGGACTGTAAATACAATTGAATTAACAGGAATGACCTTAACTGCGACTAAACCACTCCTTATCTGTAAAATAACTCTGATATTTTTTGTTTTTCCAGGCAGCCCTTCAGGACAGCCAGGTGGAGTTGGAGACGTACAAACAGACTCGACAGGGCCTGGATGAGATGTACAATGTGGTTTGGAAGCAGTATAAAGAGGAAAAGTGCATTCGCCAGGTCAGGTATCAACGGGCTGTAGCACTAGAACATATAATGCATGCGGCAACAGAAGGTGACTCAGCTGCTCCGGGTTGCTTCCTGGAGGAGCTGAGGTAGAGACTGGAGATTGTGTTTGGGTGGGAGGTGTGTATTGAAGTACAAATTAGTCTTCATACTCCAGCAAGTCTGGTGTTTTTTTGTACTGATTAGACTCTAGAACTGAATTTGACTCATGCCCTTTGTATGTTTGCAATGCATGATGGCAGGAGCTGGAGCGGGAGTTGGAGCTCCAGGTGGGACTGAAGCAGGAGATGGAGGTGGCCATGAAGCTGCTGGAGAAGGACACACACGAGAAACAGGACACACTGGCAGCATTGCGTCTCCAGCTCGACCAAGTCAAGACTCTTAACCTGCAAATGTTCCACAAAGCTCAGGTAGACACACATGAATACACCTTTTCTTTCTCTTCTACGGCCACTTGGACCAGAACGCACATTAATACAACCTATGTGGCTCTTAAGGACTCTGAACGAGAGGCAGAAAACAAGCAGGCAGAGGCTGTGCAGCTTGAGCAGAAGATGGATGAAATGGAGAAGGTCATGACGGAACTAGAGCAGAGGTATGAAGGAGCTGGTTTCTCTAAACAGATTTAACTCCATTCTTATCGATGTTGAAACAGACTCTTCTGTCTGTACATGCTTGTTTGATGATGTCCTAATTGTGACTTTATTTCTATGTTCGCTGTTGTTACTAACATTTCCCTGTAATTGTGGAACTGTGTTGCTGCCTGTCTTAGCCAGGGCTCTCTTGTAAAAGAGATTTTTAATCTCAATGAGACATTTTCCTGGTTAAATAAAAAAAAATGAATTCTTGATTGCGTGTTTCTGTTTCTTAAGTGATATTCTTGTACATTCATATTCTTTTTCTTGGTTGTTGGTGAATCTCAGACTACAGAACTCAGAGCGAGAGCGCAAACAAAGTGACCAGTCAGACAAAGATATGAAGGTGGAGCTGGACGGAAAAGTGGATGCTATGCAGAAACAACTGACTGACCTGGATACACTGAGGTAAAGAGGCACACAGTTGGTAAACAAAAAATTGATAATGAACAAGTTCAGAAACTACAGAAACAGAAAGCAGCATACAGGATGGCATGACTTTAGGCACTGCACAGGGAAAGAAAAGAACACAAACGCCAGTTTATATAACTAATGCTCAAGATGAAGCATCTATATATATATATATATATATATGAGAAGAAGTATCTGAGCTCACACTTGGGTTCATTTAAAGACCATTCAAACTTTAAAATCAGCTCCAAGAGTGAATTTATGTACCATCTTAACTGTAGAAGGTTTCCTCTTCAGTGGTCCTGGTAGGGGAAAGGAATTTCCTTCCAAGGTGCACTGCACATACTTGTGGCTCCTTTACATCTTGAGTTCCAACAATAACAATAAAGTGTAACTGGAAATCCCACTGGAAGCGAAACTTGAGCAAGATGTGAGCGGCGTATAAGCTTTCTGTCACCCATCCATACTGACTGAAATGTACGGAACCAAAATGTTTTTGTTCTTTGGCATTTTGGCAATTCGTTTGGCTGCCTGGGAAGAAATCAACAGTGTTTTTATCTATTTAATTGTTGATTTTATCTCCTTACCCACTGTAGTGAATGGAGGTATCTGCCTGTAGAGATCCATCAATGTAACTACAGTAAATAAGTTGAAAACACATATACAGTGGGATATTTTTGTGATTTAAACTGATTATGCTTCACTAAATGCAACAAAAACACAGGGGGTCTCAATGAGAAGAGCATCTCACGGTGTCAGTGTGGATATACATTTTTTTTTTAAAAACAGACGTGTATGTGATGTCAAAAAAGTTTAATTTTAATAGATTAGTTTTGTTTTTAACTTGAATTAATCTGACGCAAATTTAAACTGGTATAAAAACATAGTTTTGCAGGTATTAAGTGGAGTCCAGAGCTTCATTATTATAATGTATTCATTCATATGTACACCTGGTCTAAAAACCAACATGCCATTCAAGTTAAATATGTACAAGTCATGTAACTTGTCCCACAGCTCTGATTTTGACCAACTGTTGTGATTAAGATTAATAAGAATCACCATGTCTCTTCTCTGTTCTCAGGATAGGTTTGGAAAACGAGCTACGCACTGAGAGGGAACAGAGACAGAGCCTGCAGAAAGCTCTCCAGCGGGAACAGGACAACAGCACAGAGCTGCGTACACAGCTGCAACAACTCCAGGGGCTGCACACGGTCAGTGTCTCTCTCTCCCACACACACACAAATTGTGGTTACTGGAGTTTTATGTGGTTTCTAAACTTCTTGTGCAGAAGTCTTCATAATTATGTGCCATGCAATTTGATTCCCAGAAATTAAGTGTTTCGCGTGTCAAACCTTTTCCAGGATGCTTATTGTAATTAGATGCTGCAGTTTAAGAGTGGTTGCTGTTTGATTATTTTTTATAACATATCAACATTTGTGATGTAATTGCAAAAGTTCAGTAGTTGCAACAGTTTCTGCAAAAATGTTTTATGTAATGATATGGTGCTTGTTTCCTATGAATTGATGGTGCAGGAGCTGCAGGATTTGAAGCATGAGAAGCAGCAGCTGCAGCAGACATGTGAGCAGCAGGAACAGGCTCTACAGGAGATGGGACTGCATCTCAGCCAGTCAGTACTTCTCATATTTTTTTTTAAGACTTGTAATATTCAATGTCATGAGGTTTTTATATCGCTCTTATCTTTGTCAAAGGTCTAAACTCAAGATGGAGGACTTCAAGGAGGTCAACAAAGCTCTGAAGGTAAAATATGAAGAAGTTAAGAGTGGCACCCTATAAAATTTCAAAAGAATAATCTTGTCAAGTCACGTCTTGTGCATTCTTTGCTCCCATCAGGGCCACGCCTGGCTGAAAGACGATGAGGCCACTCAATGCAAACAATGCGAGAAAGAATTCTCCATCGCCCGCAGAAAGGTAGCCTCCTTTTTCATTGCGTTTTATTTGTACTTCTGTAGTATTCATCTTCACAGCAATGTCAGTGAGGTGTCCATGTTTTGTGTCGCAGCATCACTGTAGAAACTGTGGAGACATTTACTGCAACAGTTGTTCCGGTAACGAGCTGGCCTTGCCCTCCTACCCTCGGCCTGTGCGGGTGTGCGACGTGTGCCACGCCCTCCTGCTGCAGAGAAGCTCTTCTACAGCTTCCTGACGAAACCTGCAGGCCTCAGCGTTTCTACAAGAGCTTTCTAACACTGCACATACTCACTATGATTTTTTTTCTTTTTAACCAATTGTGTGTAATGTCATCAAATTCCAGGGGAATGTGATTTGGTGTTCCATTTCCACTGTTGCCTGAAATTCAGGAACTTAAGTTCGTAAGGGGCCACCTTTTAACACTTATGGAATGAGCTAATATAGTTAATAAAGACTAGAGTTTGTTTCAAAGTAGGGTCGCAGCAGTATGAGAACTTCACAGTACAATAACCATCTCGGAAAATACCAGTTTAACAATTATCAGTTACAATTACCCATGACAGGATAGTTTGAAGTGAAGTGATAGTTTGTATAAGGCATTTAGTCATTATCACCCACAGTAGATGACAGGCCACATGCCCCCAGGTTGGGGTAGCATGCAGAAGCTAAGAATTGTACTGTGGTGGATGGGGGGGGGGGAAGGGGGGGCAGCTTAATGTGTTTTAGCCCCCCCCCCAAAAAAAAAAAAAAGGTTATGCATTTACAATATTTATGATTGAAACCATTAGTTTCAATGGATATGATAAAAGCAAATACATTAAATTATACTACAGTACACTGAAACCAGTATACTGCTGCAACCCTACTTGGGAGGTTGAAAACATTTAGGAGAATTGTGATCAATGTTTTGGTCTGGAATGGCATCATTTTGACAAACTTACTTTTAAAGAGTCACATTTTAATTCTAATTTAAACGGGATATAGATTGTTGAGTCCCATCAAGGATGCTGTTTTTTGCTGATCATTCATGTGATCCTGATGAACCAGCGTACTTCACTTTGATATTATTGAAACCTGTCATGCATCTAAAATTTTTGGCCCCATTGCTGGATACATGCAAAATTGTGTAAATGACTATGGAATGTTATAAAATCTAACTATTTTAGAATGTATTATAACAGGGCTTTAGGATTGTTCAACTGCTACAAAGCCACTTTCTTTATAATTTGGGAATGGTGACCAAAAGGTTTTTTATCTAGATATTTGATAAATTAATAAAAGACTCCTTTTATGCAATGCTTGTTTCAATTAGATATTCCAGACTAGTTTATTCACTTTGTGCACAGGAAATACAAATAGCATTTGAAGCAGTAGAAACAAACTTTCACATCAGCAGATTTGAAATTCACTTGCCCATATCCAGAAAAAACACCCCTAAGTCAGTCACACATTAAGAAAATAAAACATGCTCTGACCATGTGAAGTCTCATTCAGATTAACATTTTAACTGGAAATTAAAAAAAAAAAGAAAAAAGGATAAACACTATGTAGAAGTTGAAACAAGGTCTAAACATCAGAAGATAGACACTTTCTGATTTGTTTGTTCATGCACTCAGACATTGAAACTAAAGTTAACGCCACCAGCACAGGATGAGTTAACCTTGGGAAACAGCCAGGTATTTGGTGAACGATAACACAAAAACGACACTTCCTTGTTATGAAAATTTAAAGCACATTTTCTGCGATGTGTCAAATCTGTGAGGAATGGGGAAGACAAACAATGCTTCTCTCTGACACCAGATAATCTCACTTCTCTCTGGAGATCATCCACTTAAAAAAGAAAATACAAACCCTACCCCTCAATATTTTCAACACCTCACCTGACCCTACCCTATGAGTACTAGGCGAGACTTGCGTTTCCAGTCCTTGCAGCAAAATGCTGAGTTAAAAAAAACATCAAAAAGAAGAAAAAAAAAAAAAAATCTACATTCCCCATCCCCCACCCAGTCCATTCATAGAGCCTCGGCTGCCGCCTCCTCCACCGCCGCCGCCGTAGTAACTGCTTCCCATTCCGCCCTGGTTACCTAACAAGAGAGGGAGAATACACACTATAGGACCGAGGAGTTCCTCAAGGAGTCATACATAGAACACTGCCATTCTGTCCTTCAAGCAGAACAACCAAAATTTTAAAGGTTCGCTGTGGTGCATATTAATACTTTAGTGCATTAAATAAGTGTATTGAGAGCAGGAAAGGTTGTGCTTTATGATGGATGTAGAAGAAGCCTATAATAAACAGTGCTGACACTCACTGTAGTCACTGTAGCCGCCCATATTGCCCTGGCTGCTGTATCCACCAGAGTAACCTGAACTCAGCTGGCCACCGCTGTAAGACGACTGGTTTCCTGTAGAGAGAACAGACCACATCAGGTTTAGGATTAAATTTCAGGACCATTTTTTGGAAAACCTTTGCTTGCCTCAGAAAATGGCCACGCATCAAGACCACAATGATTTTGTGCAAGCATTTTCATCCAAACAGATGCCCCTAGTCTCTTAACCGCCATTACTGCAGCTTACCCATGCCCCCCATCATCTGGCTACTGTAGGCTCCGTTACTGCCACCTGCTGTTGAGTTCAAGAACAGTTCCACGTAGCGGTGCTCTAAGGGGCAGAAAGAGACAGAGAAACCATGAGTATCTATATGCAGAGTGGAAGTGGTAAAGTCACTTCTTTTAAACTCACGCATGTTAGCTTTGTCTTTGGACATGGCTGCCACAGCATCCTCATGTGTTGCAAACTCTACATCTGCCTCCCCGGTTACCCTGCCATCTGGGCCAATCTCAATATGGACCCGCACTGGGTTCAATGGCGAGAAGAACTAAGACATAAGAACAAGGACAAATTACCCATCTGTAATTGTTTAAGATACAACCTTAACATATGGAATATGCACCAAGTAAAAAGAATTTCAGCAGTCCAGTTACAGTCGTTCCTGACTTACATTGTAGATGTCTGTCTCTGTGGCTCTGTATGGCAGGCCCCTCATGTGGACACAGTGGCCTGTTGTGCTCTGGAAAGAAGAGCCGCCATCGCCATACCGTCCATCCGATACACCTGTATATTTGTAGTGGAGATTATCACGGTTTTATGGAGGATTTTACATCCTAATCTTATTTTTATTGCAGAGTTGACATGCATGCATATGGGGTACCTAAAAAAAAAATGCTACAGTTAATATCGCCAAATCTGATCTCAGTTCATCTTCAGTCCCACTTGACACCCACCTCCTCCTCCATAGCCTCCACGTCGCATTCTGTCATAGGATCCCCCTCGGCCCATCATGTTGTAGCCGCGACCACCAGAGGGCCGGTCGTAGGGGCCGGGTCTCTGCATGCCCATGGGCTTCCGCTGGGGTTCGTAATGGGTCCGCACCTCAGCGCGGCTACTCTTGAAGATCTCAATGTACCTAAGAGCATAAGGATACCATAGTGAGGGCAAGGGGAATGGACCAGGCAGAGCTGCATTTGCTCAACACTGATGAAACTGGGCTATGCAGATGCTGTCATGGTGTAGTCCATAGGTAGTAATATCTTTAAGTGCTTAATGCTAGTTAATAGAGTAGATCAAAAGAAAAACTTAACTGAGTTGAGAAAAATTAAGCTGTCCAAATTGAAAAGGGCTTTATTGACCTTTACACTTCTCTTATGGTTACCTGAAGTGAGTTATAAATATATATCTGATTCAATAGAGTGTCCTTTGTCCTTGCCATGACAGCCATTGTTCTGTTTTTTTTTTTTTTTAAAAAGGGACAGAGGGGGCTCCCACCCTTCTGAAACTCACTAAGCATTACCTGTGACAGTGGGCTCCAGATCCATGTGTACAGTTGCCCTCTAATATTACCACCAGGGAGACTCCTTACCATTTATCAACCTGGACTTGATGTTTAATGCTGAGACACCATTTGTTCTCAAATTTATCATGTACTCCAATTCACGATTCGTTTCATACTTGTGAATGGTGCCCAAGCACTAATCTTCCCATTGGACATTGTGAATGTGTGGCGTATTTGAATCTAACATGGCAATTTGTGTATGCGTTTGTGGTTAATATTACAAATATGCTTAACTTAGCGAAGATTAATGTCGTGTCCGTTTTGCATTTGGTTCAGATGTTGAGGGTGCACACCATAAGAAAAGCAACTTATCCAGCCAACCAACCATCCCCACCTGTGCCCTATTCTTTCCTTGTGTTTCTTTAGAGCCTTTTCAGCTATATCCTGTGAAGCAAACTGCACGAAGGCCTCCCCCGTACTCCTCCCCTGGATGTCCACCGGCAATGTTATCCCATTTGGCACGATTTCCAACCCTTCAACCCAAGGACAGATAACCCCAGCAGGGGACATATTAAATCACATGCCCAATCACAGAGAGAACTTTCTCTAAAGAGATAGAAAACTTATGGAAAACTCTATACATCATCACACATACCAGCTCAGTTTTTAACCAGTAACTGGCCAATTAAACGACTTATATTTACTGTATTTCGGGGATAAAATAGAAATGAGAGGGTAGAGGAAGAATATGGAGAAGGGCACTGTGTGGGACATCGGGCTAATATTGGTGTGTTGATGAAGAGAAAAAGGGGTCCTGGTGGGTGATATGAGTTAAAATGACTGTTCTGTCATTAGGAACGGATATAAGACTTGTCCTATAAATTTAAAAAAATGCATTTAAAAAGACACGGGTGAGAGTAAATGGAGGAAAAAAAAAAAACAATACTGAGGTAAGAGACTGTTTAGTGAGACCCATTCCATCATTAGTAAATTACCATTACGCACAGACAACTTAAACATTTTACTATACTGTACAACACCAGACCCAGTGAACGAGAAAAAAGGGATGAAAATGGGCTAAAAATGGATATGATGGGAAAAGATGGGAAAGGGTGTTTACATAACAGATTCCTGTCCTCAAGTTCAAATCTTAATAATACAAATAATTCCTCCATTTAAATTCTAACGAGCTTCCTTTTTTGGCATCTAACTCACTGATAAAGCAAAAAACATGAATTATTTTACTATTCTACTATGTATTAACATACAGTAGGCTATGATAATTTTCCAGTGGCATATGACCTCTAAAATCTGATGAAATAATTAGTGAGTTTCGATAGGAGAAAGGAAACAAGAAAAGGAAGATGAAATATATCAAAACAAAACAAAAAATATCACCAACATTACATCAAGAAAGTTTTACAATTAACCACCAAGTATGGTTTTTTTTTCTTACCTGAGAAAAACTGTACTATCTCTTCCTTGCTGCAGCCAAAAGGAAGGCCTCGGAGCCGGACAAGCCCATCTCCTGCTGTTTCGGGACAGTTTGGACCAGTGTGCTTCATGACCCAGTCCATCTCGACATTGTTGGATTTAAAAACTGTATCGCAGGACACATAATCAGCTTCCACAGTACACATTTTAGACCATTCATAATTGTCATTATCTGTAAGCAGTTAACTATACACACCCTCTACATATCTGTGACCCATAGTTTCTCTGTCTTTCTTCACCGCAACCTTCAGGTCTTCCTCACTCTCCAGCTCGACAAACGCCTCTCCGCTGGGACGCCCCTCTCTTGTGTAGGTGAAGTGGATGCCATTGCCATTGGTGATGACTTTGCAATCTGTTTGGGACATTTAAATGATCATTTCTGATTGCTTAAGTATCTTCTTAAACTGTACAACATATTTACTTTGGTACCTACCAGAGAAAAACCTCTGTACTTCATCCACTGAACAGGACCATGGGAGACCCCTGATGCGTACTACATATCCCTCATCAGCCATGTTTGGTTTCCCTAAAGAAAGATCATCCAATATTATGAGAGATTAGCACATACGAATATATAAATAATGCATTCAAATCAGAGCTCAGTAGTGCCGATACAGGTAAGCGAAGAGATCGGTGAGATTATCTGGGGCAACATTACTAACGTACTTCCATGGAATAAAATACTATTTTTCTTTACACTAATTGCTATATATATCCATCTGTTTAACTTGCAATTAACTTTCTACAACAGGGGTCTTTTTCATTTTTAGCTGAAGGACCCCTTAGATGAAAGCGAGACGACACAGGGACCCCATACTACAATTACTGTGTAAAAATTAGTTGCATATTAAATTGGGTCTAACGCCTGTATACGCACACAGCTTTTTAATGGGGCATACAATACCAAGATATTACAATGACCATTATGACCATAATTATATCATATGTTAATGTTAAACGCTGAATCCTTCAGCTCAATTGTATCTTTGCATGGCTACCAATAAGCCTATCATTATGGCTGTGTAAATGCATTTATTTTTTTATAAATGTATCTTTGCTCATATGTTTTCGTTGCATTCATGTTCATTTATATGTTCAGGCATATCATCCATATTTTTGATAATGCTGGTAATATGTTAACTTGTAAATGTTTCATGTCTGTACACAGTTTCCCTGTTCCCTCCAGTGAATTTCTATCTGTAACTCTATTCCAATAGAGTTCATTCAACTTGTGAAAAAAACACTTGGGTTACAATGAATATAAAACAACTCAACCTGTACTGATGCTGAGTGGAATTGAACGAACAGATAGAAAGTGTAATAATAAACATATACGCCTGAGTTTTCAAAGGATGAATAGAGTTGGGCCTAGAGGAAAGTTTTGTTGGAGGTCCTTAATAGAAGATATAAACTGGAGAAGAGCTTGGCTTCTACCCTACAAATATTGTCTAACAAGGCTAAAAAAGTACATTTTAAAATACTGCATAACATACCTAGTTTGTAGTATCATTGCTGAGTTTATGGATGATTCCTGCACTTTGTCAAATGAATGCAGAAACAATGTCACAACTGTCTTTTATTGTGATGTATCTAAGAAGTTTGGGAGTGATGTTATATCTCATTTTTTTTAATGCTGCTAACGGTCTACTCTTACCCCTAAAGATGTTATTTGCTACTATGTTAACCCAAAAGACAATACTCTTGAGAACCTGATGAACTTTGTTATCCTATACACGACATTCTTCATTTACAAACAAAAATTTGCAAAACCTTTACCAAAATGTGCTCCTTTCCTCCTAGAACCGATCTCTGATCTTGGTAAATCACAAAAAAGTAATACCTTACCGAGTCATTATGAAAACCTTTTACCTGAAGCCCCTGTTTTTAACGATCTTATATTTTTTATTTATTTATGTTTAGTTAATATTATCTATTGAATTGGATTTTTATTTTTTGTTACAACTATTAACTATGTCACCAATGTGCTGTTTATCGTATACCTTGTATGTTGTCCGTTTAAATGCATAATTTTCAGGCATATTTTTGGAAGAAAAGAAAAAAACGTTGGTCGGTTTACGAAACAATTTGGAGAACCCCCTACAGTGACTCCGATGAGTCCCTGTTAAAGATCTGCTCTACAAAGCAAACGGGATTGATAGTCACGGTGGTGTCTGGCGCAGGTCGCCTGGGCCTACCGTTAGCTAACTGTAGGTGAATGAATTAACATCAATCGGCCGCACCATCTTCACGCCGTTTGAACGTTTTATATTATAAAGTCTCGATTTAGTGGCGTCTCCCTGCTCCAAATAATGATGCCAACATAAATCGCAAGTCTCAGCGTCGTTATTCCCGGCTCTTCCTCGCTGAAACACTTCATAAAAAGCGCGGTTCCGGAGTTGCTCCGGCTAACGTTAGCGTCACAACAACGTGCTGTTAGCTATATGTTAGCCCAGATACTGAAATTCGACAACATTTCGGGCGTTGAAGAGTTTTGATAAAAAGGTTTGCAGGAGCCGATTATTAATTAACAAATGAGGACCTCGTCCATTATGGAGCGGGTTTGTGGCCCTCAGCACGCTCACTATCTACCGCACCCAGACACAAGAACAAAAGCGGGCCTCTCACCCGGCGCCATGTTATCCGCGCTAACGGTCAGCCAACGTTACTTCTCTTTCGCGAACTAACGATATCATAATATAATCTTACACAAAAAACGGTATTTATGTCTTGCTGTTAAAGTATGCAAAGTTAGTATTGCTTCTCGGTGAGGCACATTAAGCAATAGTTAGAATAATCAACTTACCTGATAGCAGCGTAGATGCAACACGAGTATGTCTGACCAGACCTGCGTGATGCAGCTGAAACCTTGCGCTGGGTTGCCAGAACTCTTCAAGTATCCCCTTATATGGGACTGCGAAACGACGCACTTGACCAAAAATCGCCTATGGCAAGCGGTTGTTAACATTTAATCGAATCACACTTGTCCTTTCTGTAATCACATTTTAGATATCCATAATACAATTTTCTCCGAGTCAAAATTGAATTTTTACAAGTCAGAATAATAATTTAAGATATCCGCAATGACATTCTTTCTATCTACAATTGTCATTTCAGATACCAACAACAACATTCTTACTAGTACACATAACGCCAATTTTGCTATTCAATGAATATCCACAATTACATTTTAGATATCTAGAATGAACATTCTGTGTATCTGTAATGTCATTCTTACTAGTAAAATTGCAATTGCACATTTTTACTAGTCGGAATGTATTTTGGATAGTTAGAATTACCCTATAGATATCTGTGTGGTTCTGATTTATGATATCTAAAATCAAAAACATGACTAGTAGGCTAAGAATGTTCATGCTAGATATCTAACATGCAATTGTGAATATCTAGAATTGAAGGCCCAATACACATGAACGGCAAAAGTGACGTCTTTTGTGCTAGTAAGAATATCTGAAATGTTTTTTTTTACTAGAAAGAACTGAGTGACAGATATACATATACATACAAACATATCCAGTCTAGCTATTGAATATTAAAACCGTTTGCCATAATCGCCTCTGTTTCAAACTGCGACACATCACGCTAATCATCACCGTCTTACATTTTGTATACTAATGTTACCAATATTAGTAGTTTGCTGAGTTTTTAATTATATCAAATGTCCCTAATAGAAGTTTGCTATATATCCTGCAATATGTTGTAATCACTTACATTATTACAGAATATGTAGGGTTTTATACAAACCTGGCAACCCCGAATGCGTCCACGCCCAAAATGGATGACGTTGCTGCCCAAGGCCCTGGCTGGTATCTCAGGGCCTTCTGATACTCCGTGAATGCCTCAAACCCAAGGTACCCTGTTTACAGTGGGCAGTATTGGGAATGTTTCTCACGTTCTTCAGCTAAAATATGTTTCCTTCATAGGCCACGCTTCACACCCAGGTCAAACGGAGCTCATACTTATCACAGCCAACTTAAAAAATCACGATAAGCCCTAAAATCCACTTAATAAGTCAACTCATTGCTTAAGTAGTTTCATTGTACATGATGATGGTTTCTAACAGTAATTTTGAGAGCAAAGGTGTTTTTAGCCTTAGCTGGTGTTTTTTTGGTGACAGATGTGACTGAGCTATCATTAGTTTCAAATTTAGGAGAAGTGTGCAAGCAGCATATACAGTATATTATTAACAACCAGCTAATCCAAGGTGTTGGTGTGGTGGCAGCCCTGAAGTAACCTGGCCTGATCAAAGTTACCTACATAGTCCTCACTGGTTGAAATCACTAACCCTCTGTAAGGATTGATGTTTCCCTGCCTTCGGCAACTTCAGAAGTGCCATTTAGAAAGACACTTTATCTCCTGCTTTAGAGAAGCTGTTTGGTGGCCAATGGAGGGACAGGATATGAATGGTCAACTCCAGAGATGAATTTGTGTATCTCAGAGTTAGAAAGTAACGCATAAAACAAAATAAAGGAAAGTCAAGTAATGTAATGTAGTCTGCCTGCAGTTTTAAACTACTAGTACTTCACTTTTATTTTGAGATGTTTATATATAATGATAACAATTTTAGTGGTAAATGTTGCACTTTTTACTCTTACCAGTTTACGTTGCAAGCCAAAAAATAAGATGTATTCATGCTTGTTAAACTTAAAGAGTATATAGTTAGACTTCCCACTGCCTGGACTCTACAAAAATGAAAAGGCTGCTTGGTCATTATTAATGAATCATTAATTTTAATTGCACTGTAGGTATTTACTTTTGATTCTTAGGAACATTTTAGGTAATACATGCTGACTTTTACACTAGCAAACTTTCAAGTGCAGGCATTCTTCTGGGGTATTTTTATACTGCAATATTGCTGCTTATACTTAAGTACGACCAGAGGCGGATTTATGCACAGGCTGGCCTAGGGTCCCCAGGTGTGCAGGGGCCCCGCATTGGCCAGACATTTTTCTTTTTTTAATTTACTTCAATGGGGGAAAAAAAACTTGCCTCCTATTCGGGCCCTTGGAAACATTTTTAAAAATTAAGTCGCTGATTGGATACATATGGGACACATTTACCCAATCAGCTGCCATCATGTGGCCGGGTTCATAAGGTCAGTTTTGTTGTCCCTAGACAGTATAGTGGCTAAATGTCAGAAGGGAAATGTAATAACAGAGCATGAAAAAGAGAGGCACAACGACCGAAAAGAACAGTGAGACCAAGATCTACTAAAGAAAATTCTTAAATTAACTGGATTTTTCAAGGTTGCGGACTCTTCATCTTTTCTAGTGGGTTTTTTTTCTGATAAAGCATGATTAATAATGTGGGGGGCCCAAACAAATAGCAGCCTAGGGGCCCATGACCACCTTAATCCACCACTGAGTACAACCCAGTAAATCTTCCAAAACTGATAAGCCTACATGTATAAACATGAATCATGCAATGTTAAAAAAAAAAAACAGGGATGTTCCCACATAATAGTTAGAAAGACAATCGAACAATGTCAATGTGTCACTTTGCTACATTTTACTGCAAAGTGTGTGTTATTTTGTGTTTTAACACAAAAACACTTAAACACAAAAATTACCTAAAATTGAAGCATTCATAGAAGGAAACCAGACACTTTTACAAGATCTGACACTGACCACACAATCACAAGAGATCAACGAAAAAGTGTTCCATTGGTGAAATATACCACTTTTAGCAAGGCCATTCTTCCCTGACCTGATAAATAAATAGTAATAATAACATATAAAGGCCAAAGGCATTCTAGGTTGAGTGAGTGAGTTAATATCCAGAGCCAATTGGTTGTCAGTGACAGGTGCCTGGGGTCAGTGGCAGTTATGCAAAGATTTTTTTTACCAAACATGCACTTGGGTCCAGGTAAAGTCTTTTAAATTGAAGTACTTTTAAATATTTTTTTGCACCCATTAGGCAACTTGAAAGAAGTGTATTTGCCTAAATTGTTTGCAAATTCACTTATTGATTTATGTGGGTGAAATTACTTGTGAAACCCATGTGTGTTTTTGTCTCTGTTAGCCAATTCCCATAATAGTTTAGTTAATTTAAAAGGTTAAACTTTGGATATATTGGTGTTCCGTGTTGCTTCTATGCAGCAAAACATCTATGTACATATACGTATAAGCAGTTCATTGGAATCAGAAATACTCTAACAATCCCAGGGGGAAATTGTTTTCGTTTTAAACTCCAGCTATAAAAACAACATATTTAACAACAATATTATACAGGTAACATATATTATGTAAAAACTGAAATATAAAAAAGTATATATACTGTTTATAACTATATATACAATATATATAAAATTATACAATAGTAATATATACAGATCAAAAGTACTGTAATATTGTGCAAAGTACCGTAAAAATGTGCAAGAACAGATTGTTTATAAAAAAGTATAGTATTAGAGTATAAAATGATATAGTATTATAAATACTTAGGGTCATCATGGTCCAAGGTGACCATTGTTTTTTTTCTTGTTTTTCTGTGTGTGTGTTTGTATTTTGTCTCATATCAATGTCCCTTAAAATATTCTGCTTTATTTCTTTAAATTCTCCTATTATTTATGCTCACTAACACATTGAAGCCATAAGTTACAGCATATGTAATTTGTGATGTTCAGTTAAATACTGATATTCATGGTAATTCAAATCCACACAAAAGGAGTAATTCAAATTCACAACAGGTGCCAATGTACTCTCACTGTACCTGAATTCCCATAAGAGTTTTCATGAACTAGTAAAGCTAGCTACCAGTTAAGTTGGCCTACCATGTCATGTCTTGACGTTCGTTCTACAGCCTCGTGATATTGGTAAACCTAACATGACGTTGCGGTCTCATGTTTGACAAGCGCCAACTTCGACCAATCAAAAACAAAGCTTTTTCCTGATAAGCCAATAGGCTCATCGGGATTTTCTACTGAGGCGGTAGTTCTGAGAAACAGTGCGTATCGGGTTAGGTTGTTAGAAAGTTAATGGCTGGGGGAAAGAGATCCTCCTCAACCCTCGCTTCGGGAGAGTTTCTGGATTCCCTGAAGTAAAATCACCCACATATCCTTTAAGAAAGAGCCTGGACGGACGTTAAAGTCAACAACTAGCCCGTGAACACACGCATCGTGAACATAAGTATGCAGGATGCAGTAGCCGGGACGGCAATGCTGACGGACGGCTTCGAGGACGAGATTGACTCGGTGACTCCTCGCTCCCCAGTGGCAGGGATGGGGGTAGGAGCGACACCAGGAGGAGTCGGACTAGGGGGCATTGGGATTGGTGTCGGTGGAAAGAAAGTACGTTTGTACGGCGAACCAGGCGGGCCTGCAGCAGAAAGACTGGATTTCAAACTAGCGGCCGCGGCCGTCCTCTCCTCGGGTCCAGGATCCGGCAGCGACGAAGACGAGGTTTCAGAGGTAGCTAAGCTAAGCTAAGCTAAGCTAGTTAGCTAAGCCCGACCAGAGCGCTAGGCAACATTCCTCTCCTAGCGCGAGCTGGCTGCTAGCGAGCGAATTAGCTCGCAGTTGGCAACCACCCCCTCCTAGGCCGCCGAAATTACGTAAAATAAGCCAGCACTTTAGTCGAACAACACCTCTCGCCACTTCAGATGCTTGTGTAGTGTTTGATGTCGGTCGTGTTTGGTGAGACACGAGCAGTTTGTTCACGTTGAGCGGCTGAAATGTTTTATTTATGCAGCGCAGGCTGTGAGCACGGCCTAGTTCAGGGTGGAAGAGCGACGACGGCCTCACTGGTGCTGTCGTCTCTGCAACACCCATCACAAGTTTGCAGCTTTTTCCAACAGCTTTCTAGCCACAGCAAATGGAAGATGCACCGTAAACCCAAGGGACGTACACTGGGCAGCTAACTATCTGCCATTTCGTAGTTTATGGTGCAATTACGTCACTTTTCCAAATCATGTAAATTAACTCCGATCGTCTCTCAAGTAACTTTTTCGAAACGCATAGATATTGCATTTTCGTCGCGGAACTCCTCGGGTTTTTTGACAGTCCGTGTTGACAAATAAACCAGTTCTTTTTTTTTATCCTTTGCCTCGTTGGGTCAGAAAGTCAGCACCACTGTGTCAACATGATTTGTCACAATTGAGAGTAGATAGAGTTCTTGTTGAGATGTGACTAGCCCCATGTGTTGGCAGTCACACACACGGGGACAGGTGTGATGGCGCCTCCGCCTCAGCTAAAAACACTTTAGACATGTTTAATATGAGCTCAGATAGATGCACAGCTTATACAAAAATGTGTTGCTTAAGCACACATCTGATTCCTGAAAAACACCTTCTTAGATGAAACTGACAGAACCTCCTCTTCTGGGATATTTTTTTTACAAACTAATCAAAAGGTTATTTCGTCATAACCAAACCATTTTTAAAGTGTCTTGTCTAATTTGAGCTGGTGTTTTTTTAAGATATTAAAACTCCTCAGCAATTCTATTGTGATATAATTGAGTGATATAAGGCAGCAGGAGACAGGAATGGAACTCGTCAGATTGCTAGATAGCAAACATTAAATGTAACAAAAGTTCTCAGTTTAATGCCACTTTCATGGTAACGTTATATTCATTGTCCTCTAAAAGGCGATGCAGTATTTACGGTCAGAAACACTATCTTAAAGGAGTTAATGGGTGGGGAGAGAAATCGCACTGCTGAGAAATGCACATTACCTGTTGAGCTGTCTCTCATTTCCTTAACTAATATCCGACCAACGTGGTCCGTCTGAAACATACTACAACCATGCCGGTTTGAATCTCAGCTGATACCAGTGTCAATGCAGCCGGACCATTTGTGTCTGAACATCAGCTGTGTAGTAGCAGAAGAAGAAAATATAAGTTTGACAGTTACATCACAGGCAGTTTAATTGAAGCAAGTGCGTTGCGTCTGTGTCATGTTTCTCAGCTCACCCAGCTTTTCTGTCTAACCCTGAAAGGGAGCGTTTGTTGTGGTGTTTTACTCCAGTGGAGAACTGCTGCTCTGGGCAGTAGCTAAAATCTGAGCCCCAGGATTAAGCAGATGCCATTCTAGGCCTCTCCAGCTCTCTGGATACCAACAGCCTGGGAACTGTAGTTCATTAATAGTGGAGACTGATGTCCATTGTTGATTATAAAGGCCGTCGTAGAACTACGTCCCCCATGGGTTGTTTTGCTCTGCGCTCCTGTCGTATAGCTGAATTCCTCCACATCGCTGAATGCTGACTCTCTCCCAACATTTGCCCTATGGGCCAGACCGGGAAAGCCTGCTGCAGCTTATAGATGGACATAGACAGGGATTGTAACTCTTTCAGGTTTTGTAAAGAGTTGTTTTGCAAACTGTTGAATGGTGTAATTTATTCTTTATCCTATAATTGTTTTAAAATCTCATATTCTAGGTAGGCTAAGTTAGTTTTTGTGTCTGCCATTTATGTCTACCAGTATACCTGGTGTACTATACAGAATACATTATTTACTTAAACATTTCTCAAGGCATAACAGTGTAGTGGAGTCCCTTAGTATGAATAGGTTAACGGTCTATGTAATATTGTGGTTTTTCCCCACTAACACTGTAAATAGGGGTCAATATACCCGGATATACTCTCCCATAACAAAGATATATCTTAGGAGATGCACTTGATAGGTTGTTTTTTTTAGATAGTCTTATTTTGTATTGTATAGTGTTATGGTGATATTTGCACACTAGCACATGTTGTTAGATGAGGCTAGGTTTGAGATTTATTTCACCTGTGATCCACAATTTGTCACAAGTAATTTCCACAACAACCTGCAGTGCAACTCAGTTACTTCAGTGCCACAGCTAAAATTTGATACACAGGATTTGAACCAGCTGTCACTCTGAAATTGACTAAATATAAACAAGTCAGCTTAAAATTTGTTTACATTAATAACTTTTTTCAGAAGTGTTTGTATTTTTAACATCAATAATGATACATTCTTGAAACATTCTTCAATTTGTAATTGTGATAAGATGAAAAATATGTAATTATTATTTTCATCTGAGTTTTGTTCTACAGTAACGTGAGTATTGCTGGAAATTTTGTGGTAAAAAATCTATGAACTTAGACATGGCATTGTTGTTTTAGTAAACTTTTTGTCATGTTGACATGCCTGTTTTTGAAGAATAAAAATGTTTGTAATATATAATACATGATAGCCAACAGGGCCAAACTCCTGTCTGAGACTGCGGTGCTGTACTCGGGCAGCTGACTCTCAGCTGAATCTCTCAATGAGTGCAGGAGTTTTAATTCCTGGCAGTAGCACTTCCTGTTCATCGACTCTTATCCCTGTGCTCCTTTTTTGCTTTCCTCTGTTGAAAGTAACTGTAAATAAACAAGGGCAGCATGTCTGGTCTTTTTATAGGCAGTGTGTGTCGGGCCACTTTTATGTGATATATTAAGCAACATAATACATGTTAGCACACTGTTTTCACACTTTATCATGAGCTATTATATTTCTTAAATACTGTTTATGATTTAGACTTTATATAAATTACAGTTGCTGCTCATAAACTAACATGAAAACAGCTGTCCCACCACTAATGATTCTTTTACTCTCCTCTCTGTGCCTCTTCCAGGTTGAGTCATTCATTTTGGACCAGGAGGACCTGGATAACCCCATCATGAAGACAGCTTCAGAGTTGCTTTTGTCCAGCGCCACAGATGGAGTAGATTTGAGGACTGTTGATCCAGAGACACAGGCTCGACTTGAAGCTCTACTGGAAGCTGCAGGTATGACTGCTTCATCTCGACTTAATTCAGCTTAAGGTTTCACACGTTCATTTGAAGTTCACCAGTACCTCATTGGCCACACCCATTTTGCTCCAACCAGTCTTCATTTTAATTTTAATTTACAGCAGCTTTGAATAAGTAAAACCACACCTTTCTGCCTCAACCTTTCCTCCCCTATCCCTTTCAAATCCCAACAATAGTTGAGGTCTAAGTTTGTATAAGGCCTCAGGCTGAAATGGCAATAAAGAACACCTGCCGGTTCTGCAAGTGTCATATCAGTACGCAGTTTGAAAGTGATTTGGGTAAATTAGATTGATCAAAACTTGCAATCTAAGGGTAATAAAGTCTGTGTAGATTAATCCATTAGGGCTGGGTGTCCTGGCCTCGTTTGGGCTTATGAACATTACCAGGCAGATTAACGCTCAACAAGCTTGAGCCTCCACACAGCATGCAGAGAGCCTGTGTTGAACGGCTAATGGTTAATCTCATTCTATTCCCCTTTCTCCCTGACTTGTCGGAAAAGAAGACGTGACAACTTGCGATCTGCCCTTGCAATCTGTTTGCTTAAGATCTGTTACATCTTACATAATACTAATGATACCTTTTTAATATATTCCTATATTGATTAGGGAGGTCTCCTAGAGTGTGTTCGTATAGTATTAGCAGAGATCGGAGTGTCTGTATGAAACGTTCGTTGATAGAGGGACTGAAGAGAGGCTGTCCACATATTCAGCTACAAAGTAGCCAAATGCCAAGCCTGTCAAGACCATCACGGGGGAAGATGCTAAGCGTCTGGTGATATTTATGGGTTGTAGACTTCAGTTAGTTGTTGATTGTTAAATATTTGCAACCCATTTTGTTTAATATGTCTTTGTTTGAGGTTATTTAAATTATTCCAATACATTTGAGACCCCTAAAGTTGGGGGACTATGTATGAAAGGGGCATTTTGTTAAAATTAAATCTGAATTATGCCAATCCTCCATAGTTACTGTGTCATTGTTTCACCTCCAATCCATTGCTTTGTATCACAGAGCGAAAATATTTTGACACAGTTCTGCTTCTTACTTATGGCTGAGTTTGAGCATTTTGTTCTTGTGGGAAATGAAGACATTTCCAATCCGTCTAGCACAAAAAATGACTGACACTCGTCTCAAAGAGTTAATTTAATTTAAAAAATAAAGTTTTTTCCTAATGTATAGAAAATATAAATAGGTATTCACTCAGATATATCTTTGTAAATTGCATAGGTTTTTTAGTTAATAGAGAAATTTACAGTACATAGCAAATCAGGTTTTGATCTGGTTAAAAACCTTGACGGGGAAGCACCTAATCACTTGAATAATGACACTTGTATTGTATTTAATTAGTGATTTACTGTTTGGTTGAACAAACCTATTGTAAGTGTTATAAAGAGACTGGTCATGCCCAGAAGACCTAAAATAAGAAATGTAAGATTGATTATTAATGAAAGCTACTGATACTGCTTACCATACATGCTTGCTAACCATGCTAATATCTCCTAGTCTGTTGTTAATAAAGCTGTAATATGATGAGAAAAATCATAAGTAAGCTGCGCAAAACACGAACGTTAAACCAAGTGACATGAAATATAAAAACATCTGAATCTGAAAAAAATGGTCACTGAAAATTGGTACACCCGACAATCAGTTGCACTTCAACAGATCACCTGCAGGATATATTACCATTGCAAAGGTTATAATGTTCTATTTTTGTTGACATTAAAGCTCAGGTAAACTTTTTTTATGTCATCGGGCAAAAATTCCATAATAACCTTTCAATTTATTGTAATTCAAGAGGTCAGAGAAAAAAAATAGACTGCTGCATCTCCTTTTAGCCCTATTTTCAGGCTTTAGAAAAAATGTCTGATAGGAGACTCTGGCCAATCACAGATCATTTCAGAAACAAGGTTTTCCTATTGGCCGTTCTACAAATGCCAATACGCGTGCAAACCCCATCTGACAGTAAAACCTAATTGAATGGTGGAAATTCCTGCGTTGACAAAAACTGCCTACGCTGAGAAGCAACCCAAAAAATTCTGTCAATGAGCACAACAAAACGTGTCCAAAACGTGTTTGTAAATAAATCAGGACGGTAATTCTCAGAAATGCTGCTATAAATTACTACAACTATATAACAATAACTATACAACTGCATCAGGATCACAGTCGGAATGATTGAAACGATACTCATAGGAAGGTTACTGTGGAAAGCTTGTGCATATGCCCTCATCTGGTCGGAGGGGCTTAGGACAGAGAAGGGAGAGCTGCAGGTGGATTTTCTCCTCCCTGTTTATTTACATGGGGGGCTCAATATATTAGAGTCCATTGTAAATCACCACTAGGTACATGAGGGCTGAAGACGTTGAGATTTGCGTTGCCCGATTCTTTGTGACAACACAGTGGTCATGTTGCTTTCTGAAGCGGTTGACCAGGTGTGCATAGGTGTGAAAATTGGCTTTCCTCCGGCAAGTTATTTTCTGAGTCCTGTAGTTTGTGTTCCTTGCTGAACTCCATTTGTAGCAATGGCTCTGTGTTTTACAGAAAAGAGATGCGAAAAGGGTGACAGAAATCAGTATCAAGTTCTCAACAAAGAGCCAGGGCAGCTGTATAATACAGACTCTCCATATCCAATACCTTTACTTCATCTCCCTAACTCCCACACACCACGATGACTTGAATTTTTGCCCCTCCTCCAAAAACCTCTTATATTTTAAGTTATCTTAGACATTTACATTAAAATGTACCCTGTGAAGTTTGGGAGCACTAGTGGTGCTGTAGAGCAATGTTGTTATGCACATGTACATAAAGTCATATATTGCTGTACCAGTGCACGGATGAGGACACATGTACAATCTGGCCATGGAGGTGATGCGACACATTTCTGCTGACTATAGAAAGCGGCGGAGCATGTCAACAGCTGATGGTTGTGCCGCAAAAGGTGACAAACGATCACACGATAAACAAAAATACATTCAACAGGTGTAAAAAGCAGAAATACATTAGATGTGTCTTTAAGTCCTTAAGGGGACAAACAATGCACCGTGGGGAGTATCACTGAATGTAAACAAAACTGTAAAGTAATTGTTCCACAGAGTACTTTTAGAGCTAAATTTTCTGTTTGGGGACCCTTTGTTGCTCTTTGTTTGCATTCTGTCATGATCAAGTGACTTGTAGATTACAGTGTCACCATTAGAAGATTAATAAAATTCAATTTATACCTTTGTCCTATCTTGGCGGTCACAGGTTGCTACTCTGTTAAACCATAATTTTGTAACCTGATTAGTCTGGTTTGTTACACAAAACCATCTGTGGAAGCGTCATTATAAACTGATTGGGAAAGGGCAGGCACTATCAAAACATACCTGGCAGGTGATTGGACGAACCATCTGTCTTTCAAACTCTAGGCTTTAGTGAAGGAAAACTCTCAAGTTCTAATAAAACTGATGCTAATGCAGCATCTAAGCTAACCTCTTTAGGAACCGCCATTGTTGTTTTAAGTGACAGGCAAATCTGCAACAAAAAAAAATGAATTTATATAAACAACAATGATAGACATAAGAATTAAAATAATGTAAACTAAACCATGAATGTTTGTTGTATTTAACTTCTATGTAAGCGAACATGTTAAATGGAGTTTCGAGACCTCTTTTGCAAAGGGAGACCTCATTAATGCGGCAGTACGTTATAGAATAACACTAAAGCAGACATAAAGTATAAAACACACAAAAAAGGTGATAAAGTTCTGTGCAGTTATGGTCCAGTTATAAATGGCCCCTAAACTAATAATGAAATAAAATTCAAGTGGACAAAAATATTAAATCAACTGCAGCGAGAAAATGAGAGTTCTCATGCTGATGAACACATTTCATAAATTGCTGGCTAGCATTTTTAAGGTCTGTGACTCTGAACTGTAGAGCCTACAAATTTAGCTGAAAAGTGTGCCCAATACATTATCTAAGTTAAGATTCATCTGTTGACCAGTTTATTTCTGCAGTTAAGTAAGAAGTAGAGAGACATTTCTCAGCAACAAAACTCAAGATAAAAAAGGGCGTTCAGGCTTATTCCTGCGCACCTATTTTACATAATTGCTAAACGTCATTCTGACAATAATAAACACCAGACAATGCAGTAACTCGTTAGCCGAGACTCACCAGCGCCAACATTGCTACATCTTACCCAGAATGCAACAACTTTTCCATGCCCCCACTAAAAGCCAAGTGCCTAACGCACTGTAGATCTCTTTCAACCTGGGTTTGGGCTTGACCTTGTATTCAAGCACCCTTTGTGCTGGACTGTTATAGGACAAGGCAGGTCTCACCCAGGAGCTAAGGACACTTTATGGGACATTTTCAAAAGTTGGAACCGGCTAGCATAAATACCTAGTGCTAGTATGTTGTTTAGAATTTGATGCAAGTCCTCTTTATTCCTGCTTAGTGAGCCATTTGCTACATCATAAAGTTAGTCGATAGTTTGAAAAGTTGATTCATTCATGTTAAAATAACAGATGACAACTGCTTTTGTTTGGAAATTCAACGAGGTCTAAGGGTGACTTGCATTTTTTTTTTTTTTTTGCTTTGGCTGTTCTCAAACAAACATGGGCTGAACTTTTAATTAGCTACTTGGAAGAAAATGGTGTGGGCTGCTCAGTGGCTAGCCAGTAACCTGTTTCAGTTGAAACACAAAACAAATATCTGCAAGTCACAGTCTCAACCCCGGTGAGAGCTCAATGTCCATATTGCTCACGTAAGAAATGGTTCAGCCTAAATAAGTGAAGATGAGTTTTGTTTTAAGGTGTGATTCACAGCTGTAGAAACGGCAGTTATTTCAGAAATTAGAAACGGGTTGCTTTGTTTTCTTCAGAGGTATTTACATTGTGTCAAACCCTGATAGTCTGTTTTGGTTTTGTGGGCTACATGTATTCTCTGAGATAAACACGATACAGTAAAACATTAATGATCAACTTGCATGACCTCCTGTTTCCCTCTGCCTTGGGGGCTGTTGCGAAATCCTTGTCTGAGAGCCGTGCTAAGTTTAGCTCGAGTCGCAGGCCTAGTGGTGAAAACAGGAGGACCACAAGAACTGGAGCTCCCTTCTGCCTAGGCTAATGGATGGGTTTAGGCTGAGGCTGAAAAGTTCAAAGCCAACACTTCTTTTTTTTCCTTCTTCTTCTTCTCTCTTGGCTCTTCTTGCTTCCTTTTTTACACATGTCAACATATGCTGCCACACACAACACAAACACTTAAATGGCTTCATTGGTTGGGAAATGGTCCTTGTTCTGTCTTCTGAAAGAGATATTTCAATGTAGGCCATTAGACAAAGCTGTTTTTCCCCCCTCCTGCTTGCTCTTTCCCTTCGTTCTTCTTTCTGTCTTTTCTTCTCTTTCATGACAAACACGCATACACAGACACATTTTTCTCTCAAAGGGCATTTTGTTTTTCTCCCAGCTGTGTTTTTCTCTCTTGCTGACCACTGTCTCCAGTGTGTTTCCTTCACATTCACTGCTCTTAGCCATCTATAATTCACACAGGATGAGACCTTTTTTTCTCTTCAAAAATTAACAGCCTGAACCTATGTCTACAAGCCCATAGGACCAACATTACCTCACTGTATTCATTCAAGTTCTGGTCACAGATCTGTTCTTACCTGGACATTCACACAGTAGCCCTGCAGATATTGTATGTAATGTCAATACCATTTGACCCCATCATTGGAAAAATGCTAAGCGTTAGGAATCATAGATGGTGTATTGAAAGTAGTGAAAAAAAGATATTAAGCCATATTAACAAATGCTTGTGTGTGTGTTTTCTGTGTGTGAATTTTCTTTTTTTTTTTCTTTCTTTCTTTCTTTTCCCTCCTTGTGTATGCTGCTACTAACCCTGGATTGGATTGGCTGGACTGGACTTGCTTCTTCATCTGGTCTGATGTGGTTGTGCGCCCCTGTGGTTTGCCTTGCCCTATGCACCTCTGCCTTTTTGGTGTTTGGCAGGCATCGGTAAACTATCCACTGCCGATGGTAAAGCTTTTGCAGACCCTGAGGTGCTACGGCGTCTGACGTCATCTGTGAGTTGTGCCCTGGACGAAGCTGCAGCAGCCCTTACCCGCATGAGAGCTGAAAACACACTCAACGCCGGCCAAGCCGACAAGTATGTATCTCGCCCATACTGACACTGTACTTTTACTATGGCAAAGAATTATTATACCCTAGTATAATAGTCATTCTCTTTTCGGGCTACATCCGTATTATGATGTTTTTAAGCAAAATATGATCTGCAAAATGTTTTTGCTCAATATTAGAAAGAATCTGCATAAAAACACACCTGAAAACACATATCCAATGACCATTCACATACACTGGGATTGCGGTTGCTGGTGTAAACAACAAGCAGATTGACTCTGCGTTGAAAATACAGAAAATACTACAGAAAAATACGTGAAAAGTAAGACTGGAGATTTGTTTGATTGGACTGATTACAAGCTGGGCAGTAAAGGTGGCGGGAGACATACCAGAGCAAGAGCGAGCGGGAAATTTTCTCCTAAATGTCCTGCTTCCATTTCGCTCCAGTACTGTTCACATCGTTATTTTGAATCATGCCCGAGCCTGTTTTATTTCGTAAAGGCCTATATTTCGTAAAGCCTTCACCTATTTACTGCAGCCTGGCAGTAATGGTGGGCAACATTCATCTGATAAACACAACATAGCTTTTTTTGTTTTTTTCTGGAGGGAGTGATTAGTGATCTGCAGGGAGCGGGGGGAAATCCTTGAACCACCAGATTAGTGGGGGCTCATGAACGTAGCAAAAGTTAGGAGTTTTGAAAATAAAACACAGTAGTTTGGATGTAGCCTTAGTTAAATCTGAGTTGTACATACAGTATGCATGGGTGTGCGTGTTTGCTCCTCGGAAGTGTTTGTGTAAATGTGAGGCGTATGTGTGTTCACCTGTCACAGTAGCAGTAATTGTAGCAGTCTGGTTATTTTCAGCCGTAGTTTAGCAGAGGCGTGCTCAGATGGGGATGTCAACGCTGTGCGCAAATTGCTCGATGAGGGACGGAGCGTCAACGAACACACAGAGGAAGGGGAGAGCCTGCTGTGCCTCGCCTGCTCGGCTGGCTACTATGAACTTGCACAGGTACGTGAAAGCGAGGTTGGACTGGGAAGAATTTAGCATAATTGTGATTAACGTACTTACAGTGAAGCAACCATCCTGCAAAGCAATGATACAATTATGATGGCATCACTAGTTGATTATTGTGATGACAACTTCCATGCCGGTATCATAATTTCATATTTGATTTTTAGGTTTTGTTGGCTATGCATGCCAATGTGGAGGACCGGGGCATCAAGGGGGACATAACACCACTTATGGCTGCTGCCAGTGGAGGTTATGTCGACATTGTTAAACTGCTTCTTGTCCACGGAGCAGATGTTAATGCGCAGTCCTCCACAGGTAAAACACTGCTTATTTCTTTTTTTATAATTCTGATTATTCTTTTTACTCTGTGTTTTGTACTCTGTACTGATCAATCTCCGTGCTGTTTTCTAGGAAACACAGCTTTGACGTACGCATGTGCCGGTGGCTTCGTGGACGTGGTGAAGGTGCTGCTCAAAGAGGGTGCTAACATTGAGGACCACAACGAGAACGGACACACGCCTCTAATGGAGGCGGCCAGTGCTGGCCACGTAGAAGTGGCCAGGGTACTCTTGGAGTACGGCGCCGGCATCAACACACACTCCAATGAGTTCAAAGAGAGCGCTCTCACACTCGCCTGCTATAAAGGTCAGAACTCAAATATAGGTTCTGACCGGTTGATGACCTTATTTAGGTTCTGCACCATTAACAAGCTCTTTACTAATACGTGTCTTTCCTCTGCAGGTCACTTGGACATGGTGCGTTTTCTGTTGGAGGCCGGTGCAGATCAGGAACATAAAACAGATGAGATGCACACAGCACTGATGGAGGCGTGCATGGTGAGCATCTGACCCAAACCATTACTTAAATAGTTTGTTTCAAACGAATAATGCAATCATTTTAGTAACAGTTTGTTTCAGATCTAACATTCCAACCAATTCATATAACGAGTTTGTTTAAGCTAGAATATTGTCTAAACTGGCAGTGCAGCAAAATCAGCATATCAGCAGCAGAACAGCTGCACACCTTCAGTGTCCACACTCAGGAACACTTTGACAGAGCACCGGCACAGTACAACGTCATGTACTTGTGCTTTGAATGCCTGTGTCCCATGATTATTTCAACCATCGCACCCAGAGCTCATTTAAAGTTTTCTGGTGCTTTTCATGTAGGCTATTCTACAAATAATTTGCAATGATGTGCCTGTTTTTTTAAAATATTTTATTTAAAAACCAAATACCAAATGATGTTCAATCATATTTGCACGTTCTTTGATGGACATGAATGGAAACAAAATATAGATTCTTTAAAGCTGAGAACGGTAACTTTCTATTAAAAAAAAAAGTTCTCTTATTTGCTGAAACTGTCACTATATCCTGACAGTACTTTGACAAAATTTGTGAAAAAAAATCATCTACCTCTGCCGACACTGCTCCCTGGGTGTTCCTAATGGCATCTGAGAGAGTCCTCCAAGAGCCCTCCATCGATGAGACCACCAATCAGAGACGAAGTTTTAATAACTGTTCTAAACTATGATATAACTGTGAAACGAGGCAGCGTTAATAATCATGAATCAACATTATTTGACTGTATTGCCTATTTCTCGCATAAAGTCTTTCGAAAAGTGATCCCATATATTTATTCAGGTGCTTATCTCTACATTCTCTGTGTGTCTCGCTGTCCCAGGACGGCCATGTGGAGGTGGCACGGCTGCTGTTGGACAGCGGCGCGCAGGTCAACATGCCAGCAGATTCCTTCGAGTCACCCCTCACCCTCGCAGCCTGTGGAGGACACGTGGAGCTGGCAGCCTTGCTCATAGAGAGAGGAGCCAACTTGGAAGAGGTGTGTTAAGAGACGGGACACCTCGATACAATACAAGTTTAGAAAAGACCATAAAATAAATATGGTGTATATATATAAATAATGTAGCTGTAGACTCATTTTTGATTCCATACATACTGCAGAAGAGATTCCTCTTTGGAGAATAGCCTTTACCAGCTATAGTTTAAGAATAAAGATACATAGGAATAGCATTTCAATATGAACGTGTTTCCAAAATCGGAATTCATTTTGACATTTTTAAATGACATTTATGAAGCCAACTACACAGGTTACCTTTAAATGCAAGATGTAGCAAGTGAGAAAACCCAAATAATGTGGTTATTTTTCATAGCTGTCATTTAAAACTTAGTAGTAAAGAAATGAACACACTCAGCTGGCAGCGATGTAGCGGACTTGAACATTAGATACCAGGCTAATTTTTAGATGTCTCCTCTTTATGTAAAGATGTTTGACTACAGTGCCAGTATCAGGCAACTAGCCAGTTGAAAATATCAATCCTCTATGTCACAGAGTAACCTTGAAGTGAGTCATCATTGCCCCCATGTTTTATCTGAGGACGCTTCTGTTTGTGTCCAGGTTAATGATGAAGGCTACACACCCCTGATGGAGGCAGCTAGGGAAGGCCATGAGGAGATGGTAGCGCTGCTGCTGGCTCAAGGTAAGTAAGCAAAGTAGCCAGGAAATGGAAACTTAATGTCATTCCTGTGAAAAGCATACATTTGTTTGTATTGATATGGCTTTTAATTATTAAAAGTATGCATGGTTTGCACTTCATGAAAAAGTCACTAACTGTTCTTGTTCTGTTGTCCAGGTGCTAACATTAATGCACAGACAGAGGAGACCCAGGAGACGGCTTTGACTCTAGCATGCTGCGGGGGCTTCTTGGAAGTGGCCGACTTCCTCATCAAGGCGGGTGCCGACATTGAGTTGGGCTGCTCCACACCTCTAATGGAAGCTGCACAGGAAGGCCATCTGGAGTTGGTCAAATACCTACTGAATGCAGGTGAGCTAGAGGAAAGAAGGCAAGGAGCTGCTGATCTAGGAGACAAAGAGTATGCTTGACTGAAGTTAATCATGTCTTGGTTATACCGCTCTGCTTAAAATCCTAATCTTTTGGTTCTGTCATTCAGGGGCAAACGTTCATGCCACCACGGCAACAGGGGATACAGCGTTGACATATGCGTGTGAGAACGGACACACTGATGTGGCGGATGTGCTGCTGCAGGCTGGAGCCAACTTGGTACGCCTACCCTTAAATCCTCTTTATGATTGGCTCTATGTTTTACATAGGTTAGATAACAGCAGAACAGATTTGCAATGAGTCTTTTTTTTTGTGCAAATGTTAACTGATTAAATTTGGGAAAATCTGGATAATTATAACCCTTTTGTTAAACTTCTGGACTAATCTAAACTTTAACAAGCATCAACACTTTTGTCTTCCAGGAACATGAGTCTGAAGGGGGGCGGACACCCTTGATGAAGGCAGCAAGGGCAGGACATCTCTGTACAGTGCAGTTCCTTATCAGCAAAGGTGAGTTGTTGATTAGCTGTTCAGAGAAACAAGTTAAATGTAAATTCTTCTAAAATGATTGTTTTTTTTTTTTGCCTAAATCCACTAAAACTTTGAGTCATTTACTGGAAAAGTCAAGATTGTTTCTACATGCTTATGTTGAAAGTGGCTATCTTAAGCCAACTTCATCGAAGTATTAGAAGCTTTAAAATAGAATTGGAAATCTTTATTTAGCAGCATTCGTACAAGAAATGCAGCACAGAGTGTTTTACACTTGAACAAAATGCAGAATGAAAAAAAAAAAAACAGGGATAGAATGCCATAACTAATATAATGGAAAACAAAACACACTTGATAATAAGAATAAAATGAAGTTCAAAAAACATTAAGTGTTTAGTTTAGTGCCCACATTTGCAGCATCATTGGTTAAGTGCATTCTTAGTTTTATCCTTCAATTTTTATGCAGTGTTTTGTGCACTGATGCACTTAACTTTTTTTGGTGATAAAGCAGTAAATAATGAAGTACTAACTGTTGTTGTATTGGTGAATTTACACTCTAAAGTTTTCTTAGAAAAGGTTTCACATAGGTTTACCCATGCTAATATGTCATAAAGGAATACTTCATTGTATATTCAGTTTTTCCTTAATTCATTTGGGTTAGAGTCCTGAGCTTGCTTTTGTGCATGTTATAATTAGACTGAAGTAAGTTCATGTTTTTCCCCTTTTGCTTCTCTTGTCCAGGTGCTAATGTGAACAGAGCTACTGCCAATAATGACCACACAGTGGTGTCTCTGGCCTGTGCTGGAGGACATCTGGCTGTGGTGGAGCTGCTGTTGGCACATGGGGCGGATCCTACACACAGACTCAAAGTAATGCACACACTCCTATAGATTAGACCAGCTGGAATATGAATGCATCTCCACATGTAGGTAATAATAACACATTACTGAAACCGTGTGTTTTCTCTTTTGTAGGATGGTTCAACCATGTTGATAGAAGCTGCTAAGGGTGGCCACACCAATGTGGTGTCCTATCTGTTGGACTACCCCAACAATATCCTGTCTGTCCCAGCCCCTGACCTCTCGCAGCTCACTCCCCCCTCGCAAGATGCCTCTCAGGTAAATACAGCAATACATCCCACTTTTTTAGTTAATGTTCTTCTGGGGAATCAAGCATGATTTTGTGGCTTGGGTAATGGTTGTTTTGGATTGAATCGAACATGCCCTCTTCTGTAACAGGTTCCTCGTGTCCCATTCCAAGCTCTCGCCATGGTAGTGCCCCCTCAGGAGCCCGACCGAGCCCCATCAAACATCGCCACACCCCCACCCGTCTCCAGCAAAGGTAATAAGTGCCACAAGTACTGTCACTCAGTGAGTGTACTCACAAAATGGAGCTGCAGACTTCACTCAGCCATTTAGCTGATAGCTCCCCAGTTTTAGGGCATTTTATTGTTAACTCTTGGATCTCTTTCGTTCAAATCCAGGCATGTCCAAACAGAGACAAGCAGCCCTTCAGCCTGGTGTCCCCAGCTCAGTTGGCCGGGGGCCTGAAGCAGAGCCTCTGCCGCCCTTCCACTTGTGCCAGCCTCTCGAGTGCATTGTGGAAGAGACAGAGGGAAAGCTCAACGAGCTGGGACAAAGAATCAGCGCCATTGAGAAGGCCCAGCTTCAGTCGCTAGAGCTCATTCAGGGGGAGCCGCTCACCAAAGACAAGATTGAGGAGCTAAAGAAGAGCAGAGAGGAGCAGGTATAATCTGTAATCCATTTAAGATCTGATCCCATTTTGATCCTTGTTTTTAGAACTTTCAGTAAAGGATGTGGCTATTCCCCACTTAGGTACAGAAGAAGAAGAAAATCTTGAAGGAGCTGCAGAAGGTGGAGCGTCAGCTGCAGCTGAAAACACAGCAACAGTTCACCAAAGAGTACATGGAGGCGAAGGGTTTAAAGGAGGAGCAGGAGGCCGGACAGGGCCCAGGCCCGGGGCCCGGAAGTACGACGTCTGCTCCAGGGCCACTTCCCACCATGACAGGTGCACAAGTACACGCCGGCTCTGACACGGATGAAGAGGCAAACAGAGATGGGGAGCAAGAGGAACAGCCTGGAGAGGAAGGAGAAGAGGTGAAACTATCATTATTGTGTTAGTTCTGACTCATCTAACGTTGTGTATTGACCGTAGAGACTAAAGGTATTTATTCGTACTTTTTCAGGAAGAGGAAGATGACGACGAAGATGAGGGCTCAGAAGAAGAGGCAAACAGAGACGAGGACGATTACCCCAAGCTTCCTCAGGTGGGCACAATCCTCTACAGGGATGGGCCACAGCCGCCACAGCAGCCTCCTCTGCCCCCTTCGCCACAAGCCCATCCCCAGCCTCCTCCACCGCCTCTTCAGGCCGCCTTTGTCCCTATCCAACCCTTGCCAGACTACAACCCTGCAGACTACCCGGGAAGCACCAGCCCAGAGCTGCAGAGGGTACTGGTGGGGCAGCAGATGCTGGGCCAACAGCAGCAGGGTCAGTGTCAACAGTTGGCCGGGTTAAGCCCAGGAATGATACCTCAGCAGGCCCCAGATGGGCTCATGGTAGCTACACCTGCACAGACGCTCACAGACACGCTGGATGACATCATGGCAGGTAAGTGCAGGTCGTCGTTGACTCTCATTGGATTCAGGTGTATTCTAAATCCCTAATCTGTATTTTCCTATAACTTTGTTCTCGGTTGCAGCTGTGAGCAGCCGTGTGCCCATGCTGAACACTACAACCTCCCCCACACCCCTGTCCCAGCCACCCACACAGATGCCTGCAAACATCGCCTCGCCCCCTTCAGTCCTGCCCCTCTACCCTTCTGTTGACATCGATGCACATGTAAGACACCAATTTTGACATGAGAAATTTTGAAATTGACAATGCAAGTGAGTACATATGCAATTTACCCACAAATGTTGTTTTCCTCCACAGACGGAGAGTAACCATGACACAGCGCTGACGCTGGCGTGTGCAGGAGGACATGAGGAGCTCGTGTCTGTCCTCATTGCACGGGGCGCCAACATTGAGCACCGGGACAAAAAAGGTATGAAAGCCTGATAATAAAATGGGCATATGAAAAATTGTACGGTATAATGAATTGATTAATTGATTTTAATTCACAATAGCTGATCCATATATTAAGTAATAATAAACATTGCTCTCTCCACAGGTTTTACTCCTCTGATCCTGGCTGCAACTGCTGGCCATGTCGGAGTGGTGGAAGTGCTCCTGGACAAAGGGGGTGACATTGAGGCTCAGTCAGAGAGAACCAAAGACACGCCCCTCTCCCTGGCCTGCTCTGGGGGACGCCAGGAGGTATACACATCGTCTATCAGTTAACCTTCACAATCGTGACATTCCTGGTCATTTTTTTCCCTCCGGATTTAACCATGCAACTGCAATTTGTGTTTGTCAGGTGGTTGAGTTGCTGCTGCTCCGGGGAGCTAATAAGGAACATCGCAACGTTTCCGACTACACGCCTCTTAGCCTGGCTGCTTCTGGGGGTTACGTCAATATCATTAAGATACTCCTCAATGCCGGAGCTGAGATAAACTCCAGGTGAGTCACAGGAACATAGTATTCACTTTGGCCCCTCGGTCTGAGTGAAACATGAGTGAATCCATCCACATAGGGTTCATTATCAGGATATAATCCTTCTTCTTGATCTGAATGTGACAACATTGTTAGAGTTCCTGAAAGTGAAGGTTACACTTTGGAGACAGTTCAGTTTTTTCTTTTAAACTGCACGGTTCAAAACAAATACAACTCCGTAAAATGTGCCTTCGGGTTTTAGCCACACCCAAAAGTAATAGCATAGTGATTAACTGTGTTATAAATGAGGAGTGAGGAAACGGTAAGGCTTCAAAACCCAGACTTTTTAGCAGCTGCTACTCTACAAAAATGAAAAAACATGTTTAGTAGAATTATAATGTTTACTGAAACCAAGACAAATACTCAGTGATCAATGTTGTGCTTCTCCAGAGCACATTAAACAGGTGCATTTTTATGGTTTTTTTTGGTCTTTTAAACATCTAATTTGTTTACTTTTTCACCAGGACTGGCAGTAAGCTAGGAATCTCTCCTCTGATGCTGGCAGCCATGAATGGTCATGTACCCGCAGTGAAGCTGTTGCTAGATATGGGCTCCGACATCAACGCCCAGATTGAGACCAACAGAAACACAGCTCTGACCTTAGCCTGCTTCCAGGGGCGGGCGGAGGTCGTCAGTCTGCTGCTAGACCGCAAGGCCAACGTAGAGCATCGTGCTAAGGTGAGATTTCCCATTTACAGACATAATATTGCGGGCCTACACTGGCTGAGCCCATGGTGCAGATGGAGCAGCATCATGCTAAGTAACTTCTCCTGCTCTTCATGCAGACTGGTCTCACTCCTTTGATGGAGGCAGCTTCTGGAGGTTATGCAGAGGTTGGCCGGGTGCTTCTGGACAAAGGCGCTGATGTCAATGCTCCCCCTGTTCCCTCATCCCGAGACACTGCCCTCACCATTGCTGCTGACAAGGGCCACTACAAGTTCTGTGAGCTGCTTATCAATAGGTGAGTGGTCTTTTTCTGTACATAACAGTCTTCTAGCTTTCTTTTAATGATGTAATCGTGAGTCGTTCCTTAATGCTGGTGAGTCGTGAGGTGCTGTGTAGGACATTTAGCTGGCAAAGGCTGTCAGTGGTTTCAAGGCTTTTTTCACATCTTGTTTTACACTTTGAATGCTGGTTAGGCAGAACAGCAAAGGCACATTTACTTTGGTGATTTCAATCAGGCGTCGCTCATTGATTCAACCTTTTGCCTGTCTCATCTCCCAGCCCTTTTAGCTGCAACGCCTTTACATGACTCCTTAAGGCAACACTCCTTCCTGTCTTTGCAGGGGCGCCCATATCGATGTACGAAACAAGAAGGGGAACACCCCTCTCTGGCTGGCGGCAAATGGTGGTCATTTTGACGTGGTGCAGCTCTTGGTGCATGCCAGTGCTGATGTGGATGCAGCCGATAACCGCAAGATTACCCCACTCATGGCTGCTTTTCGCAAGGTTCAGATTTTTATCAAAACCCTGATTGTTAGTAAGTCACGCTACACTTGCAAGCCTCTGGTTACTAACCTTTTTTCTTTACATTTCAGGGTCATGTGAAGGTGGTGCAGTATCTTGTGAAGGAGGTCAACCAGTTCCCATCAGACATTGAGTGCATGAGATATATCGCAACCATCGCTGACAAGGTAGGTTGATTTCCTTTTCAGTCATTAGTCTTGCTCTCATCTATTGGAATTAAAAAGGTTGATGAACTTGTTAGCAGAGCTTTAACTCCGGCTGTTGATTTCCTATTGTGGCAGGAGCTGTTGAAGAAGTGCCACCAATGCATGGAGACCATTGTCAAAGCCAAAGACCAGCAGGCAGCTGAGGCCAACAAGAATGCTAGCATTCTCCTCAAGGAGCTAGACTTGGAGAAGGTAATTTCAGACCCCACGGCTGTGCTTTGGGAGGTTAGATAATTCTGAATACACTTTGGATGAGGACAAACCTGACAACTCTTTGTCTTGTGTGTGTGACAGTCCCGAGAGGAGAGCAAGAAGCAGGCCCTGGCTGCTAAACGTGAGAAGCGTAAGGAGAAACGCAAGAAGAAGAAGGAGGAGCAGAAGAGAAAGCAGGAGGAAGAGGAGGGGCAGAAAACCAAGGAGGACTTCTCTGAGATGCTGGAGCCAAAGGAGGATTCAGCTGACGGTAACTTTTTGTGACTTTTGCAATAAATTAAAAGACTGCAGAGTTGCTTTTTAGAATTAAGTGATTAATAACCGTTCCTGTTTAAATTTGACCTAACCCCATCAGAAGAAGAGGTTCCTATCGAGCCTCCGAGTGCAACCACCACCACAACCATTGGAATATCTGCCACCTCCACTACTTTCACCACCGCTTTTGGTAAGAAGCGAGCGAGTGTGGCCACTACCCCAAGCACCAATCGCAAGAACAAAAAGAACAAGACCAAGGACTCGCCCAATGAACCCATAATATTACAGGATCCGCAGGTGAGTGCCCCTTTTTTATCAACTGCATTGGTTGTCTTTACTGATTAATAATATGCTTTGTAGATTTGATTGCCCAGACTAAAGCACCTTTAATCTGCAGGGAAAAAAACAATATGATGATGTCTGTATGTGTCTTCCCTCTAGGTTGCACTAGCACAACACAAGGCTGATAAGAACAAGATCCACGGCGAGCCGCGGGGTGGTGGTGGTGGGGTAGCTACGGGTGGCAACAGCGATTCTGACCCCTTGGATAGCACCGACTGTGCCAGTGAGAGCAGCAGCAGCGGGGGCAAGAGTCAGGAGCTCAACTACCTCCCTGACCTCACCTCCTCTGCCTCCTCCTCCTCCTCTTCCTCTTCCTCCTCCTCCTCAGTCCCCTCCTCAGGAGCAGCCCAGGGCCTCCTGCGTGGCCTAGAGAAGAGACACTGTCCTCAGCCGCAGACTGAAGGCAAGGTGGACAACAAGGTCACAGTCTCCATCTCAAAACCAACGCAAAAGTAAGTCTCTGATGGAGTACGTTAGTGTGTGTGTCTGCACGTGGCTGCTCATCTAGGGACAACAAGCTGAGTTTTAAAATGCCATTTTTTATGTTTGCATTATATGCAGTATGTTTTGTTATATTTCAGATTTACGTGCTCACTTCAACTCTAGATCATTTCAAAACCTTTTTCAAGTGACGAACAACATGACAAAAGGCCGATTATATCATTATTTTTTGCCCATTTTGTCACAGAGCTCTGGACATGTGCGACTCGACCTCCAACTCCTTGCCCTCTCCATTCAAGACCATGGCTCTTCCCGTCACCTCACCCAACAGTAAGCTCAGTCTCACAAGCCCCAAGAGAGGCCAGAAGAGAGAAGAAGGTTGGAAGGAGGTGGTCAGAAGGTATGTTGTTTAATTTTTATGTTTGCATTGCAACCTTCCACAAGGTTTTTTTGGCCAAGTTTGACTTGCGTACACATTAGTAAGAAAAAATCATTTCTGCACGAAACTTGTTACCATTAATAATTACCATCATTAATGCCAGTATAGTACCTTTTCAAAGTTGTAAACAAACTTTTCTAAATGTGTCCAAGTTTAAAAGTGCCAAGGCTGTTGCCTAGCAATGGAATTCTGTTTGAAAAGGTCTATAGACACATAAATAATGGAATTTCACTGCTCCTTTTAAAGATCAAAGAAGCTGTCCGTGCCAGCCTCTGTTGTGTCTCGGATCATGGGCCGAGGAGGCTGCAACATCACAGCCATCCAGGACGTGACGGGAGCTCACATTGACGTTGACAAACAGAAGGACAAGAACGGGGAGCGGATGATCACCATAAGGTAAAAATACCACCCTCTGGTGGACTTTAAACAGTACTGCAGCTGGGGTATAACAGCTGGTTAGTTGCATAAAGCATGTAAGCCCCTTCTGAATGTCATTAATTCCAACTGGGCCAGTCCTACAGTGCAACAGTCCAACAATGGATTTGTAGAAATCAGGAAAGTTAAATGTTCCTATCCTCCTTACATCTCATCATCTTTACTCTGTTTGGCATTAAATGTGACACTAGTGAAACACTAGAACTATTGAAGACAAGCTATGCAAGATGTACATCCAACCCCAAAAAATGAGCTAATAGAGATAAAATCAAAGAAAAAAATGATCAGCCCTCTTGGCCAAGAAAAAATAGTCTCTCAACAACAAGCGTTGGGACACATAGTTCCACATATATAGAAAGAGACTTATGGTGAAGATGGTGAACCTGCACACCTGCTATTGCTATAACACAGCTCAAAGCTCAAATAAAGGCTAATTGCACGAGAACACTGAGGCAGCAGTGATGGTAGACTAAGGGCTTAACAAACCAGCAGTGGCTTTAATAAATACATAAATGTGCAGACCATTTAAGAAACACTTTTTTGGTAAATTTAAAGAAATTTAAGAAGTATGTATGTGATTGTATGTTTCATATGTGTTTTTAGGACCGTTTAAAAGCACTTGTAGGGATGGCATTGAAATGAGCAATAGCTATGAATGCTGTGATGCTGTACAAAGGAGATTTGTTGTTTCAAATGTCCTACGTGGTAGCATCTGTCCCTATTAAATATTTTTCCAATTTTAGTCAAGGTCTGTGTCATGGCAATTGGAGATCTGCCTTAGTTCACCAAATTTCGGAATATCTCCGATGTTCTGTTGCACGGGCCTTCCAACACAGAGATAGGCCAAACACTGTTCAGCTGAACACAGTGCCCACATTGCCATGACACTGTGAAACACAACCTACCCAAAACTGAGGGCCTGAAAGGGGACCATACTTGTACTTCATTCCCTAAAACTTTTAGGTTTTGCCCTGATCTGATACAAAACATTATCAGGTTTAATTATGGCATCACTTTTCATTTATCCATTTTAACACAAGAATGTAGTCTGATGTAGTGTGCTTTGTTGTTTCAGAGGAGGGACGGAGTCTACAAGGTATGCAGTCCAGTTGATCAACGCTCTAATCCAAGACCCAGCCAAAGAGCTTGAAGATCTGATCCCCCGGAATCACATCAGAGCCCCAGGCTCTAAAACGACCTCAGCTTCTTTCCCCAGTGCCACAGGGGCCACCAGCGGTTCAACCACTGGGCCAAAGGCCCTGAGCTCATTGGTCTCCACAGGCGTCTCGTTCCAGCCTTCTTCATCCTCGTCTTCACCCTCCTCTCAAGCCGGGGGAAAGATTGGGAAGGGGCTGTCATCAAATGTCAGACAGCCCTTCCCTGTGTCTCTGCCCTTGGCATATGCCCACCCGCAGCTGGCTCTACTGGCTGCTCAGACCATGCACCAGATCAGACACCCTCGTCTACCCATGGCGCAGTTTGGTGGCACCTTCTCTCCTGCCGCCAGCACCTGGGGACCCTTCCCTGTGCGTCCTGTGAGTCCCGGCAGTGCAAACAGTTCTCCCAAGCACAATGGAGGAACCAACAGCACTGGTGGCCAGGCCAGAGCCAACTCGACCCATTGTGAGCACAGCAACACAGCCAGCTCTGGAGCCTCAGTCACGACAACCAACACCACCACGACCAGTGCGCCTAACACATCTACAGCTGCAACCTCGCCTCATACTCCTAACCCGACTCCATACAATCCCCAGACAAGTGTCCCGACGCCTTCCTCTGTCAGAAAACAGCTCTTCGCCCCTGACGCTAAGCCTGCTGGTGTCGCCCCTGTGTGTGTCACTGCCACTTCTACTAGTGGCAGCAATGCAGTGCGAGGCACAGGTTCTCCTGCACATCACAGTTCCACTACAAGTACCGCTAATGCCCCTCTGCAGTCAGTCGTACCTATCTCACAGCCCCCCATCCAGCCAACTAAAACGGAGCCCAGCACTGTTGCCCCTCCTGGAAAAGATAAGCCCTCTTTATCTGTAGAGAACCAGGCTGTTTCCGTCAGTGAGAGCATCAACTCTTTTACTGCCCCCGCCATGGCTTTACCTCCCAAGCCAGAGCCCCGACAGCAGTTACCTCCTCCTCCGTCCTCTGTACCATCCACAGAGGCTCCACCACCCCTCCTCAACCCACAGGCCAGCTCCCACTACCCCTCAGCACCTCCTCCTGTCCTCTCACACAATGTTGCACACCCCAACAACACCGTACCCCACTTCTCAGCCCCTGCGCCCAGAGTCTCCCATCGTATGCAGCAAACAGGGCCTTACTATTCCCTTCCTGAGCAGCAGCAACAGCAGACACAACAGCAGCAGCCCCCGCAATCGGTGTTTGTGCCCTTCAATGCTCAGCAAGAACCCCCGAAACAGACCCAAAACCAGACGTCCCAGCAAACAAATTTGCCTCCACAAGCTCAGAACCAATCTCAAGCCCAGGCTCAAGGCTCCCTTCAGGTCTCTGCTAACCTGGGGATGATAAACGGTTCCCAGATGCAGCATGTGGCCAATGCAGGGAAGCCTCAGCAGATACCCCCCAACTTTGGTCCTGCAGGTCTCTTCAACTTCAGCAGCATCTTTGATAACAATAGCCAGGTGAGTTGGAATAACATTTATAACATTACATCTTGTACTCTCTGTAAGCTGTTCTTATGTAGTCACTTCAAATGAAACAGAGTTTAGCTGAAAAAACTAAATGGCATGGCTCCTTTTTATTGCTGTTACTTAAGATCAATAATGCAAACTCAGGGATTATAACTTGTCTTTTTTGCTTGCCTTGCAGGTTGGAAACAATCAGGTGTGGGGTGCATGCCACCTGCCAGCTCGATCACCTCCAGAGCAGTCGTACTCAGCCCCGCCAGCCTACATGAGCATGGGTCAGATGGAGAATATGATGCCCCCACCTCCAGACAGCTCCAAAGCCCCTGGCTACCGCTCTGCCTCACAGAGGATGGTTAACAGCCCCATCGGTATAACTAATTTCATTCTAGTTTATACATGGTCATTGTGTCGTTTATTTAGCTGGATCAAATCCATTTGAGATTAAGAATCTGTTTTTTAAGAGGAACCTAACTAAAACCAACCGTATCAAAATTGGGGGTATGGGGGGCGTTGTAACCGTATACGTAACCATATACTCATGAAAAAAGGTAGCATTGTAAACACTTCTTTAACAAAAAGCCCACATTTTTAGTAAGATGGAGTTTTGTCTCTATAATTGAACCCACAGCGTTGACCAGCTATGCCACCAGTATCTCTGGCAGCCCTGTGTATCTGCACGGTCATACAACAGTTGGCACACCCTCATTCAGCAGACAGCACTTTTCCCCTCACCCATGGAGTGCATCCTCATCAGGTACTGTTTAACCTTCAAAACAATCAACTTTGGCAAATAATCTTTTTATATATAGTCTTGTTTCTTCTGTAACTTTTTAAATTCATGAATGATATTTTTTCCTAAGCTTATTTTCTTTTTTTCTTACTTTAGCAATACTTTCAAACGTGTAAATCTGATCTGCCCCTAACAATATGCCTCTTCTCCACCAGGTGAATCTCCTGTCCCACCGCCATCTACAGTGTCATCCTCCGCTCTTTCAACCTCAGCTGTGCCCCCTCCTCCTCAGCCTAAGCCAGGCAGCTCCTTGCAACAGGACCGGAAGGTACCCCCACCCATCGGCACAGAGCGGCTGGCCAGGATCAGGCAGACGGGTTCTGTCAACCCGCCCCTCCTGACCACCAGCTACACGGCATCTGTTGGACAGGGAGGCATTTGGTCATTTGGGGTTGGCAGTGCTTCGGGTAAGAACAAATGCAAATGTTGTTTTGTTTTCTTTTTCTTTTTGTTTGTTAGAATTAATACAAAGGGTAAAAGGAAAATAAGGTCAGATGTGTGTGACTTAAACACAATCACATACTTCTAGTTTAAATTAGAAAACTCTGTTTATGGTCAGATTATCAACTTGAGTTGAGATATGTCTCTATAATAAGATGTCTGCAAATGAATGCAGATAAATAATAGCAAAACCGCTAATGAAAAGCTAAATATTCATCAGACAATAGTCAATAATTGCATTTTGACCTATGCCTTCTGCCACTTTTGCTCTCCACATGAACTGTTAACAACCATACATACTCAAATGATTGGTCAATACTACTTGGGCTAAAAACGGAAGACAGACTGCTTCCCCTCCCGGTAAATCTTGTCCCGTTGCCTACAGGTTCTGCATTTATATGCAGAATCTGTTCATAGAGATGAGTTAAGTAGTAACTGATATCTACTAATAATGCTAACCTCCTGTTTGTCTTGATACAGAGGCTATGTCTGGTTGGTCCCAGCCACTGATGAACAGCCACATGATGCACCCTCAGCTGCAGGCGGAGCAGTCGGCCTTCTCTCAGCACCAGCCCATGGAGCAGGATGACACCGGCATTGCAAACCCTGCTAACAACTACCACCAGCCTCAGCATTTGCCCAATAGTTACATGGATTTCCCTAAGGTAACACAAAACCATAGCTCTGTAGATGATTGTAGCTCTGTTCCTCCTTTGTACACATATTTGACCAGTTACATGTTATTGTCTATCCAGGGGATGCCTATGTCAATGTATGGAGGAACCATGCTGCCACCTCATCCTCCCATGGCAGACGGGCCGGGGGGACCGATGTACAATGGTTTGCACGCTGGTGACCCCGCATGGAGCCCCATTATCAAAGTGGTCCCAAACAATGCAGATAACTCCGACCCACAACAGCAGGTAATTCCCTCTTTTGTTATACACATTCTGTCTGATCATATGCTTGTAGTTAAACTGTCAGGCTTGTAGTTCTGCTGTTTGTCAGATATGATATTTGTTCTAACATATACCCCTTATTGTTCCTTTCTCCCCTCAGGTGTGGCCTGGTACCTGGGCACCTCATGTGGGCAATGTGCACCTGAACCACGTCAACTAGACCGCGTCCACAGCAATCAAACGCACACAGCATGACCCACACCGCAAACATGAAAATACCAACTGACGAATATGACCGAATAAGACAACGATTAAAAGAAAAACATACATGTTAACTTTAGTAGAGACCTGAGAGTGCAGAGCAGAGGTTGAAGAATTGGAAGTTCTCTTGACACCATTCTTTGATGTGCCTATCTCAAACAAAAATTGGGAGGGAGCTGTTAACAGCGTCCCAACGATGCAAACAAACATGCGCGATCACCTGTTTAACAGGATCCATTCTCTGCGTAGTTTAGTGATTTTGACTTAAACCCACATACACCGTTCTTGGGCTGCAGGGGGCTCAACATGAAGTAGCTATTTAAACTTGGCCCAGAACTAGATGATGATTACCTAAAGAGAAAGAGAAATCAGAACCTTTTAGAGTGGTAAATACATGTATAATTGTTTACATACTAAAAAGGGTTAAAATGAGAGTAAATTTCATGTCGTATAGTGGCTCTACTTTATGTAGCCTGTATTAATGTGAAATATTTACCTTAATATTCAATAAAAAGATTGAAAAGTATCTGTGTGTTGTTTTATAAAACATTTGCCTTTCTTTCGTGTTTTGACTTCAACTGACATCAAGACTTGGTACACATTTCATCTAAGGAGTTACTTCATTTTTGCTCCCTTTTGGACATTTCCTGACAGTCCTTCACAGCTGGAGTCCTTGGGAAGTCTTGAGACACGCTTTATGGTTTCAAACTGGCCTTTATGGACAGTCAGAATTCTATTCATGTATTATTGTTATTGAGATATGTATGTTTAGTTCTTTTCGTTTTAGCTGAGAATTGAGCTTGCAGGACGGGCTTCACTGGCATGTCCAATGAACGGGATAGTTCTCTTGTTGGAATCTGACCTTAGCCTAAATGGGTAAGCTAATTGGAGGAAGATCTAACGGTTCCCAACCCCAAAATACAATATCATTACTACTTTGTACGAGACTCCTGCGGTGGTTGAGATCCAATGATGGCTGAACACTGAACATTACCCAATACTGACATTTAGTGGCAAGAGTGATGATTTTCTGTGAATAAAAAAAAAGATTGGCAAAGTTCAATATAATAGTAATATTCCTCAATCTAGCAAACCTCTTATGATCAAATGAAATGTGTTCCCAGGATATCATGGTGGCATATTTAATGACTTAACCTATTTAATTTGTATTTGACAATATTTACCTGAGCCTGAAGGCCCCAGTTTATTGTTTAAAGTGTTAATACCTCTTTCACTTACAGTGGTATGCAGAAGTTTGGGCACCCCTTAGGAAAATCATTACATCCGTTTGTCACTTAGTGAGCTTTTGAAGCAGCAACTTCATTTTAACATATGTTATACCTCATGGAAACAGAAACATCTCAGTAGTGAAACCATTTTTATTGGTCCAACAGAATATTTTTTATGTGCATTTAAACAAAAATAGGCATGTGCATAAATTTGGACACCCCAAAGAATTAATTAATTAATATTTAGTCAAGCCTCCTTTTGCTGCTAGAACAGCCTGTAGACGCCTCCTATAGCCACAGACAAGTCCCTGAAGTCTGGCAGGTGGTATTTTGGTCCATTCCTCCTTACAAAAGGCCTCCAGTTCAGTCAGGTTTCTTGGCTTCCGTGCGTACACAGCCTGCTTCAAATCAATCCATACATTTTCAATGATATTAAGGACTGGGGACCGGGATGGCCATTCCAGAAGATAGTGCTTGTGCTTCTGCATGAATTCCTTGGTGGATTTTGAACAGTGCTTAGGATCATTGTCCTGCTGAAAAATCCAACCCTGGCGTAGCTTCAACTTTGTGACAGATTCTTGAACATTCTTGTCGAGAATCTGCTGATACTGAGAGGAATTCATGTGGCACTCAACTTTAACAAGGTATCCAGTCCCTGTGCTAGCCACACAGCCCCATAAAATGATGGACCCTCCGCCAAATTTCACAGTAGGCAATAAGTTCTTCTCATGGAATGCAGTGTGTTTTCTTCGCCATGCATATCTCCTCCTGTTCTGACCAAATAACTCCATCTTAGTCTCATCTGACCACAGTATTTTTTTCCAAAATGCTTCTGGCTTGTCCAGATGTGCTTTAGCATAACCCATGCGACTCTTCTTGTGACGAACACTAAGGAAAGGCTTTTTGCGCATCACCCTTCCAATGAGCTTTTCCTGGTGCAAAGTACGCTGGATTGTGGAACGATGAGCAACTACACCATCAGTAGCCAGGTGTTCTTGTAGTTCTCTGGAGGTGGTCTGTGGCGTGTCTGTGACCATTCTAACCATCCTTCGCCTGTGCCTTTCTTGTATTTTTCTTGGCCTACCACATCTTTCCTTCACAAGGACTGTTCCTGTGGCCTTGCGTTTCTGCACAACATTTCTGACTGTGGAGACAGACAGTCCAAACCTTCTTGATAATTTCTTGTACCCTTCTCCTAATTCATGATAATAAATTATCTTAGTTTTTAGGTCCGTGGAGAGTTGTTTAGATGCCCCCATGTTGCCCCCACACTCTAAGAAAGAACCTAGGACAAGCACAGCCAGCAATGACCTCTGTTAAATAGCCTTATTAATGATTGGTTCCACCTGTCTTTGTAATTGAAGGTCTCACGAGCTAATCCAAGCAATTTTGTGCTGCAACCTGTCAGCTATGAATCTCTGCAGGTCTTGAAATGAATGCGATTAAAAGGGTGCCCAAACTTTTGCACATACCATTTTTTACATTTTATCTATGTAATGCTACTCTAAGAATTTTGGTCTGGAAAATACTAAAATGTCTACATCTCTGTAGGAAATCAAATCTTGTTGCTGTGATCTTCTCAAATTATCATGGAATCTTAGAGGGGTGCCCAAACTTTTGCATACCACTGTAAAACACCTTAAAGTAAAGTTCAACTGCCCAATAGATAATAAGGCTAATCAGGAGTTATAGTCTCATATTTACAACAGTTGCTACAAATGAATCATGAGTCAAGCTATAATTGATTGTGTATATTTAGGAAATGTTATATCCACATGCCCCTCTTTTAATGTTGAGCATTATATAGTTTATGTAGAGAAAAGAGCACTGACATTTTGTAATGTATTTAGTATCTGCCATAGATGCACTAGTTTCTGCACACTCATTCCTGACTTTTAAAATATCAGGACTTTTATTGTGAAGTCTCAGGTTGAAGAGTAACCGGAAATGTAGTTCTCAGGTTGTACATCCATGGGTAAACATGGCGGCGGCAGCAGCAGCACCAGCGGTCCCTGAGCAACCACCTAAGTCATCCCTTCTTGCTCCTGTGCCATTTGACTTTTCTGAGCCCCCGGCTATCGAAGGCTTCAACCCTCTGCCGAGAGTCAAAGATGAGACCTTCAAAGAAAAATTCATTAGAAAAACGAAGGAGAACCCGTTCGTCCCCATAGGTGAGTTACACAAGCGGGCGAACTGCGCGAAGTTACACAAGTGCAGCGTCCGAGGCTGCAGGAGGGCTCGTCCTTCACTCTCCCGTGGTCAAAATAGTGATATTTAACTCTACGGTACATTTAAAGACAACAACACTCAACTGTAGCATGCTAGGAAGTAACTGCATTTGAAAAACTGACGAGCCTTATTGCCCTTGGTAAATGTTTTCAAGGGTTTAGCTCTCCAAACAGACATAAAACTCTGAATCAACAGTATTTCAACAGAATTAAATAGTCCCAAAACTACCGATAGTAAAGTATGTGGATACATATATTAGTTTCTCAATGGTACTTTGAGTTTCACAAACAAAAAGCTCAATTTATCTCCACTGTATTGTACTCTGTGGGGGATAGCTACAGTCAAATCTCATAAGAAACTAACAAACCTACCTGCATGGCTAGGGCTAGCCCCTCTGATTTGGGTGAGCGTACCCTTTAATGCTGGGACTTGTATCCTATCAATTACATATTATCTTACTGGTATTATTTTACTGTGCCACCAGGTTGTAGCAAACAAGTGTCTGCACATTCCTATTGCTATCCCAAAGGACATTGCAATATTGCAAGTGAACATGTGATGCTTTGGTAATATTAAAGATAGTAGTCAAGCTGTCTAGGACCTGGGCATTGTGTTGTATTTATTTGCCTTGTGTTCTCCAGGTTGCTTGGGAACAGCAGGAGCACTGATTTATGGCCTCCGTGCCTTCCATCAAGGGAAAACCAGACAGTCCCAGATGTTGATGAGGGGACGTATCTTTGCTCAAGGCTTCACTGTAGTTGCCATTATCGTCGGTGTCTTTACCACAGCTGTGAAACCCAGGCAATGAAGATGGACCAATCCCACACTCGCCATCGCCCGTTCACCGCCCGTCAGACCAGATCCAACTTGTAATTGGACTGATTTTACGATCTGAATGGACTGAATAATGTGTTAAAGTTTCCGGCTTTGTTCAGATGCATATGTCAATGCCAACACAATATTTATTTTTGTTCGAAAACTAAGTTGCTCATGGTGATAAAATATTTAGCTTCAGGTGAGCACTCTGGCAACAACGTATAAACAGCTCCTTACCAGACCAGATAAGCAGGCTGGATTTCACTTTTATGGTTCTATATTGACATTAATGCTTAGAAATATAAGTATATGCTCCTTGCTCTTCTGGAAGGTGGGATTGTCAAATGTTCCCATGTATTGACACTGAAAGGGTGGACATATTACTTGACTGATGTACACGATAATTTGAAGTTGGTGTCCTGTATTTGAAATAAATCATCACATTCACACCTGTATTCCATTGAGACCAATTCCTTATACAACACAATTTCTTTTAAAATCAGCGGGGAAATCCATTGTGAGCACAGTTCTTCTATTAATGGCCTGGGAGAACGCTTTAGACACAAGACAGGCCCAGTCTCAATGTTCTTTCACACTAAACAGACTTTTAATTTCACTTAAAGCCTTCAGTAGGAGAGCTCCAAATGTTGTTTTAGGAATGTGACAGCACTTTGTGGAATCACTACGCTGAGGCATGGTGGATGTGCACCTGTAAACTGCTCCTCAGTCTGTTTTTAACATTTCAATGCTTCAAATTGTGGGTAAACTGGGTCACAAAGACCTTTAGTTCCTCGCACATCTGGGATTCAAGTGTTTATCTCCAGGACATTTTGATGGCAACAGTCTTAGCTGGGAAAAAACTGTACAGACAAATTCTTTTCGGTGATCAAACTCCACTGTTTTTATTTTCCAGTTCCCTTTTAACATTCACTTGTTTCAGTATTCATAGTGTCCAAATAGGCAACATGTGAAACAATGTGCAGACATTGCTGTTGAAATTGACACCTTATTGATTACGGTTTTAAAAAATCTAAAACTTATCGGTGTAACAAGAAATAGTGCGTAAAACTGCTGAGGAAATCAATGAAATGAGAGATCGCAGAAAAACCCAAAATGTTAATCGTGTGAAATTTAGATCTTTGGTTGTAATTATTAGGATTTTTTTTTTTTTGCTTGCCTAATTGAAGAGGAAATCCATCTGGCTGAATATTCAAACTGGAGTAAGAGCTACATCCAAAAGGCCACAAGCTTATGCAGTTGAAAGAGAAAAAAAATATGCCAGCTACGTTAAATATGGTAGTCGGGGATATAACACAACAAATGTGAACAAAGACTTTGCTTGTTGATAATTCTACATCGATGAGAGGCAAAAGTGGTTACAATCTAATACACGGTAGTGCTTAAGAAGTGTTTGACATAGATCAAAATGCAAATTCATAAAACAACCAAAAATTGTGCATCCAAAATATTGGCAGAGGCATGCAGGAAAACTGACCTAATAATAATAATAATAATAATAAAATGTATAAGTTAAAGGGGAGATAAAAATGTTTAACTTACAGTAACAATATTTTCTAAGCATAGCAGTGATAAAAACTGACCAGCCAAAGGATGTTGTAACAATAGAGCAGTCCTTCATATTCTCACAAGAGAGAGTGGCGTTTAGTATATTATTTCAATGTAATAGGCATCAAGAAAGGCGGAAAGCTTCCAAAGGTTATAAACATACCAGGGATTTTATGGAAAAGGGCATACAAACTTCTGATGCAACGTGAGGTTAAAACTGAAAAGGCAATGTTTCTACAACAAAATCCCCCCCTCGACCTCCTCTAGCGAACTAAAGGTGTCTGTTTGAGAGAGATGAGGACAGAACGCATTCGAGAAACATCCTTTGACTGTTTGTTGGTTTTTGGATTGAAGTCGCACAGGCGGGCTACTCTCTCCCATTCGGTTCCTGGGCTGTCGCCGTCGCTATCTGCCAGGAAAGCCTCCTCTGATGCTCTGCAGGTGGGAGGGAGACCAGAGACAGATATGAAGGAGCCGTTCAAAGGGATTTCAGAACCCTTTCTAGAACAGCAAACCTGTCTGAACCAAAACACGGTGCTCAACCACAAAGTTCAATCACATGAACAGCACCATGCACAAGCTACATAATAACGTCATGCTTATTTTTTTAACACCAATCGTACACTGTGTTGAAGACACATGTTTAATATGAATTGGCCTCCAGAAACTGACTGGTGATTGTAATGTTTGGGCATGCATCACATGGAAATCCACTAGTGGTAATTCCTGGGCATTCAACATTAAAAAACTGTAAGAATTCTAAACCTACACAAAGCCTATAACATCAGCGTTAGGCTGTTTGTAGAAAGCCTTGTCAGCAATCCTAGTACCAAGGCAAGGCCGAGAAAGCAGGGAAAAGAAGGAGAAAGCAGAACAGTTTCAGTGTCAAAGAACAAGCAGAGAAAAGTTAACACCTGCGTTAAAAGGATTATGTAAGCGACTGAGAAACACTTCCAATGAGGTGGATTTTAAAAGGTTTAAAATGGCTAAATGGATACAGTCTTCCCGTCTGCTGTAGTACAATGTTGCCAATAAACAAACTTAGAATGGTGAAGCTTTCAGGCAACTGCAGACTGCTTTGGCGCTAGGCTGTAGAATGGATGAAAACTGTGACATTCGCTCTCTGCTGTTTGCATTCCTTGTAGCAAGCCAGCTTCCTGTTTTGTTTTTACAGGGATTCTAACTGGACACACAACTTTAATATCTCATCAGAGGATTGTCTCTCAGCGCTTTCACATACACAGGGGAAGAAACTGGCCAAAACTAGGGACACAGATGCAGAGTGATACCGTGCCAGACTTGGACAGAGTCTGTTGGAAAGTGTGAGAGAAGAACGGGGTTAGCTTTGGTCAAGAATAGGAAAGGCTGCAATGTTTTCGTAAGCATAACGAACAACACTGACAAGTCACATTTTTTTAAGTAGCAGAAAATGAAATACTGTCTTTATATAAGCAATACATTAATTAAATCAGCAATACTATCGATATTTTTAAACTTTTAAACTGCACTACGCCCATTACTTCAACATGTGATGCTTTGGTGCAGTCCACTTGCAGTATTGCAGTAAATCTTCCACATCACTCATTAAAGGTCCCATATTATGCTCATTTTCAGGTTTGTACTTGTATTCACTCTTTGTCTGAAGCACACTGTTTTAGCACCTGCCTCCTTAAGTCTCCCTCCCAAAAAAGCCCAGTCTGCTCTGATTGGTCAGAATTTCCGGGTCTTCCGCATATGTGCTCTCAGCATCTCTAACCGGTTATTGCACCCGGGGAATGACTGTAACAGCACATTCTACCTATATATATATATATATATATATATATATATATATATATATATATAGTATAGTTGTGACATCACAATCATACAGAAGTCCTCACGGCTCGTTTAAAGACACAGTTTCTGAATACAGGCATCTTACTTGACATACGCAGTAAAAACAACATTTTGAATAGTTTCTATCCAAAATTAAAATCTTCCAAAACAACACTCGAGCTGTTAATCTGAATAGAAAGTGTTCAGTGTAGTAATTACAACATAATCACATCGTAATGATAAACCAACTGTTACATCTCTCCACATTACCGGGGTACATGTCAGACACTTACCTGTTGTTGGCTTTGTTCTTCTCCATCTGCTCGTTCTGGTGTACATGCCAGTCCTCCAGCTCCTTTTTGGCTTTCTCTTTCCACTCTGCTTCTGCTGCTTTGGATGCTGAGTCTTGTTAGGGAGCAACAGCAGAGGACAACACAGTCAGAGAGTCCCCAACAGCGGAAACATAGAGAAAAGGAAGTGGCATATTATTAGATCTAGGTGTGACACCATTAGATATGCTGCATCATTCGTTTTGAAGGTAAACTGCAAAAAGATGCAGAACAAATGTCAAAATCACTGTGACTCGTTACAGCTGCAAAGTAGCAAGTGCATAACACAGTATGATTAAATTCCTCATTTTTGCTCACCTAATGCTTCAAGGCGTGTCTTCTGCTCCTCCCTCCACTTGCGTAAACTCTCTGGCTCTTGCCTCTGAATATCCACCTGGGCAATAGCTGCATAGTTGTCTGTTGGGCCATTGGACTCCTTTTGGAGGACATAAAACGTTTAAATAAACAACTAGCTATATGATCCAAATACTCATAACATGCATAAATGCCTGTAAAAAATAATTAAGAGAAAGTCAAATACATGTTCTGATGATGTGCAGAATAAAAGTCAACCACACATACAAAGAGATTATTTAATAATCATGCTAAAGATTGAGCTCACCTGAAACATATCCCCATTGACTGTGGCAGGCTCATCTTCGAAACTGTCTAACATTGCTACAAGAAAAAAAAAAAGTTGATTGTTAGTATCGACTTCTTGGAGTTTTTCCAGTTTACCAACCTCTCTTCTTCATCACCTGGGTTAACTGAGGTTCGACCACTGTGGCTGTGTCACTTTGTCACAGCCAAGAAATGCAGCAGCACCTGTTTGGGCACTAATGTTGTCAAATGAAACTTTGTCAGTTAACTGGACAGGTTTTTCCACTGGAGTGTAAACGGTTGGCAACATTATTTTGCTCAGTTAATACTAGCTAAATTGTTTATTACTAATTCTTTACAGTTCCAAATATTAGGCAGATGAAACTTACATAATTCATTTGAATTTTATCTTAGCAAAATACCATATCCGTAAAAGATTCAGACTTTAAAATCATATTGGACCACTATGGAAAACTTCAAACTCATAAGTAATAAACTGGCAAAAACTATATGATGATTTAGGCATTTCAAATGTACTCCCTTAGTTTAGAAGAGCCTCATACGTTTTTGTTTTTGTTGGTCTCCATTCTTTTTCTATGTTTTGCTGCCTTTTTACATTTTTTTGATTCTTATTTCTACATTTAGAAATACATTTTGGGTATTGTGTATAACTCTGGAGCATGTAATAAATGTAATGTTTATATTTAATCGTTTCAATTAGACAAAATACTGTATAATACTACTTACATAACGTTACTATACACTTGCCACGTAACATATATTGTGTAAAGCCCCCCGCGCGTTTATACATGAATGAAAAGTAGTCCCTGAACAGCACACACGACAGTCGTTATCAGTGTAAGTACAATACTACAATGTTTGACATCTGAACGAGGACGCGCGGTGGAATTACCAACGTAAACTAACGTACGTTGACGCAAACAAACCGTCAGTTAAGTGAGCTAAGCTATAAAGCTAACATTTCATTAGTTTGATTGTAAACGAGCCGACTAATGCCAAGTTACCTGGCTGTATCAACTAGCCTACTGATGCTGTCAACGTATAAGATTGTCCCATAACTAGCCACCGGTCCAGGCTTAAATGCCGGTAGCTAGCTTCAGTTAGCCCATTAGCTCGCTAGCTGACATTAGCTCAGTCACAAACTTGCCATAGCTGTCCGTCTGCTGCGGCTCAGACGGCTCTTCACCAATTGCTTCTTCAAGAGCCGCAAACCCTTCTCCGTCGTTCTCTATCCCCGCTATCTCACTCTCCTGTTGAGCCAGGAAAGCGGCGGCGGGGTCCTCTTCGGTCGGGTGTGCGCCGTTGTCAGCCATCTTCCACAAAAGTGTTTACAAGTTGGGTTTAACTGAGCTCGGTTGGTTCAGCTAACCTGACGTCCGCCCCAAATTTAGGCCACCGGTTTTGCAACGTTATTGCAAACAACTTAAATAGTTTACTCGAATATCAGCTATTCGAAATAGACTACTGTATGCAACAATTAAATCGTCTGTAATAAACAATCTGAGCTTCGACTTCAGGCTCTCACTGATGATTCATGGTTTCTTCACTTGCTCAGCCTGTGATGATGGAGCAGGGTAGCACCCTGAGGGTACCGTTTCGTTTGTGTTGCAGTGTGTCTCCATCTGCTGGCCCTCTGCTGTATGTGTTTAGTGAACTTCATCTTAAAAGGATGTTTCAATATCATCACAACTGTACGGAAGTGCTGACGACTCGTTAAGAGTCACAGTTTCTGAAAACAGGCTGTGTGCATTTCTCTGTGGCTTTAGCTTTTTTTTTTTTTTTAAATAATTCTTTTCCAGTATTTATGTAGCACTTCAACCTGATTTATAATGACAGAAGATGTGGAAATCTCCATTTGTACAATATTTGAACCAATTTACAGAATATCTACAAATCCACCCAATATGAGTCTTGTAAATATAGTGTTCCCGATGCCAATATGCATCTAATATACATAGTAAAAACAACATCTTGAAAAATGACAGTCAACACTTGAACTGTTAATCTGAATAGAAGGTGTTCAGTTTAGTAATTACAGCATATTCACATCATAATGATAAATCCACTGTTACATCTCTCCACATTATCAGGGGACATGTCAGACACTTAGCTGTTGTTGGCCTTGTTCTTCTCCATTAAAATTATGTTTATGCTACTGTGGACATATTTTTTTGCCGCAATAGCGTACCAACTGTGCAAGATACAGACACAAAATGTTACAGGTGTGTAGTTTAGATCAAAATGAAGGTGCAGTTAAAGAATGGCAGTGGTCTGAGCACTCACCCCCTGTTTTTTTCATTTTATTTTCAATGTTCATAAGGTATGATTATGTATGATGGTCTCTAGTTTTGTTTGTCTTTTCACTTTAGAGGTAAAATTACAATTCTCATCTCTGATTTGCCTAGTCAGTTGATGGACACTCCTGTGGCCACCTAATCATTGCAAACTTTTGTTTATTTTGTGCAATGCTTTACTGTATTGTAAAGAACACTTAATTGCTTGTTTTTGTTAAGTGGTGTTAAAGTATTTCTGACTGATAGGGACTAGCTATACTCTGGAGATCAAAATTAGAGAGCAAATTATAAATACTTGATTTATTGTGAAATACATATATTTAAATTAAAATAAACAAGGCACTTCAACTAAACAGTAACCATTGTGTCAGAAGAGAAGATCTAAACAATGTTTTCTTAGGGCTATAGGATTCAAAAATGAACACCACAGGACATCACTAGTTTCTCACATTACTCTGGCTTGAAACCCCATAGAGAATCTCTGGAGAATCCTTGGCAACAAAATAACGTCTAAGAAACCCACTACAGTTACCAAACTGTGGAAGAGACTGAAGAAGAATGGACCAAGATGAAACCAGAGCAGTGTGAGAAACTAGTGATGTCCTGTGGGCGCAGATGTGCTGAAGTCATTCAAAGCAAGGGCCTCTACACTTCCTGTTCATTTTTTTAATCCTATAGCCCGAAGAAAACATTGTTTTAATCTTCTCTTCTGATACAATGGTTACTGTTCTCTAATTTTGCTCACTGCTTTTTTCACAAAATAAAGGTTTTTGTTGAAGTGCCTTGGTTATTTAACAACATGCTAGGACAGCAGTGGTATAGTCAGAGCTGATGTTCTAACAAATTCTGAACAATAAAAAAATAACAGTATTCAGAATGAATCAAGTATTAATAAGTTGTTTTCTCATGTTGATCTCCATTGTAGATGGTGAGATGTGTGCACAGCACGGCCTCTTCTGGTACACAGCCCGGGTATGAAATAAGGCAGTGAGCCACGTGACTTGTGACGTTTCAAGCCGAGTCCTACTAAAAGATTTTGAGGCAATGATCCTGCTGCTCACCGAGGGGATCCACTGTGGCTTCCTCACGTCCGCTCTAAGGAAGTCCGAAAGTTAGCCCATCTACCGAGTTACTGTTTTTTTTTTATAACTCCAGGAGACGGACTCGTGATGTCAGGCGAACACGACGTGAGTCAAGAGGTACGTTAATGTGTTTGTCCCAACATTTGAACGCATTCCTTCGTGTGTGGAGTAACTTTTTCACAGTCCAAGTTGTTGTATGGGCTGTGTTACTGTGCACTACACGGTTTTGGCTGGCTGCTCTGAACTACCGTCGGTGCCAACAAGCAAACTAGTTTTCGTGCCCCTTCCTGCTGTTTCTATTGTGCATGTAAAGGGTGTATTTCAAGGTCTGCACTACAGCGGTGTTCTTACTAGTCTTCAGTGTTTAATTACCTGTTGCAAATAATGCTCTTGGACTCACCGAAAACAGTTAAAAGTAAGCTTTTATAAGCTCATAATTGCGTAGCCTGTAAAAGCAAAGCGTCTAATTTCGTGTATTTGAAGACACAACGCTACCATTGAAAGTACACGTTCCTACAGAAATATTACAGTGACACCATCGATTATAAATAGCAACACCATAAACAGGGCCAGCGTCGTTTCGATGAGCACCCCAGGCACATTTATTGGCTTAGATTGATGATTTCTCCACTAGGTGTTATTTAATGAACTGAAATGCATCCAGATTGATGCTGTTACTTCCTACTGTCTTATTGTAATTTGCTTAAAACAACTCAATGATACATTTGCAGTGTGCTGTTATCCCAATTATAATCTAAACTCCATTACCTGTTCCTGCTATGGGTCTTTTCCATTTATTGTCTCAAGCTGTCTCTCTTTATAATTGATTTTCTCGGCTCCTGGACTTCTCTGTAGGAGGTGTAATATGAAAAAGAAAAGTAACGGTAAACAAAGCCAAGTTTAGTTTTGTTTATATAATCTAGAAAGAGCATTGATATTTCAGTGTAGCACATTAACACAATGAATGGATACATTTAAGAATCATGTCCACAATTAGCAGATTTGCATGTTTTGTGGATGGTGGTATCCTGGGTGCTTGGCGGGTTACTTTCTGAATCATTTTTGGCAAGGACTATATTGCTATATTTTGTATTATCCATGAGCCCTATTTCAGTTTTTACTATATGTGAATGAGCTCTGCTGTTGCTTTAAGAACTTGCTGTTAAAATATAATTGCTGGTTTGGTTGTACTGAGTGCCATGCCATCCATAAGGAATGTAGAAGTCCCTAGGCAGTCCCTACTTCAGTTGTGGCCTTCTGCTTCTCAAGTACATTTAAAAAAACAGTTTAATTGACTTTGATGTAGAAGGCTTTTTACCAGAATATAGGGGTAGTTGACTACCTCGCTCTGTCCTCCTCTACCCCCTTCTCTCTTTCTCTCTCTCTCTCTCTCTCTCTCTCTCTGTGACTCATGTGGGTGTTGGGCTGAAATAGTTTGGTGTAGTTTTACATTCCTTATATAGCCTCTGAAGAGTGAGGAGAGGCTAGGGCTCGCCTCTGTCCCAGACAGTGTAGAGGGTAGGGTTTGCCAACAGAGACAGAATCTGCTTGCCCTAGCTTACTGACTCTTTAGCTTTTTCCCAGGTTTGGGCTAACGGCCAGCCCTCGAGGACAAGGTAGGTTTGCATTGTGGCATCCAGAGAAGCTAGGTGTGTTACAAAGAGCAATGACACCTGGTAGGGTTGAGGAGGAGGAGGAGGAGCAAGAGCTGTCCCGGGTACAGGGGTCAGTGGTACAGCCGTAATTTGCAAGTGACATAGTCCGGCGTCTCATGTTGCCTTTGGTTCCTAAAATTACCTTGTTATTCCGTGACTTGCCATTCTATTTAACCAATTAGATCTGGTGAAGTCTTTTCACACTGTTTTCTTGGTTTCATAGCTGTACAAGTTGCGTAAACAATTCAAAAATATCAAGGAAAGTTTGTATGCTGTGGGCAAGCGTGCCAATGTTTCATTAAAGTTTATTCCAAATGGTTGAATTATTTATTTAATACAATGAGTTTGTTGTTTTCACTGTGAAAGAAAGAAGAACAGTTGAATATCACTGCTGTTCTTTTCGTCCATTAGATTTTTGATCTGGATGTTTTCTGTGGTACTCGTCTGCATTATAATATACTTTTTACACTCTCAACTTCGCTTCACATGAGTTCTCACCTGATATCAACCTATTAGTTTGTATGTTGATAAATGTAGGAACGTTGTGTCACAGTGGCAAACTTGATAATTTATCATCTTGTAAGGCATGCAAATAGCCTAATTTAAACCATTAGTGGAATATTTCTACCAGAGAGACACATTTAATTGTTTTTTTGTAACATGGTTAATTTTAAAGCTAGAACGTTTCCAAGTAACACTATATACTCTCAGACAACCAGCTGCCAGGCCGCTTGGGTGAAACAGAAAATTACCTTATTCTGAGCTTTCTGACTAATTAAGACATTGTTTCCTCCTTTGTCTTCTCCAAGGCTATGAACGTATACTCTGTAACCCTTAGCGGCCCAGCGCCTTGGGGCTTCAGGCTGCAGGGTGGCAAGGACTTCAGCATGCCCCTCACTGTGTCAAGGGTAAGTAACTATTTGTCAGCTTTTGCACTTCTCTGCATCTGCGATCATTGATGGCTCCATCATTCTGTGAAGTAATTAATGTTCTTCTAAGCTTCAATATAAAATCCTTTCTCAAAAAAAAAGTTCAATAGTTTTGGTTCCTGTGTAATTATCACCTGAGCATATGCATGTCATCTTTTCTTAAGCTTCCATAGTCAAAGATTTTGTCTGTAGACTGTGGTGTTCATTTTCATATCACTCACATTTTTATGGTGTGTGTGTTTACGAACCCTTATTCAGTCAGTCCTAACATGCGGTAAGTTTGTATTAATAGTATTATTTGGTCACAAGGATATGCTGTTTGTTTCGCAGTGCTTTGTACTAGCTCTCCATGTTCGGTCACTACCGCTTCACAGAATGGATTTTAAATACTCAATAAACTTGCTGCTATGGAAGAGAGCAGCAACCACTTTCCAGGCCTTATAAGAGCAGAGCTTCTTTGCCTGACAAACACACAGACTCACACTAGCAGCCACACATGCATGCAAACACATAAAATCATTCCAATATTGCTGCCAGCTATTGTGCACAAAGATCTGACCTTCTATTACGCACTCATTCCCCACTGACGTTGTTCTATTGCCACCTTAGAGGCTGGGGTGATATATAAATGTACAAATGATTCACATTTATTAAATCATCAGTCATGTTCAACATTATCAGTTTCCTATTTTAGAGATAATGAGGAGTTAATAGGTTATAATTGTTGGCCTCCTGAGGTTATCCCAAAATAGTCCTTAAAACACTTTCAATTCTTTGTTTCTTTGTAGCTGCTGAAGGGCATTAAAGGTCTAATATTGTAAAAAGTGAGATTTCCATGTCCATTCCATTTTTTGATTATAAAGCGTATCAAAAGCTCTAATCCAGAGAGAAATTCACAAAGGCTGTATTCAGAAACTGCACCATTAAACAAGCATTCAGGTGTGACGTCACAACTATACTATATTTTTATATATAGGTAAGAAGAAAGACAGATATTCAGACAGATAAGAAAAAAAGAATGTGTTGTTTGAACATTAAAGCATGTAAACATGTCCTAGTAGCAACCCAAAATACTAGTATTAACCTGAAAATTAGAATATTGCGTGTGTGTGTGTGTGTGCGTGCGTGTGTGCGTGCGTGTGCGTGTGTGTGTGTGTGTGTGTGTGCGCGCATAGAGTTGATGTAATCCTGTGGTGAGACCAATAGATATCACCAGCCTTGTCGGTACATGTCTTGTATCTGCTCTGCTCTCTGGCAGGCATTGCAGTCAGAAACACAATGTTCCCCTTGGATTCATGACAAGACACATTTTCTTCTACCCGTAAAAGACCAAACAGATGTAAAAAAACAAAGTAACATGACAAATAGCCCGGAAACAAAACAGGGATTTAGGGTGGGATAGGAGTTGACTTAGAGGAATTTCAGTCTAGACTGACATGGTGTACTGTAGGGCTAATGTCACCTGTGCGTCTGTGGTTGCAGTTGAATTATTTGACTAATCAGCCAGAACAGGAGGTGGCGTGTTATTTATGAATTTTACTTGCAATTCAAGTCTTTTCCTCTCTTAAACAGAAATATGACTTACATTTTCTGTATTGCAGAGCCTTGCCTCACCAGTCTCTCAATAAATATAGTTGGACCCAGGTTTGTCTAAGCAGCTTGGTGTAAAAATGATAATGGCCGCCATTCTGAAAAAAACAAAACAAACAAACCCCAGTACTGCTAAGATTGGAGCCTTAACGACTGGTCAGTGGCTAATATCTTTTTGGCTTTTTGCAGCAGCCCACCAGGCCTCAGGCTGCAGGAGTTATAAAGATGTGACAGGTTTTCTCTCTTTACTTCTCAGGGACTGTTGGCTCCTTGCATTTGTCATAAAAGACTAGACTGTGAATCACACAGTCACAGAGGATATAAACAGCCCAACCAGGAGATGTAAACCTCAAAGATATACAGTATCCCTTAGTAACAGGAGAGAAAGTCAGGCCTGCACTCACTCGGCTTACATTGAATGCATTTAATGGGTGGTTTCTTTACTGGTTTGAAACTGATGAGATAAGAATTTCCACCCAGACAGTCGGTTAAAAGTGATTACACAATGAAGAAGATTTGGAGTGACAGGACAAAAGGGCTCAGCAAGACGCTGTAAGGCAAAGAGATTGCAAGCGATAACTCCTGAAAGATCAATGCATTTAAGTGTTTTTTTTGTAAAGATAAGATGGCAGTTAGTTTTGTTGAGACCAGATTTATTCTGCGCTCATGGTTATTTAGTTAATTTGAGTTTGGTCTTACTGTGGCAGATGTCACATCATAAATAACTTTATATTTAATCATTTACACAGCTGTTTTGTTCTGTAAATGGAGATTCTCATCATCTTTGTATTGACTTGGAAAGTTGTGGGTCTGTAACCTCCTATGTGAGTGAGTTTGTATATAGGTTTCCATACTCTGTGAAGGCTCTTGTTTCCTTCCTCCTCTGTCTGCGAGCCTGGAAAGCTATGCTTTCTCAGCATTCCTGGGATTTTTCTCATATCCACCCTGCCGTGGCCAACAGACAATCCTCTTCTCCTTCTGCATCCAATATGTCTTCCAAACTCACTTTTCTCATGCATTTGATGGACACCCCCAATCAATCCATCTCCACCAATTTCACTGGAATACTTTTTCAGTGAGATCAGAAGAAAGGAGACCATGCCAAGACAAACTGTTAAGTCACCGTGAAAGGAAAAATAACCTTTTGACCTTAGCATGATGTGTATAGTATACACCCATTTATCAGCTGAAATAATATGTACATAACCTTTCTTTGACTTTTTAATATTCATTTTCCACTTTTTGTTTTCTTAGCCCTTGTTTTAGCAGATGTATAAAAACATCTTACCAGTGAAATCACAACCAAGTGTTATTGCTTCACCACTCTGTTAAGGAAAAACAAAGAGAGAGCAATGGCTTTCTCTGTTGGTACTGTGACTGAAATGTCATCATATCTCTTTCTAACTGGCACAGTGATACCGGGCAGTGGACACAGCTGTGTGCGTCACTGCACCCTCCTCCCAGCTTGGGATGAACATTGGTTGGATGCTGCTTGGCACTGGTGAACTGACATTTCTGTTAGGGTTGGGAGTTGTTCTTGGCATTCAAATGATACTTAAAGGTGTACTCCAATGATGATGTTTGCAGACTTGTTAGGGACAGACCTAAAAAAGGGTCAAATATGGGGAAGCAGATGCTGAAATATCTTGACTTAAATCCCTAGTATGGGGTGAAGCTCCAAAAACACTGGATACTACCTTTCCCACTCCATGGTGGTTTTCACAACAACCGTTTGAATTGTATCCAGTTTGTAACACAGGACACAGCATTTTTAAATGCTCAAGGATTATCATCTCACAGCAGCACCATGAACGCGTTAAACATCCTGTAGGCCCTCACAAGCATCTCCTCCCATGAAAGCTGAAAATCTTGAGACAGTCAGTTGAGTTGTTGGTTTGATCCTTCCTCTAGAGACAGCCTACTGTGTCTTGACGGTTTTCTAAACAACCTTTGTGCCAACTTTTTTATTTGATTTCTCCAGACTTCTGTGACCTTGATAAGTTTGAGGTTTATTTAAGGAAAAGTATAGCTCTCTCCATGTGTCTGCGTCAACATCCTGTTTCAAAAGAAAAGCTACAACATTTAGGAAGCAAGATGGCGTTGTGACACTTTCATTGATGTTTTAATTGAGTCTACCCCAGTCTGGGGTACAACTACAACTCCTCTGATTAGTTTCTCCACAAATCTGTCTCAGATCCCGTGCCATCGTGATACTAAAACATTACAATACCATAACCAAGCCTCCTGAGCACCATCTGGTTTTGATCGACAAAACACATGCCACAACACTGAAATCAAATGTTCACAGGAAATTGCAGATGATGTCAAGGCAATAAGCGGTGGAGGAGATTTGTGATTGTCTCTCCTTCACCATCACAGCTGGATGTTTCATTGAGTCTTATATTTCTGTTTCTCTGCATGTGAGAATCTGTCTGGATGGTAGAACATCTGTTGCTTTATCACTTGTGTACTCTTAACCCCCCCCCCCCCCCTCTTTAACACACACACACACACGCACACAGGCACACAGGCACACGCACACACAAACCCAAAGCCTGGGGAAAGAGGCCTTGTTAGAGGGGTTGAATAAATAATTCAGTACTTACTGATTGATTATCCGCAGGGGACATTTACATGTGGATAGTTGGATGTAAATGTCTTATGTTGTGATCAGTGTAGCAGAGTAACACGTTTGAAAACGACCTTTGTTTTTCGCCGTCGTTCTTAAAAAGTTTTCTGTCCGTACGGACTCAGCTCAAAAAAATATCTGCGTCCACACGAAACCAGTGAAACCGGGTAAAACGCACATGCCAGGCCTGGATGTAGCACTGTAACTGCCACAGAAATACACCAACAGGAGAAGAAGAGACGGAGAGCCGCTGTGTATAATAATACAAACACCTTTCTTGCCAAATCTGGCCACTTCCCAAATCCTTATCCATCCTAGAGAGAAATCTGTCAACTGTTTCTGGTGTCATTTGAGACTTTTGTGGTGTTTTGGATTAAGATTAAGGTGAGTTAGTGCTAGGTGCTCCACCACAGTCGTTTCAGCAGGACCACATACTTTCAGGTTTGGTTTTCCATTTCTCAGAGGGATATTTATGGCTTTGCATCAGCTGTGCTGCGTGAGTGATGTAAGGACAGACTGTCTCTCAGCCCCCAAATAGCCTAGAAAGAATAAAAGTGAGCTGGTGCAGAGTTACTTGGCCAATATATCTACAGCTGTAGATATACTTTAGTGCATTATTAGTTGAACCAAAAACAAGAGTTGCCAGCCCAGAGCGAGTATGAGGCCCTGACTCACATGTAGGGTCAGCCAAGGGAGGAACTTCAAAGGTGAATGCAAGACGTTGCATTTTGAAAGGTTGCCTCATGCTTTGAAATTTGATAGCATACCAAAACAGCTCTGCTACAGCACTCTGCCAAAAAGCCTTGAAACAGGCAACTAACTGTAAGGCTAACCCTGCAGTTGTGAATACCTTCAGTTGCACAAATGTCATGCTGTTAGTTTGAAGTGAGCTACAAGCATATTTGCACAAAATAATTCATGCCCAAATTAGTTTTCTTTCACTTGTGTCAAAGGAACTGACGTAATCAAAAAGCCAACTTTGTGATATCAGCGCTGCTACGTGATGTTCTTATACATCATGTGAGATCCCTGGTTGTTGCGAGGTACAGTGCGGTGTGTTGCCTTCAGGGACATGTTTTCCACTGTCCTTTGTCGTATTGACAAACTGCTGGCGAGTATAGGGTTTCCGTTCGCCCCCTACCATCCAAAGGTCTGAGCACAGCAACTTTACTGCTGCCTTCTCAAGTGAGGGAGCAGCTGCACTCTGAACCTGAGCCAGGAGCACAGGTGTCCGTGTCCATCAGTAACTCAACACACACAGACACACATGCGCAGATCTACAATCTGTTCAATCAGCCTCAGTACTCTCTCAAAGTCTCTGAAACTGTACTTCATTATTTTCAATTTCATCAAACCACTCAGTGATCCTTTTGTGCTCTGTATGAATACATTGACATTCCTTCTTCTTCTTGCATTCCTCATTTATTCATAGTCATCTGTATTTAATTTCACATGTTATTTATTAAAACTAACTTTGGCTCTTTCCACAGACCCATCCCACTTCAGGGTTGACCTGCATTACTTTTCATTGCTCAATTTCATAAAAAGCTATTTTATATTATTTCTGAAAATATGACTCACAATGATAGGGGTTTCGGTCCATTTTCTACACTGCATAGGCATCTATCACTGCGCTGGCTAGTAACATTTTCACTTTATTTTAGCAGAAATTAAAAAAAAAAATTTAACAACTCCCTCGAGGCTTTGACAGTGACTCTGGCTAAGGCTCATGGGATGTGCTGTTGTTAAATGCTAGCTAGTAAAATCATTGTTTTATTTTGGTAAAATGAAAAGGGACTCAAGTTTAACAATCTAGTATAGTAATAAAAAGGGGTATGCAGCTCTCTGTAATGATCCTGGTGGCATCATGCCAGACTGTTTCCCTTTTCAGAATATGTCACATGTGTCCATGTCATAGTTGATTTTCTCCAGTGTACGCTGTTAAAACTCTTCCTTGACTGTAGAAATGATTTCTTTCTAACCTCTCTAATTGCTTCCAGTGAGTGCAAATCAAAGGCAATTAAAGTGATGTTTGAACTTGGCTGTAAAATAAGTGTAGCTTGGATTGCCCCTGAGGCACTTCTTCCTATTTTTAGCGTTGCTGTGTTTTGATTCAAGTCAGGCTTTAACTTTGTTGTGTTTTTTGTGTGGTGCGGAGTAGTTTCTCAGCCTGAGCTGTCAGCAGCTTACGGAGCATATTACCCCCCTGCTCACACAAGTGTTTATGTTTAATGTGCAGAATCAAAGCAGAACGTGTGATAGCTTAGCTGAACATGGCAGAAATCTATTGATTGAACCACTGACTCCTTTGAGCTTTTGATGAGCTAACATTTGCAGGGATCCATGACATCAGAGAGTAATTCTAATAGGTTTTTTTGCCAGAAATCCTGGCACTCGTTCACTTATCTGATGCTGAGCACTTTGTGCTCTAGTTATCCGAGACTTTGACACAAGTCTCGAGTTTCATTAAGTCGCATGGGCAAGCTGAGTAGGCCCTTACTAAACACGATTTGACATCTGTGCTCTGTGTATTAGACTGCACTGGTGCCATGTCCTCTAAAAACCACTGTGCACATGTATAAAATCATTAGTACCTACATATATAGACTATGTCAAGTTCTTCCTGTTTGTAACATAACTCCAACCCTCTGCTCTGACTCAATATGTCAGCAGTCTGCGTGACAGCCCGAGAGGATGATGTCATTGTTTTGTCAGTAAAACTGGTCAGTGACCTACCTGTCTAGATGAGTTGTTCCAGTAAATGATGTGACTATTTGTAACATATGGCCCCTGTCTGCAGCTTTCAAGAGTTCCTTTCGTACTCACATCTGCAGCAAATCATACGCTGATGACTGATGACATCATGATGACCTATAATGTCTGTTCCCGATAGTGTTGAGTGAAATATCTCGGCTGGCTTGTCAGACCCAGACGCACTGACTCCCTGAGTTGATTATTAAGTGTTGCCAACAGACGTTACAGCAAAAGACACTGAACATGACGTTTAGATTTCCTACATTTTGCTTTGAACTGCTGACATTTACTTTGAGATAATGGTAGGTAGTGCAGGAACACAATCACATTTAAGTACTTTTTTCACTGAAAATGTTTTCTTTCGGAGACATGACCTGCCGACTAAGATAACAACAGCAGCAATAGGGAAATGGAGTTAAGGTGTTAAACATGTAAATTGTGTTTTGAGGTTTTTTGACTATTGCCTGCCATCCTTAAAAGAACAAGTTACAAGATGATACAGATATCACAGATTTTAAGTTCATGGTATATTTTTTCTGTATTTGAACAATGAAAGGAGCTATAGTATAGTTCCTATTGGTTTACCTCTGTCCCTGGAGCTTCCTGTAAGGACATGTTTTTATCCACACAATTGTCATCTCCTATGAAAACCTTGTCCTAGGGCTGGGTTAATCAAATTAATTTTTTTAATTTAATTTTTTTATTAATTTTTAATTACTTTTTAAGACTAGGGGAGATAAGAAAATTGTTGTGCTCCATTCAGTTTCACAATGATGCTCTCGTTTTGTCTTGCGTTCTAATTATTTTTTATATATTGAATATATGATTAGTAGTTGTCAGTAGGCTGTGGAAGTGCACAAATAACAGAAGCGATGTTTCCAAAGTGAGTAACCATGTGAAATGTTTAACAAGACTTTTGCCAGAATTGAGCATCCCTACACTGCCCTCATGTATTTCTTACTTCTGCCTGGTTTCTGCCCCTCTCTCTTTTCTCCAGCTGACCCCAGGCGGAAAGGCAGTTCAGGCTGGTGTCGGGGTCGGAGACTGGGTGGTGTCCATCAGTGACACCAATGCAGAAGACATGACCCATGTGGAGGCACAAAACAAGATCAGAGCAGCAACAGACTCCCTCACCCTCACCCTCAGCAAGTAAGTCACCTGGCGATGCATGACGCAACAAAACACTCCATGATCACTCACCGTCCATTTTATCTCGGACAAACACAACAGCATAAATCATCACAAAACGCATATCCTCCTTTATTCTTTGGAGAGATAAAATACCATAATGTCCCTGAAATTTGCCTCAGTATGACAGATGGTTGCAAAACACATTTGTATTAAAGTTACCCTCCCACACGTTCCATTATTTCATTTCCCCTAAGGCTTAGTTTTAGACTTGGACATGCTGTCAAAAAGTAATTATTTCTGCCCAGGAGGTTATACTGTATTTTCAAACCTGTTTGTTTCTTTGTCTACTACAGCAGTTAGCAGGATATTTCAATTTGATTTTGATGCATGAGCCAAAAAAGAACTAACTTGGTTTTGGTAGCGATTTTTATTTTGTTACCGAATTTTTAAAGCACTTTATGCCTTTGCTCAATAATCTTGAACTGTTAGGCTTAGATAAAAAATAATATTCGTGGATTCTTAACCCGTATCTTTGTTTAAAGTGTGCCCAGTTCCACCCACACAGATTTCACATTTTTGCAAACTGCTTTTTTATTACTCCTACAAATTGTTTCCAATTTTATGCAGATTTTCTACAAGTGTTTGCCAAAGTCTTGCTGCCATTGCCCAACTTAGTGAATACAATTGCAACCACATTCATAAGACAGGTGCAAGTATAAACCCAGAGTGATCCTGCAAAATATGATGGAGGTCTGCTCAAAGTCAATGAACATGCAACTTGATGGATTTAATTGGCTATAAACCCTTATTTTTTAATTGAACCTTGAACTAACCAAATATCCCCAGGATTAAGGGCTTTTTTCCCCCCAAATTCAGCACATTATCAATCAATATATCTGATGTCAGTTCAAATCTAGATGCAAGTTAAAAACTTTAACGTTTTCAATTACTAAAGTAACAGGAGGATTATACCGTATTGGAGGTACATGCTCTCAGAATTATTTCTAGTTTAGTTATTAAGTAACTTTCTGCCCTTCTGAAAGAAGCAACAGGAGGGGTTGGTAGTCTGCTTTCAGCAGCACATATGCATGCCAAAAGTTATTTGGTGGGAAAAGAAAAAAACATTTTTAGAGCAGCTGCAGGTACCTTACATTATGCATCAGCTTGATAATGAAATTGGAGAAACTCTTTCTTCAGAATAAAAGGTTTGTTGTTTGTTTATTAGTATTTTAATTAGCACTGAGTAACGCGTGTAGTTTCTCTGTGCACGCCAAATGTTTCATCGGGAGATTTCCCTCCCTGGAACATAACCCTTCAAGAGTCTAAAGCCCTCAGAAACTGAGAAGTTTTAATAGTCTTGCTGCTGTCATGGGACTACTTATTATTATCAAAAAGTAAAGAGGTTGTAACACTGCTATTTCACATCTAGTTCATTTTGCCTACCAAAAGACCCAGCTGTTAAGTTTTGAAAAATCTTCTTTGTTCACTTGTTTGTTGAGAGTCAGAACAGCCGCAAGTCATTCATACAACTTTCCAGAATAAGAAAATAGCCAGAACAATAATAATCAAATCTAATGGGGCTATTAGATCACATGTACATTTTTTAAAATGTTTTTTTTGGGTGTTTTTGCAACATGAAACTCATGAAATAATAGAGCTGCAATAATTAGTTGATTCAAAATTAATAGCATACTATTTTATTAATGGAGTACTCCTTTTAGTCATTTTGTTAAGCAAAAATACAAACTGTTAGCAAGTCCCAGCCCCTTAAATGTGAAGATATGATGCTTTCCTTTGTCATTCTTGATGGTAAACTGAATATTTTTGGGTTTTGGACAGGACATTTGAAGACATCAACTTGGGCTGTGGTGAATTATAAGGACATTTATGCATAAGGGCATATGCTAGTTTATCACTTTAGTTTGACTAGAATAGCTTGAGAAGAGGAAAGATGAACACAAAGAGAGGAAGAGGTGGTTCGAGGTAGAGCAGAGTGCAGAAACTGTTAAACTTGGGAAATCAAAATCAAATTTTTGAGGGGGAGCGTAAGATGCGTAAGGGTTTTTAGAGTAACTACTACTGCAATCTTGTATGTAATATGTAGTGTACTAAAAATTGCAGCAGGTTATTTTTAAAGATTATTTTTTGGCAGTTTTCCAAGCCTTTTTATTAAATAGGACAGACAGGAAATGGGGTGAGAGAGAGGGGGGGAGACATGCAACAAAGGGCCGCAGGTTGGAGTCGAACTCCCGGGCCTCTTTACCTTGGGCAACTGCTCTAACCACTGTTCCACCCGCCGCCCCAGCAGTTTATTTTTATTCCCAAAGCTGACAAGACCTCATGCTCTTTGCTATCAAAGAGCATTCCTGTTTTCCATGCAGCCAGCAAGACACATTGCTGATGTTGCATGTATTTTTTTTTTTCCTGCAGAAAGATGTTATGCACTACACTTCGACCTCCTAAATGCCTTAAAAGGAGTGTGAGGGAGAGAGCAGTAGAGTCATGGGTGGGGTCTTGCAGGGTGGAAAAGGAAAGGCGCAGTGAGAACCTTGGCCTGTGTGGTGAGGGAAGTGGCGTCATGCTCTCTGCAGAGGGATGGATCAGTGTTCATACTTGAGCCATATGTGCCCTCTCTCTGTCCTATGGAGGTTCAAAACTCAAACTTGGGTTGATGATTAATGACAATTTTTTTTATTATTATTATTACATAGCCCATTATATTAAACCTGGGAAACCTGGGATGAGATGATTTTATGTTTCTGCTCTGATTGGACAATATTTCCGGGTCTTCCACGATCTCAAATTTTTTTGCTATATGACACCCTTTGTAATGGGTATTGCGTAACAAATGCAATTGTGGCTTTGTTTGTGAATATTGTTTGAAACAGCTCATTAATGGTAGAAATATTTCTACTGTGCATTTAAAAACACAGGTTTTCTTTTTTAACCTTTTATCTCACATGGGAGTGGTTTAATATTTCCAAAGGCTCCTAACAAGCCAGCATGTTTACTTTACATCACCCACACTGTCTCTGCATTCTGTGGTTTCCCTCCTCTATTTCTCATCTCCATGTAGAGTCCAGCTATTGTAAACATTTGAGCATTTCTTCCACTCATGACTCCTTTCCCATGAATCCCTAGTCTCCTCTCTTCATCCTATTAGTTATTATATTGACAAGCAAATATTGTTTTCCTGAAACACTTCTCAGAGAAGAGCTATTGTCAGTTTTATTTATATGTATCTTGGCAACCATCCACAGTTACTTTTATGTCAAGAGAGGAGGACAGCTGCATGGTGATGAGATATGGTCTATTGTTTGGTTTAGTGCCTCATTTTGTTCAACATCAATGATCATTTGTTGTCTTTTTTTATGAGGAAGGTTGAGCTTTATCCAAAGCCTGTTATAGGAAGTGAAATCAGTAAAATATAGGCAATGGATTTTTGCGTTAAAAGAAAGGAGATCACGTAGCAGCTACAGGGAAACACTCCATGTGTCAGTGCTCACTGTCAGGGATTGGCCCTAGAGTGTTGTGGTTGGAGTCCGTTGGGGATGTGTGCAAAGTTGATTACAGTATAATGGGAGAACTATTTTGTGTCGAAATTTCTGACTTTATCCAACATCAGCTTGCAAGCCTAGCATGCATCCGTTAAGATAAGTGATCCATGAAATGAGGCTGGAAATGATCTCACAGTGTGCAAATTCAGTTTCAGAACAGGTCAAACTTGGCCCAAGCAAACTAACTTACTCCATAAAAGTGTGACATAATCATCTCCACATTTGTTCATTTAAATCCAGTTTGCAAAAACAAAAATACAGTACAAAGCGTCTGTCATACACATTCCCTATAAGTCTGCTTTTAAGTATGAAACTTGTCTTCCCAGGAGTGTGACGCACACAGACATGCTTATAACATCCTGTCCTGTCAATAACATTGGTCTATCAGTAGTTGATCAGGCAGTGACATGAGTGGTTATTCATTTCTCATTGTCACAGGAAGCGCTTTCCATTGTTTTGTGTGTGTGTATGACTGTAGCTTGAAACAATGAGGGTGATTGCAAGGCTGGTTCATTCTTGCTTAACACTTTTGTATTAGCTTTGTGTATCATGCAAACATGGTGGTAGTGAAGCCAGCAGCGATTTAAAGCTCAGTGCCTCTATGTTTAATGTGTAAAGATATTTGAATGAACCGACTGCTGTGTTTCTACTGTCAGCAAGTGCACCACAGTAATGTGAATCCTGGGATAAGAGTTGAGAAGTGTAGCCTGCTACACTGTGGCATGTGAATTATTCTCAGCTGGATGGGTGAATCTGTGGACAGTCTAAGACTTTGCGAAAAGTAATGAGGTTTTGGTGTCAAAGCTGCAGTTGGTAACTTTTATAAAAATAAGTTTTTGTCATACTGGAAGTCTCGACATGATGTCAATGACTGTTAGCCCAGAGCCAAAAATCTTGCATGAGCAGTGTGTGCCCACTACCTCTCTAAAACTGCTGCAGTTACATGCGTGTGGTGCCCACAGATACAACGCATAAGTAATAAATTGTTTAATTTAATTTCATCATAAATGCCATTTTATTTTTGTTTCACACAGAAAAGGTTGAGATTCAGAAAACAGAAAGTGTTAAGTTATAATACAAATATGGTTTGGTTTATATCTTTTCACATATTCTACATATATACACATTGAAACTGTAGTGAAAGTGCTGTTATGATGTCAATATGACTGTCGAAAGACCATTCACTGTCTTTTTTTCTTTTTTTTTGTCTGTAAGCTGCACGCATGTCATGGTAAAAATAGGCGAGCCCTCAAATCTCTAGATGTTCTGCAGCTGAGCCCCACTGCTCCGGCAGACTGTGTGGCAAATCCAACCTGTTAACATGAGTGATGAAAACGAGCCAAAACCAAACACCGCCCACCAGCCAATCGGCCAGAGCAAGTGTTGCATACTGTAGCTTTAAATGCCACCACAGAGAAAACACCAGCATTTTACAATCATCTTTGCTGATTAGGTTAGTTGTTCAGATGTGGGCGTCAGGGGACCCTGTCTGAAACAGCATTGCACTAGAGTCCATGGGGCATTACAAACACAAGCAATATGAGCAAGACCATGTTAAGAAGTGAAAACGAAAGTAGAGTAACTACCTAACTGTAAACATCCTGAATCCAACATTGGATTTTTGCAGAGCTACTACTTCGTTCAGTTGCACTTCTGTGCTCATGTTGTTTTATGATGCACTGGATAATTATAATGGCCATTTTGAGGCAGTCTCTTTTTATACCTGCATCTGTGAGTGGTTTAGATAAGTGGGTTGAACTGGGTCTGTTTAAAACCCGTCTGATCACTTGTTTGCAATACTCCTTGTAAAACAGTCTCAAGCTGAGTTCCTCTAACTCCCTACTTAAGCAATTAAGCTTGTAGTCAGAATGTTGTTTTAACTAATGGAAAGGATGGACACAACAATGAAATCCATTTTGTAAAAAAAAAAATATATATAGATATTTTTCCTCTCTCTGACTAAAGTCACTCTAGTCACTTACAATGTTATGTGTGATTACAGCTATTCGTGTCTGTGGAATATGAGGTTGATATTTTTATCCATTATGGGTATAAGAAAATGTCAGTACACTTTAAAACACTATTCATATTTAATTTATAGTTTACATTTAAAGATGTGTGACATTTAGTGGTTAACTTTTGTGTTGTTCAAACCCGACCACTAGATAGCAGTGTTGAAATATGTCTTCGGCCATCTGACTCTTTCACTCCAATTTAATAATGTATGGCGTAGTGTGTACTTTATACTATAATCGTTTTCAGAAAATTAAATCCATTGCTTACAGTTTTGCAATATATTGAATCATATCCCCTGTATCATGTTACGTATAGTATCGCCAGATTCTAGCAAATACACAGCGCCAGTATCTGTGTAACCAGACTCATTTATTCTAGATTTTGGCATTGTAAATTAGATTGAGTAGAATTCGTTATACAAGCAAACATCATTGTGTAAGTGTTGCAATATTAGTTGTCACAGAATATTTTTCTTGTAAAAGTTTATATCAAATCAATTCTTTCCAAAGGAGATCTAACATGGCAGCGTCCTTATAAGAAACATTGCAGTTTCTGTTATTCAAAAATGACAGTGTTCAGTATTGTAACTTGCAGGTGAGTTTATTGTCCGTATGTATAGATAACTGTCACTGTCTCTTTTTTTCACAGAGCTTTTAAAGCAGGAGGAGACCAGAAGGTAAGACTAAATTTTTCTGAAACCGTAAGCTCCCCTCTGTATGCACATTTGGATGCTTTGACTTGGTCGGCTATTGGATTACAGGGACATTGATTGAATTTGAAACTTCCTTTAATCGTTGCTCACAATTGGCTTCAACAGTGTGTTCTGCCACTTTGTGTTTAAATTCATCTGAATCACCCGAGTCACCTGTCAAGCACTCACAGAGTCCATGCACTGTGCATTAGCAAAGCATCAGTGAGTCGCTAAATGAGTTGTTTGCTGGATGGAGTGTTGTGAATATTGCTTTTGGAATTTCCTGTGGTTTATTCTGTGATGCCTTGCACAATCCCTGAAGCCAGAGTGATACTGTTGCATGTAGTTTCACTGTCAAACCTCTCATTACAGTGTGACTGGTACAACAGTGTCTCAAAATGCTTTGTGCTGCACACTGTTTTTAGTAAAATAGCAGGACCATAATACTTTTCACAGTCCATTTGAGTAGGTCTACTTTTGCAGTCTTTGCATTATGCACGGTAAGAAATCTCATTAGTGAGACATGTCAGTCAAATATGACAATTTCTCACTTTGAGCATTTTCTTTTTTTAGCAGCAGATTAGTTTGGCCAGTCTGTGGCAGACTGCCAACGCAAATAAAATGGCTCTATTCACACTTCTTAAGCACTTCTTCAGTGAACAGAGAAAAGCCATTTTCAGACAGCTGCTTCTGCAGCTCGGAGTTATAATTTGCAATGAAAAACTATTGGGCTGCGCTGGAAGCTTTCTTAAAGCTTGGGATTGTGCAACATCAGAAGGAACTTTCCCTGTGTGTCAAAACTGTCTAACTGCATGTTGTGCGCTGTGCTACATTGTGTCCCTCTCCCACACCGTCATAGGACTCGCTTGCTCCGGCGTCTGTTCAGCCAAAGTACTCCTTTGCTCCCAGCACAACCATTAACAAGATGGCGAGGCCATTTACAGCAGGCGGTAGTGCCAACTCAGGACCTGCTATTAAACCTGTGGCCTACTCGCCTAAACTTAACACCCCGAGCTCACAAGGCCGTGCCAGTATGCAGCAGCCACAGAATGGGTAGGTAAATAAATAAGCACTACTCCCTTCATAGCCACAGGGTGATTGATGCTGTTTTAATGGTAATTCTGACGTTTCATTATTCTGGTTTTACACTAAAGAGGAAATGACTCCTTCAGGATTTCCAAACTGCATTATGTTAAGTATTTACTTCAGTATATTGCAGAAAAGTTAAACATGATAAATATATGCTGACTCACTGCTGGATTGCACTTAATTTCTCCACTGTCTGCCAATAATATAACAAACAAGATAGCAAGCATATGATTACTTTTGTGTAAACGTGCGCTATTTCTTAAAGCGCCAACAGCAATAAACTGCCATTATAGATTGTATCATGATATACCTAGGGAACATTTTTTGGGGAAAGGAAGACATTGTCAAACATTTTTTTTTAAAACAGACCAAAATTTCCTAATTGGCCTTCATCAATCAGGTCAAAGGAAACTCTTTGTTAGCATAGCAGGGAACATTAAGATGACATATGCAATTCCAGCTGGCTTCATCCAGCTGAAAGACCTCTACAGCAGAATTTATCAAATGACAAAAACGGTTTTCCATAGGTTAGTTAAGGATATGTCAATGGTCCGTTCCATAAATCTGATTTATTTTTTCTCCTGGTTGTTTGTGTCACTGTAGAAGTAAGATTTTTTTTTTTGAATCTTTCGTTTTTTGTTCATGTCATCCTCACTTTATGTGAGAGCGTGTGACAGATGCAAATGCTAGAAAGGAAGACCTTTTAAGCTTTAATATATATATATAGATATATATCTATATATCTATATATATATAGATATAGATAGATGTGATTATTGCTTGTGTCTTGTTTCTCAAGTAAGTTGTATGCTGGAAAGAAGTGGCAGCGTGTTTCTCAGCTGTTAGAAGCTGTGTTGTTTGTCACTTTGTCACTTTTTCTTTCCTAAAACATCATGTTAGAGGTCATACCTCCAATAATACATTTAATTACATCTTTGGGTTTGCATTTGTGGTGATGTCACCAGCAACTTCCTCTTATTTGGGACTCTTATTTTTAAACAAATTCCATGATCCTCTCTGGATTTCTTAAATTATATGACCATACAGTCACATCACAGTAGTACTGATGGAAAGTCTTGAACATGGTGCTTTTTTTTTGTTTTTTTTACTTTTGCCAAACCAACTTTAAGATGGAGCCTTTCCCATATGTTGTCCCTCGAGTAAAAATTTGATTTGTTTGGATCGGTTTGATCTGTGTTGGAAAGCTGAATCTTCAGTCTCTCCTTGGAAACTTCGTTGATCACTTTTATTTTTGCATTGCTCTTGCTTTTGAATTGAATGCTCCCATGACCAAACTCTTGGTGCTATATAATTACATAGAATAAATCAGAATTCTCCAGGTTTTATTTATTCAGTTTTCAGATTTCACGAGGTGCCCAAGAATGGATCAAAATGCATTTTAGATGATCCAGAAAGTGACAGGATAGGCCCGTCTAGTTCCTGTAATTTAGGTCATGGTAGTGGTAGCATGGTCTGACTGCAGCCATTGGTGAGATGTGGCCCGTCACTGTATTTAGCCTCACTCATAAATTGTACTGAGTTCTCAGCAGTTTTTGCTGTGCTGGATTATTTAAGCAGCCTTATTTCCTTGCTCTCTTGAGAGGGCTCACATGGTTATGACGTTTCTCTGCAAATGACAGAAACTCATTCCTCTGGCCAGTTTTTGAGCAAAAATAGAGCCTAATTATAACTGTCAGCCCACTTTTGATGAAGACATAGTTGGACTTCTACAGACAGCAAACAGTTCGATGCTAACAGCATATGTCGCATGTGTCCAGGCCTGTCGTATTGAAACAGGTTTTGTGTGATGTGATGTTGTTTGTACAGAGCTTACCCTGGCATGATGTGTCACTGCTGTGGCATTTATTGTTGTTGACGGGGTTTCAGAGAACAAGAAAAAGAAGAGTAACTGCAATGGCACAGGAATCAGGCGAGGGTTTTGTTTGTTTCCTTTTCTTTTCTTTTATTTGGCAATTGCTACAGCCATTTACATAACTCTGTATATCAGTCATGCCCATGGATGAGAAGAGCGTTGGTTAAAGGTTTTGTGCCAAATCAACTGAGTCATTTTGGGTCAGAGTGACAAAAGATGATTTGACACAGACAATGCCGTCTTTTTCTCACAGAGCCTGTCTATAATAATGGCATGTCTCCCGGCACCTCTTGCATGTTTTCTGCATTCTGCAGCATTTTCAGTCTTTTATTGTGTACAACCTTTGCCATGTATTGACTTGTTCTGTTTTTTCTTCTGTTCAACTAAAAGCTGAACTCTGGCTTATTTCTCTTATTTTCTTTTTTCCTCTTTTTCTTTTAACGCTGCAGATGGAAACTCTTGACAAGTTAGTATTATCACTTTTTTTCCCTTAACCGTCTAGACAAAATAATGTTTTCTTGTTTGCCTTTTTTCTCAATATTTCCCATTCTTTGTTACAGTGGTTCCCAACATGTTTGTCTTGTGATCTCTAATAACGTTAATCCAATTCACAAGAAAAATGCTTAGATGGAAAGTCTAAACACAATCCATGCAACTATTTTCTCATAATTAACCACTTAAAAAAAATCATTTACCATCTCACTCTTTATATTGGACAGTTTTAGTTGCAATCAGGACAACAGTAGAAACCTGTCTAATAGCTCCTTACTCATCAAAATCTCTTAATATTTGTCAATGTCCCTTCTATCACCTGTCTGTTCTCTGTTAACTTGAGAATCTGTCTTTATTTGCTCTTTGGTCTATTCTACAGGGGTGAAGCAACTTACTATGATGATGTGTACCACGTGTCCAAGTAAGAGGCCGCTGCATGCAGGCTGGTTTGTTAGCTTATTAGGTTATATGGTCAGGTTAGACATGGGTGTGGGTAGATTAACAGATGCAGTTTACAGAACAGAGATGCAGCAGACAAAGCTAGTTCATTAGTAAACACTCATTCATCCTCTACTTGCTTTTTGATAAATGCATGCTGCAGTTGACCTGCAACCCTGCTGAAACGATATGTTGTAAATGAAAATCATTTTTTTTGTGCTGCTCCAATGAGTTGTCGATCAAACTAAAAGTTTTAATATGTCGTAAAATGTTTCCACAAACTAGGCCAGGTTCTGTAGTCTGCCAGGTTTACTCCCATTGATTCTAATGACAGTTATAAATACAATGTCTAATGTGGTAATGCCCATTTATGAGCATCTATAAGTGTGCCCATGAGAAATCGAAGTAATGGATATCCATTAGCTGGCTTATTGCGTGACTGCGATAATGAGCATTAGGTATTGCATGATCTGTCCTCTATTTTCAAGGTCACCTGATTAGTTGGGTTGATGTGAGTGGTTAGTCCCTATGGGATTGTGTTAACTGCGCCTGCCGTGTGCTGCTGCTGGGTGTGTGTGCAGGCACGGCCTGAGGGCGGAGAACCTGCCCTGTTTTATCCCCAACGACCGCAGCAAGAAGAGGCTGATCCAGGACACTGAGGACTGGCAGCCCCGCACTGGCACCACCCAATCCCGCTCCTTCCGTATCCTAGCCCAGCTCACAGGCACCGACTTCAGTAAGTCAGTGGCCCGGCCTGGCATGAGTGAGACAAGAGTGATGAGTTAGTGGTAGGCTTCTCTGGTAGTCAAGATGACTGAACAGCTGATCTGCTGTGATCCGATCATAGTGAGAGTGACAGCAGAGAGAGTAACACAGGAAAGGTGGATAACAGAGGTGTTCAGCTGTGGAGAGAGTCCTCAACTGTCAGGGGGCTGCTGTCTTCACTGACAGTGATTTTCTCACGACTGTAAGCAGTCTAACAAACGGATCTACATATTTGTTACAGCAGAGCCTGTGTAGGATGATCACAGTTGAAGGGATACTGTTACTTAACTGGTTTTGGGTTGGCACGTGATCAGCTGTTTGTCTGTGAAAAAGCACCTTCTTTATCAGTAAGGCACGCTAATGTGAATTTCTCCTGGATCTCTCAGTGCAGGACCCAGATGATGAAATCATGAAGAGGTCCAGGTAAACACTTGAGTATCATTGATGTGAACACACATGGGCCTCCTCGGTCACAAGTGTTTGTGCATTTGTGTGTGGAAGCTTGAGTTTGGCAATTATTTTTGAAATAATCTCAACTTTTAAACCTACATTTTAGTTATTTGCTTTTTTATAAGAATTTTGCTGCTTTAAATACTGACATGTGTGCTGTGATTTGTACATACTTTGAGTTATTAGAACATTAATCTAATCTACTCTATCGTTTCATTTTACTTTAAGGAAACATTCAACATTGTCAAAATATGCTTCTTCACTTTCTTGCTGTGAGATAAATATGACTATTGATGCCATCACCATGCCTGTGCTCCAGCTCATAAGCCAGCAGCAGGTTAGTTTAGCTTACCATGAAGACTGGAAATAGCTATCCGGTCTCTGTCCAAAAGTAACAATATCCAATCGTCTATTTCTTAGCCGAGTCTTGTCATCACTGTGGCGTTGCCAGGCAACCTCTTGGAAATGTAGCTGTAGCTTCATATTTAACAAAAAGATATGATCTTCTCATCTAACTCTTGGCAAGAAAGTGAAAAGCATATCTCCTAAAGTGTTGCCTTCCAGACCTAGCTATCACTATTCTGTCCTTGGTGTATCACCTGTTTCATTTCTGCTACTTTTCCACCTTTTTTGTGCACTTTACTTCACTTTGCTCTCTCATGTTCCTCTTCTTATACATTCTCTCCCTTACAATCTGTTTCCTTCCTGTCTATCTCTGTTTCATATCTCTGTTGTTTGCGATCAGGGAAAAGTTCCTCACTGAGATTCAGAGTCCCCGCTATGCCCGTCTGAGGGATTGGCACCATGACAGGTCTGCTCGCGCCCTCAATATCAAATCCTGAGTGACATCTAAGACGGCAACGGGATGCAGAGCCTGCTAGCGATAGCCACACCGCAACGACTACGTGACAAAGACGACGAAGATAGCCGACCGTCCAATGGCAGTTAACAAATTCACCTTTCAGATACAGATGGGGTGACAAAGAAGTTTTTTGGGGAAAAAAGGAAAAGCAAACCGAAAATGGAAGAAACGTAACCTAGATGACAAAGCCCAAAGTGGAACCTTGCATACTGAGCCTAAGTGTATGATCTCCCTCTGAATCTCTGACTTGATGATTGTTGACAACACTGTGGACCACTGTGTCTGCGGCCCCATTTTCCATTTCACACTGCGTTACTTGGAGTTAAGCGGTGGAAAGGTGGGAAGTGGGGTCTCAGCGGTGGGAAGCGCCTTTCTGTTTGTTATTTTTCTTTTGATTGTGAAGTTCAGACCCTCCTTTGATCTGTCTGTCTCTCTCTCTCACTCTGCCTGTTTCCATTTATTGAGTTCTTCATCCTTTTTAGAGTTTTCATTTAGAGTTTTCATTTGTGATCCCCTCACTTCGTAAGCTTCTCCAACCATTAAGAAAGAAAAGGAAGATGAATCTATACTTTTGTTTTATTCTGCTGTCATCAAAAATATAAAACATCTGAAAAAAAGCAACTCTTGCTTGTCTGTCCTTTCTTCTGTTTCTTCTTGTGTAATCGGTCTTCAAGCTTAAATCTCTTGACATCCTATCCTTTTACTTATCTTTCTTTAATTGTATTACAACCATTTCTTAACTAACTGATTATGCAGAAGCAGGGGTTTCCTCAGTAGTTAAGCAGTCATCTGAATATATGCCGCACGTTCTCAAAGAGCAGGCTTCAAGGTTTACTTTAATTGACACAGAGAGAAAACGGTTGTGCAGTCAGGCATAAAAACAAGAAACGGGCATACACCTATGAAGATATACAAAAACATACTGTAAGGTGCAGAGAGGAATTGCAGCCTTGAGTGTTGCTACAAATGATTCAAAACCTCATAAAAAATAGAAAAAACAACATTATCATTAAGAGTTCAGCCAAGTAATTGCTGCACTACAGTTTCATTTATCAGAGAGAAAATACCTAATGACACATTTCACACAAGACAAGACACAAGGAAAAAGGCTTTTTTATCAATATCAGTGTTTTGTTGGTCAGGTACCATGTATTACCTTAACTTCTAGGATATAGAAAACTGGAAACAATACCAAAGCCTTGTGGTCTTTTTCTCCTGGTGGCCAGGAGAAGATTGTGAGATGGTGAGGTGTTACTGCCTAATGGTTTGTGATAGAAATGTAAATGAGAAGTGCTCTGACGCACATAGTTTGGAGGAATAATGAATTGTATGGTAGCAGGGAAATAGTTAGTTGTGCTAGTACTAGAAATTAGTATTTCACATTAAAAATTGGAAATGGGTATATATTTTTTCACATACTGAAAAAGGAAAATAATGGTATGGCTATAATTATGTTATTGGTGGTTAAATGATACTTGGTATTATTAAAAATATACAATTATTAACTACATTACTACAAACTATTTGAAATCTGGCCTGTAGCCTACCAACAAGTGTATCCAGACTGCTGGCAGACGGCCTCATCTCACACTGAATGTCCAATTTGTCAAGTTAGCAGGAGTGAACCATGGAAACCATGTGGAGAAATTCCAGCAAATAACAGCCACAGGACAAAGGAAACAAGGAATGTGTAACTGTTAAAATGCAACCTGTAACATGCCACATGTAACAGAACCATTTTTACTTCAGCCTCTACACATTGATATCAAAATTGTAGTTTTCTTGACACCATACGCCTTGTGCATAATAAGGAACAGACATGAAAAGCTTGTTGCACACATTAAAAGACCCAAACAGCCTGGAGAAAAGCAGCACCTCGCTCTGCCCTCTGACATGTGCCACCATTGTTTCACATTTTGTCAGTTGTCACATTCGGGTTCTTGCAGAGCTGCATCACTTTTACCTCCATGCTGTTGAGGGTGGCACATATCAGTGGCTTCATCTAAAATCAAAACCTGATCCTTTCTCTGCTGGATGATGAGCTGCCAGCAAACTCCTACTTTCCTCATTGCTCGGGTTGATGGAAGACAAAAAAAAACAGGTGAATAGTATTCTGGTGTAAAAAGTGAACAGGAAATGTCAAGAAAATGTTTCATGGAAATAGTGGGGTGCTGCCCTGCTACATGTCCAGAACTCTGTGCAGTGAGGATGTTTATTTTAGTTTTTGCCTTCAACATAGTCTGTAATGCAGGAATTGTGTACCTGTATCACACTGAGCAGGAGGTGGAGGAGGATGTTGAAAGCAGTGAAAATGTCAAGAAAATATGATACAGGCCGCTCCAGGTCAGAATAAGCAGCTGTAGAGGATGTACTCCAATTTGCACCTGCAACCTTCACCAGAGTGAGGTGCAGCCAAACAAACTCTCAAAGGTGTTTGAGAAGTCCGTGCCACTGGCCCTGTTGTCATGTCACAGCAAGGGAGTGTAGCCTGTGCCACTGTGGGGTCCAGGATGCGCTGTTGAGGGTTGTCCGGTGGGGTCCCAGAAGTCAGACTTGCGAGCGTGAGGGGTGAAGGGCAGCTGACCCAGGTTCTGTGTGTCAAACGGGCTGTAACCAGAGAGCCTCCTCATCCAGCCTCCTCTCTTTCTTTCTCTCTGTTTTGCTGTAATTTCATTCAAAAAATCTCCGGGTAAGGAGGAGGTCTTACCTGCCTTAATTTAAAAAGATTTAAGTTTGTCTCTGTCACCAGCCCTGTAAGCCATCTTCTTGCTATTGCAAAGGGATTAAGTGTCCTTTATTATTCAGAGCGTGCTGCTGGAAAGTAGCAGTCTGGTTTTCTTCTTCTTTTTTTGTTAGCTCCCGGCTGTAAGTGTGAAACTTCTACTTCTGTTACATGTTTGGTTGTTTGGTTGCATATGGAGGATAATTGATAGGCAGACTTAACCTGATACAGGTGATGCTATAGAACAAGGCTGTCACTTGGTAATTCATTGAACATTTTCTTCTTTTTCTTTGCAAATGAGAAATGATTTCATCATCTTTCATTAGTGTATTGTAGATGGCACAGTTGATGATGTAAACACGATGGATGCCTAAGGCGGTGTTATATTTTTTTCCCAAAGATAAGACGTCTCCAGAGCTCACTGTCTTGGCTCAGAAGTTGTTTTTCCCTCTCAGTCATGGTTTGAAGATTTTCTGAATATAGTGATGCTTGCTGCGGGTAACAGAACTTTGAAATGTAGAAATTACTCTTTATTTCCACACTTCTGCACGAGCAGGCTTGAAGAGAAACTTGCATCCAAATCTGACAGCAATAACGTCTATGAGATTTTCAATCCCTGTCTGCCTGTGAGTGACGTCAATCAATCGAGATGCTCTGGTTTCTGATTGCTCTCATTAGTGTAGTGGCTCTAGTACCATGTTGATGCAGAGCTTTAATGTCTTTTTACCAAATGCGCATCATGGCATTTGTTGTTCAGCATTAATCATTTGAGTTGCGTGATTGATTTTGTCTCCCAAAGGCTCGGGTTAAAAATGGCCTTCAAATCAATTCCAATTCTGTTACTTTGTATGTGTTTCGACATTCACCTGAATCTCCAACACAGGTGAGAAACCCATGCAATACTGGATAATATTGATGATGATTCACACAGAAGGTGATCTGCGGCACAACATAATGGAGACAGCCATGGCTGCTGATAGCCAAACATGATGTTCAATGAATAGTAACCATGGTTACTGAGGTGTGTGTGTGGGTGTGTGTGTCTGGCTGTGTGTGTTTTGCCCGCCTTTTCTAATTAGTCATTTTCTCCCCACAGCCTTGAGCCAACTCCCTCACCTGCCAAGGCCCAGGCAGCGGATAAACCAGATGGTGAGTTTCTGCTCCTGCTGATGCATATAAAGAACCCCAGCAGCATCCAGTAGAGGTTATGCTAATAGATGCTTATTAAGTGTCAATACTTGAGCATCAGCAGCAACAACGTGACACATAAAATGATGCAACATCGTTCATCTGGAGGGGGGCGTGTATCTTACACAAAAGTGTTCCCCTCCCTCCCATTGTTAAATTATTATTCAAGTCACAGCCAAGATGATCTTTTTTCTTTGTCTCTTTCCATGTCAAATAAATTAGGCCTAGGTGTTGTAAAAATATTGTGAAAGAGACAGGTGCTAAAATGCAGCGTGTCAGACCGAGGGTGAATACTGATAAATTCAGACAGACATGATGAGAAAAGTATTGTGTTTATTTGAACATTAAAGCATGTAAACATCGAGTCTAGTAGAAACACAAAATTGAAAAGTATGGGGCCTTTAAATTTTCTCTATCAAACCTTGTTTCCTTTTTTTGGCTCAGGTTCCAAGACTGCAGCTTCAGCAGCAAGCAGTTCAGGTCCTTCTTCTCGACCACCTTGGGTCACTGACCCTAATTTCGCCGACCGCTTTCGCCCAGACAAGACCAGCACTGTCATGACCCAGCACCAGCAGCCGGTCCAGCCGACGCCTATGCAGAACCGCAGCTCCATCCTGCAGGCAGCGCAGCAGGCACCTGAAGACAGCGGGAGGACCCCATTATGTGGTGCCTGCAACAAAATCATAAGGTGAGACCGCACAGCCACATCAATGGTTCATTTTACCAGAAATATTGCTCCTTTCAAAGTCCTGTTAGAGGAATGACACACCATTTAACACAGTTAGTATACACAGTGACAGTATTTCTGCAGCACATTTAGCCAGTCCTCATAATTAACACAGTTTAGAGACATCTTGCGATCACTGGAGACGAGTGTTATGCTGACCTTTTTGAAATAATTCAAATGTCATTTCATACATTTCACAGATCTTTGAGAAGGATCTTTAGTCTTATTCTGGTCATTATAAAACAGAGGAACTGCAGAAGAAGGGGCAGTGGGATTTTGCTGTGGGTTAGTCATTCCACTGGGGCTGTCCTTGTTTCCTCTGTTAAAGTGAAAAGTGATGAAGCAGACTTCAATAATAACTCTAAAGTGCTGTTAACGTGTGCGTGTGTGTGTGTGTGTGTCAGGGGTCGCTACCTGGTAGCGCTGGGGCGTTCTTGGCACCCGGAGGAGTTTACGTGTTCACAGTGTAAGGCGGTCCTGGATGAGGGGGGCTTCTTTGAGGAGAGAGGGTCCGTCTACTGTACCAAGTGCTACGATAACCGATACGCTCCTAACTGCGCCAAGTGCAAAAAGAAGATCACAGGGGTAAGGACTGCACCACTGTGTTAAAAACAAAAAAATGTAAACATTGAAGAATTTCACAGATTTTCAACTTGGAAAATGCCTGTAGTTCCAAAGTGGGTACTCTGTGGTTTCTATGTAGAATATTACATATGGATGTGGTACAACCTTTTCTCCCTTTATCAGGAAATCATGCACGCCCTGAAGATGACCTACCATGTTCAGTGTTTCAAATGTGCAGCCTGCAAGACTGCCATCAGGAACCAAGCCTTTTACATGGAGGAGGGTGAACCCTACTGTGAGAAAGGTGAGAAACTGGAGCCGTTACTCTGCACACGAACTTGACTGTTGCTTTTATATCAATTGAAAATAATGACAAAAATAATATAAAACAATCTTAAAATATATAGATAGCTCTTTTGAGAATTTTTAGGACAAGGAGATTAAACAATTGTGTATTAAGGACTTGATTCCAACTTTATAATAGATTGTAATAGAAATGAACGATAAGTTCACTGAATGAGAGAAAGGACATTTAAACTAAACATTCAGACGCGATAATAAAACATTCCCTGTCCCACATTCTTGAGGCTTGATAAAATAGATGAAGGAATCTCCATTGTGAAAAGTCCTCTGCTGGAAACAAATGGGGAAACATTAATGTGGTGTCTACAGAAAGAGTTCATGGAAAAAAATGTTGAGAAACAGCAGCAGTAACCACCATGACTGAACATATTGGGAGGGACCCCCACAGAAACCCCAGTTTTAATAGATAGTGTAACTTTAAAAACCGCCTGCCTTTTAATTCAGGTTTAAAGATAATAAGGCTTTGGCAGAAAATGTGAAACACTGGCAAAAGAACAGAAAAGTATGTTCAAAATCCTCAGTGTGCAGATTAATTAGTTCCAGTGCCAACTGAGAGCATCGCACCCGATGTAAGACCCCCCCCCATAACTCAAATCGTGGATCAAGTCTTACATGTTTATCGTAAATCTGCACTGGGCCTTAAGAACATGAATGAACAGAGGGAGAAGTGACACCCCCGCCATGCAGCATTAAGTTTGTGATCAAGCTTATTTGATGAAAGATGTCACATCCTTTTACTTTAAATGGATGCTATAGCATAGTACAGTGTAGTTCAGGGTACATAACAGAAGCTGGGTGATTCAGCGGGCTCGCTGAGTGCATGTTTTGACAAAGTTGTTTATTTTGACTGTGTGGCATCCCCTCTCCAGTTTTGCTTACATCATTTTCACATTCTCTTATCAAGCTATTTGTAAAAAAGTGCATTGTTGTATTATTGCTGTGGGGTCTGGTGTAGACCCGCATCATATATCTCTTGAGCGTACCACAGTCAATCATAAAGTGTGATGTTTTCATCTGCACTAATCTATTTAGCTCCAGTTTACTTCATACATTTCTCTATTGGATTTTATGAATGGTGTGTGCTCTTCTATTAAGCTGTAAATGATTTAGCGCGGCGGAATGCTTCTCGCTTACTATTGAGACTCGCTGCTTTATCAGAGGCGAAGCCCGAACCTGAGTACCCGTACTCTGAATAATGCCTTTAGCTCTGATAAACATTCTGCTGCCTCAGCATCTTTCAGGGATTGTGCCGCTCTCACCCACTCACTCTTGAGAAGCAGCATTATAACTTGACACTTTCCCCAGAGTCCTTGTGATGAAAGAGACTGGCGAATCCACTTAAGTATCTGGAGCAATTTCCCCCTCATCCTAATCCCTCCCTTCCACCGTGGAAAGGCACTAATGTACAGTGGGTGGACAAAACAACACAAACAGCAGTCAACAGCAAGTATCAGATACCCAATGAGGCAACATTTAAGTTCAAAACTGCTTCATCCATGGCTATTGCTGGCCTTCAAGTCTGTGTGTGTGTGCGTGTGTGTGTTTGTTTAGTGGGATATTCATCATCTTTAAGAGGAAAAGCCTCCAGTTCTTTTAAAAGATGAAAGTGAGGTGGAAACCTATTTCACACTCAGTGCTCCAGAACATCCTATAAAGGTTAAGCGATGTTCACACATGGAGAATGCTTGACCTGATCTCGATGCTAAAAGCTCTTTTGAATTAGCTTTATTATTTTATTCTGACGGTTATTATCTCACATATCTGTGCCACTCACCACCTGTCCTCCCTTCACCTTTCTATCTCCAGACTATGAGAAGATGTTTGGCACCAAATGCCACGGCTGTGACTTTAAGATTGATGCTGGGGATCGGTTTCTGGAGGCCTTGGGCTACAGCTGGCACGATACGTGCTTCGTCTGTGCTGTAAGTCATTTTGATTGATATGGCTCCCGGTGGGGCTCTCTTTGCCCCATCTCTTCTGGCGGTCCCAGCACAATGCCACCTGTAAAATTCGCCTCCATCTCTGGACCTCAAGCTTTCCCCCCTCCATCTCTCACACTCTCTCCAACTCTCTGTCATTCTGCGAAGAAAACTGAAAGTAAATGCAGCCAAGTAAATAATATGTACCTGCTCTGGCCAGTAGAAAACAGTGTAAATTCACATTGGCAATGTTAAGGTCTGGGATCTACTCTGCCATGGTTTCCCAATCTGTCTCTTTCTGTCTCCTTTCATCTTTAAAGCTCTGCCAAATCAACCTGGAGGGGAAGACGTTCTACTCGAAGAAGGATAAGCCCCTGTGCAAAGGCCATGCCTTTGCTCCAGTGTGAGAGCGAGCTTCATCTTCAGAGGAAGTAACGATTCTCTCTCTCCCTCCTCTCTACCCCACTCCGCCCTCCGGCACACTCGTACACATTCTACATCTTTTTTTTTTTTTTCAACCACACACCTAGTTATACTCCATCTTTTTTTGTTTTTGCTATTTTTCTTCCAGACAGAGTAAATTTGAGGCTTAACCGTTAGCTTCACATACTGTTACTTCACTGTGCTAATAGGACAGTTCCCCTCACTGCCTGTAATACCAAATGCTGTGTTGTATAACTGGAAGTAGTCAAGGAATTGTTTAATGTCATCACTAACTTGTTGAAAGTCATTTTTAGGTCAGACATTTAGTGCAGATGCAGTTCAACTAGGTCTAATTGTAGTTCATCGTAACTAATCTCCTTGTTCTATGTGAAGTAAGCTCACGTCAGTATCTTCCAAGTTGAAGGAGTCATTTAGCCTTTAATAATCTCACATTTTGCAGTAATGATCTGCCACTACTCCAGTACTAAGTGTGGAGAAGTGGTGGCCCCATTCAGGACCCTGGCCCACTCAGTGACTCTTACCGCAGCGCCTATTAATGTAATGGGGCTCCAGTCAAACAGAAAAGGGGGTGTCCCATTTCTGCTTGACTGGAGCTCTGCGCCTCTCCTCAGAAGCACGAGCTGCAGCATGAGCTCTGTTATGCCAGAGCCAAAGGGAGAAGTAAAGTAGCTAATGACTGTAATTTTTTAGTCATGTCTTAATCCTCAATTGATCCAATTTGAATAATTACCACACGTGAATGATAAAGAGAAAGGTCTATTCTTGTTTTAAGTGTTTCACTCCTGAGGCCTTTGTATTTTCATCATTTACTGGACATGTAATGTGGGAAAAAAAAACTGCCTGCCTCATGTTACTGTGATATTGTGACTATTCCTTGGAGTACTTTCAAGTCATGGTTGAGTTTGTATTTATATTGCTTTAGAATGGGCCTGTAAGTGTTTTTTTTATTGTTTTTTTAATATCTGATGGACATTTGAAATAAACTAATTTAGCAAGTGCTGGGGCAGAACACTGTGTGAACCCATCTGTAAGTTTTTCTATTAACTGATGTTTGGTCTTTGCTCTCACAGACACCGGCTCCCCAACAATAGGTCAACGGCATGTTTCCACTCCATTTTCTTATTAAAACTATTTACTTTACACAAACAGCTGTTGTGACAAAGACCCTAGCGAATCTCTCCTCAGTTCTCTATATAGAAATGAATCATTACAGCCATTTACAGTGTTCGTACAGCTGCTTGTTATCCTTGAAAATGCAGTCTGAAAAGTGCTTGAATTTTGGATAAAGTGCTTAAATGCTTGAAATTATATCCGCATTTCTTTCACAACAAATAAAGAAATGTAATTTAATATCTTATCCTTCTGGTATTATGAAACGGTTTTAGTTGTTTATAGCCATGTCTTTTAATGGGATAGAACAGGTGAAATAATCATTTTCAATACGTATTTGTAGAAATAATTAATTTACCACAGCCCTAAGGTGCTGGAAGAGCTTGAAAATGGACGAACTCTGCATTTAGTCATTGAAGTCATCCAAATGAAGTATTCTTTTACTCTATATTAGCAGTGCTGAACAAATAGTTAATGGATAAATGCAAATCTAGTCAACCGTGTCTCACGCACAAAAGTGACTAACAGTACTTTCCAAAATATCCTTAGAAATGACCATTTTTACTTAATGTTGCCTTGAAGTTCTGAAGAGAACTGTGTCGCATGCCTCCACGGGGAACAAAAAATCTCAAATAAACTCAGGAAATGCAATTAAGTTTTTCTGTATAATCCAAGTCTTGTTTATACAGTTGTATGCACAGTATTTACCAAGCATGGTTTTTGCTAACACCTTACTATTTACAATACTTAATCTACTTGTCCTCTACTGGTCTGAGGCTGGCACGTGAGCATGTAAGTGGGAAACGACTGTATAAACAAGACTTGGATTACACTGCACAAGTTGTGTGAGAGTAGGTGTTGCTGTTAAACATGGTACCTTTTTTTCTTATTTCAATGCATCAAGACTTTTCGATTCTCTGTTGTACAAATATCCAGTGTTCCTTTAAACGAAATATTTTATAGTAAGAATGATGTTGAGTCTTTGAAGCTTGAGATTAAACAAACCAGTAACCTATAACATTTAGTAGTACATCTAATGGTCCTCTTTAAAATGAATGGTTATCAGCAGCACCTGTTAACGCTTCAAGTGAGAGATCCAGTCATGATTTAACAATATATAATTTATTTACAACAATTTCAGGTTGAATTACTATACATACCTTTCTGAAATGTCATAGATAGATATATATATACATAAGGCCAAGTAAATACTTGAAAGCACTTAGAAACGAATTTCCAAAATTCTACCCACAAATCCATATCATTGTCCAAAAAGTACAGAAAATCTCCTTTAGCAGAAGTTTTGACAACAATTTACATTGACGATAAAGAACGCAAAAGGTTAAAAAAAATAAAAGGATTATACAATTGCATAAGCGCTGTGGCATGTAATAAATACAGCATTTTTGACTTGCAGAAAGGCAAGGAACATTGAATCAAGGAACTAAATAGAAAAACCATTAACAAGTACACAAGTCTATTGTTCTTGGTTACGTAAAAAAAAACTGTTCAGTGACAGGGATGCACACACACACAGAATAGTAATGTGTGACACTAAAAGTACAGTTGTGAGATGTAATAATTTCCACCCATAACTCAGGGATAAACATATAAACCCTTGAACGAAGCATGTGCGTTAATGACACAACTACTGTATCAGGCCCAGACTTCACCATGAAGGGAACTGGATTTATCACACACACACACACACACACACACACACACACTCACAGACACAAAATAATCGCAGATTTGTCGAACAAGTAAGACGTGAAGATAGATGCTGAACATCCTGGCGGCTGGTGAATTACATTACTGAAATGTGCTTAGACAATACATCCAAGACAATGACGGGGGTGAGAAAACTTCACACACAGTCTGACTGTACAACTGCCATGGCTCAACTAAACGTGCTGTCAACACTGGCTCAGTGTCCTCTTTCCCCAGATGTCCTCCACACAGTCCCAGTGAAGTGATTCACTAAGCATTAGTGACTAGTTCCACCTTGTATTTAAATGCTTACAGTTAGAGCAGTTATCAGGTAGACAGCTGCAGAGTAAGGACAAACAAAATATGTATAGAAACTTCCTGTAAAACAGTCTCGAAACCCTTAACACTGCAAAAAGTCTTCACTGCTAGATCGCCAAAGAACAGTATATAGGCAAACACGTCACGGTTTAGACTTGACAAATGCTGCGCCAGTTAAGTGTCTTTTTTTGGCTTCATATTAAAATATAATTTACATTTCTTTACAAAGTGATAAACTCTCACACACACATTACTGCTTGAACAAACAGCATTAACTTGCCTCAAAGACAAAAGCGAGGAAATGAGATAAATGATTTTGGACTCTAGGTCCGGATTGATTTATTCTATACTAGCTGCGAGTAAAACAATGCTGAAACTGTAGTCAATGGATACACTATGAGGGTGTAGTGGCCTAAAGGATATTCAGAAAACTTTGGTTACCAATTCTGCCCATATACACTATGCAAAGTGACAGCACACGGCTGGTATAGAAAAAGTATTTACACATGATGATGATCCATTTCAACATGAAAAGATTTATTTAAGGTGATAGACATTTTGTCTGAAAGGGGCTTCTTGATCCAAAAAATTTTTTTAGTTTTTTTTTCTTCAAGTTAATAAAAAAGGTAATGTTATTTTATGGCATCTCTGCATCAAATTGTACAGGGGCTTTGTAAAAACTTGTTGTTCAAGAGGAGGCGTGTTTAATAGGGTGGAACACAGGTGCTGAGATGCCACACAAAAACAACCCCAAAGACTTAGAGACATACTTTTCCCCACTAAAAGGAAACATAAAAGTACATTCCAAATATCTGACAATCATAAAAGACGCTCCAGTTAGTGTTAAAGGTTGAAGCCACAGGGGCTGGTGGGATGGCCTGTGCTAGCTGTTTAAATAAGAAGGGATTTAATGAAAAGGGCTCTCTTTAAACAGACAACTTCACATGCAACCCTGAGGCAGACGGAGAGACGGCTATGGCTAATTCGGGATTGCTCACACCTTTTCCAACAGTGGACTTTAAACATACTCTGTGTACGGATGTTGCCAGACTTGACTGATCCATTAATTAAACTATAATAACCGTGTAAAATAATGCAAAGTAGCAGAATATAAGCAAACGTGTAGTTGCAGTATATGGTTTGTTGTATGAATCTGCTGGATCATTTTTGACACCCTGGCTACACAAAGGAGAAAAAAAACCCTTTCAATGCATCTTAGTGAGCAGAGGCGTGACGTTATGAGTAAGCCACTCTCACCTTTCTACGAGAGACAGGCGTTTCTTTGATGTAGAAATACGGTTTGCCACACAGCAAATTCAACAATATTCTACAATTACCACCAACATTGCTTTATGAATTAAAAAGAAACAAAAGCTGCACAACTAACCTTTTCATCGCAGTAATCTGGTGAAGAGTTTCAAGAGTTTACTGTCAGGTTTTCTGGAAAGTGTTGTGCATTATTCATACAGGCAATAATAACCCTTTTGGCCATGCTTTTATGTTTAACATCAGCTCTGCTACAGAATTTATGTAATTTGGAGGAAAATGGAATTTTATAAATTAGTTTTGACGACATTCAGTGTTCCCATATATGCAGCTGGAATGCCTTTCGGCCCTATGGCTCCTTCATTAGCGGTGGAATTTGAAACAGAAAAAACGCCACGACGAATTATCGGGGCACTACGAGGCGTGCAATAGACTGGACGGATCTAAATCACAGGCTTTGAATAGCAATGCCTTCTGAAATATGATTTTTAGTGAAGATATCGCTCATTCCTCCCTTAAAACTATTTGAAGAACCCAAAAGCCCACATATATTGATTTAGAAGCAGGGAGGCTGCGAAGCGTCTCGCTGAATCAAGATGTCAAGATGTTACATTCACAGTAGTGATACCGGCTGGACTTAATAACAAACAAGATGAGACGGGTGTTTGGGCCTCTGACATACAATCTATTTTAAACCTGCGAGTCCAGGATGTGCTACACGCTCTCTGTGTGTCTAAAGAAACGGATAACGACGCCCATGAGAGGCACACCGAGTGTATCACTGGGCTTTGGAGGGGGAGGGGCGTTCTCAGACCCTGGAGACCTTGATGAACACGTTAAATATTGAATCTGCCAATTGCATATGTCGACAGTTCCCTTTAACCTGAAATGACGAGCACCTTTTGTCACATCCCTTTGATTCAATACGTCATTTTTAACCCAATTTTTCATTAAATATGCAATATTGGCCATCAGTAATATCATTACGTTTGCATATTCCTCCTTAAGAGCCATAACAATGGCCTATTTGTGTAAAAGGCATGAAGTTGATTTAATGTTATCTTTAAAGTAGAGCCAGGGTGTGGACTTCACCTCCAAACTTTGATGGAAAATAAAAGGTATTTCCTTTACTCATGAATACATTTCCCCACACACCCAAACTCTCATTTGGTCTGTCGTTGAAAGATTTTTTCTCTATTCGATGGGACATAGGGACACAAACACCTTTCACTATCTTCTAAAGTGAAGAAGAGGGACATGGGAACAGCTCTACTCTTCTATTCCTGTAATTCTTGTTTTTTTGTGTGTTGTTGTTGTGTTCTGTACTTTTCCTCTGCGCCAGTCTCTTCCCCCTTTTCTGGGTTAGCACTCCCCATCAGAGACCAGGAATATCATGGCTTCTTGTTTGCCAATGTCAGCCATGACAGTGGCCAGCTGGTTGATGTTGCCGCTGTGGAAATGTTGTGCCTCCCACAGGTCCAGGATCACAGAGGTTGGGCTCGCTTTGGATGCAAAGAAACTCATGTGTCTGCAGAAAGGAGAGCACAGAAATAAAAGCGAGGAAACAATGAGTTGTTTTTTTTATCAAATCAAGAGATGTGCACATATCGAAACGGACGGTCTGTCAATTTTCTCTACAATAACAGAGTCTCAAGAAAACCTTTTCAGGCTTTATTTTATAGTGCTTCTACTTCTTGTAACTCGTCAATGTCAAGTTTTATTGTGTTATATTGCTACATCCTGATATGCTGTGTTGGAGCACTAAGTAAAGAAATGATAAAAGGTATAAGAACACAGTCAAGCTCCTGAAACTGCCATCAAATACAGAATCTGTGGCAATTTTCATTTGAAGCTTAACAGCATAAGCCTCATTCCTCTTTATTTGATGTCAAAATTGGCTCTAAATCCCATATAGTAAATCCTATATAGACTTTTCACTGTTAAGTCGGAAGTGACCTTTTCCATTTTAGGAGCAGAACCTTTACGATCAAACCCAATCAATGACAACAAAGCAGTGGCCCCAGCCAGCTGTATATTTGATGTTGAGTGGGACCTGATCCCCGCTGTACCCGAAGACGCTTGTTTGATTTAATGGCCTTTTTCTGTTCTCCAAATGTCTGGGGCCTTAACTGTTATGTAGAGCACACGTGACATAGACAAAAAAGAGAACAGTGAAAACTCTTGGCTCAAAGGGGGGATTGTGTTGTGTGAGTGTTTTTTTAGTGACAGGTGGGAGGGTTGACGCAAGAAGCCCAGAACACCCTTTTCACCTTGAAAGGTCAGAGTCCATTACTTCCTCCTGTCTTCTGTTTGCCTAGTGAAGCATTCTGTGATGGTTATAAACATGCGGCTGCTTTGGCAGTACACAAGCACTGAGAACACACTCTGCTATTTTGAATCAATTCGATTTTATAGTACACACACACACACACACACACACACACACACACACACACACACACACACACACACACACACACACACACACACACACACACACACACACACACACACACACACACACACACACACACACACACACACACACACACACACACACACACACACACACACACACACACACACACACACACACACACACACACACACACACACACACACACACTTCGGCATTGTGAGAACACAACAAAGTGTTGGTCAAAAAAAAAAATGTCCAGGAACAAACCTCTGTATCATTATTCTGATAAAAAAGACAGAGCTTAACGTCCCATGTGTCAGTCCCCGCTTATTCACCTCGCTGTGTGAAACACAAGCTTATCTTGTACAGCTCAGGCACAGCTGTTTGCTTACTCTTAGCAGAGAAAGATCAAATAAAAGGTTCTTGGCATTTTAAGTTTTATTGATCCGCTCGGTCTGAACGCTTTATACGCACAGAAACAAACACAGAAATACAGCACGACAGAATGACAAGGAGCGGCTGCCTTCTCAGGAAAACCTGCTGTTAAGGACAGGTCAAACAATGGAGCAGTTGTTCCTTCCTCAGGCCTAAATGAGAATTGATTATGTTGAGCAAAACATTGCTAATTAGACCTGTAGTGCATCAATTCAATTTGTGATTAATTAAGGTAAATAAAGCTGATTGGACAAATTAAGTGTACCCATTTGATTTCATTACCAGCTAGAAATTAAAGTGGTGCAGGATAAAGGATCAATGCTTGGCTATTCTGTCACAGGTACTGCGATGATAAAGTACAGTACCTGTGAGAATGAATTGAGGTTGGCATAGATCCAAACCTATTCACTCTTCTTTTTTTTTGATGGGCAGCTAGCTCGCCACCTTCCCAAATTACATCTGTTAAGCAGAATGTAGTGGGTACAAGTTTAGCTGCAGACTTTAAGCTGCTTACCTGTTCCTGAGGAGAAAAAAAAATGAAGGGAGGGGGGTCGTGTTTTCCCTCAGAAATGATAGCTGTATCCATCAGGTCCACATTAATCCTGTAACGTAAGCTGTGTCAAATGAGGATTAGTTTGCCCGGGCAGAACTTTATTTACCTGAACTGAAGCGACTGAAGACTGCAGGGATGCACTTTACACCGATTGTGTGCAATTAGTGGAGTTTCATAGTAACATAGACGTTAGTATGACCCTTCACAATCAGAGTTTATCATTTTAAATAAGCTGTGCGTCGAGTGTTTTACAAACACTGCTGGGCTAACCGCTATTCTCCAGGGGTTTGGGAAAATGATGCTCTGCTACATTCCTTGAGAGCCTTTGTTTAAGCTGCCTATTCCAGGATGCTCCACCGATCACTGATCAGATGAAGCATTATGGTGCTGTACGGTTGGTATTTACCTCTCAAGTTTAAGTCTTTGTGCTAGCATTCTCCAGTCGGCTCCGTTAGGACAGGGGGCATCCAGGCTGCTGCAGATCTTCTGCCTGATGAGGTACGGGATCTGAAAGGCGCTGGGCCCCGCCAGAGCTGGGGCGTTACTGTCCATTAACAGGAACTCAGAGTCCACAGCTCGGGTGTCCTGACAGCCAGAAAGCACAGCCTTCAGAGCACAATCCTTTTTATGACTCACAAAAATTCTGAAGAATGGTGGTTAATTAATCAATTGCTGGTTTTCTAAAGTGAGTAGTTATGCTGCACATTACCTTGGCAATGTTAAAGTCGAGGCTGAAGCTCTGTCCCTCCCCCTCCACCTGCCACACGCACAGCTGGCAGGTGAGTTCGCAGGTGCTGAGGCTGAGTCGCTCCAGAGTGAACGTGCAGTGCAGGTACCGCTGGGAACCGTTCCAGATGTGGTAGAACGGGATCTCCTGCAGAAAAAAAAAATGCAGCATGCACAAACAGCAATGCAGTGGGACAGTTAGAAATGTATGTCTGAAACGCACCATAACAGGACTGCCTGCCCGGAATACATCGAGATCATCATTAATTACACTGACGGCTGCTGTCATCGTTAGTTGAAAATGGCAGCAGACTGTCAAATAGTCCGGTAAGTTAAAGGGAGATAATAGGATGTTATTGATATCCGTCTGACTGAGCTGATTACAGAAGCAATCAAACTTAGTATTTAAGTCGTATTAAATGTATTTCTGACATGGGAACAATTTCTATCTTTTATTTTCCAGTTGATTCAGCCTTTCTGTGTGTCCCTGTGTGTGCATTTCCAGGCAGAACTACAAATGATGCTGATGGTGTCCAAGCTGAAACATCACAGCTCCACTTTGAATCTAAAACGCATCATGTGAGAGAGATGTATATGCATGTATAATAATAATGTAGTGCCGCTGAACAGCACCAGCTTCTGTCTACCAGGGAGTGTTTGCTAGAATTTATTCAAGGCCAACAATTTCTACATCTTTCCCTGTGTTGCTCCATATTCATGCCTCATTTACATATCCCAAGAGAAGCAAAACGGTAACCTTATTATTATTATTTTTTAAAACAGGGCGCTAACTCCTCACTTCACCCTGGGTTCAACAGCTGACAATAGCTCAGTCTGAGAGTGAAGTGGAGCTGCAGATCACACTGCTAACCAAGCGGGGGCACTGTTACCCAGGCAGAGGGTTGACAGAGGGAGCCGGGTGAAACCCACAAAAGTCTTCACGGGGCCCCCCGGGGAGACTAAAGGCCTTTTTTGACCGCACTGCTGAGAGGGGACTAACACTTCCAAATGAACAGGCACAGTCCAGAGGAATAAGCCTCTGTTCTGGCTGCATTGTTGCTGCTGCTGCTTGTTTGGCACAGCCCGTGTGTTCTCTATGGGGACTTGGTGCTCAATGCTTACATAGTTACAGCCGGAGCATTTTCTAGCTTCTTGAACAGCCCTCATGTCATCGCCGGACTGCAGTGCAGTGGCCCAGGCAGGTGTGGGGAATGTAGTGTAGGTGGAAAGGTTCCAAGATTCAGGTTGGGAAGTTTCAGATATTAACATACTCTATATTTCATCTGAGTTCCCTTTGAGAGAGCGACAACGAGGATAATCAATCAGCTTGCAGCAGCTCTGGGTTAGTGCACGCAACCCAGCTCCACTGAGCATGCGCAAGCGCACGCACACACACACGCACACACAACTTAACTCTGTGCCAATAATGTAAAGGTTATTGGGAATAGGAGTCCTCCAGTGAGAGTCTGAATTTGTTTGTGTGAATCTTTAAAGTGAGCCACTGAAGCCAAACCAAAACATACTTAATTAAAACTCTGAACCACCTCAAATCAAAAGGACTTCCAAGAGACAGCCTCATTAACAATAAAACATTGTTTCTGAAGAACTTTAGATTACCCTAACATTACTTTTGCTGACATGTACCCCATCCTTTTTTAATTTCTGGACGGCTAATTTAAAATAACATGCACATAACATAATGGAATAACAACGGACAACATGGATTCTAAATCTAGTATACCGACAAACACATTAGAGAGCCCTGTAAGTGCTGTTACACAAATTTGACTGATTCAGCCAGGCACTTCTATTACATCTTTGTGCTCCCGCTCTGATCTGGAGTGACTCCCTGCCCCTGCAGCCCGCGAGGGCCACCCAACGCACCTGGTAGCCGGCTAGCAGCTTGCTCCTCCAGTGCGCCTGGGGCATGTCGTGGATGGACAGGCGCAGGTTGTGGTAGCTGTCTTTGAAAAGCAGGACGTGAGGCTCGTCAATCAGCCGACCCCCGAGCTGCCGCTCCATCTGCATCACCTCCTGATAAAAGAGAAGGGGAGAGTAGAGGCGTCAGGGCTCAGAGGAAAAACATTTACCATCACAGACACAGAGGTAAGTGAAAATGTGCAAAACGATCCATAACAGTGGAGGTTTTCTGTTTACACTTTTTATGGTACATTGCTCACACCAAATGCTACAGTCTGGAAAATGAATTTGTCTACACAGAGAAACACAAAGAAATACAAAAGAAGTCATGGATAATAGTGGACACGCACACACACACACACACACACACACACACACACACCAGGGAGACTCATCTCCACAGAGCTTTAACGTCACCACAAGGTTGATCCTCAGGTGTGTGTGTGTGTGTGTGTGCGTGCGTGCGTCCAGCAACTGCATTAGCATGCAAATACTGCAGTCATGCCGGCGCACTAGCTACCTGGGCTGTGATGAAGTAAGTGAACGAGCCATTAGTCAACTGCTCATTGTTCTCGCATGGTGAATCTCCTTAATTTCATTTTTGTTTTTGTGCCAGGAGAGATTTGTAAATGCATGCTTAATATTTTAATCTCTGTGGGACTTGCTCAGTGGACCATTTGTTGCCATCCAAATGACCATCTGGAGCAGGATGATAATATTCGCCGCACTTTCCTCTGATCTATCAATTCATTTTGAACTTTATGCTTTGTGCTGAACAAGTCTTTAAGAATCCGACACTTTGGATGGTGTTCACATGCGTTACCTCTGATCAGTAGAGCATTTCACAACAGAGGAAAACAGACCTCAGAAATTAGTAGTGTGAAAAGACCTCGGAAATAAGATATGTTCTTTTAATCTGTCTGAGGAGGGAAACACGATGGCAGTGGAAGGAAAACAGGCAGCCAGAATGCGTGGCGTCTAGGAGAAAGACAAAAGCTCCAAGTGGAAGATGTGTGTATCGATAGTGACCATATGTTTAGTGCTGCATGCCAGCATGGTTGCCCATGATACAATTTCAGCAAAGACATCTAATTAAGGTGGAGGATGGCAGTAATTTCTATCTGCACAACACAGATTCAATTTTCTGCCCTCTTTCCCAGGACTGATTCCAATTAAAGTGGAAAGGAAGCTGTTAATTATCAATTTGGAATCTACCTGCTTTTGTTCTTTGATGCTCTCTCCTTCACTGAATGAGCAATTTTCGCTTCGGCCCGAGAATTGCATTTCTGTGTTTGCTCAGCGCATTGCTAATTTCCGTGTTTGCTCAATGCTTATCTTCTTGTTAACATGAATATTATGGGCCCCTGTGATTATCCGTCTCGATTCCTCCGCATTTACATTGGTTTATCCCTTTCACCCAAATGCCACAGCACATTGAAGATCTACAACGATCTTGAATGTTAGGTTTGCTAGCTGAAATATTCTCCTCTCTGTGCTGCCGCGCCGGAGCCTTGTGATGTTCCCCAGCTCACTTTACTCAGAGTGGGAAGGTCAGACAATGGGCTCTGAATCAAAGCGCCAAGGTCTAATGAGTTAATAACAGGGGGCAGTGCATCCTCCATGGAATTAAAAGCCCTCTGCTATTATGTCTCTTACGCACACAAAAGGCACATTCTGAGGGCTCTCAGAGAGGTTCATTTAACACAGTTCTTAAGCACAATTATTTGTTGGGGGCAATTAGCATTGCAAATTGGGGCTGATGGACTTTGATCAGGTCTTTGACCTATAGCAGCAGATCTTTAGGTCTGCTAGTGAGAGAAAGCATGCAGAATGACAATTATCGTATTATCAACATACTGCTACTAGAATGAATACTAACCGGTCTGTCTAGCAGTTTGTCAGGTTTAAGGCTTTATTAAGGCAGGATTACAATCAAACAGGGTCTAGGGCATGGCACTCCTGCTACCTGATGTTGACACTGAGTTTACTGAGGGAAAATACACAACGTGGGTTGATATACTTCCTCCTTTGAATTGTGGACATTGTCCTTGCTTTCAAATGAAACTTTCTAGCTTGTATATTGTTAATGTGAGCCTGAGTGCCTGCGAGTGTCTGTATTAGAGTGTTTTGTGCCGGGTTTCAGCATATGTTCTGGACTGAAAAAATAATGGCCCTCTTTATGCCCCATTATCCTGTTAACAAATGACAGCATGAGCGAGCTAATAGATGAAATTTAAAATGTAACCATATTATTTACTCTTTCTGGGGGAAAACAATGTGAGGTTCTGAATTAGTTTATCAAATCCCATATTAATCATCAACTTGGAGCTAAATTGTGTTTCCAGTCAGTGAAGATAAGGGGAGCAGTTTCTCTTCAGACACCCTAACCCCGTACAACTGTGGAAACATTAAGATGCATGAGATGGGCGAGAAGTTCAAGTACTGCAGGAGAAAAACCCCTTTTGTTCTGGTGGAATTTGAGATAGCCTGTGGTGTGTGTGAAGACTGTGAATTTAGAGTCGGGCAGAGCCAAGACCACCCCCTGACATTCAATGAGGCTGGCTAAAGAGAGTGAGATAGAGCAGGGAGGAGTGAAAAGAGTAGGAGCAAGAGAGGGGAGAGACAGAGGCGGCTTAACATTTGTGTCTCCAGGTCACTAGAGTGGCCAGCTTTAGCAGGAGAGATAACAGGATTACTGCAATCATGGCCACAGTTTTTCTAAGACTTCAACCCCCTTTCCCACCCTCACTCATCTCCTCACCCGTCCCCTCATCCTCTCAGGCTTGGACCAGAGCTGGGACTGTGATGGACTGGGGCTGGGCTCCACTGGGAAACAAGAGACACTCATACAGCTAATCTATTCGGGCTGGTGCTGACAGAAAGAGGTTAGTGGCTGCACCAAACTCTCTCTTGCAACAAAAACAGCCAGCCCTCGGACGTCAGAAAAAAACAGTCTAAACAAATCATGTATTAACAGAGGCCTACACAGTATATATATATATATATATATATATATATATATATATATATATATATATATATATAAAAATTGAACTGGACTGGTTCAAAGCTGCAGATTAAAATACTCTGCTTTCCTCGCAGCAAGGTCAAGCTACTACATGTGGTCGTCTATAGTTCTGGATTGGTGTGTAATAAACCGATTAAGTTAACTAGCTCTGATGGGGATTATAGCTACCGTTTGATCAGTTATATAGTCCAGCTACGTGTCATCTGAAACATAGAGATGCACAGCCTTTAATATCCTCATAAACTCATCCTCGCCCCTCCACTCTTAGCACTGTCGTGTCATGTGTTTAAAAATGTGCATTCATAGGGACGATCCATTTTCAGAGCTGCTCTTTTCGGGAGCATTTGTTTGTAATGCATTTGTTTATAGAGAGTAGCCTGGCTATGTGGGCTCCATAAATCTGTGTATTTGTCAGCAGGATGTGACAGGCTTTTCCTCTCTGACTGAGAGTCTATCAGTCTGAGCTCCAGTGGCCGTGCCCGCTACAGTCAACTCTGATTAATAACTACAAATAGAAGGGACTTGTCTGCTCAGTTATAAATGAGGACTGTGTATGCTCGGGAAAAGATGCACATTCTGCCTGATAAATCACAGAGCAGGGCGGGGGAAAAAACAGCACACAGGGACACAGAAATATAATATGGAAACAATTTCTCTGCTGGGCTCAGTGATAAAGCTGACTGTCTTGTTTAACTTAATGCCAGCAATTACTGGGCTATGCTCTTCTGCTTTTTTCCTAGAATTCCATGCCAGTAACTATTCTGACGGAGGGATCAGAAAAACTGCTTGTATTACACTCTAAACATGCCGTTTTCTCTCCTCTGATACATGAATGCCAACAGCTTCTGCTCAAAAGTAGGTTGCTGCTCAGGAGCTCAGGAAGAAAACGTCATAGTGGGGAGCACATAAACTGTTTATGAGCCCTTTTATACGCAAATAAGAATAATAGCTTGAGGTCAAACACTGTATAAAAGACTTCAGGAGCCACAGTTTAACCAGTTGGACATCAATTAAACACCCATTTCACTAGATTTTTACAGTCAAGACAAAAAAACTGAATGTATCGGCCTCATTACATGAATATTGATAAAAGCGTAAATTTTGTAGTCTGAAATACAATACTGGGAGTACTAAGGTAGTTAACTCTGACATTTTTTTACTGTTTGGAAAATTTTAACGGCTGTTAAATATCACTCAAATTATGTTGATTAGGGAGTTAACAGCCATGCTAGCTACTTGGTGAGATTACACTTAGGCACAGCAGTGATTTGAGCTAAATGCTAACATCATGCTGATGTCAGTAGGGCTTATTTCTGAGACATGTCTCCGAGCTTTGGGGTGTCACACACGTCAATGTAACTTGAGTTGTGATGTTGGAGGGTTACGGCGCTAGAAATAAAAGGATGGCGCTCAGGTAGGCTTTGGGAGATCTCAGCCTGACAGAACTTTTTTGGGCATGCTTAAATAGATGAGGACCAATGTACATGTTTTTATTTGTCTATAAAATATATTCAGACCCGGGGCAGACTGCAGACGCCTCTGTGAAACCAATCAATCATCCCATGTTCTGTGATTGTGCGCCAGATATTGATCCTTTTGACATTGCAGACCAGATTAGCGTGTTAGCATGCTAATATTGACTAATTAACACTAAAGCAAAGCTGAGAATGATGGGAATGACATTTGTTTTTATGACATTAGAGGAAAAGTCAGGGGATCACAAAAGTCAGACGGATTCATCCTCTGGGGATATGAATGTCTGTACAAAAGGTCATGGCAATCTATCCAATAGTTGTTGAGATATTTCAGCCTGAACCAAAGTGGAGGCTCAACAGTGCCACGTCACTCACACGGCAAAACAATATCCAGATACGCATTGCAAAATCTAATGGATTAGTATTTATGGTTGTCCCTCAAAAAGTCCAAACTTAATATAGAAAAACTGACTGGTGCTTCAACCTCTGTAAAAAGTAAATCTGACAGAAAGTGGGCTGTTTATAGATCATTCTACATGTTTTTTTTTAACAACACAGACCTTACAAAACAAAGTGGTGGGTATGCAGAAAGAACATTTGGTTATTAATAAACACCAGGACATTTTATTATATACCCACTATTCAGGCATGGACTATGCTAACTAGCTGCACCATAACCTAAACCCTTAAAAGACACCTTGGTCGGCACACTTCCAGTTTAATTAGATGATGGTGTTCAGTGTATCTCTGTACTGAGTCGGAGGCTTGGTTCACTGCAGGTGTTTCAGTTGTGGGATGGCAGAACATCAGTGAAGCTCTCCCACAGGTCTAGCTGGGAACAACCGAGTGCACAGTGAGGGCGCTACCAAACGCTGATCATGTCTCCTCTGCTGCTGCGCCAGCCTTGGCTGGGCCCATCAAGAGTGGGACACACATTAAATATTAACTTAATTGGTCCCGGCAGAGCCCTGCTAACATACGGCAAGCATCAGACGGAAATGTCACTGTTTCCCCAGAGCCCTGCACACTGAGGATCAAAGACAATAACATTGGTTCTAATCTGCTGTTATTGGGAGATAAGAGATTGCATGGTACAGTGTGTATAAGTGTAGCGTGCATGCATGTGTGCATCTGTTTGTGGGTGTGCGTACATGTCATTCTAGCTGATGGAGGCTTGTCAGAGAAGACTGACAGCCAGCCAGGGGACTGGAGAGAAAACCTCAGTATCCATTTTGATGTCTACAGTCCTTCCTGCCACTGAACAGCTTACAGAAAAGAGAGAGGAATGCCTTTTTTTGTGCCGCTCTTTCATCTCCCATCAAAAGTACAGCCTGTTTAATGCATGGAAAGTCGACTTTTTTGTCTTGAAGAAACGAGGCGCAGAGCCTTAGCAGGCTGCAAATGCTGTCATAAAATTCACATGTGCTGAAGGTGTACTGTACATCAACAGAAACATAAAACACACTACTGTGTCACTTCTCTGTACCACCTACTGCTACTCCACCACAGTTGCACACTACAATTAACTCTAATGGTAGCCATAGTGAAAGTCTTATCATAAATGGTGCATTTTAAAGATAGTGATTAGTGATTAGGCAGAACCTCTCCAGGGAAGTTTAATCTCCACTCAAAGTGGTTAATGTACTTGCTAAATGAACTGCTCCCTCCATAATAGCACCAAGAGCAGTGTGAAGTTGAGATTACTAAACAGTGTGGGCCAAATTCTAAATCACTCACTAAAAACTACAAAACCCGGGAGACGCCATGGCTTACCACACGACCAGGTTGTGTGAGAAACAGGGAGTTAATGCACTCAAGGGCGTCGAGGGAGCCACAGAGTATGGCAGCACAAGTGCTGGAGTCAACAAGCTCAGATGTCCTTTTCCTGGCTAAGAGATCGGGAGAATAGCAGAACAAGAGCTAGCCAGAGGGAGGGAGAGAAAGACACACACACAGAAAGAGTTTTTGTGCACCAGCAGCCTTCCTGCATCCAACGCAGGACACACAAGGTCATTTCAACAGTCACACTGCAGCAAAACACCACTGGGTAACCCGATGATCTGAATGTATAAAGACAACTATCATTACAAATACTTCGATGACATGTAAACAAGAAGGGTTGATATCCCTCTGCAAAAAAAGCCTCCTCAGAGCTGCATCAGATGCACAGGCTCTACCTCCTGTATGCTACATTTTACATTTATTTCTACATAAAAACAGTTGAATGTCAGCCAGCCATTTCCCTGAGCGCACCTGCTATCATGCAATAGCTGTCAGAAACAGAGAAAGATAGCAGCAGGAGCAGAATTGAGCCACAAAAAGACAGATGTAGGAGGTTTGTGCAACGTTCTCCTCTCATCTTCAGCTCCCTGAATGAGAGAGTGCTAATTTCAGCACAAGCCCCCACCGCCTCCCATTGTTTATGTCCCATAGCCATCCATCGATTGTGCCGGTGGCCAACCTCTCCGCAAGGAGGTCAGCCATTACACCTGACAAAAGTGGACTAGAGTGGGAAGTGGCTCTTGCGGCTGTGGGTGGTGTCGGACGGAATGGAACAGCTTGGAGAGGGAAAGAGAGGTGCAGAGAGTAAAGAGCAAGAGATTGGGGCAGGCTCTCCTTTTAATTTACTAATTAACCATGCAAATGAAATCTTAACAGGCTACTCAGAGGCAGTCCTCGGGGGAGGGAGGAAGGCATTAGTGCTTGATTATACTCTGTCCGTGTGGAGAGCAGAAAAGAGAAAGCGAATATGCTGTTGAACAAAGTGATGGGAAACTTCTTGGCCCTCAGCAGCCAAGCGGAACCCTCACAGCATGGAAGGAATTAAACATTAGGCATGCACACAAACACACCTCAAAGATTGCACTGTATTGTATACCATGCTAAACCTGGATATATGCATTATTTCAACAGACTCAGGGGGCGAACATCAGTGCCACAAATCACACACCCTTGAACTGCACATGGTGTAATCAGGCCTGCAATATTGTTCAATTTACCATGGCAACGCCTAACTCTTACATGCCTGTGCTGATTTCTACTAACCTTCCAATGTGACAGACAATGCTATTAGACATAATAGTCTACCTATCACTCAAAAACTGCTCAACCGCCTGCAATCACAGGCTAAGAAACTACCAGCCAATAAGAATAAGAGGCAGCACTACATTTGTCACAATTTACCTTGAAGACGTCTTGTGTGTCGTCCATGCAATAGACCCTGATGTTGTATTCCAGCGTGGAGCAGAACGTGTCGGAGAAGAGCACCAGCCTCAGGCGCTTGGCAGCCCCCATGTGCAGGGACTCTCCCACCAGGGCGAGAGTGCCCAGCTGCTCCGAAAAAAGCCGGCACGTCTCGGCCTCTAACTGGCAGTAATAGGGCTCAGACACAAGCTCCTCCCCCATCAGCAGGACGTCCTGGAGGAGGCGAGAGGAAGAGAAAAAAAAACAAGGTTTGGTTGAAAGGTCAAGTACCCAATTGCTGTAGGAGGGAAAGGTAATGTGTTTGCCTGTGTGCCTGATGTCTGTATGTGTGGGTGTGAATTTGTAAAGGTGTTGTTAGGAAAGTAGTTTGGCGCAATAGCAAGGCCCCAAACTCTGTCCCTCCTGCAGTGTGACAAAGTAACATTCAGGCCAAAGGTCTTTATAACAGAAAAATACTTTCTTCTTGCTTCAAATTCCCTTTTCACAGCAGTAAACGTACGCCATACTGACATGAAGACACACATTCCATCATAAAAAGACACACAACCTATAGAACACCATCAATTTACTTAATAATGCATGAACGAGGTACTCAATTGACATGAAAGGAGACTCGAATAGATTCCTGGCAAGAACAGATGGTGCTGAAGAAAGGAAAAACTGCAGAGGTGCAGTAAATATTGGATTGTTGGGATTTCCGGCATTTCCTTCAGCCTTTGAGATTTGTCAAGGAAGGCGAAAACAACTTGCCAATTTCTCTTCAAAACAACAGTTTGGCCTGGTGGGAAAAAAAGTGTTAAAAAATGCCAACAGGTAGTACAATAATTAATTGGTACTTTAATTAGCCAAGACGAAAACATAAAGATATATTTAAACATGTCAGAGAAGCAACATCTTGCATTTTTCTTGCTTTGTTACTGAGCTGAAGTGCCGTAACACAACTGCATCTCTAATAAAGATGACAGACTTGCGAAAACATCCCATCCCATCACAGCGTGGGATAGTTTTATGAGATCATTCCACTACTATCTAGGCTAATTTGATGGGGACAAATTGGACCCAAGGTGACAACATTTTCTCTAAAATCCCATCATGCCAGTTGACTGACTCTTCTTATTACCCAATCAAGCTGAAGAGAGCATTCTTCCTGCCAAATGCCCAGCAAAGCCCTCTAGGATCGATTCAACCAGACACCATCTACATCAATAGAATTAGTATTGACACAATTCATTTGCTATGCAACCACAATGGAGTCTCACTTTTTCTTCATCTTAATATTTCTTCCAAGTGGAGTAGAAAGTGCTGTGGCTCGATTACGCCACTGAGCACTCATTTTTATAAGCAATTCATTTCTCCCTCTGCATGTCCATTTTCACCATCTCTTTATGTCTCTCTTCTTTCCTGGGCTGTATTTCTCATACTTTTTCTAATAATTCCTCTACATCTACATTACTTGCTTGTCCAGATTGCCTTTTCCTCTTAATCTCCTTTCTTTCATTTTCCTTCTCTTCACACTCTCTGTGGTTGCTTCCACTCTCATTGTCTTGTCCACCTGGCTGGTGGACACGCTGTTGGGCTATATTTGGTCCAGCCGATGATTAAAAGTGCTGTTCTAACCTCTGCCTCAGACAGGCCAATCCATCCCACAGACACCCCACCACTGCCACACACGGGGAGGCTGAATAATTTATGCACAATATCGAACATGAAAGAAGACCTACTAACACTCCAAAGTCCACCAGCACCCTTTCCAATCTCTCTGGATTGTGATGTGTATACTGCCTCACACCACATTTGTTTGCACAGGCGTATGTGCATGCGTGTGTGTGTGTGTGTGTATGTATATAGACTTCTACCCAACTCTATCCTTTTGGAGTTTGGCAGTTCTGGTTACTTTCAAATTTCATGGATAGAAAAACGGGGAGGGAGCTCTGTAATTGGAAGCAGCGGTCAAAAATGGTCAAGGAGCACTCAGGGGAGTACTTTGAGGATCAGTAATTTGCTTAGAGAATTTCTGTTTTGAGAAACATGTTGCCTAGCAACTCTTGAGCTTGAGAGAGCCTGTTTCCAGCCTTTTGTTCCAGCCCAATGTGAAAATACCTGATGGTCAATATAATTTAAACACCATTGAGTGGATGAGTGCAGGGCCAGAGTGCTTTCCACTGCCAGTTTCAAGTCGCTGCTGAGCAGGTTTCTACTTTATTTCAAGGAAGGCTCTCAGTGAGTTCAGCCAAACTGAACAAATTCACTGGGCGGCAACTTTGTCTTTCAATGGAGGATATGTTCTGGAGTTATAGTGCTGTCTCACCTCCCAAGTGCCTTCATAGTTCTGCTTCTTGAGACGGACGGCCCAGTTATCAAGGCATGCGTCAGAGCAGTGGTCCATGCTGAGGATAACTGGCCGGCTCAGGACCACCCCTGGAGGGCCACAACTCACGACGGGGCTGAGCAGGGTCTGGCAGCCGGCCAGGGGTAACCTACACCAGGGAGAAGAGAGAGAGAGAGAGAGAGAGAGAGAGAGAGGGGGGGGGGGGGGGGGGGATGACTCCAGATGAAATGCTTTTACTCTTAAAGTTGTTAGAGAGAATTTACAGGTCTCTTGTAAGCAGTATGTGATAGTGTCACATGTGCAAATTATCTATCTAGAGAAAATAATAAAAGACTGCTGGATTCGCTGACTAGCTGGACCCACTTGTGATGACTTAGTGATAACATAACCCGATCACAGCATGCTACAATGACTGTGCCATCTGAGACTGAATGCAAGCAGATAAACAGGGTTTTCCCGAACAATTCATTTAACTTAAATAGTGCACACCCTGGTAAAAGGCTATGTTATTTATTTACATCCCTCCTCCACAGTACTGGCCCAGCCTCTTAAGCCTTTCCTAATGGAACAGTAGAGCATCAAAACAAACAGCCTAGTGGCATCCAGGGAAGACTGCCAGTTAGGCAGTGTTAAAAAGACCCACCTTAAATCTTCCTTCCGCTGAACAGTGAGATAAATCTCATAGATCTTTCCTCTGGGGATGGCCTCGGGAGGAATGAGCAGACTGATTCCTAATGCAAATAACAACAAAGGGAGAGAGGGGGGGATAAGGAAGAGGGGGACAGGCTCATTTGTTCTGACTGAACAACGCTTTTGTCATCTCACAAAGGAAGCCAGCCCACTCAACAAAACTGTATGGCTGCAGAAACAAAAAACAATTCTATTGTGAAGGTCAGAGGCAGCCTCCGCCAGGTGCTGTCGATGCAAATCTCTGCACGGGCAGCCGAGGCGGCACGCGTCCCCACGGTCAACAATTAGCTGAGACAAAAGCACACACTGCATCGCAGTTTAAATGTCCTCCGTCTGCCACCAAGTAGATAATTGAGACCATGGAACGGACTACTCCAGGAGAATTACACTTCCCCAGGAGAGTGTGGGAATGCACCTTGGAGAATAGAGAGAGCTATTGAGGTAGTTTAGGTGTTGAGGCATTGGTGTTGTGTTCTAGTGCCAAAATCATCCACTTAGAATCCTATTAAAAATGTGGTACAAACAGTGACTCTATGAAACAATCTGTACAGTCTTCATATTGTAAACTGGGCCTGTTTACCATAAAAATATCAGCATGAAAAAGGCCAAGGTGCCTGGATGCTTACAGCTTTGTCTAACTTATAAACGGGCTTCGCTCTGAAACAGTGCTAAATGACAGCATATCTCATCTGACTGGATGAAAGAGATGATTTTTTTGTTTTCTGTGTCCCAATGAGAAGACGGGTGCCAATGCGTGGCATAGTCTACAAGGCTTTGAGTTAATCCATGCATAAAATATCTGTAAGAGAGCGGAAGAGAGAGTGAGAGCGAGAGAGAGAGAGAGAGAGAGAGAGAGAGAGAGAGAGAGAGAGAGAGAGAGAGAGTGTGTGATGGCAAGAAAAACACAAGAAGAAAAGACCTTTTCTCCCACAAGATACTGGCTTACTGGCACCGTCATCGGCTAATCTGGACAGCCTACAATGAGCCAAGTGAAAACTGTCTTCCAGTATAATTATATAAGCTCTGTACTCAGCTAATGTGAAGAGGGAAAGCAAAATAGGCACTAATGATGGTGGGCTTTTTATATATTTTATGAGACTAATCTTTAATGGACTAGCTCTAGTCCTCTTTTGTGCACGTAGCACACAACTGACACTTGTGGTCAGCTACAAGTTTAACCAGCTATGTCATAAGCGAGAGCCTAATTGGAATAATTTGTTCAAGGCTTTATTCCAGGAATCTTTCAGAGTACAGTGTTTGGTGCCCACTCTTTACCTTATAGTGAGCTCATCACTGCACTGAACATTGCAACCATTATTGCAGTGTAGATGTAGGTTACTGACATTGTATTTAACTCGACCCTGAGCGTCTAGATTGTAAAGGCCTTGCTACTTTTGGTATGGCTTTTGGATTAGCTGCTTTTTAAATAAGCAAGTGAACCTTTCATGAGCATTTTTGGTGTCTCATCTTATAACAGTTTTAAACTAATGTGTATCACAGAGAGATATATAGCCTGTGTACTGAGCTGTTTTGTATGACCCACATGCATGAAATTTAAAGGCTGAATGGTCTGGGTGAGTTTCCATACAGTGAGACGCTGGTCGATGGGACTGATACCTTCTCTGTGTTAATTTCCAGTCAGAGGCATTGTGTGGTATAAATGCAGATGTAACAAAGTTTCTGTAAAAGGTTCCTTTTTATGTAAAAGCGATGGCGATGTATAAAATCCAATGCAAATAAAAACAGACTTGTTCCCACCATAGACTGGTTCAAATTGTATTTCTACATTTAGTAGCAGATGTTACATTGTTTAGATTGAACTCTGCTTGCTTGCTTGTTTGTTTGTTTGTTTGTTTGTTTGTTTGAGGTACAGTGGCAGAACATCCTATAGAGGATTACCGAAATCTCCCTGTCCTCACACAACGCAGACCTACAATGCCGTGTTTACTGAAACAATACCTGAGTTAAACTGCTCTGCCTTTATTGCCCAACTCCAGTATCAGATTTGGTTTTTATTCAATGCCTTCTCATCTTAGAGTTTTCATAAATCACATTTACAACTTACAGTCGGAAACAGCAAACTGGTCCGGGAGTAGAAAAAAAAGTTGTGGTCTGTTACCTGCTCACACTGACTTATTACAAATAAACCAAGAGCTGTAAACATGAAGACTTATGGACTGGCAGGTAACTTGAAATCGGCTGGACAGTTCTGGGGACTGTCATCCAGCATCAATAGGGGACAACTGTTGATGCTGCACTTTTTTTGTTAGTTGAGTAGTTATTAGTTGAAAATTGCAACTATAACTCATATCTCGTGAAACAGGGCCAAAAAGAGTCTTGTCTCCACAGTACAGTATATATGTGATTGTATATGTGATGTCATTTCGAAAGCTCATCTACTGCTTTGAAATCTGTTAAAGACCAATGTGTAGCTCATTTATACAAGGGAGAGAGAGTGAAAAGGAGTTTAAACTGAGGCATGTGGTGTATTCTAGCAGCTCCTCATTAAAAATAAGGGACCACTTTATGTTATTTACTTTTTTGTATGTGTGTTTCTTCTCTGTCTTCTTGTGAGATTTTGGGATGAGTGGGGAAGTTGTTTTGTTTCTTTGTTTAAAACCAAAAAAGGGGGAAACTATTTTGGAATACAGATTTGTACTTCATATTTCTCATTTGTGTAACACTGGTTTCCAATAATCTGTCACAATTTGTCTCTTGTAAATATACGAGTGCAAGTTGCAGTCATGACTAATAATGCTCATAATGTATTATTTATCAGTGAACCCCAGAGAAGCATCTATGTGCTGCGTGACTTGCTGTCTTGTGATTTTCCCACATCAGTCCATTATGACGCAGGATGACATCACCAAAAACACGCAGAAAAGAAAAAAGCGGTCCATGGCACACAAAATCTGATCTTTTTTTCTTTTTTCCTTAACACCCTGCACACAGAGCTGGTTCAGAAAGTTAGAGAGCACACACCAACACACACATTTATATTCTTTCACACAGTTTCACCTGTGCAGCCTTGAGTTGAAAATCTGATTGTAGATATTCTTTTTCTTAGAGCTTTGATACTTTCCAAACTATCAAGTGTGGACAACGTTACTGTTTTGATACATTGAAAAGTATTTAATGCTATAAAAACGACGTGAACGTCATGATTGACAGCGTTGATTGATACCGTAGTTCCACCTTGGGATCACTACTGCGTAGATTCTGGCTCCATAATTACAAAATGGCGGCATCCTTATCAGGGATATTTTGTCTGCACTTTGTACAGCAGGAGGAGGTAGAGATGTGTCGTCCTTTATATATAGTCTATGGAACTGAACTACATGTGTAAGAGCACCCTTATATGAACCTAAACGTAGAACCCACCTGTGCTGGGGATCGTCAGCCTCCCTCCCAGGAAGTTGAAAGTCCCGTAGGAGCTGTTAGCCACATCACGGGGCAGCGTTTTAAAGTAGCTCTGAGTGGACAGCCGGCTCACAAACTCCGAAGGGTCTGAGTTTAGCTTGCCGTTGTGCAGAGTGTGCGAGCCGTTGGGGAGCGGGTCCAACAGAGGCCCGTTGGTCATGGAAAACTTCCCTGTGGTATCGTGGCGAGAGCGTAGGGTGCCTTGGTAACTGGTGGTGGTAGTGGTTAGATCAGGCTGGATGGTGAGCAAATGGGAATTCTCTGTTTAAATAATAAAGACAAACAGACAAAAGCAAATGTGTGAAACTTCATGAGTGGCAGGCGAGGGGAGGTTTGTACATCACAGAGATAGACCTCACACTCTCTAAAGCTGTCGCAACACGCAACGAAAACTGAAACAAACAGGAAAGACACATGGTGGCGAAAACAGAAGACTCACACACTCTTGACAATACACAAACTCAACCCAAAGCCAGTCAATTCCAATCCCGTCTCTCTCTCTCTCTGTCTGTCTGTTTAGCAACCGCACAATCAATTCCAAACAGAACTCAGATACAGCTAAGCACCCAGAATGTATAAAGGCTTTTTTCACAGTGAATCACAGGCACTGCAACCCAGTTCCACATCCTCATCCAACTCAGACAGTTGTATTTCTATTACCTGCTGGTAAACCTCAGAGGCTACACACAGGCAGTAAACAGAGTGGATACATTTCCTGACAATGAGGTGGTGGCGAAAACATAATAAAACATAATGCGCACAAGCGCGCACAAGCGCACACACACACACACACACACACACACACACACACACACACACACACACACACACACACACACACACACACACACACACACACACACACACACACACACACACACACACACACACACACACACACACACACACACACACACACACACACACACAAGAATAAAAAACACTGTAAACACATTCACACCATCTCCACAGCCACAAACAAACAGGATCAGTGGTACATGTAGATGAGTGCTGCACGGTGGGTCATGATGGGCCATGGAGGGCAGACGGACAGACCGACGGACGCACAGAGGAGGTTAGAACAAAGAACAGTGTCCTACTGCTGTGGGGGGGAGGCCTGCGTGGCCGCGGTGCCCACACACCTGGCTTGCTGGGCTTGATGCCCATGGGCTGGAAGCCAGTGGTGAGGATGGAGGAGTCCGCCACGTCGGCATCCAGGTCCTCCTTCTTGCGGCGGTAGACCAGGACCACCACGATGAGCAGCAGAGTAAGACACAGAGCCACCGCCACCATGCCCACGTAGAGCGCTACGTCTTCAGCCCCGCTCACAGCTGCAAGGGAAGGAAAAAGAACAGTAGAAAAGAAATCATCACAGGTACCCAGATCGGATATCGGCTCCGATAGACTATTTAACTGGATTGGATATCGGATGAATGAGGCCGATCCAGCATTTCGAGCCAGTTATTTCTTTTTTATTAATATCATACACAGCAATAAAGTTACAGCAATCTAATCACTTTAATTCTGTTTGCAACACCGGTTAGAGTTTCAGATTAAATTTTAAAATATCTGTTTGCAGTGCACTTTACCTGGAAGTGTAATTTATTTATTTTTGCTGCTAATGTACACTTTGTTATTTGTTAATAAATAATATTGAGTACATTTATATATGTGTTAATTTGTTACCTTTTTTTAAGAAGGCTAAATGTTTATGTCAAGCCTGATGCCTTCGCTCACATGGACAGGTATATGTTCATTCATTCAACAGTAGGATCGGATCGGTATCGGGTATCGGCCAATACGCTCAGCCTAGGTATAAGATTGGATCGGTATCTCTAATATATATATATATATATATATATATATATATATATATATATATACACACATATAAATACATACACATTATATATATATCAATTATTGTTACCATACATGGCAGAGTCTCTCTCTCAGTATATAAAATAACAGCATTTCAGAATAAATCAAGAATTAATAGTTTGTCCTCTAATTTTGATCTCCAGTGTGTGTGTGTGTGTGTGTGTGTGTGTGTGTGTGTGTGTGTGTGTGTGTGTGTGTGTACATACACACACTGGATATACCCTACAACTAAATTTTTCTGAAGTAAAAGTACAAAGCTACTCACATCAGTACCAAAACTACTCATTATGCAGAATGACCCATCTCAGCATAATATACAATATACTCTTGGATTCTGATTATAATTATTAATGTGTTAATTTGTTCAACACTTAAATGTTGCAGACAATAAAAAAGCAGCTAATTTTAAAGATCCCTGTGAAAGTATCAAAACACTCAATCCACAGAGAAATGCACACAGCCCGTATTCAAAAACTATGTCTCTAAACGATGTCATAACTATACTATATATAGGTAGAAAGTGCAGCTACAGTGTTATTTCAGTCATTCTCCGGCTGTTATGAGAGTGCAGAGACATCAAGAGTGCAGATGTGGAAGATCCGAAAACAGGAGGCGGGTTTAAAGAGACATGCGCTAAAATGGAGCTTTTAAGGGTGAATACAGGTATACAGGAAAAATAATGTGTTTGAAAATTCTCAGTTGAGAATCTGGTTAATATCATGTAATGAGTTCCACATTCCTTGCTTGTCACCAAATGCTAATTGACCTTATCCCTGGTTGTTTGATGCAGAGTTAAGAGAGCTAGCAAAAGCAAATATTAAAGAATCACCTAGATTTGAAGTATTTTTTAAAAGCCTAAGGCTTGAATGTCAACCCGTGGACAACAGAAACCAAGAAATTAAGTTATTAAGTTCTGCAGGGTTTTGCGGCATTATATTTCTTTATTTCTGCACTGGATATATATTTATATATATATATCTTATGCTCACATGTTTTTTCTCCCCCCTGTCTCTTCCTCTCCAAGCATACAACACCCCCAAGATAGACAGTGCAACAATGAAGGATTTGCTTACGAAATTCTAGCACCTCTCACTGTATCCAAGTCTCTCTCTCTCCCTCTATATCTCTCTCGCTCGCTCCCTCCCTCCCTCCCTCCCTCCCTCCCAAAACTACAGTATGAAAATGACAGCTAAGCCCAGACAAACATCAACGTGTGCATCCATTTGTGTGTATATATTTTGCGACTGTGTGTTTTGCAGGAGAATGGGATTTGATACGGCTGTCTCCCTTGGCTGGGGGAATTTGGTGGCGGAGGTGGAGGATGCTCCCTGGGCCTTTGTGGAGGGCCATTGTCCCCGGGAGCCACGGGGGCGTAGCGCTGTCAGCTGAACACAGTCAAGGAGGGGACGCATTGAACAGTGCAGCTTTGAGGGACGGAGAACAACGGCAAAGGTTAAAGTGCTGCAGGCTGGCGTGCAGTGAGTTGACAACAAAAGGAGGACAGAAGTAGGAGGAGAAGAGCAAATGTACAACACTGAAAATCAGAATCAAAAGAAGGACAAAAAAGACTAACAGGGAAGACAGCATGTGCCTGTGACTGACAGCATGTGCGATTTACATTTCAGCAGTAAGCAGCAATAACAGGTCCAAAAGGTTAGTGTCAAAATTGACCCGATTAACATTAGATGTGACATATTTGGTTGAATATCTAATGTCATGGTGTTTTTTGTTTTTTTACCACTGTGTAATTCTACTGCTTGGCGGGCACCTATTTGCCAAGTTTTAATTGGTGTTGGTTAACCTGTGATATGGAAATGGCACAATTAAATTAGCAGAGTGCTAACAGAAGAATAAAAAAAAAAAAAACAGAGAAAAATGGTCAAAAATCTATTCTTTCTCTCTGTGTCTCGCTCTCATCTCTATTCATCCATTTCCATCCATTTGTCCTTGCCTTCTCCTTTTGCCTTGAAAAGCCCATTCCTTTGGACAAAGCCTCCTGATATACCCAAGACTTTAAGAGAAATGCCAGAATCCATTTCATGGGTGATTATCTCAGTACAATCTGATACCTTAAGTAGGGGGATTATAATGCAGCCGGGCTCTATGGCGGCCTGTTTAATGCCAGAGATCCCTTAACATGCAATCAATGGTGAATGATTGGCTGCAGGTAAACACGCGATTGTGCGTCTTGTTCTTGACAATGCACAGTACATCCGCACAGAACGTAGTCAGGGCATGAAGAGTCTTACAGGACACATACACCCTTCCTCCACCGCTCATTCTGTCCATTAACCTGTCTTTGTGTTTCTCTCCTCCGACTTTCTCTCCTTGGGGAAACATTGAGGTGCTTAACAGTAAGCAGTCGGGCTAAACCTTCCATCGTCCACAATGAGCTACAAAAAAAGGGAGAGAGACTTCAGCTAAACCTCTCATTAAAGTTCCCAAATCCAATTGTCTTGGTGAGTCAAAGGCCAGACGAGACTGTGATATTTGGACTTCTAGCGCTGGAGTCTACAAAGAGATGTGCACTCTGACTAAAGACAAAACAACATCCTTCAGCAAGGAGAAAGGCAGACTGGGTTCTGCTGATTGGATAAACATAGCCTTGGATTGGCCAGTCACTGTTTACTTTCTAAGGGCAAACCAAAGGCACCTAGCTAACCTCAGTTGCAAAGATCCAGTATCTCTCCTATTCCACACACCATTCTTGCACCCAGACAATAAAGTCAGTCAATCAGACAACTCTCCCCCTCTCTTTTTTCCTCCCTCTCTCCCTCTATTCTGTCTGTAATCTCTGGTGGCTTATCGGAGCATCGCTGAGTGAAGTTTTATCTGACCCACCAGGTGTCACAGCAAAACGATCCCAATGCTGACTACAACCCCGACCAGCAACCTGCTCCTCAGCTCCTTCTGGTCGCCCGCTCATTGATTTTCATGATGCCAACCAATAATTGAAAGGACATCCATCACACTTTAATTGACATAACTAATCAGGCTTTATAATTGGATGGGCTTTACTTTAGTCCCCCTCTAGCGTGGCTTCTCTCCCTCTTTTTTCCACGCACACACTCTACCAATTTATCTCTTTTCATTGCTACCACCCATCGCTCCATCGTTCATTTCCACTTGATGTAATTGCTGGTAAAGAACTTCTGATTCTCTTTGTGTGTGACCTCTCTTCATGATTGACACCCGCCTGCGGATAATCTGTGGATGTGATGAGCTGTTTTCAGAGTTGACCCCAGGCCAATCTGTTTGTTTCCTTCTCTCTGAGCTTTCAGTTCAACTCCTCAGACTTGCCCCAGGGCTGGCTGGTTAGGGATCAGTTTCTTGACTCGAGATGGCCACTATGTGGACTTATAATTCATCTCCTCTGAGGCGATGTACCAGCATCCTGTTGAAGTTTGGACTCTGGCTGCATCGGCAGTCAGCACTATGTTTGCACCCGATAGTCCTCAACTCTCTCTACCTGCTCCTTTCTCTCTCCCGCATTGATAAATAAAAGCTTTGTAGCCTCCTGTGCCTCCTCCCTGGGCATTTATCAAGAGACCTGAGAATATATTTCATCCCATGGCCAATCCTAGTCACTCGCCCGAAGATGAATAACACAGGAGTTCTTAAGGTCAGGGAAATATGGCTACTAAAACTCTCAAAGTGAACGTGACCATTACTATCTCCACAATACAGTCGTCCCATCCCTTAGTGGATACCGGTGAAATATGGCCCAAAATAAATGTTGAGCCATTTATCACGCAGCCTGTGACCCCGCTCAGACAAACCAACCCATGACAAAAACATTGCCTTCTTTGGCACCAAATTAGCTCTCGAATAAAACAACCACCAAATTAATAGTTTGATGATTTTTCGCACAACCATTTGTGACACCCCCGAAACAAGATGGTGCTGGAAATTACCGTCATTACACACATTAAGCTAAATAATTGTTTTTATGTTGTCCTAATTTCCTGTGCCTGAGAATACGAGCACTATCATTTTTCCCACTATCTTTTTTGTGCCCTCTAACACCTGTCTGCCATTTTGGAACTGGCACACTTCCAGCATATTTATTATTTCCCTACACAGATTTTGTGTAGCTGTATCTTGTTTGCTTTATGAAAATGATCCTGCCTGGGTCAGATCTGTTTATTTTTGAGCTGTAACACAAAGCTCGATGCTGCACATTGGTTCTCATAGATGCAATACTGAAAACAATAACCTCATCTAATGTATGTTATTCCTTGCTTAATGAGGGAGATTAGAGATGTTTGTGAGGTCCTCAGACAGAGGACATCTTTTGTTGCCGAGTAACTACGTCTCACTCTGCAGTTGTATTGTTCGATTACGCTGGAGAAAGGAAGGGTGTCTTTTGTTTCAGGGAGGAAGTTTTCCATCTCAGCTAATAGCCTGCAGACATGCTTGAAGTATGGGAGTTGCTGACAAGCCAAAACCATCTTGCTATTTTGCTTATTATAATACTTCACACAGCCGTTGTCTATGGAAACACATCTGCTGGGAACAGATTGGGACAGGCATTCTTCAGAGGCCAGCGCTCCGCTCTGCACTGTCAGTGTAAATACCGAGTTATTTGGTGTGTGTGTATGTGTGTGTGTGTGCGTGTGTGAGAGGAACAATGACTGGCATCTTTGTGTATATATCTTGCCTCTCTAGAGAGAAGCTGCTGACCTTTGATGATGGGCCGACTGAGCTCCCTGGTTCACTGCACCAGCCAATATTCAGTTGACACGCGCACATGCACGCACGAGGACACACACATACAGTAGCACTATCCGACTCCCCTCCCCCTCGCCATGCATCAGTCTAATCACGTCAAACGATGCAAGATACATAATTCAGTTTATTAATTCATTGGCCCGTGTTAACCGAGTCCCCATTAAAACACAGTGTATCATGCAGATCAGCCAGAGAATGCGCTATTTATAATATTTTCTCCATGAGACGCCACCCTGAGACTCATCATTTCTGGATGGGAAGCTGCAATATCTTTCCGTCTTTGATATCTGCAGGGAGCAACAGAGCTCTCCCTTCATGTCCATCCGGTCAGCAGTGGACCCTGTGGTGCCACTTTCCACTCAGCTGCTGTCGTTTGCGGTTTCTGATCCTGACAGTACACACATGCCCTATTAATGAGACATGGGGAGTAGGAACACAGTACCGGCTGCTTTACACAAAAGATGAGATAAACATTGGCTTTGTAGCTTTATAAAGGCTCAACATAAACACAAATCACAGCACACGTGCACACTGGCCATGTGCATTTTCACAGCCGATCTGACCAATGCCACTTTATCTGACAGGTTGGGTTTTAATCAGGAGAGAGATGGTTTCATTTTCAGCTCTATTAATAGCTCAGAGAGCATCAGAGCACCAACGCAGGTGAAAAGGTTGTATATTATCTTAGCAGCGGGTGTCATACTGGTGTTTATTAGAATGGATCGTCTAAAAAGGTCACACAGGTGGGGACGAGCCAGTAATGGTCTACAGGTAATTCTACAGTCGGTAAAAGTCTCATATGAAATGGACTTCTTTCCTTCTATCCATCACAGGAAGCTGATACCATAAGGAGGCATAAAATGTTTATTTGATCTAATAAAAAGACGAGGAGGACAATCGCGCTCCTCATGCCAAAGTGGAAACTGTATTCAAAAGCAAAAACCATGAAGGGAAAAGCCTTTCCCTGCCCATCCTCTCCACCTGCCTTAGTTCAGGGGCTAATTGATGCAAATTCTGTACACCTGTTCTCCATGTATTGCCTGTGATCTACTTGTTTTATTTGATAAAGGTTGCAAGACTTCCCTCTTCTCATTTCTCAGTTTACACATCCTTGATTCCTTTCCTCTCCTTCTCTCTGTGTGCCATAGTCTCATAATCAGGGTAACAGGCATTTTAAAAAATGTGACATCTGTGCTTTCGAGCTGTCATTATAAAGCCAGGTCAAATAAATATGACGTGTTGCACAGTTGCCATGGTTTCCATATTCCAGCTGTGTCATAGGTGTCGAAACGGACTTCTGCACGTACACCTGTGCATCCACACTCATAGCTCCTCCGGCTAGCCTCCTTTGTCCTCGAGATTTATTTTAGGAATTGAGACATTCTTTAAGATGGTGTGCTAAGATCAATTTCCGGGTCACAGGCAGGAAGACAGATGAGAGAGGAGAGAGGAAAAGAGGAGGCAGCACTTTTATTTTTGAATACATTTTCTACTTTGGCCTTAAGGATGTCAAGCTTATTTACTTTATCAGATCTGTTTTGTATTTTCTGGCTGCAGGTCTCAAATGTTGTTTTGAACACATTTATTGATTTCAAATGTTCATCAGCTCAGCTATAATAAGTAAACATATAAAAATAAACTTCATTCCACTGACCCTTTTGCAGAAAAGTGGTTAAAAAAGACCTCATCCTACTGAATCCTTTCTACCGTTCCACTGAGTTGAACAGTTGAGAGTACCATTTGCAGCGTGTGGGCGGTTAGTGCACTCACTCTGTGGGCACTGCTCGCTGGTACAGTTGAGTGACTGGAGGTCGAGCCCCTGGCAGTCTTTGCCCCCGGTGCCAGGTGAGGGCTGGGTGCACTCCCTGCTCCTCCACATCGAACAGTCTGCACCACATGGCGACCACTTGCTCCACTCGCTCCAGCCTCCATCCACTGCAAAGACACATAATGGAAAAAACACGAGTGAGCAGAAACACACACACAGCATCAAAAACTCCAACTGATTCCCTTCAAACACTTATCTTAGTTCACAGGAAAACTATTGATCGGAAAACATGCTGAACAGTTTCAATAAAACAAGCTATAACTTCTTCTTACAAACAGTGTGAACTGTTAAAACTACATGGGGAAGTTCAGATGCAGCATCGGTGTAACACCAGTGGTGTATTTGCGTGTGGGATAAGAACAACTAGCAGAAAACTCTGTTTCCATCCTGTGCAAATCCACTTGCTCTAAAATGCAAACCTGGTTGGGAAAGCATTATAAAGACATGCAAATCCACTTGCACACATTCAAATCCAGCAGCTGCACAGGGAAACCAAAGCGTGTAAAACTGCTGAGGAGAGCCATATTGTCTCTATTCTGCTTTCTTTGTTTATTTTTAGCATGGAAATCAGATGCAACAAAGCTAAACCCCAATGGTACGTAGGTGTGGCTGTGGAAGGTGCTGTGGCCTGGTAGATCCAGCTGTCAACAACCTAAATTTGTATTTGCTTGAGAAATTGGCCATCTAGTCTACTGTCAAATATACATATATTTTTGTGTGTGTAATGTTTTTAAAATTACACTAAATGAACATTTGAGAGAGGCAACAAATCTGCCTCGGTTTGATTTCTTTGTCAAACAAGCTCTTACTGTAGCAACATGGGCATTACCTGCAGACACACAATACATGTGGTACTAGTCTGAACAGAGATGAAGGTACATTACACCTGCAGCCTACCAGTTCAAACACACCGGCATCACCTAAATGAAACAAACGGAAATGGGCTGGTAATTGTTTTGCACGGGCCTGGCTGTAAGAAATATCAGCAGCTTTGCCACACACAGAGAGGCCATTTCGTAAAGGTGGGGGTAATTTGGCATTGAGGCGCCGGTGGTGGGCGGCTGGGAGTGTTATTGAGAGAGACACAGCGCCAGGCCTGGGGAAGGTTACCACAGGGCTAATGGGGAAAAGAGCAGTAATGAGATCTCATGGGGGGAAAAAAACGTCACTTTCTTGCTCTCTCTCTCTCTCCCAAATGTAAGGGTGAAAGGGACCAGACAAGAATCACCAGAGCCACACACACACACACACACACACACACACACACACACACACACACACACACACACACACACACACACACACACACACACACACACACACACACACACACACACACACACACACACACACACACACACACACACACACACACACACACACACACACACACACACACACACACACACACACACACACACACACACACACACACACACACACACACACACACGGCAGCAGTAACCCTCCTCCTGACTGACCTAAGGGCAAGGAAACCTTAGCGCTCATTAATCCTAGCAATAAATAGTGCAGGGGGGCATGACCCAAAGGGCGCAGGCCTGACCCGCTGCAGGTCAGAGCCTTTGGTTAATAAAACATAAGTATGAGAGTCACTCATGGCGGAATGCTTATTATTGCATAACTGTGCCAAGTAATAATATTTGGTTTTGCAGCAAATTGGAAAAAACTAGTTAAAAGGCGGCCTCAGTGTATCAGGCCAGAGGCACAGGTGTGTGAATTAGACCCTGCTCCCATACAAATCTGCATGTTTGCACGTTTGTGTCCTCAAATGATTGCTAGAGAATGTGAGTGTGTTTGTGTGATGGGATGCTGACACAGCTCAGGCCTCTTTGCAGTCAGATCCATTTGGCAGAGAGAGCAGAACCAATCAGATAATTGTCCTTGTTTGGCATTGAGTGGACCCATCCGTGGGCCAGTGGGCTGATTATCCAGGCTGGGAACCAGAATGATTGAATAGCGAATTACATCCTAATGAATATATTATGTCGCCCCTTTGGTTTATCCACACCACTGTGAAATAAAGAGATGAGATCAACATCTGCCCTGATGAGGTGATGAAATTCTACTTCTCTTTCCCACCACAAAGCAAGACTAATGGCCATGCAAATAACATTTTCAAACAAGGAGATTGGAGTGAAACTGGGTGCTGCTCATGAGAATGAGAGTGAGGAAAAGAGAGATGAAGATGCATAAACAGTTCTTGATGGCCGGCCTGACTCTGAACATATGTTGCAAGTATTTCCACAGCAGCAGAGACCAGAGAAATATTTGGATAGGATAAAAGGAAGTGGGAAGAATAGAAGTTGTTACAATAAATGCAGCAAAGCAAGAAAATTGACCCTTTTTCTTGATTTTTTTCTCTTCAAATTTAAGGCTGAAATCAGAACCAAACCTCATCCTTTATGTTTTCAGGATCCACAAAAGAAAACCTTCTATCCACAGCCACAGTTTTCCTTATCAAATCCACAGAAAGAGATTGTTAGTACTACTGCAAAGGCACCGCAGCTGATTTTCAATCATGCAACACCACAGGTTTTAGGTCAGGCAGGTCTCTGAGGAGGGACATTAATACAATAGCCCAGTGGCAAGCTCCTGTTTGGACATGTTGTAGGGGGGAGAAGCAAAAGGAACCCGACCATTCTTTACAGGTCAGTAGGAGGGCCCGTTTGAAGCTTTGCTGTTCAAAATGACAACTGCTGCTGATGGACACAGTCCAAGATCATTGGACACCTATGGTTTCTGTGTCCTTGAGGGGACCACAAGTACGTAGACAAGTACCCCAGAGACCAGCAGGCCGCTCCTCCGACCCCACTGTGCTGTCAACACGTGTGCACCGTAACCAACTCTAATTCCAGTGTTCAAAGCCTGATGGAAAAAAAAAGCTAAAGAAAATCGCAGACCAATGGGGGGGTTGGTCTCTTAACCACAGAAGTGAGTGATGCAACAGTGATTAATAACCAAATCTTATTCTGTATTTCTCTCATATTATTTCTGTTTAAAAGTCAGATTTTTGTTACTATTAGCTAGACAAAGCTGCGTGCACTTCCTTATGTTAACTAAACCACTAGAATAAATCGAAAGGAGACAGAATAAGACATGAAGTCGGTGAGCCAAAACGATTGGCACAGAATGATTAAAAACAGTTCTGATGCGAGGCTGTCACCAGATGGCCACCGTCTTTTTGCAGTGAACTAAAGTATTTTTCCTCTCCCATTTATTAGCCACAGCCTTTATTTATTCCTTGGATAAAATATGAAGTCTCCAGAAAAATCACTGATAATATCCAGAGACACATGAATGCTTACTTGCAAAGTATAATTAGACATTTGCCTGCAGTGCAGACAGCAGACATATGGACGCTAACTTGCATATGTACACTACCATGCACAAACACACGCTTACAAGTATGCATGCACAAATACACCAGCCCCGAGTCTGTTTATTTTCCATCTAGCAGAAATCTCAGAACTCCTCTGGCAAGCCTGAGGGATCAGTACAATATTTAAATAATTCACACAAAATTAGAAATCTCTTCAGGATGTTTGCTGTTCTCTAACAACATCAGCGACATTTCCGTTCATTTGTGTGGGGCAGGTGTCACGGTGTCACTCACCAAAACTGGGGGCTAACTGTTTGCGTTTGGCTCAAGTAGAGTGTCTTTGTTGGAAATGGTGGTGGGATCTGACATTTTGCCACGACTGTTGGCTCTGACCACAAGTCCGCGCAGGGGCAGAGTCAATAAAACGGTTAGAGGTGGACTGCAGATTTATGTGGGATACTTCAGCGGGGTATGATGAGATGCAGACAAAGGGAGAGTCAGAGAGAAAGTGGAAGGAGAAATGGAGATAAGCTCTTGCATAGTTTGGCTACTCGCTGTCTCAAGTGTTGATCTGCTCTGCTCTGAGCCTCAGGCTTTAGCCTCGGCCTCCTCCTCCTCCACAGCTCCCTGTGTCTCTCCCAGCATGGAGCCCATCTGATCTGCCACACAGGCCCCGCCAACTCTCATTAAACACTTTGGAGACTTCGACAAAAATACAGATGAACCTCTCTAGTTTCACACTTTCCAGATGAGAGGTGGGAGCTCACATTTATATACAAGAGTGATTGTGAATAGACGATGTGGAGAGATGGTTACTGAAGAGGATGATGTAGACGCCGTTTGGTCCGGGGAGGCTCATACGAAGGATGTGTGTGGAAACATGCCTCTGTGGTTGTAGCACTGTTCTGAAGGAATCAAGCCACTTTTTAAATGTGGAGCAACACATGGCCATTGCCATTTCAACAAGAATTATATATATAGTCTATATATAGACTTGGACAAATTATAGCCTTTGTAGGTTGTTGGTTCCAAATTTAAGTTGATTTGTTTCCAGCAAATATTCATTCAGTTGAAAGAATATTTATCAGCAGCAGTACAGCAAATCTGTTAGAACATCGATGTATTTTAGACAAAACAGAGACAGGCTGCAGCTGCAAATTACAAAGAATAAGCAGCTAGAAAAATAAATATATTTTTCTGCAAGTCATTTCAAAGATCTAATGCTGTAAGTTAAATGCACTAGAGAGCTTATAATCAACACCAAATCTTAGTCTAGATAATAAATGAACTCCTGAAACATGACCAGAATTAAATCATGTAAGTTTTAAAATTCAACTCAATAACAAAGGCAATGGGGAAAAATGCCTATCAAGGCCGACAAAAAAAAACAAAAAACGCTACTACTGAATCCAAATGTCAACTATGTTTCAAAAAAAATAATAACATGATGTAGATCTGAAGCGTTACAGCTCCCTGTGTAAATCTTTCTTGTCAAGTCTCTTTCTTCTGAAATGGGCTAAATCACCATCTACTGTGAGTGTGGTTGATCAGACCTGCGAAGGGTATAAGCATGGTGATAATTAAAGTTGTTATCCAGTGACTGGATAGGCTAGGCTGATCTCATCTGCTCCCCCTTGCTGAACGTGACCCTATGAGAACCTCTATTCATGTCTTCAGGCTGATAATTTATACATGTGTTAATCACATATTGAAGATTCATGCAGTATGTAGTTGGGGGTTGTCATTGCTGGGCTGTGTGTGTGTGTGTGTGTGTGTGTGTGTGTGTGTGTGTGTGTGTGTTGGGTGAGAATTTATGAGAGCAGCCAGTTTATCTTGTGGTACTTCAGAGGCATAACTGTGAGTACACAACAGCCGCTGTACCTCTCGCTCTGTTGTGGTGGACTTTGGCCTTGAGGAGAACCCTCTCCGGGGTCTGACCGCAGGGGCTGTCTGTGCCACCGTCCGAGACAGGTAACAGAGTGAGAAAAGGAGGCAGACTATGTTGAGGCAGACTCGCTAAACAACAGAACTGATAGAGATGTGAGCAGGGTCACGTCACTATAGCATCTCTCATTGAGAAAAAAAAAAGTTGTCTTACTCAAAGTCTCTGCCAACTTTGTTCACAGGGCATAATGCAATTTCTGTCACGGCATCTTAAGGGTTGAAATTACACACTTTCTCCTTGTGGGGCAAGAGAAAGATAGAGGGAGGTGGGGTTTAGTCTAACAATAGCAGCTTGGACTGACATTAATCTCTTTAAGCTCATGGAGGTCAGTATCCTGCTTTGCTGTGGGGGAATGTCAAGCATCCCTGGACACCCCTCTAATTCCTTTACTCGTTGCTACAGCGCTAATAATTCAAAATCCATCCAGATAGTGTCCTGATGGAGCGCCATGCATTGTGTGTTTCATTCGTCTTCCTCCTCCTCCTGCTGTATTCCAGTGGGCCATGTTACTTAAACTCACGCTTGACATCTAGTGATGTCTTTACTTGGGAGATGTGTAACGCAACGCCCTGATTCACTGAGGAAGATTATTTCTGTTTTAGGCAGGGAGACACGGCCACAGCCAGGTGTTGGATTTCCTTCTCTGCTATTTACCGAGCGTGGGAGATTTCTCCTGCGGTCAGCATGGCTGCAGAGCCCCAGCTATATGTCCACGGCCTGATCTGCTGGCAGCTCTTGTAAACACTCAGGCTTTTACTTGTTTCTCAGTTTTCCTCTCCTCTCTCACTCTGGCCCTTGTTCCTGCCATCCTTACACTGTATCTGATTTCATCCCTCTCTATCCCTGCTTTCACCTTACACCTCCTTTTTCCTCTACCTCGCTATCTGTCCCTCTATCAGGGGGCTAATGTAGGACTGCAAATGAAGCAGCTTGACTTCCATCCCAGGATACCAGAGATCGATATGTGTTGCTCAGTATCAGGCGGGACACTCTCTGCCTCTCCGACACTCACACAGGGGAGAATAGGCAGGCAAATGAAACGCCCCCCTAACACTCCTCACAAGTAAACATGGCACACGAGTCGCCATGATTCCGTTTTTTATTGCCCATATTTACTACGTAGCTTGAGCAGCAAAGAATACCAAATGTATTAGCTGGTCACACACAATGCGGTTGCTTGGACCATGTCTTTTAATGCAGACAGGTCTCTGAAATAAAAGCAGGGTCTGCGTTACAACGCAGCAGATAAAGAGATATGTGAACAAAGAGCGATAACAATAAATCACCTTCAGGATTAGGCCTAGCTGTGAAGACTAATAGACTCTGACATTGCCGTGTAAGCGGTCTAATTGCAGGAAACAACAGAAGCACTGACATCTAAGGAAACACCCGGGTGCTGGTACAAAAGGCAGCCAAAAAAAAGATGAATTTATGACTTCTAGATGCAAAATAATGCAAAAAGGAAGCCACAGGAAGCCAAGCGCCACAGGACAAACGGGGTTGCCTGAGTTACCTGGACAGGTGGCCACACAGGCACTTTTCTGGACGTTCTGCCCCTCACAGGATGTGCCTCCATTCAGTGGCGTGGGGTTGGTGCAGCTCCGACTCCTCTTCTGCCAGCCACGCCCACACACAGCACTGCAGGACGACCAGGTGGTCCATGTGGACCAGCCGCCGTTGACTGTCAGACCAGCGCCGGGGTAGGGTTAGTGAGTGGGGTGGGGTGGGGTGGGGGGGTTGAAGGGAGGGAGGGAGGGAGGGATGGATGAATGGATAAATGAAGGGACAGAGCAGCCAGGATTACCCGACATGCACCAGGGAAAAGAGGTGTGTTGCGCTAGAATAATTGTGACTGCTGTTACACTGTTTGCTTCAGCACTGCAAGGTGAGCTAATGGAAGAGCAAAGGGGCATGCTTCCCGTGTCCAAGTTGGAATTACAGCCAACTGCAGTGAAAACAAAATGGCTTCAACAGGGAGCAGAAAATAACATGACAGCTTGCCGTCTCTGACCTTATATCTGAGGAGGACACAGTTTTTGCAACGTAACTAGTGGACATTTAAAATATCCCTCCTAATTTCTCTGTGGTCATGCGAAACATTGTACTAAACACGCATAATATAGTTTATTAGAATATAATCAGTGTATAGAAATGGAATTTAAATAAAAAATGCTCATAAATGCATGAAAAAGCAGTGCCTGCTCCTTGGAAATGTCAGCACACCTTTCTTCAACTAAAGCATTGATTGGATTGTAGAGAACATTATATAATTTATTCCTCTTTTATATTTGAAACTAAAAGGGCCAAAGGCACTGTAGAAACTAGTGCCCATGTACTGAACTCTAACCGTCTATTGGCGCATAATCGTTGATATATCGCTCGATCACCGCAGGTGATTACATCAAATCCCGCTGCTTTAATTCTAATCAGCTCCTTCCTGTACATCCTCTCTTTGCCTTGGCTTAAAAGATAGAGATTCCTGATTTATTGACTTGAACGGCACTGTCGTTCCTTCTCTGTACATACTCCCTTCCTAATTTCTCCCTTAACTCTCTCCTGTGCTTGTCGCGGCTGAATCATTTCCTTGCCCTCGCTATGCGATTGATTGCCCGCCACGGCGAGGTAAATTGCCAGGCAACTCGGCCCCTGATTACCTCTTAACGCAGAGTGCAGACACACCAGCCAGGCCTTGTTAGAATGCATCTCTGGCCTCCCGCTGAACCCCCTTTGAAAAGTAGCAGTTATTATGACTTGCTACAGCTAGCTAGATCAGCTAACATGGTTGACTGTGATGCTCTCAAGTTTTCTCAATTTTCCTTTCCACTGGAATTGTGATTTAACCTCGAAAATAACTAAAATGTTAATACATTTGTCATCTTGTCAAGCACAAAGAGTGATGTGAAGGAAAAAAATTGCGCATGCAAGCACCACCAGCAATTTGTTCACAATTTGTCGGGTCTAAGAGCGAAAACTATTGTTTGACAATACAAGAAAGGCAAACAATAAGAGTGTGAATGCTCTTGCCTCCACAGTCACTTCAACTCAAGAGTTCTTCATCTGCAGAGCAAGTCTTTGACAACAAGCTAATCAATTACAATCAACGGGAGGAATAATTGGGATCTTTTATTTTTTACGCTGAAGGATCGGATGAGTGTATGATAAAGTGTGTTTTGACTGCATGCTCCAATTTAACACATTTTCCATTTGAAGTGCCCATGCCTCAGTTTTCAACTATATTTACAGTGATACAGGTCTTTTTAAATGTTGTCTGCACAGCTTGTGGAGGTACAAAAAATACCGAACAAAAAATGACCTTTAGTGTTTTGTCAAAAATCTAAAACATAGTCAACTCTCTTACTCTCCATTTCATCTCGTTTTCTATCTTTAAACATTGATTTGATGATTCAGTTTCTAAGCTAAACAGAATAAGAACACTGTACATGGCACATCAGAAGTAATGCATGCAGGTGTTTTCTCACTGCTGTTCATCCATTGAATCTGTAGACATGCATATCTTTGGATTTGGTACAGGGAACTTTTTTTTACTTGATAAATAAAGCCTCTAATGAAATCCAGTCCACACTATGCTCCATTCAGGCAGAGCTACTGTACTGCAGTCTTAAATGGAAATTAATTAAAATATAATTGAAAGAGCTACAATCTAAATTTGAGAACTGCACAAGATATTAAGTTCTGATCAAATAATTTACACTGACAGTCTGAAGGGTTACGCATACTTACAGTACAAGGATTGAGTGGTATGACCACATATATTATTATTTATGGCTTTTGGAGGTCGCTTTATGTTTGGATCCTTGCATGTTGTGTTCATTTTGCAACAAAGTTCTTAATTTAATGAGAAAATACTTACTATGATATATTAAATAAATACTTTTTATTTGTCATTTATATAATTCACACTGGAGTGTACAAAAAAAGGCTTTACCATGTGGCTATTTATTTATTGAGTTACCAGGAAACATGCTATATCATGAGATATATACAGGTAGTTACAGGTATGAGATGACCTATATCATTTAGGGACAGTAGATTATGGCCAGATCGCAAAGTGCACCCTTGTTTTACATGCATTTAAATTTACGAACTTTATAAAAAATAACCTAATTTTTTTTATACATCTAGAGCAGTGGTTCTCCAACTTTGTGCATGACTTATCACCTCAGTAAATATCAGGCTCTCTCACGTACCACCACTAGGACCAATGTTAAAATACAGTAGCATAGGTCTACACTATACGGATAGGAAGGTTTATTCCTTACCAGAAGATTTTACGTTGACATTGTCTTTAGCCACAGCCACGCTGTATTTAAATATTTTCTTAGTATTATATTAATTAAGTAATTAATGTTTCCTTTTTTCTATTTTGGAGATTCCTTTAAGTACCACCAGAGAGAGCTTGAGTACCACCAATGGTACCACAATTTGAGAACCAGTGATCTAGCGTAAGGAAAATATTGTAAAGATCTCGCGCAAAAACCTTGAAGTCATTTTACAGCAGAAGAAAAGACGCAAAAACTGAGGTGGTGTGCATTCTCCTACATACATGGTGCTGTATATTTGTGGTATATGGTGCATTTTCTGTACTGTCATGTTAGCCTGGCAGCCTCAACAGAAAAAAAAGAACCCTTCGTCAGACATTGGGCCATATTATACATTTTTATATTCACAAACATTGCTTTATTATGCATTCCCACATGATCTCCATCTTCCATCTCCTGTTTATGTCAATTAAGTCTGGCTGTAACGCATGCAAAACCTTAGTAGTGCCAGTACCCAAGGAACCCTGTGATAAAAAATATGCTGTCTCTCTGGATTTTAATAAAGTTCAGTCCGCTTATCAAGCCAAGTCATTATTTACAGTTTGCTGTTAATTCAATTTCTCGTCTCGTATTGGATCCACTACAAAGAGAGAGGAAGATGGCAGCCCTGAGATCGGAGACTGCCAGCTTAGGCAGAATGGCTGCCAGTAAGTTTTAAGTTGTGCTAATTAATGTGCAGATACACTACTTTATGTCGTTATTTATGATGGTGTTCATTGTTTGCTAAAATAAAATAAAGCTGACTTATGCGAGTTGTCACCATATGTCACATTATGCATGTTATTAAAACCACCACCTGACAGGAGAAGTGCACCCAGATATCTTTTATGCAAGCGAACATGCAGAGGTTAATGTGGAAATGTGGTATAACAGTAGCAACATGCAAGCAATAAATGATTCATTTCCACTGTTTTTATGTTTCTATATTCAGAAGCTGGGGATCATTCACCCACAGCCCTCTCATTCCCCTAAGTGTACACAGCTCTGACACCTGTTGAAAGAAGTCATCACCTACCATAGACAAGGACCGTGGCGGAGGTGCTTTTGCGACGAGCGACGATGTTTTTGGCCACACACGTGTAGTTGCCCGTGTCCGCCAGCCGGGCCTTTTTGATGACGAGATTGTGGTCAGTTGTGATGAAAAAATTAGGGTCACTCACTGGGTCGATCACATCCTCGTTTCTCTGCCACTCCACCTGAAAATATGTTTCAGCGGTCAAAATTCACTGCAATAGAAATAATCTCCCCCGCACTACAGTCACCACACATGCTGTGTATACAGATTTAAACACGGACAGGAAAAACAGTGAGGTACTTCTGTGTTTGATGCAATCACACAAAGAATAAACATAGCTTGGTGTGATACTGATACTGACATGGAATAAATTTTGCGTGGGAAATGTAGCTTTTATCACGTAGCTGCTGGAGTTCTCTGTAGCTGGTGGTGGTCTGAGAGCGAAACTGATCATGCTTTGTGTACTTTCAGTGCCCTCTTACAGAAGCCAAAAACTGATGCTATTCCTTTTGTGGTTTACTCTCAGATTGGTTCACTTGTTTTTCTTGCTCTCACTTGACCTTGTGCTGTCTCCAGAGTAGCTATGGGACGGCAACATTGTTGTCGATGCGATGCTGCATATAATTGGGCTTTCTTTGTCTTGAGCGCTATGCCCGTATTCTCCCATGGTGACTTCTGCTCTGATGTTCTTTTCTGTTGAACTACAGTTGGCACCTACCTTCCCATTCCTCTGCAAACTGTCCCTACACTAGCTCACTGCGATTGGCTAGTCTGCTGTTCTTGGTTTCTGGGCCGTCTGAGTGGCTGGCCTAACCTCCTCTTGTGTTGTTATTAGAGCGCTTAGTGCTCTGGGACAGGGAAGATGCAGCAGACGAGGTGAAACAGCTGGCCCCAGTCTGGTCCTCTAAACACAGACACGCACCCACGAGAGATGTCAAAAGAGAGAGATAGAGTAGAGCAGAACAAGACAAGTACATGGAGAGACGGCAGAGAGATAGAGAATGAGATAGGGAGAGAGAGGCAAATAGACCCATTAATTATGCATGGGCCTTTAGAGATGCCAAACGGGGAGTGAAGCCTCCAAGCCTATCCTGAGTGATGTGACGAGCTGCTGTGATATACGGCTTCTCGGGGATGCAAGAGAGATAATAAATCAATAATGGGGAATAATTAGAGGTGTAATTTATCCGCACAGGGTTGTCTGTTCCCTGGTGCATCCAAGAGAGATGCTGGGGCATCCTGATCCTGAGCTACTTATTGCTCTTTGTCCTCTTGGTGAGGAACGGGTAAATGGCTGCTAGATGAGAACCTATAAATATCTTCTGGATCCTTCTCTCACCTGGGCTTGTGGGACTCCCTCGGGGGGATGGCAGCGCAGTAACACCTCCTGGTCCATTGCCACCTCTTTACCCTGCGGCTCCTCCTCAAAGTTCTTTCTCAGGTCTGAGGGAAAAAAAACATGGAGAAACACAACCAACTAAGACATCTGTAAGAGCTTGCGAGGCTTATATAAAATACTACACACACAACTTGGCTTGATTTGACAGTTTCTAAATTCATTCCACTCCTGAAATGTCCACCCCTGGCCTTGCTGAGCATGTTGCACTCCAGTTGGCCCCTAAGCCACACAGGGATCGGTGGCAACAACCATGTTGCTTATTACAGGCTGCCTGGCTGGTTCAGAGATGCTTGTCTGCTGCCAGAGGGGCCCGGCATCAAGCAAAAGCAATTGCATTACCCCTCACTCCTCCCCTACTACCCACTCTCCTCTCTCCAGCATCCGCCAGCCTCAAGCTTCCATCTGTATGAGGGCTTGGAGCAGCCACACGAAAAACACAGCCCTGAGGCGCCTGGACAAGAGCTCCTGCAAGCCTGGCTGACTGCATGGGGCTTCACATCTCTGGTTACTCTTACTATTTCACCAAGTCTTAGTATACATTTGTATGGAAGCTCAGGCTGTGAAATACACAGGCGAATCTGGCAACGCTTATTTCTTACAGGTGGAAATAAACGGCCATTTAAATCTGATGAGCTAGACAGGATTCTGATAGCTGGTAGGTTAGCGCAATTTTGATGTGTTCACCCTTTGAGTTTTGACCCAGAGCCAAGCAATGTATTATTGCTTTGCGAGAGGCTGAGGGTGTGGCGTGAGCCACTGGTGAATTCCTTTAAGCAGATGTTGAGCCTGTCCTGAACAATCACACTGAGAGAAACGTTAAGATGAGCAGAGAGTTTCACGACATTCAATTTAATTAAAGCTGATACAATGGGACTGCGGGAGACTTAAGATATAACGGTCCTAGAAGGCTCGAATGGTATGCGAGTGTGTATGTGTGTATGTGTGCATGTGAACGTGAACCGGTGCGTTTGTCAGTGTCCTTATCTTTCATCTAACTGACTTTGTGGAGCTTCTGAAGCAAGGTTGGATAATGAATGTGTGTTTTCAGAACGTCTGGTGGTTTGGAGATGGCGCTGCGTTTGGCTGTCTGGAATAATGCATATTTATGTGGGAATTAATAGGCAGAATGCTTTAAAATAGTCTAATGTAAAATGGCTTCTTCTAATAAAGCTTTTGAGGCTGCAGCGAGGGATGCGTCTGTGTTCCCCAGACAGATTTATGATTGCTGCACAGCAATAAATTTCAAATCTGTTTTTATTTCAGTTACTTTCTTAGGGATCATTGCTGATATACTGTATCTAGTGAAAAATGTGCTCATGAATACTCAAATTTAGTGTTCCACTTTTTTTTTAAAGACTGCCTTCAAGCAGATGCATTACTCTCCGTTTCTCCGTGCCACGATCGAATATTTACTTCTTAAGCAGAATTGCAGGAAGATGATTTAACAAAATTGTAATCACAGTAATGCACTGTGGTGCACAGACCGTAATGGCCTCTGGGCTGATTGTTAAATGAAAGTTAGTCCCTCCCCAACCACCCAAAGTGAAAAAGAATCATTGTGCTAATATCCTCTTATTACAAACTGACATGCAATATGTAATCACCTTGTTAGGCAGCGTTCACATTTGTAATGACACAGTGATCATTTTAAAAGTGCACTCACAAGCAATCCTGATGTACGCTTTTTGGCTCTTCTGGGTTCCTGTGGTGCTCCAGGCGACACACTGACACCAGTACTCATCCAGACCGAAGATCTTCTCAACCTGCTGTCTGGTAATGTCAATTGTCACCTGCATGATTGGCAGCGCTGCGAAGCAAACACAAGAAGGAACTGTCAATACGGTGAATGGGGGGAGCTGAATGAGTGCAGGTTTATCCCCATCATCAGCTCGTTTGATGGTGCCGAAAAATGAAATGACCATAAATATTATTCCGCACAAAGAAAACAAATGAGCTCGACTGACTCCTTTAGTGCATTTTGTACTTTGAACTAAACCGGCAAAGTAATTTCAAAAAGCCAGGCAGAATAAACAAGCAGAGAACCATAATCATATATAAACAGAGTGCTTGTTAACTGAGGAAAATGAGAAGAGAGCCTCACAGCTATCCTCGGTGTAATTTGAAGGCGTTAAAACACCAACAGTTGGAAAGGAACAAGCAGCGCTAAACAAACACTCTACAAACAAAAATACTCAGCACGACCTTCGTCTCTATTATTAAATCCCGGAGGGGGGGGCGGGGGTCACAATCTATAGAACATTTCCACAACACTGTTGATATAAGTGATGCTGCTGTAAAGCAGGGCAGAAATAGCTTTATTGCTTTTGACAGAGGAAATAACGGAAATGTCTTTCTAAACAAAAGAAAATTGGGACGAATTCCATTCTTCTAAACCGTCCAAACAATATAGTGTTGTCAGAGTGCTGTCTTTTTTGATCTTCAAAAAGCAATCCTTCATTTCATTTTCCTTTGACCTTTTATTTGGGGTCCGTAATCCAAAGGTTTTTTTTTTATATATTGAGCTACGACCTTGATCCCTACCATGTGTGCTACTTTCTCTTCACTCTGATGAAGTGATTGCTGTGTTTTCCCCTTATCTTCCAGCTCTCGCTCTCTGTTTCATCTTTTCTCTCTGGGGTCTTCTGATGTGTTGAACCTTTTATATGAACAGAGAACATTTACGGTCACAGAGGACACATCCCCAAGACTGACAACCTAGCATATGCAATGCTGTATATTTAAGTCTCAATGGAGAGCCGCTCTTCAACTTTCATTTACATAAAAGGCACTCTGTGACACTCTTACACTCCCCTCAGACACTTGATCTGTCTGCAGTGAGACGACTGAAGCTTGGCTAAGTGGCACCTATCAGGCCATCAAACCTATATAGCAATTACAAAAAGCACTTGTGCTGATATAGAGTATTCTTAAAACCAAAAACAGGGAAATTTAAAAAATAATTTGAGGCAAACTGTACATGAGGCCTATATAAGTGCAGGCTGGCCCAGCGGTGGCATGAGCTGTCTGGAAGAAAAGCGGTGTGGCTCCACTGCCGGCAGCCACGCAGTGATAAGTAGCTGTGGGGGTCAATGGCGGAGACCCCATATATTAGCGTCTCAATGCAGATTTCGCTACATGCAAACACAGTAAACCTGAGTATATGTGCAGGGAATCCAGCCCTTTAGCTCCACTCAGAGCATCAACAACACCCTGTGCTTTGTGAAAGATTTGACTAAAATGCTCTTCTCTGCAAAAAAGGAGAAAAAGTGATATCTGTATGTTCATATTGGCTTTAATAATTCAGCCAAAGAGCTGTCAAAAGTTTGAAATAAAAGGCTGGACATTTTTTTTAAGAAGACCCCAGAAAAAGGGCGCCATAGGCAGACAAACAGCAGGGGCTTAAGCCCTCTTTGAGATCCACCTGTGCATGTGCCAGCTCTCTTCTAACTTCAGTTGTGCAAGGAAACCGCTTCCATACCGCAGAGAACTGAAGTTTAAATCACTTACCATGAATCAAAGTCACTCACACTTTACTACAAAAAAAGCACAACAATCAAAGCCTCATTATGAAAGAATAGTTGTGCTCCTGTGTAAACTAGATTAGAACTCCTCACCCAAAAACATGTCAGATGAATAGACACCTTGAATGGTTAGTTCTCCCCGAGACATTTTACAATGTATGCCTACATTTGGTGGGCTGCTCCATTTTAATTCCAATCCCTAAGGACCAGATGGATAAAATGTTAGCACAATGAGCTCTTTATCTAAAAACAAATAGGCAAAGTGTGCGTATGAATTGATACATCACTCCTTAAATTAAAATTTCCCTTTAGATTTTCCTGCTTTAAACACCTTCCCCTTGCCTTGTTCTGTGAAGGTATGTCTGTTTTTTTGTTTAGTTCTCAGTTGCTGTGGCCATCATCTTTTAATGCATGTGTTTGTAATGTTTTACAAATCAGAGTGCATATATGCATGTGTGTGTGTGTGTGTGTGTGTGTGTGTGTGTGTGTGTGTGTGTGTGTGTGTGTGTGTGTGTGTGTGTGTTTTCAGGTGAGAGAACACCTAAGTGCTAAAATGAATGGCTAAAGAAAAATGGGCACTACTGATAATGAGCAAATGGAGCAGAAGAAATGTTCTTCCTTAAAATCAGCAGGATGGCAGCACTTAAACGCTGTGATACATTGCATTGGATAATCATTGTGCAATTCTCCTGGAAACTGTACTTGTCCCTAACAAACAAACAAACAAACAAACAAACATTAACAGAAAATTTGACTTTCCCCTTACAACATAATAATAATAAATAAATAAAAATACCTACGTATGCAGTCCAAGACCAGTGGGGCTTCCTGCAATGCATTTTGTGTATTCTAAACGATATGTCGGCTACGGCATCAACAGAAAAAATGTCCAATTTCCATCTTGTACAATAAGAAGGACTGGGGGAGGTGGAGGGACAACAGAGATAGAGAGCGTTCCATCAAAGCTGAAAGTTATATGAAAATAAATTCTGACAAACTGTTACAGCCTGCGATATGATGAACGATGAAACATCTGATGTAGACTTAGCTCAGGAGTTTTCACACACTTTGGAAAAAATATTTTTGAATACATACATTTGAAATTCCTCAATAAGCCATTTTCAGTGCTTTGATTAACGCAAACTTCCCTTCTTCTCTGAGCTAGAGGGTGAAAGGAAAAGATCAGTATGGAGATGCAAAGAATGAACAATAGCAACCTGAAGTGAGAAATCCTAAGAGGAGCAATTTGAAGCTCAGCTTGCCGAGGTAATTGCATTCCGTTTCCTTATCTCTTCCTCTCTCCATAATTACCTGCTTTCTGTGTCTGACACCTTCCAGTAACACTGCTGTGCGTCACTCTGTCCAATTTCACTCCAATTAATAAGAAGGACAAAATAATCTCATCACTTTGTGAACAAAACAGGACTGTCATTTTATAGCAGTTAATAATGATTGGACAGGCCACTATGTGTGCTATTTATTGTTGTTTTCAAAAGTTTAATTCACAGGGAGGGCTGTAGGCAAAACAAAACTTTATTAACACCACTCATAGATGACTGAGGTGAAATACTCCACTACTGACTCACAGAAGGCTCTGTCTTTCTGGAAACTGACACACTTTAGACCCAATTATATCAATATCAATTTATAGTATAATGCTTAGCTGCCTCCAAGTTGTAAGGAACTAAAGAGAGTAAGAGGAAATTTATACTCCTCCTGCAAGATACTGAGCATGCACTTAACATTCCTGTTAAACAATAATTAAAACATGACACGATTCCCAGGCCTTTGGATTGATCTGCGGCCCATTTATAAATGAGCTCATATCCCAAACCTCAGTGAAATTAAAATTTTAAAGGGTGATTATGTGATCGACACTGTGTGAATTCTGGGCTTACAGCTGGAACCCTGGTGAGTTTATTTTTTAATCGGAGTGCAATGGGATAACGGCTGTATTTGCCCATAATATTTGAAAAATATAACACATATCTTCAAGCTTTGTAATGCACTGAAATGAAGAGGTAATGCATGCTTACACAAAGAACGCATAGCATTCACATACAGTCATACCTGTGCTTATACCACTAAAGTCAGCTCCGGCCTATTGGAAGTAAATACCACTTCACACTCAAACTCCCTGTTTGACAAAACTTCACAAATATTCATTCATCTTCAACCGCTTATCCCGGGGTCGGGGTCGCAGGGGTGCTGGAGCCGATCCCAGATGACATTGGGCGTGAGGCGGGGTACACCCTCAACAGGACGCCAGTTTATCACAGGGCACATAGAGACGAACAGAGACAGACAACCATTCACACCTACGGACAATTTTTTTTAGAGTTAACATGTGCACATCTTTGGACTGTGGGAGGAAACCGGAGTACCCGGAGGAAACCCACGCACACACGGGGAGAACATGCGAACTCCACAGAGAAAGGCCCAGGCCGGGATCCGAACCTGCAACCTTCTTGCTGTGAGGCGACAGTGCTAACCACTACATATCCTTTGTCACACTGATGCCAGATGGCAGTTACATGTTAGAGCCTGGCTTTGCAACTGAAGTTCCACATACACACAGATGGGTACAAAAGTCCAGAATTACATCAGTCCTTAAATATAAATTAAGTTAATGTAAAATAGTCGCTGTAATATCTCAGTTCAGGGCAAATTTGTGAAAAGTCAACAATGTCTTTATTTCTTTAGTAACACTAGAAAGCAGATCTCTGCCAAAGTCAATGTTGAATTCACCAGCCCATTTCACAAGTTGTGAAGTTGTTCTTCCGACTTTGGTGTATTCATGAGCTTTAAGTCAGAATGTGGAAACAACCTGGACTCTACAAAGAAGATGTAGAGTCCAGGTTGAAGTAAGGTTAGGTTAAATGTAAGCTATAGTCAGGAGCATGAGTTGTGGATGTAGGTTTGCATCAGCCACATGACCAGTGATATGTCCTGCAAGTATGTACAGTAGGTGAAGGTTAAACCATGTAACTAGCTGTATTATTATTGCACACGGCAACATGCTGAATTACTTGATGGGAAAACTATATTTTGGATGAACACATTTGATCATGATTTTGTTTATAAATGATATTGTACATTTCAAATGGGTATATTATGATGTATAACCAGTTCATTGACATACAGACTGATCTACTCTACTCACTCTTACCAATGATCTCTGCCTTAAGAAAAGACTGGAAACAAAGGGTTAATAGTGGAATGAGTAAACTATTGTCTACAAGGAAAATGTTATGAATATGGGGAATTTCTGAGGGGGATGACTGTCATTTTTGTGCTGTGTGGTACAAACAGTGGTACATCTTTTTTGGTATTGCCCTGTTGTCTCCGCCCTTCAGGAAGATATTCAAAGGATGTGTAATGTAATGAAACTGTGTTTTCAGCTCGACTTATTCTCTGTTATACTGGGTAATTTAAGAGAGACAAGCAATTAGATCTTTAATCTTAAGATTTTTAAAATATTTACTTTTAAAACGGTTAATGGGAATTCCTTGAATATAAGTGTTTTTAGAATGTTTATCAAACCTTACTTTACTTTGGAGGGATATATCGTAAGAACAAAGGAAGAAACTAAGGTGGTAAAGTAAGGTAAGAAACTAGTTCGCTGCCTTAAAGAACGGCACAGGAAATCATTCCTACCTGCTGCCATCAGGCTCTACAATGCTTGACAGCAACGCTCAGGAAATAAACTCACATCATTCAAGTGACTTATTACTTAAATCTTACCACTGTTATTAAAAATGCACCTTTCTCTCTGTATCTTGCACCTTAAAATCCACATAGTATATTGTAGTATAGTGTTTTAAATTTGCGATACTGTACTCTTATTGTAGTTTATATTTTGTATTTTATATTTTGAATTTCTGATTGTATTGTACCGCTGCTACGATGACCTAATTTCCCCTCAGGAATAAATAAAGTTATCTATCTATCTATCTATCTATCTATCTATCTATCTAGTTGATTTTTGGAGCAGAAGGGACTGACAGTGGTCTCTGATGATATATGATGACATGGATGTTTTTGTTGTGTTTATGTTTGTTATACAGTAGTGTGTTGGTTATTGTGACTTACAGTATGTTAAATGTCTGTCTCAATGTTATGTTAATGCTTCCATCCATGTTGAAAAAACATTGATGGAAGCATTTCAGCCCTTTTCAGTAGGTCCCAACAAGCTTCAGTAATTAGTGGTAGTAGCAATAAGTCCGGAGGAACCAGTGCCCACTCACCCTACGATTCAGTTCACCTGAACATACACAGCTCTGTTAATCAGCAATCTGTGTAAAGCAGACAGAGAGCATGCAGGGCTCGTACCTAAAAGGAACATCCGTAAAAGCATCCAGGCTGTGAACTCTTTGAGACCCCAAAGCAAACACACTGTTCTGCCTGAAGACATCCTGACTTTTAACAAATCAAATGAAAGAAATATTAGTAAAAAAAAGACTGAAAGAGTTGCAGAGTGACTGAGTTCAAGAATTAACTGACCCTTCTATTGTACGATGGAGCTTGCCGCACAGTCTTCGGCAACAAAGTAAAAAACATATATTACTAGATCCAGTGTGACACTGGAAGTGCTATTTATTTTATTAAGTGATATTTATTTATTTTTACATCTGATGTAAATGATCATGTGTAAATAAGCTTGTCTTTGCTACGGATTAAAATACAGCACAGCAGGATATATTGGTGCTTTCTGTGTGTGTGTGTGTGTGTGTGTGTGTGTGTGTGTGTGTGTGTGTGTGTGTGTGTGTGTGTGTGTGTGTGTGTGTGTGTGTGTGTGTGTGTGTGTGTGTGTGCGCGTGCATGCGTAGGATGAATTTCCCCCAACAGGGGCTCAACACACACAGGGTAAACATCATTGGACTCAATCCCGGGTGAGTCAATACTGGGCTTGTCCGAGTGCGGGACTTTATATTTCTCTCCCTCGCTCTTGTTTTCGCAGGCTGTGACCTCAATTCCATAGGGGTCATTTGCTTATCAAAGCCAAGGACTGGAACTTGCAGGTCCTGAGTGTGTGTTCATTGTGGCCAAGGAAATTCAATTAGGCAGCTTCCCTGCTGTGTGTCTGGCTGGGATTCATCAGTGGATATAGAGGGATTAGGGTTGGGTGACTCTACATCAGGAGAATGCACCATTTCAAGGGTGAGTTCGCAGTGGTTGAGGGGAGACATCACAGAAGAAGGCTTTTTAAGAACGTACTGTCTGCACATCCTGGCAACCAGTCAAAAGCACGCTCTAAGTGTTTTATTTCCTCCTGCGGTTCTTCTTTGTACAGGATGGCATCAGTGTCATCACCAGCACGGTCAAGTCTTTTCAAGAACACCTACAATGTGCTCTTCCTCAGACCAATTACTTTACCTTTCATACAAATCCTGACACCATTCCAGGCTGTCAAAAAGCAACTTTGGAGGTAAACAGACAGTTGAAGTTGGTCTAAAAACACAGGTACATAACAACAAGTACAGTATTTCCATGTCTTAATAATCCAAAGTTGACCCCAGGGTCAAGGGCATAACTGCTTTATCATCAAGTCATTACCATGTTAAGCAGTGTTGTGATGAGTGGCCCAAGCTAACTGACGTGGAGAGCTGGGAATAGCAGGTGGCGCCATAAGCGTCTGTCTCCTAACAAGGATAAGGTGGCCTTCTGAGTGAAGCATGACTCTATTAAACAGCGAGTGAGTCTGCGGGAGAGTGTGTGTGTGTGTGTGTGTGTGCAGGGGGGGGGAGAGAAGCCCAGAGTTCAGTGGGAATACAGTAGTCAGGCCTCCCATTCAGGGATGTTGGTGAGGTTGCAACTCAAGTCACTAGGACAGCGTTCTGGGTCAAGGCTCTGCCTCCGGTTATGGCCAGCTTTTCAAGAGCTTCTTTTGATTGAGCTGTCCATTTTCCACAATGAATGCACGCTGCAAGGCCCCTGCTGATGCTTTGAATGTCGTTACAGATTATTCATGGCTGACAAACAGGCGAGCAGGTAGTGCTCCAATCAATCCAGCTAGGTTCAGTCCAATGCCACTCCAAGGAGACTCAGGTGGAGCCTCGGCGGCAGGATGAGGAGAGTAAATGGTGCAGGACTGAAGAAACACTAACGGAAGTCATGGCTGTTTTGATATTTTGCTTCTGTTACTAAGTGACTGGAAGTGCAAGTCTCTTTAATGGTTCCACGCGGAGAAAAGTATTTATTTTATTTTATTATGAGCCCTATATAACAGTACAGATAAGAAATAACCGTTTTTCATTTAGACTTTCTTTCTATGGACAGGAGCACTGTGTAAAATGTGCAATTCTTTTTGTTTTTTACATTCTATAACAACCATGGAGCATTGAGATGAAGAAAATACTATTGGTCAAATAAAAACAAAATGTGATAATCTGCACTACATTTCATTACTAGGTCAAACTTGAGGTGGTGCAATAGTGAAAAAGCATTTTGGAGGAAAGAATATCTTGCTTGCTTTTCTACAAACCATTGCTGACCGTGTTTCCACTTCAATCTGGACACATTTTGGGCAGAAGTTGCATTAACCTATTGGTTGAGGTCTAGCTGTTAATGTCCACAACTTTACCTATTTTAAAAATCTGTTTAAAAATAACGGTTTGCTGCAAGGAAGAATATATTTCTGTCATGGATAACCTCTGGTAAACCAGCAAACGATAATCATGAGTGTTTTAGTCTTGAATACTGGGCCTGCCTGCTGCAAAGACTCCACATCTCACTTTTTTTAAGTTCACAGTGGCTTCAACACTTGCTAGTATTGTCACGGACGGATGCCTTGCCTTGCTGGAAACATTGAAATTGTAATGCTCTTGTGTCATCTGAGGTTTTATTATTATAAAATGGCTCCTATTTTCATTTAAAATTTATGATGGTCACTATTATTCATGCTGATTGTGTAGACCAATGCTGTGAACAAAATCAACCATAAATAGGAGATTTAAAGATTTGTCCTGTAGGAAGGCATGAGGGTAAAAAGTCATATCATTGGGGTACAACACGTGCGGTTAAATCTGGTTTGCAATTGCAGGGAGGCTCAATAGCTGGGGCATTAACATAGGACATGGGGATGATTGATCCATTTCACTGAGATGTCAACAGTTGGCCTTGGGTCTGAATATATTTTATGCGTAAAACAAACATATGTATCCATTTGAGCGTACCCAAAGGGCACCCTCATTTTATTTCTAGCGCCGTCTGCTGTAACCCTCCAACACCGCAGCTCCAGCCCCTGCACATGTTTTATACCCCATAAACTCAGACACATGACATCTCCTCCTTTAATCATAAAAGGTTTGGTTTGGCCTAAGTGCATCCTGGGAATTCTTGGTGAGGCCTTAGGCACTTCAGCCGAGTGCTAGAGATGTCTTAATTGATTGGTTATGAGGGGATAACATTTTAAGTGGAAATCATTTGAGCAGTATTAATAATGCCTTACACACTTAGCCTGGTAAGAGTTAGATCTTCACTCTGCGAGAAGTTTCATTTCCATATTTGTCACTGACAACACCACCACACTAAGGGCACACAGGATATCACAACAATGCACCGTGCAGTATACATAAATGTTTTTAGTTGTACAGCAGGTGCTCACAGGTTTGGAACGTGATAATGAATTGATACAGAACAATTCAGAATAGCTTTTCCGTGTCGCCAAGCGCAGACATCACATGACAGATATCAGAGAACATTTCTATCTGGTCTCCATAGAAAAGCAACAACTGGTTACATCAAAGGGACATTAATTCAGAGCAATGGATTTTTCTATTTACACTGTCCCTCCATAATTAGTTTACCTAACCTTTCCCTAATAGCGCACACTCACATACACACACAGAGGCAGTGCTGTGATTTACCACAGTGCCCTTACCAAAGTGCCCTCATGTAATTACTCTCCATCCAATACCCTGAACCTGATGATTGGCAAGAGCAGAATGTTCTATATGCCACAGTCTTCAGGCTGGAAGTGACTGGGTTCTGCTCCTTTATCTCCCACACACACCTTGTCCTACTGCGAATGAGAACACGTCGAAGGTGATGGCCTTGAGCACTTTGCTTCTGCTTCCATTACATTCTGCAGAGTAGGAGGATCTGATAGAACGTTACCCACATGAAAGCCCTGATAATTTGCTCGAGCTAACATGTTTCTCACCCCCTTGTCTGACATGGCCTTAGGCGCCAAAGTAAATAAGGAACACTGCTTCAGGTAAGTCAGCCTAGCTCCCATCTGGTTCCCAAATGCTCTGTGCCATACAAATTGCATTATGGCTTCCCCCTCCCTCCTCGCGATTGGTTGGTTCCTCTTGGGCCGTTGGCCGGCAGTGTTGAAAGGCAGAGGTTTTGGGTAATCCAATGAAGGTGTGTGAGCTAATGTAAATATTCAGCAAAACAGCAAACAGCCTGGGGGAACGAAAGGCTACAGGATTCTATAAAAGTCTAAAATGTCCTGCCTTTTTGAAGTAATGAAATTCACGTTCTTTCTACACATTGATTAATTTTTTTGTGAATATTGACTCATATTGTTACTTATAGTACATTAACAATGTCTGATTGTATAGATGGTTTGATTAACACTTATTAGCTCTCCAATTATTTATCTAATTATCATTTTTCAACTGATTATTTAATTATGTAAAACCATGATTTAAAGAATAGTCTGCTTGTGACATAACATTAAACACCTTGAACATCAAGTGATAATAGGTATGTTTTATAATAGCTAGTTGGGAAGGGGGCTCAGTAAAACCTTAGTCTTAGAGTTAGTTAGTCCCAGAACATTAGTGTTTGCCTTCTGATTGCTGAAAAAATGCTATTTAGAAATCTCCAAATGTCAGTTTTTGAAACCAAATAACAGCACAGTCTCTGCGTCTTAATGTGGTATTTTTGAGGGATTTCAACTTATTGGACATATGGAAGCGTAGCAATGAGCATCATAAACTTCTATAATGATCTAAGCCTTTATAAACTTTCATTATTTATTTTAATTCATTCATTACTTAATTCCTCCATTCCATCGATTATTTTCATATTAGTTTTCAGATGATGCATATCCCTTTTATGTAGCATCTGCTGTTGACCTGCTATCTCCTCCTGTACATCCCCGCTCCTGCACCCTCACCCCTGTAACAATAGGGGGCAGAATAACAGGTTAAATCCCCCTCACTCCAGGGGTCATATGTGGAGTCCGCATGGTTCTCATTCCACTGTGGACCATGTTGTTGAATCAACTTTAATGCAACGCATGAGGGGATTAGGGGATGAAGTGATGCAGACCGAGCATGGACTGAGCCTTTAAATATTAATTTCTTTGTTCAAATGTGACTGTATTCATTATTAATACGGTAGATGCAACACAGAGGATTGCAGACTTTATAAATAAACTGACGCTAAAAATTGAGTTTATTCAGTGAAAGTAAAGAGTGGACCCCTGAGCTGGGTACGATATCAGAGGTACCAGATGTTGGAATAATTCGGACAGATGCAGCAGAGATTATACACTTTCTTAAAAGGAGAAAATTATGATTCAACGATCACAAAGACAAGAGAGGCGATGTTCCATAGATTTGAAAACATCACAACTGCAACTCTTGTAAAAAGCTATTTCTAATGTCCAGTTACGATTTATTTGACGCTTGCAATTAATTACTTTGCCTATAAAAAGAGTCAGAACATAGTGAAATGTGCCCTACAGCCTAGTGTAAATATATAGTGTGCCATCAAACACAAATAAAAGCAGCAAAGCCTCACATTTGAGAAGCTAAAACCAATGAAGATTGGGCAGTTTTCGTCAAAGTGAGACTGGATCACATTTCTAACACAAACTAGTTTGCAGGGGGATTGACTATAACAAGAGGAGCATGAGCAACATCAGATTCTAATTGAATTTTCAAACATGTACTTTGAAGTGTCCTGTGATTGATACAGAAAAGTAAATCTCTGTCCCTTGACTACCCTTTTAATACAGGTTGTTTTGAGATCAGAAGAAAGAAAAAATAAACAAAGTCTTGGTCTACAACAATGTGAATGAATGAATTATTCATTTGAATCACATACAATCCTCAAGATTGCTTCTTGATGGCTCCCAGACCAGGACCGCAGCTCTTGTTGCCAGCATGCCTCACTGAACACCCGCTCTGATGAAAAGGTTTCCACAAACACGTGTGGCGTCGGCTCTGCATTCTCGTTTTTGTGGGTTTGTGGTTGACGCAGTGACCACATGATACTAAATCCAGAAGTGTCATATGTAGGTGGGAAAATGCTGATTACAAGGGGTATTATTTCCTGAAACATTGTGTGTGTGGGGGGGGGGCTACATTAACCCGGGTCGTGTGCTCACTGTGTAGAAAGTACAATTTAAAGTACAATATAGACTATACAGGTTTAGAAGCTTTTTGTAATAAAAGCAGCATCCCACCTGCTATTTATGATGCTTCCAGAGAAAATGTTGCACCATTATACTATATAACACAGCTTTTCGAGAGGACTTCTTCTTTCCCTCAAAGCATAAAATGGTCTTTTCACAATGCCACCACAATCCCATACCCAGGACACCCGGCAGCTTCTAGTTTAAAAGGAGAACGGTGAGTTGCTGTTTGTTCAAGGAGTGTGTAAAATACCTATACTGAAAGTCTCCGGGGGCCAAACACACAAAGCATTAACTGTCAGCATCTCAGTTCCTCTGCCTATCAAAAATCTCTATGGACTATTTAGCTGTCAGCTCCCTCACTACACAGCCCAGCTCCACTATTTTTAAACGAATTTGAGCAGAGCCAGGTGCTGATTGACACCACAAACTCCCACTCTGTCTCTCTCTGTCAGCACAACACTTTAGCCTTTCATTTCCAAGGGATGTGGAGGTATGCTGAAAGATAAAATTATATTACAGTTAAACATGAGAAAAATATCAAGGTTCATTGCTCATAATCAAAACAGCAAGGCAGCTAGGAGAAATACCAGCTCCTCTCTGCTCCATGCTCTATCCAACCGTTTTAAAAAAGGCACACTTTGAGGCACATCGTGGAATACAAGCACACGTGTAACTTTGGCCTCTATTTGCTCAGTGTAAGGACAGGACAAGAGGCCTGGGTAACGCATGTGCTGCATTTCATTGCAGCATACAGATGTCAGATCAGTTATTCAGATGTCTCGGTTAGGGCAAAGGAAGCTTAGAACTACAGTTAGACAGCTAAGCAAATATTTCCATGTAGCTCCACGACCAAGGCATCTCTACAAAAAGGCATACAGACTACTGTGTGCCTTTGGAAATGTAGTTGAAGATTAATTTAGAAATGATCATTCCTAATGCAATGCAAAAATGCTGTGCACTCTGTAGCATTATTTAAAAATGATTAATTCAGCAAGATCAAGGAGAGTTTTTTAATGCTTTCGCTGCACATGGCATTCCATGCATTGCAAACAAACTACAAATGCAGGCCTGAAGGACTGTATTGATTACATGTGTGTCTTTACCAAACAGGGTAAATAACTTTAGCCTGTTATAAAAGACAGTCAGCCACTAAAGAGTGTTAGATGCATTCCAACTTCCAGCAAGGGCACAGCTTTTGTGAAACTGACAAATAAGATGACGTTAGAGAAGGCAAAGCGGGGGGCTGACGTTGGATATGTTTTGCTGCGAGGACAAAGGCTGCGCGCGTGGGAGATCGGAACGCCAGCGTTGTTGTTTGAAAAATGGTAATTACATTTTTTTTAAACTTTTGTTCCAGTAATTGCAGTTAATTTTGAAATTCATTATTCCTGCACGTCAAGACCAACTTCAAACAAACAGAGCGTACCAAACAGACCTACTCCAAATTTGAAAACACAAATACAACTTTCACAGCCAGAGACACGAACAAGTGTGCCCTTTGCACGAGTCTATCGGCAAGATCAGTCAGCACAGCTGGTTCGTTTTTAATTCTGCCAGCCTCACTTTACTCCCGCTGCTCCACACACACTTGCAGTTGTCTCAAGGCCAGACAAAAACAGGCTTCAATTAAATCCACTTTGACTCCTTTCTCACTCTGAGGTGTGTTGCTTTGCTTTAAGGGCCTGCCTCAACACACACACACACACAATCACACGCGCACACGGGTACAGACACTATGCTGACCTGTCTGAGAAGCTTAATAGAACACGCTGGCAGATGTGTCACAGGAACATTTCACCTTGCCATCTGTTTTTCAGTGCGTCATCGCCAAATCCTTCCGTTTCTGTCCCGCAATCAAGAACAGGATGAAATACAAGTCCCATTATGGGGCAGCAGCTAATAATGCATTATCAATTAGTCCCCTGATCGATGCTTAGCAGGTGGTGCAAGGCCATTTTGTTCATTTAGGACTATATAGTCCTCTTCCCCCCTGATTCTCTTATTTCCTTCTGTTCATTAGTTCCTGGCTCACAGGCCTATCAGGTTTTGCTTAAATTGCAGCAGGGCCGTTCTTCAATGTTCCATTAAAGATCTTGTTTAATCACTGTTGTGAGGCCTCAATGCTATTAGGAAGGCTCTGTCCTGAAGTCACCGCAGTTTTTGACAACAAAAAAGAAACAACAAGCTCCTTGCTGCTTCCATGTTGTTGACCTATGCAGGACCGAGAGAGAGAGGTGGAAAAAAAAGTGTAATACAGGGACAGAGGGAGGGCAGAGTGGATGGACGTTGGAGTCCAAGAGGTGATTGGCTGCTATAATACTTAGGATAAGTATTAAGGTATTAAAATAAAAGTTAGAGATTCATTCAGCTAAGCCGGGCTTATCGCCCCCTTAGATCAGAAATTAAATATGTCATTACATTACAATCCGGGATCTGGTCAATCAGAAAATACATATTTTATACAAATGAATCCTCACTGGTTTGCAGATTCAGGGGTTAGCCCTGTGGTGCCATACCACATTATGACTTATATTCAGAAAGTAGAAGATGGTTTTAAAAGATTTACCGAATACGTCATGCGCTGCATTTAGACTTCAAAGGATTGACAGAGGACAGGAGCCGGTGCTGATAAACCTGGAGGTTACAGGCAGAGGTTATACATGTCTATTAGAGGTTTATAATATATATAAGTGGAGTTATAAAAAAAGGAATATTAGAGTTTACTAATATGTTTATGATTCTACTGCAAACCCTGGAAAATTCACTTTCACAAAGTACAAGGCAGATGTGGCACGTGTGATTATTTTCTCCATTTTCTGCTTTCATTGTAGAAGCCTTGTCGACATCCGGTTCAATCAACAAAAGAAAATATAATCCCCTCGCATCTTTATAAGGCAGTTGCCGAGGTTTATTGAAAGAGGAATGTGAAATGCATGTATTTTCCACCTGAGAGGGTTTGCTGCAGAGGTGACAATGCGACGCGTGGATCGAAATCGTTTCCATCAATGCTGGCAGATGAAATGCAAACAAAATCAAATCAGTCGGGCCCATACAACAATCCTCCGCTCAAATGCCAATCTCCCTTCTCCTCATCATGTGTCTGATGAGAAATCATAGTGTGTGAGAATCTCCTAATCTATGCAAACACACTGTCACCATTGATTTGTTCAGAGAGGATATGTCTTTATTAAGACTCGCCCGATGCCTCCATTTCTCCTGTTCTATAAAGGAGCCGGTCGGGGCTCTGGAAGCAGTCACAGACATAACAATTGAGATAAGTTACTGAGGACAGGTAATGAGAACCGATAGACTCGAGGATGGATCGATATTGGACATTGATAGCAGAAGAGGAAGGACAAATGTGACATCTCTTTCCTTTTTCATGTTCAAAGGAGCTTCTGAGACATGTGTGTGTGTTTGTGTGTGTAGGGTTGTTTGCGTGGATGTGCATGTGTGATGGGAGGGGGTCAGAGGCTTTCACAGAATACAAAAGGGGTGTCAGTAACTCTCTGTAACTGCAGTACGCACAGTGAGCTGGAGCAGCTCCTTTGTCTTTCCTGCACTGAATCATTTTCAATAAACAGACCTGTCTGATGAGGGCAGAGGTCACATCTGCAGTAGCCGGTTATCCACATGTCCTATTTTCTACCTCCTGAGCTTTGATACAGTCTGACGGAAACATGTCTGCACTTCAGACCTGGGTCAGTTATTAATTTAAGCCCTTCCAGATACTTTGACATTTGTCTGCTGGGAGTGAGCATGGATGGAGTTTGCTGAATATTGCCTCTGCTGTGTTGGGCCTGACCAGTTCATCTCTGAAAACAGCCACGTTTGTGATATCACTTCAACCTGAGAAGGTGAGGGGATTATCGATTTACGGCTTCTGCTCTCTTTGATCTGTTTGTTTTCATATCCTTGAGTGATGAAAACTTGTACAGAAGTCATTAGGACTGCAGGAATCCCTCCGAATTGTCAGCGTAGATATCACAGCAGCGGACATGATGGTGATCAGGCGTGCATAGTTTGACCTTCAACTCTCAAAATCTGTTTGTCACAGCTTTTTATATTTCTAATAAGAAATGATTTTTCAGTTGTAGCCATTTTTATATTTAGATAATAAAAATCATTACTGTTACTTAATAAAAAAAGATTTTAATTTTAATGTGCATTAGTCAGACTTCATAGAGGGACTAATTTTGTTCATATTACTGTGTAGCATAGCTGTGTAGTATAGCTGTGAGTGGGCAATATGGATAGAATTGTCTATTAAAGTCTAATTGTGTCGCAGACGTAGGACTCAAGTCATTTGGTCCAAATCTCAATGGTTGCATTTTTTTCTTTTCTTGGGCAAGTCAAATGATATTGACCAATTTATCTAATCTTTATCCATTCAAAAAGTATGACAATAAATTGAATTTGCTTTAGAATTATTGATCCTCAGTGAAATGACAGTGCTGCAAAAATAATAAATATCAAGGTTTTGTCATAAAGCTGTCCTCCTTGATTTGCATTTACACAAACGTGTTAAAAAGGAGAGGTACCTCGGTATAAACAGTATAGTAGACATTTGTTTTGTTTCATGGTATATAATATTGCTCAGCCCTGTTTGTAGAAATGTAAACTGGTATTCTGTTCAATAGATCTAGAGTTGGACTTTTTTTTCCACCTCCGTCAAATATGTGACCTTAGTTTGCCTCATGTGACTGCCGTGACTCATCTTTATCTTTGATCCTGTAAGCATCTTGAAGTGAGTAAAAATATTTTCTGTATGCTGCTCCATCTGTCTGAAACCTTTTGCAGTTACTGTAGATCTAAAATTGCTACAACATTCGCTCCCTTTAGGGAATACAAATCATAGCTGGAGAAGTGGGTCCTCTCTCGTCTGGCTGCTGCTGTTTGAAGGTATTTCAGAATCTATGCGTTCATCTAGATTATTGTATTGTATTGGTCTTAGTTATTTGTATGGTTTTTGACGGCTCATGGGGTTGAATTTCATGGTTGTATTCTAAATGTTAATCATGATTTTATAATCGTGTCTCTATTTAATTCTGCTTTGTGGCATATTTTACATCATCTGTCTTATGTCCTAACTCATTGTTTAAGCCTCTCAGCCAGGGCACTATTTAAAATGAGATTTTTAATCTTAATGAGGCTTTCCCGATTAATACTTTTGAACCCTTATTTTACCCTGACACTTTGAGTTATCAAGCAACTGTATGGGTTGAAAAAAAAACATTTGGGAAACATTTTCAAAAGCAATTAGACAAAGAAAATACTTGTGGAGCTAACAGCAACACTGTTTTGCTTTAATAATGGAATCTCACACATGCTGTGCAAACCAATAACACAATGTTTACAATTCTGTAAGATTGCCTATTATATACCAAAAACATATTAATGATATTTTGAGATATCAGAAGTCTGCATCTGTATTCCTAATCAAACTGTATGAGTGTTTCATCTGTGGATGGGCCATTCATCCATCAAAGAGTGAAAGAAAGATTATCATGTTGAACGGAGAACAGCGAAACAAATGTGAATACCATCTCCAGCAGTGACTTTTGACTTGGATGTGTCTACATGCCATTTCCATTATTTTACTGCTGGAATTAACAGCATTAGCGTAGCTTGGCTTTAATTTGCATAATAAAAGAATTAGGATCGTTGATTTGAATCCCAATTAGTTTGAACTCGACAGCCAGTTAAACAGAGGCTGATATCTCAGGAGCTTTTGTCGGCTGGTCACGTGGGTGTATGTGTTTTGTAATAGAGGAAACAAGCATGGACCCTGCTCAGTGCAAAGCATGAACACTCAGCCCACTCAGAGTCAGGCAGGACATTTCTTTTAAGTTCTTTTTGGCTATTTTGAGAAGGAGATTTTTCACTGTTACACTGGGTGAAAATTGGCAATCAATTTTTGTCAACTTATATACGTCTCCAAACTTATTTCACCTTCCTCAAGGCGTGATTGTTGATCTTGGGCAGCTTCTGGTGTGACAGAAGTCCTGGTTGCTTGGCAACAGGTACAAGTTTAGAGTGCGGTGTGACTGTGACGACCAGGGTGAGAGTAGCTACGCCTGACAAGCCTGTAGTGAACACACAAACGCACACATGCTTGTTCTGCAGTTGGATGTGTGTGCGTCACATGTTTCTTGCAGGAAGGGGGGATTAGAGGGAGCCATCAGTAAACTCCTCAGGGAAGTGCTGACATTAAACAGCACAAGTGCTTGAGAGATCGATGTGGGTACCTTGGAGCAGCCATACCTCTGGATGACCATGTGTCCTTCATAACTGCACAGCCCAAAATATGACACATTCATCATCAAAGGCAGCGTGATGTGGAGAGCTGCGGGGAGGACTTGGAACTTCACAGGGTTTCTAAAGACGGAGCCCCTCGCTGCTGCAGGGGTCTGTGGCACCTGGCATGACAGATTTGTTTCATAGACAAATAAATGCTGACTATAACAGCTCATAACCACATGGCAAATGGTCCATCATCATTAAATGTTGGCACAGCAGCATTGCATTGGTAATGTGATGTTCCCATAAACTCGGAGGTTTATGGGGCAAAGCAGCTACTGACAAAACGCAATTCATACTCATCGTATCTAAGTTGGGCAGCCGGCTCTACAATGTCACCCCTTTAAGTCCCATGCCACAAATAACATGTATATCATACACTCAGTGCATTTACATGAAATTGAATAAAGCGGTTACTCAAGGAAACCAGGTCACGCAGGTAATCAGAGAATATATTTACAAAATATATTTGATCTCTTCCTGCAGCAGGTCAGTAATCAGATGTCTCTCTTGACACTGATATTTTGATTAAATTAATATATCTGCTCGGCAGGGTAGGCAAAACGTAAATTTATCCTTTTATTTCAAGGACATTTTTTTTAAGAAGACCCCAAAAAAAGGGCGCCATAGGCAGACAAACAGCAGGGGCTTAAGCCCTCTTTGAGATCCACCTGTGCATGTGCCAGCTCTCTTCTAACTTCAGTTGTGCAAGGAAACCGCTTCCATACCGCAGAGAACTGAAGTTTAAATCACTTACCATGAATCAAAGTCACTCACACTTTACTACAAAAAAAGCACACCAATCAAAGCCTCAGTATGAAAGAATAGTTGTGCTCCTGTGTAAACTAGATTAGAACTCCTCACCCAAAAACATGTCAGATGAATAGACACCTTGAATGGTTAGTTCTCCCCGAGACATTTTACAATGTATGCCTACATTTGGTGGGCTGCTCCATTATAATTCCAATCCCTGAGGACCAGATGGATAAAATGTTAGCACAATGAGCTCTTTATCTAAAAACAAATAGGCCAAGTGTGCGTATGAATTGATACATCACTCCTTAAATTAAAATTTCCCTTTAGATTTTCCTGCTTTAAACACCTTCCCCTTGCCTTGTTCTGTGAAGGTATGTCTGTTTTTTTGTTTAGTTCTCAGTTGCTGTGGCCATCATCTTTTAATGCATGTGTTTGTAATGTTTTACAAATCAGAGTGCATATTTGCATATATGTGTGTGTGTGTGTGTGTGTGTGTGTGTGTGTGTGCGCGCTTTCCTGCTCCCAATCAGTTGTCAGGCTGTGAATGGGCGGTCTAAATTTGCAGATCACTGCTGAATCACACCACATCAGTGTCATGCATGTTTATGACACTGATGGCGGAGGCGGGAGATTGCAGCACAACAGACAGAAAAACAAATAGGTCTCCAAGGTGATCGAGAAGATTTCTGTGACTGAAACCAACGTGCTTATTATGAGACTGGCAGGCTAAATAGGCTGGAGGATGAGCCAAGAGCCTGATGGAGCACAGTAATCACTGGCAAATTGCAAACCTTAGATTCAGCATGCGAACACTTTACATAAGGTATCTATGGAATCGCACATCTCACACATCACCAACCAACAACATTCACAAACAGGTGAGAAAACACTGAGATAATAAATTATTTAGATGGGTTCGTCGTGCATGTACCTGTGGCTGGGTCAATAGTACGCTCAATCAAGTGGTCGTCCTGGTGAACCCACTCGCCGTTGCACTTGAAGTAGATCTGCGTGGCAGGGCTGGAGCGGCATGTCAGTGTCACCGGTTTGTTCTTCACGATGAACTCGTCCTCTGGCTCCACCAGGAAGTGAGGTAACAAGTCCGAGAAGGCGGCGGGGAGTGTTGCTGTGGCGTGCTCAGAACCTTCGGAGAGTAAAGAGAAGTAGTGATTTTAGAGGGATGCTAAAAAAACAAACAAAAAAACAAACACACTTTCATGTTCTCAAGTTGTCATGGATGCAGCAGTCACCAAATATCTGATGCAGAAATTCAGTGTCCTTGGTGCATTGCGTACTCATGCATATGAGAGCGGGAGAAGAGGATACAGACAGATGGACAGACAGAGAAAAAGAGAGACCAAACTGTATGGAGGAGAGTTGGCAGTGACAGAGCTTGGCCTTGTGTGCTCTTGGCTGGGTCAGGGGGGGTGTAGCCGAGTCCAGGTCTTTACTTCAGCTCTTAATCACAGCTGATGGACCGGCGGCAATAAATCCCATCCCAGCGACTAGGCCACTTCAAACTGTGTTATACAGCTCTTCAACCGGGACTCTAACTCTGTCCACATTAGGCAAGACAGGGCAAGAGGCAGGGAGGTTAAAGATGATGGACAGCTAGACAGCAGGTTAACTCAAAATCACTTCCTATATACAGTAATGGCTGTTTTTATTCCTCCAGAATCTTATGACGTAGGAGATGTCTTGCAAGAAGAGGAAAGATACATCTCCACTGAGCAGAGATCCAACAGTTGTCCTTCAGGGGCACAATGCTGCGATTTACAGCAAACTTTTACGCTGAAAAATGTTCAACACAAACGCTGAATGGCACAGCAGAGCCTAGAGCGCACACATCCTTCCTCCATGAACACAGCTTCTCTCTCTCTAAACATATTAGCTTTGTGCAAGAGATGGCAAGAGGACACAGAACGGAGTGGAAAGAGGGAAAATAACCTCTTTACACCACCGGCACTCAGGGGAGACCAGTAAATCCCAAAATAAAACCTCTTTAAAAAGGAGTGTAATATTAATTTACTGCCTTGAATCCAATATGGCTGACAGACCAGGCATTAACAACCTTCTCCATCACTCCCTGCGCGGTGGCAGAGGAGGGAAGTCCACATCTCTCATAATGAAATGGCAACACTCGTGCTGACCTCTCTCTCCTCTCCTCCCTCGCCCCAGCCTTCGTTCATCCATGCAGCTCGCTGATGCCCGGGTCAGGGATAATATCGCGTTGCGTCATAAACACCAATCTTTTGCATAAAGACATTATCTGTCAGTTCCTCCCCCACTACACATTATATTTATGTCTCTCTTTCTTCTCCTATTTTTCTTTTCCCCTGTGTGCTGAGTTGCTAATTTATCAGGATGAGATAGTGAAGCATGCCGCACCGCCGCTGCCGCTGAACCCCATTAATGTTTCGTGTACATGTTTAACTCTTAATGAAAACTAAATGTTCTGTGTCCAATGAAGGACATACATCACTTGCTGACACTTTCCCCTTTTCCCATTTTCCCATTTTCCAAGCACATTTACTTTTTGCAACACAGTGAAGAAAATGTCATTAATATGGCAGCTGCCTGTTCAGGTCAAAACAGCATTATTTACTATGCATGTGTGTGTGTTTCTTGTCTTGTAATGTTGAAGAAAAGGCCACAGTTCATCATGAATAGTGTGTATAATTGCTCGAACGGAGAGCCAAACTTTTGCTCATAAACAGCGTGGGACCAGTAGGTCAGGTTGTTTGAAAGTGTGTTGGTCCTAATGACGGCGGCTTCTTCTAATGGGCCGGTTTCCAGCTTTGTGACCACAGCCATTAGCAGGCCGGGCCGACCCTCTGTACTCCCTGCAGACAGAAGAAGACAGCTCACTAAAACAGTGGGCGAGTCTCACCTCACACCTGCCAGGTTAATCATCTCATAGAGGACAGTGAGACAAAAGCCACCTGAGACGCTGCCGATCGTGAGAACGACTTGATGAGCTCCTGATGTTGTTAACTAGACGCTGCCTGCTCATTTGCCAGGGTCACATTCAACTTGAACTCTCAACTTTTTGATGATGTTTTCAATTTGTGTTTGTGTTTGTGTGTGTGAGTCACAAGGGGTGGGGGTTAGTCTTCCATTTTAGTACATGCACTTCAGGTTAATGAGGTTGAAAACGTAATTTCTTTCGAGAAGTAAATTGTCATTTTATGGCAGGGCATTCTAGTCACGCACTGCTTTATATCAAACCCATAATGGAGGGCTGATGCGTAGTAAATTGGCTTAGATTATTGTCAAGACACAATGTATTTCAAAGTCAACGTGAGCACACATACACATACACATACACACACACACACACACACACACACCGGGAGTATCAGCCACTTAAAGGACTTGTTGCAGGTCAATGCACAAATCAAATAGACATACAAAAGCATTATGGGCAGTGCATTAGATTCCACTGAATGTGATTGGCTAAAGCCGCTATTAATTGCCAAATGCATCAGAGTCTATTGCCAAATCATTTAGTATGCACACAAACAACAAACACAGGATGCTAAATGTCTCCCTTGCTGATCATTCAGCCAATGAAGATGATTTAATTGATACAACATGCTGGATGTGTTGCTAGGGCCCAGTAACCATTACATACCTACCAAATATTATCATAAAAAGAATCTAGAAAAATAATTTTGACTCTTGTCCTCTTTAAAAGAAACAAATCAGGTTATGACCCGTTATTTGTCTGCAGCTGCTTTTCTCTCGACAGCTGACCTAAAACACACAAACAACCGCACAGCCGTACACACAAACACAACAAGGGTGCACCAGCTGTCAGTGTGCTGAGCCATGATGTCCAGGGCAGATTTCCTGCTGCACACAGACTCCATGTCTCATGTGTCCAGCTGACCACGTCAACTCCCAAGTCAGGGATCGAGTATGTCTACGAGGAGGAGGAGATGATGAAGTTATGAAACAGTAAGTCTCGCATAGCCACATCTTTCTTCACAGCGCTGTGTCAGTGCTTGAGTGTGGTCTGGCCGCACTTCTGCTTGATTATTCCCGGATAGAGAAAAAAACGGTTGCTTGTATCTCTTTAAACCAATTGTAATGGGCAGCCTGATAACAGAGATAGCAGTAAGGAAGGAGAATGATTGAAATGCTGGGTGTCAGGCTTTATCCCAGCACTGTATATCCGGTAAACCAGACTGTGAGGAAGTCAAAGAGTCTCAAAATATATATATAAAAATCTGAGGGGGTTACCATCTATCTTCAATAATGATTTTTACTTTAATGCCACATCCTGTATCACTTTTTACACATAAATCTTATTTTGAGATGAAATCCTGCATAGTTATCCTGACTTCTCTGCACGTGTCAGCGTGCCCCACACTGTCGACTTAGGTACGTTACCGCCGTTTGTAAAATATGCATTTATTTATTTATTGTACGCATTATTTACTTGGAGAACAGAATTGCTGAATGCATCAAGGCACGAGGATGTCATGGGGGAGAAGAACCATAGCTGGAGAGAAAATAACCCCCTTTTGTGTTGCTCCCTCATGGCACCAACACATCGTTGCCCTTTGGAGCCAATTACAATTTTTTTTTTTTACATCATGTCCCTGAAGGAAAGCATCATTGAGCAATCACTGGGCATAATTTACATCAAAGTGATGAACAGCAGCTATAACAAGTGTTTTATGACACCATCAGCACCTTACAATGTCCTCTGAAATTAATTCAATTAAAATCACTATGCAGAATATTAAACCATTTCATGTTTAGCTGCCATTAACAATAAAGCAGTGATCAAATTTGTCACAATCACTTTGTTGGTTGATGGCTTTCTGGATCTTTATACAACATTGAGTATCTATATTTGGTAATCACACTAAATATAATGTTTATATTAGGTTTATGTATGGTTATTTTTAATAAGCTTCAGGCGACACTAACACTGGCAGGGATCCAACATAGGGAAGGAAGCAGAAATGGGACGTGTAAGAAAAAAAACCACACACTCCACCATCATATATAATCTGGAGCACGGCTGACTGATGTATGTTTGTCTCCAGATGACAAATATTTACTCCTCCACATGTCTGGGTTTCAAGATACATTTTTCAATGAGACAACCATGCTTCAATGAACACACACACACACACACGCATGCACACACACACACACACACACACGCACGCACGGACGCACGCACACACACACGCACACACACAAAGATTTTTTAAAAAGGCACACATACGCAAAATATAGACGGGGAAAAAGCAGCTCACAAACAACTTTGTCTTTTTCTTGATCAATGCGAGATGCAGAATTATTCATGCAAACAAAAATGCAGGTTTACACAGAAACGCTTGAATGTCAACAAATTCTGGTATTATAGGATATTCCTGGTTATTAAGGTTGGCCTGGAAGACAATCAGTCACTGGCAGAGAATATAAACTTGTATAGAAAAGCATTAAAAAAAAACATGTAGGAGAGATGGCACCCATGGCAACCCAAACTTCATCACATCACATTTGCATCAGTAGTGAAGGATGCAGAGAGGCTTAAGGAGGGGAAAAAAGGGAGTGAAGGACGGAAGGAGAGGTGGGGGCTGAGAGGACGGTTATGAATAAGTAAATCAGTCTCACACATGCCTCACATGACGTTATTACAATCTATTTAAATGAATAGAAAATTGGCTGCTAAGCATGCACATTGATGCAGGGCTGTACATCTGTGTACATATATTAATTCAGGACACCAATAACATGCTGCCTACACTGTTTCCTGACGAGAATATTTTCATGATAGATGCGTTCCTGAAGCTCGGGTCACATCGTTGCCATCAAAAGCCAGCGACATAAATCATCCCCAGTCAAACAGGCAGCACTTTGAATGATTAAATTCTGTTTTTCTTTGAGTGATGTCGTTAAACAAAAGAAAAAAGTTAGAGCTGTTATACGTGTAAATACGGTGCATGGCAACACCATTAATGAGCCTTACACCTTTGAACAGGAGCAAACACATCCGCTAAATCCGGTTTGTTGATTTCTATTTATTTTTTCCTGTCATTTATTTGAAGTGACGCCTCAGCAGGGGAAGAAACGTTGTGCCGTCTACCTTTGCAACCAGCGGCGGCACTCCGACACCTTCGCGTCGCTCGCCTTTCAAGGCGACGCCTTCTTGAAAGGCCCATTTGCCTTGAAATCTATGAGACCATTTTAAGCTCCTGTCAATGTAAAAGAGCTGACATTTTGAGAACTGTGCTTAAGTGACAGTGGCTGCATGTGTGTGAATATATTTGTCTGTGCAAATATGCATGTTTGTGCAAATGTGTGTGAATAAATGGCTTAAAGTGATGTTTAACAAGATCAACAGCTGGGAGCCTGAATTTGTGAATACAAAAACAGCATGAGCGTGAACAAAAGACACATTGATCTTTCTGATTTAAATCGTTTTACGGTCAGACCTGTGATTCAGAAAGCGCATTCCTATTCTTAGAAGCGTCATTAACACGATTTGGACTAAGAGACTCAAGATTGGAAGGAATATTCATATTCATTACTCAAGTGCCACAGCTGATGCTTTGTCTTTAACTTCCACATATTTCCACAGACAAGCCAGTTTTATGCCTCTCAACCAATCCGTTTTCTAAAACAGTGGTTTATTCCCTGTCTGTGACTCTCCAACAAACTCAGTACCCTGCATAATTCAGTGAATATTCCAGCTTGTTTTTTTTTACCCACGTTACATTATATATATGCTGTCCACCTCCTTTACGCATTTTAAGGCATTCAAAATGTAGTATGAGAGTGTTCAGCTGCTTCATGAAGAAACACACTTTTGATCACGGCCTCATATTAAACAGCATCTTCTCAAGAAATGAAGAGCTTAGTTTAAATTGAAAATGCATAATTCAAATCCAGAGCATGGCAAAGATCAAGTTGAATTATCAGCTAAATATGTGCTCCTCTTCGAGTGCTTGTGTCAGAAAATAATATGTTCTCAAAACAGCATTCAGAAACTTGCATGGCCATATCTGCGTTGTAAAGCTTAAGTTAGGCCATTTCATTTAGTTTGGTTCTCTCAGCCGTGATTTCACAAAAGGATTGCATGGCTTTTGCAGCCGCTTAACCTGCACTGAAGATATGAGGAATGCCTCTGCACCTTGTCCATTTTGTGTGATTGAATAACATGTTTTTGTGAGTTGGCTCTTAACGGGTTGGGTAGGCGTGGGTATTACAAAACCCTGAATCCACATCACTATCAAATGTCTGCTTTGCCAGACATATAACTGCAGTAAGATACTTAAAAAGGCTGCAAAACTGTATGGGTGTGTTTGCGCTGTAATATCATTTGCCCTGTGATGAACATGTGACATGAAACTACAGTTTATCTGCCTAAAAGACAGACAAACCAAAGAGCACTGCAGGGGGATTAAAGATTGACCAACCACCGCCATGGTGGGGACGGACACCGTTGTCAAGCTGTGTGTGTCACTGGCCAATCACCACCATGTGAGCTAAATATGCCTATATCATAGGCTCCGCTGTAGCTGACTCCATTCAAGTCAGTTGCTACTATACAGTCTATGGTTGTTACTGTTGTGGATGTAAAACAGAGGAGCAATGGCTTTGAGCATCACAACCTCCGCAAAATTACTCGTTTCAATTTGATCTTATAACATTTTTGGAATGTCCAAGAAGAGCTGCTTGGTTTTACCCCTGAGTGAAGATTGAAACTGAGTATAACTAGTTGACAGTTCTGTCTGATATCAGGCTACTGAGACAGGACAGATAGCAGTTGCAAATGATGTGCAATTCATTGTGCCGTCAGTGGCCGCAATCCATTCTTTGTAAATTTGCCCCTCAGTGTATAAATCCTAAAAATAATCAAAATATGTAGAGTTCTTGAGCTTTTTAAGAAATTCAAAAAGCACAATAAAGCCTGTGCAGACATGAGAAACACTAATTTTAGAGGGAAATTCAAAACCCCTTGCTGTAGCAAAACTTAGGCTGTAAATGCCTCAGATTGTTCGAAGCGTCACCTGTGAGTTGTTCTAAGAGTCACAGAGATTTAAACACATTTTGGCTTAACAAACACACAATCCTCAAAGGAACTTTAGGTATTCTAAGCTGTCAGGAGGGGCAGATGTAGTTGCGGTCTTTGGAATCCCAAGACACGCACACGCTCATGGATTTGTGTCCCCTTGTGCTCAGCCGGAAACGAGGTTATCCAGAAGCAAGTTGATTACAGAAGTCAGTGCAGGCATGGGAAGAAACAGAGAGGGAAAGGAGGCATTCTTAAATCTTTGAAATGGATGTTAGGAAATAATGGGAGGAAGGAGGAAGGAAAAGACAAGAGACGATTTAGATTACCAAGTTAATCCTTTAATTACCGGATATGCCGAGAGCTAAAATAAGGTTTCACACACTGCATTTTACAACATTTCTAACTGCAGAGAGCAAGGCAGACTGCCATCATGATCAAGAGCCATAAACCTTAAAATAATGGAATATCACTATCACTGGTAATCTACTGTATATTGTTTGGGATGCTGGGGAAACAAACAAACTGCAAACTGAACAAAATACTGCAAATTGCTATTGTTACTTTGAGAGCTTCACAATTAAATAAAACATGTTTTCTTACGGCTGGCCTCCCAGCACACAATATGCCAAACAACCACACAGAAAATACAACAGTTTAGAAACCGTCCAAAAAACAGGCTCAATTTGGCAAAGTGACAAACCAGCGAAGTGGATTACTGCTGATATCGGCAGAAGTAATTCAGTCTGTTCCAAAGGCTTTCGACACAAAGTGTTGTAAACGTGAGGGGCCCTGCGACACTTGTCAACCACGTCAACTTGCCCATTCCTTCCTCCTCCTCCTCCTCCTCCTCCTCCTCCTCCTCCTCCTCATTTACCTTCCCAAATGGGGGGATGACTAGCGCTATCTAATTAGTGTGACGGAGCATGGAGGCTCCTCAGCATCAGACAGAGAATTAGAACACAACACGGAGATATGATCCATAACAAGGCTGAGATAAAGCATCACCTGTTCAACTCTAATTACTGTAACAGTAGGCCAGAACCAACTTCCCAATTTAACAAGCCCCCAAACGCTTTTGACATACTATGCCACTGGGCTCACTAACAGTATAGTGTAATGATAAGGTAAATATATATTATTATTATTATTAATAATAATAATAATAATAATAATAATAATAAATATTATTATAGTAATCTATTCATAGAGCTCAATTGGCTTTACAATAAAAAAATTAAAATGTGACACATTAAAGGAGCTGTAATCAAAATTCAGAGCATTAATACAGCAGCGAACAAATATTTACTATATAAAGATATAATGGACTAATGGTGTCCTGAGCAGAGAATTAAGTCACTCTCCCTCTGTGTGCTTTGTAATCCCAGTTTCTCTTTTGTTTGTATTGATAGCTGGTCTCGTCATGCGTGTATGTGAGTGCACGTGGCTGTGAAAAGATTTCCCTATTTCACGTATTGTGGGGAACAGTCTGTGTCAGCATTGTGAAGGCAATCCCAGCCCACTTTTTTTCAGTATTTAGCAGCTAATTTAAACCAAGGGCGAATAGACAATAAAATTGATGGTGGTGATATGAAGAAAATCAAATATCACAATATTGTTTGACCAAATGAGGGCTGCAGCTATCAAATCTTTTTGTAATCGAGTATTAGTTTACTATTTAAACTATTCAAAGTAGTGCATAACATTCTACATGACACACATGTTTACTCAAACAAGCTTCAAAGACAAAAGGGTTAATTTAGGAAATGAAAGAGAGATATTATCAGGAAGAGCGAGTCTCTCTCTTCCTGTTTACCGTAACAAGCAACGTACAAAACGCCACTGACACATTTACTCAAACAAAACTATAAAGACTGATCAGGTAGGGGACGTTATTTTAACATTCGTGACAAACTAAACATAGAGGCATTTACGAGGACAGTTAATGTTACGCATTATATTCCTGTTTATCTGTAACTACGGCAACTGCACTCCTTAAACCTGAACAGCGGTTGGTGAAGTGGTGTTAACAACAGGCTGCTTTCAGCTCAGACGCTGAATCATTAATGTCCTTTGTCTTTTCCGGATGTAGTGGTGTGCATCTGCAAAAACGGTCCGTGTGGAACAATGATCCCTGCAATGAACATGCTGCATAACAGGCGAGATAGGAATTACACAAATCATTGAGGCAGAGATTTTGACTCTATGATTTTTGTTATGGAGTAAATTCAAGTTACTCGAGTAATTGTATCAGCCATAGACCAAATACCTTACTATCAATATTGCAACACTATTGTAGGGTATCTATTAAATATTGGTTTATTGCCCAGACCTAATCCTTAGATGTTAAAATATATAAGTGAAAGTAAAAAAACAGTCTCACTGGTTGAAAATTTGACAATGCAGTCACTTAAAAAAAACAACCCAATTTAATCGTCAAAAACACCTTACTTTCACTGACCTGAGATATGTCATGGTTTCTAACACGTCTGTTAGCGCCTTCAAACTAATTTGCATATCAAGATTCAGAATTGAGATGATAAAAATACTTATTTATACTGGTTTAAGTGATCTGTCATTTAGATAATATATCCAGATAGAGGTCATGTTAACACCAATGTAAATGGGGCCTCATCAGTTGATAGAAACCATCTTAATTAGCATGCTAATAGTATAGATAGTATGGCTGAGGTTGATGTGAATGGCATTAGTTTAAAGTTAAAATCCACATTTTTTGAACCAATGATTGCACAAGTAAAGGCTAAGGGATCACCAACATCATCAGCATTCATTCTCTGGGTACCATGGATTTCTGTACAAAATTTCATGAAAATCCATTCAATAAGAGATATTTCAGTCTGGACCAAAGCAGTGGACTAACCAACTTTCCGTCCCTAGAACCACACCAAATTGTGTTTGCCAAATTAATGAGCCATGAAAACACAAATAGATGCGTTATTTATAACAGCTTTCGTGTTCTACATTTTTCATATTGCAGAGCCTAACATCAAATGCCGACCCTAGCCTCTACTATCTCTGAATATGCAGAGAATAATGAATACTGCACCCATAAGAAGTGCTAACATATGGCAGCACCATTATCAAAAGACAATAGCGTCTGCCACTATGTCACATGTTCACAAGACTCGGATCCAGAGGCTCCAGACCTGAAAGAGAAATGTAACAGGGAATTATACAGATAAGTGTGAATGTGACTACAAATAAAAGACAGAGCTGGTTATCTGATATGACTTTCCCTGGAAAGCAAACCAGAGCACATCTCAACTCCACGTGTGTTTAGGGTATCAGTCAGAGGCAGAAGCAGCGAGCAGAGGGGGGAACTCATTTCAACCTGAACAGCTTTCTGATTATTCTCTCCATTTTTATTTATTTATTTTCAGCTCCTTCCAGTCCTCCTGGCATAACAAGCAAAAGCAAAGACACACTGTGATTTAGCAATGCATGAATACAAATCGGTTTTGGAAGAAGCACATCTTTTATTACTCAAAACACACCACCTCCTCCATTTCAGGATAATCTACCTTAAAAAAACGAATGAGTTTTCTCAGCCAATTTAAGTAAAATTAGATATGAAACACCTTTGGAACAAAATGAAGTCCTGAATGTGTGACAGCAGCCGCATGTAACATTCACACCAGCTAATGCAAAAAACAACAACATTGATCCGGATAATGTCCCATCAAATCCCAGTGATGGCAGCTGGTTCAACAGCTTAGCCTCCTCACTTGTGAATGACTCATGTTACTTGGCCTTTATCTGTGCATTGGTAATTACTCCTGTTATATGTGACTTCTCACCTAGTCATGTGTGTTAAGGGAGTGATGGAAATTATATATTACCCTTAGAACATACAGCCCTGTACACCAGTCAAGTCAATAACAACAATAATGATGCAGGCCAAAGTGCAGTCACGTATGGAGTTGAAAATGAAAAAAAATAAACTGCACACAAGATTTATATATATATATATATATATATATATATAAAAAAGGTAGAATGATAAGAAAAAATAACAGCTGTACACCCAGATAAAATAACATCTTCCTAAAATGCAGCTGATGTTGCTACTTGTCCCCCTCCCAGACAGTCCAATTTCTTTTGATTTAACAACATTGGAGCTGGTATAAAAGAGAAAAGTGAAAGTAATGGTGCCATACTTCAGTACTGGGCTTGTTTTGCCTTAACCCTGCAGATCAGATGTACTGTTGTAAGCTTTAAACTCGTTTAGGCTCTGATACTGATGCCTACACAATCTAATTCCCCACACCTGTGACCGACTCCAAACACTTTGTCTTGAGAAAAAAATTGTATTATTTTACCTCATCAATTTTGTTTTAAGAGATACTTAAAAACTGTTAAACAATAAATAGCATGTCGGTGGGTTTAGAGTGTTTTAATGCGGAAAATGTGATGGGAAATTAAGGCCAATAAGAAATTGATTATGTGATTAGCAGCTGCAGCAATAGAATTTAGTCTGTCACAGATATACCGTTTATTTCCCAAATGTGGAAGTAGTATTTGAACAATAATTCTGACACATTTCCATAAAAAAAGAGAATAAAACCAACATCTCCATAATTTCTGACTTTGCCATCCCCTCTGTGGCAAGGCCTTTTGTTCCAACAGAAGATGTCAATCTTTAAATACACGTCACACACCTAAAATTTCACTTACTAAGAAAGCTAAATAGTTTACTAAAACAGCTGGGCACTATACTTTTAGGCCAACAGTAAACAGGAGTATGCAGTGCATCTGTTAGGGACTATTTTTAGCTGTGGATTAATACACATTTGATGTGATGTGGCCCCAGGACAGTGTGTGTAAGATTGACTCTAAATAAACTGCCCATATTCATGATAATGAGGGATCATGTCACCCAGTGTCACAGTGTGGCTCATTGATTCTTTATAAAGCACGGATGAGTACGCTACAAAATATCAGGCTTTGGATAACAAGACAATACTTGTTAGTAGGATCAATTTAGTGTTGGTTTTAGTTTTAGTCTTTTGGTGGCATTTGTTGCAATATGAAAATTATAAAATATCACCACACACACACTTAAATCATTCACTATAGTGAAACTAGCAAAACCACAATAATTAATCAAAAGGTAAACATTACATTAAAAGATTTATGTCAAAAGTAAAAATACTCATTCTTAACAAAGGTCCTTTTTATGATGTTAAATTATTGATACAACTATATTACTTTATATAAGTACTTTAATGCTGTAACTGGTCCAGGTGGTGCTCAGGCTACCCGTTTTTAGCGTGAAGTAAAATAAATGCAATGATTCTTTTGGAAATATAAAGGAATGACAGTGTAAAGTCTCAAACATTGGAGATACTCAATACTTAATTAATAAGTAATATATTGGTCATTTTCTTCGGGTTTTTTTTTTAGCTGCATTTCATATTATGAAAGGTGTTGTATTAATAGTGTATTCTTCTTCTTACTATTATTATTATTATTATTATTATTATTGTTATAACAATAACTAGCATGCTTAGTTAATTTCCTCCTCTCTCAGAGACAGGAGGCAGTGTGTGTCTGAGGTAGGCCAGCAGCACACAGGGATCCTCCTCCTGGGGTGTTACCACAACTGATAATCTTGTGACAGATGATGTGATGAGGTGGGACATCGTCGCTATGCTGCTAATAACATCTCATCACAAATAAGGGCTGATGACATGCACCGTCAGATAACAAGGGAGCTGCTTTCATTGTACAGGAGGGGCTGCAAAGTTTAACCTTCATCGCTTTTTTTTTTCATTCAATCGTCAAACAAGATTTATATGAAGCCAGTGGTAGATATGTGAAATGATAAGTTAGGTTCGTCTCTTGTGACCCTACTGAAGATGATTAGAACTAAAATGTCTCAGTTCTGTAGTAATCTGAAATCCATCATACTGAAATTCAAAATCATTTATGGTGCGGTAAGCTAAACATGGCAGGATGTAAAAACATTTCCAGAGTTTAGTTAGAAATAGAGAATACAATTGCACCAGAGTAAAACGTGTGACTATGATGCCACCGACAGTTAAATCGGTTCTACAGAATGTGCCATTCTGCTGCAGGCAATAAAATCCCCCTGAAAAATCAACATAAATTTGTTGTTCTAGACAAAAAGCAGTTCAGTGCACCCATATCGGTTGTAAATGCATTTTTTTCAGTCACTATCAGTTCAAAAAAGCCGTCAGTGCATTTGAACCAGAGGCCAAGCTGCAGTGGGTGCATGTGACACTGAGGGAAATTGAATTTATCAACACAATGTTCAGCTTCTTTTTTTCCCTTCGCTCTCATTAGCAGAGGGGTTACGGCCTTATGTACAATTCACAAATTCTTCAAGCTGTCCTTGAGATGCTCCTATTGAGACTCATGCCTTTCAATCTGTCATCTGGGTATGTACTGAATACTAACAAACACAATAAGGACAAATTCAGCATGTTTGCTTTTTGTTATTATAGGGTACATGTTGAGCACAGTAGAGCTCCCCACCCCCCCGAGTTCCCATCAACAATGGTCACCCTGGGTTTTTCCTCTTCCCTCCCTTTTCAAATCCATAAAGAGCCTTTATCCCCACACTCTACATTACAGAGACAGAAATGGCATCCACATCCAACCCAATAATGTGCATGAACAATGGCAAAGCATTAGGTGACTGGCAATAAAAATTGGAAAAGAGGCACTTTGCTCCAAGAAAATATACTAATAGAACTCAAGCTATGAGACCAGTGGAGGCGTCTCATCAGGGTTGTCGACCAATGTGAATAAAGATGTGAAGAATAAGGGGAAGTGCTTTTAAGGCAAAAAAAGAACATTATTTCAATTAATAAGACCACTTTTTATAAATTGAGTCAGCATGTCACCTTGTTCTTTCTTGTGAGCAGGATAGAAAAGAGAGCGTGTGACTAACTGCAATTAGGCCTTTTCTTGTTTGACGGTAAAACTACCAGGGAAATGGGAGACCTGAACTATAGACTCACCAAGAGCATTTGAATGTCATTTGGATAATGGAGTGGTACTCGAGATATGTTTGGGGAACTGCTTTGAAATGCAAGGCAGGTGGCAACTCTGACAGGCCTTATAAGAAGGAACCATCCAATGAATTTGGTTTGAATAGCAAGTCAGAATCTGAAAAGGGGAAATGTTAGTGAGACGAAATTAAGCATGGCAGGCCTTATTTCACTTTGTCTGTGAATAATGGCCCCCCCCTTCCTCCTATAAAGTATGGGATATTGTTTGGTTGGCTTCCAGGTAACTGCCTGCCCACACATTGGACAACATGTGGGCGAACAACTGCCAGTCTTTGTCAGCGAAGCATATGCAGATAGGATTTAAGACAGTGAGGAAACCAGAACAGACACAAACATTCATGTAAAGTATTTTTTGAAATATGTACCATTGTACTGTAGCAAATATTGTAACAAACCGGATGATTGACAAAATAATCAAGAAGCCATTTTTGTTTTTCCTCTTTGTCATTGTTGATGCATCTGGTTAACGAACATACTGTATGTATGTACTGTATATGCTAAGCTTAGCTCAAAGACTAGGAGTGGGAGGAAGCCTGTCTGCGCTAGTAAAGAAATATGCCTCCCATCAATGCAAACTGTCTTACTTACATGTATCTTATTAGCTACAAAAACTAAAGATTGAACTGCTTTTTCAGCTCAATTCATCACTGTCCGTGTTCTTCATGTGAGTTTGGTTGGCAACATGACAAAAATACAAGAACAGAAAGACAGTGGACAGAATAAGAAACACCAATAAATCAACAACAAGTAACAGTAAAAGAGATTAAAAAAAAAAACTATTTAAAAGGGGGAAAACAGAAGAACCTCAGGGCTACAAGGCTGCTGCCAAACTTTAGTGAGTGCAAATTAATTGATAGAGTGCAAATGAAGTGATTTTATGTGCACACTAAAAAGAAATATATGAATCGGTTATACCTGGCACTAAAAGAGTCAGCGCCGTAACTCTGCCCTAAGAGGTGCGGCTTAAACTTTTTGTTCTGGGGACAGGTGGCATTTTGTCTTTTTAGTAGTGATCAGTACAGTAATGCGACCTAGACAAATTCACACAATTCTTTTGCATAGTAAATAAAATAACATCTCATGTATGATTAAGATTAGTGTAAATTAATTTACTTGTTCTGTGGCCAAATATGAGCCCCCACAGTGGTTTAATATAAAAGAAAGAAAGAGTGGTAAACAACAAAGTGCAAAATAAAGATGTTTCAGACAGAATTATGTTTCACAGACAGCACTGTCATGGCATTTTCACGATTTCTAAGATCCTCTGGACAAATGACTGAATTGTTAAAGCACTTGTCACCGTGTCTCAGAAGATAAAAGCTGACTGTATCTACTGTTCTCAGACTCTTTTTTTCCCCCTAAATTTAATGATGAGCCTCACTGATAAAGAAATACTGTGGTATCATCTATTCAATACTTTTCTGCTTTAGTTCTGTAATTAAATCCACATTTATAATAAATGAACTGTATTTATTATCCTGTCTGAGCAGCATAAATTTAGTTTCCAGGGTAAATGGCAAGAGTGTTAGATCTACTACACCATTAAAACCATGCAAGTACGCATATTGTTATTATCATCATCATTATTACCGAACAAGTCATTTTGAACATATTAGTTGAAACAGTTGTAATAATTCATTCACAGGTTTCAGCTTTTCTGGAACAGATTACAAGTCGGTGATACGTCTAATTCCATGTATAGAGCTTTCAAACCACATGCAGTGCTCTCTACAATGAGACACTTAAAACCTAAATGGTGACATGAGATATATAACCTAGTCTCATTGCTGCTACATGTCTGGTCATAAGTGACACGTCCAGCGTGACACTGAGGCACCACCTGGCTGGTCCCTGCAGTAATTTGAGGGAAGTGCTGCTGGTCGAGGTTATGAATGTTTGTCATTGTTCAAAACAGCCATTTTGTTTTTTGTAGTGAAGGATCAGAGATCTTATGTCCGGTGGCAAGCCCACCCCCAATACTCCTCCGGTGGAAAGACAGATTGCCTATTTTTCTATCACCTGTGCCGGGCCCATGACACCTGCTAGACGAGCACAGTTTAGTGCTCTCCCTGTCAGCTAACGTATGGGTCTATTGATGTGCTGTGACTGGGCCGGGCTGATCGTACCCAACACGTATTAGGGCCAGCTGTTGTGCCTCATCTGTCTCTGTGTGCGCCCTGATAGCCACAAACAGACAGTAAACACAGGCTGCTGCAAGCATAACGCCCCATCTACCTGCAACCCTGCGTCCTTCTGCTCACAATGCCATCGTTTCTGGCCCCAAACTAAATGACTATAGAAGTGTCGGCTTTAATTGAGTCCAAGAATTTGGCTGATGGGGGAAAAGTTGATTCAGTGCAAGAACGGTAATTGCAGTCTTGATTACACCCGTCTGAGAAGCTCATTCTAGGATTTAAGATTCAGTGAGGCTTAATAGAATGGTGTGCACAATCGCAGTCCCGAGAGTTAACAATGAAACGTAAACACTACAAATTGCATGCTGCTGTTTGACACTTATGATTAAGGTTAAAGAATTCAATGATGATTATGGTAAGTGCATGGAAACAAACAAAGGACCATGATAAATATGTCGTATATGAAAACCAATCCAGACTCATCAAGTAATCAGCTGAAAGAAGAAACAATTTTCCACTAACCAAGTCTTGTGGATTTCACTGCATTCATTATGAGGTAAGTTGAGCAAACATCAGCGACATGGGGAGACTCTATACCTACCCTGTTGAGAAAGATGAGGGAGACGCCCTTTTCAAAGTTTGAGCGCATGAACCCCTGAAAGGTCTGTTCATGCCCCCGCCGGCATGAATAATCACCCCCAGCTCCCCTGTAATGTGCTGCGGATGATATATTGGGCCACATTTATTACTGCTCTGCTTCCACCTCGCTAGGAGAAGCAAGTCCTCCATTAAAAAAAAAAAAATTATATATATATATATATATATATATATATATATATATTGGGAGCCATGGACAGCTACCATTTTGCTTCTAGCACATAACGATATAGAGTTCCCTTTGGTTCTTGCAGTGAATCTGTTTAACAGTTCTGAGTCACTTGCACAGCTAATCCTTGTCCACATTCGTATGCCTCTTGAGATTTCTGTCACCTCAGCAGGGAAGGGAAGCAACAGTGCAATTGAGACACGCCCAGGCTTTAGCTAGTACATGTACAGGACATGTTATAATTAAAGATTAGTCCTGCTGGATAACACACTCTTATTTGAATGGTAATATGGGGTTAAAATTAGCAGCACTTCAAGGAGGTTTTACAGGATTAGAGCAGCATTACATGGCATCATTTACTGGCAAATGATTTGTATAAAAATATAAAATATAAATGTCAGACTACTGACTTGAAAAATACCAGGGTCATGCTAACATGTTATGAGAAGGAAAGTGGAACGAAAGAAACAAAATGATAATAAACAGATGATAATACCAAAACAGCCAAATAACAAGTCTGACTTTTGGTAGTGCATTTGATGATGACTTATAAATTCATTAAAATGAAATTGTGAAATGTCAGAAATCAGAACATCCAGTAAATAGGAATGTGATTACTTTTCTACTGGGATGAATCATTTCGAGCAAAACAGTGCACCACTGCAATAAACCATTCCAACATCTTTGGCAGACTTAGAGCAGCTTTTACATGGCCCACCTTCTCCTACAGTCTCTGAAGGTTGCTGCTTTTCCAACAGTTGATCTCCCTTCTTTCATTTCTCTCCCTCTGACGCTATAAGCTGCAAGTATTGCAAATGCAGTCCTGAAGTTGATAAAGGTCAACATTGTTAACTGTCCGTGTGTATGTGGGAATAGCCTTTAGTAATACACCACCTTATTCTGGTACGGTGAGCCTCAGCCTCTCAGTATTCTGAACCTAATGTAAGCTGAAAAGAAAATGTTGCCAGCAATTGCACCTGCAGAGCCAGTGAGCAAATAATACGTGAGCACGTATGGTATTTGTACATCAGTGTATTGTACATGCAACGTGTATCAGAGAATACACGTGTGCTCCGAGGGCTTCACATGAATCAATTTAAATCCATCGTCTACACAGAAATTACTTATTTGTCCAATTTATTACAGTGCTACATTCTATTGAGAGAGGCCCAAGAATTCACTCGCCTCCTGATTGAAATCATTGCCACTGGGAGAACCTAGCCAACACCCTTGGAGGAGCCGCTATTCTGAAAGTGAGTGAATCATTGATTTTTAGCCGGAAATCATCAAGGCGAATCTATGGTAAATGAGAGAGTGGAGATGGCAAATGGTCTAGTTCAGCAGGATATTCAGTTATCACTGTATTCTTTTATAGACAGGCCAAGATGTCCAGCTATTTTCAAGCTTGTGGTTAAGTGAAGACCAGTCACTCTCAGAGGGAGTTTGTTCCTGCTCTTTGCGAAAGTGCAAATGGAAAGCACCCAAGAGGGAGCAAAATTGTGCGGGAAGAGAGTTTGAAAGAAATTGTAATCTTGCCAAAAATAAAAACGAGACAAGAAAGCAATAACATCCTGAACTGACACATAAATCCTATTGTGGGTTCTACGCCAAAGGGTTGCTCTATGAAAATGAGCTGCTTTGATGTTTGATTAAAACTATCCTCCTTCTTTGAATCCCTGTAAGAATTGTTTGAAAATTAATAATGCTTGAATTAGAAGATTTAATAAAAGGCCTAACAGCACAAATACAGTTCAATAACAATACATACTGTTGTAAGTTCTTAGCCTTTTTCTCTCTCCAAAGCAACAGATTTGGTATCTTCATTGAGAAATAAACAGCTGTTATAAAAGGAGCATCTTCCACCCCGCACTAACAATTATTCAAATGCAATGCGAGAAAAGATGTTTTTAGAGGAAACCTAATCTGAACTTACATGTGCGTTCCAAATAGGAAAATAATTTTATGCTGGTCCAATTAATCAAAACATTTCTTTGTCAGGTCAAATTACAGACATTAGCGAGGACTATACATTAAGGACAGATGCTGCAGACTTGAGAATAAGGTGTCTGCGGCGCCATTGACAGCGAGAGACGGCGATTAATGCAGCAAAAGCTCCTTGTACTGGGTGTGGATGCCCTTGGTATGGAAATGTTTTTTTGACATTAAACCATCCAAGATGATAACAGACACCTTCTCCGCTTCGCAAGACATATGGTTTGTTTTCTCAGAAAACACATGAAAAATGCAGGCAGAAGGGTTGTCCTGCCTTTGATGATAATGTTTGAAATTCAGTCGATATCTGGAAAATAAACTCTACAGAAGCGGAGTTGGTGCAAACCGCACAACCATCAGTAATGGCTCCAGCTCCCACCAATAAACTGCCCGGCAGCTTTACAACTTGATATAAAAACATACTAGCCTAATATTTCTGATGAGCCGTGACTCCCTTTAAGCATTCGTCTAGCTGTGTCAGCCTTTAACATTTTGAGATTATACAACTGATTGACTTGGCTGGCCTGAGGCTACTTGTTAGGAGGCTGTGATGGACCTGTGCCAGTACCTGACAGGAGTAAGCAAAAACAACCTTTGTTCAAGTGTCCAAATGCAGGAGTACATCAGTAACTACAGCACTCAGCGGTTTTGAGGTACATTTTCATGTGAGAGTCAGACAACAGGACAAAGAACCGGGTGCTGCACTGCACTGTGGTTTATCCCCTGCCTGGTATGAACAACAAAAGGGCTGGCACCACGTTATGGGCTATGTGTGGGTGTGTGTACACATCTGACTGCATTTGAGACTGAATCTCCCGAGCAGCTTAAGTGAAAGTGATAAGCTGTAGAAACAGCGTTCTGCTTCTCACAGGCTGCTTCCAATGATCGCTGGGAATTCATTGCTCTTTCTAACTGTCAAGCACGAAGAGAAGGAGGGAAGTGTGTTTAAAGGATTTTCCCAGTCCTTAATGCTATTTATTACATCTCACCAGCTGCAGCCAGGAGTGGCTACATGTAATTGCGGTCTTAGATCTTTTGGCCCAAAGACAACCAATCAAGATGGATTCCTTTTCCGACGCTGCGATTGACCGTGAGTGAAACCTTGTGACTTAGAGATGGGACATTATTTAACATGGACCCAGAGTGACGTTAAGGAGCATTAGGTTCCGGGTTGTTAAAGCACTTGTCACACTCCAAAGGCATCCATCACAACGCTGGCTTCAATCAATAGATAAGTAATCGGCTGCAATGAGAGCCAGCATGCGGTATTACTCACCGGCTCTGTCCTGAAACAGCCCCACCGCCCAGTGAGCGGAGGAGCGCAGAGCATGCAGCTCCATCATGAAGGAACTTATCTTTCAGCTGAGCACGACGGTATCGACAGCCCAGGACTAAGAGCACCTTTGTATTGGTACGATCACTCAGAGGGATTGTGCATTCATGTTGCAATGTCTTCCTGCTACAAAGTCAATGTGCCAAATTAAATGTGCATCAACTTTCCTTCACTATGCTTCAAATGAACCCCTCCTGCGATACGATCTATGGTGTGTACATCATTTAAATGTTCAACTGTTTAGATAAAAAAGAAAACGAGTAAGACAGCAGTCCTTGTGAGCAGCCTCACCAGATGTGGTTTAGTCACAGTATGGTATGTGACGTTGCCTCAGTGCCATTTCTTTTTCCACAAGGCGCTGTGAAATGAGAGATTGCAAATGGCGTGGGTAAAGCAGGTGGGTGGGAAGGAGGTCGGGAAAAGCTGAAATCAGTGAACTTGCAAAAATGTTAGAGCATGGTACTGTTAATATTCAAAATCCATCATTTAAATTCACTACCAAATGTTAATAGATGTTATAATATCAATATTATGCTCATTTTAAGGTTAATACTTGAATGAATTGATCAGCATTTCCGCCCGGGGAATGACTGTAACGGCACTGTAACAACACTTTCTACCTATATTAATATAGTTGTGACATCACAAATGTACAGAAGTCCTGACGGCTCGTTTAAAGACAGCTTCTGCATACGGGCTGTGTGCATTTCTCTGTGGAATAAAGGGTTTTGATACTTTCACAGCATTTCTATAGCACCTCAACCCCCTTTGTAGTAAAAAAAAAAGAGAAACCTGCTTGATCAACAATATGTTTTTAATTGCATAGTTATTGATTATAACATCTATTTATAGACATGTTCAAATAAGACTTATGGTATTATTCTTGTAAAGAAACCAATAGTAGGAAAAAAGTCATTCCTTTCCTCTTTTTGGGTAACCTATTAAAAAAAGGATCAGCAAGTGTGGGAGCGAGTTTCTCACTAATTCAATTGCACCTACTTTATGGTTGTGTTTTAAATCACATAATGCTGCACATACTTGCTAATGTTCCATATATAAGCTACAAATGATGGGATAATGTTTGTTTTAGTAACAACACAGAACTTAACAAACTCCTCTGAACAATAGAGCTTATTAAGAAGAATGACTGTGTAGTGTCAGAGAAAAACATAATTAGTTCTTTAAAAGTTCAAAAGACTGGCTCCTCTGCTCTGCTCTGCTCCACTTTGACTGAACATTAAAACCATGTATCATTAAAACACAAGACCAAGAACTTTGATCTTGACTTTTATGGAGAATACCACCCAAAAATTACACAACACACTTCTATTAAACTGCAAGAATGCACTTCAGCTGACATATTATTGATCATTTTACTAGTGGAAAAAAAAACATTTGTTCATATGCAGCTCGTGCACCAAGCCTCCTAACTTTTGTGAAAAATGTGATCAACCTAAACATGCTGAACAGTAATTTCTGTGTAGATAAAAAATTGCAGAGGATATAAGTATACAAGGGTTAGGCAACAGCAGCAATACTAAAGCAAGAATACATCACTGTATTTAGACAAAACCATGGATACGCCCACAAGCGCCTGACATCGGTGGTGCCTTGAGGCTTCAGCCGTGGGAAAAATTAAATCTTACGGAGAGTGAATGGCCTCAGCTTTGTGAAAAAAAAAAAAAAACCTGACATGAATTTAACAAATCAAAACAGAGATATGACTAGCTTCTAGGGATAAGGCAAAGGTTGTCTAATGTGCTTCACTGCATAAGAATGCAATCAGTCCTCACATGTTCTGCATACTAACCTTCCTCCCCCAGACGTGATTACTGCTGGTCATACCTGCTGTCTGCGGCATTAGGTAAATATGTGTTTTGATGCTGTCTGAGGGGTACACTGTTTGTGTAGCACATTTCTAAACAGAGCTAAAACACTTAATCATCCTGAGTTTTCAAAATGCAAAGTAGATTTATTCTCTCAGCATTTTTGTCTTTTTGTTGAAAAATACGCCCCCTTTAAACAATGCATTAGCATACACCATGCCATAAATCAAATTACTACTATGATACTGATGTGGTCTCCTGCTGTGATTTCTCTGAACAGACATGGACAATAACACGGCTGGGAGTCGATATGCACACCAATTTACTTTTCCACATAACAAATATATGCAGAGGAATTTCTCAAAGAAAATGGAATATTTAATTTCTCATTTGAGTGGATTACCAAACCCCATGTAAAAATACCCTCCATTATTCATGATGAGGTTAGTGCTGTGTGTACAACGAGTACAGTTACAAAACAAGATTGAATCACTTTTGACTTCAGTGTCAAATATGCCACTTAACATTTTACTTTATCTCTCACTCATTGCTCTTTGTTTGAACAAATATATTTTACGCTAAAAAGAATATCTAGTAAACGGTGCAAATGTAATTTTATGGCTAAAGTTAAGGATTTTGATGCTTAAGATCAGCTGGAGAAGTAAGCCAACAATGAACTGCTCATAGAAAATGTACTTAGTTAAAAATGTGTGTGTAATATGCACAGGAACACAGAAATCCACAACACTTCAAGCACATATTCCACCACACGTAACACGATGTTTGTGTAAGGAGTCAAACACTATAACACTACACAAATCACATGGATCGTCCCTCTTAACTATTCAGTAAAGACATGTTATTCTTCTGGTGACAGTGGATATGGATTTTTTTGCCTGGTCTGCTCTAAATATCGGCCTCATACAATGGACTGGACACAAAGGCTATTCTCTGGGTAAGAGCATTGCATTCAACAACGGCTTGAAGCACAGCTCAAAAAACGTAAAGGAATTTTTGGTGTCATATTGAAAACCATTCAACAGGCCTATTGTTACTTGTCCTGCACGTCTAAATGGAGGAGCTTCTCTTGTTCAGGAGACACTGTGAAAGTGAATTACTATCTGCTAATGGGAGGTCATGATTAACACAAGGCTGGAGCTTAAAGGCCTTAAACAAGTGGATTTGTCCACCAGGACACCCCTGCACCCCTCCTTCACCACCACCACCACCCTCCTCCTCCTCGTGTCCTATACTCAGCTATCCAGTCCTACCTAGCTCCTCTTTCCATATGTTAAACAGATTTGATCGCTTGCCATTTTCCAGCTCATTAATGAAGACCTAATGCTGCATTTGTAATGAATGTGTCCTAGTTGAAACATGATCCAGTCTCTGGCCTTGCTGAGTGCTTTTCAGATGATTGCTTTCACCTCTGTGGTTGGTTTCACTGTTGTGGCAGGAGGAAGCCATTGTGGAAATGGAGAACAAAAAGGGAACTCTGGCGCAGGAACCTAATTACAAATGGATTTTTCCTTTTTTAAATGTTAGACAGAGAGCATACAGGACAGGGGATGTAAAGATGACAAGAGTATGTTTGAGGAATTAGATGTAACGAATACTTTGAAGTGTGTGACGTTTCATGGACTGTTGCATTTTATAGCAAACAAAAGGCACACTCAAAAGCTCCAAACACTTCAGTATATACATGTCAGATGCATATTCAACAAGGTTTCGTATTTTGAAACCATACCAGCTTTTACCAAAATTTCCCAATAACAATTAAGACCTTGGAAAATTGGTCTTGATTCTTTACCAGCCTGCAACAAGGGCCCTAAACAGCTGAGAAGCCTAACATTCAGAGACGCCTTTCAGCTGAAATCTAGCTTCATTCAAACTCTGCAGATGTGTCTGTTGATGCACATCAGTAGTATTCACTAGAGGCAGAATATCAATGCTGACATCTATTTGCAGCCATACACTCTGTGCCTGTCATTCTGAATTTATTGTCACCAGCATGTACAGTAATTACAGCTTATACCACTTAAGTGATCTGAGGCCTTTCTTCCGTTTTTATGGTTGCACCAAAACCTTTTATGTTTTTGCAATATTTAAAAGGCATAGTTTGACATTTGAGGAAACACACTTCTTCGTTTTCTTGTTTAATTTGATAAGAAGGTCGATACCACACTTATGCTCTGCGCTGTAGCGAGATTAGGCGTTAGCGTAGCTTAAATACTGAAAGCAGGGAGACAGCTCTGTCTGAAGCACATCTAAAGCTAACCAGTTCTATATTTGTTTGTTTTTTTATTCTATATACTAAAATGTATAAAAATATTTATTTCTGTGTTTATGGCAAGGTCTCATTCTCATTTTATTGTAAATGCATATTTAGAATTATTTGTTAACTATATCTTTCATAAACGAGGCGATTTTTCTGAGGGTGAATAACTTAGGGCTTTTCCCATTTGCAACGCAACTATTGCCTATATTATGCAGAGTAGTTTAAACTGAATAAGACATCAAGATCACTTAATACCACAGACGAGAAGCATTAATGTACGTTGAAATGAAATGGAATCTTGTTTCCGACAGGCCCTGTCTTGGTCTGTTCTAGCAACGCTCATTTGCAACTTTAATTCCACAAATGGACTCCAAAGCTATGTTTACAAGGAACGAGACAGCCTAAGCTGTGACAGCTCTACAGCAGTTTCCAAGCAATAAATAGACTAATGCTGCATAATCAAGTCACATGTACACTATAGTCTACTTGAAAGCTCTTTAGAAGTCCATGTCATTGCAAAGTTCAATTAAAAATGTATCTTGTGTCGTTTGTTTTTTCATGCCTACATAAACTGTATGCGTCATACACAAGGAAGCACAGTGGTACACATGGTGACATAAAAGCTTCATGGCTGCTAATTATTATAAGCTGAAAATGGGTCAAGAACATACAATAGGGAGTTGATTGCACACTGTTATTTTGTTGCCTAACATGGTAAACCACCTGCTTAGTGCTTCCTCTCTCGTTTACACTGGCACATACGCACACAGAGATACATGGTCCCTTATCATTCATTGAGAGCACGCTGCCAGTGCCAGAGAGTCATTTATTGTTAAGCGTTTGAAAGGAGGGGTCAGCTGAACACATCACTGTTAGTAAATATATGTCAAATGTCTCAGTGGCAGGACCCAAAATAACACAGAGCAATTCTGTTATGTTTTTCACGTACTTGCCACTCCTGTTCTCTCAATTCCAAAAGCAATGAGTTCGGGGCTGGCGCGGGAGGGAGGGGGGTTGAGGAGAATTGTGTCTTATATGCATTAGTGTGCAAGTGTGTTGGTGGGAGGGGTGGTAATGCCAGAGTGAGGCACTGAAGAGGTGTTGGCATCCCACGCCGGAAAAGTGTGGAAATTTCCAGAGCAGAGAGAATAAGCGACTCCCTGCTGGGCCAAACGGATGGGTGCTGAGGAAAAGGAGGTTGGGGGGGGGGGGGGGGGGGGGGCAGAGAAAAAACTCAATGATGGTGTAGAAAATGACCTCTGAAAGGAAAGGAGGGAACGAGAAGGGTGGAAGAGGGAGGAGGCAGTCCGCTGGGAGAAGCACAGAGAGGGATCCAAAGCCAGGTCACCTTCTCCAGAGAGAGCAGCTGTGAACACTCTGCCCCTGGGAGGAGGGTCACAGTCGAAAGCTCTGTGTCTTCTATACCAAAGCCCAGATTCTCTCTCGCTGCCTTCACCCTGCACAGGTCTGCAATAACAAAGCCAATTAAGAAGCCCAAGAGAAAAGCAAGCGCAGTCTCACAGTCGCCTCTCGCTGACTTGGCAACCAGAATTATAGCTCAAGAGAGTACCTTTCAACATCGAATATAGAGAATACCAGCAATTACCAGTGAATACCTCCATTCTCCAGTTCCTTTTTTCCAACTGATGTGGTGACTCATAAAGACACTTAATTTATCCCAGAAGAATGCTTACTCTGACCCGATAGACTGGCATCCTGTCCTGGGTGTAGCCCGCCTCACGCCCAACATCAGCTTGGATCGGCTCCATCCCGATAGGGACAAGCGGTTGAAGATGGATGGATGAATGCTTACCCAGCATACTGAAATAACGGATGCAACTGCATAACACCTTGTGTTTTAGGTGTAAATGGTGCTAACCTCAGCCACAGTGGGGTTGTCCTGATTTAACGTACATGACATTTCAGGTGACATTTGTTTCATTTGGACGTCACACTGCATGACATTAATTCAGATTCCTCTCCAAGAATCGATATCACGGTATTGTTCTGGGAGACACGGGGTGAACTGACAAGTTGATTTCTGTTGTATGCCCTCTATTGTTCGGGAGCACAGAGTAAAATAATGTTACTTTCATCTTCTTATGTGTGCAGATGAGGCTGCCACATCTGTGTGATGCACTGTAAAGAATCTTTGGTGTTTGTCAGTTGAGCCGGTCCAGGTCACAAGGCTGGTTATCATTCCTCGCTTTATTCCCTCTGTTCCAGCAATTGCTCTCAGATTGTCTTTCTGTATTGTAGCAGCCCTGTAGAAGATAAGTGATTGTGAACAGTGGATGCAGGCTTAGATCCTTTTCATGGGTGGCCAGACTCTAGCTATGTGCTTCTGTAACTGTCATCTTGTACATTTGAAATCCGTCCCCGATCGATTGTACTAAAAGCTCTAATCTGATTGTTAAAAGAGCTGATTTGACAAAGCTGTTATCAAACCGATTTAAGCACCAATCAATACTGCATTATGTGTGGGTGTCTTTTTTCTTTCAGGGTTGGGGCAACTTTTTCAAGGACAGGTAAAGGAATGTTCTTTCACCTCTAAAATCAACACTGAAACACACCTGTGTGGCTGGAGTGAAACACACGGAACGTATTTTCATGTAAAAATAAACTCACACTCTTTCACAGGCTCTGATATCTGGCTTATCAGGACAGAGTAAAAAAAGTAATAATGTATAATTGCTCAAGTGTGGAAATGAACAAATCATGTCATTTCTTTGTTGATGTTTAACATTAACTGGGTGTCTATTGAAATAGGCTTCATGTGCTTGTGTGATTGTATTATTCAGGATAGCGTAATGGTCCATGAAGAGTTGTGTTTTCCCTCTGAAAGGATCATTTCTCAGAGAGAACAGGCATGCACATAGACAGCAATTTCAACTCCTTTTCCCTCTTCCATCTTTCGATGTCTTTCAGTATTCATTCCACACACGTATTCAACATTAGAGGGCAAATAAATTGATTGCCAGCAGCTGAAGACACTTATCTCCCAGCGAGTCAGCTTTGCACTAGAGACCCCAATACCAAAACTGGGAAGCACTTCATTACGGTGATGCTTAACAGTAAGAAAAAAGACCAAACACAAGAACAACACCAGCAAACTGCAGTTACAAACACACCAAGCGCACTAAGACCAAGATGGAGTGCGACACAATGATCAAGACCTCCGGGCTAAACTGTGTTCATTAGTGGCAGCAATGCAGAATAAATGGAGCTGCTTACTTATTCTGCAAGCATCTTGGTAAAAGCGAGCAGGCAGGAGCAGGGCTAGCCTTAGCCTCATGCTTGCCTGAGTAGTGATGGCCAATTAAGCTCCTCTCTGATGAGCCATGCACAGACCCGGCAAGCAATTAGGGGGCCAGGAGTCTCTGCTCATTAATGCTGCAGCCTATCGAGCATTGTCCTGTGTAACACATATCTGCAGCCATAAGATTCCAGAGATGCCTATTAGATGTTGGTTTATATCATTCAAACTGAATAAAAGAGAAATTGCCCTGCAATCACTGCTTTGATCACACAGTGTTACTGTAGTAACATCAACGCATGATGAGCAGCCCTCTCCATGAGACACCGGGAAGCTGCTTGTGAATAGGAAACTTCTTTGATTTGACAGTCAGTATTGTCTTTTCAGATGCTATTTGTCGATATGATGCTGATAACCAATGAAGGACTTGACGCACACTAATGCATCAGATGCAATATTGTCTTTTGACTGACAGCATGCTGTCTCCAGTATTGATTTAGCTCACATTTCGTGACTGTGTTGCAGGGGGTCAGAATCCAGCTCTAATACAGTCAGGAAGCCAAGAGAGAGACTGTTATTGTAAAGATAACCCAGTCTGATAATGAAAGTGGACAGTATGGGAGTTAAGAGAAGGGATTCTTAAACACGAGGCAAAGATAACAGTATACATTCCTATTCCTGCTGCAAAATTCACAATGCATACAGACAGCAAGATTTATCTTCATTTAAAGATATGGAAAATGTATGCTTCTATACTGCAGCTTATCTGATTACATAATAAAAGCAGATTAGAAAACATTTTCAACACATCTAGTGCTGACTGATGATGTTTCAAGATAAGAATCCTTTAGGAATTTTTTTTTAGAAATAAAAATACACCTGCAGTGAAGATTCAATATGCCAAGACAGGAGATGACTTTTACACCAGATGGCACTTGGTAGAAACAATTGAATGCTAAGAAGCTGAAGTGCAAATAAGTATGATTCATTTTAAGTGTTCTGTGTTTATACAGTACTTTAAGGGTATTATAATTGTTTGCTGTTACCACGGCTAGGGGCAAGGTTGGGATAAAAGAGAGCCAAAGGTACACTAAATAATAGTGTGCCGCACAACTACACACAGAATAACATAACCAAGCTAATGTTGCTGCAGACCCTAGTTCCTCTGCTAAAAGGCTTCTGTTCCTGCCAAAGCCCTCATGTGGTACAGCATCCCTCCTTACACAGCCAACCAGAGGAAGTCCATTAAGTCAGTTTGGAGACTTTGTGATTTCCTGCTCTCATGGCCGCTGAACCACCAGCGGCAGGTGGCACTAAGTGCTAACCATATGGCTTCTGCTGTTAGAACAACAGTGAGGGATCAGCTCCGATGGGCTCCAAGATACACTGCGATGGATATTATAGACATTTATCACCTGAGGATGAGCACTGTGTTGGTGCGTTTGTGATCTTTATGGACAACACTTTACAACTAAACCGAGTGAAATAGAGGGAATGAGTTTGAAGGAAAAAATATGAACACAGATTATGTGATCAACCCCAGAAACAAACAGTAGTTTCCATTTAATTGTCAAGCAAATTTTAAGCAAACTTTTTCTGAAACATCACAAAAAAATAGAGAAATGCAATCAACAGGTTTAGTGCATGATATTGTGCTATATCTATATATAGATATGCTACGGATATTGGCACTAAAGGCTATGCATAGCTGTTATCCACAAGTAAATACAAGAAAAGAAGTAGAGGTTGGGAACAGGAAGCCAAATAAGTTGCCTAGGCTATCTAACCCATCTACGAAAGAGAAATGGAGAGAGGTCATGAGGAGATGAAGGCACATTATGGGAATATGGCAACAGTGGACACGGCTTATCAGTCGTGAGTTAAATGTTAGATGCCGTTTCCATATCCCATTTAGCACATCAACTCTTTCTACAAAAGGCACAAACCTCCTGAAGTGAACGAAAAAACATTTTTGTGCATTAAGGGGTTTTCTCAAATTTGGCCTTTACCCTTTTACCGTTTTTCTAACGTGATACTTAAAAATGAGCGTAGAAATATAGGAATGGAATGACAGCCACTGTGAAGCTGTTGGTTTGAATGTGGAAACCTAGTTTTATTAGGCCACTGGGAGTTAGAGCCAAGACACACATCCTGCATGAGCAGTGTGTGGCAGCTGCCTTGCTGACGCAAGATGAGCGTTCTGTCCGTAATGCATACAGTAAAGTGAAGCAGAGGAATGTGGCTCGTTCCCCAAGAAATTAAATCTTTCCCTTTGGGTGCTATTTACCAATACCCGACGTTTGATCTTGCTTACACACACACACCCACACACAAATAGGAGTAGAAACAAATCAAATTTACAAGCATTACGGTAAAAGTGTAGCCGTTATGAGTAATTAAATAAAATACTTCATCACAAAATAAACTTTTCTGCATTTCAAAGCCCACCAAGGCTTGTTGGTTCTCCAAAATCATTGGGCTAGAAACTGGTCAATCATCAATTGCATCTGCATTAAAGTTGTGCAAAGACCAAGAGGAGGTATTAAGTAAAATAACTTGGAACATGAAACACTCATCAACACTCAAATGTATCAAATCATAATAGCTCAGCAATCAGCCAAAGAGCTATCCATCCAGATACAGTGCAGCTGTATTAGCCTGACCGTTGAACAGGAGCAAATGAGACATCAAAGCACATGTTGAAAGCTTATTACAAACAGTCTCAGCTTTTTGATATTTTAAAAAGCAATTCCAACAATAATACCTTTACCTTTTAATACACAGCATCAGAAGTAAATGATGTTCAAAGTGGATAAGGCAGCTGTGGGACCAGACATTGGTGCCCTGCTTTTTCATGGCACAGTGAATAAAGTGCATCTTGCAACTGCACACCACCTTTTCATTTGATCTCATTATCTTTTTCTGAGTCTTCAGAATGCAGTTAACATAGCCTACTACTACTGCACACACTTAACTTTTCTAAAATTAGCCTCTTGGGTGAAGACTAAGGGGCTGATGAGACCAGGAAGGTGCATAAGTAAAAATAGGATTAAACACGGTTGGTGAGTTAAACAAAGAATATGGTATATAACTTAGGGAGACTGAATGCCCAGTAACTGTACTACCACATACTTAAACAAGTTGATTTAAGATAAATGTTCAAGTTTCAAGACTGAGCAAGAGTTTAAATATCTTGCCATCTCCTGCAGGATGTTGTCAAAGTCCCATCAGCCTTGCTAAGTTTGATGGCTACTGGATGACATATGACTGAATAGCAGCTCTGTGACCAGGGAAGATACGAGCTGAGTGCAACGAGGAACATATGGACATTAGCATAGTCTGTCAGTAGCCTGCTGGCTCTCAGACTGTGCGTTGGGACTGTCCTACCTGACAATGTGCCTGGTTTCGGTTGGACAACAAGCACAGGAGGTTGGCGTGGTTCCAGCTAAGGCTGGACAGCTAAAAAAACTGGATGCTGGCCAAGGTCGTTTGTGGACACTCCAGTTAATTGACATAAAGTAGAGAGTGACAGCACACTTAACTAAAAATAAATCAACAGGCTTAAGAGGGACAGTATCCAGTCTAATACATTACAGCTGTCATCAAAGTCTAAACACCAATAAAGTCTTTCTGTTTCTTATAAAACTTTAAAAAGAGTTTTTGACCAGTATAGGCGCTGTAGGCCTTGTATCATTAGCTCTCTGTACGAGCACAGGCATGAGGACATAAAAATGACATTATACTAATTTCTTTCAACTGCAGGGTGGTAATGCAGGGAAGCAGCATGCATTACTGTCTGTCAAAGTGTCTTTTTAAAAACCAACACTTGTAACTAAGAGAAACTGTCTTGAACCAAGGGGCCTCATTGTGATAGCAGTTAGGCCAACTGTCTGTGGGTGACTTTACATTTTACTGAATAAATACAATGTTATCAAGTACATACATTAAAATATACATACAGTTTAAAAGAACTAAGGGCCATATTTACTTAGAAAATAGCTTTGTGCAAATGTGCACTGATGTTTTCATTAGACCTTGAAAACAGATACAATAGCCTTAGCAAATCTGGCACTAATTCTCAAACCATGGTGGCCTCTGCAGGCATCTACACCTATCCAAGTTTGATATGGACTGATTGAGCAAGGAAGTGAGCCATTTACCCGATATCCTTTGAGCCCTAAACTCTCACTAGTCAGGCTAAAAAGATGGAATGCTTTGTTGTTCTATGGATGCTCTGGATAATAATCGTTATCAATCATTATCAATTATTAATAATTATAACTCGAAGTGTGTAAATTCTTACCTACACAACAATCATTTTAATTTGAATAATTTTGCAAGAGAGAGGAAGCATAGCACCTGATAACGGGTGTCTGTCCCCAGAAGCCAGTATATATTTTTATTTTCACAAAATCCAAGTAAGGATTGTGTGGTTTGTTTTGTAGAATAAGTATACAAGACAGTTTTTTATTTTTCAAATAATAGTCCTCAGTCAAAGGCCAGTTGGAGAAATCATTGCATCCACTGCAGACTGATAATGCTTTGGAAAATACAAATTTCTTGTGTTTTTTTTTTCAGATTTAAATTTTATGATGGTCATTTTACATGTAAAATTAGACATATTGTACATGTAAAGCCACTTTAACACCGCACCCACTTGTGTGTGTACATACTATAGAACTACAGCTTAATAATATCCCATTTCCACCTGAAAATGGTATAAAAATCTCAAAAATAAGAGTTCATGGGATATTTACAGCTAATCTATAAATGAATCTTCCAATAAACAAGTGATTAGGATGCCAAATAAAATATAATGTAGAAATAAAGTCAAATCAGCTGAGTTTTATAATGTAATACTGTACAAGTGATGTATTCACAGTATAGTAGCTTGCAGCAGAGTGCAACCGAGGAAATAAAATCCATAGACTCATATAGTTGAGTAACAATGTCTCTCCATCACCTCATTGTGGCTGAGATTTAGTCAGAACTAAAGATTTCTCATAGAGTGAATCTTCTTCTTCCAGAAACAGGACAAGTCATGTCAGCATGGTTGTGGAGATGTACCGTATAATGACCCTGACATTCTTCTGACAGAAATGCCACTAAGAAAACATACTGTGCCGCCTACGTCCTGAGAATGCAGAGTTCTTGTCTAGAATGTAATATTAATCTTGTAAATGTCTTGCAGACTCAGCTTCTGCCTCTTACCCCACTTGATATGTGTGCTTAGCTATGCAGCACTACATCCATGCCACATTAGGTGCTCTGCGCCACAGATGTGCCACCTTAAATGTAGGTTTCAACGTATCCATTCTGTCTTGCACTCACTCCCTCCAATGCCGTTCTATCAGAGTTGCAGGATAAACAGATACAACCCTGGGGTATTGAAGTGGGCAGGAATATTCAGCAGCACATAAAGGCTGAAGTCGGCTAAGGCCTCCTTGGGGCTGGTGTGCCGGATCCACATTGAGCTGGCTTACTTCCACCTCTGGATCACTTGAAGCCTCCACACCAAAAGACAGGATAATTGCATTTTATCTTAAAGAACAGCAACAAAATCAAATAACCTGCAGTTTGGAGGGAGGCACACTGAAGCAGTAAAGGTTGCTTTTCTAATGCACCGGCTCACACAAGCTTTGAATGATCCCGACTATGATCTCTCACTTTCCTCTAGTTTATCTGGCTCGATTGTTAAATTCTGCATGCAGATGATTGCTTCCCCCCGTGTCACTGCAGTGTCATCTGATGTGCACCTGCACTTAGTCACCATGCGAAGGGCATGACTAAATGCAGGACGTGATCTCTGGGTCCTGGTGCCTTTTAGATTTACATTCCATTAGACAGTTTGATTGAATCCACCTGCCTTGTGCACCGGTTCACCCGGTCAAACCTCTGCCCGAGCCATCTGTAGGGGGACAGATTGGGCCCATCGAGTGAAACTGGATGTGTTGAACAAAGCAAATGTGGTCTTGCGCAGTGATTTTTGCACCACCCCTGACTTATTATTATGTGATGCATTTATTTTTACCCTTCTCCTCTGTTGTGAATCAATGTCTTTAATCTGCCTGTGACAGAACTATGCGGGATACTCATGAGGGAGGACTAGAGTTCATAAATAGCATCTCAAAAGTTGAAACATTTTGAAGCTGACCCCAGTATGAAGAGCTTAAACACTATATTTTGTAAAGAAAGGGTATGGATAGGGATGCATGCTTGCATCTGGAGAACCAAAACTGAATGAGAAAATGATATGACCCAAATTATGTTGTTGATTTTTTGATTACCTGATTATCTAATAAAGCCCTTTTCTCTTGTATGCAAAATACAATGTCACCAATCACCTAACCTTGAGCTTAGCCATCCACCTCCCTGAGCAATATACATGTATTGCCATGTGTTTCTTTATCGTCACTTTCGCTCATTCTAAGGTTTTTTTTTGTGTTTGTGTGTTACATCCTTTGCTAGATTAAGTTATATTATAGGATATATAGGATGTTTAGATATCCTTGCATAAGGAAAGGGGAAAATACCCCCCTGCTCCAAAAAAAAGGCCCCATTGGGTGAGTTTTACTTTCCACTTAACTTAACAATACTGTAAAATGGAGCTTAAACAAAACATGCACACAGGCTCTTCCCAAACTCCAACTGGACAGTGTTTTGTGATTATTTCAATGCTGATAGCTCACTATAATTCAATGGAGGAACATTCTGACAAAATGACCTCAAAGCATATGAAATCCTAAGCTATTTCATCTTCAACTCCACAAGAAACAAGTGTACACATAGCAGTGTCATACTGACACAGTCTTAGGAGGGATTCTCCCTGTAGTACATGTTTTCCCATCGCCTCCGCTCAAACTACACAGCTATTGAACCGAGCAGACAACAGCAGTGTTTTTTCCGTGGGCTGACAATGGTTTTGACTTTTCTGACTGCTCTTCCATGAAATGTGCAGGAATAAAGTCATGTCAATCATATTTCACTCTATTTAACCTCCAGAAACTTTAACTTGTGAATGATAGAAATTACTTTTTTTAATAACACAGAAAGGTCCCACTTGCTTTCCCCTCCTGGGACAGATTCAATTTATTATATTCATGCACCATTTGATAAGATACTTGGAAGGTTGGAGCTGTGCAACCAAGTTTAACCTTTCGAAGAACTGTGTTGATCTTTCTCATGGGAATACAGGAGGTTGCACATGGAAACCAAGACGGCATTAATATTCACCTGCTGGCTTTGAAGCAATTTCAAGTCAGCTTATCATCAGCCTCAACAAAATCTAAGAACGTCATTATGCTTTCAGCCTTCTCCTTGTTCATGTTGACCCAGATGACTGAAAGATTAATGACATCTGTAGATAGTTGTTTAGACTAGGATCTAGGATGTTGTACTGTGGGATCCCAACAGCATTTAGGACTGAGATTAAGCTCATCAAGCATCAATTTTCATGTAAAAATGCCCAAATTTTCTGGTTTCAGCTCATCCAATGAGCTGTTTGCTCAGTTTTCTATTTACATCATTGTCAATTAAATGTATTTGTTAGGGGGCAAATAGTGACCTTTTTCAACCATTTTTGAAAAGTTGACTTAAAGTGAGTGAGAGTATGAACTTACTTTGTTAGCAGTATCGTTGTGAAGAATTTTATTGTTGGTGAATAAATGCTTTGAATCCTCAAGACCCAAGCCAAGTCCCCGTGACTTTATTAGTCCCTCGAGTGGATAAGTTGAGGTGGATTGTGGGACTCACATTGGAATGAGGAGCCGCTCCTCCAAATTTGCCTCCTGGGGTTTAGGAAATAACCCTTTTTCACAGAAGCCATTTTGACTTGACACAGAAGGAACAGCACAGGTGTAAACAATTAAATGAATGATGGCTCCATTTGGCTGCTTTTATTTAAGGTCCTCGGTATTGTGCATTCTGGCTCACTGTCACTCCCACTGGCACACTTGAATACAACATTGTTAGTGTGTTATTAGTAACACTTGTGCTTTTCATACTTTGACAAGTAAAAATGTCTGCTGTGAGAAAGGCCTATTGTGACAGCCATCTGTCATGTACTCCATTAAGTAAATGTCAGATTAATCATAAATGAAAATGGTCATTAATAGCCCTCCGCTACTGCATTTTATTATGAGGTGAAACTTGAAAGTTGAAAATTGCATTGTACTTTTTTCCATGCCTTTGTGTCCGACCCTGAATATACAGTAAATGTCATTTCTTCAAAGGCGAGGAAGTGCACTGTTATCAGCAGCCGTAAATCCTGAGGTAAATTCTACAAACACGGTGATAAGACTTCTGGAGGCAACACCCTCCGGCGAAAGTGCAGCTATGAGAAGATTATGATGCACGGCATTTACCTGAGGGCCTGAATATAAGATATATGGAGGCAATTTTGATTTATGATATTTTCTTTTACATGGTTGACCTATGTGCATTAAGAGGCATTAGACAACCATTCCTCAGTGCAAAAGAAAGGCTCTTGGTGTTTGTTGGTTCTTTCCAGCTTTAGCGGATGTAAATTAATCATGGCTGCTTCCCCTGGATGCTCGCTCGATGCTCAGAATGAATAGCAGCATTACACAGAAGTGGCTGAATGCTTTCAATATCGAGAAGCGTGTGATAACTAATCTGTTTTTTTTCCTCAATTTTTTTATAAACCTGATGATTTGCTCTTGACATATTTCCTTCAACTCTGATGTGACGACCTTCATTAAAAAGGTTAATTAAAACACTTGGCCTTATTCTGAAGCAATTACTTTTACTTCTGTTTTATGCTTTTTGATATCTCCAAATGACGAGTGCAATTCGTCTAATTAAATAAAAAGCATTATAGGAGACGGTGTGTTGTGAGATGTTGTTAGCAATTGTACATGCATATTGATTAGGTTAAATAACAGTAAACATATTAAGAAGTAGAACTGCTGTTGAGACACTCGAGAGGTGACAGCCAACCTGAGACTGAATAAGGCTTTGCTTTAGGACTGGGTGATTGGATGATTATATCGGCTATCGGCGATGGCTAAGTACAACAATAGTTGTTGTTTTTAGGGTTATTCTTTTATTGAATGTTCTGCCTTGAAAGATTAACCTGCTGCTCTCCAGAGTGGGACAGCTGCTTATCAGGCAGGTGGGAGACAGGCAGGTGACAGCAAGAAAAACAACTAAATAAGAAAACTTGTGTGTGTGTGTGTGTGTGTGTGGGGGGGGGGGGGGGGGGGTTGCTGGGTGACACCTGGGCGAATATATTGTCAATAACAGGTTACTAGGCATCGGGTGGCCTGTTGGAATTTTTTTATTAATATTACCCAACCCTACACTTCTGTTACTGTTAAAATAATCATGTCTCCTCCCATTAATATCAGCCTGCCTGATTAAAAAAAACAAAACATTTTAGCTAAAGACTGGGATTAGTGGGCGTGAGTTTCATTGAGAGTCCATGTAAAAGAAAGCTCATAGAACATAGAACATAGCTTGCCCTAATAAGAGGTCAAACCCTTGAACCAGTTCCAGCAGCTGGTAGAAATCCAACAGAGGCTCCTGATCTTCAGTTTGTCTCTGTGGGACAGTTGCATCATGGTCCACAAGACCTGGGTAAATGTTTGTTTATGGAGGCAGAGCTAGATCATATTCTTAACCGCAGAAGGGTCTCTGATTAACAAGGTTGGATTTTACTACCTATTGAGCGCAATTACATACACGACAGACAATGTGCAAACAATGCATCGGGCAGCAGCCATTTTGTGCTCTAGATAATATGCACTAGTGTTGATAAAGTGAGCACGATGAGCCATTTATGAGTACTACGGTGTAAAAGCGTTGACTACACAGAGTTCAGAATAAATGTATAAATAGCACAGTGAACTCATAAGTCTGACTACATGGTTTTCTATTAAATATTATCACCCCTGCCTCTCTGATTTGTCCTTTCAAGTACTTGCATAACCAGAAGAGACACCAGATGCATCAATAAATCAATACATCTCTACAGAGCACACAGTGCTATTCTACTGATTTAATTGCTAGATTCTCTGGTGGAATTGCTCTACGCTGATGATGTATGTTGTTGGACATGTCTAGCCAAGTCCGAATAAACAGGAATATCTAATCTATCTAGCTTACATTTATAGCTAATGGTTAGATATCTGGACCACAAAGCTTGAAGCTTAAAGCTCAATGTGTTGTAGCGTCATTTAGTACATTTTCAAAAAAAAGAAGAGAAAATATATATGGGGGCATTTATATTCGATATATTCAAAGTAAATCATGGCTTTGAAAACCAGCAGCACATGTGAAGGCCTTCATCCAGCTCTTATTTATGGAGGTCACTAAAAAGTAACCACACTGAAAAATCCCTCTTTGACTGAAAAAGTAGCTTTGTAAACTTTTATAAAAAGGAAATGTACCACACCATTTGCTTGATAATTTCCATTACATCAAGAGCAGCAGGAGGAGGAGAGTGCCCCGCTCCTGATCCTTAAGCTGATTGAAATATGCTGCTCATTAGAATCCATTCACAAAATTCATGAATCACATTAAGACGGATGACAGTTGCCTCACCAGAAAAAAAGGTCACTCCTAATAACGGGCAGATAGCGTAACCATTGTACAAAAGGGAAATGGTTAAATGCATTACTGGCTTCATATGAATGCAAATGGAGCGCAATCAGTAGTGTACGTCCAATTTCTGATGCATCATTAATAATAAGTGGCCAAAGGAAAAAGTAACACAAGCATCAATGTGACAGCAATTATAAAGGATGTAAAAGGACAAATCTATATCAAATGGGTGGTTGTGTAAATAGACAACAATAATCACATACTGTGTACTAAGAAAGCAGGAATCTAACAGGGCTTTTTAGAAATCTGAAAAAGGTGCCACACAAAATGACAACATAATGGCTAATGTAATTAACTTGAACCCTGTTATAACCATCTAAACAAGGTAAATAATACACAGGGCTGCAGTTCATTCAAAAAATATTAAGTCAAGCAATGAAAATGAAAATTTAGATCACCTTCCCACTGGCCATCTAAATATCATCTGCAAAAACATGATTGAGAAAAGCAAATGGTGACAATCTGACCGTACAACCAGAGGACGGAGTGAATGCTGGGAGATTCAATGTGGCTGCAGAAAACGGAGAAGTGAGAGATTTATGCTAAACGTGTGCTGACTGACAAAGCAACGTCTTCTCAAGGCTCTGCAGGAGATCGGCCTAAATCCTTCTCATAAATTTTATATTAATGCCAGAGGTAACCAAGGTTGTTTTTCCCAGTATTTCTCCAGGTCCATTAAACACACCTAATATATTTCAACATTCTCCCATTTCCCCAGCTAAGTAGCTACGCTGAATTGCAAAACTTGTATATAAGAGAATGTTTATTCCTCTCCGAGCCTGATGAGACTTCTGTGGCTGTGCTTCCCCGTTAAGGTTCACTAGTTTAAAGATAAAAAGCTAACACACTCACCTTCCTCTGCACCTGTAGGTACTGTAACCTTGCCATTTCAAGAGATAATAAGACGAGCTGTCTAAGTGTGGAAGGAGGGTGGGAGCAATCGTTCTCAGATCTCGCTTCCTGCTCTGTAGTAAGAATAAGAATTCTACTTAATAACAAGGAAAAAAAAACTTTTATTCTCAGAGAAATGTGAGCGCTGTCTATCAACAATTTTGCTTTGAGTGAGAGAAAGAAAAAAGATGTGTCTGTGCAATTTGTTTGCTTGTTTGAAATAGTTTGTGCAGGTAATGTCGAGTTTCTGTTTTCACACCTTCCTTGAGTGGCCTATTTTAAGGAGTAGAAAGCTCCCAAGCTCTCCCCTATCCCCTTATTCCCAATTCAACATAGTAAATCCCGATGAAACAGACTGCAGCCGCTGCCATCAAATATAGTGGCTACCATGGAAACTATCCTGAACTTAAGTATCAATAGTCTATGTCCCTGGCACAAAAAGTCATTAAGATAATGTAGTACATGAATAATAGGCCTACATACAAATAATGAGTTCCTCATCCCTTAGTGAACAGATATACTGCAATCCACTGTTGTTCCCTGACAAACCATATTAGCTGATCACTTAGTCACTGTATAAGAGAAACATTTCAACATTTTGCCCCAAAGAGGCACACGAGCTCAGGATGCTGGAGAAAAGTATGCTGCAAACTGAAAGAAAAGTACAACATGGATTTTGACATACAACAAGGTCAAAATGGTGGCTTACTCCTTTCACAGTCAGGAGAAAACATGTCTTCCAGCTAGACAGGAGCAACAGCGGTGGTTTGATCTCTGCTTGAGCTCCACTTTTCGATTGCTATTCACAAAGATGTAAGAGCATATGTCTGGCATTTAACAACCATGAAAAATAGTCATGGAAGAAGCTGTAGAGACAGAGGCGGTGACTTTATTTTGAAACATCACTGTCTCAGTTGTCAAAAACACGCTCATAGACTCACAGACACACACACACACACACACACACACACACACACACACACACACACACACACACACACACACACACACACACACACACACACAATTAAAAAGCTCTGGAGACAGCAGACTGATTGTTTATCTGCATCATAGCATAGAGAATTGAAATCCACAGATAAGACATCAATCTTCCTCAGTGGGCTGCGTAAATAAATCTGATTATGGACAGAATCATTTCCCCTTTAGAATTGTTTTATCTGCTCATTCCATGCCTCAGCACCAGATAACTCAGAAAGTGCTCGGGCACAAGGTGGCGGCTCGCCTCGCGCTTGTCTCACATCAGTCGCAGGCCTGTTGCCAGCGGTATAATGTCATATTCGATTCAAACTTCAAAATATCTGTAAAAGAAAAATAAGTCTACCAATCTTGTATCACCACCGTTTTATATTACCTTACAATTGTTGAATCCAGAAACAATAATGGGTGGACAGTTGGGTTTATCTTCCATTATTGTTTCAGTTAATCAATCAATGGTTGGGTCCAAAACTGACAGTTTATTTTTTTCCTCAAACAACTGTCTAAAATGAATCAATCAGTCTAGGGAAATAATCACAAATGAGTGACAAATGAGAAGCAAAAGCAACAAATATCAAACTTTTCCACTTGAAAAAACTTAATCACTGATCATGTTATTTTTAGACTTTCATTTAATGTTGACTGACTAGCCATTTCAGTTGGAAACTGTACAACTAGCCTGAAGTTTTATGGAGACTTTTGATTTCAAACCCACTTGTCTTTCAAAAATTGTATAATATATAAGATGAATCAATCTCCAAATCCATTATATACATTTTTTCCAAGCCCTGACAGCTGTGCCATTGTTGGACGAGTCAAGTCTCAGTTGGTAATGATCAACAGATGATTGGTTTTATGCCCTGACTGTCAATCCCATTTTCAAATTCTTCTTAGAAAAGAGGCTTCATGGTACGATATACTGTATATGCATAACCTGCATATTTCTTTTTTGGTTCACTCTAACCATATGGCAATATGGTCAAATATATAATTTGTTTTAAATGTAAATGTAATAACTTATTTCACCAATCAATTGGGAACAAACTGTTAAAACATAAACAAAAAGAAGATACTGGAAGAATACCCGACTCTGCTTATGATTTCAATTATCAAAATGAAAAACTAATTTTGATCAATTTCCAATTGAGAATCTGGGCTAAATCATAATATCTATAATATTGATTATTACTACTAGTTCTATTAAAGACTAGATAGACATTTTTACATGAAATGAATAAAGTATCAAATTAAGAAAATGCACCTCATTAATCTAACTAACTAAATTAATCTGAAGTAAACTAATCACAACTCTGATAATGAGACAGGACAATACCAAAACATATTCTGATCATGTGGCTAATTGATATGAAACTCCCCCGTTGTGCCTCTAAGATAATTTAGATGATATGTACTGTAAGTCATTCCTACTGAGCATCAACTCCTAATCTCAATACATTTCAAACTTCTGAATATTTTATGCAGCCAAGGAAAAAACTAATTCCTTTCAGATTTGGAGAAATTAGATCATGTAATGCCAGAGAGTACTAGGCTTTTACACGCTGCTCAACAAATCCTACTGCTTGTTTTCACGTTGTAATGTGTTGGCATCCCTTTCAACCAAAACAGATTTGTTGGTGTCTCTCTGTTAGATGTGATAATGCATTAAAGGCATTCAGGCTGAGGTCAGTTCTTTTGTGTGACCTAAATAAGCATAGACAGCCACTAAAACAAATTTGGGGAAATCAGACAAGCCAGCAGCTGAGCACATTTACATTGTGTGAGGCTGCATTCAGCAGACAGCCATGGTGACAAAGCATTCCCTTAAAACACACCAGATAAAAGACTAATTTGGTCCAATTTTGCTAGAGGGATGCTTATCTCAGAATTCAAATAAGGTCAGTAGAAAAAACAGTGACAAGGCCGGTGATAAGATTGTGGTGGAAAAGCAAAATAAACCCTGTAACCCTGCTGAAATGAGTTATGCGTATTTCCTTGTAGATGTGGTTATGCATCTTATTGCTATTTACCTCCAGTGGGGACAACATGGGTCACCACAATAAAGGTAAATAAATAAGTGATGAGGACAATATAGAGGAAATGCAGAAGTTAAGCTTATCAGGAAAACAGACACATTTTTAGTACCACCATGATAGGAACACCAGACAGTGGAAATAATAAACATGAATCATAAATCATCACAGATTAGATGTTAGCGTACTGTACTTGGCTGTAATCTCTTCCACAGAAGGCAGTCTTGTTTGTCCAATGCTACATGGAGTTTAATGGCGAGAAACAAACAAACAAAGAAAAAAATAATTATAAAAGTTTAGCATTCGTCAAACTATTTGACATTCATGTCAAGAAAAGGCAGGAACTTGGAGAGCTCATGAACCAAAAGACTTGGATCTGACAGAAGTTGGGTTCATGTCCTACCAGCAATGAGCCGAGACAGGGAAACTGCAATGTGAGACAGTAATGAAAAAAGTGTGTTTCCATCAGCTTACTGCCTCCCCTGTCTTTAGATGAAGAGAGAATTGACAGATTGCTGCAACAGAACTGTCTATCACCTACGGACTACAACCTATTAGAGGATACCCTTCAGAAGACAATGGTGGATCAAAACACTTTCTACGCACACTTCCACCTTTTTGGTCAATCACTGAAGATGAGACTTGGTTGAATTATTGACACGTGAAAATATGTGTCGCTGATTGACTCATAGGGGCCACTTTTAGTATAGTATAATGCAAAAAAATGTGTTATATTCTGTCAGCAGAAGTTTAACTACTGGCAGTTTTAATGCATCTAAACAAGTGAAGGTTTTGCTGCCCTACAACAATCATTCAAAACATGTATGCAAATCAGTGCTGTTGTCATGACTGGGGCTGCAACTAACAACTCAATAATTGATGAATATTGCTCAATCAAATGCTGGAAAGTACTACAATTCCTTTTTTAGAGATGCAAATTCATATGGGACGCATCCTCACTTTCCCACAACCTTTTAACAACATGACATGGGTGATAGATGAATGACGACTCTGCTAACATGACACAGAAACTCAAGTGAGAAATTACAGATAACAGCAACAACAATGCTAACTCAGATTACACCATAAGTGAGTTCTTATGAGACATAACCCGATCCTCATTTACAAGACCACATATGGGTATGGTGGCTGGGAAACCCATTTATATTCTTGGGTGTTCTCTCACGTATTCACACTCAGCAGTGGTTGTTGTTGGTACCTCAGCTCCACCCCGGTTTGTTCACCAATCTGCCTAAATTTAGGTCGCCTACTGTAGTTCCAAACAGCAAGATGGTGGTGGGTGGTAGACTCAAACTCTGGAGGTCCTTTTCTTTCTTTATTTTTCTTTGACTTTGTTAATATGTCACTTTCTGTGTTAACATTTCTCTGGTTGGAAATAAATGCAGCAGCTATATTTCCCCCATAAGAATTGGCTGAACATATTTTTTCCCCCCTAAATTTAGGTTGTTGTTGGGGTGGACTGGAGTTTACATTTTGTCAATTTGATTAAACATGTTATTGTATCATAGTGCCAACTGGCACATTAAGGAAGAACCGGAAACTATATGTTTGAAGCACAAACCATCTTTAGAAGAAAACAGTAGTATAGATGGAAGTTCAGTGGGTCCTCTGCTTTCAGAAATCAATAATGAAAACCAAAAATAATGTTTCTTGTTTCTTAATGTTTCACACTACATTTACACACCCATGCACAGCACAGGGAGCAATTCGGGGTTCAGTGTCTTGCCCAAGGACACTTCGACATGTGGACCGGGGGAGGGGGGGATCCAACCGCCAATCTTTCGAATGGAGGACCCACTCTGTCACTGAGCCAATACTACTTTTGATTATGCTGGGCAAAATGTTCTACCCTGATATAGGTAATTTCATATCTTAATAACAATATATATCCATATAGTATGTTTTCCTGGTAATTCAATAGTTTATATGAAATGACCAAATGGTAAGTCCTACCTCTGTATACTTCTGTGTGAATTAAATACTTGACAAATGCAAATTATTTTCAGATTTTCTTAAATGTGTGGTAAATATTGCAGTAACGCTGTTTGGTCACTGGTTTTTTTAATATAATGGTTTCCCCTACCATTATATAAGGGGCCGGCAATTTCACTCCTACAAAAAACAACTAAAACAGAATTTACCAAACTGAAATTCTTTATTTTGTTGTGCTTGAAACCGAAAAGTGATTTTTGATTTAACTTTGGTCTGTTTCTGTTTTGTAGAACATTATTTGGACCTTTTGGACAATTATTTAAAAGACATTTTCTGATGCCAAGTGTAGCTCATTGTGAAATACACCGATTTAAACTGTTGCATTGTGGCTCAGATTATTGCATGTATAATTGTGATCCTTCTGTCTGGTGTTTTTTACACGCCCCCCTCCCGCTGTAAATCTAGGGAAAACACTATATCATTGTGAAATTATATATAGTAATTTGACCTAGCCCAAGTCTTCGTGGTTAACTCACAGTCATTCATTTTAGTAAGGCAGGCTCATAGATGATTCACCGATCATCATCATGTCTGCTTAATGTTTTGTGTAAAAAATAAAAAAAATACAACCTAATAAGCCCACTTTTTTTAATATGCACAAGTCAGAAAAGTATAAGTTCAAAGCTTGATTGTTAAAAAAATTGTTAAAAAAATTACAATTAAACCTCAAACACAAGTGGTACACACACGCAAAGCAGCAAGAGGAGGACACGGCACACTCTCTAGGCTGAACAATTTTTCACAGCTGCTGCTTGCTAGCATTGACAGCAACAAAACCAATGTGGTGGTCGACTGAGATGTGAGAATGAGTGCAATTTCCCCTTGTTCTGAGATGTGCATACATAACACACAAACCAATATATTAGGCTGCCACACCACACGTGATAAATCACACTAATGTAAATGACTATATGCCAAGAGAGTGAATCGGTTGCACCTATGTGCCTATGGTCATTTGTATAGTGCCAAGGGCATAATGAGCAATAGGCGCACTGTGTGAGTGAGCCTGAGTTGTTTTGCCCTTTGTATTGCATTATCTGTCTGACCTGTCACAGCTGTATCACAGCCGGGTTTTTTGGATTTAGAGACAGGGCTACACCTTCTGCTGTCATGGGGGCTGATCAGTATTTCCTGTGTGGCGTGCGAGTTACCACAGCGTCCTCTCCAGTGTCTCATTTTAAAAACCTGCCTGCTGTGACAAAGTCAGTACATGCTGATGTTAATGTGATGATGTAGTCGTTAGTAAATGACTGTAAGTGATTAGTGGGGACCAAACCAGAATAAAGTGGGACATGCTGGAGCCTGTCACCCCAGTATCTGAATGAAATACTGAAATACACTACACTGCCAAAAGTATGTGGACATAAGAACATTTCAGCTGTGTGTGTTGGTTGAACATATGATTATAAAATAATATCAATAATTTCAACCCTGACTGCTGGAAGCACACAACTGTCTAAGACAGTGGTTCCCAAGCTGAGCGTCTGATTATTATTATTATTATTTTTATTATTATTATTATTATTATTATGTGAATAGTTATGTGAATAACAGGACGATTTAATCTCTTCTTGCCTCTAAAAATATTGAAATAAAACAGGGAACAATAACTGATTAGCCGATTCATAACTCATCTACATTAAACCAAAGACAAGCTGTCACAAACACACATCGCTTTACTTTAAGAATCTCAAAAGATATATATATAAAAAAAGCTTGGAGACCAATTGTATAAAGTATCACTGTACACTGTGGCATTAGGATTCTCTTAATTATAACCAAGGGAACTGGACAAAACTCAGTATGTGGACTCCACAGTCTTCTGGCCATCTAGTACCTGAAACTTACAAAGTGCACAGTAGATATTAAATTTATGGCAAGAAGGGCAACACGATTCCTTGCTTGACTATGAACAGTGCAGTCATTCTGTTTAGGGCCACAGGTAAGCTGCTTAACTCCACCTCTCAAAGTGGGACTACAGAGTGAGGGATAATTCAATAAAGTGCAGCTCTCATAAAGATCATGGCTTCTGGTATTCCACCCATCCTCCCTGCAAAACCGCGACACCGCCTGAAATCTACAATGACAAAACTGACAGCTGTTGACTGGGGACGTGGCATTGAGGAGAATCAGGTCCCGCCGCACAAACTCATCCCAGCGCTCCCGCATCATCGCAGTGACAGGACTTGGGAGCCAAGGACCGACATAGGAGGGAGAGGGGATACATTAATGTATCATTCATCAGAGCTCCGCACCCTGCCTCCACTGCAGTATGAAAACATAACTGTAATGAAAATTCTATCGATCGGTGTCGCTTCCTTTTAGACAAATTGCACTGTTTTCTCTGCCTTTCAATTGTTTAGAAGGCAAATGTAAAGAGCAAAGATGAAACCCCTGGAGACTTCATCGTCAATGCTCCATCACGACAGGCAGGCCTTAGATCACCTTTAGCTACAGACAGAGCTTTCTGCAGAACCAAAAACACAACACATTTTTTAAAGCACTGAGGAAAGGCTAATAAATGATTGTATTCAATGAATAAATTGGCCAATCACGCTTATGATGCAGCATATAATTGACTACGGTTATGAAAAAATGCATTAATTTTCAAGGCTTGATGATAAAAAATCATTGAAAAAAAAAATATATATATATATAAGAAGAAGAAGGGGAAGAAGAAGAACAGTATGTGGTATTATATTACAAAGGGACTTCCAGCAAATGTCAAATATGTGGTGAAGTGCGTGTTCGCTGTGACAAACAGCATTTTAGTCCGTTCAAGTTAACGTTCACTGTCACCCAGAATGTGGAGCGCCCATCCCTTAATCCACCTACATAACTAGAGGCAGGGGAGGCCTTGTGGTTAGAGAGACTATCTCTGCTTTGATATACCAACTCCCCTGCAGAAGTGTCCTTGATCAAGAAGCAGCTGCAGGGGAGCTGCTCCTGGCTGCCCCTGTGTGCTCACCCCTTTGCTGCAATGCAAACATGCAGCTCTCTGAGGAAAAAAGCATAAAAAGATCATTTCAAAACAGCACTGCTCATGCCAGTGCACTGAAATCTTTATGACATTACTAGAACTGTTCTCTTGGTTGGTTAGCCCTCCGATGTCTGGTCTCAGAGGCCTCAGAAACATCAAGATGGAAATCTTCAGAAAGGACATCTTCACTACTATCAGTGGGCATTAGGGAATGGACAGACAATGAAAACTATTTTAAAGTACTGCAATACAGCCAGTTATGTAGTCCCAAAGGAGGCTTTTGCAAAGCTAACATGCATGAAGAGACAAGACAGACAGCGAGTTTGGATAGCCATCTTACCCACGTGCAGTCCTCCTGCATTTCTAAATTAAAGATAGGGAGATAGCACAGCCACAATCTGTGCTTGAGATCACCATTCTCTGGTGAAGTAAAGGGACTTAGAGGAAATAGATCAACCCAGCATCTCAGGGGTCAAGGGTTTATTTAATGAAGTCATATCAGTGATGTCTGCCCCTTCTCTGTTATTATCGGGTGGCGTTTATATAAAGGTGGGGTTGTCGTGTAAATAACCACTTTACTGTTAGAAATGCCACTTTCATATTTCATATCCGATTGTCGCTAATAAAGACTGAAGACTTAGATTCAAGCCAATCATGACATTGCTGCATCATGTTTAGTAATACTAAAGTAGACACATTGTATTGTGTAACTGAATATGTATCATAACTGTAAATCAATTTGCTGTTAATGTTATAAGGTGGGTGAACCTCTAGTTAAAATGGAATCTCAGTTCTCAGACTATGGAAGTTATAAATGAGATGGTTAACTGAGCATCAGTTGCTATTTAAACCCATAAACTCCATGACAAACTCTGCCAACTGGGGTGAAAATTTTAACTCAGAAGCTTCAATTTCTACCGCTGTGCTACCAACTGTTCATGGTGAATAACAAAATGTATGGGTGTGTGGGTGGGGACTGTGTGAACAATTCTGTTTCTATAAACACATCATGAACACCACTTTGAACTGAGAAATACAGAGAGGAATTCAAACTTTCTTGTCTTGACACAAAGCATTTGCTTTTTTGCTCAAAGACCGAAAAAAACACAAAGCCATGACGGAACAATAGATTGACACCTTAAAGAAGAGTGCTAAAAAGTAAAATGAAGACATAGGACCAGACTCTCATATGTGTCCGTGTCAGTTTGTATCTATGTGTGTGTGTTGACGGGTGGGGCATTGATGGTAACCGAGTGATAAAGCCATCAGAGAAAATGAAAGAATAAGCTAGAATTGAGAATGAACTGACATAGGAGCTTTGACGACAATAACCTGACATGCAGGGAGAATTAACCAGGGTATTACAGCGAAACCTGTGGGACTCTGCTGCTTCCGTAGGGAAACCTTGACACACGGACCAGAATGCATGCTGTGACCTAGGAAATAGAGAAAGAACTAAGGGATTAATAGGATTCTGCCTTTGAAAAGAGAGAGAGAGGAAAAAAACAATATTGTGGTTTTAAATATCTGCAGTGCTTTTTTGATGATATAATTCAATGATCAAATAACTTTTAATTCTGTCAGAATCATTAGCAGCTCCAGCCCAGAAACAAGAAATATTTCTTGACACTGGGAGGGCTTGCAATTTCCAGGCTTGTGTTTTGACTGCAAGTGTCATGGAGACGGAGATTAAGTGTGACAACGCTGATGCCAAGTTTTGTACTCCTGCAATGCTTTGCAGAAATATGACACATTCAACATTCTTACTTTGCACACAATATTACCCAAGACTTAAATTATCAATGTGGAAAATAACATTACCATTCAAAAAAAGGAACTGAAAGTCTTTTTCAAAGAGGGACTCTACCAGAGAACAACTATTATTGGTCAGAAAAAAAACAGTGATTCTTTACCAACGACAGTAAGAATGCTCGGCTAAAAGTAGACACTTCCTGCAGAAAATGACAGCTGAAACATTAGTGCATTACTGTCAATCAATTTTCTCCTGTTGGTTTGGGGCTATATGTGGCGTTTAAAATAATGACAATGAACAGTAATGAAACGATTTGGGCAAATGAGCTTCTCTTTTAAGCCAATTAGCTTTGGTTCCAACAGCCAATGACACGTCTGTGTATTACTGTAGGATTTCTTGCAAAAAAAAAAGAAAAAAAGGGGACCACCGGTATAACAAACTGCTTTTAATTACGTTTTAGTTAACGGATTCATAATTAGCAACTGTAGTATAAAAATGTACATCATACTACTATGCTTCATCACTGTCTTAAAGTGTGTAGTGCCTACACCAGAAAAATCCTCTGTTTCACACATTTAGTTTGCCTCCCAGTGACTCTGTGACAGCAACTAAGATTGAATCAATACACTCCTGCTGTTTAACTCATATTTTACTGTTGGCAGAAATACAAAAAAATGCCACTTTAGATTGATTACTGGCAGGATAATGCAAATCTGTATATAATAAAAATGAATGCAGAAGCGAGTGATTATCAGGAAAAATATTCAGCTCAGTCAATTTAATTTATTTATGTCCATAGACACATGGAAATTACAAATGATTCTTCGTAACATTTCATTTAGTTATTATTTTGCATACGGTTTTGTTTTGTTAACACGCTAACCTTTTGAATTTTACCTCATGAATAAAACAAAACAGAAAAAGGGGGAAGCATAACAGTAACATTTGACTTCCCCTGTTTTCATTGCTTAATATTAATAGTTTTAACACCCTGACATTGAAAAATGACAGTTTCATGCATGTGAATATACAGTCTGTATGCTTATGTGTGCGTGTGTGTGCAGGTTTGCTGTGCTATTCATTTGACACTTTTTTTTATCCTTTTTGTTGAAACCGCCAGCTTAGCTTCAAGCACATCACCCTATAATTGTTCCTTGGTTCATATCTGTCATGACACTTCTATAGGTCTGCAGCCGCTGTCACAAACCACAGCCTGCAGCCCAAAGGGGGAGGGGGGGTCGCTCTATTTTTTCCTCAGTATCTCATACAACCAGCCTTTGTTCCTCATAGCACAATCTGGAGATGCCATTAGTGGGGAGGGAGACAGTGATGTTTAGTGACAGCCAACGACTCCTCTGGTCAAGAAATTGCCCTAGAGTCACACACACCCTCCACTCTGACTGAATACAGCCTCGAGTCCCAGAGTTCACCTTTGTTCTAGCTATCTGAAAAGCAGAAAGCTAATTGTGTGACAGGGGTCGGGGTGGGCAGCACCCACGACCGCCTGAGTTGCGCCACTGCGTAAAAGCTGCCAGCCTTTCTTGTCAAACATACTGCAGGAGAATCCGACACAAAAATTAAGCGAGAGGGGGAGGCTCTCATTTTGCTGCAAGTGGCAGTTTTTGTCTTTGTGTTCCGTTCATGAGTATTGTCATCACATTTTAGGGCTGAGCTCAAAAACATGCAGAAATTCTGCAAGCGGCTGGTCGGGATGATAAGAGAGAAGCTACATGGCCTGTTTGGAGCTGATAACTCAGCATAAATCAAACACCTTCTGGCGATTGAAATAATTTGTACAGTTGGGCATCATATGTTGAGTGGGGATAGAAGAATTCATAGTAAAAAAGTATCATGCCTCAGTGCCCCTAAAATGAAATGCTGCAGACTTGTCAAATTATATCTTCCAAGTGAAATGCTTATGCTGTGACTTACCAGAATAACTGTGTAATATACAACATATTTACACTATATATTAACTGCTGAGACTAACTTTTACACAACTACATCCATTACATAATGAAAACACACTTTATCTCCTCTAGCAGCAGATGCAGAATGAGTGAAGTGTTGACTCCTGTGTGGTTATTCAACACAGCCCATGAAACAAAGTAAATCAGTTTGTGGTTCATTTGTGGATTACCTCATGTGGCCACCACAAACCACTCTATAGGCCGTTAATGGGTTTACTTGGATGCTTCATACTTGTGGGACCTCAGGCCCAACTGTTTGCTTTAGGCGCTGGCAATTTCCAACAGGCTGTGAAGGCTCTATGCATCAGTGCTGGCTAAAGACAAAATGGCAACCTGTTACAGAGGATGGGCATAGATAATGCTTGAGTTTATGTCGGAAAAAAGTCGACACATGAATACCAACTAAAGAGTGCTACTTAGCTTAGTGTTGGAAATGTGTTTTACTATTTGAAGTCTGGGTTGTAGTTTTACAGGGATGCAGCTGACATGGAAGAGCAAATGATCTACTCTCAACTTCTCAGCCTCCTCTAATGAGTTAGGATAGCTAAAGTACGCTGTTGATTAATATAATGGAATCGTAAGACAATGAAAGGTAAGACAAGCTTGATAAAAGGAAAGCTGAAGGCTGCCGAGGCAAGAGACAAGAGCCTTTTTAAGATCTAAGAAATGTTATCCAAGTAAGGAAGTCCTTTTTTTATACATGGGACTGGTTTGCTTCACAATTTTATCTTGATCATTTGAACACCAGTGGGACAAATCCTCTCTTTAAAATCTGGACAGGGACTTAAAGAATTTTGTATGCATGAATTTTGAGTGCACAAAAATTAAATACTTTTTGTAGCAAATGGTCTTTCTTCAGCGTAAAAGCTTAGGATTTCACAGTGCAACACTTCTGCAGACAAATGAACAAAAGGGGGGAAAGTTTAACACTGACATTTTCAACAACAATCTGACTCAGCCCCAAAAGTTATTATTTAATCATTACTTAATGAAAATGGTAGAGCAAAGCCATATGCAGTGTATGTTGCAGACCAAGAAATTAGAAAATAAGCCAAATTGCATTTGCCTTTGTGACGATTCAGCCTGAAACCAATCCGTCCAAGTTTTCAGTCGGGTACTTTGAAAACCAGAAATATTACTTTAAATAGCCAAGTATGGACTGTCGAATCTCACACAGCACTTCCATCACACATTAGTGGGTTGATACAGGGATGTGGTCTGTGGTCTGCCTCCATGAACTTGTGAAAGCTAGAAAATAAGATGATTCATAACGGCACAGCAGCAACAACGGAAAAGGTTACTCAGTCACAGACAAGTCTCACACATAGTAACCAAGTCTTTTTTCTTATATAAAAGCACAAAGCCACTTTGTACAAACAAGTACACACACAGCAAGACAGTGTATATTTACTCTATCAGTGAAATATTTAGATTATACTGTAGATATGGGTTATACATACATTCAGGATATCAAAGGCACTAAATGAAAACAGTAAGAGATGGATTAGGCAGTTTGTGTAAAAATCTGAGGCTGCTTGGCAGTAATGTCTGATAATATCAGTGTATGTGGATGTGTTGATATGCTCTGTGACTTTCAGAAAACCCTTGTTTTTAGTGACACTGGCGGCCGTTAGTGAACTGCAGTCAGCAGCCCGCATGCTCGCACACTTCATAGCCGCAAGCGAGTACCGGCCGAAACAGCAAGACTGAACATAATTGACCGGCATCATGTTGGGAGAATGCTGTATTAAGAATTACAGTCATATTTACAATAACACTAGCTTGCTGTTTGCAAATCACTCAGCCAGCGCCTCAAAGCAAACAGTGGCAGATCCATGCTGCGCAGCTTAACCACAGCCAGCTTAGGTTTCGGTGAGCTAACATTAGCAAGCAAGCTTACGTTAGCCAGCTAGCTGCAACTTATGCTGTGTCCCAAATCTCGCACTTCCACCCTCAGTTTACTGCATTTATCCAGTTGCGCACTCAAAACAGCCAAACCATTGTGTGGATCGATGATGACTCAACAACCACAATCGCCGCCATTTTATCTACGTAGCGGAAGAGGCGGGACTGCATTCAAACTGGAAAACGGGGGAACAACAGGGCAACGGAGCAGCAACAACTCGATTCAGTTTCTAACTGTAAAAAGAGGATCACAAGGATTTTTGGAGGCTTGCTGAGTCAGAAATGTTGTTGGAAAAGCTTTTGGAAAAATAAACAGAAGAAGAAATAGGATCATTTCTGGTAAGTGCAGGGTGGCAGTGTGTGATTCGAGGCAGCACTTACTGGGGAAATTGAGTATACTGGTCATGTCAATACATAGGGCACACAGTGCACAAATGTCAGTACACTCACTTTAGTGCGCGATTTGGGACACAGCATTAGTTATGCTGCATAGATGCTTCGTAACGTTGGCTGATAAGGTTATTTGCAAGCGGTGAGCCAGGCACATCAGCCACGACATCCCGCACACCCTGAGCCAGCCTAAACCCCAGCACTGGGGTCCAATCCCAGACCGCCCAATTTCGACTCCCCAACTTTAGGTCCATCCGCTGCAGAATATAATAAAAATAACAGAAGAACTGCATGTGTGAAAAAGAGGCGAAATGTCACATCCTCTGGAGTTTTCTGGAAAATCTGTCCCAAAATCTTTACATAGAAGTCCATCCACAGTCTGTTAGAGGCAACTGAGGAAGTCGGGGAAGGCCTCAATTTTTAAGTTATGTAACAACCTATGTGCCAGTTGGCAACAAAAAAAATGATTAAAACCTTTTAGTTCATACCATTCAGCCCTTCACTGGAGGGAAATTAAGTGAGGCCCAGCTACAGTTAGTATAAGTGGGATGAGATGGGATGGGGGGATACTAGCATGGGATAGTCAGTTTGGCCTATTCAGATCAATCTAAATAATGAGAAAGGGAAAAACCCTTTTCACTTTACTTCCCTTTTTTAACTAGTTTTCTTGCCTTGTTATTAGTTTCCCTCTACCTGTTTCCTCATTAGACACTAATATAGAAAGATGAAGAGGAATCACCTTCCTACAACCCTCAGGAGGGTACAAGTCGGACATACATTCCCACTCAAAATGATGCCCCCAAAGCCTCCAAAGAGAGCCTGTTCATTGTGGATTAATGTGCTTTTATAAAGTTGTCATGTCTGGTATAGATTAGGGGGACCTGGTCCTCCCTTCCTCCCGCTGCTGCACCATATCCATGTGGTGCAGTGGAGCCCACTGGTGCCACGAAGGCTGGACCGGGGGCTCCCCTGGTCTGGACCATTCCATCAAAAAAATTTAAATGAAGTTAAATTGACAGAATGAACTAGATTTAATAGTTTTATTCCTTCTAAATACTGATAATTCCACAACCATATATAACCAGCTATTGACTTTTGGGTGGGTAAGAATGAATCAGTGTGTTTAATGGAAACTGTCCAGTAAAGATAAGGGGATTTTGGTATTATTATCCTGTGGCTTCTGATTATACAGAAGAAGGCTGATGTTTGGGAACACAATGGAGGACCTTTGAAATTGAAACTCTGAAATCCAAATTCCAAACAGTGTGTCTGTTATAAATGTCCTTACATTAGATTTTCAAAAGCAAGGACAGGACATCCATGTGGTTGTGGTAGCATATGAGAAAATGGAAAAGCTACTGCATCCTGCTGACTCCTGACATGTCGTTAACATCAGGAGCACAGATTTCATACTTGACACTGACAAAAACACAGCTGTAGAGGGAAATGGCTAGACCCGGTTTGCTCCATCTCACAGTAAACTCCATTGGCTATTGTCATCACAATTACATTACAACATTTGGCAGACACTCTTATCCAGAGTGACTTACAACGCTGCTCAGTATTCATGATTAAAAGCACCACCATCAGACCAAGTGAAGATAGACATGTGTGTATTTGTATGGGACAATATCATCCAATTATCCTGGCCAAAATCTCAAAATAGAACATAATGGAATCACTTTCACTACATTTTGTTAAACAAATATTTTTAATGCATCACAGATAGAACAGGTTAAATTGGAGGTGTATATATAATATCTATCTCAAGCAGGTTCCTCAGGTGGGCAACTCATCTCCCCTGTCGTTCTTTAATTTGTAATCCATAGCATTTCTACATGACCGATTACATTTTTGTGGGGGATACAATGGGGCGAGCTGAGCCTTCAGCCATAGTGACTGGAAAGATGGAGGCTCCCCCTCGTGACAGTTAAAAAAAAAATATCAGGAAATCAGTATAGGACTGTACTGTTGTGAGCGTACATGTCCCATCCCTATTAGTGACCACTCTTGGGATAAAACTGTGATTCCCACAGGACTTGTTTAGAACCCCGGATATGCTGAGAATGTCAGAAATATATCAAATTAAGCTAAGATCAGTCTATAAGTTTATCAGAGTTTTCAAAACTAAATCCACAATTATTTTAAAACCGGGTTCATCCCCATTGGCTTTTTAGCCCCAATTCGATTGTCAAATCTGGAATAATTAAGATGAATACTCCTCTAGTGTTTCCAGTTTATGAGATTGGGAGGTATAATGTGCCTCAGAAATAAAAGGATGAACTAAGTCATCAGAGGAGCTGTTAACAACATCGTATGAACTCAGTTCAGTCAGAGGTCAGAGTACATTCAATCATGGCTTGAAATTGGACATCAACTCACATTCATTAAATGACAGCCATACCGAACAAAACTCCATATATTATTGTTTATTGGTCACCAGATGTCTGTCCGCCCCAACTGCATGTTAGGCAAACTAATTAAATGAACAAATTGAACTGAGCTTTGTTGTTTTTACTGAATGAGTTGAACAGTGCCAACTCCCAAAAAGATGAAACGGAAAAATTACAATCAATAATCTTTGAAAGCACGTTCAAGTCTATAAACAGCATAGTAGCAAATACACATTATTCAGTGTCCAATAAGGCTTAAGTAGCATCTGCTGGACCAGAGTGGAAGCACTACAGTATGGTGACATCACACTGTCTTTTTGACAAAGGAGGCTTGAACACTAACAAGAACTGCAACATATATTTTCTACCCACCCACACATCAAATTCTTGCTGATGTCAGTGTTTATCCCTCCATGTACTGCCCACAGCAGACTAAGACTTGTTGGGCACTAATGAAAAGGTATATCAACATGCTGTAAACATAACTGAAGCTTAATTAAAAATAAATGAGACACAAAGTTTGGACACTTTTTTTGCATGTGAACATGTAAATGTCTTTCCTAATGAGCAATGCGTTCTTTTGGCTATCAGCACAAGATTAGACTGTATGCTGGCAGGTACAACCCTGCATGTTGGAATTTAATTACACTGACCTACACTAAAATATTAAATATTCACATCCAGTGCCAAATAACATCCTTGAATAGAGATAAGGTTACAATCACCCGTCCAAATACAACCACCTGTATGGAATATCTGTCAAATTCTAACAACAATAACTGAGCCATCTCAATGACAACTGAGTCGAAGGTTATGAGAGATAACCTGGTAAGTAGACCGTGGGTCAAATAAACCTCTCAGATGTGTTTAAACTCACTCACACTTTTTACAAGTGTGTTTGTAAATGTGTAAAGTACCCCCTCATACGCAAGCCAAATGACCACTTTTACCGCCATTGGCAGGTGTGCTGCAAGTTATGATTTACTCCCCCCCCCTACGCATTCCGTGAAGTCCCACCCTACTCTACCTCTGATTGGCTAGCACTTGTTGCCTACTTCACAGAATACATTGCCGTAGGGGGGGGGGGGGGGGGGGGATAGCCCAACCCTTCCCAAGCCGGCTGGACGATGGTAGGCTTAATGTTGATGTCACTCTGATAACAAGAACATTTTAAAATGGCACTTGATATCAAAATGGTTGCTGCCCCCTCCTGTACATAAATGAATACATGGTAAAGCGTAGATTTATCAGAAAGTGCTGTTGCATTGCTACAGCAATCCATAATCACAGGTAGACACTGGAAAAGTAATTCACAGAGCATTATTTCCACAAATTTTGAATTTCAACAGTTGGTTCTCCCGTAGGCTTGATCAAACATTCAATACTGTCAGGTTTTTTTTTTTCATAGTATAGCAAGATGTTCTCTCCAAAGACAAGTACTGGTACATATTTGAGGTTGTTGCCTGCCAGCTTTAAACTGAACAAATCCAGTACCTAATGATACAGTAAATGGTGCTTAGATAATCCAATGCTTACAAACGTAGTCCATTGAAAAACAAAAGGAGCCCTTTACATGTTTACAAGAGCTGTATGGTGGGATATGTGTAAATAAACAGGAACAGACAAGGGAAAAGGATGCTTTCAATAGATCTTGATTGGTTATCATTGTTGGCCCGTCCACCTTTTAGTTTTCTGTTTGTTATGTTTTGATGGCACAGGTCTGGGATACAACTACAGAACATGTGAGCACTCAGATTCACCATTTATGAATGGCGTCCAAATTACTACAACTTAGTGAGGTTATATTGTAAATATTAAAAAAATAAAAAATAAAACTTAGAATACATTAGTCACTACAGTACATAGCATAATAATGATTAACTATTTTCAGCTCTGGCTATAAACCAGACTGAATGTTCTATAATGCAGACTAAAATGCCAGAGGCCCTGCGACAGAATGAAATAAGTGTCAGTCCTCCTAGAACTCATTACTCCAAATAAAAGTCTATTTCTCTAATATCACTAAACCGTCAATATTAATTCTGCCTGGAACACAGGATTGTAAATCAGTAGGTAATTAACAAAAACAATGCCAGCAGAGCAAAACATGCACTCATGAAAAACACATTTTGATTTAACATGAATGCATTGTCAGTGGACAAATGCATAGAAGCCTTAATAAAGTTCAAGCCGTGCTGTAAAAAAGGGAGCGTCTAGCCTCAATGGTGGCTGTGTGTGTGTTGTCATGATCAATTCTATTGGGGTAAGGACTTGAATGCGTTTTCCGTGAGCCCGGTGTTCCTGATGGCCTTGCCAAGAAAATGTGCTGCTAAGCTTTAAGCTTTGAATCTGTAATGTTCAGACCTCATTTCACATCGGGGAATGGTTTATTTGGGGAAAACAATAACTGAGGGACCTACATAGATCAGAGAGACTGGTCTTGCACTGCTACACATTTAGTGTGAATGATAAATGCTTCATGTTTTTTTGGGAATCAACTTGCAAAACATCAGAGTGACGTTTGGCAATGATTTCAGGTACATAGAAGTAAGTGGAAGAAGGCAAGAAAAGGAAGGCGTCTAATGTGACATGATCTTTCAGCTTTTTCCTTTACACATCTATGAGCAAAAGGTGACACAAATGACATTAGTAATGTTGTATCAATACTGAATTATTAACAAGCTTGCTGCTAAACCCAACGTATTCTAACCTTACATCACACAACATGCTGTCTGGGCTTGAATGTACTCAGAGTCAGCGTTCTGTTGACTCAGTTGAATTGCTTGCCTAAGGCATCGGTGCCTGGACACATACACATAATTAGGAAAGGTCATTGTGCCTCCTGTCTTGTCAACAAAATCACTTCAAGATGACAAATTCTGGCTCCGGCTGAGCCAGACCTCCCTCAGATACCCTTGCCAATCAAGCGCCAGCAGGACTGTCTGAGTAGCCTTAGGTGATTTCTAATTATGTAGTTTACATGTCATGCTAAATAGGGGTAAGCATAACAATGAGCCATACATAAGGTTTGGAGGTGTGTTTTCTCTTCAAGGTTGAAATAGCAGACAAAAGTATCATTATTGTGTGGCCTTAGACAACAAGCTGCTGCCTTGTGAAAAATTAAAATTAGATCATTTCTCCTTATCAAAAGGGCCTTAGCTTATTTTAGTTTTTTAATGATTAAAAAAAATGGATTTCAAACAATGACAAACTGCTAAAAGTCCACAAAACATCACGTCACATAACCTTCACATCGTTTCAAAGTTCCTTTCCCACTGCCTGCTCTGCAGACTTTCCATCCAGTCGGCTGTATGATGAAGTGGAAGTGGCTTTCACATCGCTCCCTGGTGGCCTTACTAAGGAACTATTAATCTATGGCTCTCCATACTGCATTCAGATCCAGCTTTCCCCAGCCACCACCTGGCCTGAAGTAAAGGCCAGGAGAGGACCCAGAGGACTGGACACTCTTTTATTATGAGCTGCACCAAGACACCTCTGGGTTTCAAAGCGCTTACTCTGACAGTGACTGATGGCCAATTAACCATTTGGAGAAGCGTATTGATCACTAAGAGAACAGGAAGGACTCCGAACATCTACTAACACACCACTATTTTCACTGTACAGAGTGAGCAGCAGCCACACAGCACACCATGTAAAACAAACATTACAAATAAACAACTGGGTTTTCACCTATATATAATATGGACTGTAGTCTCCATGATAGCACCCATTATTTCTGAAATGCCTAAATGAAGCTCAATGTGGGTGGCTTCGGCTGTCGCCATCTTGGCAGTGCATGATGCTGCCTGCTCCTGGCTAATCCAAAAATGGGCGAATAGGTAGGGAATAATTGATTTTCCATAACCGCTGTTACATAACGTCACAGTTTCATAACCTTTAGAATTGTAGAAGCTAAGATATCTATGGTGTCTAGATTCCTGCATTGTTGTCCTGTGAAAACGAATCCCATGGGTCACACTGTCTGTGTGTGCAGGGAGATCTCTACTACTGGTTATGTGCTGATTTGTTTGTGAGAGTTATAGAGCTTTAGAAATGTCAGAGGGAACATTCCAGCCTTATATCTACTGAAAAGCCTCTTAAACTTGTAGCATGGGAGCATTTTGGATATCTACAAAATGAGCAGGGAGTTGCTGTAGAAGATGGATATCCATCTCGGAAAGCATGCTGTCAACAAGTGACTCCAACACTTCAAATATGTTCCAACATCCTCAAGATAATAATCAACCCCTTTATGCTCAACTCAAGAAAAAAAATAGATTATTCAGTAAGTCATAATTCTCTAATTCCAGATTCTTAACTCCTCTGTGACGGTAACCCTCAAAAAAGACTTCTGAGGATTTCATTTTGGGCTTTAGGAGACAGTGACTTATTTTTTTTCACAATATTCTGACATTTTATAGACCAAACAACTAATCACTCCTGATTGAAATCTGTTTCCGGATTAACAATAGTCTGTGAAATCATGGCCGAGAGTTTCTGGGGAAGGACACAACAGCAATGTGCCTCTTGGCAGCATTAGTTTCATTTATATCGTGACTTCCATGACATCAGTCTTAACATGGCCCAAGTTCTTTGCTGAGGTTAAAAGTAAACACTGCATGTTTTTTCTCTGCATGAATGTATGAGAGGGACAACCTAGGGAAAAGAAAATTTGATGAGAAAAGACTCAGCTCAACAAGCGCACCCTGACTTCTCATTGGTGACCCTTGGATATATGAGGCTATACAAGTGCTGGCACAGGATGGTTAGCAGCGACAGACACAACATTAGAGATGGAGGGCAATCTCCCAACTACTGGTACTATGTTTGACACCGTGGCCTTCCATGAATTATGGTCCAGGTCCCATAGAAACATAGGGTAATTTCAGTGCACATCAGAGGTGAAAGGTCAGTTTTATGTTGCCTGGATAGAAAAGCATAGATAGAGACTATGGTGCACCGCATTTCCGGAGGGAAACAGCCTAACTTCAACCCCTTAGCGTTCTCACAAAGACCTGAATCATAGAAATGGGGTAATTGAAACAAAAGGGCAGAGTTTGACAGAGATGTAGTGCCTTCGCAGGGCCTCTGCACAGACCGCAGAAAATAACACCCAACTCCTCCCTTCTGCAAGGTTCATCCTCCATGTGTCCTCGGCAATGCCTGCGTCCTTCCTTTTGTCCTCAAGATTGCCATTTGCAAATGATAAGCACAGGGACATAGCCTTCTGAAAGATAAGATGCCTGGGCATTTGTCACCAAATGGAGCATGATCCTCCATTATTTAAAGCTGACCGGTGTTGACATGCACTGTTTACCTTTTATTCATTTTTGCTGAACTATTTTCCTCCATAATTCACAGCAAATCAAACTGAAGAAATTACATTTTGCAAGACTTGGACAGGGAATCGATCCATTCAATTCATCCATATCCTCTTTCAGACAAATTAACATGATGGAAAGTGAATTTAAAAAAAATGAAAACATTTGATAAGCTCTGTCCTGCAAATAAGCAATCTCAACTGTCTTTGACAGTCATATTTTCTAATTCAAATTCCGTAAGCAGCATAAAACTCAGAACAATATATATATTATAATACTTTCCCTCCGAAAGTGTAATTACCTCCTTGCATGATATATTTTGCATATGTATATCATGCTAATTCACTGTGTGAGTATAAGCAGTTAGGAAAATAAATAATTCTATATAAAGTTGCCCTCCCCCAGTGCCCAAGTCATCCCTTGTCTGCATCATTTGAATTTATCTCCCATGACTAGAGGGAACAAAAACTCTTTCTGGTAGTAAATTATCACTTCCCTGTAAAAGACCATATCCCTGCAAATACATGGCGATCATTTGCCATGCATTAGCTATGGGACTGAAACAAAGTGGTTTTAAATTCCTTTGACCAGAAGGCAATTTCCCCCAATAAATTATGTTAATTTCAGCTTTCGTTCTCCTTATCGCATTCTTTAGTGAGTCAATGAGGAGAGACAAAACTGGCTGCCAGAAAAACAACTCTGGGATGATTCAAATTATAATGATGAGACTGCTGGCAAAACAAAAAAAATCCCTGATATTACTGTACAAATTACTGTATTATGCAATAGAGTTCTGCTTGTTGTCATCTGATGACCATCACTATCACAAGGTTTACACCTCGCGGATATTGCTTGAAGGTGTTCACACAAGTAGGAACGTACCTGACACCAAATCCCATGCTCCCTCTCTGAACCAGACAACAATTGCTTGGCAACGCTCTCATTGGGCAGAGGAAAAAACAAAAAAGGAAATTCAGGATTTATTCTCTATAGATGCATAGATAGCTGGCTTTCTGATGATCTCTTCTAGTGCAAGTAACAAACAACAGGCAAGTTTAAATAAATGGGAAACAGCAGCGGCAACAGAATAATCTGCAGACATGTCACACACACACACACACACACACACACACACACACACACACACACACACACACACACACACACACACACACACACACACACACACACACACACACACACACACACACACACACACACACACACACACACACACACACACACACACACACACACACACACACACACACACACACACACACACACACACACACACACACACACACACTTTGTTCCTAAGGCTGAAAGAATACCAACCCTCTCTGTCCGGCCCGTCAGATCACTCACAACACAGTGAAAGGGAAAATGCCCGGCAAGCTCAAATCTAGATTGACAGGCCTACCTTTATTACTGACTGAGTTATGTTTCCCTGCAAAAAAGACATGTCGGCTTTTGATACAGAAGAATGCAGAGTCAGCGCTGTGCCTTTCTGCAGAGGATAGCTCGACTGATCTCAGCTGAGAGTGTCCCAGCACTGATGTCGGAAGAATTGGCTACCAAATTACCTTACGATCCATTTCTGGAACTCGCACTGTCCTATAAAAGTAGCCTGTTAGCTGTGATGGAAGCCCATGAGGATGCTTGCACTGACCTAAAATATGATAGTGTGACAGACTGAAGCAGGGAGACGGGGGTCTGCTAAGAAATGTGATACAGAAAAGAACAAGTTTTTACCTACTGTATATCCCTACATATTTATCTATTTTATGAACTGGCTCATTGTTATTCAGGGTCACAGAAGCCTTACCCAGCATGCATTGAGTGAAATGCAGGGAAACACCCTGGACAGAGCTCCAGTCTCTCATGAACAAAGAAACAGACAACCATTATCACACATATGGGAATTAATACTCTTGACATAAAGCTGGTATTTGGACTGGGGGAGGAAACCCAAGCACAAAAAAAAACAACGCAATCTCCACACAGAACCAAGGCGTCGAGTAACTTCTTGCTGTGAGGCAACAAAGCCTTCTGAACCACCATGCCACCCATGTAACCCAGCAAACCAATCTAAATATATCAGTCTCAACATGCATCATAAGATGACTTGTAAATACCACTGCACTGCCACTTACTTAGCTTGATATATGAGGTCCCTGGAGCATGACTGTTTATTTAATCCTAATATATTCATAATTATACACTAATTAATGCAAGAGAAAATCCCTCTTAATTCATCACCTCAGTGTCCTCAAGCAAGAGACACAATTACACCAACTTTAACATGTTTGCCTTCCGTCCAAAGCAAGGTTAACAGTTCGGAAACAAGAACAAAGGCAAACGATGTGTGAAATCCTTGTGTTAAGGGTACCCACCAGCTGCTTCCAGCTGTGTGGCAGTGTGAGGATGATATTTAGTATCAGGGAGAATCGGTGAAGAAACCATTTTAAAAATAAGAAGTGAAAAGGGCTGAAGTGTGAAATGGTGCATTATGGGCAACAGGGCAATTGATTGCACTGGTCAAAACATTGATTTGACTGGCTTGAGCACTATTGAGTGACCTGCAACATTAAGGTCAAGGGTCAAACACTCCTTTGTTGGGTTGCCATAAAAAATGAACATACATTTGAGCAAGTTTTGTCAATAAATGATATTATTACTATAGGTACATGTCGGATTTTTTTTTAAATGGAAAGATCTGAGTAAGAATATCTGAAACTACATTATAGGACTCTTACAAATGCCCTATTGGTAGCTGCTGAGGGAAACTTATCCCCAGTCACTGTGCTCACCCCCACTGGTTGGTGATTGTTTCGTGCATCAAAGCACATTTGCATGCAATCGGAGAGTCTGGCCAAGAGGCTACATCATAAAATGTAACTCATCAGTGCGAGTAGGTCTTCTACCAACTCCGTAAAGCTGTCACCAATACTGCAAATGCAGCAGGAACTGAGTCCGGGCCGGAGAGAAACGTGGAGTTGAATGATCCTGTTTGCAGCTACAGCAGAGCACCAAGAGGTAGATACTGGCTTTAAATATATACGATTTGCTCAGTCTGCTCTATAGCCAGACACACGCACACGCACACGCACACACACACACACACACACACACACACACACACACACACACACACACACAGCTCATTTAATAACAATAATGATTAGCGAGGTGATATTCTTCTTTTACCGAAGCTAGACTCGCAAAAAAATATACAAGTGAAGGTTGTTTATGTGACAGTATGAAAAGGAGTGCAATGATACTGAGCATCGCATTTTATTGTTGACGGCCCCGTCCGTTCAAACATCTCATGTAGTGGAGCTTTGCACCCTTTAGGCAGGTGTAGCTCTAACTCCCCTTACAGTCACGACAGTGGGGATACAAGCACATGCTATAGATCCTGCACGGCGCTGCTTAAAATAAGCAACATAAGAAAGATGGATAATGATAACTGACATTTGCCTCAAGTTGTAACCTTGGTTGACGTGAGTGTGCGCGCGTGTGTGAGCGTGTGTATCTGTGTGTGAGGGCGATAACACTTTCTCCCATGTAACCTTGAAGGTGCGGGCTAATTGATGAGTGTTAGTGCTCTAGAACAATAACGACTGCCAACAACGTGCTTTGTCACGCGCGTGGCTACGTTTCGGCCAAAGAAAAAACGCAAGCAAACAACTTGTCGCGTGCAATCATTTTGTACCTACTTACTGTACTTTACCCCCTTCATTTTAACAGCATAATTATCCAAAGACTAAAAAAAAACACGATATAGTGAAACTCACCAGTGCAGGTGAAGCCAGCGAAGAAGAGCAAGAGCACAGGGAGCGTAGCGCTGAACCTACAGCGGACAAAGGGGCCCAGAAGTAAGGGCATCTTCGTGGTTTTATCACCCAAGTTTCACAAAAGGCAGGGAGCTGCGAGGCAACACCAGCAAACTGGGCTTTCTTTAAGGTCCGAAGAGTGTCCTCTGTAGCACTTTCACGCCTTGTTCACAACGCCCCGAGTCTTTTTTTTCTTTCAACACATATCCTCCTGCTGCCGTGCCGTGGCCATCTGCATCCCGGTCTCGCGCCCTCGTTGCTCAGAACAACGCATCACAGGTGTGGTAAATAAACTGCTGCCTTTGCTCGCCTCCGCCGCCGCTGCTGCTTTTTTTCCCTCCTGTGCCGTATTTCTTCACGTTTATCCGTCCACAACTCTCCCTCTCTCACTGAGCCGAGGAGGGAGGCAGTTTCTGTCGCTTCTTGTCACTTTTGCAGCCTCCGTGCGGAAAGAAACACCTTCTCCAAATGCGAAAAATTGTAAGAATTGGCATCAGAGGAGGAACATCTGCTTGCAGAGCAATGCTGGACTGTTGAGAGTCAGGGAAGGTGTACGCTGCTGATGAGCGGAGCAGCAAAACCAGGAGCGGATCCTGCGTGCTGGCTGGGAATGGAGCGTCCTGAGCGCGCCCTGCTGTTGTATCTTTTTTTTTTCTCCTTAAGCAAACATTTACATATCTCGAATAAGCATAACAAACTATATATTGGCAAAGCACGACAGAATGTAAATTATTTCCGCTGCATCCTTTGCAAGTGTGCTTTTCATATACCTTACATGAAAATGATGGATATGACATCCATCCCTCTATGACAGAAATCAGATCGGTGCTTTGCATACAAATTCACACGGATCACATCTGCATGTCATTGAGTTTCAGTTGCATATGCCTCTGCTTTGTCTTGAGGTTTTGTGTGTGTGTGTGCTGCAGTAAGGCTACATCAGCGACGGACAAACAGGGATGATGATGAAGAAGCAGGAGGATTAGCGCTCCCATGAGAGTGTACACCTGTCAGCAAACTCAGACCAGGATGTGACTTATGTTCCAGATAGCTTCTCCTTATTTTCTAGGAGTGTCAGTGAATGCTTTTCAGACTGTTCAGCCATGCCTTTTACGACGCTGCCAGAATCGACAGCAGATTATTAATTCACTTCAGATGGAGGTTTTGTGTCTTTGTTTATCCATTTCTCCACTCCACACAGAATAGTCAGCAGAATAATAAGTGGAAGCACAGAGCTGGACCACTGTCTTACCAGCTAATTATGGGGCTCATGTAGATGGATGATTCCTCAGATAGAGCTCAGCTATTATACAAACTCATTAAGCCTTCTCTCTATCCAGCATCCCCTTGCTAAAGGTCAAAGTCGCAGTCGGAATGACAGCACAAAGCACAGACGCACACATGGAGAAACACACAACCCCACGGCCATATAGTTTACGATCAAATCCTGATGAGCAGCGGGAATGTGAAGGTGAGGAAGGCAGACGCACAGCAGCTTAATACAACAGAATTACTCAGCCCTGGTCACTTGTGAGGTTGCACGTAATGATCTCTCTCATTCTGCTAATCTGCTCGGTGTCCTTTCAGGCGTTGCAAGCCGAAGTGTACGTCTTTTCCAGTCACAGTACGTGCCCTTTTTTTCTTTCTAAAGAAGAAAGCTACATGCATTTCAAATGAGGATGTGAGAATATGTATGTATAAATGCATCGTCAGTTATTATGCTCTTCCAGCTTCGTCTGTTTTTAATGCCATTATTAGAGTGAATTTGTTCCTTGTGATTGTGTTTGCTGAATCAAAGCAGGGCACGACCTCTTGCACAGAGGTCACGCCTTCCTTCCACTGTCTCTTCTGGGTCCAGCTGCATCCCGACCCCTTTGCCCCCTCAATCAGAACACAGTGAACAAACACAGCTCTTTGGGGAGTTGACACATTTAGTTGTTTATCGATTTGTGGTGTTGTAATTAATTTTGCTCTCTGTCAATGGCTTGAGATATCATTTCCTGAGACTAGAAGCGGCTTGTTCTTCTGCAGGCAATCACAAAACCTTGACAGAACCACAGTTTCTCTCATATCATCTTGAATTTTTCATGGCAGCTATGGTCCAAAGAGGCCGGACTCTGACCAGTACCTATTAAGAAAACATTAGGCTCATTAGTGTGTTACAGATTGCTACACTCTCTGGGTCCTTCCATAAACGCTGCGATTGAACTCTCAACATATGCAGCCCATAAAGACAACTGATTCGCCTGGTCGATAAGCATCGATCCAATGAAGGTGTCCAGCATGAAATTAATATTATTTATTGTTTACAAACAACACAGAAGATCCCCTGAGGAGGATGCAGTGCCGTCTCTCACTGTCGGCATTCCAGCACAGACTTGCAGAGAGAGACGGAGGGTGTATCAACTTGCATCATGACCACAGCTTCACAGCCTATTGTTTTGTTTATATCAAATTAAACTGCAATGCTTCTCCAGAGAGATATAATTGACCACAGTCTAAGATTAAATGACTGTAAAGATCTTAATAAGCCATCAGCGGATTGCATATTACATTGCAAACCACTTATGAGGATGCAGTCCAATGAGAATGAAATTGAGGTTCAGATTTGCATGCAACAGCATTTTACCCATTAATTACCATGCAAAATGACTTATGAAGATCAATAGTGTATCAATCTAATTAAATATTATTGATATGAGGTTGGGGAAATTAACTGGGAGTTAAACAAATACCAGTGATGTTGGAAGAGTAGGTATTACTTGAACATAACAACTCCAGTGGGTCCTTCACTCTCTTATAGATCACTTATAGATAATAATGGATAGGGGTTTCACATCCTCCACTCTCTGATTTAGGATACGATGTTAAAGCATGTTATCTTTACTATAAAAGCTATTATCATCATCACCCCCATCACTATATTAACTCCAGATCGTTGTAACTGTCGGTAGCTGCAGCTCTCAATACACCAAAAAATGTTATGATCCTGATATGCATAGCTGTGTGTTAAACTTTGTTTAATTTAATTATTTCACACAAGTGGAGATAGAAAAAAAGCTTTAATGTGATCGCACCACATCTTGTGCAGTTGAGTGAGGAGCAAAACGAAATGAGAGATGGAGAGTTTAAAAAACAGAGAGGAAGAAAATGAAGGGGAGGGTGGGCGAGGATGAAGGAGCCTCCTGAAGGTCTCTCATTTCAGCAGCACAGACTGCTGATGAAGCTGAACTTCCAATATCCCACTACTTCAGCTCTGATGATTTCTCAATTTTACAGATATGGCCCGAGAATGTGATTTGATGAAAATGTAAAATGGGATAACCACCAAATCATATGAGATAGGCTGCGTTTTATTCCATGCCTATAAATCAAAAGCAGACACTCTAAAAATTAAAGTTGATTTAACGTTTTTGAGTCCAAGTACAACTCTCCTGACTTGGAGGAAGACATGTCCTGTCATGCACTCAAATAACGTTCACGCAGATTCTTCACATTCGTTGCGAGGTAGAGACTTTGACTGGTAAAAGGAGCCCAGGCAATGTTTGAGTGTAGTGCTCCAAGAGTTGTTTCGAAAGAGAATTCAAACAATTTATTCATGGAATGCGTTTCCATCCCAAATAGATTCCCCTAATCTAAAACACTGCAAGAGTGTTTGGAAATATATGATGATTTCATTTTCTCCCAGTCTCAGGGTCATAAATAAATTTGCATTCTGTCAGCAAAATGGACTAACTGACTTGTAATTCATCAAACCCGCTGCTTAGTGTTTAAACAGTTCAACACATGGTAACCTGATTTTTTTTTTCTCACACAGAATTGCTTCACAGATGTGTTCTCTGATAGGTGACGAGGAAGAAAAAAGAGCACTTCCATTTTAAAGACCTCATAAAACAATGAAATAAAGAAGGGAAATTAACTCCCCGAATGACGCATTTCCACGCAGACTTTAATTCTAAAGAGATGCATTTGCACAGGGAAAGCATTCTGTTTACCATTTTGAATGTAAATGTCAAGAAAGCTCAAAGAAAGACAAACTCTTACGGTATCTAATTACATCTACATAAGGTTTGATTTGCTCTGTAAAAATTCAGTAGAAAAACGTAATTTGCATCCTGTCCTCTTTTTAAATGGTATCCTATTAATTCAAAAACCTGTACGCCTGACAAAAAATATTATAACTTAATTTGCACCGACTTAGAAATGTGAATATGTTGTATGATATACTGCATCTCTTCACTAGGCAATGGGTGACAGGAAAAGTGGCACACCAAACCATTTTCCCCCGCAAGTTTCTTTTCCTCCTCTACGTTTCATTATTGTCAAAAAGACAAAAAAAAAAGAAGTTTCCTGAAATATGCTTCCTGGACCGACATTGTCTTGTTGTTTTGAATGTCACATTGTCTAAGCGTGCCTGGGAGAGAGGACTTTGAATGATGTTGAATGTTTTATGACTCCCTACCCTTGTGTCAGTCCTTCCCACTCTTGTTCTGAGACTCTGATAGGAGAACCCCATCTACAGCTGCTGGATCTGACAGCGTAGGAGAAACACAGAGGCTAGCTACACTTAACATTTGAGGAGCTTCATTTCAAAATGCCATGAATCAACCTTGGGAAAATGTTACCTGAAATGTATTGCTAAAGATCAATCTTTTAAAAAAAGAAGAAGAAGAGTTTTACTCCAAAGTACTGAATATCGATTCTGGCTTTAAAAAGTAAGCGTTTCACCCAATTTATCATATACGTTTTCCTTATTTCTAATCAGCCGTTCAGTCAGCAACTATTCTATATTGTTTATTACTAGGAGAGATTAACAAAGTGCATTTACTCATCTACTGTACTTAAAGGTTCCGTATTATGAAACGTGAGATTTCCATGTCTTTTTTATTATGAAACAGTCCAGGTGCTACATAAATACTGTGAAACTATTAAAACGCTCATTCCACGGAGAAGCGCACATAGCATGTATTCAGAAACTGTGTCTTTAAACGAGCTGTTAGGACCTCTGCATGGTTGTGACGTCACAACTATATATAAGTAAAAAACGATGCTACAGTGCCGTAACAGTCATTCCCCAGCTACAATATCATAAATTAAGGCTTTAACGCCTTATTTTTTCATTGTTCATCAATCTGACAATCCTTTTCTAAATCAATTAAGTAAACATAAGATTAAACGTTGGAAAGTATCCATTGTAATTAATGCAAATGTATTCTCTTTGTCTGATCAACAGTTCAAAGTCCTTAGAAACAGAGGGAAAGGTTGGGTTTTTTATCAACACAGTTGCCCAATCATTTTGTTTATTAACTTATCACTTAAGCTCTATTAAGAATATGATATATTGCTTTACATAAACTACCTGACTGTATGTAATAGTTCAAATTAGCTGCAACATTAGAATGCTGCTTTATGTTTTAGTGCTAATAAACTAATGGCATGACATTGAGGGATGCTTCCATAATGAGTACTTTTACTTTTGATGCCTCAAGTACATTCATGTGATAATTACTTCCTGGACTCGATATTCAGAACAATAAATATAGCAGCAAAGAAATATCTGCTATGTAAAGATATAGTGGAGTAATGGCGATCTGAGCTAAAGTCACTCTCCCTGTGTGTGTGTGTGTGTGTGTGTGTGTGTGTGTGTGTGTGTGTGTGTGTGTGTGTGTGTGTGTGTGTGTGTGTGTGTGTGTGTGTGTGTGTGTGTGTGTGTGTGTGTGTGTGTGTGTGTGTGTGTGTGTGTGTGTGTGTGTGTGTTGATAGCCAGACTGGCCGTGCTTGCATGTGAGTGCCTTGTGCATTGGTATCAGATGTAGAGGGCCGTCCCAGAACGTTATTTGATGAGCTGGGGAACGGTCTACAGTATTTCATGTACAGCACCTTTAATTTACACTTAAAATGTAGGACCTTTACTTTTAAAGTGTATGAATACTTGTTCTACCACTGGCCATTACTGAACCACAACATTTTAACTGTTGTAATGCTAATGTACATGACCTTCCTTGGATCAGATGGCCAATATAAACAGTACATAACTAGACGTCTTCACATACAGTATGATTACTTATCGTCTGTTGCAATTATGCTGGTTTTATAGGAAAAAAATCTTAAGATTGCTAATGAATTCAGAGATGTCTGATAATTTGCTGTCTTTTTACACCGGTAATCATTTTTACGCATTAAAAACAAAAAAAAACTCAGTGTCACTTTTTGAATTCATTTTCAAATCCAATGAACCATTTAATTAACACCAGAGCTTTACGAGAACACCTGCCTTCACTAGCACATGTTCAAGCCTCCAAAAGATGTCATTTAAACAAGACATGAACGATTGCATTTCTAAAAATAACTCACCTAAAGTAAGGAGCAAACAGATGTTCAGTAAACATGTAATTTGGATTCAAATTCAAAAGCAACGACCTTCAGTGACTCAAACTATCCGCTTTAAATGAGCAAAAGTGTCATATAACAAAAATAAATGAGATGTATTTGTCACATCACAACTCAATACTCTTTGACGTTTGACATGCAAATAGATACAGTTACTATTTTAATGGAATGAATGGATTTTTCTGTCACACAACCCACCAGGTTCAATGACACTTTAATTAACTAATATTTTCTGGACGTGTAGGTACTGTATCTGCTGTAGCTGTAGCAAGCTAAGCTCTGTTAGATTTATGCTGCAATTACAGTTTATTCCACCAGAAATGCATTTCTTGGAAATCCAGTTCAACAGATTTTGACATTGCCTTAATGTGATCCATTTCTGCCTCTGACTGCATTCATCTGAAGGGAGTTTCAGAATAAACAGGGACCAGTGGACAATGCATGTACGTGTTTAAATCTCTAGTTTGCCTCTCAGGATGTATTTGTGAGACGGCCAATCTATTTTTCTGAACACATTCTTGGAGAGATGTCAGAATGGTATTGACAGAGACCAATCGGGAGGCGAGCGCACATATTGTTCACTCTGCACACACCCTGCTCATTCAATCCTGGGAAATTGCTCTGCCTCAAAAAAGGTTGTCATTATTTTGTCACGCGCTGTCCCAGGTGACATTTACAGCCTCACTGGCTAAATGAAACACCACATAGAATATATGAAGTCATGTTTATGACTAAAGAAAAAGTGTCAGGAATTAGGTATTTTCTGTAATATGACGAATGTAGTAATTGAAACATTTATCATATACTGTATGAATAAAAAAGGCAAGATAATTGTTTGCAGTACTTCAATTTTAACTGAGGTAAATACTATTTGGACATTAAACGTCCCATATTTTTAAAAGTGAGATTTTTTTTATCATAAAGTAGGTTGAGGTGCTTTATAATTATTGTGAAAATATCAAAATACTTAATTCACATAGAAATGCACGCAGGCCCTAATAAAGAACTGTGTCTTTAAACAACTACTGTATACTATATTGGTAGAAAGTGCCGATACAGTCATTCTCCGGCTGCAATGACGGCGAGAGATTCTGAATGTGCAAATGTGGAAGATATGAAAACACACAAAAACACTGACCAATCAGAGCAGACTAGGCTTTTTCAGAACTGGGGCAGACGGTGATTACAGGTATATTTTGACAGACATTGTGAGAAAAATAATGTGTGTTTTGAACATTAAAGCATGTAAACATGTTCTAGTAGAAACCGAAAATACAAGTATGAACCTAAAAAAATGAGCACAATACATCACCTTTAAATTTGTCTCAGTGGAGTTTATTTTTTACTTAGCTTAGTTCTCTGTAAAGATTTAAGCCATCGGATATCCATTTCCTCTTTTCCCACAAACTACTTGTTTTCCTGGCACTGCTGTGGTGTGAAAAACAAAAACAGTCAGACTGTAGGATGTTCTCAAGGCTATGTGATTATTTTAAGCCTATGTGACAAGTTTTACAGGTGCTATTAACTTTGTACGGAGGAGGCCTTTCATAAAAACAACCACAGATTCCTTTTGAGTGCTGCACTCATGAGTCCTGTATACTGTACCTGCCAAAATGACAGATGGCCGCATTGCTGATCAAGCCATTTCAAGAAAATGCAGCCTGGAATTTGATGCAGGACAGCGGTGGAGGCTAGGAGACAGCTTACCTGACTTCTTCTGTTATCCACACTTCTTTTATATGGTTATATTTTGAAGAGGATATGTATGCGGTGTGTATCCTCAGCTCCCACATGTGAATATAAACAAGAGTTAAATTACTGTGAATAGTACAGAACATGAACTCACGCAGAATACATACATTTTACAGTTCAAAATGCCTCACATCCCAGTTAATACTGACATTGGCAGAGCTATTACAAACAGAACACAGCACTCACAACTCTTAAGCTGAATATTAATGGTAATGGAAAACGCTGACCCCAGCTGAAGAAACTAAACACAGGGTCCAGGTCAACAGGCATTGATGCTACATGCCTCATTCATCAAAGGAAGTACTTGATCCTCCTTTTGGGGCAGGTCTCTCCTGGTGAGTCCCCTGCATGTCACTGTAATTGATTGCAGCTCATACGGATTAAGCCAAAAATGCATTCTTGAGCTGGATGAGGTATAATATATCTGCTCTCTTGCATGCCCTCATACACTATGCTCCATTTAGACAAAGTGGAGTAAATGACTAATTCAATTTGTACTGCAAATGAAACAAATCAAGATGTTTTTCCCCCACATAATACATCTAAAGCCCTCCTGCAATGGGAACATTTTGTAAATGTAGATTAATTACTGTATAATGAACCCTGATGTTCTTTTTATGGCCCTCTAAAAACATACTCGACATTGTTTAATCCCTGCATTAATCATTAATGACTTTTCCTAATTTTATAAGAATTGTTCATAAACATGATTTTGAACTGATAACATGTTTCAGAAGACATTGTTTTACATTTAAAAACAATGTTTTCTATTGGCTTAATATCTGTGACACAAGTATTTGTACAGTTTGTTATTAAGAGGTCGTTATTGTAAACTTCATCAAATGTCCATCATTCACAGTTTAGGGAAAAGTAAAGGGTTACAACCCCAATATTAACTACATATTGGGATTTACATAGAGTCAGAAGACTTCAAACTCCTATGCTCTCTGTAACTGCAAGGAGAAATGCAAGAAGGAATATACGAACAAATGTTCTCTTATTTTTGTTTGAACCCTTTGGTTTCTGGGACTAAACAGTGTTTTCTTATTCCTGCTCTTAGGTGAGAGAACACAAGTGGTCAAGAGCACTCTGAGGAAGATAAGATATTTTTTTATTGTGTTTATATTAAACATTATATTTAACTGTTTGATTCTCATTTTGTATTTACTTGTGTGACTTTCTTTCTTAATTCATAACATTGTTGGAGGGAGCCAGAAATCATAGATTTTTCATGCCAACGGCTGCTTCTTGTAATTGTGGACAATAAGTAACCTGGAACTTGTTTTAAATTTGAGAAACATAAAACAATTCATATAATGAATATCATATAATGAAATTTAGATGAATATATCTTATTATATTTATATATTAGATTATTATGTTTATGTCATAATAATGTATAGTGTTTTATTTATATACATTTTGGACTTTCCTGTAATGTCAGTATTGACAAAAAATAACATGTTTACTTTGTTTAAGTTTATTTAACTCATACATTTCGCTACAGTGGAAGTTCTTCTTCTTACAGCCTTTTTTGGTGGCACCTCTATAGTTCTTGGGCTTGTATCAGAGTGTTGCACATGGCTACCCTTACATAGTGTTTAAAGGGCTTTCTCATAAAGTAATAAACACTTACAATCAAGTGGGATTAACCATTGAGCACACCTGGGTGAGTGCAGAATGGGATGGTAAGAACATTTGGTGAATCTGGAGTTGACTTATTATTGACTTATTTTTTCTCTTAACACAAAATTTAAGATTGAATTTAAGAGAATGATGCATGATGTCCAAAGAATAGTGAAAAATAAATAAATACATTTCAGACAACATTTTATCCAAGAAAGTGCCCTTCATGACCAAGAGCATTTTCTCCAGGCCCTAAAGAATACCTGCTTGTTTTCACTTGTCATTTGTTTTGCACCTGCATGGTTATGTTTAATAGTTCTGAATTCATTTAAAAATACTATAATATGAAATTAATCAAAAGATAGAAATTTGGGTGGCAGAAACAGAGAAGAAGAAGAATTCCTTCATTAGTCCCGCGAATAGGGAAATTCAAATTTCACTCTATTTTTTTTCTCATTTTACACACAGGCCCAAAATACACGCACATGCACAGACAGGATCTATATACATGCAACCAGGTGTTAGAGCGAGGGGGCTGCCAGTGACCGGTGCCCCGAGCAGTTGGGGGTTATGTGCCTTGCTCAACAGCACCCAGGAGATGAACTGGCATCTCTACAGCCACCAGTCCACACTCCATTCATGGTCCACACAGGAACTCGAACCAGCAACCCTCCGGTTCCCAGCCCAGTCACCGGGCTACTACCGCCCAAAATATTGGCCAGTACGGGGATCGAACCCGCGACCTTGGCGTTATTAGCACCACGCTCTAACCAACTAAGCTAACCGGCCACAATACACGCTAATAAGTAGTTTAAGATTTGATTGCAATATAAACTAAGTTTTCATTTGACATCAAATCATCATTTCACATGCCGCCTCTTAAGTTCTTTTTAGAATTAAAGTCATTTGGTTCATAAATTGGAACCATCCACCAGATTCATTTGGTATGTGTTTTGAGAATAGGCTTCAAAGTAAATATGGTTTACTGCAAAAGAACCAGAAAATTGGAGGACAATTAATTCATCCCTTCAATTACCACACCGTACTACATTTTCATCCATAAGTAAACAAGCTTCACAATTTTCCGAAGCCTGTGCAGAGAGGTTGTTTTAAAAAAGTTGGACCTCCCAGCAATCATGAAAAATAAGGCAGTAAAAATAGTTCAAAGAGCCGTAACAGCGGTTCTCAGAAAATCCCTTTCATCATTTATCTGCTGAACCTCTCCATCAGCAGAAAGTGCTTTGGCGGCACTGTACCATCATCACAAACAAAGACAGATTTAGCCTTAAAAAATGTGTTTCTTCGCCGGTCTTTCTCACTAACCAGAAAAGGTAATGACAATTCTGCAAAGCTCTACCAAGATAGATATTGATTAAGTGCTGTCATGGTAACAATAGTATGTGATCAGCTTTTCTGGGCGCCTAAAGCGTTTCATGTTGTCAACACCTGGAGCGGATTAGTAAAAGCCTAAAGTGTGGGTTGTTTAAGAATGCCTGTGTGACATATTGTTAAATGTCTGCCAGCTATTGAGCTTGTGGAGTATCGTCTGTAGCCCGCAAACAGGGTTGAAATTGATGAATGATGCAGCTTAAAGAGAACTTGTTTAGAGTTCATTGAGACAAGCTGTCCTGAATAGATTCAGTAGATCACATGTCGGCAGGATACAGAGATATTCTTACTGGACCAAGGTTGTGTGTGTCAGAGAAATTATATCCAGCTTCCTGGTGGAGTTCATTTTTCTCCCTCATGCGTCTTTGCAGGACATGGGAATTTATGACACTGGATGAACAAACATGGTAGACAAAGGCTTTTTTGCTTGTGTGTCTGTGTGGGTGTGTTTAATATCTGTACTACAGTGCAGTGCTTTGAGCGAATCCAGCCAATGTGAAGCCAATTAACACAAAAGAAAGAAAAGGTGGTAGGTTGCTGCTGTGAGTGTAAACATGTACACAGACAGAGTGAGAAGAAAACAGAAATCTCTGAACAGGTTGACACAAAAAAAACCCCAACTGTTCTAAAGTAAATATTACTTTGTAAAACTTGGTGTATAACTTTGTGCTCTGACTTTGTTTCCATTTTCTACATCTCTCATATATTATACATTGCATATTTTTAACATGTAGTGTTTTCAATTTAAAGTGTAACACTACAAGAATTTCATTACACGGATTGGGGCAGATGAAATTAAACTTGAAGAGCCCATCTGTGTTTTTTAATTTGGGATCCCAATAAATCCAAACTTTTCACACTTTATTGTATGTGATTCAGTTTTTATTCTGCAGGCCATATATCTCCATAAATCACACAGTATGGGTGATACTAAAACATTATCTGGTACAATAGTTTGTCTGCATATCGTATTGTGTTAAAGACCATGTTCTGAATGGTTTATATCAGTCTTTACCAAAGTCAGGGTCGGGTCCCAAAATGGGTCATGGACCCATTTTTATTAGGTCGTCAATCAGCAGAAGAAAATACATAACAATGCTTTGATTTGTGAATTCATATTCACTTAGAATAGAATAAAAATGTTCTTTTTACAACGGGGTTTACTCAGCTCAGATACTGTGTCAGGGCTGTTGATATAGTGGGTTATAAACTTCAGAACACGCTCACACTACAAAGTGTTAAAAAGCAGATTAACAGTGCATTTACAATGTTCAGTATTTGGCAAATTCTCCCGTGTATATTATTACAACTGTGTTTTACTATATTGTTATTAATTATCTGCTTATTCAGCACCATAAATGGGTATCCACAGGAGTAGTTAGAGTTATAAAAACAATCACACTTACTGTATATCTGCTTATAAACCCATTTAAGTGTGTTTTTATAAAAAAAATCAATCACGGTACTTTTTTTATACAATAACATTTTTATAATAACATGCCAATCTGTGGTGTCATTTTGTAAATGTTAAATTGTTAGTTTCACAAATTATTGTGAGCCACGGTGTTTTGCCCTGTTAAAGAGAGTTAGAAGTGGTTATTAATTGTTGTGTTAAAAGCTATAAGACTTAGTAAAAAGGGAATGCATTTAATATGGTCCCCCTCTCTATAGACCTTACACTTACAACTTAGTCGGACTGTAGCGCTCTTCGCGGTGCACAATATTATAGATTTTGCAGCCTATTGAAGATGTTGTTGTAGGTTTCAGCAATGCGCCAATATATGAAAAATTCATATAATACGAGAAATTAAACCTGGTGTACCAGAGATCATCCCAGCTGTATAAAAAAGGGACGTAGCCTCTTCGTCAAAGTCTATTCTCTCAACTTGATCTAATTGTACCTGCCAATCTCGCTGACGTTTACCTCCGAGGGGGAAGTGACGGACAGCTGCATGCTGTTATTTATAAACTTTAACCTCCAATAAAATAAAAACTAGCCCCGTACAAAATTCATCCCTCTCAGTGTTGTCATGGAGATATGATCTAAACCAGGCCTTAAATAGGTTTAATTATGCTGTGAAAACTGCCTCTTTAACATGGGGGTCAATGAGAAATTGCTCTATTATGAAACCTGTCACTAGTGGCCACTTGGTGAACTGCAATTTTTGGCACTTCCTAATTGGATCAACCAGGAAATCTGTGTTGAGGGCTTGATCAACACACAAACACACAACACACAACACACACACACACACACACACACACACACACACACACACACACACACACACACACACACACACACACACACACACACACACACACACACACACACACACACACACACACACACACACACAAACTACAACAACTTTTTAGGATTTGAAGTACAGTAGTAGTCAGTGAAAAGCTATACATTGCTTCACATCATAAAGCAGTTCACATTTTTCTAATCACTCGATGCGACATGGCAATAGAAAATACTTTTCTATTTGTTTTTCTTTTTGGTCAACCACTTCTCTAAATCAGTGCGCTAATATCACATGAAGCGTGTTTTCAGTGTAGAAAATAAGCCACCTCTTCACCTGATAAATAGATATTATATGACTGTTTTTACACATCGTCCTTGATGCCACAATGAAACATCAAGAAAAAGAGAGAAATGTTGAATTCATCCCAGTAATGTTGACTGTGTGCAATGTAACACCTGAGACCTGGAGCAGTAAAAGGCTCTAAATCAAAGGATTCAACCGTTAGTGACAGTTCTCAGTCTATTAAAACCAATATATGCCACTTAGTGTCTAAGTTACAGCCCATCTGTGTGGCATTCCTGTTGCCTGCATTAACTTGGGATCCCATAAATCACATCAACACTGTTCAGACTTGAACGCAACCGACAAAGTTAAGGGCTGATTCCATCTTCATTGTGCGGGCTGCATATCACCATGAATCGTATGGTTGATACTGAAAACACTCTGGTACAATAGTTTGTCTGAATATTGTGTGTAAAGATACTTTGTGTATTGTATGTGTGTGTTACACCCCCATCTAGAGGGGTAAAATGCAACATAAAAAGCAGGTACCCAAACCAAATGTCTCACACTTAATTTCAGTTTAAAGAAAAATAATTTATCGCTACCCAATTCTTAAAATGAAAATATAAAGTTAGATAAACTTGTAAAAAATTTGGGAAAAAAACCCTGCAAATATCAACCGATAATTTTGACTGGCCGATGTATCGGTCTATCACTAAAAAGGATATGTGAAATGCCACAGAACGCACTAGGCCTAACAGTCTTACAAAATATCTCACAAAGTCTTACAAAGAAACTGATTTGGAGTCGTGGACAGAACAGTGCTGCTGTCACTGGATTGCTAGAAAGCTGAGCCTCTTTTAATGTCAGGATGGCATGATGGATGGATTCACCAGTCAGCAGCAGACAAAACCTCAGGCCACACCCACAAGTCCAGCCAGTCAAACGAAAGATCTTCACGGACAGAGTACGTACTCTTGTAAAAAAAAACAACACAGCAACAACATCCACAGCCAACAGTAAACACTTTTCATGCTCCTGGGACTTTAAAAATGTGTATTATTTGATTAACACATACTTTATTTTGTTGTTTGAATTGCACGAATGCACCAATGTATCGGCAGAACATCGGTATTGCATACCGATATTCACCTTGTTCACTGCCATCTGCCAAATAAGACGGCATTCAACAATGGTAGTGTTCTTGTGGTTGGACCCAGACAACTAGCCACAGTCCACTAGCGAATGTTGTTTACAGTGAAAGAAAGTACATGGTGTCAGAGACATAAAGCTCCTCCAGCAAGACTCAGTCCTTAATAACCACAGCATTTGAGAAGGGAGAAAATTCTCCACTCCATATGTGGAGTTTCAAAGCTTACACTCTGCCGACAGTTATCTACGACATCGTGGCCGCACACATTCATGAGCCAACGTTACTGGACTGATATGGAGTTTGGATGCTAGCCCTGTGAGTATGCGTAGCCTCACTGCACAGTGGACTGACAAAGATTTGAACCTTATAAAAGCAGCGTTATACTCCCAGGATGATAAATACATATTTGAATGGCTTTTGCGTTTACATTTCATTTATGTTTTACAACATGTTTGTGTTTGCTTGCTGAGAAAAGATCGTCATAGGTAGGTATGACGTATAGGTAGGTAACATTTGAGCAGTTATTGTTCATGTGAAATGGAAACATTAATGGTTGTTGAAATTTGAATGATTGAATTTGTCATAAAACAAAGAAAGTGTAATGAATTGATGATGATTTTAAAACAGTTAAGGTAATTTATTATAAGGAAGATTTCATTATGTACAAAAGGGGGAATAAACACCAACAAAAGACATGCAAGCACGATGCAACAAGAAAACATTGGCATCGGCCCATTTCTACAATTTCCCAATTGGTGCATCTCTAATGAATTGTTTAACTTGACTTAATTTCTTAATGAAATGTTGTGGTAACACTTAAAAACAGGGTTTTAAACATTCAGGCTTTTTGTTTGCATAATCAGTAGAAAAACATTAAATTGGCCAGTGAGGCTTGATTAAATGTGTAATAGCAATGTTAGAGAATCCAAGTGGTGTTACAGAAACTGAAATGGTCTGTTTGGTCTTAATTCAGTGTTGAAATATAACACAGTTTTTTTTATTCATACAGCCTCAGGATCTAACCTTTTTTATTTCTGAATATTCTGTGTGAGAAAATCTATCACCTCAAAGCGTCACCTGTGTGACTTTTCATTTCTGTGACTCACAGATCATTTTTTTTCTCACACTTAATCAAGAAATCTGTTTGGAGAAAGAACAGTAGTTGTTATTATTGGGATCATTGCAATGGTTGTCTCTTTATGTTAATGAGAACCTAATTCTCTCTGCAGTGTACACCACTATGAAACATGAACTATATTAGTTTATGAATTTCCAGACTGTTGTGTGAGTGACTGAAATGTGCAGATTGCAGCTATAGTATGATATGTATGAATTGTTCAATTAAAATTGCATTTAAGAAGCAAGTAATCTTTGCTCTGAAGTCCAATTAGTTTTACTGGACTGTATCAAATGACTGTAATTACCTTTACAACTATATATCATGTAACACATTTTAATTAGAGTTCCTCATTTAATCCAAGTTTACACTTAAAATAATAATAAATAAATAATTTAATTTGAGTTAGTGTTAGGTGGGCACATGGACAGCACATGTCCTGCACCTGATGTGGAGGCACTGGCTGTTTGCCTAATCTTTTTAATTATGTCATTGAAAAAAGAGACAAATTCATTAAGCCTGTGAATGTTCTCATTCGTCCAGGTCATCGTTATGGGACTGGTCCAGTCCCAGCCTGGTCAGATGCGTACATGAACTGATGAAGCCTCTTGGATGAGAGGTGAAACGTCTTCCTAGACAAACAACCAGTCCAGTTGTTTTTGACTGAAATTGCTTTGAGGAAGACAAATTCATTGCAGGCCCTGGTGGAAAGCAGTTCAAGGGCTACTGACACAGCAGGGTTTGTTAGCCTGCCGACAGTAGAAAACAACGCACATGCATTATGATTGTTTTTGGAAATGATGTCTTCAAATAAGGGTTGTCTTGCATTTCTCAGCTTCAAGTTGTAGATTTGAAGTCTTTCTTTACAGATATCATAGTGAACCTAGAGATTTGTTTTCCGCCACCTGCGTTCAGCTTTCCGATACTCTCTCTTTTCTATTCTTACCAACGTGGCATTTCTCCATGGAGACTTTTTTTTTGCCAGATACCACTTTCACCTTAGTAATGGTATCAATAATATTTTTTTAATTTTCACATTGAAATGATTAACAAGCTCATTTAGGGTGAATACAGGTGTATTCAGACGGACAATATGAGAAAAATAATGATTTTTTTTCTTTAAATTAAAGCATGTAAAGTAGAAAGTCGTAGTTCTAGTAGAAAACCAAAATTTAAGTATGAACCTCAAACTAACCACAATATGTCCCCTTTAAAAAAAAGTTATTAAAAATTTCCCTTACCATTTGCATAGTGCAAGTCTAGAGTGTTACTCTCCCTTCTCGGCAATTCAAAGTTCACATACTGAATAACCTCAGAGGGGGAGATATGATTGAAGTATCCTGGTGGTAGATGTGATTGGATATTGAGTCTGAAATGCCATGACAAGTGAGTGACATGCGCTGCACACACAGCAAGACGAGTTGGAGACAACATCAACAATGCATGTGTGATGGCGGTGACAACACTGTGAGCCCTCAGTGTCTGACACACCATTTTATATCCCAGATTACACCGTCTAGAGTTAATGACGCAGAGAATAAAGTGTTTTTATCATTCGGCACAGTACAAATAATTGCTCTTCACATCACCCCAGAGCATGAAAATATGGTTTGGAAAAATATAGAAGTTTGAAATATCACAAAGTTATAAGAGTAAGGGCTTCCGACGGCATCATCTATTATCCAGAAAGAAAGAGTTAAGTGAACAGAAAAATAGGTTCTGTTTCAAGCCTGTCTGAGCTAGCCCCAAATTAACTACTAACAGTTTGACCTACTTCATACCCAGCGGGCCTGATTTTTTCATATTTGCTGATGAGGCCAAAGAAGAAAGTAGTGTTAAGTGCAAGGAAGAAGGCTAGTCTTTGAAAAACAAATATTTGCAAAAGTGAATAAACAGAGCTAGGCATAGCCACACACATTTTAACCTCAAATGGCCTTTGGACCTGGACATATTCTCCTTGACTCATCTCTTGAAGAGTATGATGTTGCACTGTATTAATTACTGTACTGTAGGTAGTGAATTATGTAGTAGTATTGGCCTTAGCAATCATGCTATTTTTAGTAAGCACCGCAGTTGTGCAATTGCAAACATTACCTGAAATAACAATACTGGACACAAACCTTGCCAGTTAGCCACTGTGAGGATAATCTATTTTTCATGGAATGGAAGCTGACAGGGATTTAATTTTTATTACTGCCAGCAAGGCACCCGGTTCTAGTGTCAGATCTATGAAAAACTAATATAAACACAAATGTACACACACACACACACACACACACACACACACACACACACACACACACACACACACACACACACGCACACACGCACACACGCACACACGCACACACGCACACACACACACACACACACACACACACACACACACACACACACACACACACACACACACACACACACACGCACACACGCACACACACACACACACACACACACACACACACAATTAAATAAACAATGTTTAGGGAAAACAAACACCCCCACATGCCCAGAGAGGAAATCGAGGCTCAGAACTGAATTCTGGGATGTGGCGGTGCTTTCCCCCAACGGCAGCCCAATCTGCGAGCACTATCCCTATGGAGGATTTCTCCTGAGCCATGTAATCTCACAGAGGCAAACAAATATTCTATTGGATATGTATTCATCAGACCGTGGTGCCATTAGGACAGAAATGTTAGCTTTTTAAGGCCATCAATAAAGCCAAACGTCCATCAGTTGGTTGTTATGCACACCTTTCTGAAAGCTTTTTAATATTCACAATAAGACATTTCACATTAAAGTGGACTTGTTTTGCACATCATTGAGCTAATTTGTTAATTTTGATACTGGAAATCAGTTAACAAAGCCAGTCAGAAGAGTATTGTTTGGTCTTTTCATTGTTTTGTGTGATAGTTCACCAAATAAACTAATTTCCCTCCCAGGACTCAAACTACCACATCCTGCTTTTACCCTGTTAACCCAAAGCAAGGCAGCCAGAAATAGAAGTGCCACACAGTGTGTATTATAGGATAGTTCTGTTTTAGCACCTGTCATACATCATGCTGCAGCTAATTTAAATATTATTGCTCTGAAGGAAAGACTGAGCATGACTTACAGAATGTGTCACTTAGCAACAACCTTGTTTAGCTGCAGCTCAATAACTGCAGTATATTGCAGGTTATTTTCATTGTATAACTACTTGTGACCATTTAACATTTGGGTATTTTGCTAAATAAAAACATTGTGACATATGTGCAAACATTGACCTAGACAAGCTGTTTCACTTCTGACAGCATGACTGGTTTATGTTAATAGATACCTAGAATATTGCACAGCCTTCAGTCCCAGATGTCCAATTATACCCAAACCCAAAATAGGACATCTTCACTGATACAGTTAGTGTTCCTTTCATTAAATATCCTGTGGCAAAACCTTTTTCTCCTCTTACCTGTTCATTAGAACATGAAATAGACAAACTGTAGCCAATTTGTGATAAAGGGATTTCAGCAATTAGCAGGAGGAAGGTTTTCTTCTGGTTGCACATTTTTATATTCCAAACAAAACTAATCTGGTAGCAAATCTTTAAAAATCTAATAGACTCATTATTCTACAACTATTGGTGAATAGATTTGAAAATGGCCTCTCTTATATTATATTCTTACTGGATAAGTGGCAATATAACATAAATTCCATTTATAAGGCAGTTTTGTTGATTTTTGAGTTTTCCTTGATATTGCAGCTCAAGCTGCCCTGAGTTCTGCAGCTGCCCAGCTTAGATAAAAAGCTATCGCAATAGTGTTCTGACAGGGGGATCAGAGATGATGTCTGTGATCGATTCATCAGGTATAATGTTAAGCTCAGCTACAGTCACAGTCGGCATCAAAAATACTGAAGTGAGAAGTAGATAATGAAAACAGGAGTTTTAAAGAACAATAAAGAATGTTTGTCTTACCCGTACTTGACAATGGTAAAAAAAATACATGTTGTAGAATTAAAACTGTGTTTAGTATAAGGAGATCTGGAAAGGTTTTATTTAATAAAGCTGTTATATTCTGGTGGTATTTATCCAGAAGGTTTATTAGTCTTCATTTCAGCACCAGGAGCTGTCCACAGTCTGGTGAAGAATAAAGCTCTGGCTCAGTTGGCCTGAACGCCTCCACATTGAAGGTATTGATTACCAAACGATGAAATATTAAGATTCTGCTTGGGCCTTATGTTAATGTGATGATCTATACAATCTTCTCTACATGTAAGCTGAAAAAGGACATTTTCAGATATCAATGATGTTTGCAGCAGCAGAATCTCAGATAGCTCATATGTTGTAGCTGATAAATGAAGGTTCATTATTCACACCTGAATATTGCAGCTTTGGGTTAACATTGTGAGAACTCTAACCGCACATGGGCATACATTTAGGCCAACAGGCATTTATCCACCAAATTATATTATAGTGATCTTCAATTTGTGGAGAACAGAGAAAAATATATAAACTCTATACTTGGCTTTAGTAAGCCCCAAGCTTAGATTTCAAGTTTCAAAAACAGTGACTGCCCTGTGGTTGAATGTTTCTACTATTAAAAACACTGTAGCTGCACTAGAAATATTGCAGCCTGACATCATCCAGAGTTGGAACCGTAATCTGGATGTTCTGCAGGATTTCACCGCCCAGCCAACCTGGACAGACACACACAAAGACAAACAGAGACTTATCTGACAACTGGCCCAGGTGAGTGAGCTGCAGGCCCAATGCAATCATAATGGAAAACACACAGTGGGTATATTTTAACTGCTAGTACTAAACTGATAAAAATAGTAATAATATTAACTGATTAGGATTGGGTGAGTCTAAAGTATAATTTTTCAGTTCCAGACCATCCCTGATGTCATCTAGGCCAGTCGGCACACAAGAGAACATTGCCATTAATGCAATGGTTGTTGTCCTTGGCTTTATTCCTCCTAGTGTTCACAATCGTAAAAAATGAATTGTGCTCAACATATCATAATTGCCAAACTGCTGAGCTTTACATTCCTCCAGTTTGTTGGCAGAGCTGCTCTCCAACATACACCCACAGGGGCCAGCACAACTACCAACAAAACGCACTGAAAATGTGTCATTTCAGCTTCATAACTCTCACAACACAGTCACTCTGAAATGCTGTGACTTTTACTATTCCTCACACGTGTCCTTGTTTATGTCGCTGTACACAACATGGAAAGGCTTTATTTGCTTAAGCTCAAAATGTGTCACATCAGACTTGATTTAAAATTAGCTTTTAACACCTGCCATCGAGGAGATTCCCTTATGCTGACACACTTGGCAAAAATATTGGAACATTGGATCCATGAGAAAATAGCAAGAAATATCCTTTCATAAACTCAAACTCACACAACCTTTAGGCAAAAAAGTCATAAGAAGACGACCTTTGAATGTACCTCCAACTTAACTTCCTTATAAGTCCTTGTCATGGTAAATTTCCCTGGGCATGTGTTATTTTTTGCATCCGAAGACATTTTTATCAAAGGAATATGAAAGATAAGTAAAGCAACAAAGACAGCTGCCCACATTTACTGTCTAGTAACTGCTGCTTTACTAGTGTGGGTTTCTGTGTTTAATGTGACTGTCATTGGTTTCCACAGTTTTTCTGTATTATTGAAGTCCTTAATGAATAAAAACATCTTTTTTCTAGAAAACATGGAGAGTGGGGGCTGTCAAGTCTGCTTTGAAGGCTAAGGAGATCTTTCTGAAAGGTTTTATGTTAGCCTTGTTTTGAGTCTCTTCTTTATTTTGTGAGACTTTAGAGGCATTTTAGCACTCAATGGAATCGTCTTATCTTCTCACTATTAGCCGAATGATCCTCGCTCCGTCTTTGATAGGAGTTTTATCCGGAGAAGAACCTGGTAAATCTGAATTCCGGGGCGAGCTCACCACACCTGGGAATTCTGTTCTTACAAGACGCAGGTTTTCAAATTCAGATGAGTTTTCCCCACTGAAATGCGGTGGCAGGGGGAGTGTAATGTTTTCAGAGAAGTATGGGTTCGGGAAGAGTCACGGTCACCTGGGGAATTACCAATATAAAGGTAAAATGATTGGCCTCAAAAGAAAATCCAGGATCCATGAATAGTAGGGCCACGAGACTGGAAGTCATCACAGGGGAGGTTATTAAAAACATTTCTCTTCAGGGAATCAAAAGGAACACACAGCAAACTATTTACCTCTGGAATATTTAGTTTTTTTCAGCCGGGTCTGATCATTACTTGGAATATTTGGGTTTTTTCAGCCGGGTCTGATCATTACTTGGAATATTTAGGTTTTTACAGCCGTTCTGATCATTACTTGGAATATTTGGGTTTTTACAGCCGGGTCTGATCATTACTTGGAATATTTGGGTTTTTTCAGCCGGGTCTGATCATTACTTGGAATATTTAGGTTTTTACAGCCGTTCTGATCATTACTTGGAATATTTGGTTTTTTTCAGCCTGGTCTGATCATGACTTGGAATATTTGGGTTTTTACAGCCGGGTCTGATCATTACTTGGAATATTTAGGTTTTTACAGCCGTTCTGATCATTACTTGGAATATTTGGTTTTTTTCAGCCGGGTCTGATCATTTCTTGGAATTTTTGGATTTTTACAGCCCGGTCTGATCATTACAAGATGAGTTCACCAGCACAGCCGAGAATTGCACTCTGCAACGCTTCTTAGGCTAATTGCGTCGGCTATGTTTTATATTTGCAATGAATGACCACAAAGTAAAGTGGGTTGCCAGTAAACAAATCAGTTTTAGCTCTGATGCCTTTTGCTGTGAGTTATATTAATGGCTGACCCACAAACCTGCTACCTGCTTCTGGCTACATCATAAGTGTTAGCCAAGTCCCTACTCTCCCTTTAGCTCTGGTTTTAGTGTCTACTTGCTTCAGAGGGAAATATCTGGCTCTTAAGCTTCTAAACGTCAGTTTAGAGTTGTACAAAATTGTGATTTTGAGTTGTACAAAGTAGCTTTGCCATTTGGTGCCCCCCGGATCGATTGTATTCTCCATATACATGTTGCCACTAGGACAGATCATGGGTAGTTTTAGCAGCATCGCCTATCATTTGTACCTGATAGGCCTCATAAACTTTCTGTATAGAACAACTGTTTAAAAACAGTTAGTAGCTGGACTGCCAATCATTTTCTGTTATTGATTCTTCACTTAGCAATTAGACAGAACCTTAAAGTACCTTTTCTTCATCTTCTGAGTCTAGTCTTCCTAATCTTGCTAATGTAATTGATTATAGCTGCTTAATATGAATAGTTTGGCATTTGGGAAATAAAGTTATTTCTCTTCTTGCTGACAATTAGATGAGAAGATCGATACCACGCTAAAATCTATAAAATATGAAGCTGAAACCAAACAGCTTATTAGTTTACCTTAGAATAAAGACTGAAAGTAGGGGTAAACAGCCTGGCCATCTTCAACAATATAAAAAAGAAAAATCTGTCTACCTACATTTCTAAAGCTTAATAACTAAGACTTTATATATCTTTACAATTTATATTTAATTGAAATTCAAACAAAAAATGAAGTGTGCATGTTCAACAGAAAGATGTGGTTTTAATCCTCTCATCTAACTCTAGGCAAAGATGCTAGTAGATGTATTTCCCAAAGTGTCACACTATCCCTTCAAGCACTTTAGATAGCGTACTCTTAAAAGAGAGTTTTAGATCTGCACCTGCCAAGTAACCATCCCATTGTGGTCATAACACGGGATGAAACCACTTTTGTCAGATCTTCTGGAAGGTTTTGAAGTCCAAGAGATAACTTCATTGGGGCCATGCTCACAGTTGAAGACTTGAGAGCTCGGGAGCTCAGAACAACAAACAGACACGGATCCATGTACTGTGGACGGGTTATTATTCCTTTGCCTCTTTTGCAGCCAACCACCTGTTCCGTTGTTTACTTGCCAGACTCTTCATAGATGGAATAATCTTTGGAGACAAGAGGGTTTGTACTGTACCAGACATGATACTCTAGCTAGCACCTGCTGGAAATCAATCTGCAGCCAGATTATCGCACCAAAGAGTCAGAAAAGAAAACAAACACATACTTATTTCCATAATTAATCAAGTGCACATGGAAGTGCTTTACTATTTTTCTCGTAAACAAGGATACGCTTCTGGTTGTTGTTGTTGTTGTTGTTGTTGTTGTTGTTGTTAGAGAATTGCAATTTTAGCTTGTATCTTTCAGTACATTGAATGCATTGTTGTTGCTTCACATAGGTGTTATCCAGCGTTTCAAATATTTTATTAATCTTTTTTTTTGGTTTATGTACTGAGTCAAGTAACATTTTGGTTTAACATCCCTCAGACAAAATTTCTGCCAAAAACAAACAGTGAATCATTGACAGACTGGTGCTTGTTACTCCCTCGCCCTCTCGTTCTCCTGCAGAGTTTCAGAGTTTCGTTCAGTTTCTCACCTGCCATGCCTGTGTGGCGTTTGGCACTAAATAGCTGGGATGTGATTTTCTGGCAGGCATGCATCAACACATCTCCATCTTTATCTTTGTGATGATTGAGTCTCACGGATGGTGTTTTGGAGAGCACCCTGCAGGAAAACGACACCAACGCAAATCTGAAGGGGCCCCCACCCCCGCAGCTTGCATAAAGAAGGGCCTCCTGTTGTTTCTCCAGGCAGCTCTGTTCAGATATCATGAAGAAATTGAGGAGAGATGTTTCTCAACACAAACAGTAAAGGGGTGTAGGTTAGACCATGACTTGAAAAGTAATTGAATACCTCTAGATATCACAAAATTCTTATCTGTGTGCAACGCATTCCAGCCTCTTTCACACCATAACATGCAGCATTTACTGTAAATTATTATTATCCCTAATGCACAATAAAATGAAACTAACATAAATGATAATAACAGGCCACTGACGAATGACCCTATTTTTTATTTGACTCGTTTTTTCTTCCCCTTGTCAATTTTTTCTTCCCTAACAAATGTGATCAAAGGTTTCTGGATCACAACTACGACCATGGGAAACGGAAATCTATAATAATCTAAAATCATATCATGTTCAGATGTCGGTAAGATATAAAGATGACAGTTTAATGTTACTTGTTGACCTGGCATAATGGCAGCCCATGCAGTCCTTATGGCTGACAGGATTTTCTGTTCCACATATCAAATCATAAGACTGACGATACTCTTTGTTTTTCTTATTGTCAATAAATCCTGTAACAAGACCCAAACCAGTGATGAATTGCTGCCACTAACAAGTAGTATGTGTTTGTAAAGGCTGATTTAACTACTTCCTCTGTGCCATAGATCCATATTGTTGTCCCAAAACTATTGACTCAATCCTGCTGCTGTCAGGCCTTTCTCATGCACTGTTCGGACATTTAACTACGAAAAAATAATGCATGAAATTTGTGTATATTCCATGCATTTATTTTGTGTGCATTCCATGTATTAAAAGCATAGGACACAGTAGAAGACAAGCAGGTCAGGGTGGTGGATGGGTCCCAAAACACAGGTTGTGACTAGATGGTAACCCTAGATTTTTGAAAACTCACAAAAAGTCTCCAGACTCGCTTTCTAATCATCTAAACTTAGCCAGTCACATAACTGTAGTTTTGGTTCCTAAACCTCACTGTCACCTTTTGTTTCCAAAATGTCACGAACATCTTCCAGTCGCCATTTCATAAGCTATCATACAAATTATATGATATATATATATATATATATATATATATATATATATATATATATATATATATATATATATATATATATATCATATATATATATATATATTGCATGCATATATATTTTTGCAAGACATCATATAAACCTGTTGATAAGAATACAGTATGGTGCCGCTGTAAATACTAGAGGAACAAATGTGTATTATTCCACAGCTGAAAATAGTCCTCAATAAATCTATCATTAAATCCCTTTTTGAGTAATGTTTAATAAAAATGTACAGTGTTCTGCAGCTTCTATATATTTGTGATGTGCTTCGGGGCTTGGGGCTGAGTGCCACACACAATGTAGGCAGGGACATTTCTGCAGGCTGTGTGAAAGGGGCTACTGACTTGATATCAAGCTGTGGAACTGTTGTCAGCTTGTACTGAATTTGCTGCCTGATGTGACAATTGGACCAAGTGACACACAGCATGGGTAACCAATGGAAATCACCTGGGGAGAGATTTTAAACTCGAATACTTACAGCATTGTCAGCAAATACTGTATTTTTACTCTACAGTACATCATTATGTGTGCCCTATTTAATTTTCTAACAATCCATGCAGGATCTTAGACCCTCCATTTTGCATTCTTGACAATCATTGTTACCTCTGGCAACAATGAACTGATCTGCCTGAGTGTCAGTAAACATTGCAAGAAAGTACGTCTAGCAGTCTATCTTGATCAGAGAGTTCTGTTTGAATTCTGTTTAAATCACTATTAGGTGTGCAAATGTGGATTTCGTGCCATCAGGGGTTACAACAAGTTTAGAATGTATTGAGGATATAAACATGAGCCTTAGCAAAACACACACAGTGCTTAGCGAGTGCAAAAGCCAAACAAATACCCAGTCTGCACGGCACCATTTGCATGGATTCATTGCAGAGAAGCCAAGCTGATACAATTTCAGAAAGTCCCTGGAAAAATGTTCTGTACATCCTTGACTTATATTTGGACCCAGGCAATCAATAGGAGCAGAATTATGAGGCAGTGAAGCGAGTGATTTTAATCTGGGACTAAATATCCAGTAGTGGATTAGTTTCAGACAATTTCATACCTCCAGAGCTCTTCATGAAATATGGATAAGGTAGGAGAGAGAGAGAGGGGGGGGGGGGGGGGATTATGAAAAATAAAGGCATTTTCCCAAACCTCCTCATTCGATGGAGGCCAGATGAAAAGTTTTACAGATGGGCAGCTGGAGGATTTCTAGCCACTTTGCATAGCAGATGCACTCTCTCACACAGCCTCGGTTTGGGCACCAGTTTAATTAGAAAGGCCCCCTGGTAAGATACCTTTCAACACTGACAGCGCAGTTCCAAAACATGCCCAGATTTTTCCTCATTGTGGCAAGTCTCATGGTCATTGCTCCTGATGAGCATGAGGCGTACAGAAAAACAAAGAGACGGGATTCAAACATGTGAATATACATACGGAGATCATTAACACAAATCCATCCTGTTCCGTACCCATTGACTTTGAAATGTTATTAGCGTCGCGTTCTGGAGCAGTAGACTTGAGTAGAATTAATAAAGACAACCAAAAAGCTGATTGCAACATTTAATATCCACACGCTTTTTAAATCATGACAGTATTTTTTGATTAGAATCTGATTTGATTCATGAATCTTGTTTACATGATTCCTGTGACCCTGTGATCTTGCTCAAAAGCATGCTGCATGTGAAACTATTTCTTCACGGTCTCTACAGTACAACGCATTACTGATAATTTACTATGAAACAATTGTTTCAGGGGTTTTACTAATCGATGAAAATCAAAACACTAGCCATGATGCCCAGAAACAAATCCAGTCTGGGTCTTTGTTTTTACCAATGGAAGGCAACATATTTTGGATGAAAACCTGGTCTGTTAAATGGACTTCATTTATATAGTGCTTTCTGCGCTCAGAGATCAATCAAAGTACTTTACAACACAAGCCAACATTCACATAAGGATCGAACAACGGACTTTCTGTCTACTGGAAAGCCAGCGTCTTAATCAGTCCATACAGGTATTTCCATTAAAAGAAACACCTTAATTTACTTAATTTGCAACTGATTTAATTTAATTGGTCCACTTTTCAAATCAATACTGTTGGCTACAACCTCATATCGATGTACCAATGTTTCTTTACTCCCCTACTGTAGAAATTTCTTAGCTTTTGTTTACTCTTCTGGATTGGTTCCTCTTGGCTATGTTCTACTATATGCAGTTAGAATGAAGTTTGTTTTGGCATTATCTGTAGGCGGCCCTCCATCTATTTAATCTTGAACTGCTGGGTGCCAGATCATTTTCATGGACAGATTACACCCAGTCTGTTCATCTTTTCATCGCCACGAAGGCTTCAAAGCACAGTAGGTTCAGATAAATCAACAGAGCACAAGTCACAAACTGAACTCGCATTAATCCTTTTATATCCTTTGATATTGCAAACATGAACAGGATGATATTTGTAAACAAATATATGAACATTTTCGTCATGCACATTTGAAAGTAGTATATGTTTCACAAATGAGCTTCATGTTGTTCTACAGACTTGACTATGAGTCTTGATCAGAAAGTCATTAATTAATAACATTTTATAACATTTTAAACTCCTGTTATCCCCTTGGCCCCCTCCCCTATATATCCCTTAATAAATACATGCTATGGATAATATTCATACACAGTAATATTACAAAGACAGTCAACTTACTCAGTTTATAATTAAAAAATATATAATAATAGCAATATAGAATTTCTTTATCCAGTAAATAAACGTCACCAGTGACTTCTTTATGTATTTATTTTTTAACATCACCCTGGCATTTACTTTTCATCTTTGTTCTCTCTAGGCTTTCTTTACACAGAGAGTCCGCAATACAATACATGAAGAACATCTGGCATTATGCTGGTCTTGCTTTTCTCACAGTGTGTGATGTTACATAGCATGCAGATGCAAAAGAGGCGTATAACACAACAGAACTGACTACACTTGACAGGCATTCTGGTTTTTTTTTAATGCCCAACCCCGGCTCGAGCTGAAGGGTCAACAACAAACCTAGCCCTGAACAAGAAGTATTATTATCAGCCGTTACAGCGATGCTGGTCATAAGCAACCACAATAACAGAAAAAAACATATTTATCTGATCAGTGCCTTCAGCAGGATTACCTGTATTAAGAAAGTATTAACTGCTAGTTTAATAACCTGTGCACTGTTCATTTTAAGATGTTAGAAAGCACCTCAAATTCTACAATGAAAATGTGGAAATTGATGCACGTGAAAAGATGCGGGGAAGACTTAACTGCGCAACCTAACTTTATTATACATGTGTAACACTTTATATAATCTGAATCTGTGGACTAAAAGTAAAATATGCGCCTCTAAAATGTAGTAGTATAAAGTATAAAGTATGATATTAGTCATAATTAACAACTTTCCACCACTGGTGAGTATACATATTGAATCTAATTCATGTTAGATAGAAGAAGAAACAGTAAAATGATCTGCTAAAAATATTGTAAAACATACTGGAGCATGAAAAAGCAGCAGTACACTGCAATGTGAGCTAATGATTGCTTTATTTTTGAAAAATAACCTTACATCAATAGATGCTTGTCAGATTAACTCAAATCCCCTTCGGGAACAAATGTGCTTTCCAGGTGCTCAGAGTGAGTGCTGACTATAAGAACTTCACCTTTATAACAAAAAGAGAGGTTTTAAAGTGCTGTGGTAGCAGAGTGTTGTTGCAACCAAGAGAATTTCTAAGCAAAATATTTAATTCATGTGTTGACTCAGTCGGTACAGTTAGAAAATCACTCTTACCAGCTACCATACTGCCTGATGTATGAGTGCAGGCTGTATTTCCCTTATTATAACTTGTCTAAGCACTGCACACAACTGACTCAAACTGAACTAATGCACATGCAGTGCCTGGTTCTTCCTGCTGAGCTCAGAATAGCATTCAGAATGAATGACATTCAAAGGATTACTGAAGACAGAGAATTTAATGGTTGATTTGAAAACAGTCTGGAAGTGAAAATCTCCCAGATCTTCATCTAGCTTTTCTTCTTAGAGCGTGAGATTAAACAGTATATGATCCTTAATTGTTAACATGAAAATAAGTCACTCTGATACTTATCACCAGAAGTCGGAAAGCTGCAAGATAGCAAAAAATGTATCTGTGATAATCACTGTTAAACTGATAAGCTTTATAATAAAAGTGAAGTTTCAGACCAAATCTAGAGGGTTGGTAGCCTGTCTGTTTTTAATGTTTGTGTCTTAACATTACAATCCATCAAATAACTAAGAGACTGACTTAATTGAACCAAAGGCTTTAACCTGCTCAATAGCCTGCATTGTACAGATGTTTCAGCTACATTTGTATTCTGGTGTCAATTAAAGTCTGAGTGAACACTTTCTGTTTGACTGCAGGGTGTCCATTTAGCGAGGTATAATGTCTCACAATTATCAGGAATTATTAGACAATCAGAGACCACAACCATCTGATGGCTGGACACCCTGAGTGGCATTATAGCAGGGTCACTTGAAAAAAAAAAAAAATCAAGACCATTAAGTTATTTTAGCATGTCTCTTTAAATCAAAACCATTGTTTCCATGGTAACACCTGAACGTTAGACTAATACCTAACAATCATTACCATCTCGTAAGATTTGTATGCAATGGGAACATTGTTCACAGCTCCAGGAAATATGACAAACCTTTGATATGATTTGGCATCAGGAGTTTTTTTTATTCCGCTTACAGAACCTCAGCTACAAGCCAGAAAGCTAACATCATGCTAGCAAGATTCAAAGTCATGCGTACAGTTGACAAACAAACAAACTCTCATATATAATTTGAGAGTATGTTTGTTTGTGATGTCATTGTCCCCAAATCAATATCAAGATATTGACAAATAAATGCTACGTGTACGGTAACATTAGCGAGAGTAAAGTAAGCGATAAGAATAATGAGTAGGATGTAAGATGATAATTTTCTAAATGTGATAAAAAGTGAGTTCGGAGCTGCAGTGTAACTTTCTGCAGATGTGTGTTACGGTCACAGTTCTGTGGTGTTCAAAGGATGAGGCACTGAAGGACCACATTCAGTGTTATAAGTAACATGCTGTAATTATAAACAGAGGCACAAAGAGCAGCTGGTTATGTTAGCTTAACACAAAGACTGGATACAGGGGGAAACAGCTAGCCTAGCTCTGTCCAAAGGTTACAAAAGCTCACAAATGAAACCGACTGCTGGACCAGCTTTTTAACCTTAAAGTCATGAGTGGTATTGATCTTCTTGACTAACTCTCACCAAGAAAGCAAATTAGCGTACATATTTACTTTTTATTTGGCTAAATATTTAGCCTTAAATTTGTCTGTTTAGAAGCTACAGGATTCCGGAGTGAAACCATAAACTTACATCTTACGGCTTGAGGAGATAAGCACATTACGTCTTATACTGTATCTTATATAAGTCTTAAATAATATAAACAAAAACTTCCTTGAGAACATAACAATGTCGCCAATAAGCCCAGTTTATCCAATCATCTCTAAAATGAAGATGTCAACACACTACAGCATATTATATCTACAAAACTTAATTTCACAAACTCACAAAAATATTTGTGATTGGATGTCAACACATTTAGTACATTTGTCCTACAGCCAAGTATTTACCAATATTAACTTGAATATAAAATGATTATGTTGATGTGCAAATTACGCGTGCATAATTTACTGCTTTTTTTATGGACACACCATTAACTGCAACATTTAAGAGGTAGAGTTCAATGTAGTTATTGTGCGGTCAGTAAGTGTTTTTTATTATTATTAAGGGAAAGTAAATAACTGCAGCATCTATAGCAATGACATTAAACTCCACTGTTTTCACTGCAAACCTTTGGAACGTTTAAAAAATGATGGCAACGCTGAGATAACTCCAGATTTTTAAATGCCTCTGCAGTAATCTTGTAGGTCTTAATGTCTCATCTAATAGAAATTATAGATGTGCGGTCTAATGTTTGCATGGGTGGGCTGTTAGTCACCTGAACCATTAAGCATTTTAAGAGAACATTTGACTAAATGATCAGCAAGTCATTTGTTAAACGAATTACAGCCAACGTCTTTGTCTGTACAAACAGGCATTACAGATGAGCTCACAGGCTACCTGGGGACAATCACTGGTGTCCAGTATAATCTGCCGCTTTGTACACGTTCTAATTTGCTTAGAACTCCACTTTTAGAAAATATAGTTGACAATAAAGAGATTCAATCATGCATTATGCCTGTTTGGCAGCCAAGGAAAACCTAAGCATCACTTGGTTGGTGATACTGCAGGTAGAAGATAATTATTCTGGGCATGCAGGGGGCGACACCCTTTTCCTCACTCTGGTGAAGCATGGCAGCCCAGCCCTCATCGGATCTGCATTATAAATGCCCTTGATAAAAACATAGACAATCTAAGGACTGTCTGTAATGAAAACTACCCTGACCTTAATTAGCTGTGTTCATGGCATTGCATGAACCCATTACGGAGACTTTAGAGCATATCCATTTCATTTCTCACCATTTGTCTACACCCCTGCTTGGCCTAATGAGAGCCAGAAAGAATCAGTGGGGGGCTGTTAAGGGGGCTGGAAGTTTGTCACCAGGAACAGAAGTAAGAAACTCGAAGAATTTGGGATTACCTACTGGCTTGATTTTTGCCCTGTTGTCAACTTCAGTGACCCAGAATATTTGAATATTTGTGTAATACACTTCAGTTATTGTGGATTAAATACACAATACTCTGATTTACTAAATATTACAGGACCCATACTGAATTATGCTTATATTCAGGTTCATACTTGTACATGTAAACATGCTTTGAAGCTATACTCTATGATTTGGAACACTGGTAATTATTATTAACATCGTTTATACAGCGATTATGTTCCTGTAGTCCGATCTACACAATATGAATAGCAAAAAGAATCAAAAAAATCTATTTAGTCTATCCGCCATAGGCCTGCATAGAAATTGACCAAAGAGAGCCAACCGGTCCGAAATGCTCCCTTTTGGCTCGTACCCTCCATTCGATCTTCTCGTCTCCCCTCGTCTCACCTGCTCCTCCTCGTCCCGCCTCGTCCCCTCCCACTCTGTCAACTTTGAGCGGCTAGTGAGGAGCTTAGCAGCTCAGCTACCAGAGCTTCTATTACCACGAAGCAGTAAAAGACCAGTACCAGCAAGTGGCCTCTGCTTTCCCCAGTGGCGAAGGTTAGAGAAAACGTAAGTCGACCGAGGAAAAGGCAGAAATGAGACCTACGTAGGAACCAAAGACGAGTTAACATCTGGGATTCCTCTAACCGATGGAGAAGGCCACGCCAAGATTTGGGACTGAAAACAGATGCTGAGACAGAACACTTTTTGTTGAACGGGTCATTTTTGCGTTTTATTGTGGTAAATGTGGCATAAATAGCCTCCATTAGTTTGTGCCAATACTGGCTTATGACTGTGAACGTCCCCCGGTCTGATAAACAGCTATGTCAACACATGTTAGCATACGTTAGCCATGTGTTTTTCTAGCCGGCTTCTGGCTCTGCGTGTCGTAGGAGGCGAGGGAGGGCGATACGAGCCAGGGGGGGAGGGGGATGCTTTTTTCAAATTTGTTTTAAAGTCAACTGATTTTCAGAATGTAGACCATAGCTTTAATGCTCAGAAATCCTATTATTTTTCTCATACTGTCTGTCTGAATATACATGTATTCACCCTCTGTCTGCAATGTTCCATTTTAGCTCCTCCTGAAAAAGCCCATTCCAGCTTTTCCAGTTTTTCAGCATCTGTGCTCTTGGCATCTCTCCACCATCATTGCAGCAGGGGAATGACTGTAACAAAACTGTAGTTGTGACATCACAACCATACAGTCCTGATGGCTCGTTAAGACACCGTTTCTGAATACGGGCTGTGTGCATTTCTCTGTGGATTAAGTGTTTTGATGCTTTCACAGTATGTATATAACACTATATGCTTCATAATCCATCCATCCATTATCTGTAATCACTTATCCCAGCTGGGGTTGAGAAGGGCTAGAGCTGATTCCAGCTGTCATTGGGCAAAGGGGAGGTACACCCCGGACAGGTCGCCATACTATCACAGGGCTGGCACAGAGACAACTTTTCACACCTACATGCAATTTAGAATCCCTAATTAACCCAACACCTGCATATCTTTTGAATGTGCGGGAGAGCCGGGGAGCCGGGAGAAAACCCACACTGACACACGGAAAACATCCAACCAGGCGTATCTGGAACCCTCAGTGCTAACTACTGCAACACGGTGCTGTGCAGCCTTATAATATAAAAAAGAACATCTCTTTTTGTTTTTTACAATATGGGATCTTTATTGTTGGTTATATGAGAGAGAGAGAGAGAGAGAGAGAGAGAGAGAGAGAGAGAGAGAGAGAGAGAGAGAGAGAGAGACAGAGAGAGAGAGACAGACTCCACAATCATCCCAATATCAAAGCAGGTGATACTTCAGCTGAGATTTCTCCCCTGGGGCAGAGTGAGAAGAGTTGACCCTAGAGTGGCCATCCATTGCATTCCTTTGAGTACACTCCAGCCATAATAACACTTCACCACCTCTTTCATCTATCAGCAAGCTGTGCGGCGGCTAACTTTGTTTCCAGCCGAACACTGTTGCAGAGTTATATGCACAACTGTTTTTTTGTGGATTTTTACATCTTTAGAGAAACTGAAATTGTAGATGTGCAATTGGTGAAAGAAACACATCTGAACAACAGATAACCCTTAGCACTAAAAACAAAATATTTGCTTGATGTATTTTTCTTTTTGGTGCTATTTCTACAAGGACAGCTGTTGATGCACACAGAAGTCAGGAAGTTTCTCCATCTGCTCACACAAGGAAATGTTTAAAAACCCACATCTTGACAAAAATTGAGCTGCATTGACTGTAATGGAATATGACTGACAGCACATGATTTTCTGATTACATGCCTGACAGCTTCCACTTATTGAAAATGATGAGGACAGATGTTTGCTCTGACTCACATGCAATTAGGTTCTGACTTCATGAAAAAAAGAAATTAATTGAAAGTGAAAACTGGAAAAAAGATTGTTTTCTTTGTAAAAACAGTGCGGGTATTTTTGAAGATGGTAGGAACACATGCCTGAGTCCTTCACACAGTCCATCTTTTACATGAATTCATTCACTGAAAAAAAAATGGTGCTGCGTTTGCTTTGAATGAACAACTATAATCACTGACATCAGTGTTAGCCGATGACTTTACACATGCTATTCATGATCTTGTAGTTATCAAATTTTGTGTCCGTTCTTTTAGATTTTTATGAATGAAAGGACATAAAATTTGTAATAAAGAATAAATCAAAAATAAAGACATGTGCAGATGAAAATGTGTTATTCTTTGACTTGTTCCCATAGCAAAGCACCAATCCTGTGTGTGTGAATATGCCTCTATACTCCGTAACAGTCCACTGCTAACTACAGGTACAGATACAGGAAATTGAGTTGTGCCGTTTCGCTTGTTAAACGTCTTAGGCGAAGCAGAGAATCAAAAATGCTGACCAATCAGAGCAGACTGGCCTTTTCTGGTAGGTGGGCTTAAAGAGAGAGGTGCTTAAGGGGTCCTATTATGCATTTCCTTGGTTTCTGTCATAACTATCTTGTTATAATGTTGGATGTTCATGCTAAACATGACCAAAGCTTTAAATACTGACGTGTTTATGGATAACCAGTCTTAGCTAGTCTAAGGTCTAAGGATACAGACTGCTGTTAACGCTGTTGTCTGGGCAGTTCTTTCTGCTTTCTCGCCGGTCTGACATCAAGCCTGAAGGATTTTTGAGTAAGGTCATCTGCTCCAAGCACGGCATGCTGGGCATGCTCACAAAGTACAGCTACACACAGCTCCAGTAGATCATGCTGTTGATTACTACATTAGCTAAAAAGAGAAAGCTGTAATATTTGATGCCTGCCTTGTTAATGTATCCCTAAACTGAGACCATTTACCTGCTACAACATGTCTGGTTGTGTTGTATTTGGTTTATAAAGTGTTATTTGTAATTTCTGATGGTAGAAATCACTGCTATATTTCTCCAGTCTATTACTTGCAACATTAGCAACATGCTAGTGGGAGCAATATGATCTCCTGAGGAGACCAAGGCTAGAGAAGGAGGCTAGGATACCAAGAAAAAAAATGTCAGAGCTTTGGGGTATGGCAGATGCACAATGAAAGTGGAGCTGTGCTGTTGAAGGGTTACAGCAGATGGCACTAGATGTAAAATGATGGTTCCCGCTCACATGCTCTTTGGGTGCACTTGTGCCATTTCTTTCTTTCTTTCTATGATAGTGTGCCACCTATTGAGCCTTTTTTTGGTGACCGAGCCTCCTTCTACTAGTCTTGGAGGAGACCAGGAACTCGTGACCAATCAGAGCAGACTGGGCTAATCGGGAGAGGGGCTTGCGCTGCAACAGAATGTCTCAGACAGAGGGTGAATGCAGGTGCAGCAGCCATGAGCATTATGAGATAAATAAAGTGTATTTTGAACAGCATGTGTAAACATGTTTTAGGAGAAGCACAAAATACAAGGACCTGAAATAATTTATAATAGGTCTCCTTTAAAAAAATTAAAACGTGCACCATCTTAAAAAAAAGCAACCATAGCATAGGAAACAGTCGTGATACTGAAATGAATTCTGCAACTTTGGTTATGAATGAACCTCACTACTCTGCCACAGATGATCCATCTGTTACATATATGCAAGCTCGAATACCTAAGAGGCACTGCAGATAAAGGGGCTCCAAAACATAAGCACCCACTGCACAGAGCTTTTGGGTGCCTCCAGATGACAGCCCGGCTCAGGGAGGCCACGCCAGGAAAGCTCAGGCAATCAAGGAGAATGGGGAAATAAGATGGCTGTTGTCAGCTGGGTAATTTTGTTTACCTAAGAACTTTGTCTGCATGCAGTGCTGTTGTGATGATTATGGGGGTTATGATTGTTGTTATCCACAGAGTCATTGTGCTCAACCTGCTGTCAGTTTCAATTACTGCTGTCTGTGGCTCCAAATCCTCACACAAGCTGTACAACCCCCCTGACAGTCTTATTACCGTTAAAAGAAAATCCATACACATCAGGTTCTCTTTGTGTCTTTCCTCTCTAAACAGAGCATGACAGAGAGGGAAGGGTAAATTCATGTTGTGCCTTTTGGGTCATCAAGCCCCCCATGTGAGTACCGACCCTCTTCCCTTCAGGTTTTGAAAGACGCAAATGTCTCTTAGGTTGAGGATGGGCAATTCAAGTTTCAAGTTCAAGTAGTGCGCCTTTGATGTGCAGCTCCAGCTTCAGCGAGGAAGCGTGGGCCTGGAGTGGCAGGTGTGTGTGAGCTTACTGGCCTCTCCACAGCCATAAGATCTGCCTGCTGTAATTGGTCTCTGTTCCATTTACTTTCTTATCTATTTGTCTGCCGGTCTCTTGACAGCCAAAGACATATTATTGATCTGTGCTTTAAGGATATAAAGGACACGTGATTTAGCAACAGGAATTCAGCACACAGTATGAGCCTGATACAAAGTGAACACTGTTAGCTGTACAGGTGATTCTTGTTAAGTGCCACAGTCGGCTCATTCCTCAGAGGAAACTGAGGAAATGACCTGCATGCTAATTTGTCATAAAATGAAAGATGAAACAAGATGGCCAAATGTTTCTGTATGCTGCTGCAGTAAGTTCAGAGCAATCAGAGTATATAGCTATTCTCAGCTGCCTTATATCCCTTTTAGGACACTTGTAAGCACTGGTAAAAAAAAGAAGATTCACCCTAATTAAAGCCAAGGCTGTTTTCTACTCATAATAATGAACTTCACATTCTCACATGGAAGACAGGATTGTTTTTTTTTTCCCTTACTCCAAAATTGTGAGAAAAAGAGATATTTTCCCATTTAAATGAATTAATTGTATCTGTGGATTTTATCCTCAGGCAAGGTTCACCCACAACGGTTTCATCCTCAGAGTGGAGTACATATATAATGCATGCGCTACGGATTTTATTTAATATGGCAAGTAATTAAAAAAGAAATAATTTTAATTCAATGCACTTATCACAGCAGGGTTTTGAAAGTGGTGCAGACAGGGATGATGGAAGGGGAAGGTGTGTGGAAAAAAGGGGGAAGAGGCAAAGGAAAAGAGGACAGATAAGGTGGGATTGGTACTGTCAGAGTGTCACGTAGAAGGCAAGTGGAAATTCTCCTGCTCCAAAACAGAGAGACACCCCTGCATGCTGCACTCTGCGACTGTGGATGGTTTCATCATTACACAAAGAGAAAATCCTGCTGGTTTTGCTGTCTGTATTTAACCCTCTGGAATAGAGAAACTACTATTTTTAAACAAAAACCTTACACCTGCTTCATCCTAGTAGCAGAATGTCAAATAGAAGCATACAAAATAAAGGTATCTGATTCATTTCTGGCTTTTAAAAATAAATATGTTTGGTTTTGCCCAAACAGCTTTTAACCATGCCATTATTTCTTTGTCCATTCACAGATGGCTGCCCTCAGCTTCCCTGAGAGGACTGCAATTATCAAGAGGTGCATAGTGTTATGTTCCCAATCTTTAGAGGAATTAACACAAGGCAATAACTCAAACATTTGTCAAATAACAACCACAGCAACAAAAAGGCAGCTCCCCAGTGTATACACCTAAGAAATGGGTTTAATATTGAATCAACTTGCTCAATAAAAAGTTTATTTTAGCTTCAGTGGAGCACTTTTGTAACATATTAGACAGGGTAAACTATAAAAAGTGATGATGCAAGTTAGAAATAGATACAAGAGTATGACCTATCAGTAAATAGCCTCTGGCTGCGATATTAAGTGGATCCAACATGATTTCAGTCCAATTTCACCTGTATTTCTTGGTAATAAATCTCTGCCTGGTTGCCAGGGCTAAAATACTTTCCCTATTCTCATATACGTAATGTTACAGTCACATTTTTAATCTTGATAATGGATATCCCTACCTGAGTACTGGCCTTATTTTCTGGCCAAAAAGTTGGCAGTGCACTCCCTGATGAGTCAAGCAACAACGAAAGGGAATTACAAGTTCAGATCCCTTGGCAGTGTACCTTGGCCCTGTTAGGGAAGAACATGCTCCACTCTACTGCCCATTTACTCCACAGATATGGGCTGCTCAGCTTTTACTGAATGTTTACTCCTCAGGGAATTGCTCCATCCTGTTAAAGTTCAGGTCACTTCTTCCCTTGCTCAGTTGCTGCTGCTGCTGCTGCTGCTGCTCTTCCACCACTTTAGTCACCTTCCTTTTTCACACAGTGCATCCAAAGCTGGATAACATCAGCATTACCCTTCAGGTCTGATCACAGTCTCAACATTTAAAGTGTCTACATGAGCAGGTTATTTGTTTTTAGGCACTGAGGTTGTGTTCACACAACAAAGAAAGGTGTAAAAAGCACTCTTCATTTTCCCTTTATGCTCTTTAGCTTTTTCACAGTTTGTCCTTCAGTATCAAGGTTGTTTTACAATTACTTTAAATCAATCTTGTCACAGTAAATTCGATGGGATACTGATGAAGCAGTGTAATTTTGACAAACTATTATCATGTGATTTATCTAATCAGTATCAAAATTGCTTTATTTTTTCATCGATTACAACAGGTGCACAAAGATGTTTTTGTCGGGTTGATTGAAAGAGATGCAGATGAAAATGGCAGACAAAAGACAAAATGAGTCTGTAAATGTCCTCCTCTGTCACAATCCAGATGAGAGAAGCTCGAAACTGATAAAAAAAATACCAATACTTTGTTTTCTTCAAATGTTCTTTTTTCCCTTGGTTTCCCAACTCTCTGGAGATCAAAATTAGAGAACAAATTATAAATACTTGATTTAATCTGAAATACTGTTATTATGTTATTGTTTCGAATTTGATAGGATATCCGCTGTGGCCACACCACTGTATATAACCAAGGCACTTCAACCAAAAACCTTTATTTTGTGGAAGTGAGCAAAACTAGAGAACACTTTCAGATATATCTCAGTTATTGGTGTTAATCTGGCACCTGGTGACAATTGACTTCATTGTTGGACACACCCTGTTTATCTGGCAGCTCTCCTGGTTACTTTGCAAGATGGTGAGCTGCTCTAAGGTGACTGAAACCCTGAGACAGCAGGTTGTCCAGATGAAGGCCAAAGGGATGACCCTCTCAGCCATCAGAGAGAGGTCTGGGATTTCAAGAATATTGAAACTTTACAAGGACACAGATTTAATGTAAGTCCCTCAAACAGGCCGGTCCATGTAAAACAATTGCACGAGAAGACAGGATAATGCGAAAGGGGAATCGGTTCAACACTGCAGCTGGAGTTCAGGACTGAAAAGGGCAAGGATCTGTCTCGGCACACATTGTCTCACCGTTTAAGACTTTTTGGTCTGAAAGCCCACTCTGCAGTGACCAAACCTCTCATCAGCAGACAGAATAAAAAGGCAAGACTTGCCTTTGCTGAGGAGCATGTTGTGTGGACAGAGGAGAACTGGTCCAGAGTGCACTTCCTTGATGAGAGCACGTTCAATTTATTTGGGTCTGATGGGAAACATTATGTTGGTGTAAAGAAGAAGGTTTGGGGGATTTTTCTGCAGCAGGAGTTGCGCCTCTTGTACAGCTACATGGGAGGTGAATGCAAATGTTTACGTGAACCTCCTTTGGCAACATGCAATACCTTCACATGTCCCCTGTCACACTACAAAACGGGTTACGCAGTTCCTTGAAGTTAAGAATATTGAAACAATGAAATGGCCAGCCCAGAGTCCAGATCTAAACCCCATAGGGAATCTCTTGAAAATCGTTGGCAACAAAGTCATGTCTAAGAAACCCACTACAGTTAGCGACCTGTGGAAGAGACTGAAGAAGAATGGACCAAGATGAAACCAGAGCAGTGTGAGAAACTAGTGATGTCCTGTGGGCGCAGATGTGCTGAAGTCATTCAAAGCAAGGGCCTCTACACTTCCTGTTCATTTTTTTAATCCTATAGCCCGAAGAAAACATTGTTTAAATCTTTTCTTCTGACACAGTGGTTACTGATCTCTAATTTTGCTCACTGCTTTTTTCACAAAATAAAGGTTTTTGTTCAAGTGCCTTGGATATTTATAAAAAATATGCTAGTACAGCAGTGGTGTAGCCACAGCAGACATTCTCTGCAATTCTGAATGATTAAAAATAGCAGTATTTCAGAATAAATCCAGTTTTAATACTTTTCTACTTTTAATTTTGATCTCCAGTGTACATGCTACCCTAACCCTGGAAGTGAATGCAGCACAAATGTTCACACACAAATCTTGAAATGTTAACAAAAGTGAAAAATAATTTGTGTACCTGCCCTGTGGATCGGATCCGCTGTGTAACAAGTTCTTTAGCTTTCCATCAGCTTTCATGAAAACTGGGCCAGTAGTTTTTCCATAATCCTGCTGACAAACATACTCCCCTTGGCAGATGTAACTTACTCAGGTCCAAAAAAAGTTTTGTAACCCCTACATATCTTTTATACTCTCTGAAAAAGTTGCTAAAATTGAACATCAGTCAAAAGATATGGCAGTGAAGTACAGTGCTCTTTTTTTGAAAGAATGCAAATACAAAAGTATCTATCATGTAACAAGTTCCAATGAATTCATTTGATTTAACTAGGGTTGGTGGATTCATATTGCAGTCATTTACCTAGGACTTCACATTTTAATATACATGTTTTGATTTTTTGGTTAAAGAACCCGTGATTTTAATGTCAAAAAATAAATTAAATAAAATCTACACCCTCTGTAGCAACATTACAATGGTAATAGAAATATAAAGCACAACATATATAAGCAATAGTAATTAGTTGCATGTTGTAAGAAAATATATTTTCAAAAACACTTAATTTTTTAGTTTATATGCAAAGATTTGTGTCAGACAGCGATTAATATTGTGTTGTTTAAACCAGCTGGCCGGTGGACAGATAGAAGTGTTGTCATGTATCTTCAGGCATTGACTCTTCCACTCCAATGTAAGAACGTGGTGTGTGCTTTAAACTTTTATAGTTTCCCCTAAAATTAACCTAGATTTTAAAAATCACAACATATCGTCTTGCTTATATATTGCAATAAATCGAATCGTAACCTGCATCATCATATGTATCATATAGTCATTCTGGCCAATACATAGCCCTGGCATGCTGTAGCGAATAATGATGACTTTAACTTTACTTTCTCTGATCTGAACTGATCTCTGGGGCAGCAAACGACCTGCAAAGGCTCAGGGAGCACAGTTAGACAGGCCAGTGAAAAATCCTCAATTTACGACAGGATGCCTCAAGCCAACCTGAGCTGCTCCTATGGTTCACTCCAGGACGTGGCCTGATCAGTCACACATTGCACCGGGACTACAAGTGACAAATGAAACTGACGTTTGAATGCAACTTCAATTACATTTCCCCCCATCCATATGGTGAACCCCCTCCCTCTTTCATTTATAGTTCATCGCTTTATGTATTGCTATGCTCATTCATCATCACGTTTATTCATTGCATGTCTGTTTACTAGTTATTACGTGTGTGTGTGTGTGTGTGTGTGTGTGTTCGTGTGTGTGTGTGTGTGTGTGTGTGTTCGTGTGTGTGTGTGTGTGTGTGTGTGTGTGTGCGTGCATGTGCGTGTGTGTGTATGTGGATAGTAGTTTAATAAACTTTCTTTTATAAAGAATTCAATTTTTTTGGTGTGGTTTGTGTTACAGTCCCCACACATGAGACAAGAACTCAGTAGCAACGTTCACAATTTCGACTAAGTTATTTAATTGGCTGTGGTTGTTCCCTTTTTGTAGGTTGGTTCTCCGAGGTGGATTTAATAAAAGATAAATTCTGTCATTCATTATTTCTGAAGTTCAACCACTCTTATTCATCTTTTGTATCAATTCATGTGTTCCCAATTTATATTCAATAATTATCGGTACATATGTTGTTATTAAATAACACATTTACGCTACATTGCTAAATTTGCCACAGAGATACACAGCTTATTAGTTTATCATCAGCACTGGGTTAGTCCCGTTTTGCCGCACCCTACTCCAGCGCTGGAGAAGGGTCTGGCTACCCCACACATATGTTCTGGGATAAGGGAAAAACACCTTTCTGACTTGTTTGCATTTCTTTAAACCAATCACAATCGTCTTGGGCTGTGCTAAGCTCTGGCTGCAGCGATGGTGTCTCTGCAAAAATAGTCTCATGAGGGAACTTGTTTTGGTGGAACATTTGCACATAGGGAGGTGAGCTTTGGGAATAAAATGTCTTGTTCCCTGCAAAAGAAAACACCAGAGTAAATATTAAAAGATGCATGTTGACTATGGCGTGAGACAGTAAAGACAAATTTACTTTGATTGTCTGTGACCTAGAAGGGAAGCCTGCATGTACATAAGCTCTGGTGGAGCTAACTTAAAACCACGCACAAACATGTGTCCGTTATCAAAGCAGTGTCTCAACGTCAACAACCCAGCCCATAATGTATTCATGGTTAACAAATGGACCAGAGAGGAGCAACAACCAGCAATCAGCTGCTTCCTGACAACAAAGGAAGCAGCAGCAGCAGCAGCAGCAGCAGCAGCAGCTATAGGATCCGGGCTCTTTTCCTGACACTGATCATGTGGGCAAACACAAATTCATGGTGAATCCCCAGCCTTCCCTCTTGGCCCCAACAGGGAGCGCATGTCACACAGAGGCTTTTCACACAGTCCGTTGGACAGGACAGTCAGGCACACGGCAAATCTGCCTAGTTACTTTATCATGCCAGGAAGTGTTACCCATGGGACAGCAACACTTGTCAAAGTGGATATTGTAAGAAAATTCAGCCCCGCAAGGACATGCTCCTATGATTTTGTGACCTTTCTAGAATGTGCCTCATTTAAGTAAAAGGGTCTTTTAACAGTTACTGCAAAGTTATTTTTATATGAACAGAAATCCAGCCACAGGATATTACCATCACTGCTCAGATCTACTATACTTTGGGCCTTCCCCTTGAACTGCAAATGTATAGCAGAACATCCTAATTTGAGTGTTCAATGTTTTGCTTTTGTGACAAGAGTTGGGATGCACAATATATACTGGTACCGATGAATTATTGGCCAATAATTGGAAATTTATACTATAATGTATTATTCAGATTCTGAAATTACTGCCGATAAATCATCAGACGATAACGTAAAGGCAAATTGCTTTTATTGATTTAACAAGCTCAGCATCTACACACTCTGATGCATTAAGTGGCAGTACGCAGCTTTAAAGGTGATTTGCGATCCACCACTTAACACGTAGTGACATGTCTGATTTGACAGATTATGTCAAAACATTCCATTAGAATTCTTCAGATATATGCTCAATAAAGCCAAAATATGTTTGTGAATGTTTTGGGTTTTTTTAGCAGTTGAGGGACAAAAAAATAATTGAAAATTTGTAGAGTGAGAGCTGTTTTTGGTTTTTGTTATTAACAATAGTAATGTCAGTTAGATTTGGTTAGGTCAGAACTAATATTAAATGATGTATTCATCCATTCGTTATCAACTATTGTGTCTGCTGAAAAAATTCCATTCTGTGAATCCCTAGGTAAGAGGGTCCAGGGTTTTCTAGATCTTAATCCTTTATACACATTTGAAAGAAAATAAATTGAAACATAGGCCCTAATTACATTTGACAGACTACACTAAAGGATAACGTTATCTGACGTTTGATCATATTCCTCCTTTCCTCTTACCTGTCACAAATCAATTAGCCAATGTTACATCATCCAAAGTCCTAGAGGCAGAGCTCTCAAGAGATCCGGTTATGGTTACCTTTAAAGACAAGTTAGGCTCAAAGAGTTTGTTCAAAAGTGTAAATGGGAAGGACCTGTTACTCTAAATATGACGCATACGTAGGTCAATTGACAAGTAACATTTCTGCATTTCTGGAATTCAAAAAAGAGCAAGTTTTGTGCCTGCACTTGAAAGAGTAGCACGCTAAAATACATTCCTACTGGAGCTGAAATGACCTCCCAAGGACACAATAGTTCTTTATTACAAGCACTCTGGTGTTATAACACTGGGTGCACACAATGAAAACACAGCGAGGGCCAAGTAGCTGCAATCAAGACTTGAAGGGTAGCCTATTCTGCTGTCCGGCTAGCCATTAAAGTGTGATACAGTCGAAGAGCCTTGTCTTTTTCACTGCATGAACCCAGTGATGGCAGCCATTACAGGTGTTGTATAAGATCGTGGATCGCTCAAACAACATGGTAACATTTTGATGGAAAACTTTGATGCAATAATCTTTGGCATATTTACAGTGATTATTTGTCTTATGTCACGTTATTTAGTGAGTGAATGTATCATACTAGATACTTTCTATTTCCTTCCCACCACACACAATATAAAATGTCCAAAAAGTTTTGGAGAATTGTATTAATAAAGTTATTTGCTAGAAGTCCGATTTCAAATTATTTTGACTAAAGATCAGCTTCTCCCTTACCTAAAGTAAAAAAGTTTCACATGGACGTCTTTATCCGTACTTTTTCTATTTGCAGGTAAATTGTGCAGCTTCTGACACCAGCTTTATCTGAATGCCTGCAGGTTTCCTACATTTATATTTGCTGTTTGTATCTCTGTGTTGTGTTGGTCTATGTCAGGGTTATGTTAATTGACTTTCAGCAGGTGGTTTTGTGCCATTTTCATATTGAAAAAAAAAAGCTTTCTGTTAAACCAGGTTTTCTTTTTTAGATTTCTCAGGCTTTTCTTCCACCTCAGAAGTAAATCTGCACAGAGGTAGTTTCATTCAACTTAAAGGAACAGTGCATCATTAAAGCAGAAGGCTTTGCAATTTAATACTTCATTTTGGTGCAGTCCTGCAGAGTAATCATCAAATAAAACCATGTCAAGTATAATTATAATGTGTAAAAACATGAGTTAAACTGATCTTAACCCAGTCAATGAGTATGCTTATTTCAGGTCATCCAATTAAACAGAGATGTTGTATGGACAGAGTGAGTCTAAGGGAAAATAATGATTAAAGTGAGGGCAAAAAAACATGTGAATTTGGCACATAAAGAATAGCTCAAACTAATTACTCATTTAAGATTCATACAAACTACTGTAGCGCACGTATGGAACGGGTCGATTGCTTGGCCAGTGGATTTGAGCCCCAAAAAGCTATAGATTTATTATTATGATGTTTAGATATGTAAAATATTGAATAATGTTACTATTGTCCCTCACTGTAACACAAAATAACTTATATAAGGCCCCAAATCACTTGAAATATACTACTTACTTACTGTGTACTTCTATTTTACAGGAAATCATTGTAGCTTACCACCTTTACCTGACAGAGAAATGTTACTGGTTACCTTTCAGATTTAGATTTTACTCACAAAATATAACAATAAAAATATAATACACTGTTATTCATTAAACTATTTAAGTTGAAAGCTCCACCTTGAACAAAATGCATGCCTCTCTGTCACTCTTCACTTTTAATAAATGTTTGAATGCAGGACTTTTACTGTGCAGTGACCTATTTGGTTTAAACTTTTAATAGTTTTACCTCTCAAAAAAAGTTGAGTACTTTTTCTGTCATTGCTAATACTAACATTTCCAGTTAGAGAAAGGGAGAACGGCTAATGTCAGTCAATAACACGGCTGAAATACAGTCAGCAGACAGACAGAGAGTCTGTGCTTTATAGTTAAATAAGACAAAAAGGGAGGTCATCTAACCAGATTTACATGACTAAATGACAGATTTTAGATAATTGAAACATAGATTCTGTGACATTGTAAAATACCAGTCCATGATCATAAGTCAACAAAATACTGTTAGTGTAGAACTAAACATGGAGAGGCAGCGTTCAGTTTTTATGCACCACATATCTTCCAGAAAACTGCAGGTCTGCTGCAACTTTTAGTTCTTTTAAATCAAGACTGAAGACTTTTCTGTGTGCCGCTGCTTTTCAGTAAACTGCACTGTTACTTCTGTAACTGTAACCATCTTCTATATGTTTTTAAAAATTACCTTTAATACGGTTCTAAATCTTTTATATGTTTTAAATGACCTTTAAGAGTTTTACATTTCTATGTTTCATGTGTTATTTTTCCCAATGCTTTTAATGTGAAGCAATTTGAATTACCTTGTTGTTGAATTGTGCTATACAAATAAACTTGCCTTGCCTCGCCTAAAGCTGCTATTTCCTATTCTGCAGCTGCAGCACATACAGTGCATTCATGAAAGGAAGGGTCCACTGCTCGGCCACTCTGCCACATCCAATGCATTATCTTTGTGTGAAGATGAAAAGGCAGGGCATGGGGTTGGGAATATTATAGAGACAGATTGTGCGTTGAGATCATTTGGCCTAGCTTCGAGACCTGGCCTGTACACAGCTGTGCAGCTGATCAGTGATACTGACAGAGGAGAGAGGGCGTGAAAGCAAGCGGCAAAAGGTCAGGAAATAAAGAGGAGCTCTCATTCTTATTGTACCACCAATCAGCTTAGCTCAGCTGCCCTTTCCAGCCTGTCAGTCGTAGATCCAGCCTTGTTTTGATACTGCAACCTTTCATGTCGTGAATTACATATACACTTTTGGTAATGGTGGATGCAGTGGCAATTAGCATCAAGTCACAATCGCTGTTTGAGTTGAGTTAATGGAGCGCAACAAAGATTGAAATTACCTGTGATTAAAAACCATCCTGTCTCTGAATGGCCATACGGAATAGTGTGAAGTTAAAAGTGATATTTGTGATATCAAACACTCAGTGTGATGGATTACATCTAGTAAAATAAAATGACAATTATGGAGCAGAGATGACATTTGGTGGGTTGTTGTGCATCGTTTCTCCAGAGGTATTATTTTTGAATTGAATTTACATGCAGGGTTCTCAGTAATTACCTCACTGAACACACAGAGAGATAGAGAGCAAGTGATAGACTGTTTTAATTGGATATTTGGCCCCTCTGGATGTGGACTGAACCATGGCTGAGAATCATTATAATCTCTCATCAGGTTCTAATTTGAACCCTGAATGCCCACTCCCCACTGTGCTTCACACACTTAAAAGTGCAGCCAGTTGGCTTCAATCTTTTCACAAAGTCACTTTTAAAAATAATCTAAGGTAATTTTTTTGAGGATGGATCATGTTTAAATCACACGAAACATCTAATTTATTCCTAATGCAGTTTGCATGCGCTTCTTTCTCAGGTCGAAAGTGCTTTACAGTGTCATAATCTTTCCATAATTACAGTGTGGTAATTTTTACTTCTGAATTTGATCATTTCGTCACATTAGCTGTCCCACAGACAGTACTAGCAGACTTGTAATATATAATGCACATGCTTAATTTTGGCACCGGCAAACAGCATGCTCACACCCACATTGTATTTCCTCGTGTGCATAAACAATTGGATTTCACCCAGCGGTTGTCCTACTTATTCCCAAACCATTGAGCTGTGAGGATGTTTTCAGCTGCTGGTTGGAGGTGATGCCTACTCACTGAGGGCCCCTCAGGCTGTAAGAGCACAGCTCAGATGAACCCTGTCAACTCCATTACCTGCTGATGTGAAACGACCTAATGACCTTTGAATGAACAAGAAGGTTTGAATCCAGCATATCACAGTAGACCCCGTCAGGAAAGGGGATGGCTACCTTAGTAGGCAGATCAACAGCAGTGATGCCATACTGAAAATAACAGAGTATGGACTCTTAAGTATAGACTCAAAAACATTAAGAGATGAATCTTTCATTATTTTCCACCTCTGAGCGTCAAGTTTATTCTGCGAGCTCATTGCAAAACAAGTTTTTTATCAACTTGGAGACGAGGCATAGGGCAGAAAGCTTTCTCGAATCAATATGCTATAGGTCAGCCGAGAGTCTTGTATCAGTACAATCGATACTTGCACATCAAAGGAGTATGCCATTGTACACACTTAACAAGTGCAAAAAGGCCAAACCCTGGAGGATCAACCCAATAAGTAGGTCAAAAAAACACTCCAATTGGGTCAAATGATAATGTGCATCTGGATAAGATTCCTTCTCAAAATGCGGGGCATAGTAGTGTGTTAATTATGTTTACCAATGCTCTTGTTTTGATCGACGTTCGAATACTTCTTTCACTTTGCTATTGATTGAAAAAAAGCTGCAACTGCACCTCTGCAGGGGGACCACGTCCTGCTGTACAGAATCTGATTTTTTCCACCATTCAGCAGTCCTTTGAAGGAATCCATGTGTAAATTAATCTACTCAGCTGTACAAGTGCCGTATTATACACCATCAAGTGTGTTAGCTAACCAAGCAAGTCAACATAACTGATGCAACAGCAGTAATTTCATCGCCCATAAAGCAGCAAGTTGTTCTGCTAGATGTAAGCTGTTGTGAGGAGGCAGGGGGGTTCAGAAATGATTATGATATGTGTTGTGTCTGCTTGGACAGATCATTGGTGACTGATAGGACGTAATCACCCTGAAATCTTATCAGACTGCTGTGTGTTGTAGATTCTGTAGGCCTGCTCTGTTATCTGCACACAGCACAGGAGTGCATACATGTGTTCCCTTTCGCTGTCTGCCTGTGCACCCTGGGCACTGAGATAATTTCAATTCCCTTTCATTTTTTGAAAGCGTCCGAGTTTCAGACCTGTGTAGGTGTACATGTTAACATTCAAACTTAGATTCTAACTGATGGTTTTTATGCCTGAGAGGCACTCTGAGATAAGGATGCTCTTGAACATGTTGAGATAAAGTATCTCTCAATGAGGGCAACTGCATCGATCTGTTCATTTCAAATACCACATAAGATTAATAAGATTAAAACAAGCTGTGGGGGTCACTGCTTCAAAGCCTGATGTGAAGTGGTGAAGAGGAAATGTGTAATAACATAGTTGCAACAAATTATCTATCAGACGTGGGAAATAATCTACACCGTTAATTAACTACATGTAAGTTATTAGGCAACACATGAAAAGGATTGTCTGAGGGGATGTATTGTTGTCTGTGCCTTTTCTGGCGTACTGTTTAGAATAAGCTATGTTTAGAACTGATTTTCACCTTGTGTCATTCGCACAAATTTCTGCTGCTGTACTGTTAGTGCTGTCGGCGTTTATTCACCCTGAAGATGTAAAGGTAAAGTAAGCCAGCTTAGTTAGACACCAAATGCCTGTGTGAGAGTGTTTGTGTTCAACTCAACGTCTGACTGAATCCACCATAAATTCCAGTTATTTCTGTCATTATGTTCTTGGCTCCAGTCTCTCTTTTTCCTCATCTCTGTACACTTATGAAGTAGATTCATAAAGCCTCTGAATAAGCTCAAGTTAAAATGCCTTCAACTAATGCTGACACTTCTATCTCTCAATTTACAGCATCCAGAGTGAATTCACATCTAACTGCACCCAGTCATGTTCTTCCATTGACCTTATATTCAAATCGGGCAATATATAAAATTTGCTTCACATTCTGTCTGAACACACAAGGGCAGAAATATGGCTCACGCAGGAACACAAACGGCAATTAAAATGCGTTTACCTGGTGAATATACTGAGCGTGCGCCCTTACGCACCAGTGGAGTTCTCAAGGGGGCAATACAGAGCTAATCAGACAGTTTCCATGACCACAGTAATAAACAAACATGGAATCTGTGGAGAAGTGTGTACTGCTGTGCTTTCTGAACAGAAATAATAAAAAAGAACACTTTGATGATGGTGATGTGCGTCTGAATGAAGAGGTGACAAAGTGTCAGTCATGGATATTTTGAGCAGAAGTGAACCGAAAAAGAAAAGTCAGCTTTCTCTTGTTGGTGTATCATGCCTAGCAGCAATACCCAGACAGCAGCTTGAGCTTGCACTTTGTGAAGATTTTCTAAAATGCAACGTGTGTAAACTATCCTGAATAGTTGGAAGTGCCTACGTCCATGTCCTTGTGTGGACCATGTTACTGCCCAAAGTGTCTGCAGCCATGGGGACTGCTCTGTGAGGTTGTACTTATCAGGCACAGCAGCAATATGGCACTAAATGCTAATGTCAACATGCTAACATGCTCATCTTTACTAGGTTTAATGTTTACCATGTTCAATTTCTTAGTTTAGCATGTTAGCACGCTTACATTTCCGAATAAGCACTAACATACAGCTGGAGTTAATGCTACTGTCATCAGTTTCTATGAGATTTCACTAGAACACCTTTTTGTCGGTAGGGTTAATCCTCTGGTGACCATGAATGTTTGTACATACTTTTAATGACATTCCATCCAATAATTGTTGGAACTTTCGAGACCAAAGTAGTAGATCAAGTGACTGACTTTGCCATCCCTAGAGCCACACCGATAGCTTGCTAAAAGTAATAATTATGTGACAGAATGAGCCTGTGAATGTCCAGGTCATTGGACTTGGTTGTTTGTCTAGGAAGACAAGGTGAAACGTCTTCCTAGACAAACAACCAAGTCCAGTTGCTTTTTGACTTGAATTTCTTTGTTAATTGACAGAATGCAGCAGCTCGACTGGTCTTCAACCTACGTGAGCTCTCCCACATTACGCAGCTCCTCCGTTCCCTTCACTGCCAAACAGTAGCTGCCCACTTCTGCTTCAAGACACTAGTACTTGCATAACATGCTACTAACGGATGAGGCCCAGTTTAGACGTCAGTAGTCAGTTGACTAAGTCACCACTTCTTGCTGTCCTGGCTCCTAAATGGCAGAACAGGCTCCCTATAGACATCCGGACAGAAGAAAGTCTACATATCTTCCGTCACAGGCTAAAAACGCATCTCTTGGCCACCTACTTTGGCTAAGAAGATGGTAGCTTATTTAAATAAAACAAATTTCAATACATCTAAAAAAAAAGTGCACTTACATCATGCACTTACATGTAGCACTCTGTAGTTTGGCATATTTGAAGCTAACACACTTTCTTCTGGCTGTCCTTGGTTTCTCATGGTTGAATGCACTTATTGGAAGTCGCTTTGGATTAAACCGTCAGCTAACTTAAATGTAATGTAACTTGAGCTATCGGGAATTTAAATGATAAATGTGCATCACAACAATGTAACTGTGTGTATGAATACATCTTTAATTTTACAAATGATTTAATGTTGCAATGGATTTCTATGTATTTGTCTAGTAATATGATGGCACAGTGAATATAATTATATCATACATTTCTTTCATACTTTGGCTGATATACTGAGGTGTTTGTGGATGTGACTGTGTGAGAAGAAATGTTTGTGAACACTCATTCCTTCCATTTCTTTGCAAAACTAACCTCAGGCTAGAATTGCTTTGAATTCCTCCCTCTCCCACAACATAAAACATATTTAACACAATTACTGGTTTCCCTTCCTGTCATTTTGCCTCTGTCTCATCATGCGTGGCATTTATTCATCTGCTCAAAGTCTTATGGAGGCTAAAGAGGACACTGAGATTGTGGCCAAAAGCTGAGTGGGGAGCTGTTGAGTCTTTGAGCCTATAGGCATCAAAACAAATCCACAGACAGACAGACAGACAGACACACACAGACACACAGACACACACACACACAGACACACACACACACACACACACACACACACACACACACACACACACACACACACACACACACACACACACACACACACACACAATATATATAGAACAAGGTTTCTCTATCTTAACAGCCAGTCATGTTTGATTCTTTCTTTCTCATTCTGTCCTTTGAAAGACACATTCAGAGAGCATTCATTAGGTCTGGGTTACACCAGAAGAGACAAAAATCTATAGAGGGGTGACACATCGTTTATATCTCTTTTCTCGCTTTCATCTGTGATTGTGAAGTTAACTCTCCTTGGATGTCTTTGTGCCAACAATCCTGGTGGTTATGCATGCACAAGGTTGCTTTTAGCATACACAAATATGATCAATCGCAGTCTTCAAACATTGTGAGCAGGCAGGAAGGGTGGTGTTTCACAATGATGGTCGTGTCCCTGATCCGCACAGCAGATAGAAAATCCAATTGATTGGGACTTTCGGATTTCAGCGGTTCTGTGACCAGGCTTATGTCATTGATTCTTCATTAGGCTACTGGCCATTGTGACTTTGGTATGGCTTGAGCACACCACGCTGAAATGTCAGTCATGCAGCCCCTGGACTTGTGCTTTTCAAGCTTCCATGGCAGCTGAGCACTTCATCGCCATGGTTTTGCATCCATAGCAACACCACGGCAATGGCTTGTGGCCCTTATGCCAGAAGAAAATTTATAATTAGGGTATCCAGACAAAAAAAATGATTCAGTAGTACCTGACATATGGTAGGCGGTGTTACCTGTTAGAGCTCTGCAGAGACTATATAATGGACTCCCATTGCTCCTGAAGCTGCCCTGCCGGCTGTCTCCTTGCTTTATTAGCCTTTCTCCCAGCATGAGTCCCAGATACTCATGTTAAATCTCATAATATACCGAATACTATGAAAAAAATACATACAGCACACATCATCGCAGCTTCATCTGTAATCAACAGTTACTGTAGAATATCCTTCTCCTTAACAGTAATAGTGCAGGTTCAGTCATTTAAACTCCACAAAATGTGAAAAAACAAGGCTTTGGAATGCATACACAATGTGTGAAGTGATGCCCTGTCAACCTGAGATGATCATTATCCTGCATTGTTTGATTGGTCCCTTAAAAATGTTATGAGAAAGAAAAAAATATGGTTGCAGCCCAGTTTTAGAAGCACCTTAATAATGTGTTCTACGAGGCTCAAAGGATAACCCTTCTTCTTTAATGGTGTTGTTAGCGGCCTGTTGAAATCCTTGGCCAATACTCGAGGTTGGAAAAGGCTATGGTATGTGTTATTTAACGTAGTGCATTTCATTTCTAAGGCCAGTGCAGCACCTTTGGTTACACAAGGTCTCCGGACATCTAGATTGGCAGTCACAGCCTGCAGCATTGCTCAAGGGAATCATTGATTCCTTAAACCAACCCAAAGATAACTGAAAATTAACATATCTACTTAATTACCTTAATCAGCCAGCACTCATTTATCAACCTAATGTCTAAATTACTTTTTGTCAAGGTAAATTAATTTTAATTGCACTTTGACCTTTAATGCTGCACAGATTTTTTTTTTCCTCAAGTCCCTGCTGCTTAACATGAAATTAGCACAACATCTCAGTTTGTTGCAAAATGACTGTATTATTAGGCTGATTTTGACATAAAGTCCTGTATTATACACACTCCTAATTTGGGATCTCCTCACACTATCATACTTTGGGTTTATATGAGATTCTAATTACTTTTTAACAATGTGCTTTCAGTGTGTGCCTCCCCACATGCCCAGCGGCAGTCTTGCCTGGCTGTTTCTGGCTGTTTCTCCTCTGAGCTCCTGTGCGCCAAGCCCTGAAGATGGTCTGGAAGAAGACTAATTAGTCCTTGAGTGGCACTGGTAGTCCAAGACGATTTTGTTTCTTTGGAGAAATGTTTACCCAATTTTAGATTCATTTAGTCATGCACTGCCAATTTTTAAACCAAGAAAATCCTTAGATGTCCAGCAGAATGAAATTAGATTATTATGTTCTTCAAATTCTCATTACCAGATCAATTATTCTTTTTTTTTTAATCTATTGAAATATCTAATGTTTTTTCCAAAGGAAATGGGTGGAGATCAATAAGAAATGCTGGGAGCTGATAGCTAAGAACTAGATGGTCTTCTAAAAAAACAGATACTGTACATGTCAGCCACTCAACCACGAAAGCTCAAAGCTATGAAATGCATATTGTGTGACCCGTGGTATATCTAATCAGAGAGCTGCTCCAGGTCAGGCATGAAATAAAGCTATTATCTGACAAAGAGAGACGCTTTTCAAAGGCATTAACAATTGCATGGCAGTTTTTCTCTTTTAGATTCAAGGAATGTTGAGGGAGATTGTGCAAAAGTTGTTTTTTAACTTTTAAATGCAAGGACGAGGACGTGGAATAGAGTCATCTGATGAATAAATGTTTTCCCTTGAGCTGAAAGCCACTGTTTAAAATCTCACTTACCCACTTGATTTGTTCAGAAAAATCAACTGCGGCTGCATTTTGCACAAGAACAAAACTTTGAGATAATCCAACAAAGAAAACGGTTCTATCTGCATTTGTTACTCTCACAAAATCTTAATGAATTGGGGGCAGGGTTATCATCAAAATTCTATAGAGCTCAACTGAAAGACTGCGATTATTGTTACAAATGAAGATAATCATTCTATAGCAGTTCAAAAAGCATCAAAGCAGTTTGATTTAAATAGTTCTGGCTTGGATGTTAATAATTATTATAATTTTATATATATATATATATATATATATATATATATATATATATATATATATAATGTCTGTATTATTTAACATCAAGAAATTATTAACAGAACTATGTTTAACATGAAATAAAACGTAGCATGTTCATTTTTCATTGTGATATCTATAATTGAAGAATCCCATTACAGTAGAAAAGGGAGGTCATTACAGAGGGTGTTTGATTGACATTCAGAGTCTGGATCAGGAATGGCTGCATGCGGCTCTCACCTTTAACATCACAAGCAAACATGCAGGTGGCTGAGGCAAAATGACGATGCAATTCAGTGCTAGCCATGCGAATAACAGCAATAGTGTTACCACTACCTGCACTGTGGGTTTCAGCTTCTGCAGAAGAGCGGTGCTCATACTGATGTTAGTGCAGATCATGAAGGGAGAGATGGTGGAAGAAACGGCGAGGCAACAGCGCTAACTGAGCTAACAGCAGTAATTGGGGTTAGTGTCAGCTCACACTCAAAAGGCAACCTGGCTGTGATAAATAGATAGATTTTATTTTTCTACTATGGCAAAGGCATGACCCACCCTACTCTGTCTCTGACACTAGCATTATTAGGTATAAATTCTGAATTGTCACCACTCTCTTGCAAAAGCCAGGCCTGGCTAGTGCACAGTGCAGAGTGTTTGGCAATTAGCGTGGGACAGTAGTAGTGGGACATGAACATAAAGGGACGGCCAACCGTTTCAAGGGGAGGCACTCACACACACTAGCATGCATTACTCCACTACACTGTTACATAGCAAATGTTTGTTTACTGCTATATTAATTGTCTGAATGTGTTTTAGCCTAGCTTTAAAAAAACAGTAAAAACAAGGCTTTCCAGCATATGACTTTCAGGAAAAATCCTCCAATCACATATAATTTGATTGGAAAGTGATTTGAATGCTCTTCATGACTAAACAATATTCTTTTTGACAACCATGTTTCCATCTCACTTCTACCCATGGCTATTTTAAATAATGAATGTGTTGCTCTCTGTTGATGACAGCCTGATCAATGAAATGAGAATTTTGTTTTTGTCTTTTGACTAAGTGTGTGTGAGTGAAACTGTCGCTACACAGCTCAGACTTTAAGGTCGAGGAGATGTTTAAGTGCAGTGCAATCATATTGGCACAAAGAGGGCAGCATGTCTCCTATTGACAAGGATTATTTCTGTCAAGAGCAGCACTCATGGGCCTATCTAAAAGCTATGCTAATAAATGTCCGTCACTTCGGCTATCCATCACCACTATCCACTAACAAAGTGCTTACTGCACCATTGCTGAATTAAAGTAAACAAGCTTGACTGGCTGGGAGATGCATGTAAATGAGAGCCAATAGATGGTCTGTGCATAAAAAGGGATTTATTAGAAAAGGTGTTTGGGAGCCTTGAGTGCCCTCCCTTCACACACATTAAAAATGCACTCACACAAATATGTTTGACTTTGATGTAAATTTGCAGAACTCACACAGTTATCATTATAGCTATTTTCTGTGAGCACTTTGATTGCGTTAATTATAGTTAATTGGCTACCTCGCTCAGCCGATCCATCATTACCAGTTATTGTTTGTAACCAGATACAAGGTGCTTGCTGAAGTTCCTGTAGCTTGCCAGGGATTGTGCTCTCTCAGCAGGTTATCTGAAAAGGTTTTTTTCGAAAGTTCCAGCATTGTTCATGCAGCAGAGGGGCTCCATGTAATCACAAATAGCTAGGTTATTGTTTTACTGACACAAACGCTCAGATTTCGAGATTTGCGCATTAAACATGCAGCCTAATAAAATATTAAGGTGCTCTGCAGATGGCATAGCATCTGAACCTAAAAAGATAGATTCAGATTTTTAGTTTTTCCCCTTGCTGTCTACCTCAACAATGGGATGAGCTGTAAAAGTAGCTTGTGGTTGGTTTTCTTTTTTGTTTGCTTATGCGTATGAGGAACTCTACAAAGAACTGACAGAGGTTATTTGTTAATATTTGCGAATATGTGGCCAGTGTCAGCTGGGGAAAATCTGATTGATGACACTTATGGTGCAATTGCTCTAACTGAGTGCCATTCTCCCTCAGAGATATGTTAAGAGATAGACAGCTGGATACATTAGCAGAATGTACCCTCGAGTGACATCTGAGACAGAGTACCCTGCCCTATTTCACTCAATCAGTCAGCTAACATATCCCTGTGGCAGATCAGTGTACCTTACTATAAATCCAAGCTCTAGCCCTCAGATTTTCACAAAAGTTGAAGCTAACAGCACACAAGTGTGTATTCAAAAATACACACTTGTGTATTTTTTGTGTGGTAGTGGCTTTGGGTATGCCTGTTCTGTCACATTATAATACACTGGCAGACACATTTTATGCAATATTAAAACCAAATACAATATATATATATATACTGTATATATATATTCCGCCCTTTGTAAGCTTTACTTTGGGGATTCAATAGCTGAATCTGACTCATATTTGTACATCACTCTGACTTTGTCACTGTGTATCTTACTTGTCTGAGTTGTGTGCAGACTAGGTTTTGCAGGAGCTCCGCCGCTGTTGGCGAAAAAGAGCAGATCTCCAGCAGGTACTGCCCCTCATTCTGGATGAATGATCTACGCTCCCAACTGCCTGGTTCCCTCCATCAAACCTGGCCAACACTCATAATAAATGATAGTGGGGGACAATGCCCTATTTTCACGACACAGTCATCAGTCATGCCAGGCAGGACAAAGCCCCTAGAGTTTCATCATTTTCAACTACTGCTCACACCAAAGTAACAGAAAAGAAACCATCTATACAATAATGGCTATGGGACGCCTTGAAAATCTGCTTAGATGTATTTACTGAATGAAACACATTTTGTCTTTCAGGGTCTACCTGGAGTTAGATAAATGATCTGCTGTGATTATCAATCTCACTTAAAAATCTTGAGGCAACCATCAGTATCTATAGTTTTTTGGTGTGAGAAGCTATTTGTCCTCCCGGTCAACATCCTATTACACAGGTTCTAAATTCAGTCTCACGTGTTAAGTAATTCAGTAACACCTAGATTATATTAGGTGGCATACCAAGGCAGACCCCTGATGCTTAATGTCAATTTGTAGGTTAATCAGGTCACCTTCTATCATCTGCCAAAGCAGCAGAGGCCCTGTGGTCTTGTTATAATTGTACACCAGAGACCCGCCTGGACAGACTGATGCTCAAATCTTTCTAATCTCTTGCCATATAGTCATAGCTGAGGTATAGCTACATTTCTTTGATGGGAGGTTAACATCGGATTTGACAAGAAAAAGTAGCAGCTCATCAAACTGAAAACAAAGCTATGTAAAACAACATGATAGGAAGAGTCAAAGAATATAAGTAAATGGTTGTGAAAAATCTCTATAAATAATCAAAGGCAGTTTGTGTCTGTGGATGCCCCCCCCCTGGAAATAGGGGGGAGGCTTAAAGAGACAGGCGCTACACGGAGCAGGTATATTCAGACAGTATGTCAGACAGAACTAAATAATGTGTTTCTTTTAACAATTAAGAATGTAAACATGTTCTAGTAAAACCCAAAATAGTCTGAAACTGAAGATGAGCAAATGTCTCATTCAAATTTATATTACTTTAATAATAAAACTTGATTAACTCCTGCAGTGGTTTCTTACTATTACTTTACATGCTGAAATGGCAGTTAACAGTTCAGTTCAGCATCACCCACACGGTTCATCATGTAGCTTAATCAGGCATGCTGACCACCATACCAGATCAGAGCAGTGGGTTGACAGAAGAAGATGACCCTAACTTTGAACAATTATCCCTAAGCTTCAAATTGCTGAAAAAACACATTGAAATGGCTGTATACATTGGATTAATATATCAATTCCCTTTTATGTTACCATACATGTACAGTATAACTTCTTGGATGCTAAATGGTTTAAATATTCTGGAAGATACTTTAAAGGTACTTTAAAGATGAATTGTTGTTCTAAAAAATATTACATAGTGTACCAAATCTGAAGCACACAAACAATGTCAGAAAATTGGAAGAAATGTCAATTTATGTTTCATGATATTTCTGTGTTTAAAAGTCACATGAATGCCAGAAAATAAGTGATATATTCTCATGAAATAATGCTTTTTTTAAAAAACAAAACAATCTTCAGCCCTAGTTTTTACCTTTTATTATTTATTTAGTTATTGTTTGTGGTAGGACACGATGACTGAACAGGCCTGTGGTGGCAGATACTGGATGTATCTGGTAAGCTGTTTTCCTTCTTGAGAAAATAAAGGATTTAATGGCCGAACAGCGTGAAGAGTGACGGAGGCCCTAATGCATTTCGCGGTCCATTTCACCTGCATGAGTACATCCATTGACAACACCAAACCATTTTTTATCAATATGATATTTCACAATGAGTGTGACATTTGATCTCACAAAAAGGCACCCCCCACACACACCTACACACACACACACACACACACACACACACACACACACACACACACACACACACACTCACACACACACACACACACACACACACACACAAACAGACATGCACATAATTTAAAACATATACAGTATAATCACACAAGCTAACATTTGACAAAACAAGCAAGTACAATCATTATGTGCAATCTGACAAAAGTCTGGCTCTCTCCCCCTTTCAGCGGCCTCTCCCCACTCCACAATTCAACCGGCTCTCCAGGTGATAGATACTATTTACATGGCAGAAGAAGCGCTTTGAATGCTATGAGTAAGGCACCTGGGCGCTGGCAGGCAAAGACAGAGTGCCTTGAGATAGAAATGTAACAGCACTATCTATCTGGGTTATTAGAGTCCCCCCTCAGGATCCTTTTCAACAGAACACTGGCCATTATGTAGGCCACAGAGAAACAATGCATGAAAAAAAGGTCTGGATGTGGTAACACAGCAGAGGAATTAACTCTGGAGCCCCGAAAAACCTCTGCATCCCTCCCTGCACCTCCGCCTTCACCAGATAGGATAATGAGAGCATAGAGTAAGGGTGTTTGTTAGGGAGCAAAGCAAAAAGATGACAAATCAGTGTGTCAGCACCTTTTATACTGGCACACTGTCATGGAAAACACATCGCAATCATTATTACTCTGTCTTTCGCTTGTTAGGTAAAGCAAGTAAAAATGACTGGCCTCAGTTTTCTGAACACTAAGGCAAACTCATAGGGGTGTTTTTTTTGCCACTGGCAAACAGAGCAGGGGAAAGTTTTCCATATAAAAGTATTAAGTGGTGCAGAATTGTAGATAAGAAAAAGGTTGGCATGAATTGAAAAATGACAGCAGGAAAAATGAGAAAAGCATCATCAACAGAATAAATGTGTGTTTGTACTGATGTTAGCATGACGTAGTAGACTGTGGCAGCAGCTGAAAGTCTGTAATTGATCATTTTGCAGCCTTCCTGGCTCTTGCTTGGAATGTTCAAAAGGATTAGTCTTCAGGTTGATGGATTAAAACAAGGTAGGAGGGAAAGGAGGGGCCTGCGAGGAACAGAAAGAAATGAAACATGTGTGCTAATCCTCAATTGGTTTGGTTGTGCAGAATAATAGCTAATGTAAGAGTGATTGTGTGCATGTTCCCATGCTAGCCGGCATCGCCCCCGGCGTTTTTTCATTCTCCCCAGCTCCTTACTGTTTACTTTTGGCTATTGAATTAGTGGGTAAACAATCTCATTACGTAGCCTACCTCTTCCCTGCACTCCCAGGTTTGCACACCTTTTAATCAGATGGTTTTGGTGGTTTATATAAAGAGTCTCCACAGTGACTTCAACAGTCTTAACTCATCTGCAATGCAATTACAACATTCAGATTAATGAAATAAGGATGTAGAACAAGCTAGTGTGTGGCTGGGTGTCTCTCACACAAAACCAGCACACTACACACCAAAACATGATCTTGCTGTGAATACACATAATGCATTACATTCAATCTCCTCCCAGGTGCACATAAATTGTACAAAACCTGCCCTCGCTCATACAGTGTATGTACACTCCAGAATTAAGTGCAGGGACACAGATGTACTCTCCAACAAGCACATGCGTGCGCTTGTCCCAACAAGTCAGCAGAGCTGTGCTTGGACAGGGAAGTCATTAAGGAAGCATTTAATTAAGGCCGGGAATAAGGTCAGTGTTGGAAGGACAAACATATTCTGATAAAGTGTGGGTGTGTGTTGCACGAGGATCCCACAGCACTCTCATACATCAGATCCGGGCCGCAAAGACCACAGCTCAATTTCGGAACCCAGCTATTTCTATGCAGATTAAAAGCTCATTCATCAATTCCCCTGCAGTCTCCCTTTGATTATGTGTGGCTTCTCCTCTCATCTCCTTTCCCCTACTTCTTCGGGTGTTCCCTTTGGGCTTTATAATGCCACAGGAGAAAATGTGCACCCATATCCTTAATTAAATCAATCTGCAGGGGGCCAGTAGGTGCATCTACTCACCTTTGCTGCAGCTCACTCAGGTCAACGCACTCAGGCCGACCTTGATCATGCTAATCTGTCGCACTGTACCTCCTGGACCAACAGACAGACATGGTAGCGACTGGAGTCAGGTGTCAGGTGATGACAAGAGGGTCACAGAGGACCCGTCTTTCATGGCGGCGTGTAACAAGAGCTGACAGAGAGACAAAATCCTGAAATATACTCACCTCCAGGACAAGCTTTTGCACCACAGTCATAAGACTACTGTCAGATTGTCTGTGTTAATTCTGTTATGCACTTTTAAAATGAAGACTTTTAACAATCAATTCAGTAGTCAGTAAATCAGAGTTATCACTAAATGCTCCTCTGGATGTCACGGCAAACCTGAACACAAACAGGCAACCCGCTTTCATCCCAACTCATCATTAACGGCTGCTTTGTCCGCCTTGTGCATCAAACTGGGATGGCCTAATACAGTCGGTAGTGATGCACAGATTGCAGTTAACCAGTCGATCAGGTGGGTGAATAAAAAGTAACATTCTGATAAACAGCGGATGGTTTACTGGTGGGTGAAATAAAACAAAAATAAATATTAATTACATTCTATAAAATGTGAAAAATAAGGCTGCCTTGTAGGTCGGCATCAACAGGGAGGGCTGAAATGGTTTTAACTTCACATGAGCTCAGTTAGGTTTTGACTTTGTCATGTAGCTAATGAGCCAGTGCAATGATCTAAAGTGTGAAATCTGCAGTCAGTTGGTATTCATGTATATTGTACAGTAATCTTATATTTAAAAAGGGCAAAAGAATCACAATGCTGGAAGAAACTTCTAAAATAGGCCAATCCACTTCTCTGCTGTTCATCTAGCATATAAGAATATTGACTGTTGAGAAATTTCACTCAACAAAAAAAACTGAAATACATACTTCACTTCTTGAATCATATTGCAACGGGACCACACCAACGACAAATTAGTTGAGGGGCCTAAAGCGATGGGACAATGACCCCTTCCAGACGTCTTACCCCCTACTTCTGGTGCCTTTGCCCAGACCACAACTGTCTTTGAACTCTGTCTTCATTTTGATCTCAACTACACACCTGTGGTGATTGGTTAAAATCAAAGACAGATGGGCAGAAGAGGACGGCCTATCTCATGGGAACAGTACTGCTTGAAAGACTATTCGCTAAATTGAAGTTATAATTCATAGGAAGCTCACCAGTATTGTGACGTTTTCTTGGATTTGTGAGTAAATAAACATGAGACTGTGAAAATTGTCCTTGCCACCATGTAGGACAAACTCCACCATCTTATTGAAGCCTTGCAGATTGAGTCAATCTTACCAGTGAAATTGCAGTGTGTCTGTCACATGTTCCCAGGAGTCGGCTTCTGCTTATAATACAGCGAGTAATCACAATGAAACAAGCACCAAATTAAGTTTCAGCTTCCGCTTAGTTTCACTTTTCCATATGCCCGCTCTCTCTGTCTCTCTTTCTCTCTGTCATGCATCTATTTTTAATGCACAAATACCTGTTTGTGTGTGGATTGCATGGATAATTAAAAGGAGAGAGAGCAAGATCATGCCAGAACCAAAGCATAGGTGGTTTTTTGTAAGCATGTCGTACCTGCAAACAAACTGAATAATTTAATGTGCTCCCCTGTGACATTTCTGAAGATGACTTAATGTCACGGCACATCTCCTCCCATGAAATAAACAATTAATGAAACTGAGTTTAATGCTGGTGCTCGCTTGCGTCACATGCTGTTAGGCCACAGTATAATGAAAAAATGAATAAATGGAAATCCCACCTTTTAAGGCCCATACAGCTACTCTAAAAAGGCTTTATGAAACAGGCATTCTGGAACGTTTTTTTTGTTTGTTTGTTTCAGTTTTACGTACCACTAGTCCCTTATACTGAACTCCAAAGTTCACTTATAATATATCTCTATGCAGCCTTTAGATTATTGATTTAGTTGCTCCAGCTCTCAACAACACCCTCATAAAGACACAACTGCTAATCCAGACAAGCCAAGTTTGTCCCTGCAGGCAAAAGAGATGTGAAATGAGTTGCTGAAATCCAACTATTTGTAAAAAAATGTATTGACTTTCTATGTCAGGGAGGGAGGACTTTTCCAGTCAATTCAATACATTCTGTGTTTTCACCATGTCTTCAGCAGGCAGAATTTGAATGCACAGTGGAAGGAAGGGCTGTCTGGTGAGCTCAACTCAGGACAAGTCCCTTGTGCTGTCTTCATATTGTTTTTAGATAGTTGAGACAAAGTCACTCCAATGCATACAATGAAATATTAAAGGTCTGGTTTTGCACGGCCAACCTCTTTCTTTATTCGCTTTTCGTTTTTTGGAAGTTTTACCAGTTCAAGATGTGAGACATTTTTTTCTCAAGTGAGAATTTTTCAGCTTTCAATTAATGTGTCAAGTATCAAAATAGGTCAGGTGACTCAAGTCCAAGTTACGAGTCTAGAGCCCTGAATGGAACAAAATATGGTCACAACACTATATGTACATGCTTTAATGTTCAAAAACACATTATTATTGATACTGTCTGTCTGATACCTGTATTCAGCCTCTATTCAAATCACCCTGTTAAAGCGCCCGTCTCTCCTGAAAAAAGCCCAGTCTGCATCGTCATTATAGTCAGAGAATGACTGTAACTACACTGTAGCTGCGCTTTCTACCCACAGTAAATATAGTACAGTTGTGACACCACAACTGTACATAAGTCCTGATGGCTCGTTAAAAAGGCATAGTTTCTGAATTACGAGCTATGTGCATTTATCTTCATTCACAGTATTTCTATAGCACCTCAACCTGCTTTATAATTAAAAAAAATACCTGAAATGTCACTTTTTACGATATGGGATGGGTGCTAATTCAAAGATTTTTATCTAATGAAGAAATATATTCCAGCTAAGAACTAAACTCAAACTCTCTGAAGTACTTCATGTGCTCAAGTGGTTATTTGCATACAACGTGGGAATGCTCTAAATGTCCTTCTGGGCTCAAGTTGCTGCCTTCCTGTCTTCCACAAATTGTGTTACTAAATGATAATTTGACCGTAAACATATCTTTCAGTATTAACAGAAGAAAAACACATTCTGGCTATGAGATGGAAACTTTCATGACCTCCGTCTATTTCAATAAAAGCTGTTTATGTGACAATTTAAATCCTTGAGGAACTGAAAAAGAATCTTTTACGGCTCTTTTGAAAGCTTCTCAAAATCTCAGCTGACTCACTGTCGTCTTTCTTGAGTAAACAAAGTAAAACAGTTTTGCTGATCTTTAGTCAGAAACCAAAGTTTGAAACAAAGGGGGAATTTTGACCTGATGAGGGCACCAGGCAAAAACATCATTGGAGTTATCCATTGGGAACATCAAACAGCTGTCAAGACATTTCACTCAAAACCAGAAAAGCCAACCTCATGGCGGTGCAAGAGGAAAAGTCGTGAGATCTCCAAAGTCAGCAGGATTCATCCTCTCGAGACTATCGTGGAAATACATACGATAGTGGTTGAGATATTTCAGACGGGACCCAAGTGGTGGACTGACAGCATTATTAGTAATTTCAGTTTATGATATTGCTAAAAATTACAGTCCATGCATATATCTTGTGTTACAATGATTTAAGGAGAATGGTGCAGGAGCTCTCCAAGATATACTCTAATGAGGATCCTGACACTGCATATGCAAGTCTCAAAATTTGATGATAAATGTTTTCAACTATCAAAAGTGAAAATACATTATTCTTCTGCTAGCTTGCCTCAGTCTTTGAAAAAAAACAAAAAAAAAAACCCTGAAAGTTTTTCTCTTGTATGTCTGTACCCTGGCTAAATTTGAGGAAAGTTTTAATGAAGTCATGACACAGGTTGTATGCCTGTCATACCCTTTTCATAACAGTACAACATATTTTTGTCATATTTTTTCAAACTGGCTGCTCAAATATTGATTTTTGGTTCTGTACTATACTCTAATGCTTTCCAACTCCTTATTACCCTGCTGCCTCCAAATAACTACCATGACTGTATTGGGGTAAAAATGATTCGAGTCTTAAAAAAAAATAACCCCTCTGAGGAAATTCTCTAATAACCCATTTATAATTAAAGCACTCCTTAAGACAGCAATCTCTTTATGCAAGCGACAACTTGGTTTTGCATGATAGTGCTCTAGTTACTCTTAAATCAACCAAAAGTGTGACAGCCAACTGGAAAACTTTTCCTAGACCACCTCAATTACTGGATATTATCTTGAATCATTAAATGCTCTGCGCAATAAAACAATCAGTTTTCACATTTCAGACAAATCAGACTAGAAATAATTGTTGACATTGTTAAATTGTTTAAAAAAATCTGGCTTTATTCTTCCCATAATTAGAACAAACTAAATTGCTTCTGGTCTGTTTCTGTTTGGTATTTAGTGTTGTACATTGTCTATGATGTTTCTCGGACAAGGAGCTATCCCAGACTGGGGTTAATCCCATTCTACTATTACTAATCATATAAACCCTTCAATACACAGGAAGTGTACTCACACATCCCTCAAGCATACATCACAGGAACACTTCTAAGTGAGTGTTTCTTCCTGACACACTACACATTCAGACATTTATCTTACGTAGGGATTTCATTATAATTTCACCTGGGAATGTGACTGGGCTTGTTTATCTGATGCAAGGTTTAATGTGCCTCACGTTTCTACAGCATTGCATCCACAGATTGAGCTCTCCGAGAGCTGGATTTCAAGGTTATCGTTGCCTAACAGCTTTCAGATGAGCTACTTAATGTAGGCTATAGGGACACTACAGTACATCTGGACGGTATATCCAATAAATGTGTTTGCACCTTCCCAGATCAAACATGACACCAGACAAGGTAGTTTTGCAACCTTTCTCTTTGATGAATCAATAATCAAACTGACTGATCTGTAGTGAGTATTCTACATCCGCTCCCTGTCTGCCTTCACTCGTCATTCTTTTCACTTCCTGTTCAAAAATCAGGGCAACATTTCCCACAGCACATTCCCTGGAAAGAAGAAAAAAAAAGAAATCCTTTGGTTCAAAAACAAGGCAATGTCTATTTGTAGTATTGGTGAGACTTCAGGGCTTGGTTGGTTGGTCTGGTGTTTGGTGCCGTGGTGAAGCTCACTTGCAGAGAGTGGGCTAAGACACACTATTACAGTTAATATGCACACTCTGGTGCCGCTTGAAAAAAGACATTTGGAAAACTTCAGACCGCTGTGATAAGGGTGGGTATGACGGTTGCTTCTCCTTTGCCTCAATCCCTCCAGCTCACTCACTGCCACTTAGTTCTCTCACTGTGTCTCTCTCAACACCCCCCTCCTCCTCTGTTGTCTACTCCTTCTATCTCTTCTTTCCACTCCCCACCCGTTCTGCCTTCTCTCCTGGTGATGGCTGTCCCAGACACCTCTGTTCAGTCAGCCAAATGTCACATAACAGAAACACAGAAACTGAAATATCAACTTGGCAGTCGATATGGCAGAGAAATGATTGGGTGGGAGAAGGTGCTTCTGTCATGTTGTTCTCAAAGGTGTTGTGAGTATTACCAAGTATTGGGCTCTCTGGCACTTAGTGGAGTGATGCTAGACAACCAGCTGGAGGAAAAGACAAATAGATCCCCTTTAACTAACCATTGCTGTGGTCTGACTTTGGAAGGTCTTTTACTTTTCATTCACCCCAAATTTAATATTAATGAAAAATAAAAAGGTGCATATTGTCAAATACAGAGAACACCAATTTTGTTTTGCCTCTTTGAGTTAATATTGGTAAAGTTGTACCAACTCAGGACAATAGTTTGCAGCACATCCTCATAGCTTAACAACAGAATAGAGCATATGCCAATAATTCCAAAAATGACATGCAGAATAAGACTGTTCTATTTAAAGTTGAGCCACACTGGTTTGAACCATGACTGTATAATAAAGATGGACGTACCAGGTCTGGAAAGGGAAGCCAGTGTGGAGATGCCTTAAACCTGCATTCTTTATTATTTCCAGCAGGGGGCGACTCCACTGGTTGCAAAAAGAAGTCTGTTTGTATAGAACGCAATGGGAAAATGACTTCTCACTTGATTTATTATCTCAGTAAACATTTTCCTAATGAGTTTATGGTCTCAATTGCTAGTTTCAAGTCTTCTTTGACACAGCATGTTCATTCTGTAAATGATGCTCCCATTCAGAGAAAAATAGATGATAAAGCAGGGGATGTTTTAGGGCGTGGCTACCTTGTGATTGACAGTTTGCCGTGCTAGTGACAAGCTAAAGGCTAAGTAATGCATATACATGGCACTGTATACATAATAATGGGTGCCTTTACAGTAGCTACATCACTTTTAAAGCCTATGTTTGTTTCTATTTTGAATTTTGAATCCATTAAGTTTTTCAATTTGTAAATCTTACCTCAAGCTATGAAAAAATATTTTAAAACCTGTTAAGGCATTACAATGTAAAGTCTATGAGCCGAGTGGGAACTTGGGTGGGGCCAGTGTGAGAAATCCTACTGCGCATATTCAGTAAGCCGCATATCATGGAAGTAAACCTGCAAGCCCAGAAACTTTTTTGCATATGTGCCAGGTGAGTAATATTGATTTAAATTAGTTGGTGCCATTTCATTTTGCGCTTTCCAGTTCTTAAGGGACACGGAAGTCCTGTGTGTTTTTGACCCATCTTCTATCCCAACCCGCCTCCCAGGGCTATTTTCTGGGTGAGGATGGTCTAATACTTTGAGATAGGGGGAGGGCGGAGCAGACCATATTGTAGATGGTCCAGAGAAAATATAAAATGTGAATCCTGAATAATTCCAAATCATTTTTGCACAATCCCTAATCAGCCAGCTCCACACTTATTGTATTCCTCAGCTAATAATGCATTTTCTTCATGCTGAAGAGATCATTCATTTAAATCTACATGAAGATCAGATCATATGTTGTCAGTGTGTACATGTGGTTTATTTTGAGAAGTGGACAAGAAAGTATTTACTGTTCCCCTCCTTCGCTCTAATTTCTTTTACTAGATATGTCTAGATATGTATATGGTTTTGAATTCTACAAGTATGGATAGTTGGCCAGCACTATACAATATGCAGTACCGTACATATATATGTATACGTAAAACAATTCTCAGTCCCTGCTGCAGAATATTTCACATGTATAGTTTGACTATGGGAAATGATGCACAGCCTCAACAACAAAACAGAGCCAAATCAATAATGAGAAAAATCCTTAATAATAATCTGAGCATTTATTGGCATCCTTACGCGGGCTATTAAGAAGTCAGTTTTCACACTGTCTTCATTTGAGGATCCAATTTGCACTGACCTTTAATGACACAGCATGTTACTGCTCCTGGCTCTGGAGAGAGACATTAATATACATGAAAAAACTATTACCAGCCTGCTCTACCTAACTGTTAATAGCAGAGAATAGAAAAACTCCCTGGCAGCATGTCACACTGGAGCAGCTCCATATCCTCTGTTACACACTCACTCACTGTATTTATAATCTACATATTACAGAATATTCATCCAAAATGCCTTTACAGTCATTGTATTAAGCTTTATGGAGAGACTGCGGACATCTAAGATCCTTCTGTGCAGGAAATTTGAATCAGTCTTCTCATGGTAGTAATTTAGGCTGGGTAGTATTACAGGATGAATTATTGCAAGCATACATAGTCCATTACGAGAGATTATGAATATCCCTGTAAATATCAAATGTGCAAGAGAAATGCATCGGAGTCCATTTATAGTTGATGCATTCATCAAACTGTATGGATTTAGAGCTGGTGTAATCTGATGTGAAGATTCTAAGAATTTAACACAGTGGAGGTTTGTTTGTCCTGACCCCTATCACAGGCTTTGTCCACCGCAAGATCCTCTACATGCTAATTATGGCCGAGTTGTTTGTTGTGCAGCAGCTCTTTCTCTTGTTTACTAATGAATACCATGTGTGTTGCTGCTGTATCCTTGATTAGAATGGATTAGGTGACCTCTCCGCTCTTCTTTTTTCGCTGGCATCCACCAAGAGAGGCCAAACACTCATCCATTCTAACTATCAGCCAGTCACAACTTTAAAGTGTTTCTCTGCCACATTTAAAATGGGATATGGCTCCTTCATCTGGTATACATGGTGGCTCTTTTTACTTGCTGAGATGCATCTGTGATCACTGGGAGCCTGTGGGCTTGTTCGTAGAGAAGTGAACACTGTCCAAATAGGATCGAGGCTCTTTAAAGTACACCCCATCGGATACCTGAGGGGAGCGTGTGACCTCCAGGGTCCTCCAATCCATGCTATTTTGTTTTGTTCTGCTAATTAAGAAGCGGTGTTCAGGTTGATTGGTTTCTAGTGTGTAATTACTAAACCGTCTGCTGAGAGTGCTTTCTCCATCTGAGTGCCAGCCTCTCCCTTCTCAGCCATGAGGAAACGATGTGAAAGCCTGGTGATGCAGAAAGCCAGGGTCATGAACCTCATTTACCAAAAACAGACCCAAAGAGTGAAAACAGAGATGAAGGACAAGGAGAGGCGACGGCTATATGCAAGGCGAGACAGAGCACCAGTCAGTTTCAAGGGCCCTTACATCTCTTGTTGCTGGTTGCATCAAAAAGTCTGTTTTTATAAAAGGACACATATGACAGCCACAGTGCTTCCTCAAAAGGAGCCTTTGGCTACAGAATCCAGCACAGCGGAAGGGAGAAAAACTATGGAATAAGGTTTTATCTGCGGCTATCTTATTATTATTATTTTTTGGCAGTTTTTCCTTTATTATATGGGACAGACAGGAAATGGGGTGAGAGAGAGAGAGGGGGAGACATGCAGCAAAGGGCCGCAGGTCGGAGTCGAACCCACTACCGGTGCCTCAAGGACCTTCCGCCTCTTTACATAGGGCGACTGCTCTACCTGCTGTTCCACCAGCCGCCCCTATCTGCAGCTATCTTGAGGTTATTCAAAACTCAAAAGAAACCGAGAGAGTGACTCAGAAGTCAGGCCTAGAATATCATATTACAGGATACCAAAGTACAGGCAGAACAGTTGCCATGACTCTTACAGTAGCAGCACATTTACACTGATGACAGATTAAATAAAGTTCTCTTTCACATCAACATGTAAATGTGAACATATTACAATGTCTAGCTACAGTAAATAGCTTGTGGCAGATTTTCCTTTCAATAAACATTTACCCCGACCGTCACAATACAGTAATAATGACACAATTGTGGGTGTCAAAAGTGTCAGCCGCGCTCCTCTCCAACATGCACGCTGGAACACCACGCTCGCTCTGTTTGATCTTTACAATGCCGTTCAGTATTCATGAACCTGCTAAGCGGCGCAGAATATCTTTTTCCGAGGATGCTTGCCATGAGCCGCTTCCACAATATCACTGCTTAGAGGTGCAAGCCAGCAAAGTCTGCCTTCCAAATGAACAGTGAACAAAGGGAAGCTTGGTTTCCAGGTCCAGGTTTTCAAATCCACAGAAAGGGAGGAAATGCACTTATCAGTCCTCAGGAATAATGAACATAATAAATGATAAAGCCACACTGAAGAGGAGCCTATAAGAATAACCATTATGTTACAAGGAAGTGAACAATTCAAGGCAGATGAATTGGTGTTTAATCTTCAAAGGCCTTATGCTCTAATTTACAGTTTCAAAATCTCAGAATAGTAGTGTCTGAACAACTCTTACATCATTAGCCAAGGAAGAAAGAAAAGCTGTTTGTTATCCAAAACTAATTAATTTTATGGTAGAAAAACACCAATTTTAAAAGAGAAAAGTCCTTGGGGAGAGTTTTATCATAAGAAACTCAACCAACTGTAAAGTATTGTTTTGATAAATTATCCTTTGGATGAATGTTGCCATTGGAGTCACAATAGATTGTAGGTTGCAGCATCACTCTCACAGCTGGTGGCGCAAATATGTTCAACTTTGAGATTGAAATGCAGTGTACCCTTTCATATATAAAATGACACAGTCACCATAATGGTTATCTTTCAGCACAGTTACATTATTGCCCCTGGAGGGGAAAAATGATATAGGTCTCAGCAAATGATATCTGCTGAATAACATCTTCAAGTCAGAACTGCTGTCCATAAATAAAAGTCTACCGCACTCTCAGTGAGTGTTGGGACGGAGTTCTCACCAAGATGTTTACCATCCCACACATGCTTGAATGATGATGTCATCACCAGCCTTGGTGTAAAAGATCTTGAAAATGAGGTGAAAATATGGACAACTTGCAGCATTGGCTATACATACATGGAGTCTAGTGAAAAGCAGCGCCAGATGCTAAATGAGTGAACATGAGGCTGTTAGAGATATCTCTCACACAGCAGCAGCGCATCGTATACAAGTGGGTAAAATCGGTATGTTTGCATGTGTGTGTGTGTGTGTGTGTGTGTGTGTGTCTGTGTCTGTGTGAGTGCGTGAGAGAGAGAGAGAGAGAGAGAGAGAGAGAGAGAGAGGGAGAGAGAGAGAGAGAGGGAGAGAAAGAGAGAGAGAGAGAGAGAGCGAGAGAGAGAGAGAACGTGTGAGGTTGTCCAAATGAATTCTCCTTCCACTCTGTGAGAAACTAAACAGAACTGTTTGGACTATCATATGAGTTCAATTTTACATAAAAGTCTCACAAGTGACAGCCTGTGCTAAATGACATTCAAAGAGCCCAAGCTGAATTTCTCCATTTGCTACTTCTGTTTGTCTCAAGTTATGAGCAAGGCAACTTCCTGTAACATAGCAGAGCAACCACTCAGGTGAACCATAATTGTGGCTATGTCATAGCAGATGGCCATCATCTCATGCAGCAAATGGTTGATGGTTATAATTGACCGAAGCCAGGCCTATATGACAGGTTCATCTAATGATGAATGTGAGAGAAGACAGCAGGTGGACAGCATAGTTTGATACCTCGTTTTCTGTCCTTTTATCACAGCAGAGTCCTCAGCACAACATCCTTCAGTGCTCAAGGGAATGGAAAACACGGAAATATGCTCTGTCTTTCACCACAGTCTCTTGCGTTTTATCCTCTCTTGTGTGTGTGTGTGTGTGTGTGTGTGTGTGTGTGAGTGTGTGTGTGTGTGTGTGTGTGTGTGTGTGTGTGTGTGTGTGTGTGTGTGTGTGTGTGTGTGTGTGTGTGTGTGAGAGAGAGAGTGTGTGTGTGTGTGTGTGTGTGTGTGTGTGTGTGTGTGCGCGCACTCAATACAACTGTTCCATTTCATCAGGTTTTAGTCCCTGCTATCCGTTAAAAAAAGAAGAAGCTCAAAACAGGATTTCAGCTTCCATTGTCCAGGAGACACACTGAGTTGACAGCAGACATTTCTCAACGAGAGCTGCCCAAAAACCCGGGACGCAATCTACAGTGCAACAGTAGAAGAGCGGACGAATCAGTCTGTTATGAAAACAACAAGAGTAAGAGCATTCAAAAAGGAATAAGCAGCTCCAATTTCGGGATGTGCTGCAGCACTAATGCACGTGGCATTGTGTGTCATCTACATTTCGCCAATTACTCTCACTTGGAACATGCCACAATGCACCGAGAGCCATCTGTAATTCAAATGAAGCATTTTCAACACTATCGCCCTAAACATGAAAATCTCACGATTTACTCCACAGATTCCCAAACCCAGCCTAATTCAGAGCTAACATGTCAAGGGAGATAATTCAGACCTCAATGCTTCAGGAAATCCCCTCCGGCATATTCTCAAGATTAAAAAGAAGCGGTATAATGCAAATATGAAGAGGGATACATTGCTGGTAGAAATGAATGTATCTGATGGTTTGTAATTGCCATTCCTTGCAAGAAAGTAACAGTGGATACAAATGGTGCCAGGCTGTAAATCCCAGTGTCCCAGAGCTGATATCTATGGAATGGGATCCATATTGGTCTGCATCAAACCAACTAACAGTGACAGCACAGCAATCTAGCTGAGACTACTGAGGGAGGTTTTAGCCCGGGACAAAAGACTTAAATTTGATTTGGAATGAATGGAAAAACAAGAGTGGGGGAGTTGAAAAATAAAAAAAATAACCCATCAGTCACTCTTTAATTTACATTGGTTGTTAAAGTCCAATTGAAAACATGATTAGCTACAGTAAATTGATTTTAAAATTGATTATTGAAATGTTATTAAAAAGGAAGAAAAGCTAGCTAGGGATATGCACAGGCAACGTAAACAAACCACATATAGGATGAAACAAACAGTATTTTGTTAGCAGATTTGAATGATTTGAAGTTAGCATCTGAAATACCAATGTATACCTTGTATGTATGTACGTATGTATGTATGTGCTTTAGCTATCTAGCCTGCAAACTAGCAGTGTACTTTTCCTCGGTGTTCTTTAGGGATAAAACTTTCTATGGCAGCTCATTCAGAAGGAATGTGCTGATCAAAGGTGTGCTCCATTTGAACTGGTAAGTCAGAATTTCCCAGTCAAAAATTTCACCTGTTATTGCCCCCAAAATTGGATCAAGATGGCTGCTCCGGCATCAGCAGTAGTAAAAGCTGAAGGAATAAACAGTTTATTAGCACTTTTGTCTCAATTGTGTCTAATTAAGTCAATGAGAAGAATTCCTGCACACTGTCTGCTAAATACTGGAATATTTATTGAGACAAAGTTTTGGTCTTTTCGACAGAAAGTTCTTGTCATTGAGTTTAAGATTGCGATTTCTTCCAACGCATCTGACACTCATTCAAGTGCAACGATTAATTCAGTTTGATTAAGTCAGTTTTACTCACAGTACTGTGCAACTTCTGCCCGTGGGCATGTTGCTGTTTTGTTTGTATGTGCCAATACCACATAATACAATGTTATCAACCTGTATGGCTAACAAAACCCCACTGTGAAATAAAGGTTTTTACAACCTTTTCGTACTAGAATGTCGTCAACTTGGGTGTGGCATCATTCGCAAATCTAGCTTCCGAGGAAAATGGAACGCAGCATGAGCGAGACACATGTCTTTGTAGAAGACATTAGCTAGTAAGCTAATGTAGGGTCTGGTTCAAACACGGTTTTTGTGTTGAAGTAAGGCTGCTGTCTGGTTGACACTGACTAGTGAACACTGATAGAGACGGGTTGATGCAGTTATTGCCGAGGGTACCATCGTAAAACATACAAAAAAGACAAAAAGCAAATGTGAATTTTTCCCTTTAATGTTTTTCTCAGGGTGGCACTGGACATGTGATTTACACAGCAGACCAGTATCTTTCACAAAAACAAACAAATTAGGTTTTCAGCCAAGTAAAAAGAAAATGAATGACGGAGAGAGGGGAGGAGGGCAAGAGAAACATAGAGAATGAGAGGAAAGGACACAGAGAGACCAACTGGTTGCTCCCTGACTTTTTCGGACGTTGTAGCTGCAGCAGCTGTCATCTTTCCATCAGGGGGGATGAAAGTCACCTTGGCCTATGCGAGAACAGGTGACAGGAGGAGTGGGAGGCTGCAGCGCTGGCGCCAGCCCCTGCTGACGAGGGCCAGTGTTAGTAGAGGTGACAGGAGCGAGGAGCTACTCACCGGGGGCCCCTTGACACACACACAGCACCTGCCCTGGGAGATGCAGCGTCAGCACATCTTTTCACAGGAAGTTGGAATGGGAAAGCAGGGTGGATGAGAAGTTATCCACTTCCTTCCTCACCCTCTTTTCCATTACTTTATTTTGTTATTCAGCTAACCCTCATGTGAAAGACAGAAAGGCATAAAATATTGATATAACCTGGTATGTCTCATATTGCATTTTGCTGTAAGGTTGTAAGTGCCAGGGAGTATTCATCGATAGCCTTCAGAGAGAAACACTGCGATAGAAGTCTGGAGTGCTTTAGATCTCTTGTAGAAAATGATAATCCTCTTATTGTATTATTCACTTTCCTACTAATGTGTGTGCTTAGCATTATTCAAATGCCACGTCCAAAAATCTGATATCTGCCTTTGCTCTGTGCTCATTTCCTGAATCCTCTCCTTTTCTCATCTTCCTCCCAGGTCGGCATCCATCACCATGCGGGAGGCCACCTCTCCTCTGACAGCTTTGTCAATGTAAATTACTGCAGTCTGTCTGGATTGGTCTCAGCCCAGGGAGAGCCGTACCTGCAGGGCTGCCCATTGCCTGCTCAGAAGGACAGAGAATAACCGACCTGTGTGTGTGCTCTGTTTAAACTCTCTTCTAGGCTCTTTCTATATCTCTCACATCCTCGATCTTAGATGCTCTGAATTTCTCTCTGCTACCCAACATGCGAGCTTAACTCTTTACCTGCACTGATCTCTATGGACTATGTTGTTATCTTATTGATCTTAATCTCCCCTTTTAACTTTGCAAACAACTGCTGTGATGGGTTTTGGAGATGGGCAGGAGAGTAGTTGCCTGGTTATCTCCCTGTCTGACCAAAAACCCTGAGCTACCGTTCTCTAAGTAAACAAGGTTGTGATGTGGTGCTTTGATTTCCTCCATTACATGACTGATTTGGTAACATATTTCCCCTATGGATCATCACTCACATGGTTGTTTCTCTACATAGAAATATGGCCTATTTCCTGCTTCAAATGAGCTCCCTTGGGATTTATTTACTAAATTGCAAAGGACGAAAGATAATTCATATCTCAGTAATTAGGCATGCAAGAAATACATCACAGAACCCAATATGCCTAGTTATTAAAAAAGAAAAAGCTATGGTTTGATATTATGTAGATTTAAAAGCCCTCCCTGAGGGTTTTTATTCATTAATTATTTCCACATTTGTTTCCATGTTATTTTGTCTGTGAATAGAACACACGTGTGAGCTGGTTTGCACCGACAATGCTGAGCAAATTAAGAACAAAGATGACAGAGGAAAGAGGTGAATCCATTGTTATTCTCCTCTACGTTCCTTTGAAGAAATACAATGCTCAAGGACTCATTTGTACAGTATTAGCACACAACAGAAGAAGAGTAGTTATGTGCATGTTAACAGCCTGGGCTGACCTGGGACTGTAGGATGAGAGCAATGAATCAAAACATTTGATTTATCCTCATAGATGGCTCTGTCTCCCACAGGTCTGGAGAAACCACAGCAGCCTGGTGTGTCAGGCTGCTGCTCTGTTTGGTTTTTAAAAAAAAGAAAGAAAGAGAGTCACTCCTGAAGCGGTGTGTGTAAACATGTTTGTGCGTTTCACTTGCGTGGATGTGTATACGTGTGTGTCTGACATTTCGGTGATGCAGAGCCCCGTAGAGATGAATACTAAATGATGGAAAACGTGTCTGCGACAGCTTTTAGAATTAGTTTCCTGGGAACAGGGCACATTTTCTACTTTGAAAATATAGCACTATCAATATAAAACTCACTTAGATGTGAAACTTCTGGCAAACAATGTATGAGTACACAAAGTCAGTCTCCCATTCATGGTCAATGAAGCAGCTCCAAGCTGTATATCAGCATGTCATCAAAGATTAGAGTCTCAGTTCTTTGGTTTTCTAGCCAAAGAATCTCTCATGACTACACTGTGGAAGACTTTACACATGACAGCCTGAACGTGCTTTCTTAAAAGTCAAGCATTAATCTCTTTAAGCTCTACACAACAGACGTGTAATTACTTAGAAATAAACACATAAATAAACATAATGCCTGGAAGTGCAGTATCAGTGTCATGTACATTTACTGTCATCATATGATTGCCTATGATTGCCTTTTTATTTAATCACGCTTGCAAATGAGACCAACCGAATGCATTTATTGAAACATCTCTAATGTCCAGTGAGATTGAAATATAGCTCTTTATATCTGGTCATAAATAAGTGATGATGTTGTGAGAAGTTTCCTGATCACAGCGGAGGATGGGAGCACATGATTGGATGGTAGGAGTCAGGGACCGGATTGAGTAAACCGGCTCTCCTTCAGGCTTGGGAGCACAGCCACCTGTCACTCCTCTTCAGCCCCGGCAAGAAATCATCCAATTTCATCCACACGCTGGCAGAAGGTCACCGATATGGTGGTCCATACTTTGAGAGAGCAGAGAGAATCGCTCTTACTTAGAGCTCCGTCTCTCGGGACCCTTGTTCCTCTCAATCACTTCCCAGACTTCGGACAAGCTGAGCCACTTGGCTGAGACTCTGGCCATTACATGTCTTTGCTGCATGGTCTGATTCTACCCATCAACTTTCCCTTCAGTTGTTTTGAAGAAGAAGAAGAATTCCTTTATTTGTCCGGCAATGGGGAAATTCAATTTTCACTGTATTTTTTCATTTTACACACACACAGGCCCGAAATACACACACACAGGACCTATATACATGCAACTAATGGAGAGATGTTAGAGCGAGGGGGCTGCCACTGACCGGCGCCCTGAGCAGTTGGGGGTTCGGTGCCTTGCTCAACAGCACTCCAGCAGTGCCCAGGAGATAAACTCCTAACCTATGGACTGAGCTACTGCCACCGCAAAGTTAAAGAATGAGCTGCAATACCATGTTCTGTATTTGTTGGTCCAAAGGCTTTATTGCAGCTAATATATGATGCATGCATTGAATTGATGAGCTATTTTTTTTTTATAAAATTGTGGATCTCATGGCCTGATCAGTCATTGTGTATGTGTGCTTGTTTATCTCGCATATTGGATAAAAGTGTCAATGAAATTGTGTTCTCAGTGTAACAGCTGTCTGTATGTCCTGCCACAGGAGGAGAAGGAAGAGTTGAATGAATGACCCTGATGCTGTGGATTTAGGTTAGGCAGTGAAATTTGGGCACGATACAAAGAACATGTGGTACTATGGATGCCTTGGTGAGAAATGTTTCCCACTGGAGAATGAATTGGATTACACTGCAAACGCACCACGGCTGTGTCTGGCCTCTCCAGCTTTGCGGTCGAGCTTTTGCCGCGGGGCTCAGCTGTAGAAATGCTCCCACTTCGCCCCAGCGCCTATGTTAACCATAGACTGCATATAAATATGATGTTAAACACTAGGGCTTCTCAGACCATAGTGGCGAGGAGCTGAGGGACCATGTCGCGATCTTGTTTCTGGTCTATTTTCTCTGCAATCCGCAAGTGAATCTGAGAAGAAAACACACAGATAATCTATTATAAACCATATAAATATAATTATATTATATATATAATATCAATGATCTGATTCTGCACTTTTGCTTTCACTGTGACACCAAATCCTGAGCAGACACTTTCACGTGGGCGTTGATACAAAATAATGAACTATGAAAAAAAGCTATATCGCTCCGGGGGCGGTGGGCAAGTAATGTATTTGTGTATGCCCAAACACAGTTTGGCTACCTCAGGTACCTTAAATGTCCTGTGGCTTGACAATGTACTTACTTTATTTAGATATGCTCAGAGGGCAGTGGTGGTTAGCCAGTCGAGCCTTATTTGGAGTTTGTTTTGGGGGGTGTATGAAAAAAAACAATCGTTGATCGTCCCTTTAATAGTTGATGTGCGATGATGGAATATACCAATAATGAAGCACAGTAATAATGGATGATAAACAATGGGATACCAACTTCACATAGTGCAATCGATCAATTTGTAACATGTAACATTTCTACTTTGAGCCAATGAAAGGTTTGGATATAACCCACAGACCGACAGACGGGCCAGCAGTGCCTTTCCTAGAGCCAAAAACCAATTGCAAAAACCAATTGCAATGAGATGAGATGAGATGAGATAGTAAAATTTTTCCCCCACATAACTTATATGTAGTGTGTTCTACATTAAAATATGTTTTGTGCCACTGTGTCTACTCTGGGTACATTTTGTTGTGTCAGTTTGTTGAATGTGTGCCGGCATTTTTGTCATGTCACATTGTAATAAAAAAGATAAAAGATGTTCTGTGGATGGGGCTCTGGAAACTCAGCAGACTCGTTCCAAATACGAGCATGAACACTGTTTAAATTGCACAACAATACATCTACTGGGTTTATCTTCAATCCCAATGCAAACATCAGAAAATCTATTTGTGTGCCCTTTTAGTTATTTGTCAGTATTGTAGAGAAATATCTGAAAGCTGTTTGGGAGTCTTTTCAAATAAAATCTTAAAAAAGGTATTTCATGTTCAAAGACTTATTTTTGCACCACTGGTGTCTTTAAAATCCCCCTGTCTGAGTCTCATTCTGACAAAACAGCTTTGTGAGAACAGCTTGCCTCACAATGCATGACTTAATTTGCCTGTGTGGAATCTCTCGTCTCTCTTGGTCCATTGACTGGTGTCACAAATCAGAGCTCGTGTCCCTGTTTCAACAAAAGCGCACCAGTGGGTCCTCTTCAGAGTGACGCACAGCATGAGGCGGACTAATAAATATATTAATGAAGTCCATGCAGCACACTGAATTTTAAGGAATCGTGATTGTTGTAGATGAGCAGAACAAGGCGAAGGGGAGTTCTGGCCTGAAACACATGTTGCTGTGTGCTTTGATCTAGTCTGACAGGGCAGGAGAGCTGCACAAGACAGCCAAAGCCCACATTGATCAAAGTCAACACCAACATACCCCTGCTTTCAATATTTCATACAGCAGCCCTGGATTACTAAAACATGTCATCATAAAATATCTGACTTTACTTTGATTGAGTTTTGTTGGACAGGTGTCATCCAAAGCTCTTACGTGCTTTTAAATCTTTGAAAACCATCTGTACAAATATTTATTTTATTTACCAGAACTCATCGCACAGAGAAACTGAAGAGAGGCTGATGAGAAATCATGTTTGCTCTCACTCCAAAGTGATGCAATGAACTCCATGATCAGTATACTTTACAGCATGGCGAACACTCTACCTCGGTGTTATATTTATCGCTGCTGTTTCACCTGCCAGACAAAGCAGCAGTGACAGATGCACATAACAAAATGCTGAATGACTGAGTCATTCAGAATCAGACACAATGACACTAGGGCAGAAAGACAAGACAGTTCCTCCCTAAGGAGCATTTTGTAATGCATTGTCAGAGCTTCACGCAAACACAACACCTGCAATATGACAAACTTGATATAACAGGATATTCAACTTAAATCTAAACTCTGACAATAAGCATTAAAAAAATACACTAAGATTATCGAAATATCTCAACAGCAATTATTTGTACTGATATTCATGTTCCCCAGAGGATGAATCCTAATGGAATTGGTGACTTTTTCATAGTGCCACCATGAGGTATGGCATTTTTGTATTTTAGTGAAATGTCTCAACAACTATTGTTTTGATTGCCACTAAACAAGGAACAGACCTTTTCAGGGCCATCATCAGGTTAATTTGTTAAATACTTTGTATTTGGTCATAAAACAAACTAATGACAGTCCCATGAGCCTCAGCGGTACTTTGTATTTAGTAACAAGCAAATAAACTAATATGGTGAACATTACCACATTAGCATTGCCATTGGCAACTTTTTCTATACCGCACCAAATATGGATGAGCTTGAGCCAAAGCCAGATGCTTTTCCATCGTCACACATGCGCAAGGTAAGCATTTGCCTCACATTCACTTTCATTCAGTGTGAGTGAAGGGGGAAATAAAACACACCTTCTTATCTCCTTTAGCATAATATACACTGGATCATCCTTTACAACAGAAAAGGAGATAATGCTATCCACACATTTATATACAGTAGCTTGCATGAAACACCATGGTAATAATGCATGGGGGAACGTATCCACTTTGCTTTTGCCCTCAGTGTCCTCAATGGTAGTATACACCACGGTACTGTAGTCCACTAAATCAAGTAATCCCATTCTTGCTATCATTTTTTTCATATCTTACTGAACCTGTGCATCAGTGCCTACAGCTTTTTGTTCTGCAGCACATTGATGAAGTTACCCAGACAAACATACTTGATTAATGATATTATGTTTTGAACCCAACAGTGTTCTAGAACTCTAAGCTAATTTCATACTAAAGCACTCATTTTCAGAACAGAAAAAAAGAATCACCATGTAATTTCCCCTGTTCACCTGTTATGCTCTGTGTACAAAAGCTGCGGTGCATTTAATGACTAATACTGGTGTTGCTCACATTTCAACTGGCCTAGCGGACTTAAGGTCGGATAGGTTTTACACAATAACATGCTTCCCTGACAAAATGTGTCTTAATCCTCCAGGTCATGAGTGCTTGTGACATTTCCTACATTCTTTGCCACCCACACTCCGGTACAAATAGCATACATTGATATTTACACCTGGGTGTGAATAGCCTTTGCCTTCTATAGCCTTTGCCTATACTTAAGTTTCTCCAAGCATGAACTAAGTGCTGTGCGACATACCAGGAAGGTAAGAATTGCTTTAACTAGACATAGCTAATAAGCAAAAACAGCAAACAAAACATTGGACATTAGTTGTCAAAAAGTTCCTCTAATTAACACCAAAACAAAAGGTCATACTTTTCTTTCACAACATGTTTTCGAAAGTTGTACTCGTTTGCTAACACTTGATTTAAATTCATATCACAGTTTCCTAAATGAACTTCCTTCTCTTTAACCATCTGGGATTTCACTTTGCTACAGTGAAGACAATCAGCAAAGGCAGTGAAATCTCCTTTTACAGCATCCACAACCTGTAATAGATTCAAATGTAATAAGCAGTTTAATAGGTTTTAAATGCCAAACTGATACTTGATTCACAATGTCATTTATTAAACAAAAACACACCAACAACATTTTAAGTGGATTCTGACATATTAAATTAGCCTGCACATCTGTAGAGAACAGCAATAAGCCATGGCAATAAAAGACAATGGTGCACCATTGTCATAATAACTACTCACAGTATCCCCTCCTTTTTTTTTTACCTTCCATCCTGATTTACGGAGTCATGATGATGCTCACCAAAGGTCAGCCGAGGAACATGGCAGAGCCCACATCGGTAGTTTGTCAAATGTAACCGCGATAATCTGCCCATTGTCTTAATGACACTGTCAGCGGCCCCTAATGACCCGGCTCAGACGTCACCTGCTGCACTGTATTAATTTGAGTAGGCCCCACACTGGGAAGGTTATTTTTTATTGTGTCTGTCAGAGTCTGATAAACCCCTACACGTCATCAGTCCTTCTGAGAGAAGAGGGGGAGGATAGAGAGACTGAAGCATCGAACAATTCTCCTCTTCCCACTCTGTTTTCTTCTTCCTCTTTGTCTCAATGCCCTATATTTATTCTGTCTTTATTCCTTATTTCTCTCTCTGCCTGCCATCAGCTAACCTCCCTTTTTGTCCACCTCACACTAACACCCATTGCTTTTTTTCCTGCTCCACATGGAGGCCCTAATATTTTCCCGCGGGGTGCCCACTTCTCTCAAACTGTGATGAATGGCTCTGGCCACTGTATCGATTTCCAAACTGAAACAATTTAGGGCCAAAACAAGTAGCAGTTTATCATATTGATTTTCTCCTGAATTCGGTTTCTCCCTTTAAAGGTGACACTGTGCATCTGAATGAATACATGAGTGAAAGTGTACATGAATGCGTAATGCATCCTTGCTGAGCAGTGGCTCAGATTTAAGGGTAGTTTCACATATGCCCGCATGACTGAGCTTTGTCAAGTGCTTTTTAAGTGAGAAGTCAATGTGGCGGGATATGTATGAAAACAGGTTGACAAATCATGGGGCGAATCCTCCCTTGAAGACATACATCGTTGACTTAAGCATTTGTATTGTTTGCATGTGTTGTGGCATGTTATTCATATCCAAGCAACAGTGAAAGTCATGCATCGGCACTTCACAAAGAGCATGCTTACTGCACTGTGGTGCAGATCAAAGAATCATTATTGACTCCGTTCAAAAAGGTTGAATTCAGCGCGCAGGCCATATTACATTTTATAAGGTGACCAGAGGCAGGAAGATCATCGAGGACTCGTTTATACAATCCCATTACACACACTCACTTTCCCTGTTTTCTTTTGATGGAGTCAAGTGTCAAGATCGTCTTTTAATACCAGATTGGATTTGATTACAATCTGCTGATGCTGCAGCCTGCGACACACCTGAAAAGGCCTGTAGCTCTGCCCAGAATGCATTAGTGCTGACAGTGGAGTCACAGGCGGGCGGACGTGCCCTTGGCCACGGTGATCTTAGCCTCGCCCTGAACAGTGACCAGCACCGACAGCACAGCAGAGCGCAGAAATTGATAATGGGAATGAAAAGGCCCATTAGAAAACGTAAAGAAAACAAAACAACAACAACAGTGGAGCAGCAACTGATAACAGCTTGGTATTGCAAGCACATTATCGGCTTAACCTCATGTCCTTTCCTCAAGTTGGTTCTTTCTCTCCAGCTGGAGAGTTAGAAAGAGAGAGAGTTAGAAAGAGAGAGAGTTAGAAAGAGAGAGAGAGAGTGCTTTTACATGAAGGATCTCCAGGATGGGGACAACAGCAGGGAACACATGCATTCAAATGGACATGAAGCTTTGGAAAAAATCAATTTTTTAAAGACATAAGACTAATGGAAAAACACATTATGGTCCTTATGATAGAAATCACTGTGAAATCAATAAAAAGGAAATGAGAAGAGTTTATTTCTAAAATATGACCTTTAACTGTGGTATGCAATTCCAACTTGAATATGCATTTCATCCACAATGATCAATATAGTGTACAAAGGACATAAATTAAAATGCACCCAAATCCATCTCACATGTAATTATATAATGTGATATATAAAAGCCAGAACTGATCAAACCAAGAGTATTTTAAGTAACACCAAATGCCATTTTCTGTTTATTTTAATATGCATTTTACTGAAATCAAACGAGAAAATAACTTCTGTGCAAAAAAAACAAACAAAAACAACCGCAATACTGGATACTGGATTAAACAAAGGGAAAACATCGATTCAAAGATTATACATATTACCTTCATAATTAGGAAGCTCAAATGCACCTGTGTGAAACGTCTTTGCACAATTCTTTAATCAGCAATCAGTCAGGAATGGATGGAATAAATATGAAGAGTATTTCAACTCTTTATTTTTTTTTTGTAGATATTTCTACCCATAAGTTTCATTTGATTGATTATTTTGTTTATATTTACAGTATTTGGTATTTCTGAGTTTTAGAAGGATGGGAACAGGACTCTAGGTCAAAACCTATATGACTGTTGTGGTCCAGACAAAACTCTCTAGTAAAATCACCTTTGGAGAAAAAAATATAATTCATGCTGTGATCTGTTTTTTATATAATTATATAAAGTATCAGCAAACATAGGCATAATGCTGAAACTAAGTTTGAACTGGCTCATATTGATAGCAGCATTTTGCATTTTGTTTGACTGAAGGATGGATATTAATTTTGTTAACGTTGTCTTGTTGCACGTATTAAATGTTTTGTGAGTGTTATATATGTGTAATTTTGGCCAGAAACTAAAAACCCAATTTCTTAGTGGAACAATGTGCTGAAAAAAACCTGAAAAAAAACAGTTGTTTTCTCAGTGTGCCAAAAGTTCAGCAATGACTGATGACTGAAGAATGGAGCCACTGCACTTACTCTCAACTGTATCACAACAGACTAACACACATGACTATAAGAGGGAAGGACTTTATCCTCCAGGGGGCAACAGCCAATATTTCTGTGATTCCAGTGTACCCAGTGGATGTCCAAGACCAAGACTTCCTCCTGTGTGTGCAGGTCATTGTATACGGTCTGAGTCTATAACTTTTTGTGGGTGTTTAAGATCCAGACAACAATTAAGCTACTCTATATAAACATATACCTCCCTCCGCCATCTCCAGTTGGTAGAAAACGCTCGACTCATTACAGGGACAAAGCGTTATGATCACATATTCCCTATGCCTACCTCCCTACAATGGCTCCCTGTTAGATTTCAAATTGATTTTAAAATCTTATTGTTCACCTTAAAGGCTATATACGGCCTTGCTCCTGAATATATTTTGGACATCTGACCTGGAATGTTCTCTTGCGACCTCTAGATCTGCGGCTGGACCCCTACTGGTTACTCCCAGGTCACTACCGAACTCTCTGACCACTGTTCTATTGATTTTCAGAAGGCATTTGATTTTGTTGATCATGTTTTTCTTAAGTACAGGCTTTCTCAAAAAGGGGTAAATGGCCTGTGTAAAAGTAAATGAATATCTCACAGACACTGGTGTTAAGCAAGGGGCTGTCCTAGCACCAACTCTATTCTTCATTTGTGTTAATGATTTGGCATGAGAGGTAAAACAGTTGGGAAAAGGTGTTCTGTGACGATGTACTTTTAAACATTCTTCTTTCCGTAAACAATTTATTTTTACTATGAGGAAAAAATTTGAATTGCAAGTAATGCTGACCTGTGTGGCAGAATGGTGTAAAAAGTGGAGGCTTTGCATCAAGCAAAAGAAAACACAAAGTTATGCATTTCAGAAAACCAGGCATTGAAAGTAATCTCCTTTTTTTTGTAGCAGAAAAGCAACTTGAGTTTACAGATACAAATATAAGTACCTTGGATTGTTTATGGATGAAAATATGTCCTTTTTACACAGAACATTAGTCTGGGCTGACTCTGCAGCAGGGCTTTGGGTGGTATCATTGGCAAGACTAAAAAGCTGAGAGATATGGGTTATGGTACATACTCAAAATGTATCAAACATGTGTATGTCCTGTTTTAGAGGGTTACAAAGGGTTGGAGAAGGGTGAGTGTGTTCAAAATCCAGCTTTTTGTTTCTTTTTGGGACTTCATAAATACAGTATTCAATGGCATTAGCAGCAAATGGAGACATGGGTGCTACTCTTGGGATTTAAGATGGAAGGTGCATAATTGCGCATGGAGCCGGCTGGTTCAGCTCCCTTTACCACCGTGTGCTGGTATAAAGAGCGAGCAGCCCATCAGTTTCACAATAAGATGTTATATCTACATATCTACACTGCTTAATGCAAGTGCGAGCCTATGTACAGTAACTTTCTACTCTTTGTATTGTGCACCAAGCACTTCATTCAGCACATCAATTTCTGGCCATCAAAACAGCATAATTAAGCCTTAAATATTATCTCCTATGTAGGAGATAATTAACCGCTATGTATGAGTTACTATTGCCTACGTAGGAGATATACTTAGGTTTTGGCGACCTTGCCTTTCATAATTTTGGTAAGAAAGTGGAAAATATGTAATGTGTAATTTACCTACAAGTCACTCTGTGCCCAATTAATATGTGGCATTTTACCTCTACACATTGAAAGTGGCAGATACAGAGGTGTTACTGAGGAGGAAAGAATCTGTGACTGCTGCAATTTAAATGTGCTAGTGGATGAAATCCACTTCATCCTGTTTTGTCCTTTACATCATGATTTAAGAGAAATATTATTTCAAAAGTTTTTGACGTTTCAAACATTTAATTTCCCTTGAGGATGGAGCATTAATTGAATTCGTGTTCAATCATGTTTTTGCCTTCATACACAGAGCATGGAATAGGAGAAGGGAAACATATTTAAAATGAAAAGTAAATTACTTGAGGTTATTTTAATTTATTTATTTTGGTTTAAACTATAGTAGGTGGGTAGTAGTTGTTTCGATGTCCCAAAAAGTAAACAGGGGTCTACTTTTCAGAGTTTATAAAGGAGCTGTGTTTGTGTTTGCGTGTGTGTGTGTGTGTGTGTGTGTGTGTGTGCGTGTGCGTATGCGTGTGCGTGTGCGTGTGCGTGTGCGTGTGCGTGTGCGTGTGCGTGTGTGTGTGTGTGTGTGTGTGTGTGTGTGAGTGTGTGTGTGTTTTGTAGATTTGCACTCCTGTACGCCACAGTTTATGTCTCCTATGGGGTTAATCAAATATGATACCATGTTTGTATTTAGTTTTTTATTTGTTTTTGTTTTTTTTGTTAGCTAGTCACTGTTTTGTTTTACTTTTATATTGTTTGTTTTTTTGGTTTGTATGTTAATGTATTTTCATTTTATTTATTGTGTCAATGCCAGAGTTTAAGACTGGAGGTCTGATGTTCTGTTTGCTTCTTGTCAAGAATAATGTGTCTGAATAAACCCATGAGGGATGGGTCTTTGAAAGGACACGGAAACAAATGAATCATTCATTCATATGGTCAAAACTAACCCTTGACAGTAACTTTGGTCCATGATAAGCTACATTGGAGTGTCACAAGTTAACTTCCATGTAGTTTCATATATAGCATGATTCTCAAATGATGAATTCTAACATTTTCATTGGCATTCGATTTATTGTGAAAACTCATGGTTCCCAGAGGTTGGACTGTTTTTCTTGAGCAATGCCATCCTGTCTATCCAACAATGGACACATGTGACCACTACCAATAGGACAGTGCTGACAATATTTAATTTGTTACATTGAAAACATTCAAATTGTGGCATTGTACGCAGGATTATACACTTTTAGTCTTGTTATTAGACGTCCGATAAAAGAAGAAAAGAAAAAGATCTGGTGTTCGCCTTCTATTATAGTAATTTTGTTCAGTTGAGATAATGATCTTGAGATATGTGAGAGCCATATCTGTCTGTTGCATTGAAGAAGGCAATTTATGACTGATTTGGTTTATTGTGCACCATCAGCACTAAATCAGCCATACAGACAGAGCGTAAAGCATCATTTCCTCAGAAGGTCTGCATACCTTGTGGTCCATTTAGTATGTCATGCTAGCCTGACACTACAGTATGTCATAGTTAGAGCTGTGTCCTATAGGTGGCAAGCTAATCTGTGGAGGACCCTGTGCTCCTTTAACAGCAATGGACATTATTCTTTTGTTATGTTCACTGCTCTCCAGTAGTTATTTAGTGTTGTAATTTGCTTTTCCTTTGACCTCTTTTCCCTCAACATGCCATCGGCATCATCTACAGGTACCTCCGTGTATTTCTCAGAATGCTTTTTGACAACGCTCAGGGGATGAGGTTGTCTGCGCTGTATGTGCAGCTGAACGAGTAGTAGAAATAGCTTAGTATATAACAGCAATTTGTCCACTCAAGAAAAATGTGTGGAGGGAGATCAGAGTCCCTGTTGTACAAATAGCAAAAAAGCCACAGGTGGAAGCGGTGGCTGTTTTAGATGACAAATGGAAAATGTATGAATAATAACTATATAGGTGGAGGAAAAAGGGCAACATTACAAGTCAGGTTATGGGGAGCGTTCAGTGATTGAGGCTGAGGGGATGCGTGGTTAGGCCAGGATGACCTTTAGAGGAGTGCCTACAGCTATACCCACAGGCTGTTGACAGTCTACTGTTGGCTCAGACTGACATGTGAGTGCTCTGCTGCATCTCCCCACAACCAATACCTCCAGGCCCTCACACCTTTGCAAATCAAAGACCTGAGTAGATATTTCTGTTGTCAAGACATCGAACTGCACAGCATGAATGAGGCACGTGAGGGAGGTAAAATGGAACAGCCAGTGCTCTTATAAGTGCACTCTGAAGGGGGAATGGTGCAATTTGTGAACAAGAGCCCAATTAAGTGCTTGTTTCCAGGTAAAATGTTTATTGAGGCGGTCCGTCATGTTTGTCACTGGCTCAGCCTTTTGGATTGTTACTTATACATTTCAAAAGGAGTAAGTGACAGGACTACCTGTTTGCAATTTTGAGCATACCACCAAAGTGAAAAAGTTGCAAAAAATGTTTTGGGTGCAAAAGGACACATTAAACCTTCCAAATGAAATTACAGCTGCTGATTGATTGTTCAAAGACGGTGATTATGTTGAAATTTGCCAAACAGATGAAGAACCAGCATGCAAATCAGGCCAGAGAGGCTCCCGACTGCTTCCAGGGCACAATTGCTTTGGGTAGGTGGACCGAAATTTATTTTAGCCCTCCTGCCTGCCTGAAAATACACAACATGTCTTTTACTGGTTTAACAAGCTTGTTTTTGATCAACCCGTTGTGTTTAATGAATCCATTTGACTGATTGGAACTACTAGTTACTAAAGCAATCTCAGAAGTTGATGTCTAAAACAAATCTAAATAAAGATCATGGTGCAGCCATGATTAAAAAAAAGGAACATGAGCTGTACCGTATCTCTTCATGGGTATAAAGAAGACACAGTACAGTGTACAGTGTGTGGCTGGAGCAGCCAGCTAGTGATGATCTCAGGATAAGCTCTGGAGTCTCACTAGCTGCTTCACTGGTCTACTTAATGTCAGTCCACCGACCAGTTGGAATCGATCTGGGGTCCAATAGTAACCCAGCTGTTAACAATTCTGCTCGCAGAAGAGCTTTTTGTTTTCTCGTTTTTTTCACACATCTCCAGTCACAGTGTGCACCACAGTTACCCATCATCGGCTTGAGTCTACATGCAGGCTTTCTGAAGCAGACTGGGAGAGATAATTGAATATGGAAATATCAATATTAATGCAAGAAATTCATAATGCAGACAGAATTTTCCATTAAACATAGAACAAATTTAGTTGAAATGTAAAGGTTCTATATGAGGGATTGACCGACATGGATTTTTTAGGGCTGATGCCGATTCCGATTTTTTTGTCATCAGCCTATGCCGATGGCCAATATAGACTGCCGATTTTCTTGAGCCGATATATGGATCCGATATTACTATTTCTCCCTTATTATACATTATAAATTACATCAATGATGATAACAAATGTAACGAGTCTCAATTTTAAAAAAGGAACATTTATTAAACTTAAAAAAGGCCTCTCCAGCAACAAGGAGCTGCCTGTGGATGCCTGGGTGTTAATTAATGCTGGGGAAAAATCAGCGAACAAAGCAGCCCGCATCGGCCGATGCTGATACACTTAATAAAACGCAAATATCAGCCGGCCGATGTATCGGTCTATCACTATACCATATTATCAAAAGTGAGATTTCCATGAGGTGAGGTGCTCTATAAATACTGTAAAAGTATCAAAAATGCTCAGTCCACAGAGAAATGAACACAGCCCGCATTCAGAAACCGTGTCTTTAAATGAGCCGTCAGGACTTCTGTACAGTTGCGATATCACAACTATACTATACTATATATATATATACAGTATATATAACTTCTTTTATATACAACTAGTAAGGGCCGCAACAGTGATGTTACAGTCATTCCCGGCTGCAATGACGGTGCAGAGACGCTGAGAGCACAGATGCAGAACACCCAGAGACACTAACCAATCAGAGCAGACTTTTTAGAAGGGGGTCTGAATACAGAGGGTGAATACAGGTATATTCAGACAGAATGAGAAAAATAGTGTTTTTTGAAAATTAAAGCATGTTCTAGTAGAAACCCAAAATACAAGTGTGAACCTGAAAATGAACATAATATGGGAACTTTAAAGTGTTTTTCCAGTTTACCTACTTTTCTCAAAACTGAGCAGGATTTGTTCAGTCTTTAATAACTACAACATTATATTATTTATTACCAGTTTTGTATGTTTGGCACAAGTTTCATTTCTAGTCCTAAATAACATTTTCATAAAATTATGAAAAATAAATTATAATCCAACCAAACAGACACCCCTGGGAACATTTGAAGCCACAATCATGAAAAACCAAAAGAGAAACAGACAAAAAAATGATGCACTAAAATGTTTCTGTGAAACAATTTTCAATTTAGAGCCACACTCCAACAACCCCAGAATGTACAGAGTGGAGAATCACTTTTCATTTAGCACATAAAGGGATATTTCAGGTGTTTTGAAGCAAAGTCGTTTGAGGTAGTTTTTCATAGTCAGTGTATTAGAGTACCTAGAGTAGATGTTGGTCAGCATGCCTCCAGTTTGGAGAAGCAGACAGGAGCCCTGACTTAGAAGCTAAGCAATGTACAGCTGTGGACACTCAATAAATAAAATTCGATATCAATGTATGCGCACGCTATCGTTTTATTTATTATTAATATTTACTTTAGTATAAATGCACAGATCTACTAATGTGGATATGCATAGGAATTCTGGGGTTCAGAAAATGTAGTCCCGAAGGAAATGACTGTCTGACAAAATATTCTTTATTATTATTTATTCTCTATATTGCAGTGTGCACTTACACCAACACAGATTATTTTAGGTAAGCCTTTTTTTGGATAATTTTTGATAACATTACATTCCTTTAGCTGACGACTTTATCCAAAGCGACCCACAATACATTCAACCGTTAAGATAGATGAACTAGGTTTTTGCTGCTGCCCCATTCATGTTAGTACTTTGCTTAGCTTCTGTGTCAGGACTCCTGCTTGCCTCTCCAAACTGGGGGTGTGCCGATCATCATGTACTGAAGACAATAAACTGACCTACCTCATACAAACCCACTTCAAAATACCCCAAATATCACTTTCAGATGTCTAAGCTAAGCAAAAGTTCAGAACTGCGTTTGAAGTTTAAGAAGACTAAGACAAAGATGGATTGCCTGTGTTGCAGAGCTCGACCCTTACGTGTCAGCCACTGCTCAGTATCACCCCTCTGCTTCCTGCAGGCAGCACATACATCCTGCTGGCCTCTGTGGCCATGGGTCTGAGGCGCAGCACTGAGCTTTAAACTGGAACAATAGATTATTGTCATCTCAACCATGTAAGAGCCAAACAGTGAAGAGAGCCTTCTGAAAAGGACAATAGGGTATGAATTGATTTATGAGGGTTCCGGAGGCCATAATGTGCAGTAGTAACAAGGAATCAATGGGCTAGAAAAATGCTAACAGCAGCCCTTTATGTCCTAAGCCTTTGTCTCATCCAGAATTTAATTAATTTCACTCCTTTTTGGGAGCGGCTCGAGTGGTGATGGAGGGGTGCATCAGTCTCCTCTCATGCTGCTGCTTCATTGCAGTTTATAAACCTGCTCAAGCTGGACCCTCATGAAAAGTGAATATGACAGATGTAATGGTGTTCTTTTGAAAATAGCTCATACCGATACACAGCATACCGGCATACAGATTTTCTGCTTCTTCTTATAAAGGTGAAGGACTTCCGTTCAAGTTGTTAGCATGAGCCAAGAGACTATGCAAGAAAAATGTCCTCCAGATGCTACTGCATGCTGATTTACAGGTTCTTTACCTGAAATGGTGTTTAAAATTACCTGACTTATCAATGTGTCAATATGATGAGCCTTTGATGTTTTATCAGATGCTGGATGAAGAAATGGGTATTTTAACCACAGTTCATCTCTGACATAGTATAGTCTTAGACATCCCAGATTTAAAACGAAAATACATGTTACATCTTTAAAATGATGATTTGCTTCCAGTTAATAAAGAGTGGATATATAATTAATTTAGCTACCACTCCAAGCATTTTCATGAGCCAAAGACTTTAGCAGGAGATCATATTTTTTACACAGAATCTAAGGAAGACTCCTTTAAATAAATACAGAACTGCACAAATTCCATCATCACAGCATTTTTTTTGTTATGGCATAGTGTACTTGTGGTTACTGGAGTGCACTAACCTGCCTCTAATTTACAGCACAGACTGTAAGATTATATGGAATGGGAACTGCAACAAACTGTAACTGTAATACTTTGCATAAGTGAACTGAAATTGATGATATATTCTAATTAATCATGTTACTTTTTGTTGGCACATAGGCACACACATACTGCCACATTTAGCTAAATAAAACCTGATCCTCATGCTAAAAGAAAAAGTGGGGCTATAATGTATTGACTTTCTGTCTGGAAGTGTTAGAGCCCAAATATGTGCTGTACATTAGATGTGGTGCTGTATATCGAATTAGTCGCTGAGCTGTCTGTGAATATTACATTCAAACACATTATAGTTCAGCCCCTGGGAAGCAGTGTGAGTTTGTGACTTTGTTCACAGTTTCATGACCAATAAAAAGGGGGAAATGGCATTCAAAGCACTGTCGTTGCGACTTCATAAAATGGTCCTCATGTCTGAATATCCAATACTCCTAGTACAGACCAGTATTCAGATGCATAGCTGTGACACTCTTTAACCTTCACAGACGGATACACAGTAAGATTTTACATTTACATGGTTAAACTTGCCGTCTATGTGGTGATATTTAGCTTCATCGCTATGCTCATCGGCTCACTACCTTTGTGGCTGACGGTGTTGATGAAGTCAAATTAAAGCCGTTGCATTGCAAGTGATGTGTTTTCTGACTGAAACCTGCATGTCTACACTGCATGGCGTACGTGAAAAACGTTTGGTCTCAATTCCACATTACTGTACATGGTCATTTAAAGCACGTTTGGTGTGTGAATGTGGTGTGAATGGTTAGATAAGATTAGACGGACTGTAGCTGTCCACTGCCATCAGTATGAATGTCTGTGTGAAAGGGTGAATGCATCCATTTACCATTAAGTAGAGCATCGACACTGGGAAAGAAACTAAATCAAGTATAAACAGAATTTAGCATACATACTAAAAACATTGGATTTTTGATTGTGCTGTTGATGTTCCACAACGCACAAAAGAAACGGAGCTGCTACTCAAAGCAGCAAAATATTAAACATATTATGGATGGTGGTACAGTTCAAGGAAGGAAAACCAATAGGAACAACCCGTTCATGCCCATTTTGTCAGGACCCTTTTTGTCAGGACCTGCGTAACTTGTCAAATTACTGGGTAGCCCTGCGCGGTAACAAGGTTGCTGTTTTGAACACAAGGAACACATGGTTAACGTTGTGAAAGTGCTAAATCTTTGGAATACAATTCTGCTATCTCTTTTAAACTGACATACTGCAACCATGTCTCTTAAAAAAAATGATGTTCGCAGACAACAAAAATCCATCTAAATTACTTTTTTAAATTTTAACTGACGGAGTTTTAAATGTGTACTTAACATTGTAAATTGCAGAGAAAACTCGATTGGGTTTAGGCAACAAAACTATTCAATTAGGTATAGAAAGAGATGATAGTTTGGGCTAAAATAAGTTAATTAAGTTACGTACATGAGAATGCAGTTTCATTGTATAGGAATGTAATTTGTACGAGATAGGGCCTCGCACTGAGTGTATGAAAGTGTCCTGATATTCCAAAGTCCCAGTTTGATTCATAGTTATTATTATTCATAGTATGTTATGATAGAGCAGAAAAGTACATTGATTTCCTATACTTACTGCAAAATCACTGTACCATACCAATGATATGACATACTGTATACCATTACTAGGTAGTATGGAATTGGGATGCAACGTTTTTTTTGAAATTCACGGACTGATCCTTTATGTGTGTAATTGTTTCACCCCCTCTTGTTCAACTTCACACAGAACTCCACCCTCTGCACACCAGATTACCCGAGACAGGAAACCCATGTGCCCTCCTGCTGTGCCGACTCAATGCTCAGGTACTCTTGTGAGCAAGTCATAAAATGTTCCCAAATCCTACCAGAGAAAGACTTTCAGAATACCAGAAAGTCCACAGAGAGTCTTTTTTCCACCATTTTTTCTTTTTTTGGCAGCGGCACCAGAAATCTGACGCCTCAGGTATTATGGATGATTACCAGTAAGCTTTAACTGTGCATCATATGACACACACAGTTGTTAACAGTGCGCTTTTGGATGACCACAGCACTTTAAGAGCACAAGGTTAAACACAATAGAACCTGTAGAAAATACCCTAAACAGTGATGCCAAGAAAACTGACTATCCTACATCAAATGAATTAATCCGTGTTGCTTTCTTTACCGCCCCCATGTCCATGTAACAACTACACATGCTTTTACTTTAATTTCAGTCTTCTGGCTCATCCTCTATGATTATTACCAGCCGCCACCAACACACCTTGTGAGTCTTTGTTTGTGGGTCATCATGGCGAAATGTGGTCCTGAATTGGGAACTTCCAAAGAAGCGTATTTGAGTAGATTTGGTGTTAATATGTCTGTCTGTGGAGGGATTTTATGACCACAATAGTGTACACCATGCATGTAAAGGAGGCAGTAGGGAAGGACCATTTATAAACAGTTACTTTTATTAGTTTATTAACCATGTAAATAATGTTGAAATAACAGAAAACTCCATGCTCCATGTGATCACGTTATCCACAGTCTTCCACACTGGAGTCAATTACTGTACTGCTCGTACTGTATAGGTGCCATATCTATAGACAAAAATGTACATGAAGCAGGCTGGTTGCACTTATGTTTGGTTTGGATGTACACGAGGTAAGGAATCTGCTCTGCTTGTAGTTTTGTAAGCTTCTTTTGGACGCCATGTTGCTTAAACCCGATATATTGCGGTGTCTGTGGCTCAGGAGGTCGGAGGTTCCAGGCACTGAATCCCAAATTGCTCCCAAAGGCTGTGCAATCGGTATTTGAATGTTCGATGAGATTAGATCCTGATGAGCAAGTGGCAGCCTCTAACATATGTGTACGAATGTGTGTGTGAATGGGTGAATGTGGCAAGTAGTGTAAAAGCGCCTTGAGTGGTAGGAAGAATAGAAAAGCCATTTACCATTTATACTGTATATATGCTCTTCGGGGGTGAGTACCTATTGCCAGCTGAAATCCATAGTGATGAGTGCTCAGGGCAAAGGGACGAGAGTGAGTAGTGGCAGAGTCTTTTGTACAATAAGATTTTCACACAATGATGTTAAGGCAATTTAAACGCATTACTGTCAATTCAGCATGTCATAAAAGAAGAGTATGTGTGATGATGTGGGTATGAATATAGTTCTTGTTTTGCTGCCAGGGTCTTTACACACTCAACTTGTGCAGAGTGTACCTGGCATACAGTGTTGACAGTGAATGGAATAAAAGAGGAGACAAAATTATTTTTTACACAAAAGTATTAATTGGGCCAGAAAGAGCTACATGTTGTATGTCCACCTCCGTTCTAAATTTAATAAAAAGACAATTATTATTTGTAGACACATAGTACAGATGTGTTCAGGGGATAGTCCTCATCGGGAGATATTGTATTTATGAACATCACGACATATTTCCCACAATACAATAAAAGCCTCTTTAGGACAACAACCCCATTTGGCAAACTGATACTTTAACACATCTATCATTTTTTTCCATTACAGCAGGCTCCGTCTCATGGAAATGTTTAGTGTATTCTATATAGAGACAGATTTGTTTACCTGAGATCAGACCCTTAATATATGAGTTTTTATTTGGAATGTACGCAGATGATTTCAATGGTAGCACAGGCTTTAAATCAACAAAAATAGTGAATTGGGTTCCAGCATTAAAGATTAAAGAAGAGGACTTTTGTCATGTTCAATTTCCATCATGAATAACTCATAGCGGCCAGTAAAAGCATTGAATTACCAAATCTCCAAGTGCCATTATTTTGCATTTCATCTTCTTCGTCTTAAAAGTTATCTTTATTTTGAATGAGCCTGCGTCACTCACATCTCGCCATGTGTTATTTATATGATGACTGCCTGCCAGCACTTTGTCAGCACACCGCTGAGGTGACAGATGACGGCAGCTGCACTTTTGAAGCAGATAAGCAGTTAAAGAAGGAAAATAAATACAAACAATAGCAACACTTTTACTTGCTTTTATCAAGAAGCTACTCAATTTGAATCAGGCATGAGTTTTAGAAAATGATCCCCTCACAAATGCAATAAACTGGGATGCAATACAGAAGCATTTGACACTTAATTGAGCGATCTAAGATGAGAATATATTGGCTGCTTGATGTCTCATAGCCATTATGTCAATGTGTCTATCCAGATTTGATGGTGATCTTGATCTTAAATTGTGCTTACGAACAATTTAATAATTATTGTGGTATTTATCAATACACAAGTCTTTTGTGCATCTCAGCAGTTCTTTGGGTATGCGGTTGGATCAAGATGCTGCTGAAGATATTTACTTTCATCATAAATCCAACTTTTAATTCAGGTGATAAGCAGAAACTAGTTCTCACTCACTCAGTTGTGGAGCGCACTTTCGACATACTGAAAGAAAGGCAGATGGCAAGCGCTTATACACACACACACCTGAAAAAGTGCTCAAAATAACCCTGCCCTACTGTCTTCTGCACAATACCGCAATGCACCTTGGTGTGAACGCACATCACCGACTGCCACCTGAAGACATGGGTGATGGTATTCCGTAGATCTGACCACTGGCAGATGAATTTTCTTCTTTGAGTAAAGCTAGTATTGTTTTTTCTTTTTGCTGCCCTTAAGTAGGCAATATCTGCTCCTTTTTCTTTCTTTTCTTCTTTTCTATGAGTGGAATGTTACCTGTCAAACATCAGTGGCTTATTGGTTTGCACACGGCACTTAAGTCTGCTGCCCTTGTAAAGATGTATTAGGGTGTTTCCAGTGCTAATTACAAATTGCCTGGCATACGCATCCAATTTAAGAACGCAATTAAGTTAGGTGGGTAAGAACAGTTTAGCTGTCAATGCACATTTCATGAATCGCACATAGGATGTTGTATTTTCCTTCCATTGCTTTGTGCAAGAACAAATATGAGAGAAAAATAAGGCATGATGCCCACTGATTGGCTGGTTTGTTTGTGTGTACTGATGCGCACTACCTGGCCTCACTGTCGCATTTCACCACAACAGTATCTAGATATTAGTTAAAGACTATGGCACTGTGAAACTCCTGTATAACTATTGTATTGGGAAACCATTATTGTACTGGCCAACAGAATGATAGCTGTAGTTTAATGAGGCAAATGGCTGGGAAGGACCCATGATACAATAAAATGTACTAATTCAATTAGTTTGCTAATTTAAGTGAGTTTCTGTCGCAATACTTTGTTTTGGGCAGTACTTTAGTTACCGGCCACACAACCGAGATTGCTTTTAAGATAAAAATGAAATACAGTTATGAGTTGAAGTGGAACAACCACAGCACAAACTAGCGGTGCATGATGAAGATTTGCTGCATAAAATAGCAAACCGAGAGCACAGAATGAATTAAAGTATTATAATAAAAACTATGCAGGTTATTATCCAGCTGAACCGCTAAAAATGCATGAGTGCAGAGCTTCTAACCAGCCAGGATTTGTTTTGGCGGGAAGACGGAGAGGCAGAGCGTGTGCCCTGACTTCCCCTTCAGCTTCCCTGCGGTCACTCTTCCTCGGGAAAATCCCAGTAGGCTGCCTCAAATCAAAACATGTGTAGGTAAACAACACAACCAAGCCTTATTGTAAGACTAGACTGGGATGAGCCCCAATTTAATACTCATAAACAAGCACACACACAGCTTCGTAAACCCCGCGCTCTAGGTTCCAGGTAACAGTGTGCCAGCAAGCCAGCTAAATCAGCCAGGCGTGTGGAGAGGGAAGTGGTGCAGTGAGACTGGAGATATTTCGCCTCTATTTTAAGCAGCTTTCTAACAAGCGTCCTCAGACAGGGCTGTAGGGGAGCGGGGTAACTGCCGAGCCTGGCACCACTCAAAGCCCATATCGGCGCAGCCAGCAGGGCTAACAACCATCAGCAGCCCAACCAGCTGCTGCTGAGTGCCCCAGTCCAGGTACCAACACCCCTGGGAGGACAGCAATCGATAAAACCCACAGTCCTGGAAGATATTCGGGAAGAAATGTGTTGAGGCAAAACAGGCTCATTTAAAGCTAAACTGTCCTATGAGTGGGGTTGGAGGAGCACGCTGAATATCTCTCCAGAGAGCGAGGAAGGAGGGGAAGTTATATTCGCCGTAAGAGGCTTTTGGATGGTCTCTGCTATTTGGAAGGTCAGAATAATTGGCCAAATGAGAGTTCAGGCAAAACCCAGTGTCTCTGCATATGTGTGTGTGTGTGTGTGTGTGTGTGTCAGAGAAAGAGATGGAGAGCCAGAGAAGGAGAAGTGATGAAGAATTAAAGTGGGTGCAAACATCTGTTCAGTCACAAGGGTAATTTGACAGCAAGAATGATGAGTCTCAGTCCCTGATGCCAAACATTTTGGGAGGTTTTAAATGTTTCAGCATGAATTGGAAATTTAATGAGCAAACTTTAATATTTTGTACAGAATTATTTTCTTTATTTGTGTGGGTTTTGGGGGGGGGGGCAAGAATATCTGTTATTTTTTGCAACATTCTATTCTACCACCTCTCATTATAGACCTTTTGGATAGAATTCCATTGCTAGGCAACAGCCTTGGTCCTTGGTAACTTCCTTTCAGTTGATGTCATTCACATAATGTACACTGAAACAGGAAAAACTGGAAATTTTACGGTATGTTTATGTTTACATCTTTGAAAAGGTCCTTACCTTATAATGTGTTCTCTCCGACAAAATATATCAGTAGAACTTTGCAATAATCAATGTTTTTAAACAACTTTCACCCAAATTACGGAGCATAGTTGGCGCCTAGCCACGCAGTTAGTTTTGTTTTAATCTGTATTGGTTTCTGCCGCAACCTCATGCAATGTAGGGGAATGTTGGACAAACTTGGACATACAAACAGTGTTATACCGTTGATTAAAAATGTTTCTTAAATGAGGCCTTTTGTAAAACCAATAAATATTTTTTTTTTGTCATGATAATTTGAATGATTGAATGTAAAATTCTTTCAGACACCACTTTTAAAATTACTTTTCTACTTTTCTCTACACACGACAACTACAATAACCTTAGGGTTAAAGGAACCCTTAATGCTGTGGTTAAGAAAAACAAGAGAACGTAACATCTGATGGGACCCAAGCTTTGATCTTCTGTGTGAAAGTCAATTTCTTTCTTTCCCGGTGCTTTTCTAGTCCGATCACTCAAAGTAAATGGTAAATGGACTTGTCTTCTGACTACTCAAGGCTCTTTTACACTACATGTCACATTCACCCATTCACACAGATGGCAGTGGACATCTACATACCATCTAATCTAAACATTCACACCACATTCACACTTTGGGAGCTGGGGATCGAACAACCGATCTCTCAAATGGACACAGACATTCATACACTGATGGCAGAGGCTGCCATACAAGGTGCCAACCTGCTCCAGGAACAGTTAGGTCTTCCCCTGTTTATTGACACTAAACATTTGGTTTATCCATAAATTTTGAGGTGAATCATCCAATATAGAAAACATTTTCTCGGGAGACTTGAGCTGAAAGATTCAATTACATTCAATTCCCTAGTTTTAGGGTGGAGGCAATATTGTTGGGGACAATAACCTAAATTCTGGGCAAATAAAGTCCAAACTATGTTCATGGCAAGATACCCTTAGAGTTAAGTGTGAGTTAGTGAAAAAAAGTGTTATTTGCATGTGATAAGAGCACACATATGGCTCACTTTGGGTAAAATCGGTATGTTTGCATGTGTGTGTGCGCGTGTGTGTGTGCGTGTGTGCGTTTGTGTGTGGTTGTGTGTGCATGCGTGCAAAGGGTGTGTGAGAGATGCAACACTCTCATGGCTTGTCTGGCAGACCACAGACCTTGTGCTGTCACCCTCTGTTGAGGAGGCGCGACTGAGGTGACATTCACGTCCCCGGTAATTATTAGGACTATGATGTGGGAACATTAATGATGTATGAGGGCCCAGTGAGGGGTGAGAGCCACAGCTTCACAGGGCCTCATTACTAAGAGATACCACCAGCGAGAGAGACCGCACTGCCACGCCCAGTCGAGACTCAACTGAGCATTTCGACTCCAACACTTCACTCTCAGTTTTGCTTTGATTTTTGTCACTGTTGCTGTCATACAATGAATTGGCTTCCAAAAATTGATGTGATCCTGTAAACGCATCCCGTTTCTTCCATTTAAGGAGTAATCATGCATAGTTTGTCAATGCTGACTACTCTGGGACAAAATCTGGGATTAACGATGTTGTCAAATTAAAGAAATTGGAGTCAGAATGTCAAATTGAGAACTTTGATCCCAGTAGTCCTCGATTTTGCCCTCTTGTAACTAGAATGGACAAGATGTCTGATTATCTCTAATTAAAAATGATTAAGCACCTACTTGCTGCAGTCAATGACCATTGATTGAGGGGAATGCTGATGTGGTAAGTGTGGTCCTGTTTTGGACTTATTCCAATAGGCCTTCAAATTTCTCATTTCAAATCAGAGAAGGTGCTCATTGACAAGATTTAAATCATTAAAGCCATCCACTTCGCTCCTGTAGGGGGATTATGGATCTCTGTGCTGTCCGCTTCATGCATGCTGAGCAGAGGGAACAGGGAACGGAGCCAGTGAATGTGAAGAATGAATAAAGGATTTAAAAAGAGAATAAAGACAGAGGGGTGTAGGGCGGGGGTCGATTAGATTGTCAAATATTTGGTCATGAACCGAAGTGGGGGTATCATCAGGAAAGAAAGAAAGTCAACATCTTTGTGCATCACTGGGTGGTGGAGTGAATTAAACAGGATAAAAGGTGTTTACATGTTTGCAGGCAGGCAACAGCATCGTTGTGTTCCGTTTTCTTCTTCTTCTTGTTTTCTGAGTGGTACAGGTTTTTAGAGGGATGTCATCCGGCTCGTCTTGCTGTCATAATCAAGAGGGCACGTGCATGACTTCATGTCTAATCAGGTATGGTATCCATGGAAACTGAGGTAGCGGGATGTCATGTACAGCGCCTCATCTCATAACACTCTTGGCAAACAGCGAGGCTGTGGGGCTCGTGGCCCACATAGAGCATGTTAGCTGTGTTCAGAGCGACACATCCCATCACAAACACATCACCAAACCCATCTTCTCAAAATCTTAGAAGCTTCGAGCTAAGAATTTGGCTCCATTTGGTCGCACCTGTTTATCAATAAAAAAAAAGATGAGTGTATATTTATAGATTAAACGATTAAGCGCCGTCCACACTAAGACAACGGAAAATGCATTTCATATGGTCATTCAGGTACACTGGACATGCACATAACAATATAAACACGGTGTAAGGCTAATAACTCTATTAGACATAGGAATTGTCGCTAATCGCTTGAAAAATAGCTTGCCTCTTATGCATGTAGGCAGTAGTAGCATTATAAAATGCAGAATTAAACTGTAAAACTGCTGCCTGCTTCAACAGCAAGGTCCGAAGTGACTGTTAAATCTTCTACCTATTGAATTAACCACCGTTAGTCAAGGCATTTTGTTTTCTTCCAGTCATGTGATTAAATCATGAAAAGACACATCGGGACTGACTGAAGACCCAATCAGGAAGTGAACGTAGGTGTCTGCGTCATCGTTTCCAAACTAAAGCGCAACGCCCCATACACTGAAGTCTGAGTCCTTACTGCAGCGGCCAGAGTTTGATCCCAACCCACATCCCTTGGCTGCATGTTGTCCCCTCTCTCTCTACCCTTCCCTGTGTATCCACATCTATCCTATCCCATTAAGGCAAGGCCCCCCAAAAAATATAGATTTAAAAAACAAAATGCAACCCTGGAGTTTTCAAAGTAAAGCAAGGTCAGAAGCATTTTCAAACGTCTCTGTTCTCACTCTAAACAAAGCATTGGTATCAGTATGAAAATAATATGTAGACAAGTTATTACCCTGTCAGCTGAACCTGGTAATGAAAGTATGTATGAAATGGGAAAAAAGATGCATGAAATGAAAAATGAATGAACTGGATTATTGAGGTAAGGAACTGTTTTAAAGCCTTTCAGCTCATCTTTCCTTGACAAGAGTACCCATGTCCACAGACTTCAGTGACAAGGGTGTAGATATAGCACACAGGATTGGCCAAAAGATTGTCCATAAGATTGTAAAAAAAAAAGAAAAGTGTTATCAAGAAGTCTGTTGCAAAGAAGGTTTCTTTGAATATTCCCAGCTGGAAAACAAGTCTAGTAAACACAGGTTATATAAGTGGTACCACAGTGAAATAGCTTGAATCTGACTGTGAACAGCGCTGGCAACAAATTTACACACCAAGGTCCAATTGTTTCACTCCATAACAGAGAACAATTGCTTTCTGATTGTTCTTATGTGCCCAAATGAGCCAGGCGGAAACCACTGCAGGGTTTCTTCTGTATACAAAGTAATTCACTTTGCACACAACAACACACTCCATAGTTTCTCCAGATGCAGCTAACAAACTATCATTAAGCATCTCAAAGACTCTGCAATACTTAAAAAGAAAATGGTTCAAACTATCTTTGTAAACATGGCTATATCCATTTTACTCTCCGACACATATGACAACAAATTAAACAACAACACAGAAAAAATAGTACCAATATATCTTATCATGGCAAATACATTTGTTTGCAGTTAAAGGAATGTAATGGTTGATGAGGATAGAAGTGCATACTATTTTTTATCAGTTACTACACTTTGAATTTTCATCAGTACTGGATCTTTGCTTTACTTTTCAAACATACATAATGAGTCTTTATCCTGTGAGTTCTGTGCCAAAGTGATACGAAGGAGAAGATTCTGGAGAGTTAATTCAAATGCACTGCATGCTGGGAAGTATGCCTGTGAGCATAATTAAGATGTTCTTTCAACTTACAAGTTAAACTCACAGGAGTTCTGCAACTGATAACCAGCAAGGTGAAAGTGACAGAAGCATGAATAAGAACTGAATCACTGATTAAGGAGGAATTATTTCCAGAGAACAGTATATATTCAGTGTTGTGAAATAACACCATGGGGGCAGCTGTGTAGATCAGAAGGTTGACGGGTCGATCCCCGGCCCCTCTGGTCCGCGATGTAGTCCATTTTCTAACCTCGCTTGAGATTCTGTAACTCTTTTACTTCACAACTCACAGCTGCAGCTGCTACCAGAAACCCTTGATAAAATGGTACATGTCATTAACAATAAACTAATCAGTCTGACAAGATGTGGCTAATTTACCACATATTCTGTGTAATGTTCGATTAAAGAAAGCAAAAGGATTGAGGAAAAGTATAGCAGAATTTAGGAAACAAACATAGGACAAGAAAAAAAATAAAAACTAACATTGGCAACAAGTGGGAACCCAAAGAGATGTGAATAGGATACACCATAAGTAGAACCTTATCTCACCCTGTCAAGCACATGAGGTATATTTCAGCTCACTTCTGCTGGGTTAATGACCATTTGTCGAGAAGCGGCCTTCAGATTTTAAGCGAGATGCTTTCCCTGTTGGCAAGTTTATATCAGAAGCCTTCCTTATGAATCACATTCCCGAGCTCCCGCAGCCACCGGTGGAGTGTGGGGCTGGACTCAGATTTCAACAGTTGTAGAATGAGACAATTCGCTCGCAGAGTGCAGAGTGAGATGGCCTGAGCAATGAGATTATGTAAAACAGAGTTCACAGTTAATCCAAATATATCGAGAAAGGGGTCTGTTGTTATTATTGTACTGTGAGCCTTTGATATATAATCAAATATAAGAGACCAGAAGGAGTGGAGCAAGGCCACAGCCGATGGCAACTGTATCCTGTTTGCGCTTATCGCATCAGGGAGAGATGTTAGGATACATAGCATGGAACCTGGATTTTGTGTAGTGGAGTCTGTGTACAATCTTGAATTGTATAAGTGTACAGTATGTGTAACATTTATAGAACTGTTGCGTATCTTAGTAAGAATTGCCTTCCAAGTAGCTTCACTGATTTAAGTACCCAACTCTTCTACCCACTTGTTATGTAACCCATTTGGCATCAGGCAACACAACTTGGGCTTGCAAAGATGAATATAGTAGATAAGAGATTGACTGTTAGCATCACGGGGAACGAGGCTGTTGAGTATGGTATAATATAATTCCTTATTTGGAGACATCTAAAAATGTGTGTTAATAAGCTACACAACTGTTGCAGTTGTTGTTTAGGATGACAGTTTACCATCAATATATACGTTTCCGTCTATGTTTTTATTTTTCGATGAAGAAAACAGAATCCTCTGAACATGGATGGTTTTCTGCAGATAGGTTTATCCATGCAGACATTGGACAAATTCCATGTTCTTAACAAGTTTAAAATAACGGCTAGTTATGGAATTTTAACTTTGGCGGGATCATTCAAAGGAGCAGGAAGAGATGTGTACCTACAATCTGCCTGTTTAATCGGAAGCCAAGAGGGTGTGGTTATTATCGTGGGGTCTGCTGACTTTTGCACAAGCGACTTAATTGCACTTCGGCTGTGATATCCCCCCCATAGGTAATAATGGAGGCTTGGGGTTGAATGTAAATTATGTTAAACCAATTTCTAAACGCTGCTGGAGGTATGTAGCCACCATAACCTATTCAAATGTATCAGTATTTAACACAGGTGCGCACATGGAGGTCGATTATTTTTGACCTTGAGTTTGTAAAGTTGGTTTGTTTTCTACTAGAACATGTTTATATGCTGTAATGTAAAAAAAAATATACATAAAAAAAATATATATAAAATACTGTCTGTCTGAATATAGCTGTATTCACTCCCTTGTCTCTTTAAGCCCCGCTCCCGAAAAAGCCCAATCTGCTCCGATTGGTTAGCGTTTGTGCATCTGCGTTATTGTCTTCTCTGCACCATCACTGCAGACAGAAAATGTCTTTAACAGCACTGTGGGGACACTTTCTTACCATATATAGTATAGTTGTGATATTACAACTATACTAAAGTTCTGACGTTTCTGAATTCAGGCTGTGTGTATTTCTCTTAAAAAACATACATGGAAATGTCACTTTTTGTAATATGGGACCTTTTTGCTGACAGGGGTGTTAGCCTCTGTTTTGCCTATTGTAGCCGACACCTGTTTGGTTCAAACTTAACTGCTTTGGATGCACACCAACAAAACAATGCTGATTTCCACTTAAAATGTTGTTTTCTTAATATTTCATGCGGGTATAATTTGGAATAATGATTCTCAAAGTCCTCTTTACTTCCCAGGAATCTGTTTTCCACTTATTTTTACAATGTTGCCAGAATGTGGAAGGCACATTTCTATTCCATACAGTGTAATAGACAACAAAGTGTTCTATCTATTCTTGTCCCTGCTGGTTGTAGCTCTTTCCCCTGCTTTGGTCCAGCCTGTCTCCAGGCTAATAACACCTCCTTCTCTGTCTGCAGGTAAAGATTTTGTTGTTAAATGTCTTACACTGGAGCTTCAGAATATAAAATGTAAATTACCGAGACAAAACCGTGGAGAGAAAGGAAGATTTAACTAAATGATTCTTAGTTTCTCTTAATTGTATCTGTGTGGACAGTATGTAAAGCCTAAGGGTGGTAATGTGCCCAGCGCTAATATCAATTAGCATGCAATATCAATTAGCTACCAATCTCACAGCACATTAGTAGGGATAATGGGTTGACCCCTAATAAGACCTGTCCACTTCACTTCAGTGGATCCTTCTAGACTATTCTCTATAAACACTGCATGCTTGAAAAGCTAAGACTGTATGTAAAAACAATGCGGTAAAAAACATGAATTATTTAAATCCTCTGCTCCTGAGGTGAAAATTTTAAGATGCAGGTATCACAGTGCTATTCTTTTATCCCCTGCTTACTGCACAAGCAGGCCTCAGCCTGTATAGCGGCTGAAGGGTCTATAAATGTTCTATGCTCTACGTCCTGTGAGTTACAATGCTCAGGGCAGGCAATAACTCACCCCATTAAACATAACGAGGGCTCAGACAAGGCTTAGGCATCGGCAACAACGAAAAATAATGTCTAATCCTGCGATGATGTGTTATAATATTCCTTTCCCTAGTGTTGTCAAACAGTGACAAATCTAGAAGATGGTTGTGTTATGCAGCCACTGACAGGTACCCTGTATGGAAGATCCATCTTGCAAGGTCAATTAATCTGATTTGTATTGAAAACAAATATCATTATCTTAAGTGATCTGCATTAGCCAATCACCATGGTGCCAATTGTGTCAAGGATGTTTTTCAAATGTGAAAATACATCATTCAAACAAAAAAAAAACAATTAAAAAAGCTTTTTAAAAGTCTGACAATTTGCTGTTCTTTTAATGTGGTTTAGACAGAAGGAATCCTGTCTTATATAAAATATAACACAATCCACTGCCAGAAATACAGTACGATATCCAGGTTCAACTTGAAAATAACAGAAAATATTTAAAAAATAGTTCAGATTATTTTGTGGCCATTAAACACAGAAACACCAGAACCTGCAGCACCTGGTCTAGCCTCCTTATTATGTTCAATGTTCCTCGAACCAACACTGTGTTTGGTGAAAGTGCTTTTCAATATTTAGCACCCGTATCTTGATATAAACTACAGGATCATTTCAAACTGGAATCCCTCATCAGCATGGACCATTTCAAAAGCAGGATTAAGGACTTTTTAAATACAGTTTGCACATGTACTGTTTCTGAGGACTGATCTGTTTATTCATTTATTTTGAATGTTATTTTATCATGTTAGTTGTGTGTTCTGTTTTCGTTTATAAATGTGAAACTTGTACATTTTATGCTACATTAACCAGCTCTAACTGGGAGGAGACCTCGGGGAAGACCCAGGACCAGGTGGAGAGATTATATCTCCACACTGGCCTGGGAACGCCTCGGGATCCCCCAGTTAGAGCTGGTTAATGTGGCCCGGGAAAGGGAAGTTTGGGGTCCCCTGCTAGAGCTGCTGCCCCCACGACCCGACCCTGGATAAGCGGTTGAAGATGAGATGAGATGAGATGATGAGATGAGGATGATGCAGTTCATTGACATACAGTACATGCAGAGTATTTGTTCAGCTGGAAGGAGTTCATCTATTATTTTTACTCATCCATGATATGTAGATTTATGTCATTACATACCTTTGTGATTAAAATTTCTTCACTGACACCATTACGCCACACCAGACTGCCACGAGCAATAGATAGCAATCTGTTATCTATCTGTTAAAGCCATATTTTCTCCCCGACATTCATCTGTTACAGCGTGACAATCAAAATTCTGCAATTAACCTGCTCTGTCACCCCACACTGAGAGGGACTGCTGGACTGAAGCTGAACTTCAGAGGTGGCAAATGAATTTAAAGGGGACGAGGGGGTGGTGGGTAAGCTTGAAAATGAAAGCAGGCCTGCTGTACTCAACAGAGACAGTACATATTTTATCAGTAAGTAAAATATATTTCAAAGATGCTGTGAATTAAATAACACTTTTGTTTCTTATGCAAAACACAGAATTGAACATGTTAATTATCATGTGCAAACAAGCCATTTATTGATTATTAAATATTGAATGGGAATTGTCAGATGAGTAATGCATCGATCAGTAATTTAAGTTGGTGTTGGATCATAGAGTTGGACAGAGCTTTCTGATCTGGCACTTCCTGCTTTGAACCCTAGCCAAATGCTCCAGTGGTGTAGACAGTGCGGCTGTAAGATGTGTATCCATTTCAAAGGGTCCAAATTGTCTCATGTCTTCTTTGTGGCTTGCTATCATCACCGTGCAAGTTATTACAGACCATCATTTACTTTTTTCTAACAATGTGACTTCTTTCAGTGCACTGATACTTTTTAATCTTTTCTTTTGTAATCTTAAAATGCTTCTAATGAGCGTACGGCACAGTAAAATATAAAAGAAATCCACCAGGTGTTGAAGCTCATCAATATATAATTCTCATACATAAAAATTGAATTCGGTCCGAATAAAATGATTGGCCGAGCTTCCTTCCTGTCATCCCTCACAGTGTCCCTCCCCAGAGCGGTAGAGTGCTCTGCGAGAGATAGCAAGGAACGGCGAAAAACTGATGCGTCAAGAGGCAAGACGCAGACATCAGCTCGGCTGTCCAGCGTGTCGGAGGCTAATGCAGCTTCTCCCGGAGCTAAAAGGTGCTGAGATGGTCGCAGAGTTTCTTCTGGACAGGTTCTTTTAGTTTGCCTAATACTAGAAGGCAACATTTAATGTTATAACGTAGTTATCAGTTACTGTAGTTCTGTAATAATTATGTTATTTGTGCAAGGAAGATTAGCGTTAGTGTTAGCGTTAGCGTTAGCGTTAGCATTAGCGCTAAAGTCACCGGTAGTGTAAACAAACCAGCCATCTCACTTGCACTGCTCATCTCTCACCGCACGGGGAGGAGGGAGCGTCAAAGGTCAGGCAAGAGGAAGAGGGCAGGACTTTGGAGGGAGGCGGAGATTTTCATGTTAAAATATTTACGTTACGTTTAAGTGCTGTGCGACATGCCAGAAAGGTAAGAATTGCTTTAAAGTAGCATTCATTATTTTTTGGCCACTTAGGGACAGTAAGAAGAAGAATTGCACATTCAGCAGATACTAGTGTTTTCCCATACATAGACCAATGTGTGGGGCTGCACCACAGAATCAACACTGAGCGGCACAAAGTAAATCTGTTTTTTTTCCGAAGTGATTTTGAAATATTCATAGATCATCGCGGCGTAACACTTGTCCTAGCACTTCTCCCTGTCATTCTCGTTTACACACACATGCGGGAGAGAGAGACGTGCACTCTATGCGCCCACCTCACTGCAGTCTGCAGTGTGTGCGCAAAGTTTCGCTCTAACTTCTGGGTAGTGATGAAAATCTGAGCTATCGATGTAACGATGCATCTTGAGACGGTTACAAATCGAAATCGCTTTTGAAACCTTAGACCCCTGCTTTAAAGAATTAAGATTGAACTGAATAATTTCAAATGCTTCTTGTAGCTTTAAAAAAAATTTGGAGCGATGTCCACCGTGCTACCCTGTCCTGTTTTCTCACTTTCATTCCAAACTGTGACCAACAAGTCTCCCTTCCCTGCAGAACTATGAATTTTAGAACGTTCTGGCTGAATGTCATCATGCTATCTATCGTCATCTGTATAGGGGAGAGTTCAGAGCCCCTGCCCCTCAAAAGGTGTCCGTACGGCCCTGCATTATGCATTCCCTGATCTTTGGGAAACACTGGACACAGATAAATATTTGGATTTATTTGGAGTCATGCTCCACTATGTTCACCAGTTAGTCACTAACTGTGTCTGTGCTTTTTCACATAAATCAGCTGTCTACTGAACATTGCAGAGAGCAGTGAGAGTGAACCATAGAGCAAAGTTGTGGGCCATAAAAAAAAAAACAATGAGCTAACTAGAACAGATCTCCGACAGGAGTAGAGAAGAGGCAGTGAATCTCACTCATTATTTCCTAAATTCTGCACCCACCATGCATACACACTTGGTCCTGCACAACAGTGTCCATCAACACTACTGATGAACGATATTCTACCTGTGGTATTTAGGTAAAATACCACAGGTATCCAAACACAGGTATCCAAACACAGGTCTCTGCGGTAATGATTCATGTGCTTGACAGGGTGTAACTGAAGGAGTTGTTGATCACATCCACCACAGGTTAAGAGGAGGGAGGAATCAGCAGTCAATTACGGAATTATGAAACAGTCAATAAAATATATATTTTTTAAAAGTAGCGCAACCACAAGAGATCCTTGCGCATACAGTGCTAGCATACATGTACACGAGAAGCATTAGGCTGATGGGTCCAGTTAGTATGCAAGATTAGCTGCAGACAGATATACGGATGCATGCACACACAAGAGCGAATGTCTGATCTCCGTCCAGGCTTACATCTGAGAGAGATTTTTAAAAAGCTAAAAAGCTCCCTAGAGTTGAGGGGAACTGCAGAACTGGATTAGAATTATTTGTGGGTTGGCTTTACTTCATTATTTCATCTTTTGGTGGTATACAAATATAGATTAGTGCAGCTTTAAGAATTTATAGTCCTACATTTTACCAATTTTTTAATAAGCTTTGATAGTTTTAAGTACAGCAGGTAAACCTTTGCATTCATCTTTTCTGAGCGTTATAGGCAGCACAGGTTATTGTTTACAGCTACTGTATGATGTTGAAGCAGCTTCTGTTTCTGTTAGAGCAGCCTTTTGTTGTGGCCTCTTCGTTTTGCCGGGTGGAGAGAAGTCAAGTAGGAACCTGAGACTCCAGCTTTTCTCAAAGCAGCGTTTGAATTACAGATTGTGGATGAAATCCAATTGTCTCCAATCATCTCAGGCTCCTGTGTTATCCATCATTTTTATTAGTGCGGCAGTGAGATAAGACTTTGTTATGTTTCTCTGGGAATCCATTTTCACATGACAAAGAATGGCGATTAAATATGTTTAACTGTGGGGTTACTTGAATCACAGAGCTGCTGGACAACGGTCCAGGTTGGATCTTCCAAAACAGATGTAAAATATGTCAAACAGGTAAGAAAATATTGCTGATTTCACAAAGTTTAACAAATCTCCCTACCAAAGAGGAATTGCGATGACATTAAGCGTAGAGCAGGTCTGGCAAAGAGGCTGTTGTACAGCACAGGGATTTATGAAATTGAATTTCAATGGCACATTGAGCAGTTCATTGAGAGCGTGCCAAAAGTGAGAATCCTATGACGGATTGAGACAAATCACTGCCCAAATGAGCTGACAACAAGATGCCTGAGGCATTGCTTTACTATTCAATTAGCATTTAAGAGGGCTTTGGGGAGAATTGTTTTGTTCTATTTTGCAGATAAAATATGAGCATCTCCCACAGATTTCTCATTAGGGCCACTTTGAGGGTAACTCTCACCCCATTTATCTTCTCCATCGGGAACCCCTGGAGTAATGGGAGCTTCGAATTGAGAAGAGAGGAGACACACCATTGAGTTATGCTCATGAACTGCAGTGTGATGAGTAGTTAACTACTTTCCTTTCGGTTCCTATCTGAATTTGTTGATGCTGACTGTTTTGTTTCGTCTGTAAACATGATTGTAGCGATAATAACATCCTTCCATATTCAATCCGTTTAGGTTTTCATGTGTAATCACACTGTTGTTTCTCTGTTTCTTTATCCACAAAAACTCTCTCTTTGACAACACAGGCTCCACTCTTCCATCACTTTCAATCCAAAGTCTATTATTTGTTATTGAATAATGTTTAATCACAGCTCTGTGTGGCCTTGAAAACAGGAACTCCAAACTGCAAAAATACCCACTTTTACATTATGAATCCTGTCTTATCTTAGTCATCAGCTCATGTGACTTTCATTTTGTTTTTAATTAATCCATTACAAAGACTAATATGCGTGAGAAACCTTTCCTTCAGTTGCATGGTGCATCAATCACCGGGTCTCTAATATGCTTTTGTTCTTATTATGGCAGTGGCTAGCCCAGAGCTGATAAGCACCTATGACATCTGGTCCGTGTCCCTTCTGGGTTTCTGTGTGACCAAGAAGCCAAATAAGAAAAGAAAATCAACACAGAAAAGGCCAGTTAAAGCTCATTATAGAAAAAAAGCTAAAAAGACCACAGCTCTATTCAATGTCTACCTGTATGCACCAGTTTTTCCCCACAATCAATTTGATTTTCTCTTTTTAATTATGGCAGGATGATGATGTATGCTCCACTAATAAGACATGAATGGAAAATGAAAGGTCGGTGAGACCTAGATAAATGACTCCCATTATTTCACCAATCGGATAGAAGCCCCTCTATATGTTCTAATTTGAATGATAATAAAATTCTGAATTGCTTTGTCCTAGCAGGCCACTTTCTCCATGATAAGCAGCCTGGCAAGGTAACCTTGTCCTGTAACCCAGACTCCCATTGCCTTCTGAGAATGTAATTGCTTTAAATTAAGGCATAGAAAACACATACACAGTTCAAGGCTGCATCTGATGAAGAGACATTTAGATTTCGTTAATCTCAAATTGTTGCATCAAACTGTAGCGGAATTAAAGGTTATGCAAAAATATGATTTTCTCTCATGCAAGAAGAAGAATAGATCAAAATTTATCAATCACTGTTAATACAGAATATTTGATTTATATACTGTATATGCACTCTACTTCAAAGCACGTTATGTCAAAGCTGACAATGTCAGACTGCATAAAAGCACAAAACATCCATTATCTGTGCTTAGGAGTGCTAAATGAGTTGTTTATTTTTAGCCTGCCCATTGGCAGAGAAGTATAAGGTGGCTTTGGGAGTATAAATAATAAATCACATTGTCCTTGTCATGGAATACGTTTGAAAAGCAATGAAATGTGATAAAGTGTCTCATCCGGATTGTCTGATATTTGTGGCAGTCACTTGTGAGTTGACATGCGGTGCTGTATAGGTTACTTATGGCGCATCAGAGCCCAGTCTCAGCGGGTCTATAGCACAGGAAAGGAGAAGGCAAAACAAGTCGATCTCAGTCTGTAACTGTTGAGCTGAGCTGCAGCTGTCTGGATTTAATGCATCAATCACCAAGTAACACACTTCATATATACATTATATAATAACTATATACTTTAACTGTACACTGCAACCCTAATGGACCCCTGCCTGACTTGGACTACGAAAAAGATTTTTTTCTTATATTCAAATTGAGCTAAGTGCAAGTACTTTGAGTTATAATTGAACTTGCTTAATTAGTAGCTCATATATCATGCCACAACTATACTTTGCTGCATGTAAGATGGAAATGCTGGACTTTTTACTAAGCAGCAATCTCAGGGGGTTTAAAAATTAAGCAGAAATAGGCCGTAACTCAGTTCTCTCTGTTGCTATCTATAAAATGCAAAGCATTAAAGTTTAAGGTTTTGAACCTGTGTGTTCTAATAACAAAATAAATGTAACACAACTTCTTCAAGATGGCATCAAAGGTGAGGCATAAGTGCAGCCAGACTTTAGTCATGCCTATTTAACGTTCTGTAAGAGCAGCTTTGGCTGCGATATGTCTGAGCCAATTGAAAGGCCAAGTTTAGCATAACTGGGTGGGTCTTTTAATTAACTTGGTAGAACAGGTCGGCACATGGATATTGGAAAGAATCATTCCAGATTGGAGAAATGTGTTTTTGTAATAAATAGCAATGATGTGGTTTTATGGATTCATTTATTTTGATTAGGCCCACTATTGTTCCACTTTATAAAATTAATTGAATTCCTCATGCGTTTGACTAAACGGACAAACAAATTAATCAAGAATTGGCAAATGGGTCTCTATACTGCTGTGCTAGGTATTATGCCCTGTTCAAGTGCGTTACGCATCCTGTGTGTTTGTGTGTGTGTGTGTGTGTACGTGTGTGTGTGTGTGTGCGTGTGTGTGTGTGTGTGTGTGTGTGTGTGTGTGTGTGTGTGTGTGTGTGTGTGTGTGTGTGTGTGTGTGTGTGTGTGTGTGTGTGTGTGTGTGTGTGTGTGTGTGTGTGTGTGTGTGTGTGTGTGTGTGTGTGTGTGTGTGTGTTTTTTGTGGGGAGGCCAGAGCATGTATAGTTTTATAATGATGTGCTTGAGTGCATGACCCTGTCTGCAAACCTGAAGAGCTAAAATGAGTTCCCTGACAGTAGCAAAAATCACACAGCAGAATGTCATTGTTTTGTTTCACACATACAATGAGCTCTCTGTCAGCACAGATTCACTGTTAACTGCTGACAATAAACAACATTTGAGCAAGATAAAATCTCTCCAATTTTCACGTAGCAACATCTTGTTTACGCATAACAAATTAAACATATTATCCCTGTTGAACTTTTTTTCTTTAGGGCTGATACACGGAAATAAATTAGACCAATATCAATAAGATCAACATAGAAACACAAACATACTGCAAATATAGACCAAACAACCAACTTCAGAAAATAAAGCAATTTTTTTTAGTATAATTCTAGGGAAGTTGGGAGCTTAAATCCTCCTCCTCTATTTTTTTGTGTCTTTCAAGAACAATGTTCATAATCTCAATTAAATCTTTATATTTCAGTTATCTCATAATTTCTTGAGCTTTTAAAGGTCAATTTTCCTTAGCTGATTAAATCAGCGAAACTCAAACTCAGTGAATTTGAGAGTCTGAACTAAAGCAACCTGATTTAACATTCACAGAGCATCACACACTGTCATTACAGGGGAAGGAAAAAAATGGGAAAAGTGCTGTCAGAGACATCAATGGATTTTTTAGAACATATCAAAGCACAGTTGCTCTGAGGACATGATAGGGTGGTATACCTGTTTTTATCTCTGAATGCTGCCCTGATGTTTTTTGAAGCCTGCCTACAACTGACACAGCCTTCAAACTATTATCGCTCTGCTTCCTTCCTCCTCATCCCCCCTCTGCCTTCCTCACTCCCCAGAACATAAAAACACTCTCTGCAAGTCCCTGTCTCAGCAGAAAATATTGCGGGATATAATGATGATGCGACACAGGGAGTAGAAACTGATGTAAAAAAAAAACAACAACAAAAAACACTTTGTACTCCACTGCATGCCATTTCTTTTTGATGTGATTTAAAGAAAAATGTTGTTTTTTAAATATTCTCAAAACACAAACACATATATCAGACAATATCACCATCTCAGCTCAAGTAAAGGAGAAGAAGGGGAGGTTTTTCTCA